>NC_140589.1:804333132-805577625 GCF_964204655.1 Triturus cristatus | reverse complement strand
GTAGTTGTGTGGGCCTGGCCATGTGGCTGGTGGCAATTTTGAAGCCCAGTAGTGTGCTTTTGCCATAGGTCTGCAAGCTTGTGGCCTAGTCTGCCAAAAGGCCTTTCACTCAGCAGGCTCAAAGGTAGTCACAGGTGCATGAAACAACTGTTTCTGTGTGTTCTGTTGAATTTAAACATCATTTAGGGCATGGATGGCATTGGACTAAATTTCAAAATGTGTATTTTTGGGGTTATTTCTGTTTTTGGGTGTGTGTTAAATAAATGCCTTTGTTGTGTGCGGTGTGTTGTTGTGTACGTTGCAGACCTTGTTTAGCCCTGTGGATTTTCGTTTTTGCATTTTATTGCATTAAAAGGCAAAGCAGTGTGGTTTAGCATGCATCCTTTGCCTGGCTATTATAGGCCTTTTCTCAGTACATTGTTTTCCAGGCCTCCTGCTTGTTGCTTGTGATTTGAGAGTGTCCATGTGGCTGGTGGCCATTTCTGGTGGGAGTTATGAGTGTGCTGCTTTTGCCATATAGGCCTATATAGTTTTCCTCTTGGCTTACTGCTTCCATCCATCCCCTTTACCAGCAGCAGCTCCCTGAATGATGTGATGAGCAAATAATTTAATGCCAAACAGGGTCCACTTCCATTATATTTGTTTTTTTGTTGTTGGTCGTCTTCTTTCATATCCTTGCTGAGTGTAGTGTACACAGTATACCATGAAAGCCCTGGTTGACAAAGTCTCACAAATGGCTACTCTATATCTTTTATTTGCTTGTTTGCACTAGTAGTAATTGAACCACAACAACAAATTGAACATTTCACTATTGATCTTCTCCTGGCTTCTTTGCTTTTAGGTGCACAAAAAGACAGAGGAGGAGGTGTCATCATCATCACCGGTTGTACTGCCAAACTGAAGTCTTGCTTCGCACCACGTCACGTGTGACCACAGACATCTCTGAAAATTGTGCACCTGCGTCCTGCTGACATCTGAAGAAGATGGGCATAAAGAAGGGTAACAGGTCCTCCAGTACCAAGAAAGTTGTCAGTGAGAAGAAGGGGCAGAAAAAGGAAGTGGCACTTACCAAGACTGGTGTGCCGCCCCAGGTTTTTTTTGGGAAAACAAAATTACGCCTGCAGCAGCGTTGTCCGGGGACCAAGCTGGGAGCAGCACCTCCACCCATGAGTGTCGCAGAGGTAGCCAGTCTACTAATGAGCAGCGATGTTGAAATGTCATTATCGCAAAGTAGTACACAATCAATGCAGGCAGAAACTCAGCAGATAAGTGGGCAGAAGCAGGCGCAGCAGCCGCAAGAACAGCAGCAGCTGCAAGAACAGCAGCAGCCGCAAGAACAGCAGCAGCCGCAAGAACAGCAGTAGCCGCAAGAACAGCATTAGCCGCAAGAACAGCAGCAGACACTGCCACAGCCACAAGAACAGCAGCAAGAACAGCCACAACAGCCCACAATAGTAGTTGTTCCTCCTGCAGTAGGGGAATTTCAGGAAATCGAGCTTCCTGCAGACAAAGTGGAGCAAGCCACTGTTTCAGAAGATCCATTGTATTCCAGACCCCCAGCAAGGAAAAGGAGGGTTAGTCCATCATCATATCTTCTTCAAGCCCCGCTTCTGATGATCGAGATGCCACTTGGAAGCCACCAGCTCAGTCTGAGAGTGATGCACGCCACAAGACAAGGCTAGTGAAAAGGAAGGTTCCAGAAAGCCTTAAAGTTATGGAGGTAGATGTACAAGAGGGGAATGATGATGATGACGAGCCAGTCATCACGAACATCACTCCCGGCCCAAAGGAGATGGAGACCAACATTATTACCCTATCCAAAATGGCTGCGAGGGATGTAGCACGGATACCACCAACAAAGGTAACACCACCACGACCTCCAGCTTCCATATTTGCATTTGCAAAGGCCCGGCAGGGACCTACATACAGCTCAACCACCACCTCGGTAGGTAGTGGTAGTGCAGCTGCACAGAGTCACATTCCAAGCCCACTCTCCAGTTCCTCTGGTATTGAAAGAGGCATATCCAGCAGCGCCAGAAAGTTCTCCTCCCCAGTTTGGGACTTCTTTTCGGTTAGCAGTAAGGAGGAGAACCTTGCCATATACTCAATTTGTCGACAGGCTGTTAGGCTGGGTAAGCTTGGTACAAACTATGGTACCGGAGGCCAAACAAGTCATCTCAAAATACACCACAGTATCCAGTGGGATGCTCACCTACTTTGCTGAACCCATTGCTGTTGTTGGGGATGAAGAATTAGGGGAAGATATGATCGCGGTGGACGGTGAACAAGAGGGAGACATTTCTAGCCCTATCCCCAGCAGCGTAGTGGTACCGCCCACATCCTCAGCAACATCTCAGTGGCACCACAGTAAGAGCCATACTCAGAGTCAGACTGAGACACCAAGGCGACAGAGTACTGCAATGAAAAAAAGTGGGTTGTTGAGCCTAACTGGGTCCAAGGAAACAGCTGCACCACAAAGGAAAATAATCCAGCCTACCATTGAGAGCATTCTTCGGTTGGAGGGGTAGTACCAATGAAACCACCCAACGGCACGGTTGTAGAATGCGAAGCCGGCTAAAATGTTAGCGCTGGACCTTCTCCCCTTTTCATTTGTGGAAGGGGTGGGTTTCCTTGAATTTGTGTCAGCCATCTGCCCTAAATGGAAGGTTCCCAGCCGGTCCTATTTCGCCAGAGTTGCTGTTCCAGCACTATATCATGATGTGCTGGAATTGGTTGGACAAGCTTTGCAGCAGAGTGTTGTTCACATTATCCACCTGACAACAGACATGTGGACCAGTTGCCAAGCCACTAATTACATATGCATCACTGCACACTGGGTCTCTTTTGTGGGGGTTAGAGACAAGCTATCTGAAGTAGGTGCTGTTGACACAGCTGAGATTTTTAATGCTACTCTGAAACATTCAACTGTAGGCATGTTCGCCATGGAGAAATCGCATACTGCTGGAAACATTTTGGAAGAGTTTCACAGCAAGGTCTTTGAATGGCTGCACCCAAGAGGGCTTAAGATTGATTTTGTTTCCACGGATAATGGCAGTAATGTACATGAGGCCATGGAGCTTTTTTCCTATTTCAGTGTTTGGCACACTGCATTAACATTATAGTTCAAGACTTTCTGAAAAAGAAGCCATAGTCAGCAACTTATTGACCATCAGCCATTCTTTAAAAGCTCGGAAGCAGCTGAGGATCATTCAATGTGACTATAGAATGCCAGTCAAAGCACTCATCCAGGAGGTGGCAACACGTTGGAATTCAACTTATTGCATGCTTGACTGTCTGTTTGAGCAATACAGACCAATCAATGAATATGTTATGTGAAGAAGGGATGCTACTGTGAAATGCATGACCCTTCATATGGACCAATGGTGCCTAGTTAAATGCCTAACTGAGATGCTTCTTCCTTTCGAGGTCTTCACACGTGAAGTCAGCAAGGAGGACTGTACTATGGGTCAAGCTATCCCATCGTTGCACATCCTAGAGCAACTGCTGAAGGAGGTTTCTGAATCGTACAAAGGTGTAGAGGAAAGAAGCATATGAGTTGGTGGAGAGCTTATCCTGTCGCTTAGCTGACAATACAAGGGTGCATATTAAGATTTTGTCACAAGAACATTACATTTGTGCCACAATTCTGGATCAATGGTCCAAATCGTCACTGAAAAGAAAGACTTTAATTCCTTTTTCAGAAGTGGATGTTGCCCAGTACAAAACTTGGATAGCTGAGGCAGCCAGTAATTTGGAAAATGAACGGCTGGTAATTAAAAGCCCGCTACATAAACCCACAACAAGTACTGCAGCAGGGCATCCGGCGTCAAGTTCAACTTCGGTGCCTGAGGGCAGTGCATTTGTCTCAGAACACTCACCAACACTATCGACAACAGCAAGAACCGGATCATCAGCCCCAGTAAAATCGTTAAAGGATTGGTATTTACAGCAAGGACTTGCTAGGTCCAGTGCTGATGCAAAGACAAAAGAGGCCGAACAAAGTGTAGCACCCCTAAACATTGAGCGGATGGTCCAGGCCTATCTGGATGACCCAACAGAGGTGTACATTGATCAAAACCCATTGCGGTATTGGTATGGGAAAAGGGGCCAATGGCCACCGCTCAGCAGGCTGGCGATAAACTATCTGGCTTGCCCTGTCACAAGTGCCTCTTCTGAACGTGTTTTCAGTGCTGCTGGTTCCATTGTAACAGTGTGAAAGACCAGTCTTTCGCCCAAAATCGTGGAGAGGTTAACCATGATCAAAATGAATCAGCACTTTATACCACCGAATTACATAATACATGAATCAACGGAGGAAGATGAGGACAGTGACTCAGGTGACGGAGGTAGTGTGTTAGATGATTACCTACTTCTGGTTGAACCCCCAGAGTTTGAGGATGAGCTATACTTCCCTGACAGTTAGGCTTGCACTTCTTACTGTCTTCCTCCCTTATTTACTTTTGTTTGTGTGTCTGTCTTTCTAGTTCGAAACTTCAAATCACAACAAATCCATCACCACCGTCTTCTAGTCTTTTTAATTTTTATTGCCATATATGAGTTTCTGCTCTCAGCATTTCACAGTCCACGCCTCCGAGTCCTGCTCCTCCATCCTCCTGAATCGTCCTATATCCATTGCCCTCAAGCCAGATGATGATTGGATGTAGCATAATAGAAGTAAAAAGAAAATCTTGCCTTGTTGAGTCCCTCCAAAAGAAGTGGAACATGATAATGACGACTAGCTATCCTCCTTTCCGAGCTGAGATAGACTGCCCATTAACTGAAGATGAGAAGGAACAGGTAATGAATGATGACATGCATTGGACGCTGACTGGGTGATTTGTGTTGTTGTTGTTTGTTGTGCATGAAGTTAATTCATTGTGTACTATTATCTAATCTACACATTAAAAGTAACTCAAGGCAATGTTTCAATTCTTGTTTTTTAATAACAACTTTGTACTTCTACTGCAGGCCGATCCATTGCATTTTGAATATGGAATGGGGACTCAATCTCTACACTGCACACACTGAGTTGGACAACACCATGATGATGACCGCAGTGACATAATATCTTCGCAGTCACCCAGTAGGATCGGAGATGATGGATGGAATAAGTCAGGGCGTTTTATGAGTGGCATAAAAAAGGTAAACAAGGCAACAACAACCACAGTAGACCTACATGTATGTGTAGTGTTGGAGTCGAGTGTAGTGGTGGTATGACTGACAGGGGTGCATTGATTTAGTCACTTAATTTGTAAAATGCTATGTTGCTGTATATGTGCTTTGTCTGACTCTGTCAAAAAATATACGCTAAATGGAGGATGGGTCAAGGGTGCCTTGGGCCTGCTCTGTCCTGTTGTTGTTGTAGGTTAATGCTGGAAACAGACTAGAGTAGACATGACGTATCGATGTCGCCTCTGAAAGTGTTCTTGTTGCACTCCACCGTAATTTGTGCATTTCTTTTCTACTTGATTTATCAATATCCCTTTTGTTTTTCCATCTACAATTACAGGCCGGCCTTTACCCTGTGCTATACTGGGAAAAACAACTCACACTTACCTTACCAATGAATCTGCATCTGCCAGGCAGGCAGTGGCATCACCCAAGATTGATGGACGGAGCCTCCGTGGTAGGGAGGACCAAGAGGAATGCCGAGATGCAACTCCTCATTTTGACCAGGATAACATACAGTAACAGTATCAACTTTCATCATCTTTTAAATAATTTGATTCATTTTTGTCTTCAATCATTACTACTGTGTGTTGTTGTTAATATTATGTTTGCTCTCTGCTTAATAATTCATCCCTTCAGCTGTTTTTGCATTTTCTTTGCCATCTTTAAAAGTAAGCCCGGTACAACAGAACAGAAACTGTATGTAATTCAGGCCTCTCTGAGGGCAAACAGGCAAAGCAAATTGCATAATATACTGCTGCCCTGTACTGTCTAATTGTCTAGTAGTAGTTAGTAAGTACTACTTCTCCATAACCATCAAGTTATCATCATCATGCATGCATTTCCTTTTTCTCCCTCAACAGATTTATAGATATGGTCGTCTGCCACGATTGTGTTTTGTTGTTTGTCCATGCATACTGTTTTTCTTTGTCACACCTTTCCCAAAACCCCCCCCTTCCCAACCATTCATCAAACCATAACCCTCTTCCCTTGGGCTGTGTGACTTATTGAGGTGTGACTTATTTAAATGGACACCAATAATTTATCACACGCTTGTTGAGGAGGATGTGGCAAAAGCAACACTAATTCAATTTCAAGGCAGGTCGGGGATCTTCTTCTGCTTGACTACCCTTGAGCAGTATATTTGCAAGGTAATTTTTTTACCAAAGGAACCTAATCCATCAGCATTAATTGCTGCCATCAATTGGATTTGATGTCATCCTCCTAGACAGCACTAACGGTTACGCTTGTGTTGAGTGTACTGTAGGCCTAGTCGAGTGACTCAACACAACTAGAGTTTGTAACTCTATGTACTAGGCTATCACCGCTACCATTATGTTTTATTGCATTTTTGCTTATTATTGTTTGGCAGTAAGTTCTGTACTGTATTTTGTTTAACTACTCCTCCAACAGTCTCTCTCAGGTGACTGACTATCTAATTTTCTTTTTTTGCAAATGCTACTCCCAGTGTCTACTATTACTACCACCACAACCATGGCATGTTGGGAAAGAAAACCATCATCACCATTCTGCCATCACTGTGCCTAAGTTAAACATCAAGCACAGGTAAGAAAAGAAGTTTGGGGAAGGCATAATTAATAATGGAAATGTTTTCATTAATTCAATTTCACACACCCCTTTGAGTCCAGTTGCAGAATGCATAGACTAGGAGGAGAGACTTACAGTACTAGTAGGACAAGCCACTCAGTGAGGGGTACTGCCTCTATCTGTTTGTGTCTTACAAAGTCAGCCAATTATTTAAATCAAACACTGGCTGGTGCCCTGCACCAGCAAGGAAACAGTGTGATGTAAAACAGTAACCCCACCCACAAACCATTAACAACATTGTTTGTAAAGTATAAATATATAATTTAATCCCCTAACAAAAATAAACTATGCAAAAAATCCCACAACAACACCTGACCCACCCCTTTCCCTAACCCCAACCAATGTCCGGAACGAAAAAGTCCAACCTATATGAAATGTCCAATTGTCCATAGAAAGTTAACCCCAACGCCCAATTCCCACCCACCAAAAGAAGAAAAAGGGGCTATTAACAGGGTCTTATTGGCAGGATCGCCCCTGCAGGAGGACACAACCGTTCTCCTCTAGCCAGGCCATGCAGCGCTTCAACGAGCGCCAATTGCATCCACAGGGGGGCAGCAGTGATATTAAAAGAGGGGAGGCAGCGGGTGGCTGCCAGACGGTGGTGCTGTAATACTGGGGGGGGTGGCTGGGGCGCGGGGCATTGGAGGAGGCTGCAGCTGCTGCCACCTCCTTCTCTTCCTCCGCCAGAACCACAAGCCACCAGTATTCAGTTTGTATGGCCTCCAGCTTCCGGCGCCGGGCCTTGGCTGCCAACTCCTTCTTGTCCGGTTTCCCTTTGGAAGGAGTAGCTATATTAAGAAAAAAAAACAAGACTATTGTAAAATATACTCTTAGCAAAGCAGTAAGACAAATTAATTCGACACATAGTGGCACGGTAGCACTAGCAAGCACAGTACATAATATTTGTGGTCTGTATCTATCCTCCCACTTCCTCGGCCTCTAACATTTGTGGGAGTTTCAGGCATTCAACCACCCATGCATCTGATTCCTATCAGCCACCTATACATGCATGCATCCCACGTATCCTTCTCTGCCAGTCATAAATATTAAATCTTGCCCATCCTTCTTCCTTCCACCCTTCTTCCCCTTTTTGTTCAACCCATCCATCAAGGTCATCTGATCTGACTTTAGTCTTCTCCATAAAACTTTCACAGCTGAGTTGAAGTTAGATAGAAGAGGGCATTGATTACTCAACGCTCCCGCCGCTAATGCTTTTACTAATGCTAAGTAAAGGGTGTCTTCAACCGTTCACAATAACTTCTCACTTAATAAGTCTCAACAGTACAGTACACAGTACACCCTTGCAGTGAGTGTAATGCCAATAAGTAAGGATTAGGAATATAACTTACCACCACCCGCCAATGCTGCTGGCTCACCCCCTGCAGCTCCTCCTGCAACTGCCGCATCTTCACCTCCCTCAGCAGCCGCGTCACCTTCTCCGCTGGCCCCAGTACTGGTGGTCAGTGGTACGCCTAGAAAAAACATTACACATTTTTTAGATGCCATATACACCTCCCCCTATTTTTCACTAGCAGGATTGAAAAAAAAGTTAATACATACATACACAACATACATCACTAGTACAAATCAGGTAGTAGAGTAGACACTAGTAGTGTTATATGGTCCCTAGGGTCATTCCAGTCTTTGCTTAGTTAGCCCGAGCCATGCAACCACTTTACCTTTGTGTCTTTACTTTTTGCGCACTTTACCTCGCAGCTTGTTGTGTAAGATGCCTTTGAGCCCACATGAGCTCATACTGCTACTGTCTAAGCGCTGCGTACAAGGTCAAAAAAAAAAGCCACTTTGTTATGGAGTTCTGGTGTTAGTCCATCTTGCTTATCCATAAAAATGCTACACTTTTTGAAACAACTGAGAAATGCTTGAAATATACTAATGCACACCATTTTTCTCATAACAGACGGAAGATTCCCTTCTA
Source organism: Triturus cristatus (assembly GCF_964204655.1). Lineage (NCBI taxonomy): Eukaryota > Metazoa > Chordata > Amphibia > Caudata > Salamandridae > Triturus > Triturus cristatus. The sequence continues at coordinate 805,568,912 of NC_140589.1, read as the reverse complement.
CGAACCAGAGCTTTGCAGAGCTTATGATGTAACCAGTACTAGGTTCTTCTAAGGTGAGGGTTCCCCAGAATTCGCTCAGAGATCTTCATTTATAATTTTATATAAATTATATTCCTTCCAAGGGGAGGGTAGTGCTTCCACCACTGTTCAGTTATCATGATTTCGCCTTTTGTCTTCTATGGACTTGTCGCTGTTGTAAGTGTAACTAAGTGTAACAATGTTTATTGTTTTAATCTTATGAATTTTTGCTGTTGGTGCTGCATTATAGGACAACGTACAGAGCTTGTCAGTTGAAAATAAACTTTTTGGACTTACATAGTACACCCCCTCTCGCTGGCAAAACTCCCTGAGTTGGGCCACAGTGTACGTGTCTAGATTTTCAAGAACAAACTCCATCTTGCCCACTCAGGTTAGAGGACAGGTTTTGTGCAGTAACAATGCAGGGGGGTACCTTTAATAATACCTCCTCCCACCACCAGAGTAAATTTGGAAAAAACAAAAACCCACAATTAGGAAGGCCGCTTTGAGAAAACTCCCGGTGTAGGCCTATGGACTACCCACAGTTATTGTTGAGTATATGTAGGCACAGCTCTATCCCACCACTGAACACCAATTTATGTTGGAAACAGCCCACTCCCACTCTGAAAGGGTGGTGGTGGACTCCCCGAACACACTGTGGTAGCTTGGCTCGAGTGGTCAGGAAACAGGCGCAGTGCTAAGCATACAATATACCCATACAATAACCATGCGTGCATCCGTTCCAAAAACGACTCTACACCGTAAAAATTATGAAAATATTCTTTCTTTATCTTTTTCTCTTAGTTGCTGATTGGAAAAATAAATAGGTCAATCACAATATACAAGTTTCAATTAGTGCAGGTCAAATAAATATTGGCTGTTTGATGAAATAAATAGGGGTGATCATAAATAACAGGGCATAAATATAAGTGCAATATATACAGACAATTAAATACTTTGAGGTAATAAATACTGTACCAATAAATACTGTCCCAATAAATACTGTACACCAACAAGTCCTGTGGACCTATAAATTCAGTGCAGCAATAAATAGATAAGAATTTAATAAATACAGTATCCCCAATAAATAATTAGAAGTATACAGTACACTTTGTGAATCAGATGGCACTTCAACTCTTAAGGGCTGATTTGGCCCAGGTACAGCTTGTAGGGTGTGGAAGGCTTGAGGGGGGCTACTCCCTGGCTGAGGCAAAGGCTGAGGCCTAAACTGAGGTAGATCAAAAGGGGGGAAATTCCAATGCCCTGGCTTCCCTCTCCACACAACCTCTCTAGGTCAGTCCCAGTTCACCCCAGGCACAGTCAGGTGGGTTTCAGCACCTCCCTAGCCCCTTAGAGTAGTCTCTCAGGTCTCCACAGGGCCTTAGGCGCCCTCTACTCCACTTACTGCCCTTTTCTGATGTTCCGACGCCGCTGGAGTCGTGTCGACGCCGTGAGGCGGTTCCGGTTCGGTCTCGGCGGCCTCGGCACAGTGTCAGTTCTTTGACGACGCCGGTAGGCGGTTCCGGTCCGATGTCGGTGGCCTCGGTTCGAACTCGACCTCCGATTCGATGGCGTCGGGCAGTCTCTTCACGATGTCGACTTCGGGCGGCTCCGGTCCGATGGCGCACTCGGCTCCGATGACGTCGGCCGGCCTGGCCTCGATGTCGACTTCCGGCGACTCCGGGGTGCGATCCTCACCCCCGACCTCCGGTGCTCTTCCTCACAGGTTCCGGGCGACTCCGGAGTGCGATCCTCACTCCCGACCTCCGGTGCTCCTCTACCTCGGTCTCCGACGACTCCGGAGGGCGGACTTCACCCTTCCGATGACGCCGCTCACTCGACCTTGGTTCACCTCCTTCTCGACCCTTGGTATTCCTCTCGACCTCCGCCGGCGCCCTCTTACGACCTCAGGCGGCTCCGGGTACGACGTCTGCTACATCAGTCAGCGCCGCTTCTCCACCTCGGGCTCCAGGTCTTCGGCTACTCGACGCCAGGCTCCAGGGAAACCAGTTCTCAGGTCAGAATCTTGCTGCTTTCTTGGTTCTAAGGCCTGTTCCTGCTGTCCAGGTCCTTAGGATGGTTTTCTTCTGACTTCTTCCCACACAGGGCTATAGGCTGGGATCCATCAGTAGGGACCAGTATCAAGGGTGGGTTTATGGACCCCACTCCAGGCACAAGTTTCCACCCCTGCTGCTTCACTCCTTCCTCCTTCACTGCTGTGCTCCTCTCTCTTCACCAGTCAGGTGCCAACTGCCAGCTCCAACTGCCAACTGCTTCTCTTATCCTCCCAACATTCTAAACGGTTTCCAACTGTCACACAGTTCTGGAATCTCCTGGAAGGTTCTGGAAGGTGCTGGTAGGTTCCAGTGGATGCTGGTGATGTCATAGGAGGCCACCATTTTGTGCTTCAGGCCCTCAGACAGAAGTTTCAGGGGTAGCCAAAATGGCTCCCTGAATCTGTAGCAACACGAAAAAGTCTGGTGGTTCCCAAAAAGGAAAAAGTCAAACAGGGTTTGAGGCAAAAGTGGGACAAAATAAATAATGATGAGGAGGGACCACCCAAAGGGCTGACAGGTCTAACACGCGTCCCCCCCAGCTGAAAGTGGGGAGAGCTACCCAACCCCTTGGGAGTTCTCATCACTAAGGCGGAAATACCTTGAGAGACCGTCTGCATTGGCGTGGTCCACTCCAGGCCGATGTTCCACCTGAAAGTCCATCCCCTGTAGGGAAATAGACCACCTCAACAACTTGGGATTCTCCCCCTTCATTTGCATCAGCCAACGAAGGGGTCTGTGGTCGGTCTGAACTAGGAAGTGCGAGCCAAACAGGTATGGCCGCAACTTCTTCAGAGCCCATACCACTGCAAAGGCTTCACGCTCTATTGCACTCCACTTCTGTTCCCTGGGAAGTAGTCTCCGGGATAGGAAGACCACGGGTTGATCCAGACCCTCTTCGTTGAGTTGCGATAACACTGCCCCAATGCCATGTTCTGATGCATCTGTCTGGACAATGAACTTCTTGGAAAAGTCTGGGGCCCTTAAGACCGGGGCCTCGCACATGGCTTTCTTCAATCTCTCAAAGGCTTGCTGACAAGCCTCCGTCCAGACTACCCGTCGAGGTTGTTTCTTGGACGTGAGCTCCGTGAGGGGGGTTACGATGGTACCGTACCCCTTCACGAAGCGGCGGTAGTATCCCGTGAGGCCCAAAAATGCTCGGACCTCAGTCTGAGTCTTGGGGGGTTCCCAGGCCATGATGGCCTCGATCTTCGCCTGGAGGGGTTGCACCGTTCCCCTACCCACCAAGTGTCCAAGGTACACTACCGACCCCTGCCCGATCTGGCACTTGCTGGCCTTGATCGTCAATCCAGCTTGTCTCAGGGCCTGGAGAACAGCTTGCAGGTGACGCAAGTGATCCTCCCAGCTGTTACTGAAGACGGCTATGTCATCCAGATAAGCAGCAGAGAAACTCTCCATTCCGGTGAGGATCTGGTTTACCAGGCGCTGAAACGTGGCAGGTGCGTTCTTGAGCCCAAAGGGCATCACACAGAACTGGTAGTGGCCATTGGGCGTGGAGAAGGCTGACCTTTCCCTTGCTCCATCAGTCAAAGAGATCTGCCAGTACCCCGAAGTAAGGTCAAAGGTACTTAGATATTGGGCAGCTCCCAGCCGGTCAATCAATTCATCCGCCCTAGGGATCGGATGAGCATCAGTTTTAGTCACTGAATTCAGTCCCCGGTAGTCCACACAGAACCTCAGTTCTGGTTGGGCACCCGGTGGTGCAGCTTTTGGTACTAACACCACCGGACTGGACCAGGGGCTGCTAGAAGGTTCGATCACTCCTAGCTCCAGCATCTTAGTGACTTCACTATGAATGCTGGCCTTCACCTTGTCTGACATCCGGTAGATCTTGGACTTCACAGGTGGGCTGTCTCCTGTGTCCACGTCATGGACGCACAGGTGAGTCCTACCCGGGACAAGGGAGAACAACGAAGAGTACTGCCCCAGGACCTGGCGACAGTCCTCCTGCTGTTCAGGAGTTAGAGATGGGGAGAGAATCACTCCCTCCACCGACCCATCCTTCTCTTGAGACGCAAACAGATCAGGGAGAGGCTCGCTTTCCACGTCCTCTCCTCCGTCAGTCACCATCATCAAGATGACTTCGGGCCTCTCGTGGTGGGGTTTGAGGCGGTTGGCATGCAGCACCCGCAGGGGCTGACGAGGGGTCTTCAGGTCCACCAAGTAGGTAGCCTTACCCTTCTTCTCCAACACCTCAAAGGGTCCTGACCAGCGATCCTGGAGGGCGCTAAGCTCTCCTGGTTCGATCACCCACACCTTCTGGCCAGGCTCCAACTCCACCGGGTGAGCATTGTGGTCATACCACGCCTTCATTACTGCTTGGCTGGCTTCCAAGTTGTCAGAAGCTTGCTTCCACAACTTAGCCATTTGGCTCCGGAAGGCCAGCATGTAGCTCACCACATCCTGGGGGAGCTTTCTGGGAGTTCTTTCCCATCCGTCTCTCACCAGATTAAGAGGTCCACGTACAGGGTGCCCATACAGAAGCTCGAAGGGGCTGAAGCCCACTCCCTTCTGTGGCACTTCCCTGTAGGAAAAAAGTAAACAGGGTAGGAGGACGTCCCATTTCCTCCGCAGGCTTTCAGGCAGACTTCTGATCATGCCCTTCAAGGTTTTGTTAAACCTCTCCACCAGACCATTGGTCTGGGGGTGGTAAGGAGTTGTGAACCGGTAGGTCACTCCACACTCCTTCCACATTGCCCGCATATACGCTGACATGAAGTTGGTCCCCCTGTCGGACACAACTTCCTTGGGAAAACCCACTCGGGTAAAGATTCCCATCAGGGCCCTTGCCACAACAGGCGCTGTTATGGTCCTCAGAGGTATTGCCTCTGGGTACCGTGTGGCATGATCCACCAGGACCAGGATAAACCTGTGACCAGCTGATGTTGGCGGATCTAACGGACCCACAATGTCGATGCCCACCCTTTCAAAGGGGGTGCTAACGACAGGAAGTGGTTCCAGGGGAGCTTTCAGCTTCACCCCTGTTTTCCCACTGGCTTGGCAAGACACACATGTCCGGCAGTAGGTATCGGACGACACTTTCATCTGAGGCCAATAAAAGTGTGGGACAAGACGGGCGAAGGTCTTGTCTTGCCCCAGGTGTCCTGCCAATGGTATCTCGTGAGCCAACTCTAAAAGGAAGGCTCGATAACGTTGAGGGACTACCAAGGCTCGTGACGATCCATGTAGGGGTGCCTTGGGTTCACTGTAGAGGAGGCCATCCTCCCAGTAAACACTGTAGTTCCCTTCAACGTTCCCTGCTGCCTGGGCTTCGGCCTGTCGCCTCAGCCCCTCAAGGGTAGGGCACTCCCTCTGGCCCTGGCAGAATTCCTCCCTGGACGGGCCTCCCTCCACGTGCCACTCGGCCGGGATGGGTAGGTCCTCCAGGTTGGTAACGTCCCCCTCCGCAGACTCCTGGTCCACCACCTCCGGTGGCCTATCCGTCCTACGGGGTGGAGACGCCGAGGCAGGCTCCTCCTGTCCTCGGTTCTTCCCTTGACTGGCAGCTGGCTGGGCCTTTGTTCCAGGCTCCAGCCGGAATGAACTCCCTCTTCGGGTAGTCACGGACCTTGTGCTAACACAGGCCCAGTCAGGTGTACCCAGCATCTCGGTGTGAGTCCGGTATTCCACCTCCTTCCAAGCGTTGTGCTCCATGTCATTGCCCAGCAGACAATCGACTGGCACGGCAGGGCTTACGGCAACTCGAAGTGAACCTGCAACCCCCCCCCATTCAAAGGGAACCTCGGCCACTGGATAGTGACCTGTTCTGCCGTCAGCCATCGCGGCTGGGTGGAGTACATCGGGAATTACCTGCTCTGGAGACACCAGTTGGCTACGCACCATAGTCATACTGGCTCCTGTGTCTCTCAGAGCCTCCCCTCTTTGGCCGTTGATGGTGATCCACTGCCCATACTTCGCGGTATTTGCGGGCACCTGGATCTTAGGAACCATCTCCCGTTCTCCCAGGGACACTAAAGTGACACCCGCCCACTCCCTTCCCTTAGTTAAGGGCATCTCCTCCCCGAGCACTACACTAGCTACTCCGGGGGTCTTTCCTCCAGTGGGAGGGGGTGGTCGTTTCAGACACTTCGGATCTCCTTTATAGTGTCCAACGCCACCGCACTCGTAGCAATGGACAACCCTTGGCTGCTGACTCTGGCCAGGATTAGGGTTTCTGGGTGGATTAGCCTTAGAGGTGAATCCTGTTCCCTTCCCTTGGAAGTTATTTTGGGGGCCTTTGGAGAACTCCTTTTTCTTTTCCCCTCCCTCTTTCTTCTGGGGGGCGCCCTGTCCGGCCTTTTGAGTATCCCCTCCAGTCCCCCTTGTGGACACCCGGGTACTAGCCCAAATGTCCGCCTCCTCAGCAAGCTTCCGGGGACTGGTCAGCTTGCTATCCACCAGGTGTTGCCGCAGTTCAGGGAAACATTTCTCGAGCAGGTGTTCCTTCAGTACTAGGTCAAACAACTCCTCGTAGTTCCTCACTTCACTGCCCTGAATCCAACCTTCCATTGCCTTCTTCGCATAGTCCAGGAAGTCCACCCAATTCTGCGTGCCCAGTTTGTGACTACCCCTGAACTTCTGTCGGTACTTTTCAGGTGTTAGTCCAAACTTTCTGATGAGCGCCAGTTTCATGGTGGGGTAGTGGGTCTGCTCATCCTCTTCGAGGGCCAATAAAGCATCCCTACCAGCTGGAGGCATGTACTTGTACAATCCCCCTCCCCAGTACTTCTCCGGAACCCCATGGGCCCTCAGTGAGACCTCATAGGCCGCTAGCCACTTGGCGATATCGTCGCCCACTCCATAGCTAGCCACTATGTCCTTTGGCAGGTATGGTTTGGATTCCCTGGTGATCTCTTGGGTCTGGCTGCCACCATTAGGAACAGGTTGTGCCCCGATTCTCAAGATCTGAAGATCTATTTCTTTCAGTCGCAATTCATGGGCCATCCTCTGCTCCTCCTTCTCCTTTTCCAGCCTTGCTAAGTCCCATGTGAGCTGTCTTTTCTCCCTCCGGTCCGTTAGCTCCACTTCAGACAAGCCACCGCTAGAGGCACGGCTGCCCCCCCTAGAAAGTGTCCTGGGCCCTGCGGACAGGTTCCCCACCTCAGGTTGGTACATCTCAGCCCCCTCGGGGTCAGGCTCTCCATCCCTGTCTTCTTCCTCAGCCTTGCTTTCCCTGCGTGCCTCCCCCCAAGCCCTTAAGCTGGTTTGAAGTGCACCCTTCTTTGCTCCTGGGGGACAGTACACCCCCTCTCGCTGGCAAAACTCCCTGAGTTGGGCCACAGTGTACGTGTCTAGATTTTCAAGAACAAACTCCATCTTGCCCACTCAGGTTAGAGGACAGGTTTTGTGCAGTAACAATGCAGGGGGGTACCTTTAATAATACCTCCTCCCACCACCAGAGTAAATTTGGAAAAAACAAAAACCCACAATTAGGAAGGCCGCTTTGAGAAAACTCCCGGTGTAGGCCTATGGACTACCCACAGTTATTGTTGAGTATATGTAGGCACAGCTCTATCCCACCACTGAACACCAATTTATGTTGGAAACAGCCCACTCCCACTCTGAAAGGGTGGTGGTGGACTCCCCGAACACACTGTGGTAGCTTGGCTCGAGTGGTCAGGAAACAGGCGCAGTGCTAAGCATACAATATACCCATACAATAACCATGCGTGCATCCGTTCCAAAAACGACTCTACACCGTAAAAATTATGAAAATATTCTTTCTTTATCTTTTTCTCTTAGTTGCTGATTGGAAAAATAAATAGGTCAATCACAATATACAAGTTTCAATTAGTGCAGGTCAAATAAATATTGGCTGTTTGATGAAATAAATAGGGGTGATCATAAATAACAGGGCATAAATACAAGTGCAATATATACAGACAATTAAATACTTTGAGGTAATAAATACTGTACCAATAAATACTGTCCCAATAAATACTGTACACCAACAAGTCCTGTGGACCTATAAATTCAGTGCAGCAATAAATAGATAAGAATTTAATAAATACAGTATCCCCAATAAATAATTAGAAGTATACAGTACACTTTGTGAATCAGATGGCACTTCAACTCTTAAGGGCTGATTTGGCCCAGGTACAGCTTGTAGGGTGTGGAAGGCTTGAGGGGGGCTACTCCCTGGCTGAGGCAAAGGCTGAGGCCTAAACTGAGGTAGATCAAAAGGGGGGAAATTCCAATGCCCTGGCTTCCCTCTCCACACAACCTCTCTAGGTCAGTCCCAGTTCACCCCAGGCACAGTCAGGTGGGTTTCAGCACCTCCCTAGCCCCTTAGAGTAGTCTCTCAGGTCTCCACAGGGCCTTAGGCGCCCTCTACTCCACTTACTGCCCTTTTCTGATGTTCCGACGCCGCTGGAGTCGTGTCGACGCCGTGAGGCGGTTCCGGTTCGGTCTCGGCGGCCTCGGCACAGTGTCAGTTCTTTGACGACGCCGGTAGGCGGTTCCGGTCCGATGTCGGTGGCCTCGGTTCGAACTCGACCTCCGATTCGATGGCGTCGGGCAGTCTCTTCACGATGTCGACTTCGGGCGGCTCCGGTCCGATGGCGCACTCGGCTCCGATGACGTCGGCCGGCCTGGCCTCGATGTCGACTTCCGGCGACTCCGGGGTGCGATCCTCACCCCCGACCTCCGGTGCTCTTCCTCACAGGTTCCGGGCGACTCCGGAGTGCGATCCTCACTCCCGACCTCCGGTGCTCCTCTACCTCGGTCTCCGACGACTCCGGAGGGCGGACTTCACCCTTCCGATGACGCCGCTCACTCGACCTCGGTTCACCTCCTTCTCGACCCTTGGTATTCCTCTCGACCTCCGCCGGCGCCCTCTTACGACCTCAGGCGGCTCCGGGTACGACGTCTGCTACCTCAGTCAGCGCCGCTTCTCCACCTCGGGCTCCAGGTCTTCGGCTACTCGACGCCAGGCTCCAGGGAAACCAGTTCTCAGGTCAGAATCTTGCTGCTTTCTTGGTTCTAAGGCCTGTTCCTGCTGTCCAGGTCCTTAGGATGGTTTTCTTCTGACTTCTTCCCACACAGGGCTATAGGCTGGGATCCATCAGTAGGGACCAGTATCAAGGGTGGGTTTATGGACCCCACTCCAGGCACAAGTTTCCACCCCTGCTGCTTCACTCCTTCCTCCTTCACTGCTGTGCTCCTCTCTCTTCACCAGTCAGGTGCCAACTGCCAGCTCCAACTGCCAACTGCTTCTCTTATCCTCCCAACATTCTAAACGGTTTCCAACTGTCACACAGTTCTGGAATCTCCTGGAAGGTTCTGGAAGGTGCTGGTAGGTTCCAGTGGATGCTGGTGATGTCATAGGAGGCCACCATTTTGTGCTTCAGGCCCTCAGACAGAAGTTTCAGGGGTAGCCAAAATGGCTCCCTGAATCTGTAGCAACACGAAAAAGTCTGGTGGTTCCCAAAAAGGAAAAAGTCAAACAGGGTTTGAGGCAAAAGTGGGACAAAATAAATAATGATGAGGAGGGACCACCCAAAGGGCTGACAGGTCTAACACATAGACTCGGTAGAAACTATTTGGTGTGGAATACACGAGTGAGTGAGCGAAAGGGTGTGCATTGCTTCCCCGACTGAGAGGTCAGGAGTGTAATGTTCTGGGTTGTCTACTCATTTGGTATCTTGGGGGTTCAGAGAGCTAATAGTAAAGAGACACTATAACTAGTCAGTCAGGGAATTGACGTCCTATTTTCTTGTGAAAAGTTCTGTATGTGCAGAATCCCTACAGCAGTAGTAGTATGTCATATCGGATCAACAATAGTAAAATCTGGTTGGGCATTTTGTTGGTGGGAATTGTTGAAAAGCCTCAAGATTAAGAATGCCTCAAGATTAAGAAGACTAGAAGTAGTAGAAGAGGACAACCCAAAGGACTGAACTCAATGGCTAGAGCTATTGGTGAATCTGAGTTTTATTTAAAACCTTTTAAATAAAGAGTGTCCAACGGGGCAAGCTTAGCTATAGACAGACAAATAGCAGTAGTAGTACAGAGAGTCATAGCAGATGAAGTTAGAGGCAGGGATAACAAGAATTTAGAAACAGATAGTCTAGATCGAAGAAGAATTGGTAAAAAATAGCATTGGGATACGGAAACAATAGTTCGGAAAAAATAAGGTGCAGTAAAAGTTAGGGAATAATAATTATTAATATTAACAACAGGAAGACTTACTGGGGCTAGCAGCAGAGCCCTCAATAGAGGAGCAGTCCTGGTCCTGTTCCTCCTGTCCCTGGTGTTCTTCTACAGCTGCTCCCGCCGACTCCGACCCCGTCTTCTTGCCTCTGGATGCTGATCATGAAAGATATAAGAAAGAAAGAGACAAACATTGATGATTGTTGTGAAACCAATAAAATATTTTTTTAAACGGTCAAAAAAACATTTATGGAAACAACAATTGCAATAAAATCGACCTATCTAATGTGGTCGAATCACTGACACAATATCGAAAGACAAAAAATTGACCTACAAATATATCGATACAAAATTATTGATCACATTATTATCGACATCACATACTTATTTAAAACATTACAAAAATATCGAACTACATAAATATAGGTACACTAAATATCGCAAACACAGTTATCGAAATCCTGAAATATCGACGCTCAGCAACATACATATACTTCATTACAAAATATCGTAAACTAAAATATCGACCACTAAAATATCTCCATTTTACTAATATCGACTATATAACATTCAATTAAAACCTAAAATCAAACAACATAAACACAAAATAATGTCTTTTAACTCTACACAAAATTAATATTAAACAATTATATATTTACTACATTTAAAAATAGATTAAAAAAATTAACTATTTACTAAAACATTATTAACAACCTTCCTACATTAAACAACTATATTATTAAATTATACTTTATCAATTCATGCATACAATAAATAATATAATGTTTAGAAAAATACATATAGAATAATACACCACAAAACGACTAATTAGCGTTTTCCTTACTAGGAAACTAACTACCAGAATAAAAAAAAAAGAAATTCGAACTAACCAATAAAAACACTCCTAATTCAAACTAACCAACAAAACACAGATTACAACATCCAAAGCACTATAAAAAGAAGTTCAACTTCATTCACAGTCCAGAACCAAAAAAACGACATTGAAGGAAGAAGAAAATCTACTGGATTGCAACTGCAGATATAAGGAAATCAACATAGAGCAAATATTTAAAACTATCAAAAGTAAGTTAACTATATTATACTCATTAAGACTCTAATCTAATAAATTGTAATTACAATATACATACACTATAAATAAATAAATGTCTTCTTTCTATTTCATGTTTTCACTACAGGAAACTCCAAAAGAAATCAAGAAAATACAGAACAGCACCAAAAAAGATACAACTAAAAAGTAAGTATTTCACAACCAAAAATCAACTAATAGATTAAAATACCACCCTAATTAAATCCCAATTACAAATCCCCTAACCATTCCCTATAAAAATATAGAAACAATTATTAAAACAAATTTACTTTTCTTTTCCAGAGAAACAAAATACTAGAAGAAAATTCCACAAATAAAGAATAAAAAGCATTCTACTCAAACACATCAAAACCAACTTTGTAAGTATATAGTAACTAAATATTGTTTTTTTTTCTACAGAAAATTAATACAACAGCATATATAATAACTATAATATATATTTTTCATAGATAAAGCTACATCAAAATGACTGAAGGAGCTGAATTCATAACAAGCCAGAAGGGAAAAATGTTACTATGCTATATGGGATACACTTACACACAGGAAAAAGTGTATGGTTTAAAAGTTAACTGGAAATGCACTAAATACTACTCTAATAAGTGCTATGGGCGTGCTACAACACGACAAACAACAGTACTGTACACTAGAGAACATAACCACCCACCAAACATTACTGAAATAGAAGTCAGATCTGCTTTAGAAACTATAAAGGAAGCTAGCACAAGTTCTCAAAAACCTACAAGTGTAATTTTAAAAGAGCAGCTTCCCAAAATTCCTAAAACTGCTACTACACAAATGCCATCTGTAACTTCACTCAAAAGAACTATAGCACGTACTAAAAAAACCACTACTACTTCAACCCCAATTCCTCACACATATAGTGAAGTTATTCTAAGTCCAGAACAAAGTATAACTTTAAGCAAAGAACCATTTGTCATTTTTGATAATAAAAACAATGACAAATGTAAATGTAAATGTAAATGTTGTAGACTTGTAAAGCGCACAGCTGCCCCAGCAACGGGACGTCCCGGCGCTGTAGACCGCTGGGGAACCCGTCCTGGCTATCCCTGTGAGATGGTCCCTTTCTGGGTATCTCCAAGGTGAAACCAGGCATCCCCGGCGTCTGTGGGGGGCCGTTGTAGAGATGAGGCAAGCTTAATGCCCAGAGTTGCCGAGTGTGTTCCTGGTTAGAGTAGGTACCGAGGCGAGAATTATCGAGTCCGTTTTGACCCTGGTCCACGACCCTGCGGCTTCGGGAATTGAACCCTGGTCCCTGGCCGACTCTCTGCTTACAGGTCTGCCGCCTCTAACCAGTGAGCCACACCTCTCCACAAAAGAATAATAATATTTGGTACTGCTAATAATCTCTGTAAACTACAAGAATCACAGAACTGGATGATGGATGGGACTTTTACCATATGTCCCAAACCCTTTTTCCAACTCTATACAACACATGTCCTATATCACAATTGCAATATACCATTAATTTACACATTATTACCAAACAAACATAACTCCACATACACTGAACTATTAAATACAATAAAACAAAAAACAAATAACTTTTCGCCACAAAAAATAATCCTAGATTTTGAACATGCAATGATTAATACTATATTAAAAACACACCCCCATACCTCCATACAAGGCTGTTACTATCATTTTAATCAATGCCTATGGAGACACATGCAAAAATCAGCCCTAAGCATTGAATATGCAACGAATTCAGCTTTTGCATATCAAATAAAAAAACTCATAGCACTAGCTTATGTACCTGACACAGACGTAACAGAACATTACAACATTTTAATAGACAGCGCCTACTACAAACAAAATGAAGAAAAACTAAGTTCACTATTGGACTATTTCGAAGATACATGGGTAGGCAGACTACATAGATCTGGCCACAGAAGAAACCCTAAATTCTTAATTCCCTGGTGGAACGTATACAGAAGCACATTAAATGGAGAATCCAAAACTAATAACGCAGTTGAAGGATGGCATAACGCCTTCCTACAATCAACAGGCAGAACAAAACCAACACTAGAAAGATTTATATCATGCCTACAAAAAGAACAGAGTTATCAAGAGTTCAGAATGGAACAATCCATAACTCAGCTAACTCCAAAAACCTCAAAACAAACTAAACAAATGTATAAATATCTAGAGCAACAAGTAAAATTGTACCCTACTACCAAAGGCCTAGAATACCTAAACATCATAGCTAAAACACTTCTTTAAAAGACCAATACAAATAAATGACTAATTACTCATTTTCAATAATATCAAACACATAAAATATATTTATCTTATTACAAAAATAATGACTGTGTGTAACATATTTATACATATTGTCAAAAATATATTAACACACATTAATAATATTTGTAATAAAATAAAAATAAACAATAATATTAAACAATACCCACCCACAAGAAATAATAATAAATTAACTTACCAAGTTTATTCCAAACTCTGAAAAATCAATTTCCTGCTTAAACAATCCAAACATAAAAAAAAAGGTTCCCAAAGAAAAATGCAAAAATACAACTGTAGATTAAATCCATAATCCATTCACCAAATATCCTTTGAAAAACCATGAAAAACCCGAAAATAGTTAAAAATATTAAAAAACGATCCATGAAAACCGAAACATTTAAAGAAGTGTAAAAAACATATTGTTCAATAAAACGAACACACACTTCTTTAAAAAAAAAAAGACTCCGTCCGAAACGAAGAACCTAGAAAAGAAAGTATAAAAACAAAGCAACATACATTCCCACCCACATAAAACAACATATAAACACTTACTAACAATAATACTAGATTTAAAACAGTTCTAAATATACATTAAACACCTTAAACCTAACTCTCGAAACATGCCTACACAACGTTAAAAACACGTAAAAACACAACACGCAACTCTAACACATAACATTTCCAAATATAACTAATATATATACAGCTACACTAAACATTATCTAACTAGGCTCAAAATAAAGTTTTAAACCATCTAAAACATATAAAACAAACCTTACCTTTCACGACGCGAAGTAACTCCCAACCGCGAGCTTCCCTTCAAACCAAATGACCCAAAACAACAGTACCGGGTTACAAAATAGAGTGCCCAAAACATAATAAAACATTTAACTATACCAAAAAACCCTCAATAAATCAGGTAAAAAGTAAATTCACACACAAATATTTTATATTATTTAGCAAAAATAGACCTATTTTTTTCATTTACCTACAAATTGTCAACAAATGTTCCTAATGTGTAAAATTATAAAAATAAATATTACAAAATATAAAATATTTATTATTATAATTTCTAAAAAGAAAATACTACCAAACAATGTATGAAAAATTGTTACAAATATTTTGCATGAATGCTAAAATTGTATTTATGTTAAAAATATGTTTGTTTTGAAAACATTGTAAAAAACATTAATATTAATATTTTACATATTAATATTAATAAAAAACGTATAACATGTTTGTACTACAAATATTAAAATGTTTATATATGAAAATATTTGCCAAAAGTTTTGTATAAAGATTTACAAAACCTATTGCTATGTTCAATTTAATTTAAAACACTAAATTCTACCACATTATTAATAATAATTTTAATGTACAAAAAAATGGTAGAAAATATAGTAAATGTACATAACATTTGTTCTGACCTATATTCAATATGTTTGAATTTAATTACAATGTAAATAATGATATTTCTGAATGATCTTACTCAAATGAATAAACAATAAAAAATTAGAAAATGTACAATAAAAACCATGTTCTTGTCTTCTTAATTGTGGTTCTCTGATTATAAATATTTACCTTCTTTTATGAATATTTAACACATAGAAAAAATTGTTTAACAAAAATAAAAATCAATAAATATTATAAAATTACAGAATGCCATTACCCATTATTCCACTACAAAATATTCATATTTTTTTCCTACTAATAATATTAAATATATCAATAAACATATCACATTAAAACTTTAAATGTATTTATTATCCTAAACTATAAATATTGAATTAATTAGTACAAATCCAATATATAATAATAAAATACAATTAATAAACACTAAAATATATTTTTACTATTGATATATCAATGTAATTTAATTTCATGAAATACCAGACAGTAAACCTCAAAATATACCATAACCACTGCACTTAACAATAATCACAGTACATGTTCCAAAGTAAAAATAACTAATTCTACACTTTCAATGCTATTTAAAATAATTAAATCAATAATAACAAATATACACAATTTATATACTATTATAACTACAAACTATAACAAAACATGATAAATACTTAAAACACTAAACATAAACTATTACCTATTTGCACTCTAATCAACAATAAATTGTAGGGAGGAGCCTAGCGCGCAACCAAGATGCCCGCGTAGGTGCGAGGCTCCCGAGGACCTCCGCAACCTCCTACGTCTATCCTGAATTCATCCTGCCTCGGTTGAGGGGACTGTGTTGGTGAGCCAGAGCTGAGGTGGTACCCGTTTTCCGTTCTCAAATCGGACCTCGGGTGCCGAAGTGAGCACCGATTGAAGTTTGCGGCCTTCTTCTCGCCGAACGCCGGATTTGCGTTGGGGGGTGACCCAGTGGCAAAGTGAACAACAACGGCGGGCCGGGCCTGGTGAGTCGCGTACCCCGCACTTTCGCTTTCGCTTTCGCACTGTCTCTGCAAGTGAGATCGCGGAGCTTTTTGTGTTGGTGTGGCCTCGCTGGGGGACCCTGCCTGCCTGCCGGCTGTGACCCACCCCGCCGATCTGGGGTGGCCCCCCCGGAGCTCGTGGCCCTGATTGCCTGCCCTCTACGGCGTCGCTGGTGCGATTGTGGGACCAGCGGCGATGGCCACGAAACAAGATGGAGATCGGTCAAAGACCAAGTCGACCCGGCGTGGCACCGTCCATCAGGCCAACAGCATGGACCGCTATACCCTCCAGAGGGTATCTCCCGGCGGACCGCACAAGTCCCCTGAGGGCCCTTCTGATGCCCCGGACTTGCCCACGGATCTGACTCTCCACGACGTCATGGGCGCCATTTCCGAGATGAAGGCCTCGGTGGGCCAGCGGTTCGACACCCTGGCACAGAAGATCGACGCGGTCCTTGTGGATGTTGGCCTGGTGAGGGCCGATCTTTCCAAGACCAACGATCGAGTTGATTCTTTGGCCCAAACCGCATCGGGCCTTACGACTGAGGTGGCGGCACTACAACTGGAGGTGCGCCGGCTTAGTCAGGCGAGTGCACTTATGGATCGGCGCCTTGAGGATTCCGAGAGTCGGGCCCGGAGGAATAACATCCGCATCATCGGAGTACCCGAGGGACGGGAGGAAGCGGCGGCGGATCTATTTGTGGAGGACCTGGTCGCTACCCATCTCCAGCCTCGGGGACTGAGTAAATTTTTTGCCGTGGAGAGGGCCCACAGAGTTCCCGGGGGAAGGCCGAAGGTCGGAGCCCCTCCGCGACCTCTCATCGCACGGATTTTTAACTTTCGGGACAGAGACGCGATCCTGCAAGCCTCCAGACTACATGGGCCGGTTAAGCTGGAAAATATGGAGGTGAACTTTTACCCTGATTTCACCCAAGCGGTCCAGAAGCAAAGACTGAGCTTCCTGGGCGTCAAACGCCGACTTCGGGACCTGAACTTAAAATACGCCATGCTCTTCCCGGCCAAGCTGCGAGTGGAGGTGGATGGTCGCACGCACTTTTTTGATCGTCCCGAAGCGGCCGGGGACTGGCTGGACACTCTGTCTGGGGATCGTGATCGAGATGGTGGGGGGGGGGGGCGGCGGGAGGAGGCGGCCCACTGGATCGGGACTGAGGGGTCAATATTGAGCCTCACTCTGGACGAATACGATGCTACTTTCGATCAAGCGTCTGTCTTTGTACATTCCCCTCCCATGGAGGTTGTGTGGGGTCTAGAAGGGGTACTTTTTCCTCCTCTAGGGGGTCTAGCTAGTTTCATTCTATAGGGGCGACAGGCACACTGCAAGTTGGGGGGGCTGTCCGGGCTCATGCAGGGGTGCAGGGAGGGGGGAGTTTTGTTGGAGTGGGTGGGTTGGGGTGGGGTGTTGTTCGTTTACACCACAAGGCAAACGTATCATTGTGTTATCTCTACAGTGCTCTCTGGGGGACGAGTGATGACTTCTGTTTATGATGGGGGGTAGGGGACTGAGTTTGTTGTCCTGGAATGTTAATGGACTGGGGGACAGGATAAAACGAGGTGTGGTCCTGCAGTTCTTGAAGCGAATTTCGCCCGATATAGTTTTTCTGCAGGAGACGCACCTCATTGGCAACTCCTTTTGCGCTATGAATCGACGGGGCTACCGCCTTGTGGCCCACTCGGGCTTCACGTCTGGTTCAAGGGGTGTGGGCATTATGGTTAAAAACTCGCTCCCGTTGGAGATTGATGAGGTGCGCCATGACGATAGGGGACGTTACACGGTTTTGGTGGGCAGAATGGAGGGCAGAGTGGTCGTTTTTGTGTCAGTATATGTCCCGCCGGGGCTGCAGACGACCACCTTTGCGGACCTGGGGCGCCTCCTCCTTGGCCTTCCGGAGGGGATTCTAGTGGTGGGGGGGGGATTTTAATGCTGTAGTTTCCGGAACTGTGGATCGTCACCCCCCTAGGGATCTCCCCCGGGCCCAAGCGTGGTTATCTGGCCTCTTGGATACCCTGGGGCTGGTGGATTGTTGGCGTTTAAAACATCCCACGCAGCTACAGTACACCTTCCATTCAGGGGCTCATGGTAGTCTCTCACGGCTAGATTATGTCCTGGTCCCAGCGGCTTATGTGGGGAGGGTGGGAGAGGTGCGCCATTTGGCACGGGGTATTTCGGACCACTCCCCGCTCTTGTTGCACTTTGATATTTTGCCGATGGGAGAGGGTAGGGTGGTCCCGATCCATCCCTGGTACCTGCGTGACCCCACCATTCGCGCAGAGCTGATTAAATCCCTTAAGCGCTATTTTGACGAGAATGTGGGGTCTGTGTCATCGGCGGTCTCACTGTGGGAGGCGTTCAAGACAGTACTCCGAGGAGAGGCCCTGTCCCTTATTTCCCACTCCCGGAGGCGCGAGCGGGAGGAGGTGACCCGTGTTGAAGCTGAGATAACCGAGTTGGAGGGTGATCTAGAATGTGGGGTGACGGATGACAAATTACATGTTCTCCAACTCAAGCAAGCGGCCTATAAGGCCCTCGTCATGGAGGCGGCCAGGGGCCTCAGTAGAGAGCAACAGGGGAGACTGTATGATGTGGGTGATAAGGCTGGTAAATTGATTGCGTGGCTGGATAAAAAAGAGAGAGCGAGTCGAGTTGTCTCGTTGATTGAGAAAACGAATGGCGTGTGTGTCACTGAACCGGAGGAAATTGTCTCCTGCTTCGCGGACTATTTCCGTGGGGTGTATTCCCCGGTGTCTTCCCGCTCTGAAGATGATTCCCATGCCCTGCTCAGAGATATCGCGCTGCCTTCCCTTTCGGAGGAGGACAGAGTGTTGTTGGACGCCGCTCCAACCTCCGAAGAAATTGCCCTCGCTATACGCTCGGTCGCTTCCGGCAAGGCCATGGGTCCTAATGGTCTTCCCATTGAGTTGTATAAACTGCGACCGGATACGCTGGCGCCGCATCTCCGTGCTATGTTCCTTGCGGCCCACTCGTTGGGTTCCCTCCCGCTAGACCAGCGTCTGGCTACCATCGTGGTTATCCACAAGGAGGGGAGGCCACGGGACCGGGTCACATCCTATCGACCCATTTCGTTATTGAATGCGGAGCCCAAAATTCTCGCCAAGGTGTTGGCCAATCGGCTGGTCGGCGTAGTGTGTGACTTGGTCCACCAGGACCAGTCCGGCTTTATTCCCCATCGCAACACAGCGCTTAACCTGCGGCGTTTGCATGGGGTGCTCGCACGTGTCCCGTTCATACGGGAGCCGGCCATCTTGGCGTCCTTGGACGCCACTATGACGTTTGACACACTTGAATGGCCATATATTTGGGCGACGCTCGCGAAATTTGGGTTTGGCCCAGGGTTTATCAGCTTGGTTAAATTGTTGTACTCTGGCCCACTGGCGCAGGTGGTTGTGAACGGTAGAGTGTCGGCTCCGTTTGAGTTGGGCAGGGGCACGCGGCAGGGCTGCCCGTTATCGCCGCTCCTTTTTGCGCTTGCCTTGGAGCCCCTGGCGGAGTGGCTGCGGTGGGAACCTTCTATTCGCGGTCTCCGCTGGACCCCCGAGTATGAGGACCGCGTATCTCTATACGCTGACGATATTCTCCTGTACCTGGCTTCCCCACGTAAATCACTGATAGTACTGGTTGATGTATTGCATTCATTTGGTCGTAACTCCGGCCTTGTCATCAACTGGGCTAAATCGTGGGTGTATGTACTCTCTGGGGAGGCTCCTATCCTTCCGCGGGGCTGTCCTATCCAGATCGCCCCGCAGGGATTTAGGTACCTGGGTGTCTTCATTACCCTGGACGCGGAGGCCCGGTATGATCGGAACTTGCTTCCCCCCCTCCAGCGCCTGAAGGAGGATGTCGCGCGTTGGCGGCGTTTGCCGCTCTCGCCGCTCGGCCGGGCGGCATTGTTTAAGATGATGTCGCTGCCGCATTTCCTGTACGCTCTGCAGAATACAATGGACCTCGTCCCGGCGCGCTACTTCCGCGAGGTGGAGAGTTTGCAACGCCGCCTGTTCTGGGACGGGAGACCGCGTATCGCCCTGGCAAAGCTGACGCTCCCGTGGTATGACGGGGGGATTGCCCTCCCGGATATTAAATGGTATTATTGGGCCTCCCAGCTGGCTGCGATTAATCACGGCCTATACGGGCCCGCCCTAAACCCGGCCTTTGAAATGGATAAGATGCTACTGCCGGGTGGTGACTATAATCGAGCGCTCTACTCCAGCTCGCCCGACGCACGTCTGACGGGCCCCACGCGTGTCATGGTACGAGTGTGGCACGCGGCTAATGTAGCGATGGGGTGGAAGGATCGTTTGACCCGGGCGTCACCACTGTACGCATCTGAGCAGTTGGGCTCCCTGTGGACCTCGAAGGGCTTCGAGAAGTGGGACATGATAGGCATCAGCAGGGTGGGGGATCTCTGGACGAGGGGGGGATTCAAAACGTTCGAGATGCTGCAGACGGAATTCCAGTTGCAAGGCAGGGAGTACTTTCGGTATATGCAGATCCGTCATGCACTATGCTCCGCCTTCCCGGGCGTCGCCTCCATCCCGGAGTACTCCCCTCTGGAGGATAGAGTGCTGGATGGACATGTACCGGAAAGCACGATCTCATTAATCTATAAAAAACTGATTAATGACCGCTCGGGATTGCTGACTAATCTTCGCGAGGCTTGGGTTGCCGATGGATTGGAGCTGGACGACGAGGACTGGGTCTCTGCGGTGGCCTCCCTGAAGGAGGTGGCCATACCGGCCCGCCTTCGCTTCGTCCAGCTCAAGATACTCCATAGGGTCTACATAACGGGGCCAAGGCTATTGCGTATGGGCTATGCTGTGGACGGGTTGTGTAAGCGTGGGTGTGGTTCTTTGGGGACCTTTCTTCATATTTTGTGGGAATGCCCAGAGGTGGAGCGATTCTGGCGTGGTGTGCATGAGGTCCTGCGGGTGGTTACGCGTGTATCGCTGCTGCCCGAAGCGAGGAGATGTCTGTTGAACGTGTGGGAACCAACCGACTATTCTGCGCCACAGACGTGGTGGGTGACTCTGGGATATATGGTGGCCAAGCGCGATATTGCTCAACTGTGGGGTTCCCAGAGGTCGCCGACTGTCTCGGCATGAAAGGATAACATGGATTGGTGCATGTTTCGGGAAAAGGTGGTGTATGTTGCGAGAGGTAAGCCTGGCACATGGGTGAAAGTATGGGGCCCCTGGAACGCCTACCGCGGGGGAATCTGTGCCCCGCCGTTATTGCCCGATCCATCGCCTGCCCCGTCCCCTTAGCCGGTTTAGCTTTCCGGTACCGGGCACTGAGTCCACCCAGTCCCTGTCCTGACCTTCTCCCCCCCTTGATACTCCTATGGATTGGTAGGGTCCCCCTTCTAGGGGAGCACATGCTGCTGTTTTCGATCGTGGGTTACCTTGTGGTTCGATTTTTTGTTGTTATTTATGTTAAAAAGAAACCGTCATGTGGGGTCTGGATGGTGTGGCCATCAACGCTGCTAACTCCTGTACGTTTCCCTTTGCCGCAGCATGCGTTCTACTGTGTGTATCATATGCTCCTCTTGTTTGCTAGCGGCCGGCCTGAAGGTTGTAGGCCCATCTTTGTATATTCTTTGAACTTTGTAATAAACGGTTACACAAAAAAAAAAAAATAAAAAAAAAAAAATAAATTGTAGTAGATAGATGCTGGCCAGTAAACATGAATAATTTCCTATTACCACTCCACTGTACAATAGGATACAGTAGCTGCTGCTCAGTAACCATAAACAATTTACTATTCCCACTCCCATCTATAATAAATTAAAGTAGGTGCTGGACAGTGACCAAAAATAATTTACTATTCCCACTCCAGTCTATAATAAATTAGAATAGGTGCTGGACAGTGACCATAAATAATGTACTACTCCCACTCCAGTCTATAATAAACTAGAGTAGGTGCTGGACAGTGACCATAAATCATGTACTATTTCCACTCCAGTCTATTATAAATTAGAGTAGGTGCTGGACAGTGACCATAAGTAATTTACTATTCCCACTCCAGTCTATAATAAATTAGAGTAGGTGCTGGACACTGACCATAAATAATTTACTATTCCCACTCCAGTCTATAATAAATTATAGTAGATGTTTGACACTGACCATAAATAATTTACTATTCCCACTCCATTCTACAATAAATTAGAGTAGGTGCTGGACACTGACCATAAATAATTTACTATTCCCACTCCAGTTTATAATAAATTAGAGTAGGTGCTGGACACTGACCATAAATAATTTACTATTCCCACTCCAGTCTATAATAAATTAGAGTAGGTGCTTGACACTGACCATAAATAATTTACTATTCCCACTCCATTCTACAATAAATTAGAGTAGGTGCTGGACAGTGACCATAAATAATTTACTATTCCCACTCCAATCTATAATAAATTAGAGTAGGTGCTGGACACTGACCATAAATAATTTACTATTCCCACTCCAGTCTATAAAAAATTAAAGTAGGTGCTGGACAGTGACCATAAATAATTTACAATTCCCACTCCAATCTATAATAAATTAGAGTAGGTGCTGGACACTGACCATAAATAATTTACTATTCCCACTCCAGTCTATAATAAACTAGAGTAGGTGCTGGACAGTGACCATAAATCATTTACTATTTCCACTCCAGTCTATTATAAATTAGAGTAGGTGCTGGACAGTGACCATAAATAATTTACTATTCCCACTCCAGTCTATAATAAATTAAAGTAGGTGCTGGACAGTGACCATAAATAATTTACTATTCCCACTCCAGTCTATAATAAATTAGAGTAGGTGCTGGACACTGACCATAATTAATTTACTATTCCCACTCCAGTCTATAATAAATTAAAGTAGATGCTGGACACTGACCATAAATAATTTACTATTCCCACTCCAGTCTATAATAAATTAGAGTAGGTGCTTGACACTGACCATAAATAATTTACTTTTCCAACTCCATTCTACAATAAATTAAAGTAGGTGCTGGACAGTGACCATACATAATTTACTATTCCCACTCCAGTCTATAATAAATTAGAGTAGGTGCTGGACACTGACCATAAATAATTTACTATTCCCACTCCAATCTATATTGAATAAGGATTACTATATTTTTTAGATTTTTTAAACTAATTAGTAATTTCTAAACACTACCCACCCTTATCCCCTATAAATCCTACATCCCTCTTATTAAATAAATTATCTTCTTAACATTGTTACATTTTTATTCAAAGAACATTTCTAAATGTAAATATTTTTTAATAAATATTAAATTTTATATATTTTTCTAAAACACTCCCCACCCTTATCCCCTATAACCCCAAAATCACACTTATTACATTTATTTTATTATTAAAAATTTTAAATTTAAATTTTAATACCAAAATTGAAATTTCAATATTTTGTATAAAATATTAAATATATTTCTAAAACACTCCCCACCCTTATCCCCTATAACCCCAAAATCCCACTTATTAAATTAATATTTTTTTTTTAAATTTATAAATTTAAATTTTAATACTAAAATTGATATTTCAGTTGTTTTTTAGAAAATATTTAAATATTAAATATATTTCTAAAACACTCCCCACCCTTATCCCCTATAACCCCAAAATCCCACTTATTACATTTATTTTAGTATTATAAATTTTAAATTTAAATTTTAATACCAAAATGTAAATTGCAATACTTTTTATAAAATATTAAATATATTTATAAAACAATCCCCACCCTTATCCCCTATAACCCCAAAATCCCACTTATTACATTTATTTTATTATTAAAGTTTTTAAATTTAAATTTTAATAACAAATTTGAAATTTCATATTTTTTTAAAAATATATTATATTAAATATATTTCTAAAACAATACCCACCCTTATCCCCTATAACCCCAAATTCCCACTTATTACATTTAATTTATTATTACAATATTAAAATTTCAATTTTATTCCAAAAATTATTTGTAAAATTATATCATAAAATTTTAAATTTAATATTTTTTTCCAAAACACTCCCAGCCTTAACCCCTATATACACAACATCCCACTAATAAAAATATTTTCCTAATTAAAATGTAAATATTGCAATTTGGTTCAAAATTTAAATTCTAATAAAATATTTTATTTCAAATATATATTTTTAAAACACTCCCCACCCTTATCCCCTATAAACCCAACATCCCGCTCCTAAAATTATATATCAAAATTAAAAATATTATATTAATAGAAACAAAATTATTATTTTTAATACACTTAAATAAACATTTTCTAACACTTCTAAACAATAATTTTTAACAAATCACAAAATGACAAAATACTATCCTTTTTCGATATTTTTACAACACGATATTATGTCTTTCGATATACTATACCTCGATATTTTACTACACATAACAATCTCGACATTTTTTACATCGATATTAATGACAGAGATATATTGTTCCATCGATATTTTAACTTCGATATTTCTGTATATCGATATTACATTTCCGATATTTTGTCTACTCACCAATGTGGTCGACTAGTAGTTTTGGGGGGATTTGCGGACCGACTAGTTATTATTTATCAACACTAATCCAGTGTTCCATTCTGATTCCAGAATGCTAACTAAGCCTAAGTACCACCTGACCTAGCCCACCTATTCCAAGTGGGCCAATTGTTCACTAAGTTTGCATTTCCATTTATTTGACTTTTTTTACATTTCTCAAAAATGCATAAATGGAAGACACATGCCTAAATTTCTTCATACACCAAATTGTTGGTTGGTTGCTGGTGATGTTCTGCTAGTGCTAAGCCTATTACCACTCACTAAACAAACTACAAAAGGTTCTACTAAGAACTGGGGTAAGCAGGACTCAGCACAGCAGCACGTGACATAACAGAGGGTGTGTCACGCAGACCACTACAAAATTACCAACTCATACTAATAAGTAACTAAACCTAAATATCAATCCACCACTATCTATTAGTGACAGGAGGACAAAGGAAGGACTAGAGTCTCACTAGCATTACCTAACTTAAGTTCTCTAAAAGAAACTCTTATATAATCACGCTAAGCGAGCACAAAGTTGCAAACAAGTAAGATTAGTAGCGCCGAGCACCTGTGTCATAACAATCACAGAAGATTTTTAAATGTAATTTACCTGCAATGTAAGCAGCAGCATTCTTGCTGGTCGGAAACAAAACAATATATTTACAATATATAACACAGAGCAGAAGACCAGACACAAAGTAGTAATATTAAATAGCTAATCACTAAGCCCCTGGACCTCCACTCCTAGCAAGTCCAGAAGGTCCAGAAGGCGTCAACTGGTTATGGGTGCGCCGGACACCAGACCTTTGAAACACTGCCCGGCACACCTTTCCCCAATGCTGCCGCAGGCTCCCGGAGCCAGTACCCGGACCCAGACCTGCCGCCTGCTGCCTGGGTTAAGGGGAGGTGGCGCTGCAAAACAAAAAACCAGTGCGTCCACCTCCGCCTCACCAAATAAGGCCCGTGGTTGCACCCCGTGTTGGGTCGCGGCTCTGGCTACGGCTACGAGCCCTGCAGCCCTTTGCCATGGTTCTGGGTAGGACAGGGGGTGGAGAAGAAAAGGCAGGAATGAAAAAAGTAAGTAAAAGAAATTTTAAAAGCAGGTAATAGAAAAAGAGTGGAAAAATAGCGAAAAATACACAGAAAGTAGAAAAAAACACAAAATATAGAACCAGGAAAATAGAGAGATAGATAATAAATATAAAAGATCAAAAAAAAGTTTCCAGAAACAAAGGATTGAAGAGATAGAGAGAGGATTGAAAAGCAGGCCCAGAACCATAGCAATAGAGTTAAAACAAGATGGCCGTGCTCATTGCGACCGCGTGGGCAAGTTCGAGTAATATTTCCCCCTGAGCACTCAAAAAGCTTTGCAAACACGTAATATGCGTTCCCGAACAGGAAATACTTATCGCAAACAGGCGGGATCATGCAGTACGGGACCCGGAACAGGAAATAAGCATCGCGCGCATGGAATACGCGACCCGGAACAGGAAATAACCTTCGCGAATGGGCGGGACAAGTGGAAAACAAGATGGGCGCGCCCATTAGCGACCACATGGGCAAGTTAGCAATATGTTTTCCCGCGAGCACACAAAAACGCATCGCGAACTGGCGGGACAAGCATTTCCGTGTCTTCGCGGAGATTTCGCATGCTCGCGGAGATTTGTGACAATTTTGCGGAGATTTGCGTAACGTGACTACTCAAATTCCACCCACCTTTAATACTGTTATCTCTCTATACCCGCGTGGCTATGGGATATATTGCGTTTGTAGTCTCTACAAGAACCAGAGATGCCCAGAGCCAACAAAGGAGCTGCACCTTACAATTGTTTTTCATTATGTGTGGAGTATAGAGCAAACAATATAGTAAATTTCTAATGTTAGACAGTGACAGTTTTGGCTCTGACAATTCCCAATGATGGTTCCTGAGGAGGGAGGAAGATTGCGTGCTTGGCGCAGTCTTGGAGGTAGACCAGAGTGGACCATTTGTAGAAGGAGAAGTTAATGACCATCAAGTGTCATTTCTGATAGACACTGGTGTTATCAGATCCACAGTTAGAACAGCAGAAGTCCCAGACCTACCCCTCTTGGGAAAGAAGATCCAAGCTGTAGGAGTTCCAAATAAGCAGACAACTAATCCTGTTTCAGAAAAGGTTCTTGTAAAAAGTGGTTCATTTGAAGAAAGCCATCAATGTTTTTGTTTATGATTTTACTCTTGTGAACTTGTTAGGGAGAGATGTATTGTGCAAGTTAAATTGCACTATTTACTATGCACCCAATGGTAGGGAATTTCAGACACATGATGAGGATGTGGAGTTCAAACCACTCGACAAGAAACAGCTATAGGATTGTATCCAGTGAGGGCAGTGGAGCAACTGTCTCCTGATTTAAAGAAACAATAAACCCAGAAGTATTGGATTTGACAGGAAAAGATATCAGGCTCATTAAAGGTGTAGAACCTGTCAGAATCACAGTGAAACCTAATGCTGAGTATTGGAGAATGCGGATTAATATCAGAAACATTTGCAGGAAAAGATCCTGTAATTGAAGACATACTGGGAAAAGGAATTTTAAGAGAAAATGTTAGGAGCCGTTGCAACTCTCTGATCGTTAATTTACGGAAACCCAATGGTAAATATCGGATTGTGCAGATCCTCCAAAAAATTGACAGCATTGTTATTCCATGTTGTCCAGTGGTACCAAATACAACCACCATACTTTTTCGAATTCCATGTACTGCAGAGTGCTTCACATTAGTGGACTTGCGCAAGGGTTTATTTTCTGTTCCATTGCAGGAATGCAGCCAGTACCTGTTCTCCTTTGTGTTCAGAGAAAGAGTTTTGGCATGGTGCTGAGTTCCACAGGGTATACAGAGAGCCCATCCATTTCAACCAGATCTTGAAAAAGAATTTGGAGTCTCTGCAGATGCCTTACAGATCATTATTTGTTCAATATATTGATGACCTTCATGTGGCATCTGACACACAAGAAGTTTGCAGACAGGATGCAATTGCCCTTTTAAATCACCTGACTGAGAATGGACATAAAATGGCATATTTATCAATATGTGACACAGAGCAGCAAGTCACCTTGCTGCGTTGTGTGACAGGGAAAGGGCAGGAATGCCCCATATTTTCAATAATAGGGCTCG
Source organism: Triturus cristatus (assembly GCF_964204655.1). Classification (NCBI taxonomy): domain Eukaryota; kingdom Metazoa; phylum Chordata; class Amphibia; order Caudata; family Salamandridae; genus Triturus; species Triturus cristatus. Next base: position 805,541,148 of record NC_140589.1, on the reverse strand, counting down.
TTCCTGCCTTTTACTAGCACTGGCAAACAATGTGCTGCCTAGCACCAATGCAGGCACGCTTGCACCATGGTGCCAGGGTGCCTGCATTGTAATCAGGATTGTTTTTGTGCAGAAAGGGGGACCTTCCTGCACAAAAACAACCCGAGAGGAAGAATGCAACACACATAGAAAGGAGAAAACGAAGAGAAATAAACATATTTCTCCTCATTACATGTCATCATAGGGGGCGTAGCAGTTTTGGCACATTCCTAGGTCTTCCACTCATAGTAAATCTGGGAATACGTCAATGCTAGAAATGAGGGTCTCTAGTTGGCAGGTTGTTACCCTGTTCAAGTCGGCACCCTTCTTCCTAGTCAGGATAAGGGGAGCACGCTCCTAAAATAACCCCTGCTCACCCCCTTGATAGCTTGGCACAATCAGTCAGGCTTATATCAGTGTGAAAAGCATTTGCACATAACCAACAGTAATACGGTGAAAACACTACAAAAGAACACACACCATTTTAGAAAAATATCCAATATTTTATCTATATAAAACAAGACCAAAAATGATAAAAATCCACCATACAGTTCTTAGAAATATCAATAAGCAAAAATAGGCTGAAAATACAGTTCCTTGAAGTCGATAGATCCATCCAGGACTATCACGGTGACGTGAACAACAAATATAAAGAGTTCTGGCTGAATGCGGCGTCGCAGGCCAGCTACGGTGTCGGGGGGACCCGCAAAACAGTACCTTTAGAAATACAGGATGTCAAGGACCTCACGGTGAGGTGCGAAGAGCCGGCATTGGCAGGCGTCAGTTCTAGAGGCTTTGGGCCTCATGTAGGTAAATTACATTTACCACTTCATAAATACCGAATCATACCGATTCGGTATTTATGAAGTGGTAAATGCAATGTAGGTAAAAAGTCGGTAAATATTACCGATTCGGAAAAATTCGGTAATTACCGAATCGGTATTTACCGATTCGGTAATGAAGCATACCTTCCCATTGATTCCTCAATGGGAAGGTATGCCTCATTACCGAATCGGTAAATACCGATTCGGTAATGGGGGGAGCACAGTCAAGGGTGGCAGGGTGTCACATTGACACCCTGTTGCACCCCTGATTCCTGCATGTGTGCACATGTGGCACACATACATGCCCTGAGGGCATGTATGTCTGCCACATTGCACACTTAAACGTGCACAAAAATGCTTTTTTTCACCTATTCGTCATTTACCACCAACCTTTAGTTGGTGGTAAATAACAAATCCCCACACCCACGACACACTCCTCCTACGTCTCATTTCATGATTCAGTATTTACCGATTCGGTAAAATTACCGATTCGGTAATTTTTACCGAATCGGTAATTTTACCGAATCGGTAAATACCGAATCATGAAATGAGCCCCCTACATCTCAAAAGCCCAAATATCGGTCGGTAACGGTATATTTACCGAAAATCGGCCGTTACCGACCGGTATTGGGCTTCCTACATGAGGCCCTTTGTATCTTATGTAGATGATAGGTATCAAGGTACCAATTTTAGTAAGACTTTTGTAATGGATCCTGGCATTAAATCCACTAAATCAAGAGGCTTTATGCTAAAAGGCCACCACTTAGAGAAGGTTAAGGCCTTTTCTTATTTAAGTTTGCCTTTGTCAGCACATCCTCTTGGACAGAATAGTTACGACGAAAGCAAAGGTCTTTTATATGCTTATTTGTAAATTTTGCACATAAATTAGGTAAGAAGTATATCCCTTGTATGTCAACTTTATATCTATCTAAATGTATTCATGTTGCTAACTATGGTGCGAGTATGCATCAATCCATGCCCCCTACAGCCTGAAAAAAATTACTTTCACAAGCGACTCTTATCTGTCTTGCCCACATTATTCCTGTCATGAGGAGCTTGGGGACCCATACGTAATAGATGGAATTAACCCCTTCTCCTATCAATATCCGTCTGATGCACGACTTTAAAGGCTGCTTATTAAATTCCTAGTATATAGAGAGGGCCGTCGCAAGTCGAGATGGCTTGCTTATATCAAATGTCTCTGCACACAATTAAGCAATGCAGACATATTTGATTTTCAAGAGGCTATCATTAGAAAGGATATGTTGAGGGTCAAGACTTCCTTCTATAAGCATTGAACTGATGACAGAGAACTATGTGGGCTGTCTAAACCAGCTGCTACGTCTAACATTTTACTTAAGATCCCCTTAAAATTGAACCATAACTCTTTAGCATCTATGATTCCTTCGATTGTTACCTGTTGGCACATTTTAGGGTGGGAGTTGTGCAATATCATTTACTTTGGGAAGAAGGCCACATGAATGTTTATGTCTCTGTCCTTTTCATAATGTGTCTGTGCACATTTTTTTGTACATTTTCTTGATTTCTATTTCGAATGTTTCTTGTAACCATTGTTGAAATCCAAATTTTGCACATTATAGACATGCTTTTCCTTATTTACAGATGCTTACTTCACCATTAATATGCTTTGCTGTTAGTCGTGATCAATCTGCTGCTCTTGGTATTCGAAAGCGTCTTAATATGCGTAATTGAGATGGACTCTCGTTTTATCTGTTATTTTACCTGTTTGCTTTTATGGTGAGTGTGACTGAATAAAGATGGATTGTAGTGAATCGAACTGTGCCATTCTCGGTAGGACCCTAAATCACATTTAAATAATTAACTACATGATGTGATGTGGACAGTGAAGAGAGCAAAAATGTGTTTCATTACAAGTGGTATTAAAGCAGAAGGACAGGATAATGTTTCTACCCTTAAGAGAGGTCCTCTAACCACCCAGGATTTTAAATAAAAATGGAGACTGCCATTTCCATTGAATGGAAAGAAGAAACCAAATGATGAAAGAAAACCGAGCACATTTTACATCTATACCTGCCTTTAAGCAGCATGATTTGGGACTATGTGGGGATGATTTGACAATTGTTAGAACAAATAAAATGGTTCCTAAATGTCTGGCTAATACTGAAGCATGACCCAGAGGTCTAGATTTTCTGTGAGGTAGGTACCTTAATGGTGCTACATCCAACCTCATCAGTGAAAATGCCAACATGCAACTGAAAGAAAACGGCACTCGGTTTGCTATGCATTTGTGGCATAAAATATTATAACCAGACCTTCAAACTAAACCTCAAAATGGATGTTCTGCACTTTCATGTCTGGTGTTAGCCAAGACTTTTTCATTTTATTAAAATTAAGAGCCTGATTACAATGCTGGTGAGATGAGTGTCTGACCGGCATCGTTGCAGTAAAGGCACCGGCCGAGGTCCTGACCCCTAAATTAGGATCTGACCGCCATGGAGGCAGTTGGAAACAATCCTCTTTGCACTGAGGCTCGTGATGCGGCCCAGGAAATGGACACAGCACAAGCCCCAATGCCAAAAGGCATGTTTTTAAACATCCGTGCATGGTGTGCCAGGCACCTCATGGTACCTGCCACATGGGGCATGGATGTTTGTGGGGGCACCACTGGTGCCCCCCAGGTATCATAGCAGAGGCCACGGAGGGATGGGAGCCCTGTTAGGGCCCCTCAATGTCTCATTCCATTTGCCTTTCTATAGCTGTCAGACCAATATGGAAAGCCGGAGGGAAAGGGCCATCATCATCCCTACGATGGTGCCTGAGCAGGCTTAGCTTACTTCAGCCACTTGATATATTTACCTTAAGTGCCTGCATTTTGCTCTTACACAAGGAGCACCTATGCACAAAATGTAGTTCACTTTAGTGCGACTGTCTTTGTTTATGCTTTATTATTACTTTAATGTTGCCTTTGTGTTTAGAGCCTGGTATTTTAGCAGGATGCTTTTGTTGCTTTTCATGAGAGCACAGGGCAAAGTCCAAGTTTATCTAATACTTTTTTTGGAATGTGTTAGAAATGGGATTTCTGGTTGGCTATGGTATGCACCTAAGCTAGGCAGAACCCACAACTCTAGTCAGAGCAAGGAAGTTACACACTGAAGATAACTCCTGCTCACCCCCTTGGTAGCTTGGCAGAGCAGTGAGGCTTATCCCAGAGACAGTGTGTAAAGTGTTTGCGCAACACACTCATACAGCAGTGACACACTAGGCACACCACAAAAGACACTCCACACAAGGTTATATAAAATGATCCTTTGAATTATTCAAAAAAACACATTAAAACACAATCACAGATAATACTGTGCCACTAGGCACTTGTCGTGACTTCACAGGGATTACATAAAACACTTAGCCAATCGGGCCACTGTCATAATCACATAGACCATAGAACACTTTGCCATAAGGCAATGGTCATAACATAGAGGTCATACATAATTTTGCCATTAAAGGTAAAAACACCTCAAAACACACTCACTTTGTATGTTACGTTAATCAGATCGGGCCATAAGCATATAACCCAGTAACCACCTTGTCTTAAGGCACTGGTACTAAACATCACTGTTAGTGCACCCAAGCACTGTACATAATATGCAGGTTTAGGGCTCACATAAATCACAAGCGCCTCGTAATAACCTTATACATTACACCACGGTTTAATTGCTGGGAAAAATAAATAGGTCAAACACTTGGATTGCCTACGGGGCCCTTTATTACTCCAACCCATAAAGCGGGCACCTCCTTCCATTAGTCCCCCTGTAATGCTCAAGGGAACCAGGCAATGCCCCCTACGGTAGATATGTGTCAGGAAGGGGGTGGGGGGGCGGACCACCTCCCTTGATGGGGCGACTAAACAAGGTCACCCGTGTAGGGCCAAAATCGCCCTGTTTATCAAGGCAGCTGCCCACTACCACCCGGGGCAGCTGCTTCATGCTGACTCAGCTCCTCGCACAGCCTCGCGCCAGACCAGCTGTACGCGAGCTCTCCCTGCTATCCCGGGAGGCGCTGCCCCTCTCTGCAGCATGCGGACTGTATGCCCAGGCGGGTTTTCGGTTGCTGCGGCAACCTGCCTGGTGACATCGAAGCTTGCCTAGAAATGGGGTCTCACTGAAGGGGGATTTGGACAGCACAGCCGGTGCTCCTTTCTGCTGCTAGACACTCCTGCTGCTGCTAAAGACGGCACGCGGGAGTAGGGAATCCCTTGGGCAGCGCTCACCACGTACTGATCACTTTGTTACCTGCAGCGCTCCTCCTGTGCTTTCCTTGCCACCATAATAGTGAAGCACTTACCACGAGCTTACTGAGGTACAACAAGCAAATAAAGCGCTCCCCCTGCACTTTCAGGCTGATAAAGATCAGGGCATGAATTCCCCAGTTGTAAGGAAACAACTAGGTGCAGTCCACAGTGCTCCCCATCATCAAAGAGCTCCCCACACACTCTCTGCATACACAAGGCCAAGCAAAGCGCTTCGCTACGTGCTATGGTAATGAGACAGGGCACCACAGTCCCTAGGAGATCACTGGGGCACACACCCAACAAGAAGCAGGCTCAGGCCAGCACTCAGGATCCTGGCAGACACAGAGGCATACTTTTCAGCAGGCCAGCACAACAAGGCAAGGAGTCCTATGGCAGTTTCTCCTGGCAGTCCCCTGGCCAGGTGTAGTCTGGAGAGTCAGCAGAGGTTGGTTCCAAGTCCACGCAGTGTCTTCTCACTCTTATTGGGTCACAGCCCCTGTACTTATAGTCCACAGGTCTTTTTTCAAGTGCACAGCACCCCCCATTTACAGTGTAAGCCTTGGCCCCAGACACACCTCAGGGGGGAGAAGCCAGCATTGTGAAAGGCAGGCACAGCCTTATTCAGGTGCAGGTGGAATTCGTCCCACCCCTCCAAACGCAGACCAGGCCTATTCAGGTGCAATGGACAATTCCTCCTGCTACTCTAAATTAAGCCAAGGTCTATTCAGCCTAGCGTTGAGTCAGCCAGGCAGGACAGAACACACCTCACCCCCGCAGGGACTGGCTGGAGTGAATGCACATCCCCTCTCCCCTGTCAGTCAGAACCAGATGGTCAATAAACATCCAGGAAGGGCACAAAGACACATAGGGGCCAATTCTGATTCCGGTCGCAAATCGTACCGACCGACATGGACCTGGACCGGATACCGTCCGACACGGACCAGCGCCGTACGACCTGTGCAGTACGATGCAACGCGTGTGAATTACCACCGACACATCGGAATACACGCCGTACGACCGAGCCGTAGGGAAAATAGTGAACCGACCGGAAAACCGACGCGATTTTCACCGTCCGACACAAACCCGGAATGAACCCGACCGAACCGTACCCGCGATGTCCGATCCGCGCAGTACGATGCAATGCGTGTAAACCCAGACCGACTCTCACGGAGACCAAGCCGCACAACCAACATGCACAGAAAACCGGGCCCACAAGTAATAGAGATCTCCGCAACCGACGAGTATGAAACACAGAAGATAGGCAGCGTGAACGAGGCGGAGAAGCTCGCACGAGCCAACATCAGCGTCTGTTTCCATCAGATGAACGTCTCCTTCATGCCTACAAAACCCAAAGGAAAAAAGACAAAAAAAGGACCAAACAAGCAATGACAAAGCCAATAAATATCAAATAAAAAAAACCTGGGACAAAAAAAACACCCACAACTCCAAATATATAAAGGACTACAATCACTACCATGATCCCTTGCAAACAGGAGACACAGTCAGCAGCAAACACCATTACACAGCAACCACAGACACACTCAAAACTCACCCATCACACAACTCACACACCATCAGCACCTCATCCAAAAGCACACACACATACAGCCAGCAAAACCAGCACCAACCCACCCTCACTTGCACCCTCACACACACATTCCTCACCACCACCACCCATCACCATGCCCCCAAAGAAGAATCCAAAGTTCACAGATAGTGAGTTAGAAGTGCTGGTAGACGAGATCATCAGAGTAGAGCCACATTTGTTTGGTACATTGGTGCAAAAAACCCCCATGTCACAGAAAACCAAGATGTGGGTGAGGATTGTGGACAAGGTGAACGCTCAAGCACCAGCAAGGCGCACAAAGGATGATACCCAGAACAGGTGGTATGACGTACACAGGAGGGTCAAGAAACTCATCGAAAAAGATCACGCCCAGAGTCAGTGCGCCGGCGGTGGCCCTCCTGCCAAACCAATCTACTTCAGGACCTGGGAGAAGGTACGGGACATCTTACCACCAGAGAGCGTCTATGGGCTAACAGACATACCAGAGCCTGGTGAGTACACAAACAACATACACAAGATTGTGTGGCAAAGGGACAGTGAAACTATGCACCGCAAGCAAAGCTACAGTAACCAATAGATAATCATCCCAAGATGTGTATGCCACTCAGACAAACACAATACCTGCCATCTCATAGTGACTTGGAACTATGTCATGACATGCACCGACCTACAAACAAATACAGTAAGCCAGTGGCACAAAGCTAAATTGACACTGCTAGACAGTTTGCTACCACAAACACACTACCTCACAGTGCAGCTGACTGACAGGAAGGAATAGAGGGGATGCAGGTTAAGTGAGTGTATCCAAAAGCATGATGGGGTTTGTAGTCACAGATAATGCTCCCCCTCCTGATTGGCCCATCAAGACCTCTCTGAAACATGTCCACATCAGAGGGAGTGGAAAATGACTGACAAGATGGCTGACACTGGGTCCTGTTGTGGGGAGCACAAGGCCCTGGTAGGGCATGTGCGCAAATCAGAAGCAGGACACCACTGACTGACATCCTGAAAGACAACTTGCACGTCCTCCAATGGAAGCATGTTTCATGATGGGATGTCTGGCCGGGTGGGAAGGAGGACTGACAACTCTGACCATACTTACCAGCATGTGGAGACACCCCCCCTCAACACAAACTCCACACAACTCACCGGGTAGAATGTATTGACCCACACCTCTGTGAAATATCATCAAAAGATAGCCCGTACTGGGTGCTGCTGTGTGAAGCACAGGGGCTCGCTTTGGACTTGTAGCCAAACAAACACCAGGATTTCACAGTCAGCCATCTTGCCATTGCCTTCACACCCCCTCACAGGGAAGCAGAGTCAAGAGGGAGGAAGTATGGGCATGCTGGGAAGGAGGGTGTAGCCAAGAGTATGATCGGAGTCGTAGTCACAGACAATCCACACCCACCCACATGGCCCAGAAAGCATACACTGAACCATGCTCGCCTCACAGGGAGTGGGAAGGGACTGACAAGATGTCTGACACTGGGCTCTGTTGTGGGGAGCACAAGACCCTGCTGGGAAATGGGCAACAAGAATATCAAACTCTGTCCGTGACAAGCTGGAAAAAAGCAGTGTACATGCAGGCATCTGTTCGTACAGTAGAAAATGTCATGTTTGTGAACCATTGATGCCTGTAGAAACATAACTCACATTGTGTGTCTCTTCCAAACACAGGTGGTGCTGTGGACCCAGCACCAAATGAAGAGGATTCCAAGGCCCAGACTCTGGTGTCCACTCAGCTCTCTGGTTTGACTCTGTCTCTGTCCTCTTCGGGTGACGATGACCAACCTGGCCCCTTCGGTGTGAGTCATCATGCAGCACCAGCAGCATCAACATCTGCACCCCCTGTACCCATGACTCCAGCATCTGGAAACCGACAGGGCACCCCCGCCAACACGGACAGACCAAGGTCACTGAACACCCACAGCACAGGGACAAAGGACCCCCCGGAAGCTACAGCAAACACCACCAGCAACACCACCCAAGGGGTCCCAGTGTCACCTGTGCATCCTGTCGCTGGTCCTGCCCGTGTGGATAGAGGCGCTGGTAGGGGTGGGAGGCAGAGGGCGTGCCTTGCAGAGGGGTCTGGACTGCATGATGACCCCCATCTGGCACGCATCATAGATATGTACCAGGATAGCACCAGAGGATTTGGCCAGGTAGTGGGGATCCTCAAGGACATGCAACAGGAGCAGGCTGCCCACCATGCCCGCATGGAGGCCAAGTGGGATGCCCTTACTGCGGTGCATCGGGACATACTCCAATGCCTCCGCCAGATCAACACAAACCTGTCCACACCTCCCTGTGTGGCAACAACATCTGTTGCAACACCATCTGCCAGCGCCACAGGGAGGGAGGAGGACTCTGGCGGAGAGTCACCTGCACCGCAGAGGCCTGCACCTGAGGATACCCCTCCCAGGAAGAAGAGGGTTCGTCCGAAGAAGGACATGTGAGAGGCAGATGTCCCAGCACATCCCCCAGGGCCTCTAAACCTGTTCTGGACAATGTTCTTTGTGCACAACCCGTTCACCTTGTTCAATCGCACACAACTCGCCCACATGACATGGAGGGTTCATGTTGGGCCAATGTAGCAGATGACTGTGGACTTTACTCTGGACATTTCATCTACCACCACTTCCAACTCTAATGTGAACTTTGGATTCCAAAACCAATGTACATCACCCACCATACTGTGCACTTTCCTCACACATGTTCGAAAATAAAATCACCAGTGCACCATACATGCCTCTGTTGTGATTCCAAATTGTCATGTGTCATGGAGATGTCGATCTGCTACACAACACAGTGCATGCCAAATACTGCAACAATGTGACTAACGTTAGGTGAGTCATGGTGATGTGACACATGTGAGGGAGACACACCACTATGGCAACACAACACATACTCACCATGGCCATGTTACTCATCACACACAATGATGTTGACCTGAAACACATAGGTATGCACAACCATAACACCTATCCACAGTCAGTGGTAACAAGTCCACAGGAGAGGTAAGCAAATGTCAGTCAGATGTGGGAAGACAGACAACGCACCTGACAAAGCATAGCACAGGTTCATTACACATCAGCAACATGTTTATTCAAAAATAGTTGCAAGGCAATTGTACGTTACGGTGGACACACGGTCACAGAGTGTCTGAGAATTGTAGTCCAGGGGTGTGTGGCACATCACTTGATGTCAATTGACTACTCCCACACTGGTGTCGGATTCTGGGTGTTGGGGGTCAGTGATGAACAAACAACAGGCAAATTACACTGTGAAGGACAGTCACAAGACACAGTCAAAAGCACAGCAGAACAGGAGAGAAAGGCAATACACATGCACAAAACACGTCACAGTAAACCTACACAAAAACAAGTTAGCAGTACTACCCTATTGTGGAGTACACACCACCTGAATGGACACATCACTGCACGCATCCAGTCAAGTGGCACACAGACACACTCAGACAGCAACAGAGCAGCCACAACACATTCCAGTCTAACTCCATACATTGACATAACAACCCTGGAAACTCACATTCAGGTGAAGAAGTTGTTGATGAAATGTGAGCGAACGTCACCCTCATCCTCATCATCACTGGCATCTTGGCCCAGGCCGGGATCCTCCACAGGTGCCGGAGGTGGGTCATTGTCATCGTCATCCTGGATGAGAGGCACCTTCTTCCACACTGCCATGTTGTGTAGCATGCAGCATACAAGGATTATTTTGCACACCTTTGCAGGTTCATATGGGAGGGCCCCTTCAGTCTTGTCCAGGCAGCGAAAGCGGCTTTTCAGGAGGCCGAATGTCCGCTCAATCCCCCTCCTGCTCCGACCATGTGCCTCATTGTAGCGCATCTCGGCTGGTGTCCCAGGGTTCCTGAGGGGTGTCAGCAACCATGGCATGTTGGGGTATCCGGAGTCACCTACACACACAAAAATGAACAAGTAGCTGAGTTTTGTAGGAGTGCGGAATACAACATTGACAAACACACACAATGATAAACAGTCATTACACACCGACAAGCCAGTCATGCTGAGCTGACATCTGTGACATCAGCGTTGCAATGCGACTACTCCTCATTATGTAGGCATCATGCGCAGAACCAGGGAACCGTGCACACACATGTGTGATACACATGTCTGCAAGACATACCACCAACCATTGATCGAGTGGAAATGTTTCCTGTTACGGTATGCCTGCTCATGTGCCTGTGGAGGTATCAGGGCCACATGTGTCCCATCAATAGATCCGATGACGTTTGGCATTCTCCCCAATGTATAAAAGGCATCCTTTATTTCAGGGAGTTCAGCTGGGCTAGGGAACTTGATGTACAGGTCAAGGAAATGCAACATCCCCTCCAAGACATCGCGTAGCACATGACTAAACATAGTTTGCGACATACCACCTGCTGTAGCCACAGTGTACTGGAAGGTACCAGTAGCAAAGAAGTGCAGTGCTGCCATCACCTTCACCTCTGGGGTCAGTGCTGTAGTGTATGTCTGGCCAGGTAGCAGATGTGGCGCCAACTGCTCCGCCAACTCCTCAATCAGTGGCCTGGTGAAGCGGTACCGTCGGATGCAGTCGCGTTCCTGCATGGTTGCAAGGTCTGGGAACGGTTGATGGACAGCTGGTGCCCTGCAGAACAAAGATAAACAAAGGAAGATTGTCGGTTCATCCACCCATGTGGCCATGACCAGGCTCAATATCACATGATAGATCATGACATTACACAATGTACTGAGGTGTGTGCTGTTGGGCATGGACACATATGTCACCTACATGACCATCACCTCACATCTCAATTCCACATGTCCACATGAGTCCCATGTAGTGCAATGGCCAATCATCTGGCTGTGTCACCCGACCTATGTACTGCTGTGACGTTACAAACACACACCACAGTGACAAGTGAGGCCTGATGTCTCCCAGGCATCACAGATCTTTGCCATTGAGATACCCAGGGTCCCTGTATTGCCACATCGACACTGCCATGGACATGGCGTATCACGTACACACCACAAGGCAAGCGTGAGTCCCACAGGTAGTGGCCACTGTTGTCCCTGCAGGCCCTACATGTATGTCTCTTAGACACACACACACCATCAAGGTAGATGCATATACCACATGGATGTGGAGACTGTCTCCCATTGGGCACATTTGATCAGACACATCTGAGAAACAACATGCACACAGACTGTGGGTGCACATCAGAATTGTGGCTACAGGTCTCACTGTGAAGTACATGCCATCACACCCAGGACTCAAGGTGAATGTGACATGTCCTAAACATATCCAACATGAAACTGTGTCCGTGACTCATGCTCATTACTGTACATTTGCACATCACAGTGGTAATGTGCACGACACACAAAGGATTCAGCCCCCATGTACACGTGCACAACCTGGGAGAGACTGAACAAAAGTGCCACCCAACAAACCAAATGTGGCCCCCCCCAACACACAGGGAATGCAGCCTTACATGCCATGGGACACTATGTGGCCAATGCTGTAGTGTGGTAGGTGTGCACAGGTGTCCCTGGCAAGTAATTGTGTGTTGAATCCGTCGAATAGTCACACCAATGAGGTCCGACGCGGGTGACAATGCGTACGCATTGCACGGTTCATGACCGAGCCGTACGTACGCTTTGCCATTGACTGCAATGAGGTCCGACGCGGGTGACAATGCGTACGCATTGCACGGTTCATGACCGAGCCGTGCGTACAATTTGTCATTGACTGCAATGAGGTCTGACGCGGGTAACTATCATGCATATGCGTCGGGCAGGCATGGTCCGAGACGGGCGTACGCCTTGGCCATTGAATCGTATGGAGACGGGTGCATGTCTATTTTCAAAATATGCGTTGTACAGTCAGTTGAAGGAGCCAGACGCACCCAGTGGCTCTGGACTGTCATGGAGACGGATGAGGATTCAAAACTTGTACGAGTTGTGTGCTGGAAATTCAGTTGGATGCCTACAACAATGTTGTAATTACTAGTGTTTCATGAAGGTGAAGATTTGAACGATGCGGAAGGCGTGTACGAGTCGTACATTTCCATGTATTGGCCAGATTCATACAATGCAACCGTGTTGGACCTATCACTTGGGACACATGGCACAGATTCTGCCTCTACAGCACAGATATAAGGCTGGCTGGCCCCAGGGCACTCACTTGCCTGCACTACATGCTCCTGGACCACATCCCTGCTACCACTGCTGCTGTCTCTGCATCCTCTGGCTCCTGCTATGGCACGTACTCTGGAGAGGGCCCCAGCCTTCACTGAGGAGGAGAACAAGGCCCTTCTGGACGGGCTCCTTCCACAGTACAGCAAGCTGAATGGGAAACCAGGGGATCAGGTGAGTGTGCAGTCCACTGCCTTTCTAATTGTGCATGTTGTCTGACTAGCAGTACTAGCAGTGTGTACACCAGTGGCAAGCATTCTCACTGACTACTTTCATCACCCAAAGTGTGTAGGTACATGTAATGAACAGGTGTTCTGCTGCTAAAGTGCATTAGTGCAAGCTTAATCTTCCCAGGCATTGTTAACATGTCAGACATGCAGGTGATTTGTCCTTCCCCATGGTTGCACTACCTGTGTAAGTCATTTCCCTTTGTGATGATGACATGTATATCCAAATGTGTGCAGCACAAATATGGGGCATGTGTGTTAATGTACTTTTAACTTTGTCATCCTCACAGGTTGATGCCCACCAGAAGCAGGAGATATGGCTGACCATCGCCCGGGCAGTTCGTTCGGTGGGGGTCTACAAGCGCCGGATCCGCAACTGCCAGAAGAGGTGGCAGGATCTTCGGGGCTGGACCCGGAGGATAGCTAGAGTCCAGCTGAAGCTGTCACCTCCACGCAGGAGGGGCGGACACCGGACCCTGACCTCCCCACATGCTCCGGATACTGGCGGTGGTCTTCCCGGACCTGGATAGGCAGCTGAAGGCCAGACAGCAGCAAGGAGGAGGTAAGTCCATGCCTAATCTGTGTACTATGTCTGACATGCTAATTGCAGTCTTTTGGCCTGGTCACACTTCCACATTACGTAGGTCTTGTAGTCCAATACTCAGGTCCCTCAATTGTGTGATGCACCCTACTCATCTGTTCCACAGGTGTGGCCCCTACAGTCTGTTGCTTGTGTCACTAGGGCACTGTGTCCCTGCAGTCAGCTATGCTTCAGCTACCGGACAGCATCTGTTCCTGTGACTCTGTTGTGTGTTTCATGGGTGGTTCAATTGTTTGCCCAATGCCTGTTATCTGACATGTGATCTTTGTGTGCCCTTGATATGTGTTCCAATTGCTGGTCTGACTTGCCTCATGTGGCTGGGGTATTTCAAACAAACCCATGCAGCAGAGGACTCCAATTTGGGGACCTCAGGAGTATGTATATCAAGTATGTCACACTTGCTTAGCCACCTGACTACCGTCCAGGGCCAAACACTGTTTCACGTAGACCTGGGCAGCCATGCCTCCTCAAGGGCATTTAGAAACACTCTGTAATCCCACTCCTGTGTATCAACTTACAGGTTGTGCTTCGTGACATGTGCCTTCAGGTGTCTGCCTCTGTGTCAATATGGTTTGGCTTCCTGTTACGTACAACTGGGTGTCCATGATTTTGAGGGTCAGCTGGACATCTGAGATGTGACTGTGAGAGACAAGACCTGTGTGACATATAGGTGTGTGATCATCTGACAGCGCACAATGGTGTATGCAACTGTGTACTTCAGGCAGCTGGGTTACATGCACGGCAGACTGTGATGTGCTAATGTACATGGAGTTGTGTTAGCAGAGACTCATATGTCTGATTTGCATGATGTGGGGTCTTCTGGGTCCTGGATATGTTGTTTGCAGGGGATGGGCAAGTGCACTTGTCAGCTGCAGAGTTTGCTTTACCACTGAGCTATGATTGTGACACAGTGCATACTGTTGTTGTCTGGATGCCCTGCTCCTGTGACAGGAGACAGTGTTGACTGACTTTTCCGGCATGCCAGTGCCATGGCATTTAATTTGCTATGAGTGAATATGCATTGAGTTCAAGTGTGCACCATGCACCCCACTGTGGCATTGACTATCAGGACATGAGAACATCATAGTGTGTGTTGCTGGCATGCATCACAAGCATGTGAAATGAGTCTCTGCCCATCCCTTCATCCGGACACCTGTACTGAGTCAGTGGCAAGAGATGTGCTGTGTGTATAGTGACATACTCCTACATGTTCACTTGCATGTCCAACTGATGTGTGGGTGGTGCATGTCGGGACATTGGGGTATTAGCATCCAACATGCAACAGACAAATGGGTGCAAGTCAAGGAGGGATATGTGTGCCATGGTTGATGTTGAGAATGACAATTGGCTTATTCAAACAGTGTTGGCAGTTTGAGCAGTGTTCAGCTGATGATGCCAGGGCTTGCTCTGTCATGTGATGTACTCACTGTGGTGTGTGCAGTCAGTGCAGGTGACTGATGTTGTTCTCTTTCTTCCTATTCCTATCCAGATACATCCACGGCCACAGGAGGGGACAGCTCCACGGACCAGGAGGAGCCACAGAGCCTGACAGGGACAGAAGAAGAGGAGTCGGGGGGACCCAGTGGCACAGAGGGCGAGTCGAGCCACACTGAGGAGTCGTCAGCACCATCCACCCCAGCTGAGGGCCACAGCAGCTCTGAGGATGACTCCCTTGTGGAGGCGGGTGTCAGCAGCAACCACACCCCAGCTAGTGAGGCTGTCCCTGCCACCGCCCCCACCACCACCACCACCACCACCATCACCACCCTCCCATCAGCTCCCATCCCAGAGGTCCGTGGAGGCTCCCGTGTTCGGGAGCATGTCTCCTTTGTGCCAGGCACCGCACCCCCTGCCCCTGTGTCCCCTGCTTCCCTGAGTGAGGAGTCTATGGACTTACTTAGACAGATCCATGTAGGGCAGACATCGATGCTGAGTGTTCTCCATGCACACACCACTCTGTTGACGCAACTGGTGCCGTTCATGGAGGGCATTTCATTGGGCATGTCTGCCCTACAGAGGACCAATCAGTCCGTGGCCTCCTCCCTGATGGCAACAGTGTCCCTCCTCCAACAGTCCCGCACCCCTCCTACCCCTGCACCACCCACGACTCCTAGCAGCCTACCTATCCCAAGCACACACACACCTGCACATTCTCACAAAGCCACAGACACGGGCAGCACACAAACACCCAAACCAAGGGCTAGACGTGCACACAAGCAAGCGCAGGGGACTGATACTACACTCACAGGGGATGATTTTCAGACACACACACAGTCATCGACAACCACTCTGCAGTCCTCCGAAACCTCTCCTTCCCAGCCCCCTTCCCTTGCCTCACCTGCAACCCCATCTCCATAGAAGCTCTTCCTCTGTGACCTTGGCCTCTTCCCCACCGACCCAGCAGATCCAGATTACAAGGGGAAGAAGAAGTCCCCACACACAGAGGGGAGTGCTCCTCACACCCGGACACCCTCCCCTAGGTGCAGTCAGACTGAGGCCCCCACCCGTAAGTCCCCCCGGAGCCAGAAGAGCAAGTCCCCACTGCCGCCACGCAGCTCCAAGGCAAAGTCTCCATCCTCAATCCCCCATGCCACGACTCCAGAGGTTCCCCTGCCACACCCTGCCCTGGGTTCCCCCACCCACAGATACACCATCCCCAAAATGCTGAGGCCCTCCCCCCCTACCACTTGCTCCTCCACACCCGGTCAGACGGTTAGTGCCAATGATGTGGGGACCGTGTCCCCCCTCTGTCCTGCCGACCTCACCTGCACCCCATTCTGCTCACATGGATTTAGGCACTGCAGTGGAGTCCACGACCACCCCGTCTGACTTGGGCACTGCAGTGGGGACCCAATCCACTCCATCTGACCTACCCACTGAAGTTGTGCCGGAACCCACCCCATCTGACTTGTGCCCCACAGTTGTGACTGCACCCACCACTTCAGTCAGCTCCACTGCAGTTGCAAGTGACTCTCCTGCATCCACCACCCCTTCACTGCCTCCTTCTGCTGTGCACTGATCCTGTCCCTGCAGTGGCTGGCCTGCCCCAATGTATGCCCCTCCGAGGTGATGTCCCCTGTCCTTCCATTGCAGGCAAGCAACGTGTGACAGTTGTCACTCAAGTTCACTCCTTGTAGTTTGATGATGGACTGGCCATTGGCCCTTTGTTTTAACGGACGTTTCAATTTTCATATGCTGAAAAAAGCTTTTTTCTTTATCCTTGTGAACTTGATTTAGCTGTACATTAGGTCGATGATGTTTAACATGCTCTTGCAACTGTAAGGCTTGGTTTCCAATGTTGAATACTGAGGTGTTGATGTGAGGTACTCCATGTGGTCCATGAGATATGTATCCTATTCTAGTCGGAATCCATGTCATCCTCTGCAGCTAACTGTGTGTGTCATGATCAACAATTTGTGGACATCTCTGTGAACATTTCATTTGCATGGTCACATCTGTGGCTTGCATCCATGCACATATGATGTGCTTCCCATTGTCCAATTTGTCTATTTCCCTGACTTTGGGCACATCTCCACTGGACCTACAGGTGTGGGCATCATTGGTATAGGAGCAACTGGGTCCTCTGTGCAACTTGCTGTACATATGTGTTGAGTATGTGCAGATGACTTAGGGGAGACTCACATACCCAGGCTGTTGTGACCAGAGCCTTCATTGTGTGGTAACTGATGGCTGAATGAACAAGTGTTCTGCTGACATGAGTGGGACGTGCTGTGACTATGTTTGGCACAGCTGGACTTACACAGGAGTTGGATCCCCTCAGGTTATGTCACGGACATGTTTTCCCGTGACATAGCCTGGACCCATGGTGTGTGTTGTATGAGCATGTGTGTGTGTGTGTCCACATCCCTTTTCATACACAGGCAGTGTTCCCTTGATATGTTCCTGTTGTTGATTCTTGCTGAGTGGTACTGTGTTTTTCCCACAACTTTGCCATGGGCTACCAGATGTGTGGGTGCATGACCCACTTCTGTTAATTGGTGGTTCATCATTGGGATTTGTCTGTTCTGAGTGGTGATGATGTGGTCAGACGCAGATGGGACACAGTCAGGGTTCCCCAAGGCACTTGTTTGTTCGCAATATCATGTCATTGTCCCTAGGTGGTACCTTTCAGTGATTGAGACATGTGTATGTGTGTGTGACTGCTCCCACTTGTCGGGTTCAGGGCTGCAATGTTTGCAGGTGTCAGCATGTGTGCCTTGTGGTTCTCCTTGGGTTCTGCATTGCCCTAGGACTGTGGCAGGTATTCGGAAGGTTACGTGAGCTTTGACGTCATGGCCATGTACCGCATACTGGGCAGTATGTCTGTCATTCACCAGGGTTGTAAACTGTTCTTGTGTGATGAGTCTGTGCACCTTAGTTCCTCCCAACATTCCTGTGTTTGTCATGGATGCATGTGCAATGTCACCTGTCCATGTGGGCTTCACAGATGCACATTGTTGCAGTTCAGGGTGTGTGGTGTTGAGGGTGGACTGATGTAAATGTTTGCATGGATGGGCCCCTAGCTCCCGTTTGTCCATGGACGACGGGCCATGACGAGTGATTTGTGTTTGTGTAGGTGCGATGTACGTTTGTGGCACAGGACACATGTCTGGGTTTCCCAGTTTGTACGACATCTACCTTTGTCATCACAGTGGAGGTGTCATGCATGCTTGTGTCACCCCAATGTCTGGTCCCTGAGGGTAGTGCTGTTGTGTGTCAGTCTCTTGCTGTGTTAGTTGGTGTTCATTCCAGCTTGTGTCACATGTGTCTGTTGTGCTCCCTCTCATCTCTCAATGCCTGATTGCCCACTAAGGGTGTCCCAATGATGGTTTACTTTTGTATGGCACTGTGTCCACATCTGTGTCACTGTGGTTCAGCCTCCCTCATCTGTTGTGTAGTTGCCTGGGGATACTGAGACACACACACACACACATGTTGTGTCAGATGTGCAGTGTGAGGTTGCCTGTTTGTGTTTGTGCATCTGCATCAGTGCATTGGTATTGCCATTGTCTGGATGCTGTTTCTGTGATTTTCCCTGCTGTCCCTGTGAGTCATATCACATCATTGTGCACATTCATCCTGGTTGTTAGGTGCCATTGCTAGCATGGAATGGGAGTTTGTGAGCTGACACCTACAGTCTACACAGGTTGTTTGATTAGTGTGTCTATTTTCGAGATGTGTGTATGCTTTGTGATGGTCACTTCAGCTCTTGTGTCATTGTACACTGTATGCATTGTCAGCCCCCATGTGTGGTGCTTGTCTGCACATAGCCGAGAGTATGTTTTATTTTCACAGCACTGTTAGCCTCACCACATCTCTGTGGGTATGGGACCCAACCACTAGTTTGCCCCAGAAGTGTTTAATGTGTTGGGAGCAGGGTTCATACATGCTGTTTGGAATTTGCAGCTTTGACCATGATGACACTTACCCTTTGGTCTCTGTGATGAGGGGGGGTTTAGACCCCATTACCACAGTGCTCGACATTTGCTGCAGTTTGGATCCCCACACTAAACTTTTATTCTACACAGTGAGGGGGTGTTAGTTTTACATTGACATAGTGCTATAGTGATGCTTGCCTTGTGTAGGGCACACTCATTTGTTGGGCACACATGTGCTGTTAGTTACATTGTATGTTCGAAGTCATAATCACTGTTGTGGGCATTTGTCACAGACTACACACTGTTGTCATGATGTTATGGGGGATGTATTTTGCTGACATACCTAATGTTGGAGTATGATGGATGTGTGGTGCATCACCCATCCTATGGGTGGGGGTTGCAGGGGTGATGGGCAACATAAGCCCTATGAGTGGGGGTGGCAGTGGTGATGGGCAACAGGTCACCATGTGTGGGGATGGCAGTAGTGAGGGGCAACATGAACCCTATGGGTGGGGATGGCAGTAGTGCTGGGGAACAGGTTCCCTATGAGTGGGGGTGGCAGTAGTGATGGGCAACAGGTCCCCTATGAGTGGGGGTGGCAGTAGTGATGGGCAACAGGTCCCCCATGTTTGGGGGTGGCAATAGTGATGGGCAACATGAGCCCTATGGGTGGGGGTGGCAGTAGTGCTGGGGAACATAAGCCCTATGGGTGGGGGTGGCAGTAGTGCTGGGCAACATAAGCCCTATGAGTGGGGGTGGCAGGGGTGATGGGCAACATGTCCCCTAGGGGTGGGGGTGGCAGTAGTGCTGGGCAACAGGTCCCCTATGAGTGGGGGTGGCAGTAGTGATGGGCAACAGGTCCCCTATGTGTGGGGGTGGCAGTAGTGCTGGGCAACAGGTCCCCTATGAGTGGGGGTGGCAGTAGTGATGGGCAACAGGTCCCCTATGAGTGGGGGTGGCAGGGGTGATGGGCAACATAAGCCCTATGAGTGGGAGTGGTAGTGGTGCTGGCCATACAACCCCTATGGTGGCCTGTTGTTAGTGGCCAGGATGTGTATCCCCTGTGTGTGTGTGCCATTTTGTGGGTACGTGTCGTTTGTTTGTGTGGCAGGTGTCTGACTTACCGTCTGCGCCGTCGGCGTCAGTTCCTGATCCGGTCATAGATGTAGAGTGCTGATATGACCTGCGCGATGGGATTCATGATGTGTTTGTGTCGTACACGCTGCTTGTTGCTCCGTCTCGTATACGTTGCAAGCTGGTCCGTCTCGTAGCTGTGGATTGAGTTGTGGCGTGAATCGTAGCTGATATGCTTGTTTTCCGGATTCTGTGACGTGCCGTACGTGGCGACCCGTCCGGCGCGTAGGAAGTACGCATCGTACTTGTCAGGGCGGAAACTGCTATGGATACTGCTTCTGGGCGACTCGGTTCGGCGTTCGGCGTTACGGCTCGGACGGAGAATGAAGCTTGAATCACAGCCTACGTGTCGGTCGTATTTTTGGCAATTATGCGCATCGTACTTCATCTGCAGGACGGACCAGCTACGGGTACGTGTTGGTCGCACAGTAAGGCTACGGACAGCTCTCGGAGAGCTGTCCGACCCGGATCGGAATCGACCCCATAGTACACAGAAATGCCCACTTCTAAAATTGCCATTTCTAAAATAGTAATAATAAATTTGCTTTCACCAATAAGCAGGATTTATCACTATTCCAAACATGGTCACGCTACCCCTTTCATGTCAGGAATTACCACTGAAGCACATATCAGGGAATCCCCAATGCAACCCTATGGGAGGGCAGCCTCATAGCAGTGAGAAACCAAATAGGCTGTTTGTCACTACCAGGACATGCCACACAGTTAAGGCACATGTCCTACCTTTTATCTACACAGCAACCTGCCCATAGGGCTAGCTGGGGCCTACCTTAGGGGTGCCTTATATGTAGTAAAACGGGAATTCCAGACGTGGCAACTACTTTACATGCCACATCACAGCGCAGTAAAGTGCGCCTGCTGGCCCTGCAGTGGCAGCGGCCTGAGACAGGTTTGAAAGGCTACTTCGGTTGATGGGGCAAGCAGTGCTGCAAGCCCACCAGTAGCATTTAATTTACTGGCCCTGGGTATATGGGATACCACTGTATAAGGGACTAATAGGTCATTTAAATATGCCAAACAGGTGTAGACCAGTCTTACCAAGTTTACATGAGAGAGCACATTCAGTTTAGCACTGATTGGCAGTGATAAAGTTCCCAGAGTCATAAAAGCCCCAACAACAGGTTAGAAAAAATACAGGAGGAAGGCAAAAGGTTCTGGGAGGATCCCACAAAAATGGCCAAGTCCAACAGAGGGCCATTATATATCCGCCTGATTCTGTTTCACAGCATATATTATTGTGTCATTTGAATCTGTTCTTCATAAATGTATCCTCGTTTTAGTATCCACGCAATGAACTGCATTTATAACTGCACTCCTGTATGTCATGCTGGTATGTTTCTAATTGAGGAGCACAGTTATAATTGTAAATAATCTAATCTGTATGTCCTGTGTGTGTGGCTTTCTGGTTTGCTTTCAGAGCGCTTGTTATGCTTATACAAATATTGAACTATTATATTACTAAATGACGCTGTGCTGTTTGTGCCAATGTCCTTGTCTGTCTGTTTGTCTGTCTGTCTGTCAGTCAGTCAGTCAGTCTGTCTGTCTGTCTGTCTGTCTGTCTGTCTGTCTGTCTGTCTGTCTGTCTATCTATCTATCTATCTCTCTCACTCTCTATCTATCTATCTATATATCGTGCAACTCTATCAATCTTTGTAGGGAAATCCATCCATCAACCCAACACTATAAATCTATTTCTACAATCCTTTCAACTGTGACAAAGACCGGTAGGTTGAAAAGGTTGAAACGTGTCGGTGAAGCTGTATCAAGCCAATAAACTACGAGTAATTTGACTTCCTGGAGGGCAGCAAATTTCATTTTGCTGTGTTGGATTAACCTGGAAGGTTTGGTTGACCTTCCTTGCGTGCACCAGCTGTTTGAGCGCACCTCCTTCAACTCACCACAGACTGCATTGTGACGTTGTGATCCTTTCTATCTGTCTTTACAAACTGCTGTATGTATCTATCTATTTAATTTCAAATTGTAATAAAAATGTATCAAAACATTGCAAAAAAGCTTTAATAAAGGCAAAAGCTAGCTGCTAGTGCCAGACCGATTTGCTTTTTTAGATCTGGTATTAGCATAGACCTTTTAATTTACCTGAAATTATCACACAATTCTAGGGTGTTTTTAAACCAGGCTTGATCTATTAGTCTGTTATTGTGTGATGCACATTTTTTTCCATCCACTCCAATATGCATTATTGATCCACTTCAGCCACTGGCTAATTTTACTGTAAGTTACAGTATTCTGTCCATTCAAAACGAGCACATCCACATACAAAGTAGTTACCTTCAGTTTTAGGCCCTACTATGCTAATATATTCGTTTTTGAGACCCAAAAATTATTTTACCTGTAGCCAATAGTTTTTTTTAGATTAATGAGGGCTTGGCAGCTTCCCTAATATCAAAGCTTGGCAAAAACCCTGAGAGAATAAAACAAGAATTGCCAAATCCAAAAGACTGGCGGCCAACACCAGAACTGTTGGCAGTGCCAATGCTTGTTTTAGTTGAAAATTGAGATGGGAGTAGTTTAAAAATATTGACCTGTACGAGCTTGTCACTATAAAACTAATATTTTGGTACGGTCTGGATGGCATTTATGACGAGGTTCTTGGCTTTTTTGTCTTTGTTTTAATTTGCTTATATTGGTCAATGTGCACATGTATTTGTGTTGTTGTAGGAAACTGGAGGTGAAACAGAGCAATTTCTAAAACGCCGAGAGGCAGTCTAAATCACACCCCGGGGTTCTTCCGCAGAGCAACTTTCAATTGTGTTGTTTTCCATCTAATTATTTTTAATTATGCAGCAGTCGTGTCTCCGGGAGACTCATCATTCTTGCGAGAAACTAATTTGCAGACTGTTTTCAAATCATCAAGGAGCTCGAAGATGAAGTGGCAGAAGAATGGCAGCATCAACTCTCTGATTCTCATAAATCTAGCTGTAATGTCCTTGGAACTGGACAGAGGGGAGGGAGGAGACAGACATGATGGAACCTGCAGACAGACAAGTGCTGACATTTAATTGCTTTCTAAAATTAAAGGGACAGAAATGGAGAACATCGGCAGGTAACACATGGTCTGATGAGTTTAAAGCTAAAGCCCACTTTCAGACTCATTCTTAAGCATTGCTCGCCTAAGTGCAAAGGAAAAGGAAAACGCATGGGACATACGCGTACAAAAGATTTTAGCCGGAAATGTTGCTCCCATTACTTGTGTTTAATTTGTGCAGGGGCTGCAAGTGATGGGAACCGGCGTTGACTGTTTGGAAGCAAGACCCACGTTTTCTCATCGGACTTTGACTCAGAAGGAAAAAGAGCCAGGCAGAAAATGAAGTAAAGAAGGGGGAGGCGCTATATAGGAAAGCTGTACAGTACATGGGAGAAAGCTGAGCTGTAAAACATCCGCGAGAGTGACCTAAAAAGACAAGTTTTATAGGGTGATGGAAGAAAAAAGCATGAGCTGGAATCAGACCAGTGAGTCTGAGTATTAAGCATAGCAGTCCTGGCATTTGTGAGCACACTAGAATGTCCCTAAGAAGCATTTCGGGGCCCTGCATTTATTTTTATTTATTTAGTCTTTTATCGATTTTTTTTTAACAAACTGACCTCTGCAATGATTCGATTTTTGATCTACTAAAACGAGAGCTAGGAAAATTAAAGGCAACGAAACAATATCAGTACAGGTATCCTTGTCTGCAAATCAATTAATTTAACCATTAAATGAGCATGATTTGATAAGGAGTTGCTTTGATGAAGGCAGGGCAACCTTCTGTAACCTGACCTCAAGTCACTGGCACCTTCTTGCTGAGCCTACAAGGCAGATTTCAAATACTCCCTCAGTTCTCTGATCGGATCATATCAACAGTTTTATCCCACTGGTACTTCAATTTGTTCATGCTAAAACATGTGTCCAGTATCACATTGCCTTATGAGAAAAGTTGTCTATTAAGATACTTCTGGAGGACAAAAACACTGCATGTTGCAATGCAATGCTTACCTCAATCATTAAGAAATGTACCCATAACCAATTGAAATATGTCTGGCAACTTTTATTGCTAACAAATTCAGGAACGGCAAACAGAAATCTGTCTGGAAACTTTTGGCAGTACTACCAACAAATTCAAATACTGAAGACGAAGGCCCAAACTGCTTGCATATCCTGGTCTCTGGAACAAACTGAACAGATCCCGCAGTGGAAGTCTCAATTTTTCCAGATATTATGTAATTGTCCCGGTTACTTATTGGGAATCTTCATTACTCCGAGTCCATGTCTTCCTTGTCACTTCCCTTAATCCATGAGTTATCTTTTGTCCTCACAGATATCGTTTACCTAGAACAGCCAACATTATACTTTTAATATGCTGCCCTACATCCCAGAATGCAATTAAACAGGAACCCACCATGACCAATTCCAGAAATAACCAAGTCTAAATAACCCCAGAATGAAAATCAAAATACAGTTAGGGAGACTGGGAGGGTGGAGATTCAGGACTGTGATGAGGAAGACATGGACTCGGAGTAATGAAGATTACCAGTGAGTAACCAGAACATTACTTCCACGTGCTGTCCTTTCTCCTTGAGTAAATACCCACGCAGACAATTTTGAGTTTGATTCACACATAAGCAATAGAAACCACATCAAAATATAATGCTGCAACCAGGTATTTTAATGAAAATGAAAAGAATACTAGCATTTTGACCATCATGCTCAGCATACAAATCATAAGAACCAAGCTCTGATAATGAGTAACCTTCCACCTGCAAGCGATAATGTGACATAAAAGGGTGTGGTGTAGAGCATGTGGCTGCACAGCATATATCCTTGGGAGATGTTCTCTTAAATGACACTAAAAAGCTTATATACCTCTTGTGGATCTTCCATGGATTATCTGCCAATTCATAGGACTTGGATATGAACAACTTGATCTACCTGAAAAGAGTAGATGAGGAAGGTCCTCTAGCCGAAAAGGCAAAAGTAACAAACAGTGAGTCTGAAAAGAGGACATCCTAATCCAATAAATCAGCAGTGCCCTATGAACATCCAAGGTGTGGCGCTTGACCTGCCCCTATGAAGAGGGATCCGGGAAAAACACAGGAAGAACAATGTCTTCAGTGCAATGAAAAGTAGTCAGGACCTTAGGAATGATGACATAGACCCAGGACACAAAAATGAGAAATGAGGGAAAAGATAATAAAGCCCCATTGCTCCAAGTAATGTACCAGAGGAGATGGCTACCAGGAATATGACAGCTGACAAGAAGTTTAGATCTGCTGTAAGGAGCAGCTCAGAAGGAGGTTTATGAAAGCTTTTAAGGTTCAGGGGAGGGTTTCAAGTGGGAACAGGGAATGTATAACTTCTCATCTAAGAAATAACCTGCTCAGTAAAGCGACAGGCATAGGGAGAGATCGATAAAGTACTAGAGTCACAGAAAGCTTGAATAGCAGCCTCCTCATGATTGAAACAGTCGACCCCAACAAAAATATCCCTAAAAAATCAAGAATTCTGCTTGCATCACACGAATAAGGAGAAGAACCCTTAGAAGAAGACCAGGCCTCAGAGCTTTTCCAGTATCTCGTATAGAACTTAAAAGTTGAAGGGCGTCTTGACTGTCGGATTGTCAACAACCTCAGTTGCATAGCCTTGGAAAATAAGTCATAGCCTCTCAAATGCCAGACCCCCAGATTCTGATGCTTCAGAGAAGCAAGGGATAGGAAAGGGGGTCTCAGATGAAATGGATAAAAGGGAATCTACCAACAAGGATGTACTAACATCTTAATGAGGATCGGGAACGAGGGTCTCCAGGACTAACCTGGAGCTACCAGAAGCACTTCTGCGTGATCTTTTCAGATCTTCTTTACTGCCCTCAAAATTAACTGGAAGGGGAAAAGCAATAAAGAAGACCTGATGGTCAGGGAATTGGAAACCCATTAGTTTCCCATGTAGTATGAGATGAACCAGATTAGCAAAAGCATGATGGAAGAGCAGTCTCTTCCGTGATCCATCTATAGTTTGCAGAATCTTCTAGAAATATGAAGAAACAGATGTGGACACAGGCAAAGAGACACTGAGGATGGTAACTGATTACTCAGCAAGTCCACTGGTTCATTCGCTTTGCCCAAAAGATACACTGCCGAAAGATACTTTAGATGCTCATCTGCCCAAAGGCAGATCTTCTGGAAAAGGAGAGCTACGTCTGGGGAGTCCATCCTCACAGAGACATGATGGCCAGCAGATATCTCAAGTGAGTGGACAGTTTCACTTTCCTCTCTTGAGTCAGAACAACCTGAGTGACATCATTCTGAAAAAAGAGTCCTGATTAATCTGAGTATTTGTGCCAGAGATAAGTGGGATTTCTTGAGGTTTAGCAGAAAACCATGTTGTTGAAGCGCCTTGCAGACCTGCTGCACATCTTCCTCCACCATAGAAAAAGAGGAAGAAGCCAGTATACAATCATCTACATAAGGATACACCTGAATACCAGAGGCATGCAAATAACAAACAGGGGCATCAGCACCTTGGTGAACACTCAGGGGACTGAGAAGAGGCCAAGGGATAGAACCAAGAACTGATAATGGACACCAACCACTGCAATTTGGAGATATCATTGGAAATTTAGGTGGATCGGGATATGAAGATAGGTGCTCAGTGTGTGTCGATGGAACACTGGAAACACAGGAAATCCCCTTGCTTGATGAGCGGGATGATCATTTAAAGTGAGATCATCTTAAAGGCTTAATGTAGGATATATCTGTTTACACACTTCAAGCTGAAGACTCAATGGAAGAGTCCAGAATTCTTTTTAATAAAAAATGAGGATTGAATAGTAGTTCTGACCTCTTTCTTCCTGAGGTGCTTTAATGATGGCAGTTTTTTCTAAGAGCAAATGGACTCCTTGAATTAGGCTGTCATGTCAGGAACCAAGGCAGAGTGTGACAAAAGTGAGGAGGAGGAGGAGGGGTCACAAAGGGTACAAGGTACCCCGTCAATGTGATATACAGCACCCAGTCATCTTTCACTGTGGATATAGATTTGTCCTAGAACAAAAGAAGTCCTCCCCAATACGGAAATATTGAAGCTCAGTTATGCCATGGGAGAGTCCAAGGGGGAGGGCTGGAGAAATTGAAGGCTGCTTGATCTGGGTCATGTCACCAAGAGGGGTACCATAGACGTGACTCCTGTCGTGGGAGGGCAGGCTGCCTCTCCTGGCCCCTTTATATTCAAACCCTCGACCCTTGGAAATGGATCATGTTAGAGACAATACCTTTCCAGCCACCAATGATTTTTTTTTTACAAGATCCTCAAGCTCTTGACAAAGATTTTTGAACCAGTGAAAGAAAGCTTCATCAGTACAACTTTTTGAGATGCATCTATTTTCCATAAGTGCATCCAGATTTGCCTACAGGCTGCTGCAAATTCTGCACCAAAAATGGCTGTGGGGTCACACATGTTATCAAATGAAATGTCAGAGAGGAAATGGACCAGTTGTTCCTTCGACAATAAGATATTTGAACAACCAACCTCTTCATTCATTTGGTAAGCTAATTATTGAAAATCTCTGTGAGCAGATTGGACAGTATCAGTGGTAAAGGCATTGGCTCGTACCATAATGTTTGAGGCCGAATAACACTTTTGACCAGAGACTTGATCTTTTTGTCCACAGCATTGGCTGGAAGGGCATCCTCCAAGATAACTGTGTCCTGAGTCGAGACACCTGTCATCAAATTATTAGCCTTCACATTTCACTTTTACTGGAAACATGTCTGCAAAAGTTTCAAATGGATATCATTTTGCTAGGAATCTCAGGAAAGGCTGTCTTTCAAAGTCCTTCCATTTATGTTAGAGCATCTTCCTCACACCGCTATGCAATGATAGAAACAAGACTCATGCTCTACCCATTGGCAGTGAGCAAAGAAGTCCACCTCATTTGACATTTGCAGGAGGAGATAAATGTAAATGATCTCTTAGGTGTTGCAATACCTCTGCGAAATCTGCACCCTGGATAAAGTGCCATTGATAGTCCCCATCACAAGGGTCCACAGCATTATTATCAGTTTCTCTCCACAAAACATGGTACAATTGGTTTACACCTGTTTGGCATATTTGCTTTACTTGTAAGTCCCTTGTAAAGTTGTATACCATATACTCAGGGCCTGTAAATGATATGCTACTAGTGGACCTGCAGCACTGATTGTATCACCCACAGAAGTAGCTTTTCAAACCTGTCTCAGGCCTGCCACTGCAGTGTCTGTGTGTGCCACTGCGACTTGGCATTTAAAACCACTTGCTAAGTCTTAAACGTCCCATTTATTACACATAGCTCACCCCTAAAGTAGGCCCTAGGTGGCCATAAGGGCAGGATGCTGTGTAAGTAAAAGGTAGGACATCTACTTTTAAGTTTTGTATGTCCTTGTAGTGACAAACAGCCTATTTCGTTTCTCACTACCTGGAGGCCTACTTCTCCCATAGTTTAGTATTGGTAATCCCTTAATACATATTTAAGCTGTAATTCCTCATCAGATAGGAGTGACTTTTTCATGTTTAATATGTTTAGAATGGTAATGATAAGTGCTCCTTACTGGTGAAGTTGGATTTCACATTAGTCTGTGCTTATAGCTCTTTGTGCTTTGCAGCCTGTCTCCAATACATGTCTGGGCTGGGTGATAGCTACACTTGTGCATTCCCTCTAGACAGCCACAAACACAGGAAGGTGAGGCTAGCCTGCATTCTGAGCACTCATCTGCATTCTGATGTGTGATGGCAGGAATGGGAGGGACTGACACATTGCAATAGGTAGTGTCATGTCCACACACAAAGGACTGATTACCCGAAACAGATGTAACCTGGCAGACAGGACTGGGTTGAAAGGCATCCTGGTGCCATTCAGAGAGCTGCTTTGACAACACCCCCTACATTAAAGGCACTTTTGGGTATAAGTACTGGGTCTCTGACCCCCTAAAATCAGACACTACTGGACTTGTAACTGAAGCTCTGCCAGAAGATCTGCTGTGCTGCTTATAGGACTCAACTGGAATGGCTGATCTGGAGGGCCTGTTTTTCGGTTACCCTGCTGCCTGTTGCTCTCAGACTCTGCTGAAGGAGAGCTGGACTCTGCCTTCACTCCAAGTGATTTCCAAGGGATTGTTGGCTTGCCTCCTGTTGCTTGAGATGCCGGGATATCAAAGTCTCTACATCTTCTCCTGTTCCTGGCTCACAGGAAGTGGCCCAGATACTGCATGGATTTCAACACATCTCCTGTCTGCTTGTAGCATACCCGGTGCATCAACCTGTTTTCGGCAGTAAAATTGGCTCATCACATCGGAACCAGCGCTTTGCCTCCAGAGATCGAAGCTTTGGACAGTGTATTGCGGCCGCAGCAGCTTGGTGAGATCAACGCATCCCCTTGATTGCATGGCAGATTTAGGCGCATCACTTGATGCCTCTCAACTCTGGCACTCGTCTGTGGAACTGATGCATCATCTTAACTGTGTGGAGAAGATCGACGCATCTCATTGCTTCACCGGGGCCTGCTGTCGTACTTTGGTATTCGGAACCGCGTAGGGGACAGGGCCCTACCTCTGTCTATCTTGGTATTAGCGAACCGCAAATGGTAAATGCGGCACGTACGAGTGCTTTATGTGCCGTTCTAGCTATGAATGCACTGTGTACACGTATTCTGCTCAACTACGCGGGTTCCATTTTGGAAGCAGTGGCCATCTTGTCATTGCCCTCACATAGGCTATGATGGAGTTAATACGGGCCTCGCAGTACATGGGCTTTCCCTCTGACTTCTCTGTGACCTGGGCAGCTGGCTCTGCTGCCCCGGGTCAAACCGGTCTCACGAGCTCCCCTTCCTCCGTCCACCTGTGATTCGTATCAGGGCTTGACCCGTCATAAAACCCTTTCATTCTACACAATCCCCCGGCTAATCTCTTCCACACCTGCTTGTTCTTGCTTTATGACTTGTTTCCCAAAACAGGAGATGCTCATGTTTATTGGGGGGTCTATTTACTTCAAACATGGGATCTGAACCTTCCTGTGTAAATCATTGTGGGCTGGCCGAACTGGAATGTGGGATGGTCATCATGACTCTGCTTTTTCGTTTGTAATGTATGCCTTTATATGACCATATCGTAAACCAAGGAATGTGTGCCTGGAGCATGATATTTTGTACTTAAGGAGAAGTCCGTTCCTATGATTTTCAGCAGTCTCCTGAGAACATACACGCTGGTGTACTTCTAGGATACCTGTCATTGGTCTGCAGCCAATAAACGATTCTTTGACTTCACCCAGAAGACTCTGTGTTTCTGTAGGTCCGGAACAGGGTGAAACCCCGAAGTCATAGGGTGTGTGCCCCTGCACCGCTGGGTCTAAAATACCCAGTACTTCAGTTTGGCGCCCAACTCGGGCCGATTTCAGCGGTACCAGTCCAAGCCAGAGGTTCGTGAGGAGCTTCGTGTGGAAATTCCGGAGGAAGGCCGCCACTTCATCGACCCCTGCATGTCGACGTGGTCCGAAAGTCTTTTCTGCGAGGTTCTCCGCGTCCCGACGGCTACGAAGGACTGCTGCCCTGATTAATCGACCTGTTTTGGACCCTTGACGAGTTTGAGAGAGCGAAACAATCGAGAGAGTCTTCTGGTGACGTCATCGATCAGCAATATTCAGTTAAGTATAAGTGGAGCGTCTCCCATTTGTTTTGGTATCCCTCGGGATCGTTTGGTTTGATTTGGTAATTGGTGATTTGGTGTTTGCAAACCCCAAAGCCAGAGGATTCGTGTATTCACGAGAATATCGTAATCGATAATCCTTTGACGTTTGGATCTAGACTAGTGAGCGAAGATGCCTGGTTCTGGACTATTTGGTAGATTATTCTGTTTGGGTTGTGGAAAAGATTTCCAGCTAGAGGAATCATGTCCGGTTCCTCCGGTTGGAACTCCAACTTATGAGCTCTATGTGAAACATGGCGTAGGCCCAATTGCATATAATGAAGTGTGGATCCACTACACCAGGAAAGACGGTGTTTTAAAATGGCCCCAAAATGGTAGTTTTGATACCGATATTTTAGATAATCTGGAAATTAAATTGTTTAAGAAGAAAGCCCGGCCGGCGATGTTTGACTCTTTCCGCTTATGGCGAAAGGAAGCCAAACAGAAGGAAATTAAGCTAGCGAAAAAGAATAAGAGAGAGAGAGGTATGTCAGTAATGCAAGCAGCTGTACAATTTAAAGACAATGAAGAGGAGCAAATGAATGAGCAATTGCACAGGCAGCGTAAGTTAGGGATTGACAAATGTTACCCAGCTTTGCCATATTCTAAGCAGGATGAGTCAGAAGAAAAGGAGAAAGATCCCTTGATGTCACATTTGTTGAGTTCGCCACCCCCGTATGCTCAAACTGCTACGGCGCCTCCCCAGCTTGTAAATATGCCACCTCCGGTGCATATACTGCAAGCCTTGCCGCAACCGCCAGTTGCTTTGCAACCAGTTCCTATTCCTGTAGCGCAGTCTTCTCAAGCGCCTCCAGTAGTGCTTCCAACTACCCCCGCACTTCCTGCGACTTTGCTTAATCCAGTAATTGCCTCCCTTAACACTCTTCCTTCCACCACTCCAGTACCTGTCTCTACATCCTCTTTTCTTCCCTCTGTTTTTCCCCCTGTTCTCGCCTCAGCTTCTCCTTCAGCGCGACAGCGTTTAGCTAATGTGGTTACTACATTAATGTCGCCTCTCTTTGGGTCATCTGGTGCAACTCCTGGTGTACAGCGTAAGCAGTTGCGCAGCCAATTGCCTAACCCCGATGAGAAAAAGGTAATAGATCACATGGCGCGTAGATGGATCGTTTTTCCTTCACTGTATGATGTGGAATCGTTTGTTAACACTTTCCATCAATGGGATGCCCCGAAACAGAGATATGTATTTGAGAAAATGTGCGAAATTCTCTGTGAAGAATTGGAGGATAGTGGTAGAAATCCGAACCCGCAGGAATTGTGTAAAGTGAGGTTCGATTTTGGAACTGGTATAATTGTGGACCGCGAAGTAGATAAAGCAGTTGCGGTTGTATTGTCCTTAAGGAATGACGATTGCCAACAGTCATTGTTTGAACAAGAGGTCCTTGTGGGGAAAAAGGCAAAAGTGCGACAATACCCTATGAGAGAAGTTCCCCCGGTATGGAAGGAAGCAGTTGCAGCTGTCGGCAATAACCCCGCTGTGCCAGCGCATTTCCAACGTGTTTGGGTGCATGTTCCATGGAAGCGCTCTGAGGTGTTAGCACTTAAGCAGACATTGCCTGATCCCCGTAAAAACCCAGCAGGTTATTATAAAGAGTTGTCACAGACGGCAGGGTCATGCATTATGAATCTGGCCGACATAGACATGTTGTTTGGTAATGTTGTTCCACAGCCTCTATGGGGATCAATTCGTAATGTAGATCACAATGCAGACCTAGGGGATACATGGGCTAACATTGTTGCTGCTGATGCTAGACAAACGGGTGGTGCGAAACCAGAACCTTTAGTAGCTGAATTGCCTGGTAGAATCATCACGTATATGAAGACAATAATGCCTGCGATGCGCGTAAATTGGGACAAGTTATCTGCATGTAAGCAGAAGAAAGATGAGACAGTGTCAGACTTCTTTACTAGGTTTGAGGAAACGTTTATTGACCACAGTGGGCAAGATATGAGTACTGAGGGTGGCCAATGGTTGTTTGTGGATAAGTTTGTGCAGAATTTACTTCCTGACCTGTGTAAAAAGTTGAAAGATTCAGAGAGTTCTTGGGCCGTTTCCTCTTCAGCGCAAATACTGGCTACTGCACAGTATTATGAAAACAGAGATAAAGACGAGAAAGATAGAACGGAGAAGAAAACGAAGGAACTAAAGACAAAGGTCCTTTTACAGCAGGCCTATCCACCACGTGGAGGTGGTAATAATTATGGACAACCCCAAGGTGTCTATCACCAACCCCAACAATTTCAGACTAATCAGCAAATGAATGGGTATTATCAACCACGTGTCCTTGTAGGTCCCAACCAATGTTCATACTGCAAAGAGGAAGGTCATTTTAAATATAGTTGCCCTAAATTAATGCAACGGAACGGTAATACGTATGGCGCCAGAGGTAGAGGTGGTCAGCAAGCTCCTAGAGGCAGAGGGCGTGGAAGTGTTCCTCAAAACGCGCGTCCTCTTCCGCCCCAAAGCGCCATTAATAGCTTTGATCAGCAAGCTAACGCGACTGGTAATACGGCACAGTATTACAATAATGATTATTATGCAGAGGATGGCGATGCAGAAAATAATGGTTACTAGGACAGCCATAGACAGAGAGAGGGAGTTGTTTCAGTGCCAGTGGATCAGAGTGGACCGTATGTTGAGGTGACTACAGCAAATGTAACGGAGCCTTTTCTGCTAGACACTGGTGCTGCAAAGAGTTCAATCATGCATTCAAAACTCCCTGGCGCACCTTTGTCTGGCAATATAAATGTTTCAGTAGGTTTTTCTGGCGCCCCAGTTAGGAACCCGATTTCTAGTCCCATGTCACTTTCTGTTGGACCTTGCGAGCTGAAAGCGCCCCTGATCCTGACAACAGGTTGTGGTGAGAATTTGCTGGGATTAGATTTGTTGAAAAGATTGCACGCTACACTGTATTGTTCTCCTTCAGGAGTACAACTTACATTAGGCAAGAAAGTGGTTTCCCCAATGTATTTGTCTAAAAACACGATGCCACCTGAATTGTCATCCCTTCCGGATGCCCTTTGGGCTACTGGTCCCAATGATGTGGGCCTCTTGGAAATACCACCATATGTGGTGACTCTAAAGGCTAATGTCAGACTGCCACGTATTCCCCAGTACAAGATCTCTAATGAAGGGCAGAAAGCATTGTTAGACATTGTCAGCGACTTGATTAATAAGGGTGTGATTGAAGAGACAAGAGGCAACGTTTGCAATAGCCCGATTTTACCTGTCTTAAAACGAACGGACCCTTCACAGCCACCTGTTTACAGATTTGTGATTGATCTTAGAGAGGTTAATAAGATTGTTGTGCCTCAGTTTCCGGTTGTCCCCGATATAACTGCCTTGTTAACGATGATTCCAGCCTCTGCTGCATGGTTTTCAGTGATCGATTTAAAGAATGCTTTCTTTAGTATCCCAATTGCAGAAGAGAGCAGAGACATTTTTGGTTTTAGTCTGGGAGGCCGAAGCTTCCGCTTCAAACGCGCTCCCCAAGGCTACTGCGAGAGTCCATCCATATACAGTCAAGCTTTGAAAGCGCAGCTTGATGCACTTGTTTTACCCAGTGGCGCTATCCTGATCCAGTACGTGGACGATTTACTGATCGCCGCGGATACTGAGAAGATCTGTAAAGAAGCCACATTGTCACTGTTGCGCCATTTATCCGCTTACCATCACAAAGTGTCTCTCTCTAAGCTGCAATATTGTCGACAAGAAGTGACCTACTTAGGTCATCTCTTATCGAAGGAGGGAAGGAGACTGACCCCAGAAAGAATTCAAGCCATTGCACAGTTGAGTGTGCCAAAGACACAGAGAGAAGTGCGTGCTTTCTTGGGCATTACCTCATACTGTAGGCATTGGATCCCTAGTTTTTCTTTGTTGGCAAAACCTTTAGTAGCATTAACATGCAAAGACACACCGAATCCTATCCCATGGTCTGAAGAGTGCCAGAAAAGTTTTGTGGAATTGCGCAATGCGTTGTGTTCAGCACCTGTGTTGGGCACTCCTGACTATAGCAAGCCTTTTACATTGTATGTTCACGAGAAAGATGGATGTGCGTTGTCAGTGTTAACACAGCCTTTTGGCGACAGACCGCGCCCATGCGCATATTTTTCATCCACCTTGGACCCTGTAGCGAGGGCATTGCCAAGCTGTCTGAGAGCGACAGCTGCTGCAGCGATGTCTATCCGACAATCTGCTGGTCTGGTAATGGACAACACATTGATTGTCATGGTTCCACACGCTGTAGACACATTATTAAATAGAACCAAGACACAACACTTGACTAGTGCGCGATTATCAGGGTATGAACTCACACTGTTAGCGAATCACATACACATAAAAAGATGCAATACGCTGAATCCAGCCACATTATTGCCGATTCCAGCAGACTCAGATGAGATTGAGCAACATGACTGTCTGTTCAGAACAGAAGAAGAGACGAAAGGGAGAGTAGATCTCAAAGATACTCCCCTAACTGAGTGTGATGGCACCTTATGGGTAGATGGGTCCTGTTTCAAACTCCCTAATGGTGACACGACTGCTGCATATGCTATCACGACTTTACATACGGTCGTGGAAACTGCACGAGTGCCACATAATTCGGCCCAAGCAGCGGAATTAATCGCCCTCACGAGAGCATGTGTGTTGTCTGAAGGAATGAGAGTGAACATATACACAGATAGCCAGTACGCCTTTGGCGTGGCTCATAATTTTGGGCGACTGTGGAAAGAGCGTGGGTTCCTGACGTCGCATGGAGCTAAAATTCAGAATGGCAAGTTGGTGAATGATCTCCTTGAGTCACTGACCCTACCTTTGCAAGTTGCGATCATGAAATGCAGTGCGCACAGGAAAGTCACAGATGATGTTGGACGTGGGAATGCGTTTGCTGATGAGACCGCGAAAGAGACAGCACAGAATGTGAAGACTAGAATGTATGTTGCAGGCCCCGCAAGATGGGTTAATGATGTGGGAATGTGCGAAAACACAATAGAGAGTGTGAAGTCGCTTCAGGCTGAAGCTACAGAAGAAGAGTTAAGCAAGTGGAGAGAGAGTATGGGTAAGTTGGATGAGAATGGTTGTTGGATTGACCTGACAGAACATAGGCGATGGTTGTTGCCTGATGCATATGTGCTTCCAGTGGTTACTATGGCGCATGGAATGGCACATATCAGTACGAAAGGTATCTGTAAGTTGTTGGCTCCAGTATGGCAGAATGTTGGGATTCCCAAGTGTGCAGAGAATGTGGTCAAGAATTGTATAGTATGCTTAAAATACAACCCTGGTAGGGGAACCCCAACTCCGGCCGGTCACTTTGCACCCCCATCATGTCCATTCGAAGTTTTGCAGCTGGACTTTATTCACATGGAAAGATGCAACAACCTGAAATATGTATTGGTGGTTGTTTGTGCTTTCTCCAAATGGGTAGAGGCTTATCCTCTGAAAGATAACACTGCCCTATCCACAGCCAAAGCCCTTGTGAAGGAATTTTTCCCCAGGTTTGGAATGCCGAGAATGGTATGGTGTGATAATGGAAGTGAGTTTGTGGGTAAAGTGATGAAGAATGTATGTGAAGGTTTAGGCATAAGGCAGAAATTCCACGCTGCAAATCACCCCCAATCAGCTGGACTAGTAGAACGCTACAATGGAGCCTTAAAGCTCAAGTTGGCCAAAATCCAGGCGAGCACCGGTCTTAAATGGCCTGACGCTCTGCCTTTAGCACTCTTGTCCACCAGAATGACGATACACTCACGAGTGGGACTCAGTCCTTATGAAGTAGTCTTTGGCCGCCCGGCCAACGTATGGGGTGTGCCAAGGCCTACGAAGTTCAGTGAAATAGAGCATCCAGTACTGCTCGATTACCTGTATGATTTGACTGTTAAACTGCGTGTTTTGCACCAACAGGTACATGATACTCTTCCCCAAGCCTCTGAACCTCCTGGACACCCCATCAACCCTGGCTCGTGGGTCCTGGTCCGGAATTTCCAGCGTAAGGGCAACGACGAGCCTCGCTGGATTGGCCCTCATCTTGTTCTTCTTTCGACAAGATCAGCAGTGCGAGTGAAAGGGAAGAAACACTGGATTCATGGTACTCACTGCAAGGTAGTTCCCTTGCCTCCGCCATATGACCAGTGGGTCAAAGAGGGTATCGCCGACTCAGAGACAGACATTGTACCTCGCTTTGTACCATTCAGTGACGCACGCCTAAGAGACACAGCTTCAGTCCAAGAGAGTGACAATATTCTGCAGGAAGCTGTGCCGCCATCAAATCGACTGGACACCACTGAGCCTGAACTTTTGTTTCAAGACCAAACAGCACCTGGCCGTCTCCGCTATAATTTGAGACCTAGGCCCATGGACAAATAAAGATTTCCTCATTATTTCCCTTTTGACATTTTTTGCTCTCCCATCTGAAGGACTTTCTTGATTTTTGTTTTTCGAACCACCATCCGGGTTCTGCCGCAGGGTCGCGGTGCCAAGACTTTGGGGTACAGGCCGAAGACGCTAGGTCAACGGTTCTGGTTGGTCTAGGGCGTTTCCCTGGACTGACAGGCGTACTCCTTAGCAGAAGAAACTCATCCACCGCGAGCGGCCCGAGTAGAGGATGGAGTTTTTTAAGATGGAGAGACCGATTGAGGAAATGAACTCTCAAACAAGGATGTGTAGAATTGTAAAAAGTAAATGTTTTGTCTTTTTGTGCCTTTTTACACTGTGTAGTATCATGATGTTTATTGTAGGGTTTGTGTTTTTCTCCGCTCAAAAGCCCATTGCACCCACTCAACAGCCTATACTTCTTTCTACTGCTTCCTCTCACTCCTTTCACCCTTTGCCTGAGCACGAACAGACCCGACGATCAGAGTTCGTAAATAACTCGTTTATCCAACTCTTGCACCAGCACCAACTGGTAATGAATACGACCAATTGCTGGGTCTGTGGGTTAATGCCCCATACCATTAACAAGGGTATTCCCTATCTGGTGCTACCGTACAGTTACAATGGATCGTCATGGGCATTCCAAACCATGTTTCTCTACGCTCTAGATACATACTCCCCTCGCCCACCGCGTTCTATCAGACCCATCACCAATAATAAGGCTTTGATGAAAGGAGTTGCCGATATGAGTAGAGATATTGATGCATACTCATCCATTCCCAAAGAAGAGCTGAGACCTTATGTAGGATGGAACGCGACGGGGTATAGTATTAGTCTGGGTGAAAGACAGCGAAAAATCTCATCTCCAATCTGGGTCGTACCCCACATGGGTCGGTTCTGCTTACAGGGTAATGGTCAGAATCCAAGGGCTCAACTGGGAAGAAGTGACTGTACTGAAACGTACACTTTCCCGTCACAGTTTTCCCCTGCGTTTTTGGCTGCTAAGGGCACATATTTCATCTGTCATGATCGAGCATATACATGGTTGCCCCCTGATTTCTCGGGCACATGTTATATTGCGAACTTGCTACCGCCGACATTTACTGCCGCCTCTGACTATCACAAGACCAGAGTTGTGAGAGGTGTGATTAGTAAGGAGGACACTGCCGGTCAGGAAGCAGGAGACTTCTTCTTGGGTTTCCTGCCGTTTTGGGGACCTATGGTCAATAGTAGGAACCTGAGACAGCTGACTCGTGTGGTTGAATCCACCGTCAATGTAACGGCTGGTGCCCTTAGTAATTTGACAGCTGAGCTCCAAGCGGATCGCCTTATGACTCTGCAGAACCGCATGGTTCTAGACGTTATTCTTGCAGACCGCGGTGGGGTATGCAGGGTTATCCAATCCAGTTGCTGCATTTTCATACCAGATAATGCTCCAACAGTGTATCAAGCCATCTCCAAACTCCATAAAATATCTGAAGCCATACACGTGGATAAGGGAGATTGGTCACTGGTGGGATGGTTCTGGGAATTGATATCTGCCTGGGGTTGGAAAGTTCTGATGGTCATTGGAATGATCTTAGCCATTCTTTTCCTGTTCTGTCTATGCATACAGTGTGCTCCTGCGATATGTGGCCTCTGTGCTACCTTATGTGTAAGGAAACCTGTATCGAGGGACGAGCTAAGTAATAGGATGATGCTACAGCAACATCTCCATGACTTCGTGAACATTGACCTAGACTCGGATTAAGATGAGTATAGTGATTGCCTATGTAAGGGCAAAAGGAGGGTCTGTCGTACTTTGGTATTCGGAACCGCGTAGGGGACAGGGCCCTACCTCTGTCTATCTTGGTATTAGCGAACCGCAAATGGTAAATGCGGCACGTACGAGTGCTTTATGTGCCGTTCTAGCTATGAATGCACTGTGTACACGTATTCTGCTCAACTACGCGGGTTCCATTTTGGAAGCAGTGGCCATCTTGTCATTGCCCTCACATAGGCTATGATGGAGTTAATATGGGCCTCGCAGTACATGGGCTTTCCCTCTGACTTCTCTGTGACCTGATATCTAACAACAATGTCTCAATGTGGAATTCATTGGGAAGACAAATTATTCAAAAGTGAGTCGTATCAGGAAGTAAAAGAGGAATCAATCCATACAGAGAAGACACAGGGAGACCAAGAATGCCGGAAAGAATTATATTTTTCAACACATGATGGACATATTACGTCATGTACGGCGGGGGTCCGAAGTTAGTAGCTAGCCAGCACGAGTCACCTCCTGACTCGTGCTGGCTAGCTACTAACTTCGGACCCCCGCCGGTGATTGATTCACCTACAATTCTTCCTCATTGATTGCCTCCCCGCTGATTCACGACTCGCACGGACTGACCTGACAGACCACGCGGTCTCCGTCCTGTCTCCCCGTCCCACCCCACACTGCCCTAAATAGGTGTAACCGGTCCTGATGATGGCCTAGAGTGTTACGGGCCGAAACGCCGTCGACTACAACAGCGTTACTTTTGGCACATTTGTTACTTGGGCATTTGCTTTATTGTTTTTTGTAAATTCTTACATTAATTGTGTAAATGCTCTAACTCTGACATATTTAATGTACCATTTGTTCTTTGTGCCCCTTCACCGCTGTACATACCACTTTATGTGTCACTTGCGCCGTCACAAAACTCCACGAGCACTTGTGCACAGTATTTTTTTGGTTACACTTTCACTAAGTGTTACGCAGTGCTTTTAACCTGTATGATATGTACATATGACGTAATATGTCCATCATGTGTTGAAAAATATAATTCTTTCCGGCATTCTTGGTCTCCCTGTGTCTTCTCTGTATGGATTGATTCCTCTTTTACTTCCTGATACGACTCACTTTTGAATAATTTGTCTTCCCAATGAATTCCACATTGAGACATTGTTGTTAGATATCATGTATTGCCCCAGTCTCACTGTGGTTTATGGGCTACCTCCTGTGGTCTGATACTGTTTTCTCTGTGACCTGGGCAGCTGGCTCTGCTGCCCCGGGTCAAACCGGTCTCACGAGCTCCCCTTCCTCCGTCCACCTGTGATTCGTATCAGGGCTTGACCCGTCATAAAACCCTTTCATTCTACACAATCCCCCGGCTAATCTCTTCCACACCTGCTTGTTCTTGCTTTATGACTTGTTTCCCAAAACAGGAGATGCTCATGTTTATTGGGGGGTCTATTTACTTCAAACATGGGATCTGAACCTTCCTGTGTAAATCATTGTGGGCTGGCCGAACTGGAATGTGGGATGGTCATCATGACTCTGCTTTTTCGATTGTAATGTATGCCTTTATATGACCATATCGTAAACCAAGGAATGTGTGCCTGGAGCATGATATTTTGTACTTAAGGAGAAGTCCGTTCCTATGATTTTCAGCAGTCTCCTGAGAACATACACGCTGGTGTACTTCTAGGATACCTGTCATTGGTCTGCAGCCAATAAACGATTCTTTGACTTCACCCAGAAGACTCTGTGTTTCTGTAGGTCCGGAACAGGGTGAAACCCCGAAGTCATAGGGTGTGTGCCCCTGCACCGCTGGGTCTAAAATACCCAGTACTTCACTGCTTGGATTCTGTCTCCAACACTGGCGCTCCATTGTGGTCAGCCCGAACTTTGACTTTGCCCCCAGTCCAGCGTGACCTAAAGTAACCTTTTTAGCGTTACTTGCTTCTAAAGCTTTACTGCATTTATTCTTTTAAAATTCAATATCTAACATTCTATACATTGGGTTTTTGTCTTGTTTTGTTCATAATATATTAATCTGTTTTCATAAACCTGTGTGGAGTCTTTTTGTGGTGTATTCATTACGATACTGAATGTGAGTGTTGCTCAAATACTTTGCACATTGCCTCTTTAGATAAGCCTAACTGCTCTGTGCCAAGCTACTGGAGGGTGAGCACAGGTGGTCTTTTAGTGTCTATCTAGCTCACCCTGACTAGAGTGGTGATTCCTGCCTTGCCTGAGGTATATAGCAGATAACAAAGAAGAAGGAATTGCACCTCCTGAGGCATAGCATTGGTGTGGTGCCTGGAGCAACCTACTCAATCCATGAGCAGTCTGATGGAACTACAAACATTTCCTGTATCGCCCTGGTTACCTAGAGAACCAAATCTCATTCCTCACAGGAAGACGTGAGGTGGCCATTTTAGGGACAGGCAAAGAAGGGGAAACACAATGCCTCCAAAGCCAGCACACTAGAAATTATACATTTTTCCCAAGAAGCAAGAAGGGTCTAACAAAACAAAGATAGCGAGCCAATTAACACCGTCCAGGAAGTCTTTTATTAAATGAAGTATCGGTCCTGACTGTCCAACAGTCAGTAAGACCGAACTCTGTAAAATGAAGCTGCTAGAACAGGCTCCACACACAATTAAAATAAACTTTAACTTAAGACTAAACAGGCAGATAAAAAGATGGACATGAATATCACATTCCCACCTTGGCGGGAGGGTATTCAATTCTGCAAATCAGAAATAAAACAACACCAAGTAGTTATGGTGGATTCCTGTAATATACAATTCTCCAATAATGGGCGCCATACTGGGTGTATAATTTTAACTGGGCTTGGTAAAAAATATCTGCGAGGACAGAAGACTTCTCTTGGAGTAAGGACTGTACAAAGGAAGATGGACGAGGAGGTAATCTTAATACATATTTCTGATTTTTGCCTATTTCCAAATGATAAAGTCATTTATATCCTCCATTGATTTGAAAGCTCTTACACCTTTTACCCCGGGAGGTTGCGGTATATCTATTATCGGCTAGAAATGAATTATTTAATTTAGTCTTTCAATACATCTTTTTTTAATATTCTCACATAACTTTTAAGCAATAATCACAAGGTCACAGTGGCCAGTCCTTTTGC
Source organism: Triturus cristatus (assembly GCF_964204655.1). NCBI lineage: Eukaryota > Metazoa > Chordata > Amphibia > Caudata > Salamandridae > Triturus > Triturus cristatus. Next base: position 805,498,921 of record NC_140589.1, on the reverse strand, counting down.
AAACCTTTTACTCTGGCAATCATTTGGGATATGTTGTTGTGGTGGGATGATTTTAATTGACAACTATGATGCTGGTATTGTTTTATGCGAAGATATTTTCCCATTTCCATGTATAGTTCTTTACTGCCTTTATTGGTTAATTCAATAAATTCTTACAAACGCAGTAAAGTTCTGAACATCCTGTGCCCCAGCCCAATACATGTATTTCCTTAGGGCACCTACTTTGTAACTTATGTTCTTGTTTTGTAAAATATCTACCTATTGTCTTTAGAGAACACTCATTTCTTTTCTGGGAGGATTGCCTGACAGTTTTCAAGCTCGCGAGACACCAATAACCTCTCAGAACTGCAACAGGTATCCCACAGAAGATAGCGAGCCAATTTCCCCTCAAGATGGGTCAAGATTGCTGGTCCATTCATTAGGAAAATATATATGAAAATGGGTTCATGTTGTTTATTTTGCAGAACACTGTCCCCAAGAAAATGGCCAATAAAGCATAGTGTTTATAGAACTCTCCAAATGGTCAATCATGAAATATTCCAATATTTTACAGCTAGGAATTAGCCAGGAAAGCTTCCCCAGCACAAAGTACCATATTCTCTCACAAATCAGTTTGAAATATTTCGTAGAAACACTGATTTTTCTCCCCAAACATCAGCGTGTCACGTGCATGAAATAGTCTAAATGTGTCAACTGCACAGGTTATATTGGGGCTGGACACTAGAGAAATTAATGTTTAAGTATCTTGTGGTTTGAGAGTTGATAGGGTTCAGAAGAGTGGAGAGGGTATTTTGGGGTTAAAAAGGGGGTGGGGTTGTTAACAGGTCTGCTGGTGTTTGAGAGTTGTTGAGATTGGGAATTTATTTATGGTAGTCTATGCTCAAGTGATAGAAGAAGGATGAATAAAGTGTAAGTCATTTTTTGTGTTACTGAGTTTCGATTTTCAGTTTTGCTGGACATACAGACGCTATTTCAGGAAGTGCTGCACTTACAAAAATCACTAACAGAGTTCATAACGAAGTCTGTGGTCTACCCGATCGTTGAGACGGATTTCAGCGGAGCACTTTCTCCCCAGAAAGACACCACATTTTAATTTGGCAGGAAATAAAAAATCCAATTATGTACACCACAATAAGTGCTTATGGAAAATGGATTATCAGTTTCGTAAACAACCAATTTTGCTATGTACATGCAATAAAATCATAATTAATTACGCAACTGAAATTATTCCACCCATTTGCGATTAACCATTTATTTGGGTTCGTTCTTTAATGCCAATCAATTTCTATACATATTACCGAAGAGTAACTGGGTCACCATATAAAAAGAAAATAACATCAATCATCAACAATATAATCCGTATAAAATAACATGCTTAAAATGTTAAGAATTGCACCGTGCTAAAACTGAGAATAAGTAAACTGTTATTAACTTTTTTTAATGTTACTTAAAAACTTCGAATATATGTGCACCCACAAGGTGGGCCTTCAGCATATAAAGCAATAGAGCATTAATCACCCACAATGCGTTGCGACAAAAAATTTCATTAGTTAAGAGAAGGCTAATTCGACGTAAATCCCATCAACATATACAATAGGGCAGCAAGTAATCACACCAATCCATTATAACCAATATATCAATAGCTAAAAAGTATTTCCTCTGGGTAAGCTCACAGCGGTAAACTAAAATAAACCAAACAATTATTAGTTATACTGGGGTCTTACGCAGTTTTTTAGTCTGTTTAAGGGTTTTAACCAAAATCTTAGTAGTGCGATAAAAGTTTAAAAAGTGATTCGAGCACCAGGCCGAAGGCCAAATGTAAAAAACCTTTGTGGTTTCGAGGAACAAATTCGTCAAAAGTCCTACCTATTTTAAACTTTAATAAAGCCGTCTTATGAATCTCAATACCTGTTTTAGAAAGTGCTTCACGCACTGTTAACTATTTTTTTGCAGATTACATTATTTCTCAATTTCTTTATTGTTACAGTTGTCAGCTAAAGTAGAAGACATTTTAAAAAGTATATTAGCCAAAGTTCCTTTCTTCGAAGGCTTTTAGGTAATAGAGCACTACCACTCTCTCTGGTGGTTCTGGCGGCACTGCACAAGTGTAGAGACTATAGGCCAGATGTATCAACATTGCATTTTGCGAGTCGTCCTTAATAGCGAATTTTACTGATTCGCTATTAAAGACTCGCAAAATGCAATGTAAGAAGGATTCACAAATAAAATTGCGATTCCTACGCATTCCTTATTTGCGACTTGCAAATTGCGACTCGCAAATAAGGAATGGCTTACTATTCATTTCTATGGGCCTAGAGGCACATACGAATGAATGAGAATTGCATGCTGAACTTGATTAGGGTGTGGTCTTTTCAGGAGACTAGTGTGAGCTTGTTAATTTGGATGTTGTCGAAGTTGGTGAAAATAAGGTCCAGGAGGTGTCCGTCAATGTGGGTAAGGTCCCTTTACCAGGCTTCCAATGTCTTTAATACAGGCTCTTGAGTTGGGGTCAGCATTATCCTCCAGGTGGAACTTTCGGTCTCTGAGTAGGCTGTAAGATTCAGAGGTGGAAAGAAGTCTGTGATGATGTAGGTGAACTGGTGCATGGTATTGGTGGTCTGTAGATGACAGCACCAATTAGGCTGAACTTGGCTGTGGCATGGAGCTTGAACAACAGGTGTTCCACGTTGGAGGATGAACGGTTGGTGGATGTGGTGCAACGGCTTTTGTATGATGGTGATCCAATCTCAGGGCTTGCAAAGTCTGTCTTGTCTGGCAATCTTGTAGCTGCGGAGGGCTGTGGGGAGGCAGACTTTAGCCAGGTTAACATGAGGAAAAGTAGGTCACGGGTATTTATGTGAAGCAGGTCCCAGGTCTCTGTAGTTTGTTTGGTGAGTACGGGTGTTGACGAGTATGCATACGAGTGTGGAGTGTTCTGTGGGTGGTTGCAGGCCTGTATGAGAGTGAGCTGTCGGTGTGGTGACCGTTGGGAGTGGGTCAGCGCATGAAAACTTGCAGGAAGTGCAGGAGAATGCTCCCTCGATGTTGCGTAGCAAGGCAGCAGTGTGTGGCGTGGCAGCTGGGGTTTAGGTCATGGAGGGTCGCAGCTTAGTTGAGGGGGAAAAGGGAGGGTTAGGGTGTTGTGCACTGGAAATGGGATGGGTGGAGGTGAGCTTGCCTTTGGTGTGCCTTTGGTATGCCAGCACGCACCCACTGGGTGCGTCCACACTGTGACAATCATTAAGTAGGCCCTAGAAGAGGAGAGGAGTGATGTCGCTTCCTGTACAGATGAACTATGGGAAATCCAGTGATCTCAGTACCTGTGCAGATGAGTAATGGGAAATCAAGGGATTTAATTTCCTGTGCATATCAACAATGGGAAATCTAGTGATGCTACTCCATGAGACGTCTTGCTTCGCTACTTGTTTTAAAGACAGTTTTGGTGGAACCCAGTGATGTCACTTCCTGTCAATATAGATGATGTGAAATCCAGTGATGTCACTTCCTGTGCGGACGGATAATGGTTGTTCCTTGTTCCTTGAACTAGCACTGCCCTGTAGTGCTTCCTCGTGTCTTTGGTTTCTGAGCTAGAACTTTCAGTCTTTCTGTAATTACCCTTCTCTTAGTCACTGCCTTTCATGCTTTTTTCTAGGCTTCAATTCCCACTGCACTACATTATTATCCCTACTATCTTAGCTTAGTTTCCAATTTAGTGGTGTTGTTTGTTTACTAGGTTTCTCCATAGGGTTCCATTTGTTTTTCTTGTTAAGGATATTCCTCACTAGCTCTTTGACGATCATGGCTGAGTGTTTCAATTCTCTACTCTTGAAATTACAGCCTTGCATATTCTGGTGTGATTGGCAGGATTTCTGGGCACACTTGACAAGGTAGGTGGTGTTTTTCATCCACTGTAGGGGCACAATGGAGTGTGATTAGATCTGTCTTCCCATTTTATATCATTGCATTTGCGCCTCAACAGATCTGATCGCTGTTAGTCAGGTTAAGATTCAGTGGAGATTTCAGATATTTTTACTGACCGTTTTCCTCGCACTCTAGCACTTTATGTGATATAGGTATTACTGCACACAAAACACTAAGGTAAAGCTGGTTGTATTCATTTTTATTGTACTTATGAGCTTTCTTTACATTGATTATGTCTACAAATGTTTAAGGGGAAGTGGATATGTATGTTTTTTGCCCGTATTTGAGGTACTTTTAAGACTGCTCCTGCAACCAAATAAAATTTTGATTGAAAGTGAGCACTGTGAGCATTGTCTTTATGTAACTAACGTTTATCACATTACTGAAGATATCGGCTCCACAGCTCTTTCCTTTGCATGTATCCTATATGTGGTATTTACATCAATTGTGAATAAGTAACTTACTGAGCATCAGCTATATCTCGTGGAGCTCTAAAGTGCTTTACTTCACATTCCCTTAGTTATTAATGTTGTTATCTGTATTTTGTGCACAGCCTGGGAGTTAGTTATTGTAATTTGCCTTTTGGGGGCCTTCTCTTTCAGAGCCTTGATTTTCTTGTTATCTTGTGCAGAGCTTTCCTTCCTTTTTCTCCTCTGACTTTTTGTATGATCTTGGTCAGCTACGTTACCAATACTCTTACTTTGCCTACCCTGTCATCAGTACTTGCCAGAGCCCCTGATACAACAGAACAATATAGAATCAACTCTACAACTCTACAATCCTATTCAATTTGGATATCAAGAATAGAATTGAACACGAGACAAGCTCTTCTTTAAGATAAATGTAGCTCCCACTTATATTTTCTTTCATCTTGGAATCATTTAAGGCCACTTTCCAGGAGTTCATATATTCCAAACAGATATGTCTAAGATCTGTACAAAAAACGTTCTTAACATGGCACAGACAAATCTGTTGCCCGAATATAGCAATCAACTGGAAAATAAATATAATAAGTCCAAAGAAGAACTTGAGGTAAAACTGAAACAGGACGAGCTGATAGACAGTCAGTCACATAAGCAATAAATACATGAACAAAGGAACAAAACTGGCAAACTTCTAGCTTCACAAACCAAGGCCACGTCATGCCTAATGAGATAAATAAAATCCATGATGTAAACACTCAAAGATAAATTGGTGAGGTTTCTGTAGCTATTATAATGCCTTTATGAGGACAAAGAAGAAGAAACAGGAGAGACAATAAAGACATTTCTGGAAGTATTACAACATCCTTAATTGTCTCTTTCACTGGTGGTGGATTGGGCTTTTCCGAAAACCTGTCTAGTGAGAAGTACCCCAGGAAGGACAGGATAGGAATGGTAACATCTAATCACACTAATTTCCTTTCCACCTTCCTTGAGCAAAGGTGTCCTACCAATATTTTTAAAGACAGAAAAATAACCACTTGGCTACAGCTTCTACAGCCTCATATCCTTCCTTAATGGGGATTACACATTCTTGTTGAAAATCTTGGCAAAGTAATTGCATTGATAACAAGCCATGTCAGATTTATAATAGTGAAACTTCTGCAGCAAAGACATCATTTGCTTGAAGAGCTAGACTTGGTTGGTACAAAAGAGATGTCACGCCTGTCACTGAACTATAAAATGAGGATTTTTGTATCACCTATACAGCTCAAAGAACTGGCATTTAGGACACATCTCTAAAACTAACCTGTAGTGGCTGGCCCAGCAGGAGCAATGCATGAATATATACCATCCTCATTCTCTGCAGCTAACGATAGTCTATTCATAATTTAGGAAAGGGAAAGAGGACTGAAATTTGGGGAATGACAAGAAATAGCTGTGAGTTCAACTGATTGTTTTCCAGGATTGTCAACCATTTCCTTCTCCTGTTCCTTTTCTGTTTTACCTCTAATGTCTTTGCTCTGCTTTCTGCGGTTTCACTCTCTGAAGAACTTAGATTAAGTCAATTTTGTGGCCTTTCAAGATGTAGTCTTACACACAATCTTGTGATTCATATCTCACACAAATGTCAGGGTTTAGTTCACGTATATTTCTTTCCACAATAATTACCTTTTACAAATTACCACGTGTTCCACATAGCTCAAACCTGTGTTCGTTTCTGTCCTTTACACTTTACAATTTGCTGTCTTTCCCAAAAAATGTATCATTACCAAAGTGGTCTTGGCTTGCTTTAATAAGTTTGATTTTACTGATCTATGGGGCATGTTTATGAGTTTTGTGGCTCAGGGCAGGATAGCAAGTCATCTTGTTGTGCTGCCCTGCATCAAAGTGAAAGAGCATGAATGCGCCACATTTATCCAATATGGCGCACTCCTTTCCTGTTCCCTTGCACTGGTGCTATTTTGGCAGCCCAGCGCCAATGCAGGCACCCATACACAATAGTGCAACGGTGCTTGTGTTGTAGGCAGGATGGGGCACCTTACTGACAAAAACAATGCTGAGAGGCTTTTTCCTTTTTATGAATGCAGCACACATAGAAAGAGGAAGAAATGAGGAGAAATAAAGATATTTCTCCTCGTTACAACTCACCCGGGGAGGTGTATCTTTTTGGAGCATTCCCAGGTTTAGAAGGTCAAAAACCATGAGAGGTGAGTGGGAATACCCGCACAGCGCCCATAGAACACCTATTCAGGGCATAGTAATGCAGCGATTTATGTGGTGCAAGAGTAAAGCAAACTGGGTTATAAATATGGCCCCTAGTGTCCTTATTTTTTCACATTTGGGCCCAGATTATTTTTTCACTCAAAGTGTGAAGAAATGCATGTATCTTTCTGGTTTCATCAATAAAAGTCAGACTGTACTTATTTGGTATTGTCTTCTTTTCTTTTTCTCTTAAAGATTGATGCTCAGGTGATTCCTTGATAGAGATCCTTGGCCAAAGATCCGGATCCACTGGAAGTTCAGGTAAGATTTGAAACCGCAAGGTAATGTTTGCGCAACTGCTATTGTCTAGCAAAAGGGTGCACTTCTCTGGGCATGGTACTTATAGTGAGGCCCTCAAAATGGCTGCTGGGATAAGTAGATCTTGCACAACTTTACGTGGGAAGATCTGCCCTCTGAAAAAGATTGATCACTTGCTGGTAATGTCTGTAATGTTCTTTTCTCCTTAGAAGCTTTTCGATTTGTTTAATAATTGCTTGCATTTCCAAAGTCATTATGAATTAGAGTTCTCAAAATTAGTTATTTTGCTAGGATTGACTGTCCTTTTATGCTTAACTTTTCAGTCACAGAGCCAAAATCACCCAGTGGATTTGGATGTTCCTCAGTGTTTAACACATCTTCCTATTTTGCAACTTCTGAATCAGATGTTATTGTTGTCTTATTGACAGCTGACCCATCGGCATTTTCACCATGGATTTATTTCTGTATCCAGTTAGGTCAATGCTAAGTAGGGGTGCAGACCATCAATGTGGGTAACTCCCATTAAAAAAAAAACAAATCTCTGTCTCCTATATGGGAGTAATTTGGGGAAGAAAACCTTTTTTTCCATTCCAATATATATAATCTGCTATCTTAAACTCTAAAGAGTGGCACTCATTATGCACCTTCTGAATATCTTCAAGAGTCAAACTTGATATGCTTAATTGTCTTTAATAGATACAAGATGGAGCCTGCCTCGTCACCACTTCACCAATAGATGATATTACCCCCTCCAGATTCACATGAGTTTGGTGTACAATGGTAGACTATAATAGAATAATTGCCTGTATGTCTGATGTAACCTTGAATTTTCTTGCTCCTGCAGGAGAACTAAACTCATTGAGGTAATACAGATTCCTGTTTATGGTCCTACTTAACAAGAAATTCAAGCAAATTAATTGGTATTTTGTTGACAATCATCCTCTGTAACTATTAAAAATTCTTTAAAATTAAGCGGGCAGACTCTTTTCTATAATAGGGACCATTAATGCTAACTGGTGACAGCCACTTGAGCACTTTTATTTCTTTATATGGATATCTAAACCCAAAACAATTATATATTATGATGTGAATATCTAATGTGGAGATTTTTTTATTACCAATGTCATCTTTTCTCTGCATTACGCTGTTTCTTCTTGCTAATGTTATGAATTGTCGGCCTAACAAATCATATATTTTTACAAATGGAACATGCTATAATGGAAAAAACTCAAGGTTTGTAGCCCTCTTTTTTTGTAATAGTAAAAATCTTCATGCTCACATTAAAAGGACCTTGTATACTTCAGTCTGACAACTCTTTACTTCTAGCAATACCAGCAGAAGAAGAAATGTGCTTTTGCTGAATGGTGGCAGTTAAGCTCCCCACCTCCATCTGTGTGTGGATGAATCAGTTTTACTGTTTCTACTTTAGTGGGATAATTGAGGCTACTGCTGCGTTGTCTGCCACATCCCTGGCCTTTACCCATTATATCTTACTGATCTGTGAGGCCTCCCAAGTAACAGCTCCTACCCTCATAATTCCACAGTCCTTGTTAAATCAACTCATTTTGGCTGTTGACCCCTCTGCACCTGGGCACATAGCACTGTGTGGCTGACCTGTAGCCAAAGATAAGACTTTTATCAGATGACAACTAGCAAGAACATCTGCAGGTCTGTGCAATCAGGTATTTCAAACTCTTGCCCTCATAACTGTCCCTGGTGAGCATGCTTAGAGCAAATGGCAGAAACTCTAGTACACTTACCAATAACTTGTGAAACACCGACATATTTAATACAGCCAGCACATGGTAATTCAATGAATGGAAGACAAACAACAGCCCTCCTCATGCTTCCACCACCTCCACCCAAATTTAAACTGCCTTCTATAACTATTGGTGAAGTGGTTGTGATGAATATATGTGGTAAGGTGTGTTAGCCATTTAATGTGAAAACATGAGTGAGACATAGGTATCTTTCTATAATATAGATTGTCCAGCCCATATTTGAATCCTTTACAAATTGCATGTTAAATATTAAAAACATTAAAAAAATAACAAAATAATGTAATATATTGTGGCATAATTTTAGACATTGTAGGCACCCATACAAATTATAATGTAAAAATATAAACATAACAGCTGGTACAAATATGTAAATAGTTATTGAAATAAAAAACCATAACTCATGCACCTTTAACATTACTCTACAACATTAAAACACCACCCACAACACAAATGTAGTTGATGTCTCGCCCCACAAAGTTTCATAGCACAAGGGAAAGAGGGCAGAGGCCAGGGTGTGAACTGTATTTATGTGCTTCAATTTATGACGATTTTTAGGTACGTGTTATTTTTCTCAGGTGATGCCTGTTTCCCTATACTTTTCAATTTGTGGTTCTACAAGGATGGGCAGGGATATCCCTATGATATGCAAAACTACTGCTTGCCAAAACGGAGCCTATAAAGTTCTTAGTTATAATTTAGAGGTTATACTTTGAGTTGTACATGTCTTCATCCACTCATGTAAGGGATGGGGACATATGTGGCTTCTACTAGGCATAACTTTCCACCTACCATTTAAGAAGTGCAGTTAAGTGGAGATTTATGCTCAGCCATGGGCCTAAATGATTTTTTGTGGAGACAACAGCAAGCAGATTTACCTTTCTGGGTTGCCTCCATTCAAGCAGGGTTTTTGTAAAGCGGGACTAATCACCTGTTTGGACCTCAAGGTGATTGGGGGTGGGGGGAGACAGGATTCTGCAGTTCAGTCGAAGAGCCAGGTCTGAGGTCCTCCCTGAATTGAGACAGTGATGGTGATTGCCTGAGATGCAGAGGCAGGGAGTTTCCAGGTCTTCAACAATGTTTTTTTTTTATAGATAACTTATTGGGACTACAACATTACTCAGAAACGTTATTACTCATATATCTACTAGATGCAAAGGAAACAAATCTTAGAGATTCGAGAATAGTTCTTTATATAATATTAGAACATGGCAATGTTGAGGGCTCCATTGAGGACAAAGGAGCAGCCGCAGCCAACATAAACTGGCATAGGCCCACTACTCTCAGTATTTCAATGTCCTAATGTCCTCTGCCTTTCTCCTTCCCCTGTTTCTCAAAAATGTATGGATTGGGCATAAGAAAGCAAAAGGCAAAGGCCTTGCAGCATGACATATGGAGCCTTCACCTTTCCCTCCTGCTGTAGCTTAGTGTCACTAGGGCTTCAGAAGGAGGGACAGGTGAATGATGCTCAGCTCCGGGGTCTCCCTGGCTCGCTGACCTCCAAAAATCAATTTAATCTAGCCAGAGAAATACATGGGCTGATTTGACAGCCTGGTATCACAGGTCTTGCTGTGAATGTTCAACAGTTAAAAGCCATGGCCCTGTGCAAAACTATTAACGTTGAACATTCACAGCAAGAGATATCAACCCCCTCCGTCTCTGATGCATTTATTTTCTCAATTAGGACATTCTCCCCTTATTGGGCTGAATGTTCTAATAGCTTTCTTCCCTCATAGGGCAGAATGTTCTAATAGCTTTATAGCCCGTCATAGCTGGGCTATACCCGCCATTATGGTCCTGCTACCTTGCTAAAGGCACTTGCCTTTGGCTCGGGCTTTTAACGCTGGAAAGGCCTTTACTAGCCGATATACCCCACTAAGATGGGGCTATAAATCAATTATGTGCACCACTGCTCACCATGAAAATGCCAAACATAAGTTGTATGCCAAGGAAAATAACACTAATTTTAAATACTGCTTGAGGACGCATAATACAATTACTGTTGCTGTGCCAGTAAATAACACCTCAAAATAGTGTAAAAATGATTCAGAATGACTATTGTATCATGACATTGTGTATCTTTCTAGAAACATATGCTCATACATATTTGAGTATTTCCCAAATATTTCTGAATGTTGTAAATTAAATCTAGTCACCACTCAGAACTGGCACATCATGGCAGCATTAGTGGCAGCTGTGTGCAGGAGCGGAAAATCATAATCCTCCCAGGAGTCCCTCCAGCTTCTAGAGGGAACATGCACTCATTTAAGGCAGATAGTGCTTCTGTGATACCATCTGCATTCAAGGATGATGATTGTCTGAGGCAATGGTATTCTAGAGAGCATTCTTCCAGAAGCAGGTAACTCTGACATAATGGAAATAAGGAACATATTTACCTAGAGTTCCAGTGGTTTGACATATTTCGTGTTAAAGCTTTGTTTTTCACTTATACAGTAAAGCATCTCAACAAATCCATTCGGGCAAACAACATCAGTTAGTTCTTCAAGGCTGAGCTGCTCAGAAGCCAACCCTATTTGTTTCGACACTGTTACAATCTACTTTTTATTGTGCCCACAGAAGAATTGAAATTAAAATATAACCTGCTCAGTTCTTATCTCATTTTCAGCTCAAGTACTCTTTTGACAAATTGTTCAACTGAAAGACCATCCATTGAAAAACAATGAAGTTCAGGGAATAAGAATATATTGCTGTCCTAGAGTTAATGTTGTAACACGCTCCTGGGTAGTTTTGTTTTGTTTTGCTTGTAAATCTTTGACTATTTTATATCAAAATGCATGCGCCTCAGCACTCTTCAAAGACTGAATGTGCCAACGCACTGTTAGACTTGTGTTTTATTGTTATGTTCTTCATTCGTGCTTGGATTCTATAGCCACACTCTGTACAAACATTGTTGGCACTGATGGTCAAAAGTGAACTCTGCAATGTAATAATGGTTTTAGCTACATTCTACCAAATGTTAAGCAAACAAAAACGATCCTTGTGTTTTTCTGTGCTACGTCCTGACTCGCATTAAACCATAAAATGTAACTTTTTATTCCTTAATGTTTCCTTACGTAGGCAAACCTTTAGGCCGGTGTTATTGAGCATTATGTAAGTGAGTGGCATTAATGGGCATTTTGCGGTCGTTAAGGCTCCAAATGGCAAAACTGGAGAGTTTGCAGCAATAAAAATATGTTTTTCCTATGAACAAATCCTATTTTAAGGCCCAGTTACATTTGGGAAAAAAAAGTTTCTCAAGGAGTAAGTAGAGGTTCAGGGGCCCCTTTCCTGCTTGCTCTCAGTGAAACTTTAAAATAAAATATTTCTTTATATTTAAAAGCAACACTGTTCTTCTTAAGGAAATTGTCTGATTCACAAAATACTTTATTGATACACAATCACAGATATTAGATGCCTGTTAACCTGAGCAGGCCACCACCCCTTTAGTTGCAGCCAATAAGACAGCGCCTCGATTGCAACCCACCTTATGAATATTAGTGAGTTAGGTTAGACTGTGACCCACTCTCATTTGGACTTTTGCAATTCAACCTATTAGTACATTTATTGATTCGTCACATCAGAATCAATTTGCCAAATGTTGGTGCGCTACTTACAACTGATAAATAGTACGTTTGGCCCTAAATCCTTTTGCTATTTGATACATATTTCCCAAAGAATTTTGCAATGAAGACAAAAACTAGAAGGTACTACATGAAGGATACAATTCACTTAATTAGTCAATAATGTAATTAATCAAGGAGTCAAAGGGTTATAAAATGCAATTATTGATAAATAGTTGTAGCAATAACCAAAATGGTGTATTAATACAAACACCACTAGTATTTAAAATACTATTCATTTAAATTGTATGAAAATAATGCATGAAAGATAAAATTTCTAATTATGTTTCAGAACTGCAAATGCAACTCCAGTATGAGGTATCTTGGTGCTATTAGTTACATTTCAAAGAGTGAATATCAGCTGAAAAAGGGGCATCTTCCACATAAAATTTGATATCAAAATGCCAGGTAATTAACTGTTTGTTCCCCTATTTTTGTCGAAGGACTGACAGTGATTTTCCACCACATCTTGCGTGCCTGATTTTGAAACGACAAAAAAGTATTTGAAACTGATAATACTTACAAACTAGGCTTATAGTTCTAAAATGTATGGATCTAACATTGTGTTTCTCCTGAATATTAAATGCAAAGAACTTTAAAAGTAGATCTTTTGGGAATGGGCAGCCGATGTAAAGGATTCAACTTAGCAGAGATTGAACACAATTTGCAAATGTATAAGATCGATCTGGCAGTCGCATCTTGTATGTATTTTGAGTCTATTTAACTTTTGGCATTGCAATAGTCAATTTCAAAATGGCTGAATACATTGGATGCAATAATGTCACCTACTTGGACTTCTTATGACAGGCCGGAAACACTCACAAGATTCCATACTACAGGTTTTGGTACCCTACCCATTGGACTGAGTCATAACTTGCCATCCCAGAAATTTGGAGAGGTTTCCAAAAGGATGAATTCTGTCTTGAATGGATTCAGCTTAAACAAGTTGGTGTTCATCCAACAACAAAACAAGCACGTAAGTTCTCTTCAATTAAGCATATGAGTCTGCAGCAGCGGCTCATCCGCTATGGCAGAGGTGTGTCGCCCTACCTGCCAGCAGCTGAAACAATTTAAAATAAAATGATAATAAACCCATATTTAGTATTGGTTTATTTTTTCTCTGGAGCTGAGGCTTGGGGGCGGGGCCAGGATGATGACAGGCTCGAGGGGGAGTATTGGACACTGCTATTCAGTGCGCATGACAGTCTGGCCGGCCAACTCAGGCCGGCTAAACTGTCATGTTCACTAAAGCTCTCTCCAACCCCAGCTGCATTGGGTTGAAGAGACCAGGCACAGGCTCCCAGCATAACTGGGAGTGCAAATCATCAGTGCTCAGGCCAATCCTGACAGTGCTTTCAGCAGCTTGAAAGCAGCATCAGGATTGGCCGCAGTGCACTGTGGGAGCCTGTGCCTGCAGAAGAGATGGTTGTAATGACGACAATGCAGCAGGTAAGTGTTTTTTTTAAGTTTTACATTTTTGTCTCATTCGTTCCCCCGCCCCAACACTCTGTAAATATACCCGCTGCAAGTGTGAGTATGCTTCAATTATCTGAATACTTAGCTGATGTTTGCTACACAATAGAAAACTTATACTACATTCCTGTGTTTGAATTAGACAACCACAGAAGTGCTATGAATGAACATATCAGGTGACATATCATCACGGATTCCTGTGGATGATATATACGCACACAATTATGTTGCACTCGTTTTCCCAAGTATAAGAAATTGGGTTACTGATGGGTGGGGGGGGGGGTGAAACCCTACTCAAGTGGCACCACAATCATTGTCGGGGGCAAAGCACAGGCAAACCGCAAATTAACAAATCAACCTGTGCTCAACCCTCTGGTAGATTGGCACAGAGCAGCCAGGGTTAACTCAGAGGTAATGTGTAAAGTATTTATAAAGAACTTCAAACAGTAATAAAGTGAAAACACAACACAAAGAAATTCCCACACCAATTTAGGCAACTGGATTTACAATTGACAAAATGACAAAAGTCCAATCAGTAGAACCGGAGATATGCAATTTTAAAGAGTTCAGTTAAAATAGTTTGTAAACCCCAAAAAGTCACTCACAGATGTCTGGTTGTTGTGAGAGACCAGGAGAATGTCAAAAGTTCAGGCCGACTCCAATGGAGCATGGTTCGGATACAGGGGCCAGGTTAGTGTTGCTGCAAAGTTACCTACTCAGTCTAGGCAAAGAATCTGGTTCAAGTTGAGGGGATGCTGCGAGGAGTAGGGATGCATCACAGAGGAAAAACCAAAGGAAATGATGGACGGAGTGTTGAACATTGCAAGCACTCACCCCCAGTCAACTGATCTGGGTTTAATCCATCACCATTCTTTAGCCCACTCTGCCACCCCAGTTCAAACATGGCCATATGCAAATCAGTCTGACCCTGTGCCTCATGGGAACAGTCCAGCCCGAACTGCCAAGCCATGTCTTCCCTGGACCGGAAACAGGCTTCCTAGGACCGGTTTCTGGCATTTCAGCCGTCTTCAGCCAGGCTTGCTTAAATCCAGTGGCAAAGTGAGCAAGGGACTCACGTCTGAGCATACCCTGCCAACTTATGGCGAACAAAGCAAAAACCAAAGGAAATGATGGACGGAGTGTTGAACATTGCAAGCACTCACCCCCAGTCAACTGATCTGGGTTTAATCCATCACCATTCTTTAGCCCACTCTGCCACCCCAGTTCAAACATGGCCATATGCAAATCAGTCTGACCCTGTGCCTCATGGGAACAGTCCAGCCCGAACTGCCAAGCCATGTCTTCCCTGGACCGGAAACAAGCTTCCTAGGACCGGTTTCTGGCATTTCAGCCGTCTTCAGCCAGGCTTGCTTGAATCCAGTGGCAAAGTGAGCAAGGGACTCACGTCTGAGCATACCCTGCCAACTTATGGCGAACAAAGCAAAAACCAAAGGAAATGATGGACGGAGTGTTGAACATTGCAAGCACTCACCCCCAGTCAACTGATCTGGGTTTAATCCATCACCATTCTTTAGCCCACTCTGCCACCCCAGTTCAAACATGGCCATATGCAAATCAGTCCGACCCTGTGCCTCATGGGAACAGTCCAGCCCGAACTGCCAAGCCATGTCTTCCCTGGACCGGAAACAAGCTTCTTAGGACCGGTTTCTGGCATTTCAGCCGTCTTCAGCCAGGCTTGCTTGAATCCAGTGGCAAAGTGAGCAAGGGACTCACGTCTGAGCATACCCTGCCAACTTATGGCGAACAAAGCAAAAACCAAAGGAAATGATGGACGGAGTGATGAACATTGCAAGCACTCATCCCCAGTCAACTGATCTGGGTTTAATCCATCACCATTCTTTAGCCCACTCTGCCACCCCAGTTCAAACATGGCCATATGCAAATCAGTCTGACCCTGTGCCTCATGGGAAAGGTCCAGCCTGAACTGCCAAGCCATGTCTTCCCTGGACCGGAAACAAGCTTCCTAGGACCGGTTTCTGGCATTTCAGCTGTCTTCAGCCAGGCTTGCTTGAATCCAGTGGCAAAGTGAGCAAGGGACTCACGTCTGAGCATACCCTGCCAACTTATGGCGAACAAAGCAAAAACCAAAGGAAATGATGGACGGAGTGTTGAACATTGCAAGCACTCACCCCCAGTCAACTGATCTGGGTTTAATCCATCACCATTCTTTAGCCCACTCTGCCACCCCAGTTCAAACATGGCCATATGCAAATCAGTCTGACCCTGTGTCTCATGGGAACAGTCCAGCCCGAACTGCCAAGCCATGTCTTCCCTGGACCGGAAACAAGCTTCCAAGGACCGGTTTGTGGCATTTCAGCTGTCTTCAGCCAGGCTTGCTTGAATCCAGTGGCAAAGTGAGCAAGGGACTCATTTTGCCACTCATTTCCTTTGGTTTTTGCTTTGTTCGCCATAAGTTGGCAGGGTATGCTCAGACGTGAGTCCCTTGCTCACTTTGCCACTGGATTCAAGCAAGCCTGGCTGAAGACGGCTGAAATGCCAGAAACCGGTCCTAGGAAGCTTGTTTCCGGTCCAGGGAAGACATGGCTTGGCAGTTCGGGCTGGACTGTTCCCATGAGGCACAGGGTCAGACTGATTTGCATATGGCCATGTCTGAACTGGGGTGGCAGAGTGGGCTAAAGAACGGTGATGGATTAAACCCAGATCAGTTGACTGGGGGTGAGTGCTTGCAATGTTCAACACTCCGTCCATCATTTCCTTTGGTTTTTGCTTTGTTCGCCATAAGTTGGCAGGGTATGCTCAAACGTGAGTCCCTTGCTCACTTTGCCACTGGATTCAAGCAAGCCTGGCTGAAGACGGCTGAAATGCCAGAAACCGGTCCTAGGAAGCTTGTTTCCGGTCCAGGGAAGACATGGCTTGGCAGTTCGGGCTGGACTGTTCCCATGAGGCACAGGGTCAGACTGATTTGCATATGGCCATGTCTGAACTGGGGTGGCAGAGTGGGCTAAAGAACGGTGATGGATTAAACCCAGATCAGTTGACTGGGGGTGAGTGCTTGCAATGTTCAACACTCCGTCCATCATTTCCTTTGGTTTTTGCTTTGTTCGCCATAAGTTGGCAGGGTATGCTCAAACGTGAGTCCCTTGCTCACTTTGCCACTGGATTCAAGCAAGCCTGGCTGAAGACGGCTGAAATGCCAGAAACCGATCCTAGGAAGCTTGTTTCCGGTCCAGGGAAGACATGGCTTGGCAGTTCGGGCTGGACTGTTCCCATGAGGCACAGGGTCAGACTGATTTGCATATGGCCATGTCTGAACTGGGGTGGCAGAGTGGGCTAAAGAATGGTGATGGATTAAACCCAGATCAGTTGACTGGGGGTGAGTGCTTGCAATGTTCAACACTCCGTCCATCATTTCCTTTGGTTTTTGCTTTGTTCGCCATAAGCTGGCAGGGTATGCTCAGACGTGAGTCCCTTGCTCACTTTGCCACTGGATTCAAGCAAGCCTGGCTGAAGACGGCTGAAATGCCAGAAACCGGTCCTAGGAAGCTTGCTTCCGGTCCAGGGAAGACATGGCTTGGCAGTTCGGGCTGGACTGTTCCCATGAGGCACAGGGTCAGACTGATTTGCATATGGCCATGTCTGAACTGGGGTGGCAAAGTGGGCTAAAGAACGGTGATGGATTACACCCAGATCAGTTGACTGGGGGTGAGTGCTTGCAATGTTCAACACTCCGTCCATCATTTCCTTTGGTTTTTGCTTTGTTCGCCATAAGTTGGCAGGGTATGCTCAGACGTGAGTCCCTTGCTCACTTTGCCACTGGATTCAAGCAAGCCTGGCTGAAGACGGCTGAAATGCCAGAAACCGGTCCTAGGAAGCTTGTTTCCGGTCCAGGGAAGACAGGGCTTGGCAGTTCGGGCTGGACTGTTCCCATGAGGCACAGGGTCAGACTGATTTGCATATGGCCATGTCTGAACTGGGGTGGCAGAGTGGGCTAAAGAACGGTGATGGATTAAACCCAGATCAGTTGACTGGGGGTGAGTGCTTGCAATGTTCAACACTCCGTCCATCATTTCCTTTGGTTTTTGCTTTGTTCGCCATAAGTTGGCAGGGTATGCTCAAACGTGAGTCCCTTGCTCACTTTGCCACTGGATTCAAGCAAGCCTGGCTGAAGACGGCTGAAATGCCAGAAACCGGTCCTAGGAAGCTTGTTTCCGGTCCAGGGAAGACATGGCTTGGCAGTTCGGGCAGGACTGTTCCCATGAGGCACAGGGTCAGACTGATTTGCATATGGCCATGTCTGAACTGGGGTGGCAGAGTGGGCTAAAGAATGGTGATGGATTAAACCCAGATCAGTTGACTGGGGGTGAGTGCTTGCAATGTTCAACACTCCGTCCATCATTTCCTTTGGTTTTTGCTTTGTTCGCCATAAGCTGGCAGGGTATGCTCAGACGTGAGTCCCTTGCTCACTTTGCCACTGGATTCAAGCAAGCCTGGCTGAAGACGACTGAAATGCCAGAAACCGGTCCTAGGAAGCTTGTTTCCGGTCCAGGGAAGACATGGCTTGGCAGTTCGGGCTGGACTGTTCCCATGAGGCACAGGGTCAGACTGATTTGCATATGGCCATGTCTGAACTGGGGTGGCAGAGTGGGCTAAAGAACGGTGATGGATTAAACCCAGATCAGTTGACTGGGGGTGAGTGCTTGCAATGTTCAACACTCCGTCCATCATTTCCTTTGGTTTTTGCTTTGTTCGCCATAAGTTGGCAGGGTATGCTCAGACGTGAGTCCCTTGCTCACTTTGCCACTGGATTCAAGCAAGCCTGGCTGAAGACGGCTGAAATGCCAGAAACCGGTCCTAGGAAGCTTGTTTCCGGTCCAGGGAAGACATGGCTTGGCAGTTCGGGCTGGACTGTTCCCATGAGGCACAGGGTTAGACTGATTTGCATATGGCCATGTCTGAACTGGGGTGGCAGAGTGGGCTAAAGAACGGTGATGGATTAAACCCAGATCAGTTGACTGGGAGTGAGTGCTTGCAATGTTCAACACTCCGTCCATCATTTCCTTTGGTTTTTGCTTTGTTCGCCATAAGTTGGCAGGGTATGCTCAGACGTGAGTCCCTTGCTCACTTTGCCACTGGATTCAAGCAAGCCTGGCTGAAGACGGCTGAAATGCCAGAAACCGGTCCTAGGAAGCTTGTTTCCGGTCCAGGGAAGACAGGGCTTGGCAGTTCGGGCTGGACTGTTCCCATGAGGCACAGTGTCAGACTGATTTGCATATGGCCATGTCTGAACTGGGGTGGCAGAGTGGGCTAAAGAACGGTGATGGATTAAACCCAGATCAGTTGACTGGGGGTGAGTGCTTGCAATGTTCAACACTCCGTCCATCATTTCCTTTGGTTTTTGCTTTGTTCGCCATAAGTTGGCAGGGTATGCTCAGACGTGAGTCCCTTGCTCACTTTGCCACTGGATTAAAGCAAGCCTGGCTGAAGACGGCTGAAATGCCAGAAACCGGTCCTAGGAAGCTTGTTTCCGGTCCAGGGAAGACAGGGCTTGGCAGTTCGGGCTGGACTGTTCCCATGAGGCACAGGGTCAGACTGATTTGCATATGGCCATGTCTGAACTGGGGTGGCAGAGTGGGCTAAAGAACGGTGATGGATTAAACCCAGATCAGTTGACTGGGGGTGAGTGCTTGCAATGTTCAACACTCCGTCCATCATTTCCTTTGGTTTTTGCTTTGTTCGCCATAAGTTGGCAGGGTATGCTCAAACGTGAGTCCCTTGCTCACTTTGCCACTGGATTCAAGCAAGCCTGGCTGAAGACGGCTGAAATGCCAGAAACCGGTCCTAGGAAGCTTGTTTCCGGTCCAGGGAAGACATGGCTTGGCAGTTCGGGCAGGACTGTTCCCATGAGGCACAGGGTCAGACTGATTTGCATATGGCCATGTCTGAACTGGGGTGGCAGAGTGGGCTAAAGAATGGTGATGGATTAAACCCAGATCAGTTGACTGTGGGTGAGTGCTTGCAATGTTCAACACTCCGTCCATCATTTCCTTTGGTTTTTGCTTTGTTCGCCATAAGCTGGCAGGGTATGCTCAGACGTGAGTCCCTTGCTCACTTTGCCACTGGATTCAAGCAAGCCTGGCTGAAGACGACTGAAATGCCAGAAACCGGTCCTAGGAAGCTTGTTTCCGGTCCAGGGAAGACATGGCTTGGCAGTTCGGGCTGGACTGTTCCCATGAGGCACAGGGTCAGACTGATTTGCATATGGCCATGTCTGAACTGGGGTGGCAGAGTGGGCTAAAGAACGGTGATGGATTAAACCCAGATCAGTTGACTGGGGGTGAGTGCTTGCAATGTTCAACACTCCGTCCATCATTTCCTTTGGTTTTTGCTTTGTTCGCCATAAGTTGGCAGGGTATGCTCAGACGTGAGTCCCTTGCTCACTTTGCCACTGGATTCAAGCAAGCCTGGCTGAAGACGGCTGAAATGCCAGAAACCGGTCCTAGGAAGCTT
Organism: Triturus cristatus; assembly: GCF_964204655.1. Lineage (NCBI taxonomy): Eukaryota > Metazoa > Chordata > Amphibia > Caudata > Salamandridae > Triturus > Triturus cristatus. The sequence continues at coordinate 805,478,695 of NC_140589.1, read as the reverse complement.
GTTTCCGGTCCAGGGAAGACATGGCTTGGCAGTTCGGGCTGGACTGTTCCCATGAGGCACAGGGTTAGACTGATTTGCATATGGCCATGTCTGAACTGGGGTGGCAGAGTGGGCTAAAGAACGGTGATGGATTAAACCCAGATCAGTTGACTGGGGGTGAGTGCTTGCAATGTTCAACACTCCGTCCATCATTTCCTTTGGTTTTTGCTTTGTTCGCCATAAGTTGGCAGGGTATGCTCAGACGTGAGTCCCTTGCTCACTTTGCCACTGGATTCAAGCAAGCCTGGCTGAAGACGGCTGAAATGCCAGAAACCGGTCCTAGGAAGCTTGTTTCCGGTCCAGGGAAGACATGGCTTGGCAGTTCGGGCTGGACTGTTCCCATGAGGCACGGGGTCAGACTGATTTGCATATGGCCATGTCTGAACTGGGGTGGCAGAGTGGGCTAAAGAACGGTGATGGATTAAACCCAGATCAGTTGACTGGGGGTGAGTGCTTACAATGTTCAACACTCCGTTCATCATTTCCTTTGGTTTTTGCTATGCATCACAGAGGGTCATCAATGTCGTGTGAAAAGCAGGCCTGGCATTGCGGACAATTGTCACTGTAGCATGAAGATCCTGTTGTTATCACAGTCGGTTGGGCCAGAGCTTCATGGTGGTGCTCCCTGCGACCTGTTGATGCTGTAGCACGAAGAGTCATTTTGATAAAACTTCACATTGTTGGGAAGTTGGAGCAACAAGGTTTTGGCAGGTACCCAATTGGAAACAGCAGTTTCCTCAAGTTATAGAGCAGTTGTGTGTTAAGTCATGTTTTTTTAAACAACTCCCATGCATAGATGGCTGGTGGATATTAAAAAACATGCATGTGGTGCATTCCGCTAGGTGAATGCTACTCCAAAATATGTGATTTCAAAGCATTCATAGCATCATTTTGTGCCATATGTTTGCATGAGAGTTGTGTAAAAAAACATGACTTGGCACACAAATACTCTATAACTAGATGAAACTGACACAGAGGTGCACAAACCTTTATAAGCTATTTACGATTGGGTACATGTTGTTTTAACACTTCATCCTTACCCCTTGTGATTATTTCACTTATAATGTCCAAACCCTGGTGAACCATTTGAAGCCCTGATCATGACCTCATAAAAACAAGTTTGCCCATAATATGTGGGGGTCGAAAAGCATTGGCAAACGGAGCAAGAAGAAGTGTTGAACAGCCCCTTGTAATAAGGGAATGGATCAAATGAAAATTTCCAAAAAGAATGGATTGAAACCAGCGGAGAGAGGCCCAACATCTATAAATAATATATTCCTCTGTGACCATTGGGCCTTTGACAAACTCTCCCAAGCTAATCCATTGATTGAGCTTATGGATAGTTGCTTTTTTGAGTACATGTAAAAAAGAACAATCTATTTAGGTGTATGTGTTTATCATTGATTGTAAAGGTTTTATGGTGTGAATGAGAATATCCTGGGTGTAGGGAACCCTTTTGTCTTATTTTATGTATTGTAAAGTGTTGTCTTCTTTGATGAAACAAGATGATCTTGTTTAAAAAGATGATGTAACTGACTCAATATGGCAAATAAATAATACATATGGGCACACAGGATGAATGTACTGATAAGTGTACATGGATTGATTAATTGATAGCGAGTGTTGGTCTGCTGTGTACTGCTTTATATCCTTATCTCAGAATTGTATGTCCCACAATTTAAATTCATTGCATCCTGCACTGTTGACTGTTTAGGACCTACCCTAGGGGTGACTTATAGGTAATAATATGGTAGGTATGGGTCTGGAAAAAGGTTTATTTTGCCAGGTCAAAATGTCAGTATAAAACTGCTCACACAGACTGCATTGGCAGGCCTGAGACATGTTTAAGGGGCTGTGTAAGTGGGTTGAACAATAAGTGCTGCAGGCCTACAAGTAGTATTTAATTTACAGGCCCTGGGTACATGCAGTATCACTTTACCAGGGACTTATAATGCCAATTTGGGATAAGACAATGTTACCTTGTGTTAAGGAATGATCACGTGCACTTTAGCACTGGTTAACAGTGGTAGCATGCACAATATCATTAGGCCAGGGAAAATCAGAACAGCAAAAATGGAGGAGTATAGCAAAAAGGTTTGGGGGAAGACCTCCCTAAGTCCAAGACCATGTATCGGCCGATATTGGGAGAGAACATCTGACTCACCAATTATCATGGCATGCTTCACCATCGATGTCTCACATTAAGGTAGGTGAGTACCACCTTAATAGACTCAACCAGTGGTGGGTGTTCCTAACAAAGTCACTCTGGAAAGAAGCCTGGTTCCTGTGATTAAAAATGCCTTAGGGTACACCCAGAGGACCTATTTCTTTATGCACAGAGTACCCAAGTTATTATTATGAAATAGTTGAGTTGAATTGTTTATACATCATCTTTTTGCTTGTTTATGTAGCCAGCTTAACATGGGACTCATCCTCATTGATCGCTATTTTTAGTGGCACACTTTTTTCTGAATAGTAAAAGTTCATTAACATGAAAGGGACAGGCCATTGTTAATATTAGGGGCCAAATTAGGGAAGTGCCCTAGGGTGTCCACTTTAAGGCCACTTTGCGCTTTCACATTACAGAAGGAGCCCCAGACACTTTCACAGCACTTTTGTAATGCCCATTGCAGGTACACACATTTTAACCTTTGCAATGTGAAGGAGAGTTCCCTCATTTGAATGAGGCAATGCAGTTGCCTCAGCACTAAAGCCTTACTAGGAGGCCCACACACTGTGCTCTACCCAGGAAGCAGCACGCTGTAAGCGTGCTCACCACAGCCTCACTGCAGGTGGGTACAGTCATAGACGTCACCCTTTATTGAAAGAGAGGTTCATGTAAAGGCCAGTTCGTCACACCTGCAAAGAAAGATAGGGCGGTTGATTGAAACCACATTCGGTGGCCAGATTACAAAACATTTTTAACTGGCATTATTAAGGTAATTCTTTGTCTAGCCACCTTTTAACACAGTATTATGAAAACAGAATTCTGGAGATGGTAATGTGCGACAAGAATGTTTGGGCATATTTGGTGCGCTGGTGATGTGCTGTTGTTTTTTATGCTGATATATTTTGTGCTGCATTATTGGAATGTGAATTTATTTTGTTGCACTGCAGTTTGTTCTGAGGCCTTAAATGCCTTGTGGGCAGACACGTGTTGTATGTAGTGATTCCCTATTTTGCTCCTAGTGTTTCTTGTATTGTGTGTTCCATCAGTGTTTTTCTCCCTTTGGGCCCCGTGCTCACTGCTTTTCCTTGGAAATCGTAACCTTGTTTACTTTTGTAAAGGTTCTACAGTAGATCGTTCAGATTTGATTGTGTATGTTGGATTGGAACTGTGACTGTCTTGCTGTGAGACCCATAAATAACAGTTCTTGTTTCATTGCTTGTGAATTCATTTGCTTCCACATTTTGGCGATAGTCCTTTGGACCACCAACTGCCTCATTGTTTGATTGTTTGATCTTGTTGAATTCTCCAACACCTCAGCTGGGCACCTGTTACTGCAGCCTCATTCCTGGTAAGCCTTCCATCCTGGAAGTATATGTATATATATATATATATTCACTTAAAAAACCATAGGTTTCACACATGTTATAGTTAGGTGGATATTTCACTCGTAAAAAACCAATGAAATTCGCCCGTTATAGTTAGTTCAGATAACTATAACTCGCGCGCCCGCAATCCACTGCTCATGACGTCACATATTACATCACTCATGACATGGTCAGTGGCATCACTCATGACATCACTGATGACATCATCCTTGTGATAGAGTGGCGGTCGCGCGAGTTATAGTTATCTAGCGGGGCCAAGAAAAAAGGGGGTCCCAAAACGCGTTTTCCCCATGTTAATTTCCATAGGAAACTTTAGACAAAGCTACAGCCCGAACTGCTGAACGGAATTATACCAAATTTTGCAAAAAGGTAGCCCTTGGTTCAGAAAGAGACCTTTTTGTTAAATGGTGTAAATCGGTTCAGTAGTTCCGGAGAAATTTAAAAAAAAGAGGTCGGAAAATCAATTTCCCATAGGAAACTTTAGACACGGCTATAGCTCGAACTGCTGAACGGAATTACACCAAATTTGGCAAAAAGGTAGTGCTTGGTTCAGAAAGTGCCCTTTTTTTAAATGGTGTAAATCCGTTCAGTAGTTGCTAAGAAAATAAAAAAAGAAAGGTTTCGATATCTAGAGGCACGGTGGATCCGCGCACCCTCCCGACCCCGAGCTTTATTCTAATTGGCTGTCAACACTCCAAACAAGGAAGTGTTGGCAGCCATCTTGTGCCTCGGAACCGAGGCACAAGAAAACAGAAAAACTAACGCGCAAAATAAGAAAAGGGGGCAGGGTAGAAACACCCTGACCCCCTAGGCCTGCTCAGGGGTCACACAAGGACCCCCAGGGCCCAAAAAAGCATTTAAACAATAAAAAATCTGCCGAATTCGTCCTGGCTGTGCGAATCCGGCCGAGAAAATTTAAAAAAATGAAGCGCGGGCTCCCCCGCTTCATTATTATTTAGCCCCCGGGTGGGCCAAGTCTCGGGGGCATACTGAATTAAAATTGCGGGGTCCCAGGGGGAACCCCACAGCCCCGGGGACCGCAACCCCCGGGGCTTTGATAAAATATTTGGAGGTGCACACGGCCACCCCCTGTAGCCCCGGGGACCGCAAACCCCGGGGCTTGTCTTTTTTATGTTTGGGGGGCCTCCAAGGACCCCCAAGCCCCGGGAACCACCACCCCGGGCTTTCATTAATTATTTGCAGGGGGCACACTGCCCCGAACTTAAAACGCGCCACGGGGCGCATTTGCACAGTGGTGAAGGGAGGGGGCGGGTCCTGAGGTGAGGTGTGCAAACACGCCCTGTGGCACGTTTTAAGTTGGGGAATTAATTCCCCTTGAATCCTGAGGGCCCCTGGGGGCCAGCTAGCCCACCAGGTATCTCCAGTAAGCGCCACAGGCCTGCGTTGCAGAGAGGTGGTCTAGGCCATGCCCCTTTTACACCTCTCTGCAATGCAGCTCTGTGGCGCTTACTGGAGATACCTAGTGGGCTAGTTGGACCCCAGGGACCCTCAGGATTCAAAGGGACTTAATCTACCAACTTAAAACGCGCCACGGGCGCGTTTGCACAGTGGTGATAGGAGGGTCGGGCCTGAGGTGACATGTGTGCAAACACACCCTGTGGCGCGTTTAAAGTTGGGGAATTAATTCCCTTTCAATCCTGAGGGCCCCTGGGGGCCAACTAGCCCACCAGGTGCTTCCAGTAAGTGCCACTGCGCTGCGTTGCAGAGAGGTGGTCCAGGCCATGCCCCTTTTTACACCTCTCTGCAATGCAGCTCTGTGGCACTTACTGGAGGTACCTGGTAGGCTAGTTGGTGGAGAAAGGAGGCATGGCCTTTGTCTACCTCTCACCAATCCCACTGCGTGGGGCTTACTGGAGGTAAAAGGTAGGCTAGTTGGCCCCTAAAGGACCCCCAGCAGTGAAGGGGACTTCAATCCCCATCCAAGAGTGTGCCAGGGAGCGCGTTTGTAGAGTGGTGGGCAAAGTGGGCATTGCCTGGTATGAGTACTTATCAGTGCTGCTGTGTGGGACTGACTGGAGGTAACAGTTTGGGAAGTTGGCCATCAAGGATATCCTTGGGGGCCAACTACCCCTCTTGTTACCTCCAGTAAGTCCCACACAGTGGGATTGCTAAGACGTCTGCAGAGGCCATGGCCCCCTTTCTCTACCACTCTGCAAACGTGCCTCGTGGCAGACTACGGGATGGGGGTGAAGTCCGATTTAGTCCTGAGGGAGTTTGGAGGCCAAGAATACCTCCTGGTACCTTCTGTAAGTCCTACGCAGCGGAATCCATGAGCATTGGTTGGATGCCCATCACCCTTTCTCCACCACTCTGCAAATGCCACTACTAGTTAAAGTAGCATATTTCTGCACCTCTGCCTTAGAGGTAGTTTTAATCCCCCTACCCTATTATGTACTAGGGCCTTATAGAGGAGTTCATGCTAATCACAGGGGTACCCCAACGCATAGTGTTCCCTTGTGTATGTAGGTGTTTTCACTGTATTCTAAGTGTCTTTTAGCATAGCACTGGTTCTAGGCCTGGTTAGTCAGAGTCAGTTACCACCAGTACCCGTCTGAAAAAGTTGTGGGCACAGGATGATTTTGTAACAAGGCCTCTTCCTGCTCCTCTGTTAGTTCTTTCTGCACATATCTTGCTTCTTTCTGCATTTCATTTGCTTCTTTCTGTGTGTTTTTTCTTCTTTCTTCACATGTCCTAACTCTGTAGGCATAGTTAGAAACTAGCATTTGAAAAACCTTTGAAATTCACTTAAAAAACCATAGGTTTCAGGCATGTTATAGTTAGAAATTAGCATTTAATAAGCCTTAGAAATTCATAACATAGGTTTTAGGGTAAGTTATAATTTGTTGGACATTTCACTCGTACAAAACCAGAGAAATTCCCCTATTATAGTTAATTCAGCTAACTATAACTCGCGCCCCCGCAATGTACTACTGATGATGTCACATATTACATCACTCATGACATGGTCAGTGACATCACTGTATATTAGAGAGCAAATTGTTGTAAGTACAACAACAGAAAAATGCAAGAGCAACCTTTTCATAATCCATCCTTAGTAGAAACCATTGCTATTGTGAAAAGTGCTAAGGTTGCCTTACTTTATATCAAAGCGATGCCTCAAAACAAAAATACTAATGAACAAGCATGTGTAATCAAACACAATAACCCACTTCATAAAAATGGAGATAAGTCAAAAGAAAAATCTGAAAATGAGAAAATATTGTAAATGGAGTAAATGGAAAATCTGAAAAAGCATTTGGTCCTCTACAAAAATGTTACAAACGAGGATCATCATTTGGCTAATTAGAAACTTTTCCCAGCTATCCGTGTAAGGAATGCATAGGGTGCAAGAGTATTGGTAATTTGAATCTGTTTGTAACAATTGTTTTAAAAAAAAAAATTCAATTGCACATATTGAGAATGAGGATAAAGAGATATCTGCCAACAAGATACACAGGAAAAAGAGCCTCAGAAAGAAGATTTGTTTCAAAACCACAGTACCTCAAAAACATTTCTGCTATTGAATGCAATTTGGATTTATCCAAAATATTGATTTGGAACCTTATATTTCTCCTCAGTGTGATATTTGATTTTTTTGGAGTCATCATTTACCTTGTATTTAAACTCTAGAGTCTCACTCAGTGATTGCCATATCAGAGAACCTCATTTATTTAAAAACCCATAATGTTTGCCTTTGGTTTCTGCCCTGGCTGGCCGTGCTAAATTGCAGAACACACAAGTGAAGTAGAGACCAAGAAAAGGCATAATCATTGGACCTTCCCCTACCACTAATTGTATCCTCTCACTTTAACTCCAGCCATTTTAATGTTGGGGCCCAGAATTAATTCCTTGTTCTCACTACTGCTCATCTAATTTGATGGTATATTTAATAGATTTAACCCAGTCGAGTTCTGCAGGTGGCAAGTTACTAATCCAATTTTTACCGATCTCCCTCCAGCCCAGAGAATTAGGTAGAAAATTCATTTTTTTACATCATTAGACAGACAATCATGTTGTATTAGCACCCCAAAGAAAATGAGAGGCGAGCTTACCTGAAATGGTATGTCAAAAATAGCTGACATACATCTACTCACGTCACCCCAAAATTTTTGGATCCCAGGACATTCCAAACAGAGGTGAATATCATTAGCTTTCACTTGGCTGCATTTTCCACATCTCGGCGTTCTTCCATTACCCAGTTTCGACAGTTTTAAAGGTGTCCTATATCCCCTATGTGGACAAAAGATGTTCCTGCTTAAATTTGTGGGATGAGCAGTAGAATAAAGAGTGGTAAAAGATACTTGCCTTATATCTTCTCACTGCATCCCGGGCAAGCCACTTCCTTCTTCCTTGGTACACCTCAAATCAAACTAGTTTCTAAATCGTGTGATGTACCTATATCCGCCCCTTTTGTCTGAAGCCAACTATGGTATTTGAACCTTAAGACTTTGTTATTAGAGGCCTAAACCATTATGTCCCAGGGAACCAACTCTCCTTCTTCCACTAAAAGGCCCTATCTCACTAGACCTGCCTCTTTTAAAGGAACTGCTAGGGTATCCTCATTCCATTTGAGGGGAGCCTGGTGCATTCCAGATAGGTGATAGCCTGCTGCAATAGGTGAGTTTAGTCTCCTTTCTAATCCCGAAGCATAATGCTACCATGCTCTATAAAATATTTTTATTGACAAAGTGCCAACTATAGTTTTAGCTGACTCTGGTTCTCCATACACTGCCATTTATGATGTGCTTTTTTGCCCAAATAAATATGGGGTTAATTTATCTTGATTTGAACCAGATATTAGTTCTTTCAAATTATGGGAACAATATCGACTTGATAAGGTTTTTTCTTTCTGACCTTCAGTTTTATCAAAATTTGTGTCAGGGTAAAATTTATGTTTCTACTCAACAACAACATTTATTAGGATGTAGGCATCAGGGTTACTTAGGTATGACCCTGAAACCTGGCAATGATGCACCCATTTCATGTTTGACAATATACCATTCTGCTGAAGTCATATTAAGTCAATTTCAACAACAAATTAGGAAAAGTGAAAGGGTTATCCCACAAAATTAACTTGGTTAAGAATGCCATACCTGTGAAACACAAGATGAGGAATTTAAACATGTCTATTTGTAAGGAACTTTCTTTTTAATTAGATCATTTGCATGAGGAAAAGGGAATTCAACCAATTGAATCATCACAGTGGGTATCTCCTATTGTTCTAGTTAAAAAACAACACAGGAAATGTAAGATTATACAATGATTTAAGGTCCCTCAATAAGAAGATTCTAGCAGACTGTCTTCCTCTCCCAAAAATGCAGGACATTTTTGCTAAAATGAGAGAAGGAAAATTCTTTACCACATTAGACCTCAGAGCAGCACAGATAATTGCAAACATCTCACCACATTTGTGAAATATTTCGGGGCATTTTGTTATTTACGAATGCCATGTGGATTAGCTTCTGCTGCCTCTGTATTTCAAAATTTAATGGACTCTTATTTGCTAGCACGGAAGAGGCTGTAGCATTTCAAGATAACAGTATACTTTTTGCTGCTCTACTGCCATTTATGAGCATACTTCCTAGAGTGCTATCTGTTCTACAAGAAAGAGGTATGACTCTTCATAAAGATAAGTGTAAAGTTTTACAAAGTTAAATTGAGTATATTGGACATTTTGTTTCTTGTAACGGCACAAGTCTCAGAGAGGTCTTCTCAAGGGTATACTTGTGAGGTAAGCGTTTACTTATTAGAGCAGATCATAAACCACTCACCTCCTTACTGTTAAGTAATGAGACGGGTTTGGCCACTTCTATTCTATTCTGTTCTATTCTATTTCTATTCTATTCTAATCAGGTGTTTTTATAGAGCGCATAGCTAGCCAACCTGATGTCCCAGTGCTGACGACATCAAACCAACCAGCTTGCTTGATGCACTTAACAATACTGTTGGAGATTAGAAAAGATGTATATTCAGTTGTTTTCTGCAACTGAATTCAGACTGGCCCATTCTAACAACAACGGGGAGGTCATTCCACAGCTTAGGGACAAGGTGGGCAAAGGAGCCACTGCCACATCTATTCTTGTTAACCTTAGACACTGTCAAGAGCCTTAGATTCCTGGACCATAGTAACCTCCTGAGAATGTAAGGGCTGAGTATTTCCTGAATAAGTAGAGAGCCTTTCCCATGTATGGCCTGCTGAGCTATGCACCGTGCCTTAAACTGAAGTCTTTTTTGTACCGAAAGGTAGTGAAGGGCTGTTAATGCTGGGGCAGGCAATTGGTGTTTAGGAATATTTTGAAGAACCCAGGCTGCCCCATTCAGAACGACTTGAAGTCTCTTTATCACATACTTTGGACCTCCCACATAGACAGAATTTCCATGGTCGAGATGCAAGTTGATCAGTCCTTGCACAACCACTTTCCTTGAAGATGGTGGTTACCAATGTTAAAATTTTCATAAGGTTCTCAGAATTGCAAAAGACGCCTCAATGAGTTTCCTGGCCTGCGTTTCCATACTGAGTTTATCATCGAACCAAAAATCCAGTCTTTTTACTGCTTTGCCGATCTGTGGAAATTCTCCTAGATAGTCTGGCCATGACAGTGCCAGCCACCTACAAATGTTGATCCCAATAACTAGTAGTTCTGCCTTTTTCGCCATTGAGTTTTAGGCTACTCTCGGACATCCAGTCTGTAACTTGCTTTAGACAAGAGTTAAGTTGGGTGGATGTATGTCTTGATTTTAGCATGAGGGCTATAATGATCAGTGTGTCGTCTGCATATGATACAAGAACGAGGTCATATGCTTGCGCGATCTCTACCCGGGGGAGTATGTCTAGATGAAAGAATGTGGGATCAAGAAGGAGCCCTGTGGGACCCCCACATTTTAAAGGCTGGATGGCTGAGAAAAGGGTCTCTTCAGAGACCTGAAAGCACTATTCTCCAGAAAGCCTGCTTGCCATTTTAGTGCGGCCCAGGATATTCCCGCTTCCTCCATCCTCTAGATGAGGATTGGATGTGAACCGGTGTTAAAGGCTGCGCTTAGGACAAGCATTATCATGGCTGCTGAGCCACCCTGGTCCAAGAGTGACTGGATTTCCTCCGTGGCAACTAAAAGGGTGGTTCCCATGCTACTGCCTGGTCTGTAGCCTGTTTGTGTAGGATTGAGAACGGCATGAGTTTCCAGGAATCCGAAGAAGTGTTTGTCGTCTGCTTTTCTAATACTTTGCTTGCTATTGGGAGTAAGGAGATAGAGCTGTTGTTTTCTTCCATGAGGGGATTGGCCATGGGTCTTTTCAGTAAGGGTTTTACAATATCATGTTTCCATGCTGGCGGGACATTGCCGCTGACCAGGGAGTGATTGAAAACATATGTTAGAGTGGAAAGAAAGGTGTTGCCATCTCTTTTTAGGATATATGGGGGTGCCGGATCAGGAGGACATTAGGTTTGCTTCAGTGACTTGATTACTTAATGCAGGAAACAAAGTTAGTTTTGCTATGGCCATTTACCATAAGTAGGGGATTAGACTGGGGTCTGCAATGATTGGCAGGAATCTTAGGATTTTGCTAACTTTGTGGAGGAAGAAGTTGGCAAATATGTTACAGCGTTCTATGGATGGTGGGGGGTTCTAAGGAGTTTGTGGGTGATTTCATGAGACTATTCACCACCTTGAAAAATTCTTTGAATGAGTTAGGGACACTACCAGGTTGGTTTGCATTTTAGTGAAGTCATATGAGTTCAGTTTTGATGTTCAGTTATTTCTGGTAAATATAATATTAGAGCAGATTGCATTTCTAAGTTACCTTGCAAAATCAATGAAGGAATGGAAGATTCCGTAGACAATTGTGTTGTATCAAATGTTTCTGATATTCCTGAATCTTAAAATGTTCACATTTCTGAGAGGGAATGGAAGGACGCCATATTTAATGACACCATCATTTTACATGTCCAGAATCTGATTGTAAGTAAATGGCCTGCAGAAGTTTCACTCATTAGTGAATTACAAGTTTTCTTGAAAGTGAAAGAAGAATTGTCTCTGAAAGGAGGTTTTGTAATGAGAGGTGATACATTAGTTCCTCCTGATAGTGTTAGATCTAAAATTATTGATGTGGCACATAAAGGCCATTTAGGTGAAACTAAAAGTACAAAACTAGTCAGAGCTAGATTCGGTGGACTTACATGGATTCCATGATTAGTTCTACAATTAAGAATTGCTCTGCCTGTTTCTAATTCCATTAAATCTTTGTACATCAATTCTAAACCTTTGCAACCCATTGTTTTTCCTGAATGACCATGGGAGCTGGTAGGGGGATTGATTTTCTGTGACCATTTCATCATTTCAAAAGCCCACAAAAGCATATCATTGTATTGGTGGATTATTATTCTAAATGGACTGAATGTTAATAGATGTGACTAACACAAAAGTGTCTTGGAGTTCTTGTATCAATGTTTTGCAGGGAAGGTTTCCCCAAAATTATCTCAAAAATGCAAAACTTCCTTGAAAAACACAACATTAATTACAAATACACATCAAATTCCAAAGTTTTGGTGGAAAGAATGAATAGGATGATTAGTGAAGGTGTACAGGCAATGTGTTCTCGTAGAAAAGATGTCAATAATTTCCTTAGATAAAAAACTTGGAATTTTCATCTAACTCCTCATTCAACTAATGGATTCTCACCTTTTACTTTGCTTAGAAACAGAGAGGCTTATTTACAAGCCCCTTGAGCCACCAGTGCATCACTTTTTCCCATATTAAAAGTGACGTACTGGTGGCACAAGGAGTTTGTAAAAAAGCACCAGAATTCCTTTTTCAGACGTAAATCTGGCATAGTTAACTAAATACAGACAACAATGCATTGATAAAGATATGCATGTGCTCATGTGCAAGCTAAAGCTAATGTGTTGGGAAAACAAAAGAAAATGAAAGAATGTTGTGAGAAGAAATGTGGTTCTAAAGTGTCTAAAGTCACTATTGGTGAATTTATCAGCATGAAATACCCTTGTTTCAGAGCTAAGAGGATGTCCAAATCAGCAGTGAAGTTGAAGAATGGTAAGTAGAGTAGTTTATCCAGGGGAGCCTTGACTAAAAAAGTAGCATCTTCTGTAATGAGGGCCCAGATAATGTGAATTAGAATTTTGATATTAAATTTTGGGAGAACATTTTGCCTTCTACTTTACTTAAGCAATTAATATCAGTTACTGATGTGGACAGTTTTGCACAATTTGACATCTCAAACTCTATGTGGGAATGCATTTCTCTGAGTCTAATGTTTCAGAAGCACTTGAAAACATTGGATTTAGGAGATATCATAGAATCACTGAGAGGCCTGGTTATTTGAAAAAATATGCTAAATTGTTTTTTATCCCATTTACATTCTGTGCAAATAGATCATTTTCTATCTGTTTTGAGTTTGTTCTCTTTCAGTGTACAAGGAAGGAAATGTGTTGTATTTAGTGATTCCTTATATTGTTTCCAGTCTTTCTTGTACTGTGTGTTCTCCCTTTTAGCCCCCTTGCTTACTGCCTTTCCTTGGAAACCGTAACCTTGTTTACTTTTGGTAAGGTTCTATAGTAGATCATTTAGATTTGATCATGGGTGTTGGATTTGAACTCCAACCATCTTGCTGTGAGGCCCAATGAATACCTGTTCTTGTTTCACTGTTTGTGAATTCATTTGCTTCCACATCATGTTCATTAAAACAGGTTAAATGAATTACAAGGTACATTTTCTGATAAGGGCCTGAAGAAAGGTGTATGGGGTAGAAAAGAGCAGGCGATTGATCAATTCTAGATATGGAAATACTAATTTCAGCCAGAAACGGAGAACTGATTACAAACAAATAAGAGAAGGAGCAGAAGACACAATAGAGAACACCATAAACAACTGTAAATGAAACAAACAGATAAGAGGAAAAAGTTATGACAGCGAAAACGTCTAATTATAGAGGAAGAACAGATGGATAGAAAGAGTTGGTGAAAGACATACAGATTAATGGGATACCATGGAATAGGGAAGTGATGTGTGCAATACACAATCCTGTATGGATTGATATGAAGAAAAAAGAAGGCACAATAAACACGAAAGACGTACTCCTGAGGATTGAGGTAAAGGGGTAGATTCAGAAAGCCATTTGCACTTGTAAGTTCACCAGATGTAAATGTAATATTGTTTTACAAATAGAAACCACATTTTGTGTTCAGAAAACCTGAAATTCTGCTCACAAATCTAAGTATCCCTATGAAGTAATACTCCAGTATGGTGTATGATTATGTTAAACTACTCCCAGTAGAGGAATACGCCCATTCCAGGGCAGAGATGCTATGGAAAGGATTTCTTCCAAACACACAGAAGGTGATGGGAGGATGCTTATAACAAGTCTAATCACTGGTGATTGCTCAAGGAAGCATTCCTAACCATTATTCTTTTTCCTGCCATGCCACCTTAGATTAGACACAGCCATATGAAAATCAATGTTGGTCCTGCTTCAATAGGCACAGTCCAGTCGAAACTGCCAAGTCAGGTCCTCTCTGAACTGGAACACAAACAACACATGACATGTTTTGCCCTGGTTGGGGATCTTCAGTTTGGGATCCAAGTCTGGGCACACCCTTGGCCTCTAGGGTGTTACCTGGCTTGGCAGTTTGTGCTAGACTGTTTCCATTGAAGCAGGAGGAAGACTGAATTGCCTATGGCTGGTTCCAATCTCAGCCAGCATAATGGGCAAATGAATGATGGGCTGGACTGCTTTAACAAGGGATTAGACTTATTGCAAGCATTCTCCTATTATCATTTGCATATTTGAAAGTTTTTCGCACCTGCAAAGTTGTGATTCTGTAGATATAAAGAACACCTTTTCTCTGACGATTCCCCCCTTAGAATTGATTGCAGTTTTACCCGTCAAAAGTTCTCTCAGTAGAGAAACAGAACATCACAACATGTATGTGATTTTGGTAAGAGGATTCTCATTGTGGAAAATCAAAATAAAAGATTTATGGCATGCACTTACAGTCATGCAGAATATTACACCAAGTACAATTAGGCATAATTAGGGCTCTTGAGTAAGCTCTCCAATAAAGACATATGATTACAGTTGGAAAAATTTAGAAGTGACCTTCCCATTATAATAATACACAATAATATTGTTCGAAACAATGTTTCATAAATAAGATGAGTTCATTACGTGGTAAATCTTTGCAGTGGCATACCGCTATCTAGAGTATGTAATGCATGAGTGAACTGGGCATGACATTTTATGCTTCCTTATAAAGTGAAGGACTTATGCAGTAACGAGATTTGACTAAACAAATACAACTGAAAGCCCTAGAAATGTGGGTCTATTTGGATGCACTGCCTCTATGCAGGGAATAGACTGGATGATGCTGACAGTGGACGGGCTCTATAGAGGCAAGCGAGTGAAGAGATTCATCATGGTTTCCTCTTTGAGTTGATTGTCATGTGGGCTTAAAACATCTTGTTCTTCTTTTTCTCGTTCATGTAATCCTAAGTAACACAGTGTTAGCAGATTGTTGTATTTTACTGAAGAGCCCCCAGTCAGGAGTAAAGAGCTAGAACCATAAGAAGGAGGATAATTGCTACTCATGGGGATACCAATAAATTATGCAGTCGGATATTGGCTATATGTCGCAAGGTGAATTAATCATGATTTTCTGTTATTTTAACTTCTGGGATCAATGTAGTTTGGATGTTTTAATTATGTGAAGGAGTGTTGTCACTACTCACATATTCACATTTAAGGGCTGTGATGAAGGAGTTGCTGAGGACATGTGAGTTAATTTATGAAATTAACTTTAAAAGAAATATATTTTGCCGCCTATTATATTATTATTCAGTTTGCGGTTGATCCAGTAGCATATCGGAAAATGATGGGGCATCCCTACAGAATGTGATGTTTCCCCTGAGACCTTATCTCACAGATAGTCATTGTTCTTGTGCAGAATGGGGCCCTCCTGAGATGGCTGGAGGCCCCAAAGGGTTGAAAGCCCCCCGACTGCAGGTGCTAAAGAGGCCTCTGTTACACCCTTAGGTGATCTCTGAGATTCCTGAAAAGAAGGTCCTGCTTATTAGGCCAATAATGTGATTTGTATATATAGAGACTAAGTAACAATATGATAGGGTTTTTAGGCACTACAATGCCCCAGTTCATTATTTCTGAAGAATTATTGAAATATAAACTAAACATTGCATACCTTTCTCCATCTGAATAGGTTACTAAGTAATATATTTTGATAAAAACAATTCAGTAATAAACTTGTATTTGATATGTTTTCACAAACAAACATGCATTTTGCTCAAGACAGATCTACTGTTCTGTTGAAGATGAGTCTGATAAGATATATTCCCAATCTGTTAAGATAGATATTAGGTATTTATGTCTGCTTTCAATGTAGGGGCCAGTTTAAAGTGCAATTAACAACAACAAGAAGTACTGGTTAGACGGTGATGTAGTCAGCTAGGTGTATAGAATTAACGGTTACAAAATAAAATAAATTAGGTCCTATTAAGGGGCATATTTATGAAAAAGTTGGTGCGCTTGCACCACACAATGGGGTACATGAGTGACACAAACCCCTAAGTCAGATTTTGTCTGTTTTTCATATTTTTCTCATTTATTTATTTATTCTCTTTTTTAAAATGATAAAACGGATTAGCCTTTTCTTTTATAGATTAATTAATGTATAATTATTCTGTGTGTCTTCAGTGGGTACTTTTAGGCTGTTATGTGGTATTGATCCTGAGGCAGGCAAGAAAAATGATTGCATAAACTAACTGCTAAAATGTGTCAATATAGAAATATCTTTAGATTGAATAAACTATATTCAACCTAGTTTTGTTGCATGAATGTTTGGGTACCTTACAATGAAAATTATGTATGTGGAGTTATAGAGTGATGAGATACTTATTAAATTAAATTGGACCTCGTGCTCATCACTAAACTGAAATGTGACATAGGATTAAGCTCAAGTAGAAGAGGCCATTCTTTAGCTTCTGTTTAGGCCTTCCTGTTTGATAATTTACAGAGATTGATTTACACCACTGTCCATTGAGAGAGCCTCCCAGATGATGAATATTCAGAATTCACAACCCTTGTGAGGTGCACAGAACATTGGTAAATGCAGTTGTCGCTCAGAATAATAGGGGGCATACCAAACTTTTAAGATCGATCCACATGTGTTATACAAAGGTAGCTAATATTTCTCAAACAGTACATCCACAAACAATTCAACCCAGATGAGGTGCAAGGGAACCAGGGCTAAATAATTATTCAGAACATATACCACTTGTGAGGCCTACAGGTATGTACAGTGGGAAGTGAGAATTACTTATAAGACACAGTCTTAATGGAGCTCACCCAAAAGTAGTGCAAATATATATATAGCTTGGAATTATAACTCCACTCATTGAGACAATCACCCTGATTAGGAATGAAGAGATAAATATCGATATATGAGAATTAGATAGGCGTTGCATCCCTTGCTAGGTCCACTCAGATGGGATACAAGGTGATGTGAATTTAGTGGGAAGTAGGTTGAGTATCATTTAGATCAAAGTGTATAGAAGACTACAGACAAAGTTAGATTAGGTATACTTTTTAAAGCAGAGATAGTAAAGTATTTTTACAAAGATCATTGAAAAATTACAAATGAAGGACACTGGTAAAGAAAAGCAGAATATTACCTAGACAATTACTGACAGGGAGGTTAATAACACATTACATAATATTCCCAGAAAATGCAGAATATAGAATAGTCAATTGCAATTAGAAAAAGATATAGCTCAACCTAGACAAATTTAGCAGATGGAGACGCAAAACCAGACATCGAGGGCCTAAGGCTTCCAGGCCAAATCAGAGCCATACAGGCATGTTATATAAGGGAGTTGCCCTTTTCCACATTTGGCATTCGGCAGAGTGGACCTTGCTGAGGACACTCTCGGGAATCTATTGAAAAGGCCCTGGGCAAATCTGTCTAATGGATGAAATTAAATGAACAAGGCGGGTTTCAAATTAATTGTGAAAAAAGTAAAGGCAATGGACACATGGAAATTAAAGTCTATCTTAAAATGCTCTTTTTGTTACTGTCAACCACATTAAGACCTTACCCATCATGGAGGAATTGTGAAATTAAACACTCTAAAAAACAAAAACCTAAAAAAAATCTTTTATCAGAAAATCAAAGTCAATTCTCTTAAGTAGGGTGCAATGCATTCCTCTTGGCTGGCTCCAAAACAGGTTGCTAGATAATTCAAATGGGTGAGGACAATGGAAAAATAAAGCTCTATTAATACATATATATTTTTACGATCAGGTTACATCGACCATGTTGGTCAATCAGAAACAACCACCAGCCACCTTGTTTGATTTATGTAAATGGAAACCCACACAAAATTGAAATACTTCAATAAACATATATTTTGGGCACGTTTCTTAAATGAGGTGTTAAAAAATTCTTCTAGGGTGCATCTAAATAGGCAGGAAGTCATCCAAGTAGAGGATATCGGGAAAAGAAAACCCCATTTGTAAACACTTTTCGGATATATCTACAGATTGCTTTAGCATCTGGAAAGACTTCTTATCAGAAAAGGAAACAACACATATAACATGCAGAAAGGGACTTACAGGCACATGCATCAAGGTACGATTTTGCGAGTCCTTAATTGCGATTATTAAGGAATCGCAATTAAGGACTCGCAAAAGACTATGCATGTAGGAATCGCTATAAAAATAGTGATTGTTACACATTCCTTATTTGCGAGTCACAAATTGCGATTAACAAATAAGGAATGAATGGCAAATTGCAAGCGCAATTTGCGAGTACCAATTGGTACTCGCAAATTGCTCATGCAATTTCAAGGGTGCAAGGGTGTCAAAAGGACATTCTGTTGCAACCCTGAAATTGATCTGTGCACAAATGTTGCACACACACATGTCCCAAGGACATGTGTGTGTGTGTGTAACCTACAACTTTGAAAAATGCACTTTAGTGCATTTTTCAAAGTTTTTGCAAATTACCATGAAGTTCAACTTCATGGTAATTTGCACCCCCTAGTAGCGAAATCGCTACTTCAAAGTAGTTCTTGCATTGCGTGATTCCTTAAATGCAATCGCAATTTGAGAACTTGCAATTAATAGCAAATTCTCAAATTGCGAAGGCCTTGACCCTTGATGCATCGCAAAAGCAAATTTTGCGATCGCAAATGGCCGATTTTTGCAATTCGCACCGTTTGCGATCGCAAAAAGCTTTGATGCATGTGCCTGTTAGGGTTTCAGCTGTTTTAGACGTTGGCTTCGGTAGCTCAGTCCCCTTCAGCCATTAGTGAGTCCTCATTACAGCTATGGACCCACTGGGGGTGATAACTATATGGTTGAAACATGTCGACGAGCAGGATGCTTGGGTAAATAAAATCTGGCAGCATCCACATTCTTCAATTTTTTAATCGTACCAGGAGTACCCAAAAAAAGGAATACTGGGGTAGCCTATGGGTATTTATTAGGCATTTTAAAATTCCCTGCTCCCTCCAATAAGGTCAAGTCCAACCTGGTATTTAGAATGCTATGATGAGACCCGATGACAAAGCATGGCACTAATAATGTCAGTGTAAACCTTTTACATAATTAGGTGGGTACCTGCCACTTGTGGTCTTGAAAATCTCACACCGATCCTAGAGTGCATACGTTTGGGAAACTTCTGTGTAGTATATGTTTGCCACAATTTGTATCATGCTTCATCATCAGGCACAGCACCCCAACAGACTTTTTGTCGAGATGGGCTTCATCACACTAGTGGGACCATAGAGGACTTTGTTAACTTGTTTTAGATTCAGATCTGAAGTTATTGTTTGGAATGAAATTAATTGCCTTGGAACAAAAATCACTATTTTATTCTGTTTTCGAATTTTTCCAGACAAGAGGAAAACAAGATGGTTGGATGGAATGGGGAATTATTATCCACCATCCTATCAGATCGACAAGCTTCAGCCTTCAAACTGCCCACGTGACAGCAGGGCTTTCATCACGACTTTGAGATCCTTAATGTCGCTGTCAGCAGTGTTAAATACAGTCAACACATAGAACACATAGTAAATGAAGACAGCACATACATGATGGTGCAGTGGCCAGGGCAGCTGAATTCAGAGCAGAGGGTTCACGGTTCAATCCCCGGCTCCGGCAGCAGCTCAGTTTAGCACTGTGTGACTCTTGGCAATAGTTCACTTAATTTCCACAACGGCCCCCAGCCTTGAGACCCGTAAGGTTGAGTAGCTGCGCTATATAAAAACGGACTTACATTTTATTTTTATGATACTTGCTTTATATCTGAAAATAGTTTCCGTCCTGGTGAACCTGTTCCAGGGAGAATCACTCGCTCTTGCTTTTTGGTGGTATTTTTACTTAAAGCTTTAAAAACTGATTCCTCCTATTCTCCCAATTAGATTTTTGTCATTTTGTTATCATTTTGTTTATTAAAATTTACTCTATTTTCAAATTTGTTTTAGGACTTTAATTTTTTTGTGTTTAGGCTATATTACTATTTTGGGATTGCATAAATACGATACAGATTGCCCTAAATTACGCCCCTATAGTCAGTGCCATACCTACCAAGGGGGATCAATTCAGTTAAATATAATGGTGTTTGGGGTTCACCCTGGTGGAATAGGGTAATTATTCATGGAGGTGTGTGACTGGCCACCCAAAATAATAATGCACTTTCTTATATGGGCTATTTCATTGTTCAAGGACGAATATTTAGCAGTACCAAATTCCTGAATTTAAGGAGCATTATTTGCCAATGGGAAATATTCCATTGATTCAAGATCAGTTATGGAATTTGTTTTAAATGCACGAACGTTCTAATGTCAGTTTTACAAATGACTATTTTCCAATTAGAACTGTGAACATGCCTGTAAACAATGACTTATTTTCTTTCTTATATTAATAAAGTGTAATGATTTAATCGTAGACGAATTATCGTGGATTAAAATTGAGCTGAATGGTTTATTTCTGTACTTCTTCGAAGATTTAATTATTTATTAATCTCTTACAACAAATGTTACTCTAAGATATAATTATTGTAATTAACAAACTTGTTAACAAATCAGTGAACTCAGCCACAACACCACTGACAAAATATATTTTTATTTTTATATAAACAGGGAACTCATACTTGGTGCTTTGCTTCGGTAAACGTCCTTGTTAATATTATAATTTAAATTGATAGATTCAACTGTGTGAGTCGCGGTCTAGGCCTGATGTCTCCTTTTGATTCATTCTTTGTTGATACGGAGAACACCGAATCAAGCTGCAGACAATTCAAGAGGAACTGGTGGAGTTGCAAACTGTGAAAATATCCAGGGAAGAAACGGTTGCAATTAGTGTTCTGACATTGCGAAATTAGTACACAATTATCTCTACAGTAATGGGCTGTCTGATCTTAAGCATGTAATTAAAGCTCCCCCTACATAATCTGGAAACGTTCAATAATGAGCTTGGAAGGAGAACATTCCGACTGAATGGAAATGCCTGCATTCAGTATCAGTGGCAACAGGACAATAGGGGAACTGTCAGCAGTAATGCTAGTAAAACGTGCTAACCCCGAGTGCTCCAGACACACCATACGCCCGGGCAACAGGCACATTATCACTGATAAAAGCAGCGTCGCTAGGGTACGTGTGGTGGGCCGAGAGCACAGCTTTAAATTAAGAGGGGTCGCCCTGTACCATCTTTGTGATTCCTCTGCGTTCTTTAGAGAAGAACTGGGTTTACACCAGAGATGTCTCATGTGCATATCCTTGATCTGGTGGCCGGCCCCCAAGAGGGCCATCAGGTCACAGTGGAGCATGCCCCCCCTTATTTAGAAAGGGATGATTATCTCTCATTTCCCATAACAATGCACAGTTGCACCCATGCACAGAGAGAAAGACTCCTTCATATCAAGGCTATTCTCTTGTTTTCTGAATGCAAAGTTTCAGTTGGGAGTTTAGTTTTCAGAAAATAAAAGACCTTGGGGTATATTCACAAGAACGTGTGCTAAACATCACCCAAAAATGCTAATGCAACTTTACACATTGCAGCCTATCGCGGGAAAATAACCCTGTGTCAACGTGGATTTCACAACACGGCGGTACCATGCGATAGTCCGCCAAAAATGCGGCCAATGTCCGCGATACAACCACCTCGACGGAGATTAAAACACAAACCTCAAGGCGGAAAAACATGCGATAGACCAAAGAGCGATGAGGAAATCAGCGATAAGCAGCGGCAGGCCTGCAATACACGCATGGCAGGCAGGAATAAGCACAACAAAAGCCTGAAAAAGAAAGACAAACCAAACAGAAAACAACAGCCAAGCACAATGGAGGCAACCCGAGCTAGGATACAACCCCACAAGCCCCATTGGCAACAAAACATTGTACATGGCAGGCCTTCTTGGACAAGGTGAATGCAGCCTGAGAGCGGAGGAGGATAATGGAAGAAAACCAGAACATCCGGAATGATTTGAAACGCACAAGCAAGCAGAAACACGCCAACAACAAGAAGGCAGCAATGCACACCGGAGGTGGGAGTCCAGCGCCACACAAGGAGCTGGATGACATGGAGGGAATGGTGTCCACCACATCAGTCTGGAGATGGTGGCAGGACTCGGGGACCGGAAACTGCCCAAAACAACAGACACAACAGCAACAAGGAGAGGAAGCAGCAGGGACTGGGGAGATGGGGGGAGATGGGCACATTGGCATACATGCACAATTAAGCACAGCCCAACTGCAGACAAACCATGCCCAAGAGTAACAACACCAACCAAGAGCACAAGTCACACAACCAGGAAATATCACACCATTGAACAAGCACAGAAGTGAAAACCACATGCCTGAAAGGGAGAAGGGTGAGCCAAATCAGAGCTGAAGGGACATTTCACACACAATGCAGTACACACACATAGGAAGCAGAGCACCCCAACACCAAACACAATGTGGTACAAACACCCACATTTGCACAACCAAACAAAGGACACAAGTGCACCCGCCTGTGGCCGGTAAACGACCATACACATCTGGCAAAGCACAAAACAGGGACATGATAATGCACAAGTACAAACCCACAGTCCTGATGGGTAGGAATGCATGAATGGCAGGGACCCAGAGAGTCCGTGACACACACATTGGCATACAAATCAAGACACAACACAGTGGGAGACAAGTGAAAGTGCGGAAACTTTATCAACAAGTGCGTGTCAGTACGGCCAAGAGAAGTGCCACGATCTGCAGACCATTGCATCAGCATGTCTGAATGAGGAACGTAGGAAAGCGCCCATGTCTACCTTGGGTGAGTCCATCACCAACACAAGTCAGTGCCCACCCGCGTTGTTTGTCCACGCATGGCTCGTGAGTCCAGGTCAATGCAGCCATGTCTACTGTCGTCTTGGGACATGTGACCTGATTCCAAACATGCAACCAGGTGTCGGGACACGTGCAATGGGTCACATCCAGTTGTGGCTGCAGGTACCTTGTCACTCGTCCATGAATGCGAGTGCAGCTGCGTAGGCCAAGATCTCCAATGAGCGATCATTGTCCACCACTTCTGACATGTCATCGACGTAATCCATCAGCTGACACGGACAGATGTGCTGACTCCAACCACTGGACCCAATGTGCTCACTGCAAATGATGACTCATGCAATCTCCCAGGTCCAGTTTCCAGCCTGCATGCCAAACATCCATGCATGTCATAAATGGGCATCACGGTGACACTCCTGGTCATGGGCCAACAGGGGGCGCACACAAACATCGTAATCCAGGTCAGCTACCGTCACGTTGGAGAGGCAGACATCCATGGACCACTCAAATGTGCATGAGCGACAATGCAACACAGGCTGAACGCAGGTGACGTCCGCAAGGCGGGAGCTCAACCGGTAACTGATCCACAGCCCCCAGTACATGCAGCAGACGAGCACGGTACAGCTCAACGTGACTGGAGTAGACCATGTGTCCGGGATCGTCTGTGATTGCGTCAGTGGCTCTGCTTGAAGCGGCACTGGCTTGCCCTGCGCATGTACTGTGGATGAAATGGCACAGCTCAGTGCAATGAGCAGTGTCTGTGTGCAACAGGTGCAGGCCTGGGGTGGGGTGGGAGTACGTGTGAAGGCCATTTCACGCACGCTAACTATGACCAAGGACGTCTGCGTGTGGGATGTGTACACGTTGGTCTCACGTCAGGCAGTGCGTAGTGTGGGAGTCACAAGCAAATGCTATCGTATCTGTCAGGGGGTGCAGCCCACATGCAAGTTCCTGCTCAGAGCTGCAGATGTGCTGCCGCCTGATAGTTCAGACCTGCATCTGTAATCAGATGTATGTAGGAATGACCACCCGGAAGGTCAAAGTCCGAATTAATGAACATCGGAGCACATTCAGGTGCGGAAAAACGATCACGAAAATGATGCGTCATTTCCAAACCAATAAGCATAGTGAAAATGACTTCACATGGACTGTGATCGAAAAACTACCAAATAATAGCACTGAGAAACAACTATTCAAATTGGAACAGCGATGGATCTATCGCCTTTCTAGCACAACACAAGGGTTGAACGAAGAGATACCTTGGATAACTTTGACGTAGTTTAAAATCATCATAATCCAAAGGCAGACGCTTGTGGTCCAGTGGAAATTTACAGACATAAAATTGTAAATACAACAACGCATTACATACTGTGGGCCTGCTCCCGAACACCATGAGGGTAACGAACGTGGGGAGCATAGAGCCAGATAAACAGAATGAAGTATAATCCATAACAACACAACCAGCTGAAAATGGAATATAACATGGTCCAGACCAATGGGGTTTTAAGTATAAAACTCGATAATACAATTTCTCTAGCTTATTCTGGCAACACTCTTAAAAATTCAGGTTGATTTAATTCATCAAAGTAGACGTGTTCAAACACGTCAAGAAACATCAGAGCGAACCAAGAATGCCGCGTTAGAATAAAGCGGTTTTGCATAAAACAAAACATTGAGCGTTAATACATATGAGGGGAAAACAAAAATCGCTACTCGCCCCCTGTTTTTAATAAAGTTGGAATCCTCTAAAAAAATGAGCCTAAAACTGTGATAAACTACAATACCCATGATCACCCAAAGTGCAAAGCCAATACATCCCGTCAGCCTCGCAGTCCTCCGAGAAACGATAGAGGAAAGACGCGACGGGATAGATTGACCGAACAACCAATCGGGAGCCCGGTATTAAACTAGCCGAGTAAATGCCTTCATCATTCGATAGCAGGCGAGGTGTGTACTAGGCGGATCGGCGGTGGCGGTACCTTGACGAAGTAAGTCATAACCGCTTGCTTTTGTGGCGTTTTAACGTGGATCCAAGTTAGGTACAAGACTTGAAGAAGTAATAGACCCACAAAGATTGAATAAGGGGTTTGTGAACGGGCGCTCCATGTGAGCACTAACAATTGGGTTCATAACGAGTTGGTTATTTCACCGGAGCAATAGCGTCGGGGTGGCCCCATCAGCCTCGCACAATATACAGGGTTGTGACAGATGAGAGAATAGTGAAGGTTTTTAAAAAAAACTTTTAATATATATAGAATCAATGGCGTATTCATCGGATGTTGAGAGTACACAAACATCCTGCGTTCAAACGTGAAAATGGGTTTTTAAACACTACATAATTGAGCAGAAAAGAGCATATAGTTTACAGTGGATGAGGGTCGGTAGAACAAATACGAACCTCTCACTCAACCAGGTTTTACTGTAGAAGGGTATGTGGCAACATAATAGAATCGGATCGGGTTTTCAATTAAACAAAACCAGAAAAAATTCAAGTTTTTCGACACACATACAAACAGTATGAGACACAGCTCTGTTAGTAACTAAACACCTTTTGTTTCGTGTAGTGTGTAACTACAGGACGCCACCTTTGACACACGTCTCCTGCATGATGCTTATTAGCATCCACCAGTAGGTGAGCAATTTACTAACTAGTGTGTACTCAAAAACTCATTCACAGAAGAAGTAAAACGAGCACTCAAATCGACGCTATAGTTTTTGGATAAGAGCACAAAAACATTCAGATGATGGGTGCATTTGGTTCTATATGAAGTCCAATTGAGTTTATTGTACATCGATTTTTTACTGAAAGGGTGTACAATCATTATGATTCCCAAACAACCAAGAAGCCCCCCTTTTTAAACACTAAAGATATGGATTTAAATATCACTGAAGGTGGTGGAAGTCATTTTTGAGTGGGCCAGCACAATTGAGATGGCATGTGTATATATTAAAAGACAAAAAATCGTCTCACACGCGAGTTAATAGTGAGCACAGAGTCAGGTGGCATTGAGTCACTCAATATCATTGTAACGATTATGAGCACGTTATATGCACACAAGATATGTAGCAGATAACTAGATATTAGAGTGTATATTAAAGAATCTTTTTACTTCTTATAGAAATACTACTGGAGTTCGAATACAAGAAGTACAGGTGAGTGCACTAGGCCTCACTTTTGGTGTGCATGAAATACATGTGTTAAGCCCCAGCAGGGACTCATAAGTAGGCTTTGTAAACACAGCGCCCTGACGAAGGCCCCAGACCCGATTGGGCTATTTAGGGAGGGCCGAAACATGTTGGCATCTAGTAGAGGGTAAATTTGAACACACTAATGTTCAAAAAAACCCCAACGCAAGGCTTTTAATGATATCACAAGTGCCTCAGAATAAAGAATCAAGAGGAGGTACACTTGTAGGTATTTTTAGTGTATGTATCAAAAATCTGGTTCGCCTGCTTAACCAGTGACCTACTTATAAGAACTCCCAGTATATCAGTGGTTGAGTCCGCCCAGATAGTACCATCTTATCTGGGTGTGGAGGTAACGCCTATGATGAAGCATGTCACTATTATGTGAGTGAGGCGTTTCCGTCAATATCTTTGATATTCCATCTGACAAAAATACCGTAGGACCGTCTCGAAGAAGAAACTGTAGCCCCTGAGGGGAACACAGTCGCAGGCAACAGTTGCCTTTAGTGAAAAAAAGTTGATTTGGGAGAACGCAACTGTCCGATTCATTCTCTCACTCTCCTTACGTGAAAAAGAGTATTGAGGGGCCCCCACAGCCCTGAGAGCCAAAAATACGACCCCTAAGAAGAGGGTAGGGTACCCATGCAAAAAAATCTTTTGTCAAAGGGAATCCCTGCAAGAATATCCTAGGCAACCCCCATATATATATCCGCAAAAGGGTTTGAATATGGCAGAAGGACTAGCCTACGATGAGGATGAAATATCATCCATTTTAGCGTTACCATCATTAATTTCTGACACCACACTTACACAGGTAATCCAAAATAATGGGGATTGGGATTCGTTAACTGAATTAAAAAGGACTCAATTGAAAACCCTACTACACGGAGCGATTATGACCGAGTATTTGAGGGGCAATATAGCTCCAAATGGTCTAATCGTAGCAAACTCTCCACGCATTTTCCTAAATGACCCTGAATTTAGACGCAGTTGGGCATTGATCGCATGGAAATGTACCAGAGACTGGCTGGTTTTAATTATTAAAACAGCAAAGAGACTCTCTGACGCTCTTCTCATAGAAATAAAGACATTGGAAAATGGATTAAAAACTCAAATAACGATTGCACAATTCAAAAAGAAACTGGAAGAGAATAATAAAATCATAAATGAATACAAAGAATATCTAACCCAGGCAAAAATTACAAAATTTCAAAAGGATCTAAAAAGGTTCCAATTTGAAAAAACTTTTCCGTACTCTAAGGAAGATTATAATCCCACAGAAAAAGATAGATCAGACTTCTCAGACACAGAGAGCACAGGATCTGAAAAATACTCCAGTGATTCGTCATCCGAAGAACGGAAAGGGAAGAATTGGAGAAGAGGAAACAGATCCAGAAGAAATCGGGGAGTATACCAACAAATGGGCCCGTATCAACAACCACCTCCGTTCGGATGGAATCCATTCATGCAACAACCTTTTCAACCTCCACAATTTGGATACAATTGGCAACCCTACCAACAACCTTTTTTAGGGAGAGGCCGCGGACGAGGCGGCAACAACCGGAGAGGACCAAGGGTACAATGGGAAACAAACAGGGACGACTCGACATTACAGGAACCCAGACCCAGCACGAGCAAGACCACTCGGGAATATTAAATCTCAGTACCAGAGTGCTCACAAAAACCCAAGAGGATGTGTTAAACAAAGGACTTGGCTTTGTTCCAACCAATAGATCAAACATCTTTAATGTTAGGATTGAAGTGGCGGAATTTTTCCGAAGACTACGATTATCGGTCTTCTTTGAACACACGGAAGAACTAACTGAAAAAGAGGAAGAGGAGAAAAATACGGGTCTGAAGAAAAAATCGAGATTTACTCCACCAAATCACACGATGCCACCCGCCTTACTAGCATTCGAAACAGCAGTGACAAGGGAAATCGACCTGCTAAGAAACAACGAGACAAGAGTGTTTAACAACCTCTCTTCCATGGAACGGAAAACCCTGTCGGAATTTGATAAGATGCAGGACGTGATTATAAAACCAGCGGATAAAGGGGGAGCAACGGTGATTCTACCCATTGAAGTTTATAGAGATGAATGTTTGAAACTCTTGAACGAACCTCGTAACTACTTAAGGTTACAAAGAGACCCTACTGAGAACCTGAAAAAAGAAATATACGAGATGGTAACAAAAGCAGGAGAGGAGGGATGGATCACTAAAACAGAGGAAAACTTCTTAAAAGAAATTGATCCAAAGATTCCCTATTTTTATATCCTCCCAAAGGTTCATAAAAACAAAAATCCACCACCAGGAAGACCAATCGTCTCTGGCATCGGTTCTATTCTAGAACCACTCTCTAAGTTCACAGATTACTTTTTGAGACCGTTGGTACAAAAAATGCCATCCTATTTAAAAGACACTCAGGACATCCTACGAAAACTTCAGGCTTTGAGGTTCGAACCAGCAACAGACCTCTTAATCACACTAGACGTGGAAGCGCTGTATACCAGCATTCCACAAGAGGCTTCCCTGAGAGTGATTGAGAAATTAGTAAGACAAGAAACGTGGTCTGCAATAACACCGATTCAGTTCGTGGTGGACTGTGCAAGACTAGCCCTAACTAAAAACTATTTTGAATTTGAGGGTGAATATTTCCTACAAACCCATGGAACTTCCATGGGCATGAGCTGTGCCCCCAGTATTGCCTGCCTGTATGTCCATGACTTTGAGACTACGTTCATTTACAACGAGACGAATCCATACCAGATGAATCTGAATGTTTGGAAAAGATTCATAGATGACATCTTTATACTTTGGAGAGGAGATGAAAATGAAGCACAACATTTTCTAACATGGCTGAACACTAGGGATGAATATCTGAAATTTACCATGACCCTGAAAAAAGACTCAATAACATTCTTGGACTTAAGAATCTGGGCAAGCGAAGGGATTTTGGAAACTGAAGTTTTTTACAAACCAACGGATTTAAACAATTTACTAAGATATGACAGTTTCCACCCCAAGGCTCTTAAAGACAATCTGCCGGTGGGGCAGTTTTTGCGACTAAGGAGAAACTGCTCAGATAAAGCCAGATATGAAATTCATGCAAAACAACTATCTGAGAAGTTAAAGACTAAAACGTACCCTACGAGACTCATAAAACAAGCCTACAAAAGGGCAAAAAACAACAATCGAGAAGGACTTTTGGAACCCTCAGAAAGATCTGAACAAAAAAGAATTGTGTGCGTTACCACGTTTGGAACAGAATCAAACAAAATAAAGAGAATTGTCTTACGTCATTGGAAAACCTTGAACTCAGGGGGCCTAAAATTGGAAAAACCATTATTTGCTTTTAGAAGGGGGAAATCGATAAAAGACTCTGTCGTCCATACCCGCCCTAAGCAACTAACAAAGCGAGGACAACAAAATACATTATGGAATCTACCAGAGGTGGTAGGACATTTCCCATGTGGATCGTGTAATGTGTGTCGGCTAACAAAAACCAGTAAGACGATTGATGTGGGTCTACAAACCCCTTGGGAGCAACGCACCTTCAGTAACTGTAACAGCAAGAATGTGGTGTATTTGATGACCTGCATCTGTAATCAGATGTATGTAGGAATGACCACCCGGAAGGTCAAAGTCCGAATTAATGAACATCGGAGCACATTCAGGTGCGGAAAAACGATCACGAAAATGATGCGTCATTTCCAAACCAATAAGCATAGTGAAAATGACTTCACATGGACTGTGATCGAAAAACTACCAAATAATAGCACTGAGAAACAACTATTCAAATTGGAACAGCGATGGATCTATCGCCTTTCTAGCACAACACAAGGGTTGAACGAAGAGATACCTTGGATAACTTTGACATAGTTTAAAATCATCATAATCCAAAGGCAGACGCTTGTGGTCCAGTGGAAATTTACAGACATAAAATTGTAAATACAACAACGCATTACATACTGTGGGCCTACTCCCGAACACCATGAGGGTAACGAACGTGGGGAGCATAGAGCCAGATAAACAGAATGAAGTATAATCCATAACAACACAAGCAGCTGAAAATGGAATATAACATGGTCCAGACCAATGGGGTTTTAAGTATAAAACTCGATAATACAATTTCTCTAGCTTATTCTGGCAACACTCTTAAAAATTCAGGTTGATTTAATTCATCAAAGTAGACGTGTTCAAACACGTCAAGAAACATCAGAGCGAACCAAGAATGCCGCGTTAGAATAAAGCGGTTTTGCATAAAACAAAACATTGAGCGTTAATACATATGAGGGGAAAACAAAAATCGCTACTCGCCCCCTGTTTTTAATAAAGTTGGAATCCTCTAAAAAAATGAGCCTAAAACTGTGATAAACTACAATACCCATGATCACCCAAAGTGCAAAGCCAATACATCCCGTCAGCCTCGCAGTCCTCCGAGAAACGATAGAGGAAAGACGCGACGGGATAGATTGACCGAACAACCAATCGGGAGCCCGGTATTAAACTAGCCGAGTAAATGCCTTCATCATTCGACAGCAGGCGAGGTGTGTACTAGGCGGATCGGCGGTGGCGGTACCTTGACGAAGTAAGTCATAACCGCTTGCTTTTGTGGCGTTTTAACGTGGATCCAAGTTAGGTACAAGACTTGAAGAAGTAATAGACCCACAAAGATTGAATAAGGGGTTTGTGAACGGGCGCTCCATGTGAGCACTAACAATTGGGTTCATAACGAGTTGGTTATTTCACCGGAGCAATAGCGTCGGGGTGGCCCCATCAGCCTCGCACAATATACAGGGTTGTGACAGATGAGAGAATAGTGAAGGTTTTAAAAAAAAACTTTTAATATATATAGAATCAATGGCGTATTCATCGGATGTTGAGAGTACACAAACATCCTGCGTTCAAACGTGAAACTGGGTTTTTAAACACTACATAATTGAGCAGAAAAGAGCATATAGTTTACAGTGGATGAGGGTCGGTAGAACAAATACGAACCTCTCACTCAACCGGGTTTTACTGTAGAAGGGTATGTGGCAACATAATAGAATCGGATCGGGTTTTCAATTAAACAAAACCAGAAAAAATTCAAGTTTTTCGACACACATACAAACAGTATGAGACACAGCTCTGTTAGTAACTAAACACCTTTTGTTTCGTGTAGTGTGTGACTACAGGACGCCACCTTTGACACACGTCTCCTGCATGATGCTTATTAGCATCCACCAGTAGGTGAGCAATTTACTAACTAGTGTGTACTCAAAAACTCATTCACAGAAGAAGTAAAACGAGTACACAAATCGACGCTATAGTTTTTGGATAAGAGCACAAAAACATTCAGATGATGGGTGCATTTGGTTCTATATGAAGTCCAATTGAGTTTATTGTACATCGATTTTTTACTGAAAGGGTGTACAATCATTATGATTCCCAAACAACCAAGAAGCCCCCCTTTTTAAACACTAAAGATATGGATTTAAATATCACTGAAGGTGGTGGAAGTCATTTTTGAGTGGGCCAGCACAATTGAGATGGCATGTGTATATATTAAAAGACAAAAAATCGTCTCACACGCGAGTTAATAGTGAGCACAGAGTCAGGTGGCATTGAGTCACTCAATATCATTGTAACGATTATGAGCACGTTATATGCACAAAAGATATGTAGTAGATAACTAGATATTAGAGTGTATATTAAAGAATCTTTTTACTTCTTATAGAAATACTACTGGAGTTCGAATACAAGAAGTACAGGTGAGTGCACTAGGCCTCACTTTTGGTGTGCATGAAATACATGTGTTAAGCCCCAGCAGGGACTCATAAGTAGGCTTTGTAAACACAGCGCCCTGACGAAGGCCCCAGACCCGATTGGGCTATTTAGGGAGGGCCGAAACATGTTGGCATCTAGTAGAGGGTAAATTTGAACACACTAATGTTAAAAAAAACCCCAACGCAAGGCTTTTAATGATATCACAAGTGCCTCAGAATAAAGAATCAAGAGGAGGTACACTTGTAGGTATTTTTAGTGTATGTATCAAAAATCTGGTTCGCCTGCTTAACCAGTGACCTACTTATAAGAACTCCCAGTATATCAGTGGTTGAGTCCGCCCAGATAGTACCATCTTATCTGGGTGTGGAGGTAACGCCTATGATGAAGCATGTCACTATTATGTGAGTGAGGCGTTTCCGTCAATATCTTTGATATTCCATCTGACAAAAATACCGTAGGACCGTCTCGAAGAAGAAACTGTAGCCCCTGAGGGGAACACAGTCGCAGGCAACAGTTGCCTTTAGTGAAAAAAAGTTGATTTGGGAGAACGCAACTGTCCGATTCATTCTCTCACTCTCCTTACGTGAAAAAGAGTTCAGACAAAGGACCTTTCATCCCTACAGTAACTTCACCATCTGCATGCGTATAGGAGATGTACAGAGGCCTGGCGTGGGTGTGGTGGGATGTCTGCGACCCTGGGAATCATGGATGATATGCCCAGCACGTGGCACATGAGCAGCCTCACTGTGTGTTACATTGCCACACAGCTGCTCCTCCCTCCCACGAGCCCCCACACTTGTGTGCGCTGCGTGGCACTCCTACGGCACACCATTTTAATGCCTGTCCGTGCATGTCCAGCGGCATGTCAACAACACCGTGACGCTGCCCTTTGAAGGTGGGTGGCCATGTGAATGTGGGCCAATGGCCTGGACAGGGCAGACACAGGTGTACAGCCCATGGCTGGCTGTGATCGCGCTACGAATGAGGCCAGGCACTGACTCATGCATCCACAGGACTGATACACATAACACTTGTCCCTGTACATGCAGGCCTGCCCTCCTGGTGCATGCCACATTGCAACATCGACTACTGTGGCCCTGGTGGCGACAACACCCCAACACAGAGAGACACTTGCTACACTTCCTGTCCAAGGCCAGGTCCGAGCCACAACCTGCTCCCCCTGCCAAATCAGCACACCCCTGCGCTGACCTGACTTATGCTGGACCAGCACACGCCGCTTGTGCATGCAGGGGGGTGAGTGAGCAGCTACATGTCCAGGGTCACTGCCAACACTGAGGTGACATGGTAACGTCTGATGAAGACATCACACTGTGATGTTGCAGGGCCCGTACCCATCATGCTGACACAATGACCACACAAACACACTTGCTCAGATGGTGAGAATGGCTACGGGCATGTGCGCCTGGCCACATTTATTAGCAGGCACACATACCGAGTGACACCTGTGTTGGATGTGTGTGGGTTGTGTGCACACCAGCCGGCAAGGGCTGCCTGGTGCAGTCAGAAATCGACAACAGTGTACACTGTGAAGGACACAACCATTCATCCATGAAGGCGCCATGACGTGTGCTGCACAGAGTTAGTGGCCCCGGATGCACAGCGTGCTGCACGGGCCTACCACCATGGGCTGCTGACTTGCGGGGCACTGGGACAGGGTCACCAGTGCAGTGCAGGTTTCCATAGATGACAAGAGGTTGTCGCGGAGTGTCTCAGTGGACAGTGGAAGGTGTACCCCCAGGGCATGATGCAGAGGGCAGGACCATGCTGAAACAGTCACTATGGTGGAGATTAATTGAACTGATACATGTGGGACACCAGGCCCGGTCCTGCCAGATGAAGATGCAGAAGACCACCAGGCCATGGACTCAGATGCCACCAAGGTCCAACCAGATGGTGCCCATGACTCATTGCGCACAGAGTTAGTGGCACCAGTGCTGTTCGGGGATGCCGCCTGAGATGAGGCGTGTCCAATGGTGTGGTGTTCTTGTGCCTTTCGTTCTCAGTAAATTTTTATTCTTAAAACATTGTACGTTGTTTTGTGACAAAATTAGTCAATTAATGATACTAATAATGTAAATGTGGAAAAGAATATCCATCTATGGCATAAAAAATGATTTGCAGTAATTCTGAAGCTACTCTATTTGTTATTCGCAAACCAACAGCCAACAGCCTCACCCAGTAGCCTGTCTTCCCATGGTAGGAGGAAGATGGCTGCAGGCACCAAATAGCGCGAAATGGCACTGATACATCCAACACCACTGGCTTTGTTATACGGTACAAAGGGACAACACGACGTGCATGCAGAGCGAACATAGAGACAGCCTCACCTGTGAACATTACAAGCACTCATGTCAGTGGTAGACAACGGGGACAACACACGCACACATACATATGTACTCAAACCCATGCATTCACACACTCACACACACACACACATTCAAAACACTCACTAACAAATACACATACATTAATACATACACACATGCAACAAACATAAAAAACACATAAAACTTATCTTCACTGTAGAGAGGGAAGCCTCAGAAGTCTCAGGAGGGTGGAAATTGCTGTCCTCCCTCATTGGCTGACCATAGGTCAGCCAATGAGGGAAGGCAGCAGTGTCTCGCTCATCACAGAGTGGGATGGGGTCAGTGAAACTTCCGACCACACCCCACTCTGTGACGATGTGTCACTGATTGAGGCTCAGTCCAAGGCACTTCAGACCTTAAAACTGTAGTGCCCAGGTCAGAGCCATCAGTGTCGCTCCCCTCTCGTCACAAGGGGGAAGGCCTTGAGACATTTTTGCCAGGCTGTGAAATCCTCAGCCTCTGACCTTTGTTCCGCTTGACAGATGCTCTTCTTGCAAGGAAAAAGGTGGGAGGTGTGGACCCTCAGCCCTTATGGACGGGCCGCTGCTAACTCATGTAGATCTAGGAAATATAGAGGCAATCACTGTGATTCTTCATACAACACAATAGACACACAAGCACACAGCAACAAATGATAATGTATTTTCTGGTGTGAGTTTTACATATACATTTTATCCATATATACATCAAAGATAATCATTCAGACACATCTATATTCAAGTGAAGTGTAAAGCAGAAAATGCTAGTTGGAAAGAGAGAGTGGTACGCACTTTGGTCCGAAATAATAAAAAAAACATTTTCTGGGTAGAATAATAGCTTTATGCCAAACCACATTATTAAACAACATAAAACTGCTATCCTAATTTCTGTTCTTTGTGGATATTTGACCATGTTGTATGGCACTAACATCTGTTATGAAACCACAATACTGTGACAGCAAGTTCTGCAAGTAAAAAAACTATTGTTGTGGAACTGAAATTAGAAGATACACTTTATTTAACAGATGTGGAATAATGTGCGGCCTCCTATTACATTCATGTAGGACCCTATTCAAAAGCTGCATTTTGCAGTACATTTAGTAGTACTACAATAGCACTTCTAAAGTTTAACAAAGTGCTAGGTGCAAACCTACAAGTTTGAACCTCTACCTCCTCTTCTCTTCTCTTTTCTTTGGGGAGAGTCTCACATGCATTTTTACTACTTTGGCCCAATTATGATGTCAATCAGAGTTGCCATCCTGGCATCGTTGCGGATGGGGAAAGGACCGACCTCAGGTCTGAGGTACCGACACCGCAATTAGAATGCGACCACAAATGATGCAGTCGCAAACTTCCATTTTTCAATGGGAGCTTGTGCGGTGGGCCATAACTGCCCACATCACAAAACTCCATTGAAAAATATACGTTTTTAAACATCCTTGCAAAGTGTGGCAGGCACATGGTGAAGGGATTTTAAGACACATGTGGAGGGCCAGGGGGGAAGGGGGCCCTGCTCTGTGCCCCCAAAGACACTTTACAACATCAGCTCCATGTTGGAAAGGCCGGCATGGAACTGTTGTCAAAAAGTGCCATCATAATCCCAAAGGCAGAAACAGTGTCCTTAAGGGATAATGAGGCCTTTCCAACTGGCCGACAGGCTCCTTGAGCCACTCCGAAGCTCCTTGAGCCAGTCCGAATCAAGTCGGATTCCTTGGCTCATTTAAACTCAGACTGCCATCATTGTAATACGGCGGTCAGGGTTTAAACCTGCAATGTCGGTCGGAAAGCCTCCAAACAGTGGTCAGGGGCTCTCCGACCGACATTGTAATTGGGCCATATGTAGTAAATGGGGGAGGGGCGAGAAGGAGTGGCAAAAAAAAGGGTTGGGGAGGGGGCTAGAGAGGGAAAGACACGCACCCACAAAATAGTAAGCCCACTGCTATTCACAAATTACACTTCTATAGTTACTACATCCAAAAAGGACCCTAAACAATAGTAAATCACTCCAACTCAGAGCAGGAGTAAGTCCAGCACCACACATGGCCAACCACTAGTACCACCACACCCTTCTATAGAAAATAATGGCATTAGGGACTTAAAACAAACTGTAGGAAATAATGTTAATATAAATTACATTATTTAAAACTGTAAAAAAATGTAAATGCATTTCTATTTAATCTTAAACAAATCTCAAAGTGATCATATTTATAATGTAATTCTGAAATATGTTAACAACTTTTTTTAAACTAAATAATTATGTAACATTACATTTTATTAAAATATAATTATACTACCTTTAATTAATTCTATACATACAATTAATATATCAAAATAAATAATTTAACTTCAGCAAAATAATTGTGATTTAATTTAACATATTTAAATTAGTTAAAAGTTTCATTCAAAATTGTGTTTTTAATGATGTAACATTTTCGGTTTTGTTTTATATTAAAAATACACATTTCTTCAAGTCAAAATTGCTTGCTTACATATTTTATAATTACATAATAAATATTCATTATTATTACATATTCTTAACTTTGCATTCTATTTATTCATAAGTTTTGCTATTTTTTAAAATGTATTTAATATTATTTATTGTTACGTTTTATTTTAAGTCCCTACCTCTGTTATTTTCCATGAGAGTGTGTAGAGGAATCAGTGGTTGGCCAAGTGCTGTGCTTGACTTACTAGTGTTTATTTTTAGCAGTAGTAGCTGCATTTGGCTGCACCTGCTTTTTCAAGAGGTTAAGACACTTTTGAGTAACTTTACACTTGGATTTTGTGAGTAGGAAAGAAGTGTAAGAGTAAATTACACGTGTAAATTACTCAGAAGTTTAAATTACCTTTGTAAATACCTCCCATAGTCTTTACGAAACTCAAGAGAAATACTTCAGTTTGGGGAGGAGTTGGTAGCCCTCAGCATGTACAGCAGAATACTAAAAGAGCAAACCCACTGGCTCTTGAGAGCCTATTAACAATAAGAATATTAAACTTTGAATTATATTGAATCTCTGCACAATGCAAACAGCAAATGTTACTATTAAGCAAACTATCATCTAAATCAATTACAGTGCACTCACTGTGGGTTTTATTTGCTAGATCAATCTCAAAGTGTTTTCTAGGCGTACTGATAGACCAACAAAATGTGGCTGTTCTGTTTTTGGAAAAAATTAGGTCTAGTGTTAAAGAGAGAAATGGACACAAAAATATGGCAAGCAATTAGATAGATGTCCTCATTCTCTTCAACCTTACGGCTACTCTACGATGAATCTTGTTCCCTGTTTATGAGGGGTGGAATATACACCCCACATTTTGTTTTATTTTCTGAATGAGAAACAATAGAAAATGTGTACGTAAAGTCTATTTAGGTTACTTTTTATTTTTTCCATGGGTGTATTTGATGGTAAGATCTCACATATTGGAATGGTAGGATCTTTTAGATTACAATATACAAAATATGTATTGGTTCATAAAGAGGTAACATCATTGTGATGGGAGAACCATCGATCTTATTCGATAACAGGAGCTAGCTAAATCACCAGCAGATCAACCATTTGCTGGGTCTGTTTACCTCTGCTCCATTTCTCTTCTTCTCACCTTGTGTGCGGAGCAACCTCATTACAAAAACACATTGCTACTAGACATGACACTACTTTTCCCTGCACCATTTTGTAAATGTTATGTATTTTCTCTTCTGTGTAGTCTCCTTCTTGAGTTACGTGTGCTATTCAATCAATCAAAAGAGAATACCTGAATATAATCTCGTTTACTTGATATATATTTTCGGTATTTATTCTAAATACTGACTGTTCCATTTTATATTGATTGATTTCTGGAAAATTCTAAAACAGGGGTCTCCAACCTTTTCTGTAATAAGAGCTACATATGTTCATTGAATATCATCCTGAGTAACTAGTAGTAATGCCCTAACAGTAACCACATCAGACAAGATTACATTAGTGGCCACCATATGCATGAATGCTAGCAGTAA
Organism: Triturus cristatus; assembly: GCF_964204655.1. Classification (NCBI taxonomy): domain Eukaryota; kingdom Metazoa; phylum Chordata; class Amphibia; order Caudata; family Salamandridae; genus Triturus; species Triturus cristatus. The sequence goes on along the minus strand of NC_140589.1, from coordinate 805,440,416 downwards.
CCCCCTTAGTAGATTGTCAGTTTGGAAGGATGTCCATGAGTGATACAAAACAGACATAGCTCCAATGCCCCTTGCACAAGGGTAATAATATTTGCAATAAGTCTCGATAACACACACTAGTTCTCACTTAAATATCAGCTTTTAACACATCTTGACTTGACTTGACTTGACATATCTTAGAATTTCAACCATTTATTTCCAAACATATGACTTATGAAAATATACATATTTTTATCACTGATACACATTGTCAATTTTGGTTCACACATTCATTGAACAAATCAAAGGCTTCTAATTTAGTAGGCTGTGCTGCTCACAGAAAAGCTACCTACAGGCAGTTGAGAGCTACGAGTAGCTCACGTATGTGTCTTGTTTACTTTTGCTGTTTAAAAGAACACAGTCTTGAAGAGTGAAAATAAGTGAAAGGGCCTCAGACCGCACTCCACAAAAATATTTATTCCAAGAGTTTCAACAGCATTGAAATAAGGTTAAAGCCAAGCAAAAATCATGATGGGTTAGAGAGGAATCTTCTCATCAGACAATGGGAAAGGCCGTGCAGAATCATATCACTGATTCTTACTGAAGGCTAACCAAATAGAAGTACTTACCCTTTTCCAGCTGAACTTATCAGTGCAACTAGTCGCACAATACAAGAATAGCAGGCGTTTCTGTTTTACTGCACATAACCCCTATAGTTAAAACAGGTCTGCTGGAGTGAACCATCTCTGAAACGCAAAATAGGTTTTATTTTCAGCTGTGCTAGAATACGCTTAGGATTTAGAAGTAGCAGAATAGGGATAGAATTGCCAAAGGCATATACCAATAATAATATTGAAGCATTTTCTTTTTTTCACACTTTTAGTAAACCTTGCTGCTGCCTTTTTATTTGGCTTTATTGTAGTTGAAATTTATATTGTGTGCACTAGATTAGAGTTTTGATGTAAAAATGTTTCCCTCGCATTCTATTGTGCTTGAGTGTGTTATTCTTTAATGACAGAGGGTCTAGGTATCCAATAACTATCCCAGTAATGTCTCATGGGATTGATGGTTACCTGAAACACATATTACACATAAACATTGCACAGTGGGTTGTAGGGTGGTTGCAGTACAACTGTTTTTCTGCCTCGGATTGGCACATTAATTAGTCCTTAGAGCCAGGGGAACTAGAAAATTGAACTCTGTGTTTCTATAAGAATCAAGAAAAAGTATCAATGAGTGTTTGATGGTGTCTAGGTGTTTTCTGGACCTAGCTGGATGTCCTCATTTGGAGGCCCTGAGCTGTGTAGCTATCCACACTCACACCAACAAATGCATGCAGATGTTTGCTTGTCGGCACCATCTAAGTACTGAAGCGAAGACCACCATGGTCACATTATTTGCAGGAGACACATGGCTTTTTTGATGTTGTCAGGGAGATTCACAACTTCCTGTGAGAACTCTGCTAGGCAACCCTCATGAGAGCCTGTTGCTCTGTCTGGCTGGCACTATCTTCCCATAAGGAAAAGCAGGTAGAGCGTGGAGAAATTTTGAAATGGGAAAAGGTTTGGCTTTTGTAGTTGTAGCAGCTTCACGGGAACAGGTTTGAGGTCAAGAAGTAAGGATAGGTGCATTGAGTGAGAACCATCACAACAGTTCTCCAACAAATTAGTTAGTGCTGCAGGACTTCAACTTTCCTCAGCCAGTGCTGCCCATAAAGAGAGAGTTTGGCAATCTGTACATCTCGTTTTGGCTAGTCAATTTGCTGGGTTTTGTTTTGTTGTGGATTCACCTTTCCTGCATTATCAGTCCAGATGTTTTCCTGAACCATATCTTTGCTGGTATTAGGACTCTCTGCAATGTGACACTGCTATTCTGTTTCACAGCACATGTGCGCTTGTCCTAAAATGGTTTTGGTAAGTGTGGTTTCTGTGCAGTCATAGGAATGGAAATTAAAGGTCATGTGTGTACTGCAGAGTGTGTTTACACCATGCACACATATGACAAAAGTATGTAGTTGCCAAGAGCACCACTGTGCTCTTGCTGTGTTGTAGTGTAAAAGCACTGCAAAAACCCAACCCATGGCAAGAAAAAGTCGGTTTGGAAATGTAGGAAAACCTATCTTTATATATTAATAAGTCACCTAAAATGCACCTTGCAATCCAACTAGGCAGGGCACCTAATATATCAAAAAAGTAGGATACTCTGTATTTAAAAGGTGAGTGTTCACAGTGATTAAATAAACACTATTTCATTGTGTGGGTTCATCTACATTTTCTTTAGGAGAGGCTTTGGTGAGGTCAACGAATTTAATTTTATATCTTGGTCTGAGAAAATGCTAGCAATGTCCTTCAAAGGTATTTCCTACTTAACATAATCTGTTTTAATTGTGAAATAAGATATTTTATAACTTGAGTGGAAAAGTAACTCTATGAAAATGTACTTTAGACTGCCACTCATCTCACATCTGGAGCTGGAATTCAAATCTTTGGTTGGGAGTGTTAATGATACTGGCTCAGAAGACAAAGGTAAGCCTCTGCTCTGAGTTCAGGAAGGATGGGGGAGGTGTTAACTACTGACCACTTAGCAAGGCTTAGCTATCTGATCGTGAAGAGGAACAGTTGGCAGAACAGAGTTCAGTCATAGCACTACCCATCCTGACTTATAGTTGCCAGGGAGGGCTTCTCCTATTCATTCCCAGGACGTTGCTAGAGACCTATGCTCCAGTCACAAGGCTAAAGAGGGCTCATCTAAGTAGGGAAGTGGATAAGGAGCTAACGAGAGGGCTGCCTTTTTGCAGAACAAGTCTGCCATATTGAACATGTGGTCCTGGATAATTGTACAATAGGGAAAGCAAAAAGGAAATGCTGCAAAAGGAGGTGGCATGATTACAAACAATAATTAGATGGCAATATTTCTGCAATCACTGACTAGCAAACATGATAAATTGGCAACTCAACCACCAGTTCTACAGAACATTTGGGAACCTGGGAACACTCCACCTGAAGTTGAAATAGAATGTCCTGCTAGAATAAAGCTGACTCCTGTTGGACAAAAATAACTTACTCAAGGACTTCTGACTCCTGCTGACACTCAGGGACTGGAACTGCTCTCCAAGTGTCAAGTAGCTGGCTATTCTGCGCAGTTACAAGAAAGTGAGACTTAGTCATTTCTCATCATCCAGATCACTGTGACAAGCAATGTTGCATGCTAGGTAGGTAAGAAAACATGACTAGTCACGCTTGGAGATTTTTGTATGCTGAAAGCAGATTCAGCGGGACCTCGCGGTAAAAGTACCTGGCCTCATCAAGCCCTGCCTGGCTAGAGCTTCCAGCCTAGCACAGTTGAAAGATTTCAACTTCCCAAATAGTGACCAAGTCAGAAGATAAAACCTTAGACCGGGCAAGGCAGTTAATCTATATGACCAATGCAGCACACTTAGTATCCAAGAAATCTGGCTTTGTCATGCTTAAAACCTTTCCTGCCAAAACCATTGGCATTAGCACAAGCTTGACAAAGATGTTTCCGCCTTCCAGGAGCCCTCCCTGGCCACAAAAGCGATGCAAACATGTTGCAAAGTTTTGGGATGGGTTGTAATATGCAATGCAAACCAGGATTTCCATTGAAAGTTCCCCAAAGTAAGACAAATTTGAGTTATGAGCTACTTTTCTGCATCGAGAGGGCATCCCATGGATGGTACAAAGGCATTCTCTTGTAACCACCCATGTTGATTTGTCTTTAAATCGTTATCAACTAACATTCATAGACAGGGAATTGTGTCTCTTTGCAGCACTGATCACCTGGCTATCTACCTCTTAGCTGTATATTTCAGATTAACAAAGCAGGAAATGTTTGAGAAATATCATCAAATTCAGATGTTTGGCTTTTCTGTAGAGCTCATTCTGCAGGAACTTTAACAGTTCTGCTGTCCAGCTGTAGAATAATCTGCAAACTAATGTTTTTAAGTTTGGTTTCTATTTCCTGCATTTGATTGCAAGGTCTTGGACTGGCGATAAGGAAGATCATGTGCACGAGGTAAAAAGAAAGGTCATCTTACATGGTTTATGTTGTAGATGCAAAATCTTAAACTTAAGCCTAATTATCACTGTCATCCAATGGAGTTACCATCTCGTAAACGACAAATTGGTCCTTTATTTCTATCCACACAACAACCATCTGGTTGAATATTCAATGATCTGAAATTCATTGATAGCACACTAAGGGAAGTGTGCAAACAAATTATTTGCATAAACAAGGTTGGAATTCACCAAAGATCTACGATAAAGGTGATGAATACTGGGGGGCAGAGGTGTGTGAAGTAATGACAGCTCAAAATTGACTGTATTGACAACTATTTTGACCTGAGGGAGTTTTTTCAGAGTGGAATCTTGTTGTGTTGAAGGCATCCTCTCACAATCCATGTTTTAATGACATGGGGAAAATAACACAGGACTATAAGGTAATTTATTTCACACAGTAAGTGAATCACAGTTGGAAGGCAGCAGTGGATAGTTAAAATTGTTATCTGTTGTTTTCCAAAAAACAAGAAAAGTGTCTGAAGGTAAAAAATTAAAATACGTGGTGATAATGGTGATTCTTTTGGGACACCACAGGATCAGAGGGCAGGCATAGACTTATTGGAGTTGTATGTTCTCCTCAGAAAGCCCTGGAACTAAGCAATATTCAAACCCCCTGACAATGTGGTCAACACTTATAACAGGAGATTGAAATCCATATGTCAAAGTGGTGGCCAGATCAAGTAAACACATTACTGTGGAGGTCCCCAAGTCAGCCTCCAGCAGTACATTACTCCAAACTTTAAGGAGGCAGTTTCAGTCACTACAGATCTAAAGCCTGTGAGGTTGAGGAGATTATATTGCTCCATATGAGTTTCAGGTTGAGATTATTAAGAGGAGGGAGGTGACCAGTAGTATAGTAATTCTCAGGTTCTCATGGTTCAGCTGAGGTCTTTTTTTCAGTAGTGGGAGGATGGCTGTGTGTTTCAAGGGGAGAGGAAATACTTGGAATAGATTTATTTATGATTATTGTAAATTATAGTGTCGGGAGTACAGCATTTTATTTACTGACAAAGGTCATGGCATTTGAAGGAACATGAACAGTTAACTTTAGTTTACCTATTTTATGACTTATTGCTCAAACACAATTGAAGAATGTATGATTTAAATCTTCGTATCTAAGAGATATGAGTACATCTCTTGTGCAACCTTATTTGTTGTACATGTCGCATATGCCAATCTAAACAATGAGCGTCGTAGCGCTTGGCATGTGGGTTTCAATAATAAAGTAACATAAACTAAAAATTAATCCCAAACAACCCCCCAGTACTCATAGAAACCAAATAGATCATGCCAGTTGTATATGGAAGTATTGATCCTCTCTACTTTTGAATCTAAGTCTGTTCGGTAAGGCGAAGGATGCGCAAATATATAGGGCATGTGAGCTCTATAAATTCAGTGGAAAGAAGGTTGAGAAATGGACGTCATATCTCTTGGAAGGAGATCTTAGAGGTCGTGAGGGTTGCAGATATCCTCTCTATCCCCAGAATGTGCCAAAGTCTATGTAGCCAACCTAAGCGTGTAGGGGTGTTAGGAGTCCCACAGTGAGTGAGGATATTCTGGAGCACTGCCCGCAGTCCCAATCCCATCTGTCTTCCTTTGTGTGATTTGAGTGGATAAGTTAGTGAATTGGGCAAGCCCAGGACCGTGTATGCTGGAAACTGGGCTATCAGAGTATCAAAATGTGTGTCTATCTCGTCTAGGATTCGGGCTCCCACTCACCCTCAACAGAGATATTGCTCCTTGGAGTGTTTCAATACAAAGAGTTTTTGAAACGAGCAAAGCAAAAATGCTTTCTAGCGCTGTATCTGTCTCCCAGAGGATATTGGAGCCGATACCATTGTCAATATAACAGTGTCAAATTAACTGCACCAATTTCTATGGTGTGTGGAGATCATAAAAGTCAATTCAGCAATATCTGGAATTCATAAGTTCCACCGTGACTTAAAGCAATAGGCTCTTTTCATACATAGATCCACAATTGTTGACTTTGTGGTAGTCTACAGGTCAAAGATAGCATCTCTACACATCACTCAATCACACACGCACGAATGAAAGAAAGCGATGATTACAAATTGGTATGTGGTAGATTCTATACCCACAAACCAACATTCCACTGTACCAACAACAGTCCATTTCTGGAATTGCAGATATCAGTGACTCATACCTCATGCACAGCAAAGGAAGAATGGTGATGAGAATGAGGCTCTGTGGTGTACATCCCTTGGCTGTTGAATTGATCACACTTTCTTAATTTCCTTACCAATTTACCATACTGTACATTTGGCAAGAGTCAATTTATTCTCACTGAAAAAAACTAATATACTTCCAGACAAGAACTGAATTGTGTTAAGTGGTCCACTCTCTAACAATATCCCAATTTGATGGTGGTAAATGCTCCACTGCTGGGAATCACAAAGTACTCTCTCTGTCCACTATGTAGTGCACCTCATCGAGGCTCGAATCATGTTCTAACTGAGGATCATAATGTTCCTAGTCACTCACTCTGCCCAGTTTGATTATTTATAATCAACCTTAAAAAAGTCTCCTGAAGGGCACGGATATACTCAGACTGTAGTCACAACATTTTAAAATTCATATAGCAATCTAACAATCCTTCTCAGAGGTTTCCTTGCCTCTCTGGAACTCCCACCGAGCTGAAATGTTATGCCAAGAAGACCATCTCATGTTTTGCCAAAAATTGAAAACTTTTTATTCAAAAAGCAGTTGATCTGCAATCCCACAATCACCCAGACATTCAGCTGCATTTTGAACCCGCAGCTTCAGTTGCTGCTTTTGGGGCTGCCACTGGGCTTGATGGGTCAGCAGTCTGGTCCACACTAAAAAGACTTATTAATGTTTGTTGCCTCCTTCTGTATGCAGGTTTGCCGGCAGAAGGTCTTGAACAGCAGATCACATAAATGCCAATAAGAGAACCAAAGTGCAGGTTGAGAGATGACGAATGAGTTGAGTACAAATATAGAAACATGGAAATCAAAATGTTAAAAATTTTGAAGAAAGGAGAGAAAAACAGAGGCAAATAAAGAGAGCAAGTGAGGGAAAAATGAAAGAAAGAAATAACCAGGAAAGGAAAGAAAGGGGGTAAAGGAAAGGAGCAGCAGGTCAGCCCAACACTTTCACAGTACAGTATGTTCCGGCCAAAAATTCATTACGCCGGTGCACTTTCCAGCATTTAACATTACAGGTGTTATAGGAAAATACAACAATTATGTCACATCGCATATCGGGTAAAAATTGTATCGCAGAATGCAAGCTGCTGTTGTTCCTGGGGTTTGTGCTATTTGTACTATTTGTTTAGCATAACATGTGTCCTTGTTTCCTGAATCGACGGGAGGATAATTGTGCGCTAAAAATATAGGGGCAGATTTATGTTAGACTTGTGCCACTTTTGCGCCGCCGTTGCGTCACTTTTGTGACGCAGCAGCGGCGTAAACCATGCGACATGTTGTGCCTTATTTACAACGTGACGCATCTAGGGAGATGCGCCACGTTGTAAAGCCCTGCGCTACATTAAACCTGCGTCAGGTTTAATGTATGCAGGGTGGGCATTCCATCGGAAAAAGCCTCGGAAAAGTGACGCAGTGAAATCTACAAGATTTCACTGAGTCACTTTTCCGACGCTGCTGCGTCAAAACCTTGCGCCTGCTTGAAGTAGGCGTAAGGCATGACGCAGCATGTTAGGTATGGGCAGCCCCTAAACATTGCTGGAGTTGCGTCGTGCTTGCGACGCGACTCCAGCAATGCGCTGCCCTTACGCCATCAGATGCGTCACGCATCTGTTTATCCTTGCGCCACGATGCGCTGCACATCTGTGGTGGCGCAAGGGTACACTTGCGTGACGCATCTTTCCTGGCACATCCCTGCTGATTTGCAGGGATGCGCCAGGAAACATAAATAACAAAAGTGACGCAACGGCGGCGTAAAAGTGGTGCAAGTCTAACATAAATCTGCCCCTTTATCTCTTTATAATGTAGAGCACACTGACACATATCGAGTACAGTGGAGCTGTAGGAAAATGTAAAACAAATAAATTATCAGTAGTACTCAGGGCCTTATTTCTGAGGACTTTACGCTGATGTTGTGTCTTTTTCTGTGATGCTGCGCTGTGGTAAAAAATGTGCCATATTTACAAATTGATGCATCTAGGCAGATGCGTCACTTTGTAAATCCCTGCGCTACATTATCCCTGCGACTGGTATAATGCATGCAGAGTGAGCGTTCTGGTGCAGCAAAGGCTTGTAGAAGTGTTGCAGTGAAATCTATGAGATTTCACTGCAACACTTCTAGGACGTCACTGCGTCAAACCCATACGCCGGCCTCACAGCAGGCATAAGGAGTGATGCAGGACCTTTCACATGGGGCTTGACCCATGTGAAAAGGGCACATTGCTCAAGTTGTTACTGTTTTCAGACACACCCCAGCAATGTGCCACTTTTGCGCCTACAGATATGTCAGGAATAATGACGTATCTGTAAATCCTTGCGACATGGAGCACCGTACAGTAAATACGGCGCATCAATGGTGTCTCAAGGAGGGCACACTGAAAAGTGTTGCATTGTTGTTTTCACGCAGCAATGCAGCACTTTTCATGAATGAAGCCCTCAGTTTGCTGTTTGGAATGAGAGTGCTTTATAAAGGATGAAAAGCATAATGTGTAGGTAGCTTGTGTGAAACTGGACTTTCAGTTGGGATGGATGGTAGTCAACCACAAGTAATAATGTAACTATTCTGTTTAAGTCCAGTCAAGCGTCCAGTAATTTAAACCTGAGCTCAATCCCTGGGAGCTATGATACAAAGAAGACAGGCCTAATTTAAGAAAAAGTGTAAAGGATTTAGAAGTTCCCAAACAGTAAAACATTGAAAGCACAACAGAATAAAACCCTACAACATTTTATAAAAATAGAAATTGATTTAATGAACAACATGATATCAAAACAACAAAAAATCCTATGAGGATTTAAAGTTTTATATAAAAATAGTACCAAAAAGCATTAGGCACCAACGTTGGTCATCTGGTTGCGTGCAACCGAGGCATGATTTAAGGCTGACTCCAATGGAGTGCGAATCTCATACAGAAACCAGGTTTGTCCCTGTCGTAGTCTCTAAAATGGAAGTCAAAAATCCTCAGTGGGGCAAATAAGCATGCTTTGGTGGAGAAGGGCTCCATGAGACCGGATAGCCTTCAGACGAGTTCTTGGTGAAGCCATTGACGTTTGATACAAAAGTTCAGAGTGGCAAAAATTAAAGTTTTGTGCCCAATGAAAATTCATCGATGGTGGGTAAATTTGGCACCTTCACCGGTTGAAGATTTCTAAATTCAGATTTAGTCACTTTTTTGGAGCACTGATTCTTCCAGCAGACCAAAACTTGGAATTGGCAGAATTTGATTCCACGACATTCAACAGATTTACATTATAATTGGTGGGCATTTGGCACTATTTGGATACGAAGATGCATTTTGCGCTATGTGGCAAATACCACTTGAAGCCCTTACATATTCTGCAGTAATTACTGCAGAGTAACTAAGGGCACTGCCATCGAATGGTATGAAGTGGTTTCGAAACTTCAGAAACAACTTCATATCATCCTGCAGAGCATACCTCTCGGCGCCTTTACATAATCACTGCAGAGTATGTAAGGGCATCGAGGGGGATGCACTGCTGCGTACTGATGTTTAAACAGGGCGGGAAAAAAGGAGCATTCTCTCTATGTTTAAAAACCATAATAAATTAAAGTTTAATCTGAAGTGGCTTTTAAACATGGAGGGACTTCTCCCTCTTGCTGCACTGTTAAAAAATCACTGCAGTGCACACCCCTTGGCACCCTTACATATTCTTTGGTAATTACAGCAGAGTATGTAAGGGTGCCGAGATGTATGCACTTAGGTGGTTTCTAAACAGGGCTGCAAGAGGGAGCAGTCCAATGTTTAAAAATCACTGCAGATTAAACTTTATGACCTGAAAAATGTTTTTTTAAAAAGACTCAAAGACATGTTTAATTTTTATTAAAGACTTATTGAAAATATTTGGTAACAATCACAATTATTGAACAATGCAGTGTGTGAATTTATACAATATATTTTTTTTACAATTATCAGTGACTTTTTACAAAAGCAATAGGTCTGTTTTATAAATTTGATGTGTAGGCCCTTTGATAAAGACAGTAGGCCCACTATTTATATTTTGGTGTTCTGACCCCATGACAAAATCAGTAGCTCTGCCTTACTTAATATGACACCCTGTTTATTGTTATATCACATATTCAGCCCGCATGGGTTGGGCGCCCAACCCCACACCACACACTGCCGAAGGGCATGCGCATCAGGGGTTTACCCTGAGCGTAGTTTGCATAGTAGCGCTACGTGAAGTGTACTTCGCACTACGCGAGCTATGCGTAGCTACGCGAACTGCGTAGTACACTGTGGTGCAAAATCCTGTTCGTACCAATTGCACAGTGCTGGATGCATGTCTGCACTGTCCACTCATTGCAAACCGCATCTTGCACAGTGCAAGCGGTCAGTTTCTGCCACTCGAGGAGATTTGTACTTGAGCGGCAGCTTTCTCAATGCGGACTGGTAGTTTCTCATTGCGAGCGGTTGCGAGCATACGCGACCACTCGCAATGAGAAACCTGACCTCCCCGCTTTGAGAATCTCGCCGGGAGGTTTAATTTCCACGCTCGCGATCTGCAACTTGATGTTGCTGATCGCCAATGAGGAAAAAGTCTCGCCGGGATGTTATTTTGCTCGCTCGTGGTCACCAACTTGACGTTGAGGACCACGAACAAGCAAGAAATGCCCGCTTTGCTACGCGTTTTTGCACTGTGCTACGTGCAATTCGCGTAGCGTGTAGTTGGGCAAACTACACAAACTACGTGAGCGTAGCGTAGTCCTACGCCCAGGGTTAGTTTTGGTGCTAGCAAGATATTGCAAGCAGGCCCTGCGTCCAACCTAAAGCTGCACACTATGATAAATATCCTATTTCATGTTAAAAAACAAAGAAATTCAGTGAAAAAACAAAGGTTAAAGTGACATTCAAATTAAGAATTTTAATTATATCTTGCTTTAAATTTTAAAAGAACTTAGAAATTCACTGAAAAAAACAAATGTTAAAGGGTTGTTGAAGTTAGGTGAAATTGGCAGTTGAGATATAATTACTTTAGAGCACAAGTTTTAGTTACTTAAGATAACTATAACAGGAGAATTTCAGTGGGTTTGTCCATTTAAAATCACATATTTCATCTGATATTTTCATATAACATATATATTTCTACACACACACATATATATATATATAATATATATATATATATATATATATATATATATATATATATATAATTCGCATTTGTGTGCCTATGAAGAACAAATGGAGCCGACTCCACGCAGTTAAACTTCGTTCTTTCAATCAATTTTCAGCCATTACGTGTTTCGGCCACTGCATCGGCCTTGGTCACATATCAGGTAGCGATATAGTGTGCTATTTACTTCCGTTTTTTTAAAAGACATAGATAAAAGACTATACCCTCACAATGTTTAAATATACATAACAATTATAAATTCATTGTGATGTTACATGATTGGTCATAAATAAAGTTTTTTAGCACAACTCTTCATACTCATCAATACAGTTAAGGTTTGAAAAAAAAATAGATAAGTGTAGTTAATTTCATTTTCAGGCGACTGCCTAACAGTTGCTTGAATATATGTTTACTGACTTAACTGACAGTCGCAGGAAGTATTTAAAGGGCAAGTGTCTGGTTCACTACATACAATTCAATCCATTGTGCTTCTATAAGACCATTCTTATGAGTTAGAATGTAAAAGGTGGTTCTGTTGAAGGTTATAAAGTGTTATGTGCAATTTCATCCTTGGCCAGTGCCATCAACTGTCACCTTCAGATTTCTAAAGAAACACATTCCCAATCAAAATTTATAGTGCAAGGTTAACATTACATATTGTACACAAAGACCTCACAGAACCTAACATAGAATTTTTTTGCACAGAACTTGTTAAAGTGCGCTTGTCCTCTTTCACTGTAAATTGTTATGTGTATGTAAGTGGAAGTAAGTGATGTCATTTGAGATGTCATCAGTGATGTCATCAGTGACGTCACTTACCATGTCATGAATGATGTAATATGTGACGTCATCAGCAGTGCATTGCGGGGTCGCGAGCTATAGTTAGCTCAACTAACTATAACAGGGGAAATTTTATGGTTTTCTATGAGTGAAATGTCCAACTAACTATAACGTCCCTGAAATCTATGTTTTTTTCCGCGAATTTCAAAGGTTTTTTAAATGCTAATTCCTAACTATAACATCTGTAAAACCTATGGTTTTTTCAGTGAATTTCAAAGGTTTTTTAAATGTTAATTTCATATTTTAATATTTATAAAAAATATATTTTTTCTAATTTTTTAAATAATATTTTGGAACTCTATAAACCTTTTTTTAACTTTAAAAATTATGTAATGTTTTATATCTTGAAAAAAATATTTTATGTTATTTGGTTTTTTGAGGGGAAACTAGAGTCCCGTACCGGTAGTCTACCAAGCTCCATCAGTACGCAAATCCTATCCGCCATATTGAAATGATGCGCATTTCGTATCCGACGAGTTTGTTGCACCAATTCCCGAGTAAAAACATATACGTATGAGGACGCACCAGCTGCTACTTTGGTATGCGACGGGTACGCAATACCAAGCCGCGCTTTACGTCATGTACTTATGGGGTCGTGCCCGCTGCGAGTTGCGTAAACGACGACTGCATGCTGCAAAGCCCTGTGTTACATCATAGACATATGGTGCCGCGCCGGGTATGCCATTCCCTCATTTTTTTGTATGTCTCAAAACTATATCATATAAAATTCAAATGAGAGGGACCCCTTGTGCCAGACCAGGGGATTAGGGTACTACTGACAAGTAGAATAAAACTTCCCTTTGTGGAAAATTGAAGTAAAGATTGGATCTTTAGACTACCAACAAGAATTATAGCCCATGTGTTAGAACTTACACAAAATTAGGTTGGACCATACAATAATTGACTATTATTTTTTTTTAATTAAAATCCTATACAATCATCTTAATTAAAAATAGACATGTGACTGTCTATACTTCTACAACAAGTTCATATACGATAAACGCATGTGTTACACATACATTAAATATAAACGTATTTCATTTAAATCAATATTTCCAGAAAATGTAATAAAATCAACAGGAAAGAAAAATAGAAAAGGGAGAAAATTATTCTCAAACAGATTCAATACATCGGCAAAACAATCAACAGAGAGACAAGAACAGACAGTACATTTTTTCATAGATTATCACAACCGGGTTAAACACTTGCTGGCTGATCCTAGATACACTTTACTCGTTTTATATCTATAGGATAAGCTGTTCCACAGATTGTGCAAAGTACAGCGTCGATGAGTTTCGATGGTTCTATTTGATGTCCCATCTTTGTCAAGACCAACAAATATATGTCTTTCATTTAATGGCCACTGGTTGGTTGCCGTTTACGTTTCAATCCTTATATCATCTCATTATATCCTGGGTTCTGTTATTCTAATGAACATATTCTTGTTTCTTGGTTAGAAAAATCTCAAAAGAATATGTTAAGTTTTATTTATTGGTCGCTGGGCAGTCCTATTTCTATCTTCAAAGTCCAACATTAAAACATGTTTATCTCACGACTTGGATCTAATAAAAGTCCTAAGTTGTATTTCACTCGTTCTTTATTCAATTTAGGGCACAAAGGTTTTTGTTAAAAACCACCCTCCATTCATCCGGAATTCTTAGATTCTGAATCGTGTAAAAAGATTATATAGCTGTCGGTCGTCCTCGTGTTCTCCCAGCGCCAGACTTTAAAGTGTATATGAGAGCAAGCGATAATCTAAAATATTTTAAACATTTGTATATTTCTAACTTTAATAAACTTATATTATAGTAAATACATTTTCTCAAAAACGCGTCGGGTGCGGTCTCCTTGCGCGCTGAGTGCGCGATTGCCATGTGAACTTAAAAAAAAGCATATATTTGGTTCATAACATTTCCCATTCTACCAGTTGGAAAACGCCACCCATTTTAGTCATTCTCTCTACAGCATTTGATGAGACACACCTCTTCTGCTTAGAGAGCCTTTTTGAAAACGTTTTGCTATATACACATATCTTACACTACACACAACATGCAACCATCATCTTCATCAATATTCATGATCTGTAAAGTAGCCTTCCACCTGTGATAGGCACACACCTAAAACGTACATAGCCAAAGTTTTCTCCACTGCCAGAGGTAACATGCTTGCATAAGCTATCCACAGCACAATGTAATGTGGTGCGGCCATGGGCACTGTCATCCATAGATAATGAACACACGGACACAGATAGATAGTGGAACTGGATACAGGCACATGCGCTCGACTCCTTTTTATTACCAGGGTCACATATCCAGTGACGTCTGCGCTGGATGCGTGTGGGGTGAGTGTAAACCAGCCCTCAGAGAATGGTTGCTGCTAGCATCAACTACAACAGTAATCATTGGATCACACACAGAGATTCAATAACAAAAGAGTCAATAGTTTGTGCTGCAGTAAGGTAGGGCCAGTAGATGTAAAATAATACTGAAAAAATTCTATCGCAAAAGAACCACAACTTGTGCTATATTTAGACACAAAATCAAAATCAAAGGGGCGTTTGAACATTGCAAACACTCACCCCCAGTCAACTGATCTGGGTTTAATCCATCATCATTCTTTAGCTCACTCCGCAACCCCAGTTCAGACATGGCCATATGCAAATCAGTCTGACCCTGTGCCTCATGGGAACAGTCCAGCCCAAACTGCCATGCCTTGTCTTCCCTGGACCAGAAACAAGCATCCTGGGCCCAGTTTCGAATTCATAACCCTCATCAGCCAGGCTATCTTGAATCCAGTGGCAAAGTGAGCAAGGGACCCACGTCTGGGCATACCCTGCCAACTTAGGGCGAAGAAAGCAAAACCAAAGGGGATGATGGACGGAGCGTTTGAACATTGCAAATACTCACCCCCAGTAAACTGATCTGAGTTTAATCCATCATCATTCTATTCAGACACAGGCAATAGATATGAACTAATCCACAAAAAGATTGTATCATAAAGGGTCCAGCAGTTCTAGTGCACTCAGATAGCCACATCAAAAGCATTCAGCATGTGCACAGCCAGCGATGAAGCGTGCTGCGAGCGGGCCGTACTAGCAGCAATGCCTGTTGCCATCAACACTGCATCATCTGCAATAGCGACTCGATCTCAATTGTGAACACTGCTGTCTGCAGTGTAGGCCAGAGAAAGCAGTCAGCAAGGACCCACAGCTACGTAAGGAGCTACACAGTTTGTCGTACGCAAAGCAAGAAAAAGCGTGTGCGGAGCCTGCGATGACGCGTATGCATGGTGCGGACAGAGCGCACTGCAGCAATGTCTTTTCCAACAGGAATGAGTCATCTACAATACCGACTCGATCTGAATTGTGAACACTGCTGTCTGCAGTGTAGGCCAGAGAGAGCGGTCAGCAAAGACCCACAGCTACGTAAGGTGGACTTGAGCTACACAGTTTGTCGTACGCAAAGCAAGAAAAAGCGAGTGCGGAGCCTGCGATGACGCGTATGCATGGTGCGGACAAAGCGCACTGCAGCAATGTCTTTTCCTACAGGACTGCGTCATCTACAATACCGGCTCAATCTGAATTGTGAACACTGCTGTCTGCAGTGTAAATTGAAGGCATTAGTCACACAGACATCCATTAATACATTTTCTCACTTCCTCTTCCCAAAATACAACAACATAAATTACAGAAAACTCTGCAATAAATAAATCAAAACAATTAGAATTGCGATTTCTACTGTCCACAGTGCAGACTATTCAGTGTTCCTTTGAACTTGCAAGATGAATTTCACTATTGTTCTGAACATATAACTCATCTAAAAAAAATTCTTCAAGCAAATATACAAAAAGAATATTCTGTATATTTCAAGATGTAGAGAAGTTAGTTGCCTACTGAATTCTGTAATTAAACAATCACCACTCGATCTGAATTGTGAGCCCTCCTGACCGCAGTGTAAGCCAGAGGCAGTAGTCATCATTAACACCTCACAGCCACGTGCCGTTGGATTCGGATGCACGGAGTTGGTTGCACCTGGTCAGAGGTACACAGAAATCATCACAGACTTTAACTTCTGACATCCTCAATCATATAATCAAGACCCCGTTTCACTGTTCGGACCTTGTGTACCGTGGTGTAGTCCTCCGACTACAGTCAACCAAGCCCAATAATCATGTGCACCAGTTAACTACAGAAGCACAGACACTGATGCACCTCAACAGTTGTGTGAAAAGCAAGCGTCAGCTAATATCGGACACCGTCCATTGTGGGATCAAGACACCGTTCCACTGTTGGGACCTAAAGTTGGTAGCAACTGGTCAAAGGGAGTACCTTTATCTCCACTCTAAGATGCAGTTCTAACATCGTCCATTGTGGGATCAAGACACCGTTCCACTGTTGGGACCTAGAGTTGGTTGCATCTGGTCGAAGGGAGTACCTTCATCTCCACTCTCAGATGCAGTTCTAACATCGTCCATTGTGGGATCAAGACACCGTTCCACTGTTAGGACCTAGAGTTGATTGCACCTGTTCAAAGGGAGTACCTTCATATCCACTCTCAGATGCAGTTCTAACATCGTCCATTGTGGGATCAAGACACCGCTCCACTAGTGGGACCTAGAGTTGGTTGCACCTGGTGGAAGGGAATACCTTCATCTCCACTCTGAGATGCAGTTCTAACATAGTCCATTGTGGGAGCAAGAGACTGTTCCACTGTTGGGACCTAGAGTTAGTAGCACCTGGTTGAAGGGAGTGCCTTTATCTCCACTCTCAGATGCAGTTCTTACATCGTCCATTGTGGGATCAAGACCCCGTTTCACTGTTCGGACCTGCTGTTCCGCGGTGTACTCCAGCCACTACTGTTAGCCAAACCAAATAATCATGTGCAGAAATTAGCTACGGAAGCACAGAGTCTGATGTACCTCAACGGAGGGAGTTCTCTGAAAACCCAGCAGCAGGCAATATCGGACATCGTCCATTCTGTGATCAAGACACCGTTCCACTGTTGTGTCCTAGAGTTGGTTACACCTGATTGAAGGGAGTACCTTCATCTGCACTCTCAGATGCAGTTCTCACATCATCCATTCTGGGATCAAGACCCCGTTCCACTGTTCGGACCTGCTATAGCGCGGTGTACTCCAGCCACTGCAGTCAGCCAAGCCCAATAATCATGTGCAGCAATTACCTACGGAAGCACAGAGTCTGATGCACGTGAACAGAAGGAGTTCTGTGAAAACCCACTTGCAAGTAATATCAGACATCGTCCATTCTGGAATCAATACACCGTTTCACTATTGTGACCTAGAGTTGGTTTCACCTGCTCCAAGGGAGTACCTTCATCCCACTCTCAGATGCAGTTCTAACATTCTATTCTCCACTGTGGTATCAAGACACCGTTCCACTGTTGGTACCTGTTTGACTACTGTGTTAGTAGTATACAGAGCACTCCACGCTGCTGGGCCTCAAGCTGAATGCTGTGTGCCTGTCTCGCGGTAGCCAGCGTTGATCTGAGGAACCTTCCGACCTCGCAGACCTCGCCCGAGGAGCTTCCGCCGGTACGTGGTGGGCCATCTTTCACATAATGCGGTAGCGAAAGGTGAACTGTTGGGCATATGTGCATCGCAGCGGCCACAACGGTTTCTGAGTACCAGCAGGCTGAGAGCATCATTCACGCAGCCACCTTCACTCAGGAGGTCGACCTCATAGCGTTGTAAGCTGCGCAGACCTGGCAGACACGTTAGCCATTCCGGAAGAGAACCACACCCAGAGAAACATGCCTTTTATTCATACCCCTACGCTACGGAAAGGGCACGTACGCGCTATGTTTTCAAAATCTTCCCTACTGACTGTACTACTATGGTTCCGTCCACTATCTACTTCACTCAATAGACCATCAGCGTATGTTCACATGTACATGTGTGTGCTCTGAATACTCAAGTCTGTCCGCAACATCCCCACAACACTTTCCATTGTATACTTTTATAATCAAGAATCACTTGCTACCTTCGCACATACTTTCCTCCCATCTCTCCCCGCATTCTGCATTGTGTAACAGAGGTGCTATGCCATGTTTGCTTTGTGTACATGGCTAGCCACGGTTCCCACAGTACATAGTGTCGTTGTGTCTGGTAGGTGTACATGTTGTTTGTCATGTTGTATGCGATTATATAAGGTAGCACGTTTATTCACGAGCAGTGGTTTCTCCCATTTACATATCCCTGTCTTAAAGAGCATGCAGAAGTTTTTCTCACAGGTGCAAACTGTGAACACAATGGCAGTCATTCATTACTATGCAAGAATGTCCAACTGCACGACGCTTCTAACCTTACAGCCCCCAATCGTGCGTGCTTTCCTGAAAGCACGCCAACTCCCACAATCACACCAACATTCACACAGCAGTTATCTGCTTCTCAATAACATGCACTCCTACGGAATGTGAGGTGGCATACCGTATGTCCTTACTGTTTCAAACCGAGTAACTTCCTGTAGCAATGTCTATTCCCACCCACACAAACTAACTCCAAAACTTCAACTTGTCCATGAATCCCTACTTTGCAAACAGATTTCATTAAACTAACCAAACTAAAGCACTTTTCTTCAGAACAGAAGTGTCCCTCACTTCTGCAAAATAAATGTATTGCCAGCAGATAGCACAAACTTCCAGTAAAATACAGTCCCTTTTAAACTCGAACCTCCCATTACACTTTGTGAATTGTTACCCAATTTTCAACACATCTCACACTCAAGGTCTGGCACACTTTTTGAATACGGTCTCCTCCGGCCTTCTCACAGACCTTTCAAACTGTTTTTGGTATAATACCACACTTCATTCATTCGATCATCTCGGAATAACAGCACAGTGCCCAAAATCCTCGCTATCTTTGCGGCCACCCTGCTACTACTTTTGCTTGTAAAAAATGACTGCGCTCCCTGTGGTAACAAGCATCTCTGACAGAATACGCCTCAACGCGAAGCTACATCAATACTGTGAAAAAATGAAACCACTTTTCGGCTGCCTGCCTCTATCTATTATCGGAGCCAGCTACAACATGACATTTATTTACACATATCCAATGTGCGTCCAACTATCTTTCTATTGCAAAACTTGCCCATTCGACTGGCGAATGGATGTATGCCTTGCCAACATCCCAACAATCGCTCCCGATATCCAGCAGGTAATGGAGTATCTTGAAAACCATGAACTCAATTGTTCAGGAAGTAGAGCAATGGCGGATGCAACGCAAAAAGGTATCGTGGCGGAATGGGATTTCTGCGCAGCCGCAAAAGATCTACTGCAACGTACGACCTTTGACAACATCGCAGATTGCCTGCCAATTCAAATTGCCGCTCCAACGTTCAAGGAACATTACTGTCCCTTCGAAGATATGAATTGGATCGCTTCCCTTTTCTCACACGATGGCAACAATGACCTCTTGGAACATTACGCATCTCAAGCCACTGAAGAACTTCCGGACTGCAACCTCCAAGACTTGTACGAAATTCACGTTCTTCTTGGATTGATTTTTACCAACTTTTTTTACTTTTTCCTTTCAATTTTTTTAATACACTTCAATTGAACTATTTTCATATAATAACTTTCTAAGTATGCTCAGGCATTTGAACTCTGTTTTCATTATTGCCCCTTACGTCTCCAGTCTAACCAGGGATGGGTGGTGTATGGCCTATCCAAATATGCTATTTACTTCCTAAATTAGCCTAAACCTGACATCCATTTTGAAACCATCTCTATTCTTTGTGCACACGTCTCTCTGCCTGACTGTTCTCCACAAAGCCCTTGCACACAAATTTACTCATCCTCAGCCTCTACTAATGAGCTGGCGATCAACATAAAAAAACACGATATTGTTTAGGAACTTTATTTTCATTATAGAATTGAGTCATTCATGTCTAATAGCTATTGCTTATGTCACATGGAACTGTTACATGTAATGTGAAGTTCACTAATGCAGCAGCTTCAGATTTGAATATAACAGAATCGGTTGGAGTTTGCCTCAGCTCGGTGCCTTAGCTCTTTGCACAATGATTTTTTTGAAAAAGCTGAAGACAATAATGTATGGTTTGACGAGAAGGGTACCTAATTTGCTTCTCAAAAGCCCAATTTTGTGTTTCTCCTCAAAGTTCAGATGTGACTAGAACTATTACCAATTCTGACACGCACCAGATTGAATCTACCTTACAAGAGATTGCTGACTGTTCTACTGTTGACAATTTTGTGTTACACCAAAGGAGTACCAGGGTACAGAAGAAGTTTGATGATTACACTTTGAATTTTTTTTTGTTTCTTTTCTTAAAGGATACATGTGCTAATCGTATCCTACCTTTATTTTCATTATAGAATTTCGAGTCATTCAAGTGCAATAGGTATTGTTTATGTCACATTGAACTGTAACATGTAATGTGGAATTCACTGATGCAAGAGCTTACGTTTGAATTGCAGCAGAAGCGGTTGGAATTTGCCTCAACTGAATGCCTTACCTCTTGCACCAGTGGATCCATTTATGGCACCTAAATAAAGACACTCTTTATATAACTTTCAGACTCCATCGCTTTATTACACACACCCACTTTCTTAGACACACCTGATTTCACCATTGCTCTTCTGTGGCATTGCAACATTCTGCATTATATTCTTCTCGATTATTTCTTTATTCCTGCTTCCTAAAACACTGCATTCGAGTCTTCAGAAAGTAGAGGTGAGTGGTTCGCTTCCCACTCCCTGTACCGTATAACCGCATACTAACACTACTTACACAGATATGCTAAAGCGGCCAGTATCCTACAGCGCCCACACACATCACTTTAAACCAATCAGCTCACGGCTTATGCTCATGGTTTCTTTCCCGAGTCTTCAGACCAGTACCAGTGAGTAGTTTGCTTCCCACTCCTGCTATACTCTAAAAGCATACCAACACAACCAGCACAGCTATCCTACAGCGGCCAGTATGCTACAGAACCCAGACCCCATCAGTTTACACCACTCAGCTCACGGTTTAGTCGCACGCTTTCAACCCAGGGTGTACAGGCACCTCACCTCAGCACCATCTCACTCTGCGCAAAACAGCACTTTCACACCGGTAGGGATAAATACTTCAGCACATCAGTTTACAGCACTCAGCTCACGTTTTAAGCGCACGCTTTCATCCCCGAGTGTACCGGCACCTCACCTCAGTACCCTCTCACTCTCAGCAAAACAGCACTTTCACACCGGTAGGACTAAGTACTTCGCTTCACACTCCCTGTATAGCACACCCTAAACATCCCACAGATGTTACAGTGCTCCTACCCTCCCCTTTCCTCTTTTTTTCACCCTTATTCCCCCTTACTCATTTCAACGGTATCACAAAATGGCGGCCAACACTTCCTAGTTGCAACCGCTCACACCGCTCACAGCCAATAAGCAGCAAGCTCGTACTCATAACGCCTTAGCCAATCATATGGCAGAATTCCCAGATATCGATATCAGTAAATTTCGATTTTTCTCCAAAACTACTGAATGGATTTACACCAAATAAACAAATGCGTGCTTTCTAGACCAATACCCTTCTCCCTGCCAAATTTGGGGCAATTCCGTTCACCCGTTCGACCTGTAGCCTTGTCTAAATTTTTCTATGGAAATTAACATTGAGAAAACATGTTTTGGAACCCCCCTTTTTCTTGCCCCCCCTTGACGAATCCCCCCTAAACTTCCCACATAGGAGCTGATATGAACAAAGAATTAGTTTGGAAAATTTCATGAAGATTCATCAAACGACGCCAAAGTAATAAGCAATACAAAATAATTTTTTCCTATGAAAACTTGGTCCTAACTATATCTACCTACTGGCGACCGCCAGTAGGTAATATATATATAGCCAATTAGAAACAAAAGTCATCTTGGAATTCAACAGCAAATTGCCTAATGGGTTCACCACATAGATCATTGAGTGATACACGTTCCTCAGATTGAGGTGAGTTCAAAGTAGTATGACCCAGCTCTCAGGAGCTCTACACGATGCGTAAACATGTCCATAAGTGTTAGGGACTATATAACATTTTGTACACTTTCACAGAGCAATCTGACGCAATCACAACACGATTCAGTAGGATCTTCAGTCTGCATGTTTCATACATGTGCAATTAAGTTGCAAATGCATTTTATTTTTGATAAACTGGATTGCTATACATCAACTTGTACCACTCTAACATGGCCGCCACAGTCACTTTGAGTTACACTTATGTTATTGCCTTTGTTTATTTTTACCATGTAAAGTTACTTAAGCCAGTCACAGTTTGTGCACCTTACACGTGACCAAGGCTACTTTCGCAGCCGAAACGCGTCGTGTAAATAAATGCTTTGCAAGTTTACTTGGAGTTTTAGATCCTGATTATCCTGCGAGTGCACGTACTTTGAAGTTTACTGGATTACTATTGCCTGTACGCTCTGCCGGTGTGTGCGCCACTTCTCACGGGTCCCGGTGAACTGGAAG
Organism: Triturus cristatus; assembly: GCF_964204655.1. Lineage (NCBI taxonomy): Eukaryota > Metazoa > Chordata > Amphibia > Caudata > Salamandridae > Triturus > Triturus cristatus. The sequence continues at coordinate 805,417,723 of NC_140589.1, read as the reverse complement.
GAGCTATGTGGAGAAAAAGTGATTGAGGATCACACAAGGACCGGCCTTTTTCTACTTACGAGCAGAACGATTAAAGGAAGGGGCGCGCCCTGGCAGTGTGGAATATAAAGCTGAGGTAAGCCGGCCCAAGCTTTGTCCATCCTTTGGGTGGGGTGGAGTACCATACACCGGCGGGTGTCCGGGATTTCTCGCCCCCCAAGGCAGCGGTGAAGTGGGCACGTCTTTAAACCATGCCTTTCCCACACTCGGTGACAGTTCACGCGCCCACTGAACTAAACACTCCACGCATATTACACAGTGGATATACGTCTACGCTCCCACATCCAAAACCACTGTGAGCGTGCATTGCCCGTATTGTCTGCGAGGCAAATTGTTATTGGCAAGAAGAACCTGCACACCAGCAGGGGGATACAGGGTCCGGACTTGTAACTTTTCGAACCAACAGCAAAGTGATTAGTGCACTATGGAGGAAGAAATGGAACAGAGAGCGGCTGCTCTCGTAATGTTCACAAGAAAACCGGGGACAGTGCACAGCAGAGAAGACAGGATTAATCCTGCACAACCAACTGAAGGCAAATTAAAAAAAATGGAGAAATTGAAATGCACAGAAACATCTAAATGGTGGGAAGCCATTTCCCTTCAACACTATGTGGATCAAGCAATGGCTCCAAAAGGACTGAGGATCTTGACAACACCTTTATACGAGTCACTCAATCCAAAAATGCTAGAGGAATGGTCTGAAAAATCTATCTCTAAGTAAAAAAGAATGCTAGAAATACTGATCAAGTAAGCGTGAATAGATCGTGAGGCCATACTTTTACAAATCAAAAAAATACTTGATGACCTCAACAACAACATGGAGTCAACAGCGCTTAACAAAGCTATGAAAGCAATGAAAGACCGCTTAAAGAAACACGAGGAGGACATAAAGGCACGCAAACAAAGGAAACTGAACAGAGACTACGCAGACTATGAGAGTGGGAGAATCCTGACTTTCAGTAGGAAGTAGGACCATCTATACTCAGACAAAACAAGATCTAATGTCACACAGGCTAAACCCACAGAAAGTTCGATCTCAGACATTTCTTTTATCAGTGGCAGTGAGTCGGATCTGTCAGTAAGCAATCTGTCTGGAAATGAGCGGACATCCAGACCAGTGACTTTTTTAGACGAGTACAGACATATGCGCAGATGCCGTATAACAACGAGGGACACACCAATACCAAAACCGAGAGGACGGGGCCGGGGTCGAGGCAGAGGCCGAGGAAAAGAAGAAACAGATGGAGACGCATCAAACAACGCTGGCAGAAGAGGCAAGGGACTGGCAACATGGGAAGCAGCAAGACACGCGCCTGAAAAACCCAATGATGGATCCAATCATGGTTAATACAAAAGAGCACTTAATAACATGGAAAAACAGACCCTTTGCCTTTGACTTTCCTTTTGCCCCTCTTCCTCCTTTGATTATACCAACACTAGAATAGATCTTTTTAAATTTGTTAGAAAGCTTGAGCTCAGAAAATGGCACAAATTGAAAAGACTAGTCTCTAGCAGACATACCGATGCTAAAAATACATACACTGACAGTAATTTAGTAATAGGCGATATTGACACCCTTGTCACCATGTTAGAATTACAACAGGATCCTGAAAGCAGCGAAACTGAGGTCAATGAAATTCAAGTCCTCTCCGACTTAGACATTACATATGATGCTGCTGCTACTACACAGTTTAAACCTCGCTCCACATTTCTGCCTACTTTACCACATGACGGGATTGACAATTTTCATGCGAACTCACTGATTTTGGACACAAAAAGAACAAGAATAGAGAAAAATCCCAAAATCTCACCTTCAACCAGAGACAGGCACTCAAGGCTCTAGCAGATGACAAGGACATTGTCATCCACCCTGCAGATAAGGGTGGTAACATATTAATTCTGGACAGAGAACAGTACATCAGTGAGGCCCATCGACAATTGAACAATAACAACTTTTATCTACCTATCACGAATGACGTGTACCACAACAGCATTACCAACATTTGGGACAAACTCTCAGAGTGGAAATATAAGGGCATCCTTGTATGGGAGGAGTATTGCTACCTGAAAAGGTATTATCCCACATTACCTGTGTTATATCTTTTGCCCAAAGTGCATAAAGATCCGATTAACCCACCTGGACATCCCATTGTATTTTCCAGGGGTAGTGTGGTGGAACATGTGTCCAAATATATTGACCATTTTTTAACATGTCATGAATCTCCCAAGCTATATCAGAGATACCAAAGATTTCTTGGGGAAGATACAAGATATCGTTTGGAATGATTCATTTTTGTTCATAATACTAGATGTACATTCCCTATACACTATAATAGACCACCAACAAGGTCTGGAGGCTTGTAAACACTTTCTCAAGAAGAGACACGTCAGATTCTGGGAGCACAGCCAAATGAACCTTGACATTACGGAGTTCTGTCTTAACAACATCTTTCTATTTGATGGTGCGCTGTTCATACAGACCACCGGGACAGCGACCGGATCTTGCTTTGCTCCCAGTTTTGCCAATCTCTTCATGGGACTCTGGGAGGAGGAGATCCTCCAGGATCCGTCTCTCTCTCAGGATTTTGGACGGGTCGTGATGTGGCTCCGCTACATCGATAACCTGTTCATCATCTGGAGGGGTTCCAAGCCTGAAGCCAGAGACTTTATTAGGAAACTTAACACCAAGGATCGTAACATCAAACTGACTGGCAACATCAGCAATACAGAGGCAGAATATTTAGACGTCAAACTTGAGATCAAACAGAACAACATCCATACCACATTATTTCGCAAGAACACTGCAGGCCACAGCATATTACATGCCCTCAGCAGCCATCCAGAGACACTCAAATGGAGCATTCCTTATGGGGAGCTACTGAGGGCTCAGAGAAACTGTAACACCAAAGAAGCTTTTGCACTAGAAAGTGAAACCATGCTCAAAAGATTCAGAGAATGAACCGAGGGGAGGGGTAGAACTCTCAGATTAAGACAAAGAGAATCCAAATATATAGTGCATCTTCAAACCAAAATCCCGGAAGGGTTGAACCAAGATGAGGAATTAGCCATACACCTTAAAGAAGAATAGTTGTCTTCACCTTCCCAATGACACGCTAATCTGGACAGCTCTTTTCTTTATCCCTCATCCTTTTTCTTTATCCCATGGTTTATTTTGTTGCTACATTTTGTTTACATGTTGAATTCCTCAATTATCTATCAGTGCAGTGGGAACTGTATTCTCTCATTTATGTGACCCATGTAACTAATAGAGATCCATTAATTTTAACTGTAAGTGTTTTTCTGTTTCCTTTGCAGGAGGAACGGAAGGGTCCCATTTCACCTGGCATCACAAGCACGGCGTGCCTAAACTTTTCTTCATTTTTACCTCACTAAAGTAACTCGTTTTGAGTGGTGACAGGCGGGGCTCCGCCTGTTTACATTATGCTTTGACATTTCAATTACTGTTCCATTAATGTTGGTCATTTATGTGCCTTCAATGATATTAGATGTAGAACGCTGGCTGTTAGATATGTAACTTAACCTTAACCTAGTTCCAGCTGCAAGGGCTATTGATTTCATCACGACCACTTAATCAGACATACTCAGGCACTTGCCTTAGATTGTCTATTTCCATTGCTGGTGCACAAAAAGGGTAATTTTTTGCCTGCCATGCCTCTTCCGTATTCATTTTCTGCATACACTTGTACGTTGTGTCATTTAAGCCCACTTGGGCATACGATAACAACCAACTACATGGATCATGAGGGGTCTAATTTTCCTGCCATACATCTTCCATTTATAGTTTCAGCACAAACTCTCACATTGTGTCATTCACAGTGTGTGAGTAAGCCTGCTGTGTCAGGCGTAACACGTTACAACTGAAAATTAAACAACTGGTGGTGGACAAAACCTCTTTGTGATCGTTTAATATATACTCGTGGATGAACATTCCAGTGTCCAGTGCACTCCGCCGGCACACAACGATCTGCCTGCCTGGGGCGGGGGGAGACGGAAGGAGCATATATATAAATTGCCTACTGGTTATCGCTAGTAGTTAGTTTTAGTCAAGACCAAAGTTTTCATAGGAAAGGCATTTTTTGTTTTGCCAATAACTTTGGCACCGCATGACAAATCTCCATGAAACAAAACTTCTCATTTTTGGTTCAGCTGTTGTGTTGTAAGTTTCAGGGTGGTCCGTCAAGCAGGGGCTGAGAAAAAAGGGGGTTCCAAAACACGTTTTTCCCATGTTATGTCTGTGGGGATTTTCCATTTTTTCAACACGACTACAACCCAAACTGCAGAACAGAATTACACTATATATGTCAGAAAGCTAGATGTTGGTCTAGAAAGTGTGCTTTTTGTGATTTGATGTAAATCCGTTCAGTAGTTTTTGAGCTATCTAACTTCAAATAACATAGATATCTGGGTATGCGAGTTCTTGCTGCGGACTCGCCCGAGGATAAAAAGAATTGTTTTCAAAGTTTTTTGACACAGACTCAGCAAATCCACAGCAACATTTTAAAAAAAGCAAGCGTGAGCTCCTACGCTCGCTTTAGAATAACCCTTGGGTGGGCCAGGTGCCTGTGGCATTGTGGAAATGTAGGAGGGGGATGCACGAGGCCCCCCTCCTAAGGCTATTCAAAGCCCTGGGGACTGCCACCTCCCACGGGCAGTAACATTAATAATGCGGGGGAGCCTTGTGGCTCCACTGCTGCCACAGGGACTGACACATCTGTGAGGCACAAAAGTAAGGAGGCAGGGAGCCGGCTGGGACCGCAGGTGCATTGAGGCTCCCCACCCGGTCCCCAACAAAGTGGCCTGGCCCCGGGGATGGGATCCTAGGCCTGAAATCGTCCACGAGAGGGGTCCACGTGGCCCTCCTCATTAAAAAAAAGAATATGAAGGCCTGGTCCAGGGAGATGGGGTCTCGAGGCCAAAATCGGCCTGAAAAGTCTCGGGGGATGGGGGGATGGGGTCCTCGAGGCAGAAAATGGCCCGGGAGGAGGGCCACTCGGCCCCCTCTCTATTTGCAAAAAATAAATAAATAAAGACCGGACCCTGGGTGACGGGGACCCTGGAGCCAAAATCAGCCCAGAAGAGGGCCGCGTGGCCCCCTCCCGCTTTTTGTAATAAAACAATTAAAAAGGGTCAGGCCCCAGGGGATGGGATCCCCAGAGCCAAAAATGGTCAAGGGAAGGGGTGCCATGCAGCAACTCTCCCTAAAACAAACAAAAAACTAAAGCCGGCAACTCACCAGAGTCCCCACCCTCTTTCTCCACTACTCTGCAAACGTGCCTCGTGGCGCACTCCAGGTTGGAGGATGAAGTCCCCTTGGCTGCTGTGGGTTCTTAGGAGCCAACAACCTGTTACCTCCAGTAAGCCCCATACAGTGGGATTGCTGAGAGGTGGTCAGAGGCCACACCTCCTTTCTCCACCATTCTGCAAATGAGCCTCTCAGCACACTGCTTGTGGTCGGATGAGGTCCCTTTGCCTCCTCTCCTGGGGGCCTCAGGACTAAAGTGGACTTCCTCCCCCAATGAGTAGTGCACCAGGAGGCGCATTTGCAGCGTGGTGAAGAGAAGGGGCATGGCCACTGATGACATGTCAGCAATCTACCTGTGTGGGCCTTACTGGAGGTAACAGGAGGGCTAGCTGGCCGCAAAGGACCCTCAAGAGCCAAGGGGACTTCATCCCCCAACTCACAGTGCGCCAGGAGGCGCGTTTGCAGAGTGGTGGCAAAAGGGAGCGTGGTCCCCAACAACTTGCAGCAAACCCATTGTATGGGACGTGCTGGAGGTAACAGGAGGTGTAGTTGGCCCCCAAGAACCCTCAATAGCAAAGGGGACTTCACCTCCCAACTAGTAGTGCACCAGGAGGCGTGTATGCAGAGTGGTGGAGAAAGGGGGTGTGGGCTCCTATCAGGTCTCAGTAATCCTGCTGTGTGCAACTTATTGAAGGAAATACGAGGGTTAGTTGGCCCCCAAGGACATCCTTGGGGGCCAGCTACCCCTCCTGTTACCTCCAAAAAGTCCCACACAGCGGGATTGCTTGGAGGTCTTCAAGGCCGCGCCCTCTTTCTCCACCACTCTGCAAACGTGACTCATGGTGCACTACTGGTTGGGGGATGAAGTCCACTTTACTCCTGAGGGACCTTGATGCCCAAAAGCCCGCCTGGTACCTCCTGTAGATCATACACAGTGGGATTTCTGAGACCTGTTTTTTTTTTCTTTCTTCTGTTTTATTTTAATAGCTTACAATGACAAGCAGAGAGATTATGCTTAGTTTTTTTTTTATTTTTCCTCATTCGCCTCCGACCCCAGCTAACTTGAAATCAGAAGATCGCTGCAGTTACTCTATAAAGAGAAGTAGGCCTTGGGGTAATCCTTCACACCCTTTTTGTCCCCCACCTACCAGTGGCGTACCGACTTCCTTCCAGTTACTGCCCTCCCGTTGTTAATGAGAGGGTGGTCATGATCTTTGCAGGGTTCTTAGAACCGACGGCTGATGCTGGTGGCCTACCATTGATAGAAAGCTGGGGCCCCTAGGGTAATAGCACAAACCAGCACAGTCTAAGAGCTTCCCTGAGGCTTAATCATTGGACTAAAAATGGTGGTGAATTGTACGCAAAAAAACTAAACCAAAAAGAACAAAAGATTAAACTGAAGTCCAATTTAACAAGCAGTCCCAGATAATTCTCTTCTTAGAGTTCTTCAATCTGGCAAAGTCTATCTTTGTTGTTTTATACAGGGCGGATAGCCAGTCCGAATGTGTGGGGGGTGTAATCTCAACCCATCTCTTACATATTTCCCGTCTGGCTAATAATATAGCAAAAAATAGAAAACCTCTATTACAGCCAGTAATATCACTTAATATGCCAAAGATAATAAGCTTAAGGGAAATCTGTATTGGGTGGCCCAAAATAGATGTTAAGGAGTCTCCAACTCCCTCCCAAAATACAGAAAGAGATGGGCACTCCCAAAATATATGTACATCTGGGACACACTCCAGATTACATTTTTTACATCTAGCAGGTGGGGTTTTAGACATTTTGGAGAGCCTCGCCGGGGAAAGATAGGCTCTGTGTGTGGTGAAGTAGTGGTTCCTCCTCAGCCAAACTGGTTTAACAACCGAAAAAAGAGTATTATAAGAAGTTTGCCACAGGTCCACCAAGTCTATCCCAGGGAAGGATTCCCCCCACAACTCTCCGGCTAACTCAAAATCTCCATCAATAGTTTCTTCAATTGCCCAATAAAAGAACGAGATCTCTTTCTTCCCTGCTGGATTATTAACCAGATGTTCTTCCAAAGGGTTCCCCAACCCTATCGGACTTTTTAGATCCTGAGACCAGCTTTTTAGCTGGAAGTATTTAAATCTAAACATGCCGTCCTCCAGTTTAACATTTAATTCCGCCCAAGGTGAAAGTGATACATCTACCGCTAAATCTCCCCATGTTGATAACCCAGCTGTTTTTAGGGGGACAGACAACAAATCTTTAAGACAGTTAGGAGTTACTGGACTATCCCACAAAGGAGCTGGCCTTGAGTAATATTCGAGGCCCATTAGTTTTTTAATTCTGGCCCAAATCTGAGCTACACCGCTTAGGACTTTCAGTCTAACCTTCTTAAAAAAAGAATTGTCCCCATATTTGAATAGAAAATCTTCATATGGAAGCCCCGATTGTTGTAACATAGTTAAAAACATTTTACCTCTCCCTGAAGAGTCTGGGGATTTTACCAGCATTCTAGAGTGTACTAGCTGAAAGGCCCAAGCATAATACTGAATATCGGGAAGAGTAAGACCTCCTTTCTCCCTTCTCCGTCTTAATTTTTTCCACAATATTCTAGAAGATTTATAGGCCCACACAAACCTGTTGGTAGCTTGCTGGAACTTATCTATCAACGGTTTCTCAAAATATAGTGGAATAGTATTAAATAAGAATGTTACTTTTGGTAAGATTATCATTTTTATCAGATTCACTCTTCCCAGAATAGACAATGGAAGATGAACCCATCATTTCATAAGTTTTTGACTCTCTTTTAAGATATTCCCAAATTTTACTTTAGCTATCTTATCTATCTCTGGGACTATTTTAACTCCTAATAATGCAACTCACTTTTGGTTTGATATCGGCACTCCGGTAAATTCCAAGTCATAATCTCTGTTTTATCTGCGTTGATCTCATAGCCAGAAACATGGCCGAAGTCTCGCGCTAGATTAATGACCTGGGGAAAAGAAGATTCTAAATCAGAGGAAAGAATAAGGATATCTTCGGCATACAGGGCTACCTTCCTCTCCCATGAACCGCTCTTAAATGATGAAATAGCTGCCTCATCCCTAAGACGCTGAGCAAACGGCTCTATATACAGGTCAAAAAGAAGAGGGGAGAGGGGGCAACCCTGTCTAGTTCCTCTTTTGATTTTAAACGATCTGGTCACTCTGCCATTTACCACCAACTTAGCTGAAGGCTCGCTATATATGAGGCGAATGGTTTGACAAAATCTTGCCCCGAGATTGAACTTCTCAAGAACTGCCGTGAGATACTTCCAGTTGACCCTGTAAAATGCCTTGGTTGCATCTAGTGTCATTGCCGCCAAGGGAAGAGAAAAATCTATCACACCAATAAAATCATGTGTAAGGTCGAAGAGGTTCCTGCCTTTCACAAAACCCTTTTGGTCAGTATGCAGTAAATCCCCCACGACTGCCCCCAATCTATCTGCCAATATTTTTGAAAATACCTTGTAGTCTGAGTTTAACAAGGAAATGGGTCTATATGACCACATTTTGTAGGGGGTTTATCAGCTTTCAAAATTAAGGTGATATTTGCTTCTCCCCATGTAGTGGGTGGTTGAACTCCATCAATTAGAATTTTATTAAAAACCTCAGACATGACAGGAATTATTGTATCCCCTAGTTTTTTATAAAGTTCAGCGGGAAGGCCATCTGGCCCAGCAGCTTTACCCTTTTTACATTCTAAAAGTGCCTTCCTGACTTCTTGATGTGTTATTTCAGCTTCTAAGTTGTCACATTGAATTGCTCCTAATATAGTTAGCTGAATCGGTTTTAACCAATCTTGAATAGATGTTCTATCTGGATCAATTTCCTAGTCATACAACTCCTTAAAATAAGCATGGAAGGCTTCACCTATTTCATCTTCCCTGCTTATTAATGATCTAGTGTGTACATTCTCTATTTGTTTGATATGATTTCGGACTTTGTCCGATTTGGCCTTCCAGGCCAATAGTTTCCCAGCCCCGTCTCCATATTCAAAGCGGGCGAGCTTACTCACCTCCCACCTATCGGAAATTATATTATCCAGAAGGGTTTTTTAGGATTCTAAATCTGCCACTAGTGTCTGACGGAGTTCTTGTTCCTGATCCATTACTTTGTTAATCTTCTCCTCCTGCATCTTCATTTGACGGTCAATGGATGCAATCTCCTCCCTATATTGTCTATTCTTGTAAGTGGTTTTATTTGTAATGAGGCCTCTCAGAAAGGACTTCAGGGCATCCCAAACAACCATAATGTCTGCCAAACCTATATTGATATCCCAAAAAGATGTCGTCTCCTGGGTTAAATATCCAGTTACGGCATTGTCTAAAAGGAGAGTACGGTCAAAGGTCCATACCTTCTGTTGTTCTGTCCCCACCAGATCTAAATCTAACCAAACTGCTGCATGGTCTGATAAATGGGGAGTCAAATAATTGATCTTCTTGATATTACCTCTTAAATCATTACTAATTAGAACATAATCAATTTGCGATTTATGCCTGTATTTTTTATTATAGAATGATACTCCCAACTGAGAGCCAAATCTTTCCCTCCATATGTCACATATGGCATATTGCTTCATCATTATTTTTATATATGCCCTGGATTTGAAAGGGATGTTGGCCCTACTTTTTGGCGATTTATCCAATTTTGGATTCAATACTATATTGAAATCTCCTGCGAGAATGGTTGTATCAGGAAACTCCAGGAGATTTGCAAAGATAGTTTTTAATGTTGACGTGTCATCCTGGTTGGGGCCATAATAACCTACTACCGTGATAAGTATATTTTCCACGAAGATCTTAACTATGACCCACCTGCCACTTGTGTCTGTTCTGACTTCCTGATGGGTAGCATTCGCTTGTTTTTTATTAAAATAGCCACACCTCTGATGTTAGCCGTCTGGCATGAGGAGGCACAGTGCTCCACCCACCTAAGCTTCCCACAGATCTCACTAATCTATTTTTTTTAAAAGGTGAGTTTCTTGTAAAATAATTATCTGTGCAGGTGAATCTCTTAAATACTGGAGAATTTTCTCCCTCCTACTTTTAACTCTCATACCATTCACATTCCACTATAAACATTGTAATGTTCTCATGGGGGGGTTAAAGCAGTGGGTTTTGACTTTACCCCATCCTACAGAGTTACGACAACAAACCAAAATGAGATACCGTGAGATACTTCCAGTTGACCCTGTCAAATGCCTTGGTTGCATCTAGTGTCATTGCCGCCAAGGGAAGAGAAAAATCTATCACACCAATAAAATCATGTGTAAGGTCGAAGAGGTTCCTGCCTTTCACAAAACCCTTTTGGTCAGTATGCAGTAAATCCCCCACGACTGCCCCCAATCTATCTGCCAATATTTTTGAAAATACCTTGTAGTCTGAGTTTAACAAGGAAATGGGTCTATATGACCACATTTTGTAGGGGGTTTATCAGCTTTCAAAATTAAGGTGATATTTGCTTCTCCCCATGTAGTGGGTGGTAGAACTCCATCAATTAGAATTTTATTAAAAACCTCAGACATGACAGGAATTATTGTATCCCCTAGTTTTTTATAAAGTTCAGCGGGAAGGCCATCTGGCCCAGCAGCTTTACCCTTTTTACATTCTAAAAGTGCCTTCCTGACTTCTTGATGTGTTATTTCAGCTTCTAAGTTGTCACATTGAATTGCTCCTAATATAGTTAGCTGAATCGGTTTTAACCAATCTTGAATAGATGTTCTATCTGGCTCAATTTCCTAGTCATACAACTCCTTAAAATAAGCATGGAAGGCTTCACCTATTTCATCTTCCCTGCTTATTAATGATCTAGTGTGTACATTCTCTATTTGTTTGATATGATTTCGGACTTTGTCCGATTTGGCCTTCCAGGCCAATAGTTTCCCAGCCCCGTCTCCATATTCAAAGCGGGCGAGCTTACTCACCTCCCACCTATCGGAAATTATATTATCCAGAAGGGTTTTTTAGGATTCTAAATCTGCCACTAGTGTCTGACGGAGTTCTTGTTCCTGATCCATTACTTTGTTAATCTTCTCCTCCTGCATCTTCATTTGACGCTCAATGGATGCAATCTCCTCCCTATATTGTCTATTCTTGTAAGTGGTTTTATTTGTAATGAGGCCTCTCAGAAAGGACTTCAGGGCATCCCAAACAACCATAATGTCTGCCAAACCTATATTGATATCCAAAAAAGATGTCGTCTCCTGGGTTAAATATCCAGTTACGGCATTGTCTAAAAGGAGAGTACGGTCAAAGGTCCATACCTTCTGTTGTTCTGTCCCCACCAGATCTAAATCTAACCAAACTGCTGCATGGTCTGATAAATGGGGAGTCAAATAATTGATCTTCTTGATATTACCTCTTAAATCATTACTAATTAGAACATAATCAATTTGCGATTTATGCCTGTATTTTTTATTATAGAATGATACTCCCAACTGAGAGCCAAATCTTTCCCTCCATATGTCACATATGGCATATTGCTTCATCATTATTTTTATATATGCCCTGGATTTGAAAGGGATGTTGGCCCTACTTTTTGGCGATTTATCCAATTTTGGATTCAATACTATATTGAAATCTCCTGCGAGAATGGTTGTATCAGGAAACTCCAGGAGATTTGCAAAGATAGTTTTTAATGTTGACGTGTCATCCTGGTTGGGGCCATAATAACCTACTACCGTGATAAGTATATTTTCCACGAAGATCTTAACTATGACCCACCTGCCACTTGTGTCTGTTCTGACTTCCTGATGGGTAGCATTCGCTTGTTTTTTATTAAAATAGCCACACCTCTGATGTTAGCCGTCTGGCATGAGGAGGCACAGTGCTCCACCCACCTAAGCTTCCCACAGATCTCACTAATCTATTTTTTTTAAAAGGTGAGTTTCTTGTAAAATAATTATCTGTGCAGGTGAATCTCTTAAATACTGGAGAATTTTCTCCCTCCTACTTTTAACTCTCATACCATTCACATTCCACTATAAACATTGTAATGTTCTCATGGGGGGGTTAAAGCAGTGGGTTTTGACTTTACCCCATCCTACAGAGTTACGACAACAAACCAAAAATAGTACAAATTGAACCTCAGCTGAGATGCAAGGCAAATTAGTTTTTTCTTTTTTAACCCTCTGCCCCCACACCCGTGCTCCCCCTTTCCTTCCCCTAACACCCACCCATCTCCCCTGGAGAACCCTACTCCCATTTACCTGGACAAATCCAGATTCTACCGGCCGGTATGCTCTAAACTGCTCCAGATTTACTTTTATCTTTTATTTCCAAAGCTGTATGTATAAATTCATATCTTTCATAAGTCAGCTTTAGGAGAAGAACCTATAAGTGTAAATGTAAACAAATTGCAAGTGTTTTTTTTTAACTTTTCTTTGACATGCAAGGGGATGCTGAGAAGGTTATTTTAAAGTCTCTAGGAGCTCATCAGCTTCCTGCGCTGATTTTACAAAATACATTTTGTTATTAAACATAATTTTTAGCTGTGCCGGAAACTTTAGTTGGACAGTAGCCCCCAATCTCTTAAAATCCTCCATTCTTTTACCCAACTCCCACTGTCTATCTAAAGTAGTACGTGAGAGGTCTGACCTTATTTCAAAGGAGAAAGAAGAGTCTATTGATTTTAAAGACTTCAGTTTAAGAGCTGCTGTTAATATTTCCTCCTTCAGTGAAAAAGCCAAAAAGTTAATTAGGATTTTCCTAGGTTTTGTCCGATTGGGGTGTCTTCTGAAGGGATCCCTATAGATTCTTTGAATGTTCTTCTTTAATTCATCCTCTGATTCTCCAATCTGTATTGTGTCTTTAATGAGGGTCACGATTAAAGATTTAAGGTCATCAGAAAAAAATTGGATAACTTAAGCTCAAGGACAGTGGCCTTAGAGAGTGCCATGGAAGTCTTTAAAGACGACCTGGGAATCGTTAAAGCGGATATTTCCACACTTAAAAAAGAAGAAGCCGCCCTCCAAGAGTTGAATCCTTGGAAAACAACTCATGATGCAACAATTTGCGGATTTTAAATCTTTCAGAAGGGAAAGAGGGTGATGACCTTAAATCTTTCATCTGAGAACTGGTTGTAGGCCCAGACCCCTTGCTCCACCACTTTCCTAAAGTGACTAATAGTTAAAAAAGCATAGAAATTCACTGAAAAAAACAAAGGCTTACGAGACGCTATAGTTAGAAATTCGTATTCTTAACAACCTTAGAAATTCACTAATTCGCTGAAAAAAACCAAAGGCTACAGGGATGTTATTGTTAGGAAAAGGAATTTTAAAAAACTTAGAAATTCACTGAAATAAGACAAAGTTTACAGAGATGTTATAGTTAGGATCAGGTTTCACTTGTACAAAACCAGAGAAATTCAGCAGTTATAGCTAGCTGAGCTAACAATAATTCGCGCGCCCACAATGCACTACTTATGACCTCACATATTGCATCACTCATGACATGGTCAGTGACATCACTGATGACATCAATGATGACATCACATTATATCTGAATACTTAATAATGCACTGATAGACTTTTCTAGAACTTCACAGGCAATGTAAAGAAATACTCACCAAACCCAGGAAATATTTGCTTTATACCGGTGCTGAAAATGTTTATTTGAGGTGCCAAACAACAATTTTCTAGACTTGAGGTTTCAAATCAGTGTTTCATTTTGACCCCTACGAAGGTAAAAGCAGTATTGTAATGGCCCACTCCATGAACAGTGAAAGAAGAACAGAGATTCAGTAGATTTGCAAGTTTCTCCAGGCAGTTTTTTCAGAACTTATCTCTCATCTTACCCATAGTTCAGTTTACCTGAAATGGAGTAAAAGTTGTTGGGGAATGTCACAGGGGCAAGCATTTGCCTAACATAAGATTGTGTGTACCTCCGCCCCTATCCTTAGACACCCTGATTGTCATAGAGATTATACCTTCAAAAAGAGAGAGCTCATTTAATTTCATTTTCTAACGTTTCATTGCACATGTAACATGTGATGACTTAAACAAATGCACAAATTTGGCACGTGCTTTTATTCTGTAAATGTCTAATGAATATGTCATGAAGTTATGATAAGAAAGATCATGCAAAAACTCATTCAATGATTATTTAATGATTGCTTACTTTAGAAATTATACCAGAGATGTTTGAAAGGTTATGACTGCTTCCATTTCTAATTCTATTATTTTATCTATTTTAATCACTTGCTTTAAGGCTTCTTTATTTTAGATTCTTAAACACAAACAGGACAGGTTCCATTTTAGATGCAGTTTCTATTTTTAGTTAGACCGTCTAGCTTGTTTACCTTTGGCCCAGATACTGCATGTTACTATCATTCAAAAAACCTGGAATTAATCTAAACAATGACTGTGCAAACACCTGAGGTGAAATAAGTCTGATGCAAGATCCCTGTCATCTCTTTTTCAAGGTCAGACAGTGAACGCTTGAGCTAAACATGAGCTAAAAATAGTTGGTCAATGATTAGCGGATTTTTACAGAATGTATGTACTTTTGTCCACCTGATCATTGTCCTGTCTGTCTCTGACCCAGATACTGCATGTCATTGTCCTTCTAGGAACTGGTGAAGGTGTCAAACATACACACAATGACGTTGATAAAATCAACTAATGCAACATCAGTCTGAGACAAGTGCCTCGTTATCTATATTTCAAGGTCAGATAACAATAACATAAACAATGTAGTCTGAATGGGAATATTTTTACCATATTAGTTTATACTAATTCGTTTTAGGACTAACATACTGATGTATATAGATTATGTTAGGAATTCCTTAAAAAGTCCCCATGTAAGATAAGATAGGTGGTCAACAGTATAAAAGGCTAATCAAGTGGCCACATAGAAGGAGAGATACTTCACCTATGTCACAGATGCAGATTCAGATGAGCACAGCACCAGATTCTACCTTGACTGAAGAAGCCTCTAGTGAGACTCACTGAGAAGCATTTTGCCTTCACTAATTGGCACCAGGAATATGTTCTTGCATAGATGCAATCTCAGTGCTCTTGTGCTTGAAATAGCTGGCAGGCTATTCCAAACAGACAACAAATCCTGTTGTCCAGTTATGTGCACCATCTCCAAAACTCAGCCATATTATTTATTCATCTGCTAGAACTAGAATAGAGATAGCACAGTAAGGGCCACATGTATAATTATTTCAAATTGCGATTACCTAATTGTGATTCTCTGTGGATCGCAATTAGGTAATTGCTATTTGAATGAAATTCCATGAGTTTAATTTAGCATTTCTTACTGGTTTGCAAATCGACCTACCTCATTAATATTAATAAGGCAGGTCACAATTTGCGACCATTAGGAATCGCTAAAGTCACAGGGATGGTGGCCTGCTGTGGTCAGCAAATCACCATGTCTGTGATTGCTTTTAAAAACGAGTTGTGTTTAAAAAAGAAAAATGAGTTTTCTTTTAATTTGTCAAGCACAGATAGTGGTCCATGGGACTACTGCCTGCTCTTAAAAAATATTTTTACAAACATTCACAAAGGGGAAGATGCCCCTTGAGGACCTCTTCCTGTTTGCGAATGGGTTACCACCTACTTGAAGTAGGTGGTAAAATGTGGATGTTTTGCCACCGCATTTACATTTCAAAACATTCCTACATACTTCTTTGATTCGGTATAAGGAAGGGACACCCTAAATAAGCCCCTTCCTAATAATGAATCGGTATGTATTCGTAATTCCAAATTATGATTCGGTAACATGTTGCAGAATTGCATAAGGTAATTCATACATACCAAAATGAATTTCGGTATGATTTGGGCCGGTCGCAACCAGTAAAATGCACGATACATGTGGCCCTAAGGTTGTTAAGGGCTACAAATTCTGACGTTACCAATTTCCCCTGCTTTCACTGTTATTGAAAAGCTTAGCTCCTTTTAATTCTTAAACCTCCGTGATGTTACCAACCACTATTGTTTGCACTATATCCCGGAATTTTAAAATGACTATTTTAGAATAAATATGTTGAAATGCATATTCCTTTTCTAGTGATCTTTGCAGGTGTAAATAATTAATGAGAGTTTGTTTGGATTACCATGGCTCCTAACCAGAAAACAGACATACCTAGATAGGTATGCTCAGTGGGTTGCATGGGGCTACAGTAATCTGTTCTTTTACATTCCATCATTGGTGCATTGAACTGAGTGCACTTGTGACACACGTGGATGTGAAAGCAAACCTTGTAAAGCTAAGCCAATGCCTTAGGGGCTTATTTATGAGAGCCCTGCATCACTTTTGCACCACATAAAGTAAAACATGCATGCTGCAGGGCTCTCAATCTGATTTATGAAGCTACGCAAAGACACCCCGTGCGGCTTTTTGCGGCATCATAAATCTGGAGTAAGGCAACACAGCACAAACCGCTGTGTCACCTTACTCTGCGCGTGGGAGGAGTTCCATGTGTGTTGCAGTGGGTTTTCCCAAGCAACATCCATGGTTGGTGGAAATATGTTTATTGCTACTCATTGTTTCCTCTTTCTATGTGTGCTCTTAGGATTGTTTTTCTGCAGGAAGATGTCCCTTTCAGCACAAAAGCAATCCTGCATGCAACTCAGACACCCTTGCACCATGATTCAAGGGTGCCTACATTGGTGTTATGCTGCAGAAACGGCACCAGTGTAGGAAAAAGAGATAGGTATGCACCGTATTGGATAAATACTGTGCATTCCTGCCCTTTACTTTGGTGTAGGGCAGCGTAGCAAAATGCCTTGCTGCGCTCCCTATGTCAAAATCCCATAAATGATGGCCAGAGTTTACACAACAAGATGACATTTGTTGCCACATAATGTTAGAACTAGGATGTTATGTGTTTATATTAGTGTGTGTTCGTAAAGCAGCAGCTAGATTCCACGATTCTTAACACGACTCTCTGATTGAAGACTCGTTTTTTAGTTTCTGATGCCTTTCTTCATGAGAGGTTGCCATACATAGTTTTTAATGAATTGCCTACTAAAAACTTGAGCTGAGTATTCCTTACAGCTTATTATGCAAAGGCTTTATGCTTATGCATTGATTCTCTCATTGCAGTTCTTCAATGGGTTTCTGAACTGGCACTTTGTCTTTTTCTCTCATTATTTCAACTTAATTTAGAAATGGAAATGTTGCTCTATGTAACAGGTATGCTGTATTATTACTATTTGAACTGGGATTTTAACAAACATTTTGTTCTATTTTATTATCAAACTTCGATTGATGGATTATTTTAACTTTTAATGCTGAAATCTAAAACAAATTCCTAATGAATAAGCAAATGAAAGACTAAAAGAATTGACAATAAAACCCTTTGACTCACACTAAGGGCCCCGATTATGATATCGGTTGGTCGGACCGTCGTCCACTGTTGCAGCAGTCAGGAGACTGTCCGACAAGCAGTTGGCAGTCCGACCACCCAATTATGATATGACTGCTGTGGTAGCAGTCGGAATGTGGTAATTTACACTGTGGATGGTGCTGCTGACCAGGAAAAGGGCCGTAGAACAAGCCACAGTGTAAATGAGCACTTTGTGCACATCCATGCACCGTGTGCACCAGACTAAAAAGAATTGAAAGCAGGGAAATGATGATGAGGAAGCTGCAAGGAAAATAGGCACTTATAAGGATTCAGGGGATTGTATTTTAGATGCCTTGATGTCCTCACGTCCACCGCCATATGTGGCCTCCACAATGAATATGGATGGTGTTACAACTGCAGTCCTACAGTGGCTGAACCTCCTATTGATCCGAATGCAATGCAGATTGAGACTGTTTCCAGAACTTTTGTTTGCACCTGCAACAGTTTTAAGTAGCTCCCACTGTAATTGCTCTGGGTGTTACTGCTTTTATTGTTTCTGACCCAGTGTCACAAGCTGTGTCAGCTCAGACATCGACAGTGCCTGTTGTTGCAACTGTTCCGAATGGGTGCTATAGGAGGCATAGCAGCGACAGGGTTCATCCCGACTTCTCAGAATTCACACCACAAAATGTTCACTCATTGAGAGAAGGGAGTATAATTGTCTTTATGACACCAATTGCACAGAGAGAGACAGGATTCTTTGATGATGGGATTTTTTCCCCCATGGTTTGAAGAAACTTCAGAAAATAACAGGGTCAGAGATACAGAGAGATCATCTACTAGCAAGGAAAAAGTGGGACCCTTAGATGTACCAAAATTAAAAGTTGCCTAGACATTTCACATTTGAACCAATTCCAGGATATGAATTGATATATTTAAGTAAAGAGATCAGAAGAGGTCCGGCTGTCACCCATGACAAATGAACCCTTTCCCCCTAGAATGCTAGGCCTTTTTTGGCTATTTAGGGTAGTTTGCGCTTAAGCCTCCATAATATGTTTTCCACATAAGGTATCCACACCAAATTTGTGTCTTTTTTCCCCAACAACCTATAAAATCCCAAAGGTATCCAGCGTTTGTGGATTCCTTTGGAGGGAACTATAAATATAGCCAAAATATAACAAAATGTTGTTTATTTGTTGAAAAATAGGAAAAAAATGTTCTACAAAAAAGCCTGTTTTTTCCTCCTAAAAATTGTAACAATAAAAAGGTTTGCTGTGTTAAAATAACAATATTTGTGACTATCAGGAACATGCAGGGTTGCATAAAAAAACCTTTTTCAAAAAGTTAACCCTTTTCTACTCTTTTTTGTTCTTTCCACTTACTTCCAGTTTGTGATGGAAACCAAGGTGAAACCGATGTGTGGTCCGGGAAAGCTATACATTTCTGAAAAGAAGACAACATTTGAAATTTAGCAAGGAGTAATTTGTGTAGATCCCTCAAAGTTTTCACAAAGAAAATGTAAAAACCCAATTTTTTTTAAAACATTTTCATTTGTAACTTCTTTGAATGATGGCTAATTTACAAAATCTGTATACCATTGCACCCACTATACCCCTCTGTTTGTTGGGTTATATAAGGTTTGTAGGTTCTCCAAGAACCTGAGGTAATAGAGCCAACAGCACCTTACCATGGTTTTCCATTGTGTAACAGGTATAGAGCAATTCATATGGTAAAATAATAAGAGTGAAAAATGTTTATCAAATAAACCTATGTATTTCCGAAATAGACACCAGATACAAAGTTTATGAGCAGTGGTTATTTGTACATCTCTGAACTTGTAGGTACCCATTCTACCATGTGATTCAGAGGGCATTTATCAATTGACTTCTGCCTTACACAAGGCCTTACATTTGTAAGGCAGAAATACAGAGAAATGCAATTGGTAATAACAAATATTCTACTATTCTATATTCCTACATGTCTCCAGATCAAAGTGGTTTGTCACTTGTGTTGTTAGGCCTAGTGCCTGTGACAGGAAAGGGCCTCAGAACAAAACATGGACACATCACATTTCTTTCAATTGAAAACTTGCCCTTTTTTCAATCTGGGTAGCTGTGAATTATGGGCCCTAGCTCAGCAGGGACCTAGAGAAACCTAGCAAACCTGTACATTTCTGAAAACTAGACACATAAGAAAACCCACGGCGGGTGACTTGTGTGGCTCCCAACCAGGCTTTCTTACCCAGAAACCTTTGCATACCTCAAAATTTGACTAGAAACCACATATTTTCCTCATATTTCTTTGAGAAAAACTTCTGGAATCTGTGGGGAGCCACAAATTACCTACCACCCAGTATTACCACAAGTCTCCTAATAAAAATGTACCACAGTTAAATGAGTATGGCTAGTGCCCGCTAAAGGAAAGGACCCCAAACATAACATGGACACATCACATTTTTCCACTGAGAACTGACCCTTTTGTGTAGTCTGTATAACTGTGGATTTTAGGCCCTAGTGAAGTGGGCGCTTAGGGACACCTACCAAGCCTGGACATTTCTGGAAACTAGACACCTAGGGAAATCCATGTTGGGGTGACTTGTGTGGCTCCCCCAGGTTCTCTTACCCCAAAACCTTTGCGAAACTCCGATTTTGACAAAAAAACACATTTTCCTCACATTTCTGATAGGAAAACTTCTGGAATTGGTGAGGAGTCACAAATTTCGTTCCACCCAGTATTTCCCCAAGATACAAATGGTACCTCACTTGTGTGGGTAGGGCTAGTGCCTGCAACAAGATAGGCCCCAAAATACAATGTGGAAGCATCAACATTTACTGTCACGATTTGGCAATGTGGGTAATGGCGACGCGCAAGCATTAAACTAAGGTTAATGAGAGTCCCACAGAGCGATTCTCCTTGACCCTGGTTTGATTGGTGCCTGTCTGGGGCACTAGATCAAGTCACACAAGTGGGGTAGCATTTTCATCCGGACAAGTGGGGGAATGTTGGGTGGTAGGAATTTTCTGGATTCCAGCTGATTTAGGAAGTTGACATCACAGAAATGTAACGGTAAATGTACAGTTTTAGGCAAAGTGTGTGGTTTGCAGGCCATTGTGGGAAAGAAAGACTTATGGGATCCATGTAAGACATACCACCTTGGACTCCCCCAGATATCTAGTTTTCAGAAATGTCTGGGTTTGGAGGTTTTTCCAGGTGGCAGCTGACTTAAGCCCAAAAAGTGCAGCCATTCAGCATAAACCTAGGATGATATTTGGAGTTAGTTACCTATATGTATTAAAAAAAGAGCATCCAAAATCAAAATTTCTCTTTCTGTCAAAGCAATGGGGATGCTTTAGTCCCCAAGGGGGTAGAAAGACTGTTGGAGTTATATTGGAAGTGGAGGCCAGGCCCGATATGCGGGCAAGTAGGCAGGCCATCCCCACGCCTTTTAGCAAGAAGAAAGCTCCCTGGTGTCTAATGGGCATTCTGCCACTCCCACTGGGGCATATTGGTGTTAAAGGTCTCTTATATGCCCCTGGAGGGGGAGGAAAGGCAGTTGCAGGTCATTTGAGGTGTGGGGTTAGTTCCAATCCCTAGGCACACCAACCCAAATCATTTCTCCACAAAAACAAATCCCTGGTGTCTAGTGAGCTTTCTGCCCCTCCCCCCCTCCCCCCCGGAAGCAGATTGGAGGTAACAACATCCAATCTGCTCCTGAGGGAGGCAGAAAGACTTTTGTGTCAGTGGGGAAAAATAGCCTATTGCCAGGGGGGCCTCTCCTCTCTCAAAATATATTCCCTCGTGGTCTAGTGGACTTTCTGCCGCCCAGGGAGGCATATTGGAGAAAAATGCCTCATATCAGCTGATGAGAGCATAAAGAATGCTGGGGGCTGTATGGGTGGGTGGGGGTTAGGCCCAATGCCTGAGAGAGCCCACCATCCATTTTGCCTTAAAAAAATCCCTGGTGTTTAGTAGGTTTAAAAACCTCCAATCTGCCCCCAGGGGGCAGAAACATGTCTGGGCCTGTGGGAAGGGAGGGGCACTAGCCCGTTGTTGAGTGTCGCTCCCCCTACAAATATAATCCCTGGTGGTCTAGTGGGCTTTCTGCTCCTGTCAGTAGTGATTGAAGGAAAATGCCTCCTATCTGCCCCCGATGGGGGAATAAAAAGACTGCTGAGGGTTTTATGGGTGGGTGGGGGCTAGGCCCAATGTCTGGGAGGAGTGCCACCACTCATTTTGCTTTTAAAACAAATCCCTGGTGTCTGGTGGGCTACTACCCCCATTGAGCAGAAATACTTTTGAGCTTGTGGGAGGCAGAAGCATGTGCCCATTGCCAGGGGGGCTGCTTCCCCCTAAAAAATAGTCCTACACAGTCTAGTGGGTGGATCGCTGCTAGGGATCGCCCTCCTGCAGCGACCCCACATAGGGATCCACTAGGTAAAGGTACCTTTGGGAAGGAGAGGTTCTCCTTTTTCCAATGATACCTCTCTAGTCTGGTTCAGTGCTCGTGGGCTGAGATATGTCCCCAAGCACCGAAGCACTAAAATTGAAATGAGCCGATCATTTTCACTTTCTCTGAAATGACATCAGCATGGTAAGCAAGCTGATCATCATTTCAGAGGAAAACAACATTGCCTTGGGAGCTGGGAAAGCTCTTTCCCAGCTCGAAGGATAAAATAAATCAAAGGAAATATTTCCTGCCTCAGGTGCTAGGATGGCTTGGAGCCGTCCTGAACACATGGCACTGATGCTGAGGACAGCTTTATGCCATCCTCAGCACAAAGACGTTAACTGAACTGCATGGAAAATATGAGGTGGACCTCTCAAAGAGTGTTCCTTTACAGAAGAGCTTCTGGTCACAGTTAGATGATGAGTCTATTGTGACAATGCGGTCTTCAATGATGAGATTACACATTGCGGAATTGGTAAAGTGTATCCGCAAATGGAGTGATTTTGACAGGTTAGAAAGCAAGTGGGCAAAGAAACAAGGAAATAAAAAGAAACAACCAGATCCTGCAGAAGCAAATGGTAAGGCACCACCAGGACACCCAGATGAAGATAAGGATTTAACTACCTCTATGAGGGACATACCGTGTGAGGGTTATGTTCATGTACCGTGGAGTAGAGGTGATCTCGCAACATTTCAAAAGCTGAAAGAGAATTCAGCTCACTGGTGTACACAAGTTGACAGATTTGTAAAGATTTCAAAAGTTTTGTGGACTGTCGTCTTTAAAATTGTGATATCGAGTGATCTGTGGGCTGAATGCAAGATAGCTATGCAATGGCCTTGTTCAGAGCCTCAAGAGATGTGTGTACGCACCTTCACCTGTGGTAATAATGACCATATACGATGAAATGATTATCTTTTTGAAAGGAAAAGTTCCAGTGAAAGACATTGATTGGTTAAAGATAAATAAAACTACCAAAGAAGCTAAAGAATCAGTGCATGCTTACTATGAACGATTGTTGCCGGTGTTTAAAGAGCATAGCTTATAAGAAAATCCCGAAAAAGGAAATATGGTAAGTTTTGTGTCATGGTTCATTCTTGGTTTGCAACAAGAAATCAGCATTCACATTCAACAGAATGTGATTTTTGGCAGACAAAACCTTTAGATAAAATCCTAGGGTATGCAAAATTTTGTAGTTATGAACAAGAAATGAAACAGAAGAGACTTAAAAAGAAGTTTTCTAGTAGCTCAGACTAAGCTGGCTCAAAATAGATTTAGAATTAATCACATGTAAGACATGTTGGTGTAATGTAAAAAGCTTGTTTTCAGGTTGGAAATCAAATAGCACAGGACAGAGTTGGTGTTTCACAGGGTAGAGGTTGAGGTGTTTTGTTTGATCCAAATTCAGGAATAGACATTGCTATTTTGAAGAAATCAAGACCTTGTCACGTTTGTAACAGGCTTGGGCACTGGAAGAGGGAGTGTAGACAGAATCCAAATTAAGTGAGTGGTGATTGACAAATGCAAGGGTTACAATCAAATGCAAATACAAAATGTTATGGTTCAGGTTCCAATCCAATGAATGCAGATGCCGACACAATCACAAGTTCCTGTGATGCAGGTCCCACAAGCTCTGATAGCCCCGCAGACTATGGGTAATCCCAGTTTCAATATGTAAGTTTCAATGGCAAATTCAAATCCATTCTAAATCAGAACCCATCTCAAAAGTTCCCCATGATGGAGTGCAAGAGTTTTGACTCTGACAGTACCAAATAATGGTGCCTGAGGGGAATGGAAGATTGCGTACTCAGTGCACTTAGAGGTAGACCGAAGTGTACCATTTGTAGAAGGAGAGGTTAATGACCACCAAATGTCATTTCTTATAGACACAGGAGCGACCTGTACCATTGTTTGAACAGAAGAAGTCTCAGACCTACCCCTCTCAGGAAAGAAGATCCAAGTTGTAGGTGTCACAAATAAACAAAAAACGAATTCTATTTCAAAGAAAGTACCTGTAAAAATAGGTTCTTTTGAGGAAGATCATCAGTTTGCGGCAAGCCCTTCAAGTCCTTTATTCTGTTGAGGAGAGATCTTTTGTACAAGCTAAATTGCACTATTGACTGCAAACCAGGTGGTGTTGAATTACAAATACATGATGAAGATGTTACATTTGAAATGGCCTGACGAGGAACAGCTGTAGATTATATTCTGTAAGAACAGTAGATGATTTAACTCCTGATTTGAGAGATTTTTCAGGAAAATACATCAGGCTGCTCAAAGGTGTAGAACCACTTCAAATTGCGATATAACCAAATGTAGGGGCCGCTTCACAGAACTAATCTGAGATAAAATCCTAAACGTATTACTTTTGGTATTCACAGAAGGCATTTAGTACTAGTAAAGTTAGGACGCCCAACTTTACTACTTCTAAACTGAGACAAAATCCTAACTTTACAACTTTCAGTATTCACAAAAGACATTTAGTAGTAGTAAAGTAAGGAGTAGGGGTGGGCGGAATTTGCGAAATCCACTTTCGCAAATTATCGCGAAAATGTTAAAAATTATCGCAAACACGCGGAAATATCTCGAAGATGCAGAAGTTTTTTCCCGCATGTTTGCGAGATTTTCTGCATGGTTGCGGCTCGCCAACTTACCCATGTGGTTGCTCGTGGGCGCGGTCATCTTGTTTTCAGTTGTCTCGCGGTGCATGATCGCGAGAAGAAAGACGTGATCGCGCAACGCATGACGTCACTGCGGGCGCGAACTGTCGCGAGACAGCGCAAATGGCTAAAAACAATACAACATCTCATGGAGAACGCGACCGGATCAAGAAAACTTGTCGGCGAACGCAGGGATTCAGGCAAGGCGATCGCGCGCACGCGAGAATGTATTATTTTACAGCGCGAGCAAGAACCAAATTATCGCTAAGCTGCGGAATGCGGAAATTTTGACATTTTCGCGCTTTCCGCAGAACGCGAAACTGTCAAATTATCGCAATTTCCGCGAACTGAACGAAATTTTCGCCCAGGTCTAGTTAGGAGTCCTAACTTTACTACTACTAAATGTCTTCTGTGAATACCAATAGTAGTACGTTTAGGATTTTAACTCAGTTTAGTAGTAGTAAAGTTAGGAGTCCAAACTTTACTGCTACTAAATGTCTTCTGTGAATACGAAAAGTAGTCAGTTTAGGATTTTACCTCAGATTAGTTCTGTGAATCGGCACCACAGTTTTCCCGAGAACACCACCTTATAACCTAACGCCAGCAGCAGTGACTGGAATATCGCCAGTGATGGGTTTACAGAACCCCAACTGCAAGCATCAAATTATACATAGTTGTCCCATGTTGTCATGTGGTATTGAATCCAGCAACAATATTAATTCAAATTCCCTGCACTGCAGAGTGGCTTATTGTTGGGGATCTCTGCCATGTCTTCCTCTCTATTGCGCCGCACAAGGACAGCAAATTCCTGTTCTCATTCATGTTTAGAGATACAGTTTTGGCATGCTTATATCAAAGATGTCAGATCCATCCTGGATAACATACCTAACATACGTAATCTTTTTGTAGGCCTGTCTGGATACGTGTCAACAGGGGGAAATCATGCCTGTTTCCTTTTATCACCCATACACCAAATCTGGTACTCATTGTTTGTGATATCCCAGTTACTTGGCAGCCAACTATGTTTAGGCACCTATCCGGATTTATCATAATGACTAAGACCTACTAGATGGCAACCTCACTAGGGCACTCACCACTTTGATGTCGCTAATAACATTCTGGAAGACGCTTGCTCTTTCAGTGGCAGGGAGGGATGAGCTTACCAAAATGGTGGTACTTCTGCGGCTTTTGTATTGTTTTACTAATCTACCTCTGTACCTACTACCCTCCTGTGAAGCTGTATTTACAATTAGCTCAGGGAGGATTAGTGGTGACCAACCTAGGACATAACGATCTAGCATCCCAAATACAGTGGGTGGCCCTTTGGGTGGCGGGGTTAGACTTATCGGACACAGTAGTGAATGTCCCTCCCTATACAATAGATACTCTTCTTACCTGTTCCACCCCTGCACTAAAACATCTAGGCCTCTCCCTTTGCTATTGCAGGTGGCCTACCGCTGTTTTCCTCCCTCACCAAACATGTTACTCTATATGCTCCAGCAATCCCATCATTGGGTATGCCTAGAAGCAACAGGAAGATGCTGCCGGCTGAACTCACAGCCTGACATGCGGCGGGCATTAATACATTAGGTGACCTCTATTGGGATGCACATTCCTGTCCTACGAAATCTTAACACAAGAGGAAGGAATGCCACCGGGATATTTCCTTAGCCATGTCTCTTGGATTAATACATTGCAATGGCCACTCGGGAGATATTACACAAGAGCTACAAACACATCTCACACTTCAGTACATACACGTGATGGGAGAGGGGCATCATCTTACTCGTAGGTTTGCAGAGATGCTCAGCCTGCAGATTGCAATGGATTTGACTTACCTGAGAAACCGCTGGGAGACAGACCTGGCCAGATTTTGATTAATTCAGTACTACATAATACATAGGGTATATCTAACCCCAGAAAAAATGAATCGCTACTTTCACAGGCAGCATGCGAGTTGTCATCATGATGCTGACATTTTACATATGTTATGGTTGTGTCCCAAACTGCAGCATTACTGGGAGGGAGTAATGCAACACTAGTTCAAATGCACTGACCAACATCTTTCAAATATATGGGAAGTCTCCAAATTGGGTGCATTCTCAAGAGACAAGAAACATAGAGCAACTACTCGATTCTTGGACCTCGGCCTCATAGTGGCTAACCGCCTCATTACAAGATGCTGGAAATCTAGTGAACCACCATGCTTACTGGACTGGTCTCATTCCATACTCAATTGGGCTAGAGCAGAAGGAGTGTCTCTCCACAGAGAACAGAGAAGTTACCCTGGGCTTGCACAAATTTCCTATTTAGTCTAGTTGGGACGTGATCCTGACGGCCCTCCAAATAGCATTGTTCCCTGAAGGGGGAACAGATGCTTCTTCTGATGCTAAATCAGTACCTGGATAAGAACATATCAACAGGCCATGACCTCAGAATTTGTGATGTTTATAAGTGAACATACTGTTATGTATAAGATGAAGCAAAACAGAACTTTAATGCAATGTTGGTACTTAACATCTGGCGTGCAGATAAAGCATGGAGTGATAGCGAACCTTTCTTTGTTTACTACCTTGTTTCTGTCCTAACTTTATATATTTGATTTGCATTTGATTTATCTGTTTTTATCCGCCCCCAGAGACATTGTAGCTCATATTTACATAATTCATGTGTATGTTTGATTTTATTAATATGGTATGTAGAAGACAATAAGGTCGTCTCTTTCTCTCATTCTCCAATCCCCACATTATGGAGTGTATTTTACTCCCACTGAGAGCTCAATGAGCTCAGTAAGTTATATACCATGGAGCTGTAATTCTGACAAGAAATGTTGGTTGTCTCTAATGTTTCTATTGCACAACCAGTTGTGGATAACTCTGTATTAATATACTGCCTATTTACATGCTGCAACAGTATTATGAAAAACACCTAATAAACAGATCATACAAAAAAATTGAGGTTTGGCATGATGCCAAGTTCCACTGGGATATTCAGAGAGTCCTTCGATCTTTAATCAGATCTTGAAAAGTAATCTTGACACTCTGTAGATGCCTTGTAATTCGATTCTTGTGCAGTACATTGATGACCTTCTTGTGGCATCAAGCATGCAAGAACCTTGTAAACAAGACACAATTTCTCTTTTAAATCATTTGGCTGAGAATGGACACAAAGTGTCCCCCAGCAAATTACAATAGCGTCAAAAAGAAGTCCTATATTTAGAACATCTCATTAAGAAGGGAATGAGAAAGGTATGACAGGAGAGAATAGAGACAATTCCAAAAATGAGTCCACCCAGAACTCAGAAGGAGGTCAGATTTTTCCTTGGAAGGGTTGACTACTGCAGACAGTGGATACAAAACTTTTTCCTTGTGGCCAAGCCTTTACTGAGGCTGATGCAAAAAGATGTGCCTGAGACACTTCCCTGGGACAACGGCTGTTTGAAAGCTTTCTTAGAACTGAGAGAAAGACTCTGTCATGCCTCGTCACTTGGAATGCCTCATTACAGTAAAATGTTCAAATTGCTTTGAAGTGAGAGGGAGGGCTGCACTTTCTCAGTGTTCACTGTGTTGCATGGAGACTCTCAAATACCTGTGGCATATTTTTCAACCACACTTGACCCTTTTTCCGCAGGACTTCCTGGCTGCCTTAAAGCGGTGGCAGCAGTTTGTGTCAGTATTGAGAGATGTGAGAGAATATTGATGGGACACCCTCTTACAGTGATGGACCCACACTCGGTGGAGGATTTGGTCATCCGTAAAAAAACACATTATTTGACAAACAGCAGACTTACAAAATATGGACAACAACTACTTGCTGCAGAATTGTTATTTTAAAAAGATGTCAAACACTCCATCCAGCTCCATTGCCACCGTTGCCTGGTAGTGAATTGATGAAAATGAAATTGAACATGACTGCCTGGATGTTACGGACTTATGCACCAAGCCAATACCAGGCATTATAGATTAACTCTTTGATGAGTCCAACTATATAACTTCTGTGGACGACTCATATCTAAGAGACAATGAAGGAACTTTGAGAGCAGCTGTTTGCACAAATCAAGAAGTGGGAGACGTTTCCTGGCTTCAAGGTGCTGCATCTGCACAAGTGGCAGAATTGCCGTTGGAAGAGCTTGAAGTATTTTAGCTCAATTGAGAGTGACTTTATTTACAGATAGTCCATATGGCCTTGGGGTGGTCCATGATTTTGGGCAGTTATAGTGGCAAAGGGGATTTATGATGTCATCAGATTCCCCAATTAGAAATGGGGAATAGGTAATGAAATTATTGGAAGCTTTGCATTTACCCTAGGAGATTGCATTAGTTAAATGTGCAGTTCTTCGAAGTGGCAATGACAATGTTGGAAATTGAAATAGTGATGAAGTTGCACAATATTGTGCACATTTAATGGAGAATATACAAACGAATCTGATGAGGACATTACCTTTTCTGTGTTGTTGTTAGTAGCTAATATATGGGAAGAAATTATGAGATCGCAGAAAGAATTATCAGTGGCTTACAGCAAGGGTGGATCAGAGCAGGATGGGTTAAAAATGCAAAAGACATTTGGGTTCCAGCAGATGGAAGACCAGTTTTGCCAGACAGTTTATTGTTTACCATGGCACGACATTTCCATGCCCCTGCACACATTGGAAGGGACACAATGGTTAGACTGTTTAGACAGAATTGGTTTAACCCCCTATTTAGAGGTTTAGCTGAAGAGCTATGCCATAGGTGCGCTACATGTCAGCAAATAAATGTAAGAAGGAGAACCCCTGTAACACTTCACCACATTGGAAGATCAGGAGGACCTTTTAACAGGATGCAGTTAGATTTTATCAAAATGCCTGTCTGCAATGGTTTGAAGTATGTCCTGGTGACTGTGTGCATTTT
Organism: Triturus cristatus; assembly: GCF_964204655.1. Taxonomy (NCBI): domain Eukaryota; kingdom Metazoa; phylum Chordata; class Amphibia; order Caudata; family Salamandridae; genus Triturus; species Triturus cristatus. The sequence goes on along the minus strand of NC_140589.1, from coordinate 805,388,122 downwards.
CTCCTGGCAGGTGGAAATCTACCCAAAATGGAGAAATTATAGTCTAACTGTAGCTAAACTGCAGTTACATGAACTCATTCTGTGGTTCAGATTCCCATGTTCTCCGGAGTCACCACTGGTTTTGATGAGTCTTTGAAGCACCCCTGACAGGAGAACTGGATCATCTCTACATGAAATACTCATGGGTCGTGCCATGTGACTGCATGCTGTGCCTGCAAATGCACTTGTAAACATAACAGATGACATGGTAATAGATTACTGCATAGGATTAGCTGATGTGATGCTTTCTGTTTCTCACCAGGTTGGAGCTGCCACTGCCAGTCCACATCAGGAGCAGTGTCATGACATTAACCCAGGAGATTTTAGTCAATACGCATGTGTGAAACTCTTGCCTTAGGCCGAGGTGGAAAGGCCCCTATCAAATCATCTTAATTGCCAATGCTGCTGTCAAATGTGCTGGGATACCTGATTGGTTGTATGCTTTGCACACTCAGAGAGTAAGGTGCCAGTACGAAGAAGTAGTGTTCTTTAAGCCAATTCCAAGATATCTTGTACCTGGATGTCCAGAAGGACCAGAGGGGGTAAAGGAAGCAAACTCTCACACTGCTACAGTTCCTGAAATCTTACAAAGTAGTTTGGAAATACCCATTGAAGAAGAAGAATTGAGAACTGAGGATAAAGGGACTGTTGAATCATCATCAGAGGAGCCAAATGATCCAGGTGAAGGAACAAGTGTGCAAAGAGAAAGACCCCTACGGAGATTAAAATAGCGAAACAGTAGGAGGCAATTGAGATAAAGTGTGTGAGTTAAATGTTTACCACAAACTATCATCAAAGAAGAAGAATTTAGTGGTGTAAGTGAAACAGAAGATCAATAGACACCAAGTAGATACAAAAAAGTGAGAGTACCTTGTCGATATTCTGCACCTGAATGGACTTAGTACTCATAAAATATGCCAAATGCATCAAGTCAAAATACAATTAAATTAAGATCAGCAACATTTGAACATCCATGATATGCCACACTAAAAAGAAACATTGATTAAATAACATTTCTGAAGCAAATATTACAATTAATAACTTGACAAGCAATATTTAGGGAATTCAAAACGAAAATAAGTGAGATGACAAATGATGAACTGTGTTTAAAGCAGAAAGATAAAAGACTGAAATAATTGAAATTGAAAACAAACAATTACCAGAAGTGGTTCAGAGGGCCAAGGTTGCATCAGAAGAGTAGGGATAACACATTTAGAAGAAGATTGAGTAGGGCTAAGGTTGACTGACAAAGTGTTTGTTTACAAGCTAAAAAAAATAACTGCAAGTTGATCCTCAAACGTTTTGCTCATTTGCTCAAGTAGATGTCAATGCAGAATATTGAATCTTCCAGTTGCTATATTTCATTAAAAGTCTGACGGTAGACAAACATGTGTGTTCTTATCAAAGGTAAGTGTAGAATAGTTATTGTTGTAACACTAACAGTTGTTGTATTAACAATTATATGTTTTTTAGTTTGAATGTAAACTCCATAGATAGAAGCACTTAGGTCTACACCTGCATAGACAATGCCTGCACACACAATAGATGAGAAGAAATTAAAAGCTCCCTTTGTAGATTATTCAAAAGAAGATTTTATGACTAATATTTACTCTAGATTAGTTCAGGAATACACTCAAGCTTTAGATACTAACGGGCCTATTAGGATGGCGGGCGGACGCACCCTAGCGGTGCTGGGACTGGCTGCCAGTGGTGCAGCGGTCCCGCACCGGCAATTAGGATGCCAGCGCCACTGTGAAGGAGGCATCACCCATCCACATAATTGTGGCGGGCGGTGCACATAGCACCCCCACCACAATGCTGTGGCTGCACCTAGTGCATTTGCATGCACAACGTGGCAGGCACCGTGCGGTGCCTGTCACGTTGTGCATGCAGGGGGGGTACCATAGGTACCCCCATGTGCATCCCCATCTCCCCAACACCATGGGGGCCCGCAACAAACCCCCACAGTCATGCACCGCATGCCTTTGCATGGCGGCAACACCGCCATGGAAAGCCACTAATCCGCATGTCTGATAATATTGGATGGCGGTGTCTTCCAGACACCGCCACCATATCCAGTCCCTTTTCCGCCCGGTTGACTGGTCGACCGGCGGAAAACCGGCGGACGCTCTTTCCATCCGCCGGGGTCCCCCCGCCATAGTAATATGGCAGGGGGAAGTGGGTGGTGGGCAGTACAGAATGTCGGGCGGAACGCCACCGCCATGTGGGTGGTGGCGATCCGCCCGACATTATAATAGACCCCTAAGGACTGTTATGTCTGTGCACGCTTATCTTCTTCAGCAGCAGAGGAAGTGACATATCATCACATCCCACTTTCCTACACAATTACAGATATTATCTTACTTAGTTTCTTTTATAGGCAGGAACTTTTTGAAAATTATGTTTCCCAATTATGATGTGATTCTGTGCAAAGTTCCTCTTCAGAGAAGAATGAATCCACATTCACAAGAAAAAAATATGGAATGGGCATGCTATTTATTTAGATCTCCTACAGTTATAGACACTGTTAAGGCATAAAGAAGAACTTAACCTTTTTAAAGAGGCCATAAGAAAAGAAGTATATTTTAACATCAGAGGAGAGAAGAGCTCAGATTTTACATAATGCCAAGAAGGGGAAAGATGTTTTGAGAAATGTTTGGAAGAAAGAAGATGAATATAAAAAGAAAATGGTTTATCCAAAATTAAATTTAGATAGAAGACAAAAAGGGAAATTAAGGGGCCGATCCTGGGAAAAGGCTGTACAAATCGTTGTACGGAGTGTTTTCTCCGTACGACTCGTACCCGGTAAACTGTCCGTACAACCTAGGAAGTACGATTCGTAGAGAAAGCCTATTTCCGTACGTTTCGTACAAAAGACCGTACGGGTCAAAAATACAACGATTCTGATCCGGAACAGCTTGTACGCGACGTCTGGATGCATTCCAGCAGCGGTTTCCGGCCCAGCAAGTACGAATCATCCCTACGTCACTCCGTACGGCTCTTTTTTTCCGGGAGCCAAACACAGCCGGAAAAGCAGAGTCCGACGCGAACCGCTACGTAAAGGAGCTCCGGTACGCGACGTACACGCCATGAACCCCATCGAACGTGTCATCCCGGTCCTCCTAGCCTACGGCCTGGTGCACCGGACCCGACGCACACACCGCAGAAGGTGAGAACAACACCCAGGGGCCAGGGGGGGAGGGGCAGAAAACATACCCCATACCCTAAGCAAAACCTATAATATGGAGCCCACACATTACCACTAGGGTCTGGTCACTTGGGGGGCGTGGCCTGCATCCCCTGGGTACCGCAACAACAGAAGTGGACGTGTACGGTGCATTGCACACGTATCCCTAGCACCAGTAGAACAGTGATACGGACCATACACACGCAATGAATGCGTGGTATGGTACGTTCCACACGTACCCCTACAGCACCAGTAGAACAGTGATACAGACCATACACACGCAATGAATGCATGGGTACGGTGCGTTCCACACGTACCCCTACGGCACCAGTAGAAGAGTCATACGGACCGTACACACGCAATGAATGCGTGGGTACGGTGCGTTCCACACGTACCCCTACGGCACCAGTAGAACAGTCATACGAACCGTACACACGCAATGAATGTGTGGGTATGGTGCGTGGCACACGTACCCCTACGGCACCAGTAGAACAGTCATACGGACCGTACACACGCAATGAATGCGTGGGTACGGTGCGTTCCACACCTACCCCTATGGCACCAGTAGACCAGTGATACGGACCGTACACACGCAATGAATGCATGGGTACGGTGCGTTCCACACGTACCCCTACGGCACCAGTAGAACAGTGATACGGACCGTACACACGCAATGAATGCGTTGGTACGGTGCGTTCCACACGTACCCCTACGGCACCAGTAGAACAGTGATACGGACCGTACACACGCAATGAATGTGTGGGTACGGTGCATTCCACACGTACCCCTACGGCACCAGTAGAACAGTCATATGGACGTACACACGCAATGAATGCGTGGGAACGGTGCGTGGCACACGTACCCCTACGGCACCAGTAGAATATTCATATGGACCGTACACACGCAATGAATGCGTTGGCACGGTGCGTTCCACACGTACCCCTACAGCACCAGTACAACAGTGATACGGACCGTACACACGCAATGAATGTGTGGGTACGGTGCGTTCCACATGTACCCCTACGGCACCAGTAGAATAGTCATATGGACCGTACACACGCAATGAATGCGTGGGAACGGTGCGTGGCACACGTACCCCTACGGCACTAGTAGAATAGTCATATGGACCGTACACACGCAATGAATGCGTGGGTACAGTGCGTTCCACACGTACCCCTACGGCACCAGTAGAACAGTGATATGGACCGTACTCACGCAATGAATGTGTGGGTACGGTGCGTTCCACATGTACCCCTGCGGCACCAGTAGAACAGTCATACAGACCGTACACATGCAATGAATGCATGGGTACAGTGCATTTCACACGTACCCCTACGGCACCAGTACAATAGTGATACGGACCGTACACATGCACTGAATGCGTTGGTACGGTGCGTTCCACACGTACCCCTACGGCACCAGTAGAACAGTGATACGGACCGTACACACGCAATGAATGTGTGGGTACGGTGCGTTCCACACGTACCCCTACGGCACCAGTAGAACAGTCATATGGACGTACACACGCAATGAATGCGTGGGAACGGTGCGTGGCACACGTACCCCTACGGCACCAGTAGAATAGTCATATGGACCGTACACACGCAATGAATGCGTTGGTACGGTGCGTTCCACACGTACCCCTACGGCACCAGTAGAACAGTGATACGGACCGTACACACGCAATGAATGTGTGGGTACGGTGCGTTCCACACGTACCCCTACGGCACCAGTAGAATAGTCATATGGACAGTACACACGCAATGAATGCGTGGGAACGGTGCGTGGCACACGTACCCCTACGGCACAAGTAGAATAGTCATATGGACCGTACACACGCAATGAATGCGTGGGTACGGTGCGTTCCACACATACCCATACGGCACCAGTAGAACAGTGATACGGACCGTACACACGCAATGAATGCGTGGGTACGGTGCGTTCCACACGTACCCCTGCGGCACCAGTAGAACAGTCATACAGACCGTACACATGCAATGAATGTGTGGGTACGGTGCATTTCACAAGTTCCCCCACGGCACCAGTACAATAGTGATACGGACCGTACACACGCAATGAATGCGTGGGTATGGTGCGTTTCACACGTACTCCTACGGCACCAGTACATTTGGGATACGAGGCGTACACACGCCAGGAATGTGGGTTTACGGACTGGTCCTGCATGTTACCTTCATATTGGTGTGTGTGTAGGTCCAGGCCAGCAGAGTACTGCTCCAAGGGGGTGGGTGGGTGCAGAGGATTCCCAGCAGTGGCCACACATATAGGGGTGGGTGCAGATAAATACCAGCCATGTCCAGATATATGGGGGTGGGTGCACAGGACTCCCAGCAGTGGACAGAGACATGGGGGTGGGTGCAGATGAATACCAGCAGTGTCCAGACATATGGGGGTGGGTGCACAGGACTCCCAGCAGTGGACAGAGACATGGGGTGGGTGCACAGGACTCCCAGCAGTGGACAGAGACATGGGGGTGGGTGCAGACGACTCCCAGCAGTGGACAGAGACATGGGGGTGGGTGCAGAGGACTCCCAGCAGTGGACAGAGACATGGGGGTGGGTGCAGATGAATACCAGCAGTGTCCAGACATATGGGGTGGGTGCACAGGACTCCCAGCAGTGGCCTGCAATATGTGGGGTGTGTGCAGATGAATACCATCAGTGTCCAGACATATGGGGGTGGGTGCACAGGACTCCCAGCAGTGGCATGCAATATGAGGGGTGTGTGCAGATGAATACCAGCAGTGTCCAGACATATGGGGTAGGTGCACAGGACTCCTAGCAGTGGCCTGCAATATGAGGGGCGTGTGCAGATGAATTCCAGCAGTGTCCAGACATATGGGGGTGGGTGCACAGGACTCCCAGCAGTGGACAGAGACATGGGGGTGGGTGCAGAGGACTCCCAGCAGTGGACAGCGACATGGGGGTGGGTGCAGATGACTCCCAGCAGTGGACAGAGACATGGGGGTGGGTGCAGAGGACTCCCAGCAGTGGACAGAGACATGGGGGTGGGTGCAGGTGAATACCAGCAGTGTCCAGACATATGGGGGTGGGTGCAAAGGACTCCCAGCAGTGGACAGAGACATGGGGGTGGGTGTAGACGACTCCCAGCAGTGGTCAGAGATATGGGGGGGTGTACATCATTATCATATAACCACACCTACATGGTGGTATGGACGCATCCCTAACTTTGGACTATGATGATAGTGCTATTACAACTCATCACTGACAGTAGTGTCCCACTCCCAGGAGGATGGATGTCTTTCACACACTGCATGACACACCACATGTGGGTGTGAGGACATATAACACATGCATACCCACCGATGGCGGATGCAGCACAATACACACCCTGATATCATGCCACAAGACTGTATAGTCATGTAACTGCCTACAAAACTAAGATAGCCAAAGGGAACACACACTGTCACGCACATCCCAGGACTGATAGGAATGTCCAGGTGCTGGTCCAGCCACCAAGATGTTGTCTCTCATGGAAGGAATAGGGTGGAAGTCCCCTAGATACAATGCCCACAATTGTCAGTCAGGTGCCCAAATACCCTGCATAACAAGTACCATTTGTGTGGTAGGCCGTGATTACACATTCATAGTGCTGAAAAGGGGGAATTTGTCCATGAAGGCATTTCAACATACTCAAAACACAAGTACAGTGACTAGCAAGGATGGCACAGACGATTCAGCAGGAGACATTGGTGAGCAGGCATGGCCATTGTTGAAGGGATGCGTCACCAACAAAGGAAATGTTGACACAGATCAGCACAACAATTGTGCAACTGTTTGCAGGGAAGATGTCAGGTGCCACAGAGGAAGGAACACTCCTTGGGACAATGTCTCTAAACAAAATTAACACACACTGCCAATGATTCTTTACAGAGACATTGTGATGGCAAACAGATACCATGGTCCACCTCATGACCATCATACAAAAACATTTCTCAGAACCCTAACACATTACCAGAACACCAACTCCAGGAGCCTCAGCACCAACATCAAGTACCTGAAATGCAATAGTGTTGAAAGTAAAATTAAAGGCTTTATTCAGCACAAAAAAAGATTTGCAAAAATATACTATTTACAGAGGCCAATGGCCAGTCCATATTTCAAGTCCAAGGGGGGACGTAGGGGACTGCGTCTACCCCTAGCTTGCCTGCACAAAGGAACCTCAAGGTTTGTCCACCGGGGGGGGGGCATCATCTGTGGCAGGACCAGGCACCGCAGGGACAGGAGGGGGAAGGGTAGGTGTTGTGGGTGCAGGGGGGATGTCTCCACAACAGGGGGTGGGGCAGCACCGAATGTGGAGGCGAGATCAGTGCTGCACACCGCTGCCAGTGCCTCCATCCGAACCCCTGCACCTGAGGATTCCCCAGGGTCAACAGAGGGTGTGGTGGGTGAGGGATGGGGTGCAGCGCTCTTGGGAGAGGGGGTCGACCTGGTGGGGGACTCAACTCCTGTGCCCGGGGACTTCCTCACCTGCTTGTGGGGTGGTTGCTCAGTGGGAGCGAAGTCCAGCTCACCCATAAAGATCTCCTTGGGTGAGAGTTTGGCAGGGGAGCCAAGGGGAGTGGTTTTGGAGAAACAGGGTTGTGAGGACTGCGGACTGCGACTGTGGCTGCGTGTATGTCGTCTGTCCCCAGACCCTGTGGGTGTGCCTACATCCCCCTGAGTGTGCATGCCAGGAAGTGTGTGCTTTGCCTTACTTGGGAGTGTGCTGGCTGTGTCTGGAGGGGTGCGTGCCCGTGACTGTCTGGATGTGCGTTGGACAGGCATGGGAGAGGGAAGTGTGGATGGGTCTGGGGTAGGGGGGACGGAGCGCTGCAGGAGACTAACTGCTGCCATCAGGGAAGAGTCCATGGACCGCAGAATCCTGCGTTGGTCAGACATCGTTGCTGACATGCCCTCCATGAAAGACACCATCTGTGTGAGCAATTTAGTGTGTCCATGGAAGACATTCAGCACAGATGCCTGCCCAACCTACAACTGCTGCAGTATGTCCACAGACTCTTCACTGAGGGCAGCAGGGGTGACAGGGGCAGGGGGTGCGGTGCCTGGGCCGAAGGAGACATGGTGGGCCTCTGCACGGACAGAAGGGACGGGAGCAACTGGGAGGGCGGAGATGGTAACGGAGGAGGCAGGTACAGATGTGGGTTATGCTGCCAGGTGGTGTTGCAGCATCCGCCTCCCCCAGGAGGTCAGCGTCGGACCCGTCGGCGTCGTAGCTGGTATCATGTCCAGACAGGTCCTCTGACTGACTCCCCTCACCCTCCGTGCCACTGGCTCCTCCTGACTCCACAGCACTGGTGGCACTGTCACTGGGTCCCTGCTCCAGGTCCGTGCAGGTGTCTCCCTCCGTTGCGGAAGATGATGCTGTGGGCAAGGAGAAGAAACCGAAATGCATCAGTCACCTGTATACATCTGACACATAAGCAGAAAAAGCAATTGGTCACAGTGCATATCAGGCAATGCATCATGAGTAACAGCTAGATTACTTCGCACATATGTAAGCTCGGTACTGCCCAGTTGGTAGACCCACTATGCCACTTGGACACAAGGAAAAAAAGAACACACCAGGCCACTACTTGAATGAGAAATACACTGAGAAGCTAGTGTCTGTGAACCGGTGAGCACAGCAATACAATGAAGTCATGCCACCTCTTGTTTACCCCGAAAGAAACAGTAGTGGTGCACCCAACGTAAACTGACACACCTCATACTCAAGTTGTCACCACACTCAGAGACCTGTAAGTACTTTGGAACACAAAACGAAAAAATGTTGGTACCTTGGGACTCACAATACTTTACACAATCGACTTGTTTGGAATGTGCCAATTCGCCATTTCGCGAAAAGAACACTCATGTGCCTGCATGAAATATGTCTCACAAGGCAGTGCACACAAAACTACATTTACACTGTCATTGAAGAAGCTGTCACCTTTCTAAGAAGCCACTGTTAGAAATGAATGGTGTTGCAGAAAGTACATATACATGGGCCCACGGAGGTCTGGATGTCTTGAGACTTGTTAGTTTGTATCACCAACAACAAAGGAGTCTCACAAAATCCAGACCACTGTGGGAACATGTATATGGAGTATCTGCAACACCATTTAATTCTAACAGTGGCTTCTTTGCAAAGGTGCCAGCGTGTTCCATGAAAGTGGAAATGTTGTTTGGTGCGCACTTCCTTGGGAGACATCTTTCATGCAGGCACATCAGTGTTCTCAACACAAATCATCAAATTACCACATTTAAAACATGAAGAACTGTTGACAAGTGGTGTGAGTGCCAAGGTACAATTTTTTTAGAGTAACAACTTGAATTATGTCAGTTGTCACATGGCCATCTGTCACCTGATTACACAGTTGGCTACACATATGACCTACTGCCTGTCATCTGGAGTGGCACCAATGTCCACACTCAGGACAATGCATAAGCTACTGGGCCTGCAATTGGGTTCTTAAAAAGCATAGCTGTACTGTGGAGACACCATCATGGCAAGCCAGAATGTCCACACAGATGTCAGCAAACAAAGTCCAAACTGCGTTGCATCTGAACCACACACAGGTGCCAAAAATGTATGAGCAGGAATCATGTTTTAGAAAAAATGACACAGGCTGCAAAGTACGAAAATTAAGCACTGGCCAGCATCACAGGGGCACTGCACGGTGATCCTGTGTACAGCCAATTCTCACACACAGGTCAGACCTGGCAAGGAAAAATCAGGGGTGCCCGTGTAGGCCTCTCCCGCACAACCACCCATACCTGAGTCAATGTGATTGATACAGATCAAGAAGTGGCACCTCTTATTCAGGGTAACAAAAACTGTGCAGAAAAAATTGCTAGATTTACACAACATCACCTCCTGGGGCTGGCAACATATATTTGTGACAAACAACCAGCAACAGATTTTTGTGAATAGCCACACAGGTACTGCCCAGTGTGAGTATGCACAAGCAAAATGTTGTATCCCTGTCCAGTGGACACATGTAGCACACATTAGAAAAATACAAACTAGGCCAGGGACCAATGCCACAGAGGCAGACCTATGCTGAACCCACAGAGAATGTGCACAGTGTTGAATGGCACACATGATTAGGAGGCCAGGGTGTCTCAGGGGACTGTAGTGGGCACACTGCTCCGTGTTCCTGGAATGAGCTGACTGTACCATGAGCAACCGTCATGGCACTATGCATATCTCACACTCATGCACATCATGTCTGAGGCCACCACATTGGTCATGCATGCTGCAAGGGTGTTCAGTTGAAACCTCACACTCCTATGTTGAGAATCATCATCAGTGCCAACAAATATGGACCCCCAACATAGTGAACAGGTCATGGCACAGGCAAGGTACCAACACAAGTCACAGACCACCCTCCCACATGATGCAGAAAGCAATGTGCACTTAGATTTACTGGAACCTTAGATGACCATGTGCAAATGTGATTACACGCAGACCAGGGGAAGGGGAAGGGATGAAAAAGAGCACCAGGTGACATTGGGGAACAAAAAATGCACTGCACATATAAACTCTGGGAGTGTATCCAGGCTACAGAGCACTTCCAAAAGCTGGTGACACATAACACAACAAACATCCATGTACCTACCCCCTCGTTGCTGCAGTCTCTCCTGTAACTGCCTATCGAGGTCAGGGAATACCACTGCCAGGACACGGGTCATGTGGGGGGTCAGGCGTCGGCGCCCGCCGTGGGGGCAAGGAGAGTCGATCCCCAGCTGGAGCCGGGCGATCCGCCGGGTCCCGCACCGGTTGTCCTGCCACCTTTTGTGGACCTGGGGCAGGATCCGACTACGCTCCCCCGCATATCTCACAGCCCTGACGATGTCCCTCCAGATCACCCCCTTCTCGTAGGCAGTTACCTGTCAGGATGACAAAGTGACACAACATCAATACACCTGCTCCATGTCCCAGACACCCAACATCTTTAAAATGTTGAACAGGGCATAGGATGCTGACAGGAATTGCATCATTCACAATGAGAAATTGGCCTGTGTGCAAGCCCCAATGCACTACATGGCATTGAAAGTCAACAGGTGGCATGAGGGGTGCGACACACTTACTAATCATGGCACACACTGTGCAGCACATGCAACAGCAGGCTGATGGCGAGCACGTGTCAAGCAGTCACATGTCCCACTCCACTGACGCACCCTCAGCAGACTAGACAGACACACCCAGGCACAGATCACTCGCCTGTCAGTCACAACGGCGGTTACGACCCTCACTCTGCACATGTGCCACTTGACAGTGGGGTGTCACAGGCGTCGTGCCAGCTCTGCAAGTCAGACACACAGCACGGCTTACTTGTCACATCAGATAGGTAGATCTGTTGCCTCCTCCATGCAGCTGTGGTGCAACACTTCACATAGACACTCACCCACATGACAAGGAACATTCACACACATCAATGTCCATGAGGTCGTACACATCATTTGGACACTCTCACCACAGGTCCACTCAACTCATACACATCTGTGGGTACAGTCACCTGTCACACTGGGGGGACCACTGAATCACCTCAGGACAATAGGAAAAAAAGCCACCAAGGATTTGCCAGGCTGAATGTGTCATGCACTATGCAGTGAATGTCACAGTAAGCAAGCAAGTGAGGAGTGCACACAGGAACTACCTCATGCTCTGCATGAGAGACATAAGCATGCCCCCCCTGGGACCCACTCTAAACAACATTGCATGTCTGTCACACCTGGACACAATGCCAGAAGTGACAGTCACACAACAGGTGCATAGGGAAAGGTAGTGGAGTCAGCACTCACCTGCTCCCCTGGTCTCCCATACAGCTTGGGGTACTGTGGGAGGAGGACGTCCAGCAAGGCCCCATTCTCCTCCAGGGTGAATGGCTGGGCCCTCTCCACAGTATGTGACATGGTCCAGAGGAAGCAGAGACAGCAGCAGTGTGGTCGACTGGAAAGTTGTGCAGGCAAGTGCCCTCTCATGGGTTCTGGCTGCCTTATATCTGTCTTTCTGAGGGGCATTCATTGTGAGGAGTACATAGTGATTGGTTAGACACATTTGCATCGTACGTTTACTCCAATCCCTTTAAACATACACCTATGACACGCATTTGCATCGTTCAAATTTTGAGCATCATGTCAAGTCAACAACCACTTTGCAACATTGTATTTTTTGGCCAACTGACTGTTCCAGGACACCTGATGGACACATTTCAACTGAAAACTCAGTATCCATGACAACCAGCATGCATTTAGGGCCTAATACTTGTCCCTTATGTGTCCCCTATGTAATTTTGAAATCCACACACAGGTGGGGTGCATTTCACACGTACCCCTACGGCACAATGGTGAAACGAAGCGTACACACGCGATGATTGCGGGTGTACGGTGCCTTTCACACGTACCCCTGTGGCACAAGTACATTTGAGAAACGAAGCGTACACAAGTGATGATTGTGGGTGTACGGTGCATTTCACACGTACCCCTATGGCACAAGTACAATAGTGAAACGAAGCGTACACACGCGATGATTGCGGGTGTACGGTGCGTTTCACATGTACCCCTACGGCACAAGTACAACGGTGAAACGAAGCATTCACACACGATGATTGCGGGTGTACCCTGCGTTTCACACGCTTACAATGGTAATACAGGCGTACACATGCCAGGAATGGAGGGCTACGAGTCGCACAAGGATGTCCATCAAGTACTTGTCATTGCATACTTTCAAGGTGTGTCAGCCAGTGATATTGCACATGTCATCTCATCTAGTTGCACAATTGATGTGTGATGACCTGTGTACACATGTCATGTGTGATGGGGCACTATGTGGCACACATCACCTTGACACTTGCCACATGTGTGTCTGTAGTCCAACTGTGTCATGCACAGCAGCAGTGGGATGGCACAGTCATCACCACCCGCACCTGTCTCCTGATGCCAGGGACAGGGACACTCTCTCAACTGACATGTCACGATCAGCGTGCCCCTATGTGACTATAAAAGAGCAATAAACAAGCCAATGCTGCGTGTAAATTAACCTACAAATTACCGTGACCTGAATGAAACAAGAGCACTAACAACCAATTATTTCGTTGGATTTAATCCTGTGAAAATTCTTTTTAGTTCACGATCAAAAACATTTAAAACTGAAACAGTACATATTCATTGGACAACACATGAAGAACTTAACTTAAAGATGACAATATTGGGAACATTTAGACACCACTGTGTTCATTCATACACTCACCCATAAGGCCAACATTCATACCACTCATACTACTCATGCATCCACAATAACATGCGACTTATAACAGAAATGTATAATTAATAATCTTTACACATAGGCCATCAAACCACTACTGAACATAATGATGAAGCTTAAATGCTGTTTTTTACAAGATTGACCGTTGAAAAACAAGGTCTACGCGTTTCGAATCCCTTAGTTGGCAGGGATTCTCATCAGGACCGACATAGGACTTAGTCTTTAAGGAGAACTCAGCCACAACTGGGTGTGTGAAGCGGTGTCTGGTTGACTGAACGTGATTCTGCCTAAAATCAGAAACCACCACGGGTTTATTCGCGTTGATGGGTTCAGAACGAGATCTCCGGAGGAGGAGAGAATGGAAGACTCAGCTGCAACTCGGTCGTCTGAAGTTCCCGAGCGAGGACTCGCAAGGCGTGAGGTTCACCGGCCGTTTAAAGGTTCGGTCACAGTAGACCTTACGGGTGATTCACTCCCTGAGAAACAGAGACACGGACAACGCCGGCTCTCCAGAGCTCTCTACTGTGACCGAACCTTTAAACGGCCGGTGAACCTCACGCCTTGCGAGTCCTCGCTCGGGAACTTCAGACGACCGAGTTGCAGCTGAGTCTTCCATTCTCTCCTCCTCCGGAGATCTCGTTCTGAACCCATCAACGCGAATAAACCCGTGGTGGTTTCTGATTTTAGGCAGAATCACGTTCAGTCAACCAGACACCGCTTCACACACCCAGTTGTGGCTGAGTTCTCCTTAAAGACTAAGTCCTATGTCGGTCCTGATGAGAATCCCTGCCAACTAAGGGATTCGAAACGCGTAGACCTTGTTTTTCTACGGTCAATCTTGTAAAAAACAGCATTTAAGCTTCATCATTATGTTCAGTAGTGGTTTGATGGCCTATGTGTAAAGATTATTAATTATACATTTCTGTTATAAGTCGCATGTTATTGTAGATGCATGAGTAGTATGAGTGGTATGAATGTTGGCCTTATGGGTGAGTGTATGAATGAACACAGTGGTGTCTAAATGTTCCCAATATTGTCATCTTTAAGTTAAGTTCTTCATGTGTTGTCCAATGAATATGTACTGTTTCAGTTTTAAATGTTTTTGATCGTGAACTAAAAAGAATTTTCACAGGATTAAATCCAACGAAATAATTGGTTGTTAGTGCTCTTGTTTCATTCAGGTCACGGTAATTTGTAGGTTAATTTACACGCAGCATTGGCTTGTTTATTGCTCTTTTATTATAATTGGTTTGGCCTTGCTGCCATACGAGCCAGAACCCCCTTTGGTTTTCTACCTATGTGACTATGTCATGTGTGTGTTATGTGTTCCCAAGAGCTTGCTGTTAGTGTTCCGTCAACTGCATCTGCTGTTGGTGCATCCAACATGGGTCTGTGTGGAGATGGGCATGGCACACATCTACGCACACCATGCCACATGTGGATTCCCATGGCTGTAGGGTCTGTGTGCATCGGACATCATATTTTCCCAGGCATACATGTCTGCGTCGTCTCAATGGCTGTGTTTAATTGTTGTCACGTGTACCCCTTCATCGCAATGTGTGTCATATGCACATTTGACATTCCATGTGACCTGTGCGTGTGCCTTGCAGTCAACTGTCTGGATGAGATGACATCCTTCCAATGCAGCTATGTGGATGTGTGTCACTCCGGTGATATCTCTGGCTGTTCACTCAGACTTGCCCCCAGCTCATTTCAGGGCCTGTCATGTAGACTTGACAATCAACAGGTGTATCTGTCTTTTCATAGGAATGCCAGCAAGGTGGCATATGTGTCCTGGATGTATTGCACACACCAGACTCCATAGTTACCTGATGTGTAGTAGCAGTTTAGCATGTGCTATGTTCATTGACATTGATGTTGGCAGACTCTCAATCTTCATGATTCCTAACAATGTCTTGCAGGGCACCGCCTGTCCCAAGAACAATGCCAGACTTGGCTGCCATGAGGGAACGTGCCTGCATCCGACGTTACAGATTCACTCAACAGTTAATTGAGGACTTGACCGACAGGCTGGCACCACACCTCCAACCGCGACACAGGTATCCTACTGCGCTGACCCCAAAGATGAAGGTGATGGCAGCCCTACATTTTTTTGCCACAGGTACGTTTCAATTGACCATAACTGATGTTGGTGGGATGTCACAGACAATGTTCAGCCGTGTCCTGCGTGATGTTTTGGCAGCCATGTTGGAGCACCTTGATGAATTCATCAAATTTCCTACTCCTGGGAAGTTGACAGATGTCAAGGGTGATTTCTATGCCCTGGGAGGGATGCCCCATGTCATTGGGTCCATTGATGGGACACATGTGGCTTTGGTACCACCACAGGCACAGGAGCAAGCCTATCGCAACCGTAAACATTACCACTCAATAAATGCCTTTGCGGTGTGTCTTGCTAACATGCTGATTTCTCATGTCTGTGCACGTTTTCCAGGATCAGCACACAATGCCTATATCATGAGGCGTAGCAGGGTGCCACAAATGATGCTGCGGCTGCACAACAAACGAGCATGTCTTGTTGGTGGGTATACTCTGTTGGTCCTGTGTGTTGCGGTATCTTTGGCTCTTACGGCATCTCCTGACCCACTTATTTACATGATGTTTCCATGTAGGGGACTCTGGATATCTCAACATGCCATGGCTAATTACACCTCTCCGCAATCCAAGAACAGCTGCAGATCACAGGTACAACAATGCACACGGGCAGACCAGGCGAGTGATTGAGAGGACGTTTGGCCTCCTGAAGAGCCGATTCCGGTGCCTTGACAAGACAGGCGGGTCCCTCCCATATGCATCAGAGAAGGTGTGCAAAATCTTCATTGTGTGCTGCATGCTGCACAACATGGCCGTTGAGAAGGCAGTGCCACTCATCCTTGATCCTGATGAGGAGCAACACCCACCCGTGGAGGATCCAGGGCTTGGCCACAAGGCAAGTGATGAGGAGGATGAGGATGATATCCGGAGTCAGCTCATACGCAACTTCTTCTCATAATGGTGAGTCACTGGGTATGAGTGTGCAAGCTTGTAGCATTGAGTGGCATGTGTTGCAATGTGTGTGTCCAACTGACTGAATGCAAATTGACTTTGATGTGTGTACTGATGTGTCACTCAAATGATGATGTAATGCCACACAGTTTTGCGGAGAGACTTTCTTTGAAATTTGCATGTGTCCAACATTGTTCATGTTTCGTAACTGACCATGTGTGCTGTGAGATTTGTTTTAGGTGACTTCTTGTGTGTCTGTCATTCTCAGGTTTTTGCGCCTGTTGTCTGCTCGTGTCATCTTTGTCCTCCTGCTATTCCTATGCCAACTGCCTACACAGCGCTGTCCCGCCTACCAGAGCAGAACAACCAGGTCATCAGCGTTCCATGCACGGACATGTGGAAATGTCAGTTTGGGTAAGGATTGCAGCAAGGCTTTTTGGAGGTGGTACGGGTTGGGAATGTGTGGGGACTGCTTCTGTGCATGTTGTGGTACCATGCATACATGTCTTCTCACCATGGAGCATATATCATGTAGCATCACTCCCATGACATGATAGTCACCCTTCTTGACAGTCATCTGTAGTGGAGTGTGGAGTCTGATGAAGGCATCAATGTGCTTAAACCTTGCCTCTGAAACATTGCTGATGCTACGGGTGGACATAGTGTGGGACATCATAACAACTGGCTTATGGTGATTTGCAGCATCGCCGTGTGCAGCAGGATGTGTTTGGCTCATCCCCTTGACTTGTGTGCCAGTTCATTGGGATTTAGAACATCCGTGTTGTGAAGGGGGGGTCCAGCGTATGTCCCACATGTTCTGTCAACTGACCTATGAGCAATCCAAAGTGCCTCATCTCTGTCACTGCATATCTCTTGCCAGTTTGCATGCGTCATCTATGGCATAATTGTCAAAGATTGAGCATATGAGTGTATGTGTACTTCGGCAACATGCATGCATTTCTTCATGGCTAATAATCTCTATTGTGCATGAAGTACCTGGTTGTGTATGTATTTGTGCAGGTTGCTCCCCACTACGGGACGTCAACGCCTGCTGACGGTGTGTCTCCTGTGCGCAGCTCCGCATTTTGTTGCCTGATCCTGTGGCCGTCATTTTTGTTGATTCTTCATATATTTTCTCAGAGTGACCCATGAGGGACCTGACACTCCTTCCTTTACATACACCTGTTGCACTGTGCCTTTCTGACCTCCTTGTCTTTGTGTGCTACTTTTTGCCTAGTTTCTCACCCCTTCCGTCTGCTGCTGCCTCACCTGCAGCACCACCCCACCGAGTGCCCTGATTCGGCAACCCACACACCTACAAAATGCTCCTCCCTTCCCCCTCCACCCATTCTAAATGCAGCTAGCAGCTTGTCTGTGCCACTGTTGCACCAACGCTGTGCCAAAGGCAGGACCGTCTGCGCCTGCAACGTGCACAGTGCACGACCCTCTGGTCCTTGCATGACCCACGTCACACAACAGGCTCATGCTGCAGCCACCCTCCAAGCAATGTCCTCCAGACAATCAACCGCTTGCTATCAGGCAACCCCTAAGCGCACACACGACACCTTTGCATGCTGAGTGTGTAACTCCAACTGCCTACACAGCGCTGTCCCGCCTACCAGAGCAGAACAACCAGGTCATGTGCATCCTACTCCACACCCACTCCTTCCACAAGCACGCCATTGGACTCTGTTACCTCCTCAACACAACGGTCCCACACATCACCTTCATGACAGTAACATGGTCAAAAGCATCATCAGCACACAACTTCTTCATTGACATCTCAGACGGATACAAGACCACCCGCAGGGACAGCACCAACAATCCCGGAGGATGAATTGCAATTTATTCCCAAGTACACCCTCTGAGTCACAAATCCGGTTTTGCTCCAACCACCTGGCAACCCTCAGAGTAACACTCATCTACAGATCTCCAGGCCTACATCCACAATTCTGCAAAGCCATCAACACGTGCATCTGCACGCATGCCCTCACCTCCACAGGCTACATGTGGCTGGGGGCCATTAACTTCTTGCTGGAGGAGAACCACACCACCATCCAACATTGGTCCATCAACATTTGCATCCACGTCTCTGACAAGTAACACACTGGCCCACACCCCGCTACCGATCCCGCAAAGATGCTTGATGTAAGTCACCACAGACAAGCTGTGTGGGACACTTGAACCAACACCACCGCCCCACCCTGCAACCTCACATACTGGATCAGCTACTGATCCAACAATCTTGCCACATTGACGGACTTTCCTGTGAAGCACAACAACAGTTAAGCCACCTGGGACAAGGCAGACGTACTGGACTCATACAGATCAAGCCGGACTCTTGTGCAAACCTTGCAACACAAAGTACCTTCATTTACCTTACAGCCCTGGAAAACGCCACACACAGCCATCACCATATCCTCAGCAAGGACAAGTGGAGATCCTTCAGATAGGGCCGAGACACCAAAACACACAACATCAAGGAGCTCATCAGCATTGTGAGTGAACTGACAGCAGATCTCCATCCAAAAGACACCCCACCCTTGCAAGGCAGATCACATCCCTTGCAACTTTCTACCACTGCAAGCTCATGGCCATACACGACAGCCTTGGCACACAGAGGCAGACAGCACTATTATCCGCGTGACAAACCCCCCTCAGGTTCTGGACTCCCGTCAGCAACAAATACACCATCTGGCTCATGTGCACCATCCACTCTGGCTCTCCATCAGGCCCCTTCCCACACAACATCTCAACCACATCATTCCCATCCTTGAAGCCCACGTCCAGGGTGTCCTGAATGTCTCATTTGAGATTGCCACATTCCATGGGAGCTGGAGGCATTCCAAGACCCAGGCCCTTCTTCAACAACGGATGGCAGTACCGAAAGATCTCCTGGACCATCACCCTGCTTCCCTACCCAGCAAATGTCACAGGAAGACACTCAACGAGCGACTGACAAACTTCCTCCGCGCAAACAGCTCCAGGCAACCGGCAACAGAACATCTTCCACAGTAATCACACCACTGCAACAGTCATCATTGCCACCACCGACAACTTAGCCCTACTCAACAATGGTGAGACCACCCCCATGACCTCTCAACGGCATTGTACACCATGTGCTACCACACTGTCAGCTCACACATCTCCAACACTGGTATCCAGAGGAGGGCCCAGGATTAAATCACCAAGTAGCTCACCAGCAAGGCCCAGGGAGTCGGCCTCCACCCTGCAGCATGTAGTACACTGGGGTCATGCGGCCCATGCCCCAGGGCTAATCTCTCAGCATGACGATCTTCAATGTCTCCATGACCCCCCTCTCCACCATCACATGCACACACGACCTCATCATCATCTCGTATGCCATTGACACCCAGCTGCTCCTCAACCTCACCAAAGACCCAGCCATTGCCAGATCCAACCTTCAAGAAGGCATGAGATCCGTTGACGAATGGCTGACCATCAGCCACCTGAGGCTGGACTTGGACAGGACTGAGGTCATCATCTGAGGATTGTCCCCTTATGGCTGGGTCAACTCCTTGTGTCCCACCTGCCTGGGCACCGCACCAGCACCCAGTGGCCACGCACGCAAGCTGGTGTTCATCATGGACTCATCGCTCACACTTACCATGCAACTCAAAACCATCTGTACCTCACGCTGCAACACCCTCCGCATGCTGCAAATGATCCACAGATAGATCCACTCTAAGGCAAGACAGACCGTCCCCCAGGTCCACGACACCAGCCGGATCAAGTACAGCAATGCCCTCCAAGGAGGAACAACAGCAAAACTGCAGGAGAAGTTGTCCACATCCAGGGTGCATCCGCACACCTCATCTTCAACATCCCCCGCCCCAGCCACATCACCGTCCACCTGAGATAGCTAGAATGGCTCACTGTCTGCTGCAGGATCACCTTCAGACTCCTGAACCACACTCAGGAGGCAGTCCAGAACCCCAGACCCAAAACCGACCTTGGACGTCTGTCTTCCAACACCCTGTTGGCCCAACTTCGTGCAGCCCACCTTGCCCTGGCCACCATTCATCACATCGACAGAACAACTGCATGCAGGAGATAGTTCTCCCACCTCGCAAAACAGACCTGGGACTCCCTCCTCGGGCACCTCAACATGACCCATGACCTCTACACCTTCATGATACTCTGGCAAATTGTTCTGTCTGAGCAGGATTGCAAGCCACCCCTCAGCAGCTTGAGGCCATCACGGGTGAGTATTGGGCTCCATATCTGTATTTGGTGATACATTGTGACCCATGTGTGTCCTCGACCGGACTCAGATCCAAGTGTATGGATGGCTGGAATTAGTTCCACACTCAGGCATACTTTGACATATCCCCACACGTATGTTGTTTACTCATGCTAAATGACTGCAACATAAAATTACAATTATCATTTTTTTTATTATAGGTCTGGGGTGTGATTTGTGCACAGAAAAAGGTGCAATACAGGGACCATAGAATCCAAAGTTCACAGGGGGAGATGGGATCCTTGGCATTTGAAGTCATCAGGGTCCAGGCCACAGTGTTTGGCATAATTGGTCAGACTGTGACCAGCAAGTCAATGTGGCAGATGATGTCAGTCAATGAGGTGATGCTGTCGCACATGGAGGCCAGGTGCCACGCCAGGTGACCTGGGAGATGTAGATGGTCCGCTGCCTCTCACGGTCTTTTCCATGGACGACCCACCTTCCTCCGGGGACCCTCAGATGCAGGCCTTGACGATGCTTGGGACGCTCCATCGGACGAATCCTCCTCCTCCCTCCCTGTGGCTGGTGGTGGTCTTCGCCTGGTGGTACAGGGAGGGTTGCCCATGTTGTCGGCGATCCGACGGAGTGACTGGCTTATGTCCCTTTGCACCGCCAGGAGCTCAGCCAGTCTTGCCTCCATCTGTCCTTGGTGTTCTTGTTGACTGGCGTGTTGCTCGGCCTGCTGATTCTTAATCTCTGTGAGGGCCACCACTACCTGGCTGAACTCCCTGGTGTCAAGCCGGTATGCGTCCATGATGTTGTCTATGTGTGACATACCGGTCCCTTCAGCTGTCTGGTCAGGTTCTCGCCTCTGCCTGCCTCCACTCCCACCACCCCTGCCCACATGAGCCTGGTCTGCCGTTGTGGGCACATCGGGTCTATGGGACCCCTGAGGGATGGCAGTAGCAGTGTTGTCTGCCTCCTCCTGGGTGCCCGGCGCACCTTGCCCCTCCTGGTCAGACTGGCTCAGGTGTTCACTGCGGCAGGGCTCCTCGGTGTCTCCTGGGATGTGGCAGGAATGGGGGTGGTGGTTGGTGCAGATGTTCCTGAACCAGGTGCTGCAGGGGCTTGGACACCAGAGGGTCCAGGTCGGTCGGGGTCATCCGCGGAGTGTTGAGAGGCGTCGCTGACGGTGGGATCAGGTTCCTCCCGAGCCTGGGACTGTGATTGTTCACCCCCATTGTTGGGGGGAGAATCATCACGCTGCCCTGTGTGTGAGAGACAGACAATGTTAATGCTGTTTCATGCAACATCCATGTTTCATACACATTCAAGTTGGCACTGTTCCTCCAGGTAGTTGAATGTGCCTAGCATTCTCCTCAATGTTCACTTGTGGATGGGTATGTTGCGGGGGACAGATTGATATGTTCTCCTGAGTCTTTGACATGTATATTTTTGGCTTGGATGCTTCTTCGGCTTTGTATTGGTGTTGTGTTACATATCCATTGTGTCAGTGGGTAAATCCATTGCCTGTCCCGGGGGTGTCTGCTTGTGTAAGGGGTGTGTGTGACAGGGCCTGCTGGTGGGTGTAGTGTGATTTGGCACTGGGGCTCCCAGGTGATGTAGCTGTCCCCCCATGGAGCATGCTGCCATGACAGTGAGTGTGAGTTTCCTGTCCTAGATATCTGACCTTGTTGTCTTGGTGTTTGTGTTTGCACTGGTCACAGGAGGGCCTTGTGCTGCCTACACCCGGGCCAAATGTCAGCTATCTTGTCAGTCCTTTCCCAATCCCTGTGCATTGCGCATGGTGCATGGGTATGTACCTGGGCCATATGGCATGAGGGCAATTGTGTCTGATTTGGAGTTTAACAATGCGTTTTGTGACCCCCACCCTCCCAGCATACGGGACATGCATTCTTGGGTTGGTGCTTCGTGTAGCATGGTACATAGCATGGCCTTGCTTTCTTAATGGGGCATACACATGTTATTGGCATTAGAGTTGTTTTTGACTGTGGTTGTTGCCGGTGAGGGCTTGGGGGTAGTTGCGTGCATTTTGTGTGGATGCCATTACCCCATGTTACGTAAGTTGTTTGTGTACTCACCAGGCTCTGGAAGTCCTTGAAGTCCATGTACCCCACCGGTGGAAGCAGGGCCATCACCTTCTCCTCCCAGGGATAGAAATGTATTGGTCTGCGGGGCCCACACCCTCCAGTGATGTTGCTCTGGACGTAGTCATCATTCATTTTTCGCTTGACCGCCCTTCGCAGGTCGTACCACCTGGATTGGCATTCAGTTCTGGTCCTTCTGATGGGTGCAACAGCATTCACCCTATCGACGATCCTCTGCCACAGGTGTGATTTTTCGGCCATGCTGGTCTGTCTGACCAATGTTCCAAACAGCTGTGGCTCGACTCTGATGACTTCATTGACAAGGATCTCCCGCTCCTCCCTTGTGAACTTTGGATTCTTGTCTATGGGCATGGTGTGGGGTGAGGGTGTGGATTGTTGTGGGTGTGTGGGTGTGAAGTTGTGGGTCTGAATGTGAAGAGGGGGTATGTGTGAAGGAGGTTGTGTGAAGGTGTATATGTTAAGGTGGATGGGTGCAGCTGTATGTGTGTGCTCTCTAGCTGCAGTGAGTCTGTTGCAAAGGCTCATGGTTTGTGTGTGTGGGCCCTTTTTATTGGTCCATTTGTGGATGGGCCTCAGTTTGAATTTTTGTTGGGTGTGTTATAAAGGGTAGTTGTGAGTTTGCCCCTCTGTTTGACTGTTTGGATGTGGCCAGGTCAGTAATTTCCATGTTTTGTGCACCGTAGACGTGTTTTGTGGTGTTGTGTGAGTCGAATAGACCCTCCTTGTGCTGTTTTACATTGCCTATGTATGGTGCGAACATACGCAATGTTTTTGTGAGGTGCGTACATACATGAGGATGTTGTTGTGGGGTGCGTACATACGCGATGTTGGGGTACGCACCGTACATACGCGATGATGTTGTTGTGAGGTGCGTATATACGTTCAGGATGTTGTTGTGGGGTGCGTACATACGCGATGTTGGGGTACGCACCGTACATACGCGATGATGTTGTTGTGAGGTACGTACATACGTGAGGATGTTGTTGTGGGGTGCGTACATGCACGATGTTGGGGTACACACTATATATACGCGATGATGTTGTTGTGAGGTGCATACATACGCAATGTTGGGGTACGCACCGTACATACGAGATGATGTTGTTGTGAGGTGCGTACATACGTGAGGATGTTGTTGTGGGGTGCGTACATACGCGATGTTGGGGTACGCACCGTACATACGCGATGATGTTGTTGTGAGGTGCGTACATACGCGAGGATGTTGTTGTGGGGTGCATACATACGCGATGTTGGGGTACGCACCGTACATACACGATGATGTTGTTGTGAGGTGCGTACATACGTGAGGATGTTGTTGTGGGGTGCCTACATATGCGATGTTGGGGTATGCACTGTACATACGCGATGATGTTGTTGTGAGGTACGTACATATATGAGGATGTTGTTGTGGGGTGTGTACATATGCAATGTTGGGGTACACACCGTACATACATGATGATGTTGTTATGAGGTGCATACATACACGATGTTGGGGTACGCACCGTACATACGCGATGATGTTGTGATGTTGGGGTATGCACCGTACATATGCGATGATGTTATTGTGGGGTGCGTACATACACGATGTTGGGGTATGCACCGTACATACACGATGATGTTGTGATGTTGGGGTAGGCACCATACATACGCGATGATGTTGTTGTAAGGTGCGTACATATGCACGGGGTGGCCTGTACGACTCGTACCCCTGTACGACACGCACCCCGGGAACTACTTTTCCCAGGATACGAGTCGTACAAAGTTTGCTTGGTAGCGGGTAAAGTCATTTGTTTTCCATACGAATACTAAATCGGAAAGCCGGTCCGGATTTTTTAAGTAAATTATGCGTTTTGTACCGTAGCGGGTTGTGGGTTTAAAGGGGAATAGGGTGGGAAGTAATTTAATTATAGTAAATTAACTAATAATTTTTAGGAATTTTTAAAAAAATGTGCGTTTTATGTTCTGTAGTGGGTTGTGGATTTATAGGGGTATAGGGTGGCAAGTAATTTAATTGTAATTAAGTAATTATAATTTTTTATTTCTTGGTATTGATCAATAATTTATTGTTAATTAATTATTAATTGGTATTTAATTTGTATTAATTGATTAACTGATAATTATATTAATTGTATTAATTTATTATTGGTGCGGGCTGTGGGTTTATACGAGAATAGGGTGGGAAGTAATTTAATTGTAACTAAGTAATTATTCATTTATATTTTTGGGTATTGATAATTAATTTATTAGTAATTAATTGGTAATTACTTTTGATTAATTAATTATTAATTGGAAATTAATTTTAATTAATTAATTAATTGAGAATTAAATTAATTGTGTGAAATGTTAAGTGTAGTGTGTTGTGTGTTTATTGGGGAATAGGATGGAGAGTAATTTAATGTTATTAAAGTAACTATTAATTTTAATGTATTGGTATTTTTAATTAATTTAGTGTTAATTTATTATTAAATCATTATTTAATTACAAAAATTATTTAATTTAAAAGTATGTTATTTTTAACACCTATGCTATCCAGCCGTTTCCATACTGTTGCACTCTTTGGAGTGGGAATAGTTATTTTTACCCCTACGCCATCCAACACTTTCCCTACTGTTGCACTCACTGGAGTGGGAATAGTAGTTTTTACCCCTACGCTATCCAACACTTTCCCTACTATTGCACTCTTTGGAGTGGGAATAGTAATTTTTACCCCTATGCTATCCAACACTTTCCCTACTGTTACACTCTGTGGAGTAAGTATATATATTACTTTATATATGTATATGTTTCATTTATTTTAACATTATATGTATCAGTTATTAATTTTAAAATGTGTTTTAATATTTTAAACTATGTTTCTTTTAATTATATGCATTATTTACTTTATTTTACATTATTTTTATAATATTTAAAAAAACAATATGTTTTACAACTATATTTTTTACATCGATATATTTTTTCTCGATATTTATGTACTTACCATGATGTAGATAGGATGTCGATATTCTTGACTTCGATATTTTGTCAGTGATCCATATTATTAGCTGATAAAGGCGGAGTCTGCAACATACATCAAGAGTTCGATCAAAGATTTTGAGCCTCGTACCTAACCCTATTGTTCAACCATGCGTTTATAACTAACAATATACACGCATCATGGAGAGGTAGTATCCTCCACCCAATCTTCAAAGGTAGTAGCAGATCAGATCCTGTGAAATACCGACTGATCATGTTCATAGATGTCATAGCCAAACTGTATGCCTCTAATCTCCTTCAAGACCTTCAGACATGGGCATTGGAGAAAAACATCATTCCAACTGCCTTTGGACTGGGCACTAGCACAATGACCAACCTTTTGCCCATCACCCTTCTTGTCAAAAAAGCTTTCTGCAAATCCATCAAACTGTACATCTGCTTTGTTGATTTAAAAGCGGCTTTCAACATGGTTCCAAAAGAGCGTCTATGGTCAAAGACGGTTAAATGGGGCATTTCCCCCAAGCTACTCGAGGCTATAGCTGATCTTTACTTGGAAACATGGGTCTGCGTCAAACTACGCAAAGGCGATAGGACAATGAGGAAGATCCCAACTCACACAGGTCTAAAACAAGGATGTGTTCTTGGCCCGAGCCTGTTTAATACCTATATGGCAGACCCAGATGATTGGCTGTCGGAAGCTCAAAGCGACCCACCCAAGCTAGCAAATTGCCCAATATGTGGACGACATAGTCCTGTGCAGCCAGACTCCAATCGGTCTCCAGAGCCTGATACATAAATTTCATGAATATACGTAGGAGCTTGGTTTGGGATTAAACTATAATAAAAACAAAGGTGATCTGTTTTTCTGCAAATGGGCACACGCACACCATGAAATTCAACTGGATGGTAGCAGGGAAAAATATTAGACCTGGTTGGATCATACTTATATCTAGGGGTGACCCTGGATTCTAAACTAAAATATGAAGAACATCGAGCTCACAGACTGGCCCAAGCGAACAAACTTTGATTCGCACTTAATACACTACTAACAAAGTTGGGGTGCCTGCCCTAAGCTCACCTTTTACAAGTAATCGCAGCCAAGTATCTACCCACACTCACTTATGGTTCAGAACTCTTAAAGGTATCTTCTGCCTCCTGCAATTCATCTCTCATGTCCAGGTATGATTGGAAATTGGCCTATTCCACCAATCCCCGGCCAGGACGCCCGCACTCATCAAACTGTGCTGGAAATTGAGAGTGGTATATCCTGAATTGCTGGCCGCCCTATGTCAGACAGAAATAAAGGACCAGCCAAAATCTAAGAACTACTTGCCAACAGTGCTCAAACATGTGCTAACCACTCTCAAGCTGAATGATCCTAGGACCTCAACTTCAGCTTTTAAAAAATTGCCAATGAAGCATCAAAAATACAAGCCTGGACACTTGATGAAGCTGAAATGGCAGGGAAAGAAATATGGATGGATGGTATTGCAATCATATGAGATTTGGGATCCACAACCCTACCTCATGAGTCATATATCCCCATCAATACAGCACTCTTTCTTCTAATTTTTCTGGGAGCTTTTCCATCAAAAGAACAGGTCCCATCGTGGAAACAAACCAGGCCGAACCTCTTCTGTAGGCTATGCTGCCTTTCTGAAGAAACCATACTACATCTCTTGTGCATCTGCCTTGCGGTTGGCCCGCCGAGACGGCGATTATTATTACGAGCTCGCCAGTCTCTTCAGATAAGATCCGGTCGACCAGCCGTGATGACACTTTTGAATAGCCAGTCGCTGCAGCTTGCTTGTAGGGCAGCAAAGTTTCTTCAATTAACAAACAGCTATAAATACAGCGGGAGGAGAGTGAGAGGTCTGATAAAGCCAGCCTGGCACATGGAAAGGATTCTAAACTCAAAACCTCATTCATTTAAGCTTCAATGGCACATCAGCAACAACTGGGAATTTGTATCTCTTCAAATTGCTCAAAAGCGCATAAGGTACAACCAGTCCAGGGGTCATACATGGAGCAGAGTCGTTGGGTTGCCTAACCTAGCCTTACTGAATCACACAGCTCAGAAAAGGCAATTGTTGAGGGCACCATGGCAAATTGAGATTTGTGTTATTACCTTTGACACGCGTCATATTCAAATGGGACGGTTTCACCTACATAGAACTTTAAATAAGTTTTAAAGCGGTGTGACTCCCAGGACTAATCGGTCTGTCCCAAGCCACCAGTTGGTGATTTAAGTTGGCCCCTACACTTTAGTTGATCAAAAACATCACTACGGGCAATTTTAAAACTTTTTACCCTTTCTATTAGTGTATGGTTTTATCTGCTATGAGATTTTAAACATTAGATTTTATGTCATTGTTTCATGTCATTGTAAAGGTTTTAACTAACCAAAGAAATAAGATACTTTCTTTCCCTGACAAGAGTGGGATGATAGAAGAATTTGCAAAGAATATTTGTGACCTGAGACCTGAATTAGACCACTAGTGTATTAGGGAGTTTAGGAAAAGGAGCTTCTGATTTTGGCAACTGGTTTGTGACAGTGTGGTGAACCTTTTAGATTCCTTTTGAGAACTATATTAATTATTAGCATTTGCTTAATATGCTTATATACTTTACAGAAAGGAATTAGATGCAATTTAACAAAGAATAATGATAAAGAAAGAAAAAGACAAATCAGAGCAGAATAAGAAATGGAAGCGATAAACAATAGGGAATTTAAGAAGTTGAAGCAAATTGAAATCCTGAAAAATAGAAAGGATGACTCAGCAAGGAATGAGAGTGCACACTAAAGATTCATTGTGAAGAAAAGTGTGATAGTCTTTCAACTATCGGAGGGGGGAAACTGGTGGAAGGAATTGTATTTGTTAGCAAAATGCTGTTATTAATACTGTGAAAAGTTTACGCTAAAGTAACACATATGCAATATGCTACATTTGTAGTAGGTAATCATACTTGAATGTTATGGGCCTGCAAATAAATAAAAGTGCTTATTTAAGTTAGCCTAACTATCGAGGCCATGTTAACTGAAAAATTATGCATTATTACTGAAAGGCCTGTTTTACACATTTAGGTGCCGATTCCGATCCTGTAAAACCCGGGTACGAATGGTCGTACGGAACGTATTCTCCATACGACTCATACCCGGGAAATCCTCCTTACAAACCAGCAAGTACGATTCGTACAGAAATACCATTTCCGTACGATTCGTAAAAAACTACGTGCGGTGAAAAAAATACCCACAATTCTGATCCGGGACATCGCGTACGTGACGTCCGGACGGAGTCAGGCAGCGTTTTACGGACCAGCAAGTACGATTCATGCCTACGTCACTCCGCACGGCTCAGTTTTTTACGGCAGCCAAAAACTCCTGGGAAATTGAGGACAACGTGAAGAAGGAGCACCTGTACGCGACGGACAGCCATGGACCACATCCTACGTGTCATACCGCCCCTCCTAGCCTACGACCTGGTGCACCGAAACTGCCGCGCACGCCGCAGAAGGTCAGAACAACACCCAGGGGCAAAGGGGGGGGGGGGGCGAGGGGCAGGAAACATAACCACTACCAAATTTAAAAAAAATATATCCTGTACATACATTACCTCCAGGGTCTGGTCACTTCGGAGGGCGTGTCCACCAATCCCTGCGTACCGCCACAACGGAAGTGGACGTCTACGCGTACCCATCACCACTACAATAGTGGGACGGACCGTACCCACGCTATGAGGGCGTGGGTACGGTCCGTTCCACCATTGTAGTGGTGATGTAGGGGTACGTGTGGTACGGACCGTACCCACGCCCTCAGAGCGTGGGTACGGTCCATACCACGCGTACCCCTACATCACCACTACAATGGTGGTACGGACCGTACCCACGCCCTCAGAGCGTGGGTACGGTCCGAACCACACGTACCCCTACATCACCACTACAATGGTGATACGGACCATACCCACGCTCTGAGGGCGTGGGTACGGTCTGTACCACGCGTACCCCTACATCACCACTACAATGGTTATTTATTCCCAATTTCTGCAGGGCACCGCCTGTCCCCAGACCAATGCCAGACTTGGGTGCCAGGAGGGAACGTGACTGCATACGCCATCACAGATTCACCCAACAGATGATTGAGGACCTGACAAACAGGCTGGCACCACACCTCCAACCGCGACACAGTTATCCTACTGCGCTGACCCCCAAGATGAAGGTGATGGCAGCCCTACATTTTTTTGCCACTGGTACATTTCAATTTACCATAGCTGATGTTGGTGGCATGTCCCAGACAATGTTCAGCCTGCATGATGTTTTGGCAGCCATGTTGGAGCACTTGGATGAATTCATCCATTTTCAGACTCCTGAGGAGTTGACAGGTGTCAAGGGTGATTTCTATGCCCTGGGAGGGATGCCCCATGTCATTGGGTCCATTGATGGGACACATGTGGCTTTTGTACCACCACAGGCACAGGAGGTCGCCTATCGCAACCGTAAACAATACACTCTATAAATGCCCTTGTGGTGTGTCTTGCTAACATGCTGATTTCCCATGTCTGTGCACGTTTTCTAGGGTCAGCACACAATGCCTACATCATGAGGCATAGCAGGGTGCCACAAATGATGCTGCGGCTGCACAACAAACGAGCATGTCTTGTCGGTGGGTATACTCTGTTTGTCCTGTGTTTTGCGGTATCTTTGTATCTTACGACATCTCCTGACCCACTTTTTTACATGATGTTTCAATGTAGGGGACTCTGGCTATCCCAACATGCCA
Source organism: Triturus cristatus (assembly GCF_964204655.1). Lineage (NCBI taxonomy): Eukaryota > Metazoa > Chordata > Amphibia > Caudata > Salamandridae > Triturus > Triturus cristatus. The sequence goes on along the minus strand of NC_140589.1, from coordinate 805,357,523 downwards.
TGGCTGATGACGCCTCTCCGCAACCCAAGATCAGCTGCAGATCACCAGTACAACGATGCACACGGGCAGACCAGGCGAGTGATTGAGAGGACGTTTGGCCTCCTGAAGAGCCGATTCCGGTGCCTTCACAAGACAGGCGGGTCCCTCCCATATGCACCGGTGAAGGTCTGCAAAATCTTCCTCATGTGCTGCATGCTGCACAACATGGCAGTGGAGAAGGCAGTGCCACTCATCCTGGAGGATGAAGGGCTTGGTCACGAGGCAAGTGAGGAGGAGGAGGAGGAGGATATCCGGAGTCAGCTCATACGCAAATTCTTCTCATAATGGTGACTCACTGGGTCTGAGTGTGCACGCTTGGAGCCTTGTGTGGCATGCGTTGCAATGTGTGTGTCCAGCTGACTGTATGCTAAGTGACTTAGATGTGTGTTCTGATGTGTCACTCGAGTTATGATGTCATTCCACTCATTTTAGCTGTGACCCTAATTTTTCTAATCGCATGGTGACAACAATATTCCTGTAGAGTAAATGACCATGTATGCAGATAACAATCTTTTAGCTGACTGCTTGTGTGTCTGTCATCCACAGGTTCTTGCGCATGTTGTCTGGTCATGTCATCGTTGGCCTCCTGCTATTCCTCATGGGTATTGCAACGTGTGCTGAATCAGCGTTCCATGCACGGACATGTGGAAAAGTCAGTTTAGGTGAGGATTGCAGCAAGGCATTTTGGGGTTGTTAGGTGTTTGGAATGTGTGGGGACTGCTGCTGTGCATGTTGGGTTACCATGCATACATGTCGACTTACCATGGGGCACATGACATGTAGCATGACTCACATGAATTGATAGTCAACCTTCGTGACAGTCATCTCTAATGGTTTGTGGATTCTGATGAAGGCATCAATGTGTGTATAACTTCCCTCAGAAACATTTGGGATGCTACGGGTGGACATGGTGTGGGACATCCCTATAACAGGCTCAATGGGGAATTGCAGCCTCTCCGTGTGCAGAAGGGGGTGTTTGGCTCATCCCCTTAACTTGTGTGACAGGCCATTTGGATTTGCTAAATCTCTGTTGTGAAGGGGGTGTCCAGTGTAGGTCCCACATGTTCAGCCAAATGACCTGTGTGTCTGTTCATTTTGATGCTTTTCCCTTAGTGTGAGCCTGAGTAATAAAGGGGTTCCTCACCCTCCAAGGTGCCTCATCTCTGTCAATGCAGGTCTCTTGCCACTTTGCATGCGTCATCTCTGGCATAGTTGTAAAAGATTGTGCATATGAGTCTATGTGTAGTTTGGCTACATGCATGCAGGTCTTCATGGTTTAGAATCTCGATTGTACCTGAATTCCATGGTTGTGTATGTATTTGGGCATGTTGGTCCCCACGACGGGCCGTCAACGCCTGCTGAGGGTGTGTCTCCTGTGCGCGGCTCGGCCTTCTGTTTCCTGATCCTGTGTCCGTCATCTTTGGTGATTGTGCATCCATTTTCTCTGGGTGTTCCATGGGTAACCGGACACTCCTTCCTTTACATACGCCTGTTGCAGTTGTCCTTTCTGACATCCTTGTCTTTGTGTGCTACTTTTGGCATAGTTTCAAGGACATGCCGCCTGCTGCTGCGGCCCCTTCAGCAAGGGCCCACAAAGTGGCGGGATTTGGCAACACACACGCCTCAAAGATGCTCCTCACTGCCTACCTCCACCCATTCATTTGGCTGTCATCATCTTGTCTGTGCCATTGTTGGGTACACGCGGTGCCAAAGGCAGGACCGTCAGCACATGCAACGTGCACATTGCACGACCCTCATGTCCTTGCATGACCCACATCACACTACAGTCTGATGTTGTAGCCACCCTCCAAGCAATGTCTATCCGAAACTCAACCGCCTGCTCTCAGGCATACCCTAAGCACACACATGACACCTTTGCATGCTGAGTGTTCAAGTCCAACTGCCTACACAGTGCTGCCTCGCTGTCCAGGCCCTGTCACACCAACCAGACCATGTCCCTCCTGCTCCACACCGGCTCCGTCCACCAGCAAGGCAATGGGAGTGGGACTCAAGCCTTCAGCATGTGGTATAGTGGCGTCATCTGGCACATGGCCCAGGGATCATCTCTCAGCGTGTCAATCTTCAATGTGTCCAGGACCCCCCTCTCCACCATCACATGCGCACACAACATCATCATCATGTCGTATGCCATTGACACCCAGGTGGTCCTCACCCTCACCAAAGATGAAGCCATTGCCAGTTCCAACATTCAAGAAGCCATGAGGTCCGTGGATGAATGGCTGAACATCAGCCACCTGAGGCTGGACTTGTACAGGACTGAGGTAAGCATCTGAGGATTGTCCCCTTACAGCTGGCTCCACTCCTTGTGTACCACCCGCAGGGGCCCTACACAAGCACCCAGTGGCCACGCACACAAGATGGTGTGCATCATGGATTTGTCACTCACATTTGCCATGCAAATCACCAGCATATGTACCTCATGCTGCAACACCCTCTGCATGATGCACATGATCCTCAGATAGATCCACTCCAAGGAAAGACAGACCATCCCCCAGGTCCACGATACCAGCCGTGTCAACTACTGCCCCTCCCTCTACGGAGCAAGTACATCCTAACTCACGGGAAACTTGTCCACATCCAGGGTGCATCTGCACAACTCAGGTTCAACATCCCGCACCCCATCAACATCACCGTCCACCTGAGATAGCTGCAAGGGATCACTGTGTGCTGCAGGATGACCTTCACACTCCTCACACACACTCAGGAGGCAGTCAACAACCCCAGACCCCAAAACCAACCTTGTACGTCTGTCATCCAAGACCCCGTTGGCCCAACTCAATGCATCCGAACTTGGCCTGGCCACAATTCTTCACATCCACAACACTCCAGCATGAAGGAGATGGTTCTCCAACCTGGCCAAACATACCTCGGACTCACTCCCCGGGAACCTCCACATGAGCCATGACCTCTAGGCCTTCCTCATCCTCTTCCTGATTGGTGTGTGCGCACAGTATTTCAAGCCCCCCCTCAGCAGCTTGAGGTCATCACGGGTGAGTATTGGGATCCCTGGCTGTATTGGATGATACATTGTGACCCATGTGTGTCCTGTACTGGACTCAGATCCCAGGGTATTGATGGCAGGAGTTAGTTCAACACTCAGGCATAGTTTGACATTAACACACACGTATGTTATGGACTAATGCAAAATTACTGCAACATCTCATGAAAAAAAATAGTTTTATTCTCGGTGGGGTGCGTGTTTTGGTAGATAAAATAAGGTGCTCTACCGGGTGCATAGAATCCAAAGTTCACAGGGGGAGATGCTATCCTTGGCATTTGTAGTCATCACAGTCCAGACCACAGTGTTGGTCATCATTGGTCAGACTGTGACCAGCAAGTCCATGTGGCAGAGAAGGTCAGTGAATGATGTGCTGCTGTTGCGCATGAAGGCCAGATGCCAGGCCAGGTGACCTGGGAGATGTGGATGGTCCGCTGCCTCTCACGGTCTTTTCCATGGACGACCCACCTTCCTCCGGGGACCCTCAGATGCAGGCCTTGACGAGGTTTGGGACGCACCGTCGGACGAATCCTCCTCCTCCTCCCTCCCTGTGGCTGGTGCTGGTCTGCGCCTGGTGTCACAGGGAGGGTTGCCCATGTTGTCGGCGATCTGACAGAGTGATTGGCTTATGTCCCTTTGCACCGCCACGAGCTCAGCCAGTCTTGCCTCCATCCGTCCTTGGTGTTGTTGTTGACTGAAGTGTTGCTCGGCCTGCTGATTCTTAATGTCTGTGAGGGTCGCCACTACCTGACTGATGGCCCTGGTGTCACGCCAGTATGCCTCCATGATGTTGCGGATGTGTGACATACCGGTCCCTTCAGCTGTCTGGTCAGGTTCTCGCCTCCGCCTGCCTCCACTCCCACCACCCCTGCCCACACGAGCCTGGCCTGCCATTGTGGGCACATCAGGTCTACGGGACCCCTGAGGGATGGCAGTGTCGGTGTTGGCTGCCTCCTCCTGGGTGCCCGGCGAACCTTGTCCCTCCAGGTCAGACTGGCTCAGTTGTTCAGTGTGGGCAGGGCTCCTGGGTGTCTCCTGGGATGTGGCAGGAATGGGGGTGGTGGTTGGCACAGATGTACCTGAAGCAGGTTCTGCAGGGGCTTGGACACCAGAGGGGCCAGGTGGGTTGGGGTCATACGCGGAGTGTTGTGAGGTGTCGCTGCCGGTGGGATCAGGTTCCTCCCGAGCCTGGGACTGTGGTTCTTCTCCCCGATTGTTGGGGGGAGATCCATGACGTTGCCTTGTGTGTGAGAGAGAGACAATGTTAATGCTGTTTAATGTAACATCCATGTTTCACACATATTCTATTTGCCACAGTTCCTCCAGGTAGTTGTATGTGCCTAGCATTCACATCAATGTTCACTTGTGGATGGGTATGTTGCAGGGGACTGATTGAAATGTTCTCCAGGGTGTTTGACATGTCGAATTTGGGCATGGATGCTTCTTTGGCTGTGGCTTGATCTTGTTGTGTCACATGTCCATTGTGAGAGTGGCTGACTCCATTGGATGCCCCGGGGGTGTGTGCTTGTGTAAGGGGTGAGTCATCAACCCTCAGCCCGACGCTGTTCAACATCCACATGGCCCCCCTCACACAAGTGGCCCGCCACCACAACCTCAAATCATCTCCTATGCCAACGACACTCAGCTCATCCTCTCCCTTACCAAGGACCCTCACACCACCAAAACAAACATCCACAAGGGCTGAGGTCCATCGCCGACTGGATGCGGAGTGGCTATCTGAAACAGAACTCGGACAAGATGGAGGTCCTCATCCTGGGACACACACCCTCAGCCTGGGACGACTCCTGGTGGCCGATCGCTCTGGGGACAGCACCGACACCCACCCACCACGCACGCAACCTAGGATTGATCCTCACATCCTCCCTCTCCATGTCCAAGCAGGTCAACGCCGTCTCCTCCTCCTGCTACGACACCCTACGCACGCTCCGCTGGATCTACTGGTGGATCCCGACCAAAACAAGTAGAACAGTGACACAGGCCCTCGTCAGCAGCTGACTGAACTACGGCAATGCACTCTACGCAGGACTCCCATCCAAACACCAACGGCGGATACAACGCTTCAGAAAAGCCTCTGCACGTCAACGCCCCCCGCCACAGCCACATCACCCCCGTCCTGAGTGACCTGCACCGGCTCCATATCGACAAGAGGATCACCTTCAAGCTCCTCACCCACACACACAAGGCACTCCACAACGCCGGACAAGCCTACTTGAACATCAGACTCAGCTTCTAAACCCCCACCCGCCAGCTCCGCTCTGGCAGACTCGCCCTCGCAGCGATCTCCCGCATCCAACGTATGACCGCCTGTGGGAGATCCTTCTCCTACCTCGCCGCCAAGACCTGGATCACCCTCCCAACCCACCTACGACTGACCCAAAACCTACTTGCCTTCAGATGACTCATCAAGACCTGGCTCTTCGAGCAGTAGTGGAACCCCCCCAGCGCCTTGAGACCCTCACAGGTAAGTAGTGCGCCTTACAAGTACCCTGATCGATTGTTGATTGATTGACGGTGCCTGCTGGTGGGTGTAGTGTTATTTGGCAGTGGGTCTTGTGGTACTTTAAAATTTGGGACCGCGTAGGAGGCAGGGCCCTACCCCTGTCTATTCCGGTATTAGCGAACCGCGAATGGCCAATGCAGTATGTACAAGTGCTTTGCATAACATTTCATCGATAATGCACTATGTATACGATGTTACACATTGACTTCGTGGGTTCCATCTTGGAGCGGTGGCCATCTTATGGTTGCCCTCACATAGGCTACACATTACGAACAAGTACGGGCCTTTAGAACACATGTGCCTTCCTTTGACTTCTCTGTGACCTGTGCGACTTGACTCCACCGCCCCAGGTCAGTCCGGTCCCACGAGCTCCCCGTCCTACGGCCACCTGTGATTAGCATCAGGGTTTGACACACCATAAAGCCTTTTCATCCCACACAAGCCTCCGGCTAATCTCTTTCACACCTGACTCTTCCTGCTTTATGGCTTGTTTTACAAACAGGAGGTGCCCGTGTTTATTGGGGCCTGTTGATATCTGATGTGGGATCTGAGCCTCGCTGGGTAAATAATTGTGGGCTGGCTTAACTGGAATGTGGGATGGTCATCATGACTCTGCCTTTTCGTTTGTAATGAATACATGTGAATGACCATATCATAAAACGAGGAATGTGTGCCTGAAGCATGATATTTTGTATTTAAGGAGAAGCCTATTTCTGTAATTTTAAGCAGTCTCCTGAGAACATACATTGTGTTGTACTTCTCGGACACCTGTAATTGGTCTGCAGCCAATAAACAAGATCTTTGACTTCACCTAGAAGACTCTGTGTTTCTGTGGGTCTGAAACAGGAAGAACTCGAAGTCTTAGGGTGTGTTCCCCTGCACCGCTGGGTTCTAAAAACCCAGTACTTCAGTTGGCGCCCAACGTTAGGCGATTTCAGCGGTACCGGTCCAAGCCAGAGGTTCGTGAGGAGCTTCGTGTGTAAATTCTGGAGGAAGGCCGCCACTTCATTGACCCCTGCATGTCGACGTGGTCCGAAAGTCTTTTCTGCGAAGTTCTCCGCGTCCCGACGGCTACGAAGGACTACTGCCCTGATTTATCGCCCTGTTTTGGACCCTTGACGATTTGGTAGAGCGAACCAATCGAGAGAGTCTTCTGGTGACGCCATCGATCATCGATATTCAGTTAAGTATAAGTGGAGCGTCTCCCAGCTTGTTATCCTTCGGGAATTTGGTATCCTTCGGGATCGCTTTGATTTGGAACTTGCAAGTGCCGAAGCCAGAGGACTTGTGTATTCACGAGACTATCGTATTCGATAATCCTTTGAAGTTTGAAACTAGACTAGTGAGCGAAGATGCCTGGTTCTATTGTATTTGGAAGATTGTTTTGTTTGGGTTGTGGAAGGGATTTCCAGTTAGAGGATTCATGTCCGGTTCCTCCAATTGGAACTCCAACTTATGAGCTTTATGTAAAACATGGCGTGGGCCCCATTGCATATAATGAAGTATGGATCCGATACACCAGAAAGGACGGTGTTTTAAAATGGCCCCAAAATGGTAGTTTCGATACAGATATCTTAGATAATTTGGAAGTTAAATTGTTTAAAAAGAAAGCCCGGCCGGCGATGTTTGATTCTTTCCGCCTATGGCGAAAGGAAGCCAAACAGAAGGAAATTAAGCTAGCGAAAAGGAATAAGAGAGAAAGAGGTATATCAATGATGCAAGCAGCTGTGCAATTTAAAGATAATGAGGAGGAACAAATGAATGAACAGTTACATAGACAGCGCAAACTAGGGATCGATAAATGTTACCCAGTTTTGTCACCCCTTGTACAAGATGAGACAAAAGAGAAAGAAAAGGATTCCCTAATGTCCCATTTGCTAAGTTCACCACCCCCGTATGCGCAAAATGCCACAGCGCCTCCACAGCTCGTGAATGTGCAGCCTCCAGTTAATGTGCCGCAAGCCTTCCCACAGCCACCAGCTCCTCCTCAGCTGGCTCCTATCCCTACAGTACAGCCCTCTCAAGGGCCGCCAGTTTTGTTACCTGTTGCCCCCGCGCTTCCTGCAACTTTGCCTAGCACATCAGCTGCCTCCCCTGGTGCTCTTTCTTACACTACCCAGGTACCTGTATCTGCATCCTCTTTTCTTCCCTCTGTCTTTCCCCCCGTTTTTGCCTCAACTTCTCCTTCAGCACGACAACGTCTAGCTAATGTAGTTACTAGTTTAATGTCGCCTCTCTTTGGGTCATCTAGTGTGACCCCTGGTTTACAACGTAAGCAATTGCGCAGTCAGCTGCCTGGTCCTGAAGAGAAGGAGGTGTTAGATCATCTGGCGCGTAGATGGATTGGTTTCCCTACACTCTATGAGGTGGAATCAGTTGTTAACGTTTTTCACCAATGGGATGCCCCGAAACAGAGGTATGTGTTTGACAAAATGTGTGAATTCCTCTGTGAGGAATTGGAGGATCATGGTTCAAACACAATCCCGCAGGAATTGTGTCGAGTGCGATTTGATTTCGAAACAGGTACAATTGTGGGTCCCGATGTAGATAGAGCAGTTGCGACTTTGCTGTCCTTCAAGAATGGCGATTGTCAACAATCATTGTTCGAACAGGAATTCCCTGTGGGGAAAAAGGTAAAAGCGCGCCAATATCCGATGCGTGAGGTTCCCCCAGTTTGGAGACCTGCTGATCCAAATGCTGTTCCACCTGTCTTAGCACATTTTCAGCGTGTTTGGGTGCATGTCCCTTGGAAACGATCTGAAGTAATAGCGCTTAAACAGACATTGCCTGACCCCCGTAAAAACCCTGCAGGATATTATAAGGAGTTTTCACAAACTGCAGACTCATGTGTCATGAATCTGGCTGACATAGATATGTTGTTCGGGAATGTGGTTCCACAGCCTTTATGGGGATCCATTCGTAATACGGATCATGCTGTAGAACTAGGGGGCACATGGGCTAATATCGTTGCTGCAGACGCTAGACAAATTGGTGGCGCGAAGCCTGACCCTTTGGTAGCAGAACTCCCTGGTAGAATTATTACATACATGAAAACTTTAATGCCCGCAATGCGCGTGAATTGGGATAAACTATCTGCATGCAAGCAGAAGAAAGATGAGACAGTGTCTGATTTCTTTACAAGGTTTGAAGAAACGTTTATCGACCACAGTGGTCAAGATATGAGTACTGAAGGTGGCCAACGGTTATTTGTTGATAAATTTGTGCAGAATCTACTTCCCGAGTTGTGTAAGAAATTAAAAGATTCAGAGAGTTCTTGGGCTGTTTCCTCTTCAGCGCAAATACTGGCTACTGCACAGTATTACTAAAATAGAGATAAAGACGAGAAGGATAGAACAGACAAGAAAACGAAAGAACTGAAAACGAAGGTCCTTTTACAGCAGGCTTATCCACCACGTGGAGGACTCAATAATTATAGGCAAACCCAAGGTATCTATCAGCAACCCCAACAGTTTCGGAATAACCAGCAAATGAATGGGTATTATCAACCACGTATTCCTATAGGTCCCAATCAATGTTCATATTGCAGAGAGGAAGGTCATTTCAAATATAGTTGTCCTAAATTAATGCAGCGTACCAGTAATGCGTATGGCGCAAGAGGTAGAGGTGGTCAGCACGCTCCTAGAGGCAGAGGGCGTGGAAATGCTCCCCAGAACGCGCGTCCTCTTCCGCCTCAAAATACAATAAATAGCTTTGATCAGCAAGCTAATGCAACTGGTAATACAGCTCAGTACTATAATAATGATTATTATGCAGAAGACGACAATGTGGAAGGTAATGATTACTAGGACAGCCATAGACAGAGAGAGGGAGTTGTTTCAGTGCCAGTGGACCAGAGTGGACCGTATGTTAAGGTGACTACAGCGGGTGTAACAGAGCCCTTTCTGCTGGATACTGGTGCTGCAAAGAGTTCAATTATGCATTCAAAACTCCCTGGCGCGCCTTTGTCTGGCGAAATGAATGTTTCAGTAGGTTTTTCTGGCGCCCCAGTTAGGAACCCGATTTCTAGTCCTATGCCACTTTCTGTTGGACCTTGTGAGCTAAAAGCACCCCTCATCCTAACGACAGGTTGTGGTGAAAATCTGCTAGGATTAGATTTGTTAAAAAGATTACATGCAACGCTATATTGTTCTCCTTCAGGAGTACAACTTACATTAGGTAAGGAAGTGATTTCCCCAATGTATTTGTCTAAGAACACATTGCCGCCTGAATTGTCATCCCTTCCGGATGTCCTTTGGGCTACTGGTCCCAATGATGTGGGTCTCTTGGAAATACCGCCATACGTGGTCACTTTAAAAGCCAATGTCAGATTGCCACGCATTCCCCAGTACAAGATCTCCAATGAAGGTCAGAGAGCGTTGTTAGCAATTGTCAGCGATTTGATTAAAAAGGGTGTAATTGAAGATACAAGAGGCAACATTTGCACTAGCCCGGTTTTACCTGTCTTAAAACGAACTGACCCTTCACAGCCACCTGTCTACAGATTTGTGATTGATCTTCGAGAGGTTAATAAGATTGTTGTGCCACAGTTTCCAGTTGTCACTGATATAACTGCCTTGTTAACTATGATTCCAGCCTCCGCTGCATGGTTCTCAGTGATCGATTTAAAGAGTGCTTTCTTTAGCATCCCAATTGCAGAGGAGAGTAGGGACATTTTTGGCTTCAGTCTAGGAGGTCGAAGCTTCCGTTTTAGACGCGCTCCACAGGGCTACTGTGAAAGTCCATCAATATACAGTCAAGCTTTAAAAGCGCAGCTTGATGCACTTGTTTTACCTAGTGGCGCTATCCTTATTCAGTACGCTGACGATTTGCTAATCGCCGCGGATACTGAAAAGATTTGCAAAGAAGCTACATTGTCATTGTTGCGTCATTTGTCTGCCTTTCATCACAAAGTGTCTCTTTCGAAAATGCAATATTGTCGACAAGAAGTGACCTACTTAGGTCATCTCTTATCGAAGGAGGGAAGGAAACTGACCCCAGAAAGAATTCAAGCCATTGCACAATTAAGTGTGCCAAGAACACAGAGAGAAGTGCGTGCTTTCTTGGGCATTACTTCATACTGTAGGCATTGGATACCGAATGTTTCTTTGCTGGCAAAACCTTTGTTAGCATTAACCTGTAAAAATACACCGAATCCTGTCCCATGGTCTGAAGAGTGTCAGAAAAGTTTTTGGGAATTACGTGATGCATTATGCTCAGCTCCTGTGTTGGGTACCCCTGACTACAGTAAGCCTTTTACATTGTATGTTCATGAAAAAGACGGTTGCGCATTATCAGTGTTAACACAGCCTTTTGGCAACAGACCGCGTCCATGCGCATATTTTTCGTCAACCTTGGACCCGGTAGCGAGGGCATTGCCAAGTTGTCTGAGAGCTACAGCCGCAGCAGCTATGTCTATTCGACAGTCTGCTGGACTAGTGATGGATAATACATTGATTGTAATGGTTCCACATGCTGTGGACACATTGTTAAACAGGACCAAGACACAGCACTTAACTAGTGCTCGATTGTCAGGATATGAATTGACACTGTTGGCAAACCATATACACATAAAGAGATGCAATACGTTGAATCCAGCTACATTATTGCCGATTCCAGCAGACATAGATGAGATTGAGCAACATGAGTGTCTGTTCAGAACAGAAGAAGAGACGAAAGGGAGAATAGATCTTAAAGATACTCCCCTGACTGAGTGTGATGGTACCTTATGGGTGGATGGTTCGTGCTTTAAGCTTCCGAATGGTGATACGACTGCTGCATATGCTATCACGACTTTGCACACGATTGTTGAAACTGCACGTGTGCCACATAATTCGGCTCAAGCAGCAGAATTAATCGCCCTTACAAGAGCATGCGTGTTGTCTGAAGGAATGAAAGTGAACATATATACTGACAGCCAGTACGCCTTTGGTGTGGCTCATAGTTTTGGGCGATTGTGGAAAGAACGTGGGTTCCTGACTTCGCATGGAGCTAAAATTCAGAATGGCAAGTTGGTGAATGATCTCCTTGAGTCACTGACCCTACCATTACAAGTTGCAATTATGAAATGCAGTGCGCACAAGAAAGTCACTGATGATGTTGGTCGTGGTAATGCATTTGCTGACGAAATCGCGAAAGAAACAGCAAAAGATGTGAAGACTCGAATGTATGTTGCAGGCCCTGCAAGATGGGTTGGTGATGTTGGAATGTGTGAAGACACGATAGAGAGTGTGAAGTCCCTTCAAGCTGAAGCCACAGAGAAAGAGTTGAGCAAGTGGAGAGAAAGTGCGGGTAAATTGGATGAGAATGGTTGTTGGATTGATTTGTCAGAACACCGGCGATGGTTGCTACCTGATGCATATGTGCTTCCAGTGGTTACTATGGCACATGGAATGGCACATATCAGTGTGAAAGGAATCTGTAAGTTGTTGGCTCCAGTATGGCAGAACGCTGGAATTCCCAAGTGTGCAGAGAATGTGGTCAAGAATTGTATGGTATGTTTGAAATACAACCCTGGTAGAGGACCCCCACTCCAGCTGGTCATTTTGCGCCTCCATCATATCCATTTGAGGTTTTGCAGCTAGATTTTATCCACATGGAAAGGTGCAACAACTTGAAATATGTACTGGTTGTTGTTTGCGCTTTTTCAAAATGGATAGAAGCATATCCCCTAAAAGACAACACTGCTTTATCCACAGCCAAAGCCCTTGTGAAATAATTTTTCCCTAGGTTTGGAATGCCAAGAATGGTGTGGAGTGATAATGGGAGTGAATTTGTGGGTCGAGTGATGAAGAATGTGTGTGAGGGGTTAGCAGCACGCTGCAAATCACCCCAATCAGCTGGATTAGTAGAGTGCTACAACGGCACTCTAAAGCTCAAGCTGGCCAAAATCCAGGCGAGCTCCGGTCTTAAATGGCCTGACGCTCTGCCTTTAGCACTCCTATCCACCAGAATGACTGTGCACTCACGAGTGGGACTTAGCCCATATGAGATCATTTTTGGCCGCCCGGCCAATGTATGGGGTGTGCCAAGACCGACAAAATTCAGCGAAATCGAACATCCAGTACTGCTTGACTATCTGTATGAATTGACGGCTAAATTGCGTGTTTTACACCAACAGGTGCATGATACTCTCCCCCAGGCCTCTGAAGCTCCAGGACACCATATCGACCCTGGCACGTGGGTTCTCGTGAAGAACTTTCAGCGAAAGAGCAACGATGAGCCCCATTGGATTGGCCCTCATCTCGTACTTCTATCGACAAGATCTGCGGTTCAAGTAAAAGGGAAAAAGAATTGGATTCACGGCGCCCACTGTAAACGGATCCCTTTACCTCTACCATATGACCAGTGGGTCCAGGAGGGTATCGCTGACTCTGAAACAGACACTGTACCTCGTTTTGTACCATTTAGTGATGCACACGTAAGAGGCACAACTTCAGAACAAGAAAGTGACGGTATTTTGCAAGAAGCTGTGCCACCGTCAATTCGATTGGACACCACAGAGCCTGAACTCCTGTTCCAAGACCAGACAGTACCTGGCAGAAATAGATATAATTTGAGACCAAGACCTATGGACAAATAAAAATTCCCTTCCCTTACTATTTTTTTTGTTGATATTATAGCTCTCCCATCTGAAGGACTTTCTTGATTTTTTGTTTTTCGAACCACCATCCGGGTTCAGCCGCAGGGTCGCGGTGCCAAGACTTTGGGGTACAGGCCGAAGACGTTAGGTCAACGGTTCTGGTTGGTCTAGGGCGTACTCCTTAGCAGAAGATACTCACCCGCCGCGAACGGCACAATTAGGGGATGGAGTTTTTCAAGATGGAGAGACCCGCTGAGGAAATGAACTTTAAAACGAAAATATGTAAAATAATGAAGAGCAAACGTTTTGTATTTTTATGTCTGTTTATACTATGTAGTATGATGGTGTTTACTGTAGGATTCCACCCTCTGCCTGAACACGAACAAGCTAGACGTTCTGAGTTCGTAAACAACTTGTTTATTCAGCTCCTGCACCAGCACCAACTAGTCATGAATACAACCAATTGCTGGGTGTGTGGGTTAATACCACATACCATTAACAAGGGTATTCCTTATCTAGTGCTGCCGTTTAGCTATAATGGATCGTCATGGGCATTCCAGACCATGTTTCTCTTTGCATTAGATGCCTACTCCCCGCGACAACCGCGTTCCATCAGACCTAGCACCAATAATAAAGCTTTAATGAAAGGAGTTGCCGATATGAGCAGAGATATCGACGCATACTCATCTATTCCCAAGGATGAATTGCGAGCTTATGTAGGGTGGAACGCGACGGGGTATAGTATTAGTCTGGGTGAAAGACAGCGAAAAATCTCATCCCCAATTTGGGTCGTACCCCACATAGGTCGGTTCTGTTTACAAGGTAATGGTCAGAATCCAAGAGCTCAACTGGGGAAAAGTGACTGTACTGAAACGTACACTTTTCCATCACAGTTTTCCCATGCGTTTTTGGCTGCCAAGGGTACATATTTTGTCTGCAATGACCGAGCATATACATGGTTGCCCCCTGATTTCTCGGGCACATGTTATATTGCAAACTTGCTACCGCCGACATTTACTGATGCCTCTGATTATCACAAGACCAGAGTTGTGAGAGGAGTGATTAGTAAGGAGGATACTGCCGGTCAGGAAGCGGGAGACTTCTTTTTGGGTTTCCTGCCGTTTTGGGTACCTATGGTCAATAGTAGGAACCTGAGACAACTGACTCGTGTGGTTGAATCCACTGTTAATGTTACGGCTGGTGCCCTTGGTAATTTGACAGCTGAGCTCCAAGCGGATAGCCTCATGACTTTGCAGAACTGTATGGTTCTAGACGTCATACTTGCAGACCGCGGTGGGGTATGTAAGGTTATCCAATCTAGCTGTTGCATTTTCATACCAGATAACGCTCCAACAGTTTATCAAGCCATCTCCAAACTGCATAAAATATCTGAATCCATACACGTGGATAAAGGAGATTGGTCACTGATGGGGTGGTTCTGGGAACTGATATCTGCCTGGGGTTGGAAGATTCTGATGGTCATTGGAATGATCTTAGCCATTCTTTTCCTGTTCTGTCTGTGTATACAGTGTGCTCCTGCGATATGTGGCCTCTGTGCTACATTATGTGTAAGGAAACCTGTATCGAGGGACGAGCTAAGTAATAGGATGATGCTACAGCAACATCTCCATGACTTCATGAATATAGACCTGGACTCGGATTGATATGAGTATAGGTATTGACTGTGTAAGGGCAAAAGGAGGGTCTGTGGTACTTTAAAATTTGGGACCGCGTAGGAGGCAAGGCCCTACCCCTGTCTATTCCGGTATTAGCGAACCGCGAATGGCCAATGCGGTATGTACAAGTGCTTTGCATAACATTTCATCGATAAATGCACTATGTATACGATGTTACACATTGACTTCGTGGGTTCCATCTTGGAGCGGTGGCCATCTTATGGTTGCCCTCACATAGGCTACACATTACGAACAAGTACGGGCCTTTAGAACACATGTGCCTTCCTTTGACTTCTCTGTGACCTGTGCAACTTGGCTCCACCGCCCCAGGTCAGTCCGGTCCCACGAGCTCCCCGTCCTACGGCTACCTGTGATTAGCATCAGGGTTTGACACACCATAAAGCCTTTTCATCCCACACAAGCCTCCGGCTAATCTCTTTCACACCTGACTCTTCCTGCTTTCTGGCTTGTTTTACAAACAGGAGGTGCCCGTGTTTATTGGGGCCTGTTGATATCTGATGTGGGATCTGAGCCTCGCTGGGTAAATAATTGTGGGCTGGCTTAACTGGAATGTGGGATGGTCATCATGACTCTGCCTTTTCGTTTGTAATGAATACATGTGAATGACCATATCGTAAAACGAGGAATGTGTGCCTGAAGCATGATATTTTGTATTTAAGGAGAAGCCCGTTTCTGTAATTTTAAGCAGTCTCCTGAGAACATACATTGTGTTGTTCTTCTCGGACACCTGTAATTGGTCTGCAGCCAATAAACAAGATCTTTGACTTCACCTAGAAGACTCTGTGTTTCTGTGGGTCTGAAACAGGAAGAACTCGAAGTCTTAGGGTGTGTTCCCCTGCATCGCTGGGTTCTAAAAACCCAGTACTTCAGTCTCCCAGATGATGTATCTGTCCCCCCATGGAGCATGCTGCCATGTCAGTGAGTGTGAGTTCCTGTCCTAGATATCTGAGCTGGTTGTGTTTGTGTTAGATTTTGCAGTTGTGACAGGAGGGCCTTGTGCTGCCTACAGCAGGGCCAAGTGTCAGCTACCTTGTCAGTACTATGCCAGTCCCTGTGCATTGCGCATGGTGCATGGGTATGCACCTGGGCCATATGGGCTGAGGGCAATGGTGTCTGTTTCTGAGTTGTACAATATGTTTAGCATCCCGGACATCCAGTCTTGGGTTTGTGGTTTGTGTAGACTGGGACATGGCATGGCCTTGCTTTGTGAATGGGGCATACACATGTTAGTGGCATGAGCGTTGTTTTTGAGTGTGGTTGTGTCCGGTGAGGGCTTGGGTGTAGGTGAGTGCATTTGTTGTAGTTGGGGTGTGGATGCCATTACCCCCATGTTACATAAGTTGTTTGTGTACTCACCAGGCTCGGCAACTCCTTCGTCCATGTACTCCCACCGGTGGAAGCAGGGCCATCACCTTCTCCTCCCAGGGATGGTAATGTACCTTTCTGCGGGGCCGCCCACCTCCTGTGATGTTACTCTGGGCATAGTCCTCGTTCATTTTGCGCTTGACTGCCCTCCGCAGATCGTACCACCTGGATTGGCATTCATTCCTGGTCCTTCTGATGGGCGCAACAGCATTCACCCGATCGACGATCCTCTGCCACAGGAGTGATTTTTCGGCTATGCTGGTCGGTCTGACCAATGTTCCAAAGAGCTGTGGCTTGACTCTGATGACTTCATTGACAAGGATGTCCAGCTCCTCCCTTGTGAACTTTGGATTCTTGTCTGTGGGCATGGTGTGGGATGTGGGTGTGGATGGTTGTGGGTGTGTGGGTGTGAATGTGTAGGTGTGTGTGTGAATGTGTAGAGGGGGTATGTGTGAAGGAGGTTGTGTGATGGTTTGTAAGTTAAGGTGTATGGGTGCAGTTTTTGTGTGTGGTGTCTGTCAGCAGTGGGTCTGTTGCAAAGGCTCATGGCTTGTGAGTGTGGCCCTTTTTTATTGGTCCATTTGTGGGTGTGGCTGGGTTTGAAATTTTGGTCAGTGTGTTATAAGAGGTGTTTGTGATTTTGAGCCTCAGTTTGCCTGTTTGGATGTGCCAGGTCAGTCTTTTAGATGTTTTTTGTACTGTAGACGTGTTTTGTGGTGTTGTGCGATTCGAATTGACCCTCCTTGTGCTGTTTTGCAGTGTCCTGGTTCTGTACGAGTCGTTTTAGTGTATGTAAGGTGCGTACATACGCGATGATGTTGTACAGTGCTCACATATGCAATGTTGTTGTACGGTTCGTACATACGCGATGCTGGGGTACGGTGCGTCCAAGTACGGGGCTGGGGTACGGTGGTGGGGTACGTTGCGTACAAGTAAGGGGCTGGGGGACGGTGTTGGGGTATGGTGCTGAGGTAGGGCACTGGGGTAGGGCGCTGGGGTACGGTGCATCCAAGTAGGGGCATGGGGTACGGCGCTGGGGTACGGTGCGTCCAAGTACGGGGCTGGGGTACGGTGGTGGGGTATGGTGCATACAAGTAAGGGGCTGTGTTACAGTGGTGGGGTACGGTGCGTCCAAGTAGGGGCATGGGGTACGGCGCTGAGGTATGGTGTGTCCAAGTATGGGGCTGGGGTACGGTGGTGGGGTATGGTGCGTACAAGTGAGGGGCTGGGGGACAGTGGTGGGGTACGGTGCGTACAAGTAAGGGGCTAGGGGACGGTGGTGGGGTACAGTGCGTACAAGTAAGGGGCTGGGGTAGGGTGGTGGGGTACGGTGCGTTCATGTACGGGGCTGGGGTACGGTGGTGGGGTACGGTGGTGGGGTACAGTGCATCCAAGTACGGGGCTGGGGTACCGTGTTGGGGTATGGTGCTGGGGTACGGTGCATACAAGTACGGGGCTGGGGTACGGTGGTGGGGTACGGTGCATACACGTACGGGGTTGGGGTACAGTGCGGACATGGGGGGGTACGATGCAGACATGTGGGGGGGGAGGGGGGCTGTACGACTCGTATCCCGGGCACAAGTTTACCCGGATACGAGTGGTACGGCTGTCGATACGTACGGAGCCTTTTCCATGCGCTTGTGTTTTCGGACTTGTACGACTACTAACTTTACGTCCGCACTCAGGCCGGAAATTCCGGCCCGGAGGCAGAGCTTCCGGCCCGGAGGTGGAGCTTCCGGCCCGGAGGTTGAGATTTCGGACATGGCTAAATCCCTGCCACCGGCCGGAATCCCCACCTCCAGGACGGAAGCTCCGCCCCCGGGCTAGAAGCTCCGCCTCTGGGCCGGAATTTCCGGCCCGAGTGCGAACGTAAAGTTAGTAGTAAATCCATTCTGTGAATACCAAAAGTAGTAAGTGCATGCTGTGAATACCAAAAGTAGTAAGTGCATTCTGCGAATACCAAAAGTAGTAAGTGCATGTTGTGAATACCAAAAGTAGTAAGTCCATTCTGTGAATACCAAAAGTAGTAAGTTTAGGATTTTGTCTTAAGTTAATTCTGTGAATCGGGCCCATAGTCTATGGCCATCTAACAATTCGCTAGTTGCAAAAAAAATATTATGATGTATATTTTCCATTAGTTTCCCTTTTTTAATATATAACATGAAAATGGCTTAAGGAATTTAGAGCACTTTACATAACAAAGTTACACAGGAAGCGGCATTACCCGGTAGTCCATCCACATAGTTCCCCCTTACAGACTTCTGTATGAATAAAATAGCTGTAAAATAATGTCAGTACATTGCCTCAGAAAGAGTATGTTTCATTAGTCTGGACGGCACGAGTACTACTTTCAGCTGGAAAAGTAATGATGCCAAGTTCTACCTACAGCTTTAAACAATTAGAGTAGGGCTCTGATCGTGGCTGCCTGACGAACTTTCTCACACATAAAGCTTTGCTACAGGGTTAATGGCATTTTGTTCCTTAGCAGGTTTTAAAATATCTTCTGCGGAATTTAAAATAGATGTCCTTGAATCCGTCATTTGCTTTCACAGCTATTAGCGTAGGCATTCTTAAAAGAAAATAAAGAAGTTTGGACACCTATCTTATGATTTTCAAGCTAAACAAAGATTCCTTTTTATGTTAATTAGTTTTTTTTTATCATTTTGCAAATTTGACATAACTTCCACTCATGGTTTATTAATCCAACAGGAACTCTGAGCTGCTGGTAGACTTTGAAGATAAAAAGCGAGGCATAAGAAGATTAATTATCTTTGTGTCTCCGGTTCCAGAATGTACGAGAGCGGTGTCAAGAGATGTGATAACATTGTGACTTCAGCACAATCCCCAGCAGAGTTACATTTAGTGAATGCGCAAAGGGTTGTTTTTTATGATTTTTCTCTGCAGCATAGTACTGTGATGCGACACAATGCTTGTGTTTTATAAAAGCTGTTTTCGCCGGAAATGGCTGCTGCAAGTGCATTTTGCCATCAAGTTGCACCTCTTCCTAATTTGTAGTCAAGGTATCAGGACATTAAATAGAGATTGATGTATACCCTTGCATTATTACAGAGACACACAGCGAATTGTCACTTTGGGAACACACATCTCCTAGAAGCTAGGGAATGGATACTGGAAAATGCAAATTCAAAGAGCTTACTTAAAACAAAGTTGTGCATGTACTGCCATAGACTTCCACCTACGCTTGGGCCCTCATTACTAGTGACATTGAAAATGTCCAGAATTTTCCCCACCACCTGAGTTTTGCTGGGAAGCTACAAAAGTCATAAATTTCAAGAGTACTGTGATTCCTAGATGGGTTTACATGCATACAATGAACAGGTGTATATTTAATCATGGGTAGATGTATCATTACAAAAGTGGGTACATACCTTAAAACTTTTATTATGCACAGGAAATAATTTTTATCTGTCAAGTAACACTTTTAAACAACACCCCAACCATTTATGGTTTGTTTCACCACGGGGCAAGGTTTTACGTTCACACTTGACATAAGTAAATCTCTGATGGCCAAAAATAAAAGTATAAATGCCCACATACTGGTATGTGGATATATGGGTATCCCTGACATAGGGTCAGCATTTGCTTACACCTATTATGATACAATACAGGTGAATAATTGTTTGGAAAAAAAGTCACAAAAGTAAATTAAAATTTTTACATCCAAAAGGAAGGGGATTTCACTCTTGTAAATTAACATAACCTGACCTGGACGAAATTTAACTTAAGCCAAACGGTGTTCTAGGGATGCATTTTGCACTGAATATAACAGATTTGCATTTTGAGCAATTAGCCATAATTTCACGTAATTTTGTGAAAGCACAGAATACAAATTTTGCGCAACCCTAATCACAACTGTGCCCCACACTTCAATTTAAGTGTACAAATATTGCTTGGATTGAGCCCCAAGTGGCAAGGGGGTATACAGATTTAACAGTACAAAATATGTAGTTTCTTATTAAAAATGTATTAACACCTGATAGATCCCACCAATAATGAGTATATATCTTATTAACATTTTTAAACGATCATCTGACTTTGGCTGTCATCAACACTGATAACTTTCTTTAGTCGATGGAACAAGAAGAAACACAAGACATACAGTTTGTGAATCAATCCCAGAAGCAAGAAAACAGAGCACAATATTGACGAAGTGTAAAAAATTACAAAGTTCCATCTGTTGCACCACTGCTACTGCAATAGATTTGAAAACTGAACTAAATGCCCCCTTGCTTATCAATTCTTGTTTCAAAAGGCAGGCCACTATATTGTGAGAAATGCTTACAAAACATGAAATGGGTAACTGACAGACGTTAAAACATGTATGATAAACTTCAAGATATTTAATTATTAGAATACTGTATGTTCACAATAAATTCCACTTAGTGGAGTACTGCAAAGGGCATGTGCATTGCCGAAGATGCCATTTCGAGCCTCTCTATCAGGTGAGTCTTCCTTTGGGAATACTAGCATACTGGTTGCAATATAATTATTGTAAACCATGATATTACGGTATGACTGTCAGGGCCCAACTTCTACTCTTTCTTTCAAAACATAATTATTTCAGCATTGCCTAAGCAGTCTTGGATCTTGAAAAGGCTAGCTAAAAGTCTGTGCAAGTCTATTGACAATAAAATGAGCAGATTGAACTCCCTGATAAATTGGGCTCAAGAAGGCGTACATCAAGTGAATGCAACATGCTCATGCTCAATTGTCTTTGATATACTGTCAAATCTAGCTGATATGTTGCAAACAATGGTAAATGTTTTAAAATATTTATCTAGTGGTAAACAGTCCTTTACTGATAAGACCAAAATAGTCCAAGAATGTATTTCCAAATTAACAGAAAACAATGATTATAACCTTGGAAATACATCAGGAGTTTACAAATATTACAGAGTGATCAAACCAGTTGATAGATTTGCAAGTAAAAAAATAAATAAACTTGGAACCTAGAAATGTCCAATGTGTGGATGATGAATCAAATTCAATCTCAGCTCCCAAACCAGCACTCCTTAGGAAGCAAACCAAGGATTAGCCATGGACAAATGGGACTGATATCCAGTTTGCCCCATTTATTTAAAAGAAAAAAGAGAATTGATTAAAAAAACATCAATAGGAAACTGCCTGACTTTTTTTGAAAAAGCTAGTACAGCTAAAGCAGATGAAGTGTTAAAAAGCCTTATCTGATTATTACAAAACAAGGTACTAATCAAGAAAAGTTGGGTCCTCTTAATATGATCAGTAGTACGATCACATAAGATCAGTACACAAACAACTGATTTGAGACTATTTCAATGTAAATCAATGACTCTTTCATTCATTGAAATGGTTTAGGAAAAAGTGGAAATGGCATCCAATACTAGTTAGTGTCTAAAACAAATCTGAAACTCAAACAAATTGAATACATCAAATTTATGCTGAAAAAGTGTCAAGTAATACATCAAATACAATCTTAAATCAAAGAATGGGATCCTTCAAATAAAATTGGTTACCAGTCAATTGGAGGGGCAAAAGGAGGTTACAGAAATGTTAAATTCATTGGCCTGCCCCTTTATGAAATTGAATCTAGAGACTGATTATACTTTAATTGATTCATCATTGAATCTATTTTCTGCTTTAGAAATGACTCAAGTGCCACATAAACATATGAGTGTCTCCAGTCAAACTTTGTATTACACAATTATACAAATCAATATAGAAAATTCCTCTTTAAAAAATGCAGGCCTAAAGAAAAAGCTATTTTAGAACCAGCAAGAATGTTGTACCCGAACCAATGCAAAGTGAAATAATTCCCACTTCAAGAGAAAGGAAAGATTTCCTTAAAAAAGCAGCAAACAATTCAAAGAAGAAGTTAGTGACTAATCAAACTAAAATTGAATTATACTTCTAACTGTCCCAATATATTGCTTAAGTTCCCACATGATTACTAGAATCAAGCGAATATTCTAAAACTTCTAAATGATCTATCACCACAGAAACAGTTCACTGTATAAACTCATCAATATTTAACATCCCATTCCTACTTTCACATGCAAAAATAACAATTGCAAAAATAACAATTGATGGACAGAATGCAGAACAATGTCATACATTCACCCCAGTACAGAGATCTGGGCCTAAATCCATCGTTTTTTTGCTCACCATGCCATTCCAGTTTGAACCCAGCCATATGCAAATCAGTCTTGACCCTGTGCCCCATGGGAACAGTCCAGCCCGAACTGCCAAGCCAGGTCCTCCCTGGACTGGAAACAAGCATCCTAGGACCGGTTTCGGGCTTTCAGCCCTCATCAGCCAGGATAGCCTGATTCCAGTGGCATGGAGAGCAAGGGACTCACGTCTGAGCATACCCTTCCCACTCGGGGTGACAAATGCAAAAATAACAATTGATGGACAGAATGCAGAACAATGTCATACATTCACCCCAGTACAGAGATCTGGGCCTAAATCCATCGTTTTTTTGCTCACCATGCCATTCCAGTTTGAACCCAGCCATATGCAAATCAGTCTTGACCCTGTGCCCCATGGGAACAGTCCAGCCCGAACTGCCAAGCCAGGTCCTCCCTGGACTGGAAACAAGCATCCTAGGACCGGTTTCGGGCTTTCAGCCCTCATCAGCCAGGATAGCCTGATTCCAGTGGCATGGAGAGCAAGGGACTCACGTCTGAGCATACCCTTCCCACTCGGGGTGACAAATGCAAAAATAACAATTGATGGACAGAATGCAGAACAATGTCATACATTCACCCCAGTACAGAGATCTGGGCCTAAATCCATCGTTTTTTTGCTCACCATGCCATTCCAGTTTGAACCCAGCCATATGCAAATCAGTCTTGACCCTGTGCCCCATGGGAACAGTCCAGCCCGAACTGCCAAGCCAGGTCCTCCCTGGACTGGAAACAAGCATCCTAGGACCGGTTTCGGGCTTTCAGCCCTCATCAGCCAGGATAGCCTGATTCCAGTGGCATGGAGAGCAAGGGACTCACGTCTGAGCATACCCTTCCCACTCGGGGTGACAAATGCAAAAATAACAATTGATGGACAGAATGCAGAACAATGTCATACATTCACCCCAGTACAGAGATCTGGGCCTAAATCCATCGTTTTTTTGCTCACCATGCCATTCCAGTTTGAACCCAGCCATATGCAAATCAGTCTTGACCCTGTGCCCCATGGGAACAGTCCAGCCCGAACTGCCAAGCCAGGTCCTCCCTGGACTGGAAACAAGCATCCTAGGACCGGTTTCGGGCTTTCAGCCCTCATCAGCCAGGATAGCCTGATTCCAGTGGCATGGAGAGCAAGGGACTCACGTCTGAGCATACCCTTCCCACTCGGGGTGACAAATGCAAAAATAACTTCACAGCATGGTGAGCGTCAAGAGTCTCCAAAATTAACGATGATTAATGAAGCTGAAGCAGAATGTATACTCTCCCACAAGCATGTTGTTGAAGATTGGGGAATTATGGTTTCAAGGTTCAAAGCCAAATGTTACCCTACTCTCCTACATCTTCAGTACAAAATAGGAGGAACAGCAGTTGATTCTAACAGACAGATACACTCAACGACCTTTGATGAACTCAAAGAAATCCCAAATAACCATGTGATGGAACAATGACCTAGGCAAGCTGAACAAAAGTGAAAAGTGAACACTCTTACAACAGATGTTTGGCCAGACTTGACAAAATATGAAGGCAAAGAAATTGTGATCAGTACACAAGACAAGAGAAGCCGAGTATGTACTGGCCACACTGGTTGTGGTTAGGGACATTGACCAAGATTGAGCCTTCCACAGTATCCCCGTTAAACTCTTCACATTGTCCCTAAAAACAAAAAAGATAGAGCAAAGTTTGGTAAACATTACAAAAGTCACCAATTTAAAGTATGTCTATGGAATATAGCTGAATGGTCTCATCTACAAATAGAAAGAAGTTGCTATAAAATACCTTTCTAATTTCGATATCATGTGTCACATCATCAATCAATCCACCAACTTTTTCAGGGATCAAAATCTTTTTCAGCCAAGCAACCAACATTATTCAAAAGAGTAGATATACAGAGGATGTAGCAAATTTGAGATAAACAAAACTGCAAATGAGAACCGTCGATAAGGGGCTAACCTGTCAATTAGCAGGCAAGATAAAACTTAAAGTAGCTCATAAACTTCTTAGAATTTCTGCTACTATATGTTTACATGCGTCATGGATCGAGTCAAAAAAGTTCGAACATAAATGACCTAATAAAATACCCAAGCGTGAATTGAATTACATTGAAATGAAATTAATTTTATAAAGTGCATAATACCCAAAGTTGTCAAGGCACTAACAAGTCCAAAAATGAAGAAAATAATGGTAGCCAAGAGAAAAGAACAAAATAATTAGAAAAAGTAAGAAACCCTGCACTGAATCCACAGAATATAGCCACGTCTTTAACTGCCTTCTGAACAGATAGGGATCTTCAAGATCTGCAGTGTGGCGGGGCAGCGCATTCCATAATTGAACTGTGACATATGAAAAAGTTCAGCCACCCTCTGACTTATTATGGACGGATGACAGCACCCTCAGCAGGTACATACCTAATAAATTTAGTATTAAGAAAGAGGGGGCCTCGACTGTAGAGCGCCCTAGGGGCTATGCAAAAGGATTTAAACATAAATATTTTTCTGATTGGAAGTCAATGTAGGCTCCGCAGGCCCCGAGCTATAGAGTGAAATTTAGGGATATTCAAAATAAGACAGGCCACAGCATTTAGGGTGACCTGTAATCTATTAATGGAAGTCTTATTGATGCAGAGATACAATGAGTTGCAATGGTCCAGACATGATGATACCAATGCAAGCATTACCACTTTTCGCAGATCAGACAGAATACAAGGAAACACCTTTTTAATGATCTAATAATATGAAAACAAGAGCCGGTGGTTTGACTAACTTGTTTATCAAAGGCGAGCTGATCATCCAGGATCCAGCAGAAACTTGTGGCTTAGCTGACTGGAAATGGAAGATCTCCTAGGTCTACCAGCCACCAAATTGAGGACCAGACTGAGTTTTGTGTGCCAAAAAACAAAACCTCAGTTTTATCTGCATCCAGCTTCAGGCATGGTGATGGCCCTCTCACATAACTGTGAATATATAATTAGAGGAGATTTAAATTAAAATCTAAGCAATCTACTTTTCAAAAATATGTGGTTGCATGTTGCAGATTTAATTTGGAACATTCCAGGACAAGCACTTATTCCACAAAGAAAAGACATTCTGGGCAAATTTCAGTTTTGGAATATATTTTGGTGACAATCAAATGAGTTAACCTGTTCAAATCATACAAGATAATCCAGCGATTAAAGAGTGACCATCACCCTCAATCAGTAACTTTGAAAATAAAAGAATAATTGCTTCCATGTATTACCTCCATTAGCAACACAGTTGTTATCCATAAGTTACATTGTATAAAATGGATCTCTAAAACCAAGGTAAACTGGAAAATTGGGTGGAATCCAGCGATTAAACAGTGACCATCACCCTCAATCAGTAACTCTGAAAATAAAAGAATAATTGCTTCCATGTATTACCTCCATTAGCAATACAGTTGTTATCCATAAGTTACATTGTATAAAATGGATCTCTAAAACCAAGGTAAAACTGGAAAATTGGGTGGAAACTATCACTTTCACTCTATTTTTGTACAAAATTGATTTGGTAATGCAGAGACTTAAAATCATAAACTATGGAATGATTTCATGATTATGTTTAGAACGGTCCTTGAGCTATAGACAAAAATTAAATCAGAGAGCAATTGAATGTTTAATAATGGATGGTTTACCTCAGAGCAGAGGCAGGAGAAAATTAAACTTGGTAGGAAAATCAGTCTAGTAACGATAAAAAGTTCTCTCTCAGGAAGCTTAACTGCAGAGGTACCACTATAAGAAGGCAATTGGGAAGCCCAAAAAGATTTTAAAAATGGAAGGTCCTATATACAGCTTCCTCTTATGGAGACCCAAGAGATTTTTGGCTCTTGTTAATTAAAATCAATGTCTCCATTGGTGTCCTGGCAGGAAAAAATGTCACCTCTGCTGTTTAGACTGTTTATGTTAAATTGCTGTATCCATCTAACCACCAAGCTAACATTCATCAATCAATCATAGCAGGTGTTAAAACTCACTTGATTCAGGAATATCCTATCAATATAAAGGGTGCAATCAGAACACCAACAATGGAAGCAAAAGAAACGCTGCAATACGTGTGGATTATAACTGACATAATTTTAGCAGCAATCACCAAAAGTAGAGAAGATCCAGTACCATGCTCAAACAGGATGGCAGCAGCAATTTCTTGAAAACAAATCTGGGCTAGAGGTTTGGATCATTAGCCACACACTTTTAAGTATAAGTATTATTATTATTTTTACATGGTGCTGGACTCATTGAAAGTCTTGTTTTTTCACCATATTCATAATAAATGATCCAAGCTAGACCTTGCAAACTGCAGTCTTATAGCCATTTTGGATGTCAACACTAAGAGGCCTATTCACAAACTGCACTATATAATATGCTTTAAAGTACTATAATAGTACTACAGACATACTACAAAATGCTATTCAAAAACTATTTGGGGAAGCCTAGGCATCTGCCCTGCCCCATGTTTTTATTTGTCGAGATATCTGCCCCAACTACAGAGTCTCTGCACACGTAGGTGTACTTTTTGGTTGTAAATGTGGGAGGGACGGGGAAGTGGCTGCAAAATGGGGAATATTTGCAGCTAAAGGGCAGGGGGAAGGAGAGGAGTAAGGAGGGCTTACAGGAGGGACATGCCCCCACCCCCAAAAAGGAAGCCAGTTTCCATTCACAAACTGCACTTCTTTAGTTACTAATCCCAAAACAGACCCCAAAGAGTAGTAAATGTACTCCAGTTCAGAACTGGAGTAAGTCTAGCAACACACATGGCCACTCACAGGTACTGCAACATCCTTCCATAGAATAAAAAAAGGATGTAGGGACTTCAGATTGCCCTCCATAGGAAGCAATGTTGAATTAAATGAAATTAAATGATTTAAATACTTAAAAATATAAATAATTATAATTTATTGTTAAAAACCTTTTTTCATTTAAAAATTAATGTAACATTGTTTTTGATGAAATATAATTAATTTACTTTTAATTCGCAATATACATTATGTTTAATATTTAGTAATAGATTATATAAATAATAGCAAATTATATTTCTTTACCTTAGGTGGGATTTTATAAAAGTTGAAACTTCACAAAATAATTTCAATTCAATTTAATTTACTAAAATTACTGGCATTTTTAATGTAAAACTTTATCAGTACTGAGTTGGTCATAATAGTATACAATACCTTTAAAGGATATTCATACATTGGTTATTGAATAGCTGAGTGCAATTGCACGGTAACCATATAGCAGGCTCCTTACATCATAAGGAAGTAATGGCACACATTAATCGCTAATAAAAACTTAGTACATATAATTTATTATGAAAGAAGAATAGGCAAGAGATGAAGTTTAGAGTAGGCAATGGGGCGTCAGTATAGGTTTGATTAAGTGTAATATATGTGGTTGGATACAGTACATTCTGAACTATAGGTAGCTTTTATTGTAAGCATGCTAATTATGTATGTGATGAATCTGTCTGATAACTAATTCACTTAGTAAAATGCTGCTATACACAGTAGCTATTTAGTAGTATGTTAAATAATTAAACGCATATTATCTTACAACTAATGTAAATTGAGCATGCTCCAGTTACCCCTTAATGGAAATTTCCTTCATGTGTGACACGTGTTTCACAAAATTTTACTATCTCTCAACTCATTATAGCGGTTTGGCCAATCAATGTTTTTGGATGAATGATTAGTGCTGTTTAACAGGGCACTGTGGTTGATACTTTTGCTTCTGTGACACAGTGATGACGAAATTTTTTGGGACCAGTATTTCAGATCTCTAATTATATAAATGAGGCAGTGCATGTGCTCTATTTCTTCTTTTTAGTTTGATTATGAATATTAGTTCACTCGGTTAAGATCTGTTTACCTTTTCTTTTGTAGCACAATTAAAATTCTCGTTCAGTCTCTAAGCATTATTTTTCTCAAAAAACCGTCAGCTGATCCCAATGAGCCCAGCAATTACCGGCCCATCTCCCTACTCCTCTATTTTGGAAAGGTAGTTGACTCTCTTGTCAACAAACAGCTAACAACCTATTTGGAAATCCATGAGCTTTTGGACCGTCCTCAGTCAGGCTTTAGAGCTGGCTACAGCTCTGAAACATCTCTGGTTGAGGTAGTCGATAATTTAACACTTGCCCAGGACCTTGGACAGTCAGCCATACTTGTCCTGTTAGACTTGTCGGCCGCCTTCGACACCATCTTCCACAGTATATTGGAACAACGACTTTGGGAGATGGGTATCAGAGGAACAGCCCTAAGCTGGCTCAGAAGCTACTTAAAAGTCTGAACCACCATCGTACAACTGGGCACTCTAGCTTCTCGTAGCCGGATGGTAGACAAGTGAGTCCCCAAGGGATGAATACTTAGTCCCATGCTTTTCAATC
Source organism: Triturus cristatus (assembly GCF_964204655.1). Taxonomy (NCBI): domain Eukaryota; kingdom Metazoa; phylum Chordata; class Amphibia; order Caudata; family Salamandridae; genus Triturus; species Triturus cristatus. The sequence continues at coordinate 805,328,726 of NC_140589.1, read as the reverse complement.
TATTTGTGGCACCCCTGTCCAAGGTGATCAGATCATATTGGTTTGACGTATTGTCATACTCTGATGACACCCAGCTTCTAATCACCCACGGTCCCAACCCAAATGATACCAGAATTAGATTAAAAAACTGTATGAATCATATTAGCTTCTGGATGCAAACTAACTATCTCCAGCTCAATGCCAGGAAGACAAGATCATATTATTTGGCAAGGCTCATGAACACTGGTCTAATGACTGGGGGCCCCAAAGCCTTGGCCCTTGTCCTTCTCCTAAACCCATGGTACGCAACCTTGAAGTGAAAATCAATGAAAACTATCCATGAAAGACCAGTTAAACCAAATAGTGAGCACCTGTTATGGTATGATGAGGAGCCTATGTAAGATCTTGCAATGGATTCCATTAGAGTCAAGAAAACCGCTTGTCCAAGGCCTAATCATCAGTTGTCTTGACTATGGAAATGCTCTGATGGCCTTAATTAACAAAGAGCTTGTCACCAGACTCCAAGTCTTGCAGAACACAACTGCTAGGCTAGAACTAAACCTTTCTACCTCGGTCTCTGTTGGCGCCAAGTCTGAAAACTCTCCACTGGCTCACAATTAGGAAACTGATCCGTTTTAAGATCAGCTGTCCGGTACACAAGACCTTGTATGGAAATGGGCTGAGCTACCTGGCCAAAAACTAAACTGGTATCTCCCCCACAGGAACCTCAGGTCTGGAACTGAACATCTTCTCAATCCACTCAGGGTGTGTACCACCAGGCACATTGGCCGATAATTTTCCCATCTAGCACCCTGTTTTTGGAACAAACTCCCATTGCTGCTTCGCTCAATCTCGGATCATAAACAGTTCAGAATTAGGCTTAAAACTTAGTTATTCGGACCATCCACCTTCCCCCCTTTTTTTCAGCTGTTTTATCATTGCCTTCACCAGTATTCACTATAGCGTTTTGAGACCCATCAGGGTGATATGTGGGCTTAATAAAACTCTATGACTATTATTTTTCATTGTTGCAGGTACTCAGCAACATGTTTTTTCACAATAAGTTACTGCTATAAGAAAAACCTCCTACTGCTTTCTACCTTTTAGCAGATAACTTGAAATGGCTTCCTGAATAAACAAACACTGCCAGAGGAGAGTGGATTACTGTAAATTAAATGGTGAGTAGTACCCAGTGGGTAGGTGGTGGCTAAAAGCATTAGCAATAATTGAACAGCACCCACACGGCTCCTGGTTGCTGTAGGAAACATGTGGATGAATGCATTTGCTACACTTAAGAAAAACCTAATACTGAAGTTTATTGGCATGGCCAGTACCAACACCATCATTGGAGATGAAGTGTCAGGGTTTGGGCAGACGCTAGTCTGGAAGTGTTTATAATATTTATATTTTTGAGTAATAAATAATAATGAATTTATTATTTTTATGTTTCATTTAATACATGAATGATGAATTATTATGACTATAGTTAAAACGAGTTTATTATGAAGTAGAGAAGTATGTTTAGTAACATGATTTAGTTTTGCCACATTTAGACAAGAACTCCATCTTGGATAAAATGGATGCTGTTTCTGTCATTCTCGCTTGTATTCACCTCCTCCCATCATGTCCCCCTGCGTATCTTCTCTCCTCATAAGCTTCACAGAGGAAAGATTGATGGTGTAATGCATTTTTCCTACTGTTATGTGTACAAAGCTTAGAATGAATGTTTTAGTGTCCCTGATATGGTGCAATATTCAGGGTTCTTCCTCTCTGTAGTTCCACTCTCTAAATGAGTCATATTCATTAATTTGAACTGATATTGTTAAAATGTTTCATATTTTGTTTGAACATCTCCCAAATCCCAATGTCAGTTGCACAGAAGATATTGGGTGCTTCCTTAAAATGGGATAGTGCATATGTATTAAGGCACTGGTGTTTTCTCGTCTCATTTGCTAAAGATAATCATGTTATGATGAATGTGTAATTTTAACTAATTTGTTATAGACGAATTGAGTATAAAAACCCTTGATTTGGGGGTGAACCAGAAGACTTTCCTGTTTCACTAGGGATGCTGTTGGACCCTTTTTCAACTTTTGCTACTCATAGGGAATTAGGATGATTTCTGATTTTTGACCACTTTATGTGAACCTGCATTTGAGCTGTGATGGCATTTACACTGTACCAATTGATTTTGAGATTTTTGTAACAAAACCTTTTAATTTTTCCTCTGATCTAGAACTCAGTTATTGTGTGGTCCCAGTTACTTATTTTGAAACTCTGCTGAATAGATGTTAAAGAAAGTGCCTTTTTTGCCAAATATTTTTGGTGGCAGAAAGGTATGACGTAAAATTTGGGGTTTCTAAAATTTTGCGGTGTCATTGTCAGAGGGATGGGTGGAAACAAAATCTAGGTGGCCTAATAAAGTTCTCAATTTTGTCCAATTTATTTTAGCAATTGTAGAACAGAAATGGATTTATACTATAACGTTCCTGAAAAGGAGGGCTCATATCTCGTCCAGATACACTGTAGTTTGGTTGTGATGTTTTACTGACCTTTGTTTGGCTATGATGTTCGTCTGTATTGCTGATCTACGTCTTCTTTCTCTTCTCTTCACAGGGCAAGTCACTGAATACGGACGTCCCAAGGTGGCTCGAGAGAAAATGGAAGAAGCGATGAGTATGGGAGTCTTTTCCCAATGGGTTTTATTAAGGATAGGATAGCCTTCACCACACCCAAGAAAATCTATTAACTGTGGGGGGTGAGCTAAAACTGGTTTTCCAGAACGTTCCTTCTCTGATTTTCTTCTCCTAGGTTTTCCTAGGAATGTGCATGTGTCCGCTCAGAGTGAGTGCACTTAAAGTTCAACAACTAATAGTCTGTACTGTTCCCTCACCTCCCCTACCCCCTACTCTGCAGATAAGTACCTTCTAGTGGGGTAGTGGAGCAATGCGTACAGTTTGCCCTCTTCAGTGCGGTTGGGCACCGCCTTACTCATAATTGCATGCTTGTCAAAAAAAGGAACAGAAGAAATGTAATTATTGCCTCAAAACAAAAGAAACCAGAATAAACAAAATTGGTGTCCGAAATACTGGCCCCGGTGGTGGTGGTGAGAGATGCGGGAGAGGTGCAGTGGTCATCGGTGTACTTCCCCCTTCCCTCCTCCCTAGCACTGACCGCAGTAGCCACAACACTCCCCCGAGCTATGGCAGGACTTTGGGCTCTGCTGGGGCTTCCACCACTCTGCGGTCCAGACGTCGAGGCTGTCATCTACGGAGTTCTGGACTAGGATGCCGGGCTCGGGCACTTCTTCCTCTGTGGTCCTCAGTGTCTACGGCTCGGCTTCAGGAGGATGGAATGCGGCTCGGTTTTGCGAGATATCTTCCGGGTCCGGTCGTCCTCTCATGGCGTCTTCCTCCTTCCACACCCATTGCTTCCTGCAGGCCCTCCTTTTCAGGGCCGGCCTGAACAGCTGATTGGTTCTCCCATCGGGCATGTAAGTCAGCAGCCTGCATGGGAGAGGTTGAAGTTTGAACCGTTTGGCTTCCGGATGCTGATACTCCCGACAAGACGGCATCTGGGAATCTCAGGTATTGATGGACCGTCCCTGCCTAACATCCATAAAAGTTTGGTGTATGGTATCAGCTCCCACAAAGTTGCAGGAGCAACATCCTCTTTGTAAGCGGTCCTCGTGGGGCATTATTGGTTCCTAATGCCCGTACCGAGAGAACAGTGGGTTTTTGTGGAAATCAGGCTGGAATTTCCAGAGACATCTAACTTGCAGTGTGATCCTGAACAATTTGGAGTGCAAGTATGTATATAATGAACAGATTGATGTATGGTGTGTCCATTTATAAAAAGGGGTGAGATATGAGTTTGACAAATGAACTGTAATGCTTTATGTGATATGTTTGGATATGCGATGTCGATCATAGGATCAATTGGTGGTTTGATTTTTGTATTGTTCATATGTGTGAATTTGTTTTGTTAATTTCTGGTTGATTTGGTTATTGGATTAATTGAAATTCAAGACCTCGAGTCACTGTGGTATTTGTTTGCAAAATGTAGTGTGTAGAGAAAGGCGCGACATGCATATAGTTTGGGGTTTTCTAACCTATGAGTTTTCTTTTCTAGGTTTGTGTGTATAATCAAGGTTAGTGTATCTTTGATCCAAAGTAAGCAGGAGTAAGATCACTAACTAGGGTGGATTTCGTCCGGATGGGGTTCTACCTAGTGTGAATTAAGACTTTAAACGGTGTTGTGAAGGGTTCTGTTTTTTTTTGTACTTTTGCGATTGATTGTTAGATTTCACTGGTCCCTCCTTTTTCCTTCAATGCACAGGCTATCACTCAGGCATAACCTTTGTGTCCTGATGATGACTCCCCTAATTTTGGTGAGGAAAGAAACGTCGTTGAGCTTTGCATCTTGACTCCAAATTGGCTCATTTGAATTTACGTGGAGCATAAGATGCGTGTTCTATTGTGACTGATTGAATATGTATTTATTGACAAAGTCACAATGCACTTAAATGCCTGAGATCTGGAAATCTGTTGACTTCCAACCTTTTACCCACGTAATTTTGTATATACTTTTGCTTCCAGTCTTTCAATTGTATTATATTTAGTAAATGTATTGTGTCTCCATTGGGTAGAATATCAACATAGGTCCTACTGTGGTTCTGTGTATCATTGTTCTTAACCCCTTTTGGAGGGTCCAATGTTTCTTATAATACTTCATCAGTAGAGAGCAGAAGTAGTAGAGAGCGGAGAAAAGTAATCCTCGGCAGAGTTCACCCATTGTATTCTAATAAATGCAGTATACTTTCTTCAAAGATTTCTTCACTGTTGCACAGACTGGAGTAGAAATAGTAAATGTTATCCCTCTGGAGTCCAACGCTTTCCCTTCTGTTGCAAAGACTGAAGTGGGAATAGTAAATGTTACCCCTCCAGACTCCAATGATTTCCCTATCATTTTGTAATTTATTTACATTTGATTTGTTATTTTTTATGTTTATATATTTAAACATAAATATATATATTTATCTGTATATGCTTTTCATAGTAGTAAATTGAAAAAATAATATAATGTAAAATATCTTTTTTAATAAGAGTGTTATATTATGTGTAAGTACATACAAATATACACACACATATATATTTTGTGTATATTTTTATATAAGTATGTATTTATATATATTATTAAATGTTGCTTAAGTGTATTTAATTTACATTATATTAATGGTATATATTAAAATATTTAAGCTTGACTATTTTAAACCCTATATATATTAAAAAACAATATTGTTATATGTGTTTAAATGATGTGCAAAACTATTATTTCTCCATATTTTTGTATTTGCTATTATAAATATAGAAAAATGATTTTTGTAATTGATATTTTTGACTTGATATTTATGTACATCGATATTTTTGAATCGATATTCTGACAGAGATCCTGATTTGGTACCACAGAGTTTTTGCAATCATAAGCACCAGGATCCTTCTGCTCCTTGGTATTCCCCAGCTCTGGCCAAGAAAATGACAGGGCTACCTGCAAACTAGCTATTAAAAAGGTACTAGGATCAAGGAAGTTAAAAAGTTGTACTTCACTACTAAAACTGAACCGGAAAAAAAGTATACAGCAAGAGAGTTTTGAGATTGGCATGGGCCCTCTCCATCTTAAAGCCTGCTCTGCTGAATTTCAGTGCTCACAAGATTTATGTGATAAGATGTTGGATTTCTTTGAATTGTAGATTGAGGTTATTCAAGCAGGGTGTCCCAACAATAAGTGAAGCGTGGTGTGTGGCTAAGATCTTAAGTTGCTACCTCTTCCAGCTCCACAAATGCACTTGCAGAGTTTCAACCAATTACTCTACAGGAATTGGCATGTGCTACAAAGCTCTGCAAATCCGCCACCACCATGGATCCCTATGCTCTGTCAAGTCTTAGGCAAGGTACTGACATCATAAATCCCATTCAGAATGCTATTTTAAGTATGTTATTACCCCTGGCCTCAGTGCCAGATAGACAAAGTTGACTAATGTTAAATCCCCAATAAAAAAGCCAACAGCAGATCCTAAGAACCTTGCTAATTTCAGACCCATCTCAGTGCATCCTGCCTTCGGTAAAATGTTATACAAGTTAGTCAATGTTCAATTAATGTCCGGAGTAAGTGAGGAGCATACCGCTTCTACACCATGAGAGGCCTCTAATTCCGGAGAGAGAGTCTCCCTAAAAGATTCCTCCAGCTCTTCCGAGCTTCCGGCACTATCACTTTTTTCCTTCACCTTGCTTTTATCACAAGTAGCGTCTTGATTTAACAATTTAGCTGCATTCCTCGCTTCTTTAGCCTGGATGCGTAGAGCCTTTGCTTTACGGGTATTCATTAATTTCCCCATATTTAGAAGAAACTGAAAGTAATAGTAGCTCCCTTACATTTTTAGACCCAATGATATCCCGGCAACAGTGAAAAAAAAATATTCTTTTTATTTTCCAATACCTGAACGTCGAACGTCGAAAAAAAGCTTCAAAACCTCCGTCGTCAGGTATATTCATCCATATAAGCAAAGTCGCAAAGTCTCAGAGTCTCAGAGTCTCAGCTGCTGCCGCCTCCACCAGCGCCACACCGCACTACAAACGAGGCTTGAGTAAGAGAAGCTACTCAGGTGCGATATCCTCAGGTGCGATAGGACAGAGCGCTTCCACCACGAAATCAAACCTTCCAGTGCGCTGCCACCGGCCACCAGCAACCAGCCGCTCTCCGCCCTCCAAGCCCTCCACTCCTGCCTCAGTCAGAAGGCTCCCAAACACAAAGCCAGCACCACCAACACAGCCGACACTGCTCGGAGCAGAGAGTTACAGGTGCAGAAAAAGGAACGCCAATGTGCAAAAAGTAGAAAAAAGCCGACCCCCGGCTGGTGGAGCCGCTGTAATCCCGCCGCACTGAGACCCAGGCTACGGAGTTCAAACAATCCGTCCGTCCGTCCGAAAAGGAAAACGCCGTCCGTCGGCCACCATCGATCTCCACTGAAGCTGCACAGCCGCGAAGAGGAAGGGGAAGGGAGGAGTCAGGTACAGGGAACCCTCAGGTGCGTATGGAGGCGTGGATCTCCACCGCGCCGGTCCACCTTTTCCTCACCGCAGGCCAACTTAACGGAGGTTCTGAAGGGCACTAAACCATTTCCTCTTTTTGGTAAGAAAAGTGCTGTAACCTGTCAAATCACCTCCTCACAAGTTTGTCCTTCTACCTCTTCCTCAATTATTCAACCGCCTAATTTTCTGCATAAGTCTAACATTGCAGCACCCTCCACGCCTTCTACGCCTTTACTTAAAGTCAACTCTTCGGTACACTCTCTGAAAATTATGGATGATACTCAAAAAGACGTATTAACTGTGGCACGTACTGATATAGCCGAATCTCCCATTGAATCACCTATTGACAAGTCCTCAACTACCCCAGGGAATGTTAATCATCTCAGTCCTTTGTTGGATTTAGATACCGAGACTGTTGAAGAGATTAAGATGTCAGTTAAAGATATGTTAAATCTAATTCTTGACGAGGTCCGAGAGTTGAAGAGGTTTCAGAAATCCGAGCATGCCCTGATCCACCAGCGCTTGGACAAAATGGAGGATCTCTTTTCAACATTTCCAGCTCGACTCCAAGAAGCCGAAACTCGTATTTCTGTTCTGGAGGATCAAATGATCGAGGTTAAAAAAGACGCAAATCAGCTTTCCCTTACCTCTCGCTCTCTTGAATCTAAATTGGACGATTTAGAGAACTATAATCGTCGATCCAACCTTTGCATAGTGGGAGTTCCTGAGGGCCTTGAAGGTTCGAGCACGTTGCAGTGGGCTACCTCCTTTTTAAAATCCAAAGTGATTCCCAATCACGAGGGAGACCTAACTATTACGCGAGCACACCGCGTTCCCGCTCAACCTTTTCCGAATTCCTCCCTCCCTCGAACAATTCTAATAAATTTTTCTGATACACGGATTAAAGATACTATTCTCTCAACCGCAATTCAGAAAAGACAATTTTTTGTCAATGAAACTGTGAAATGTCGTATTTTTTCAGACATGTCCGCTTCTGCAGCTCGGAGAAGAAAGGAGTTTGTCCAAATGCTACAATTATTTAAAGCTAAAGGGGCCCAGGCCACAATAGCGCAACAATCCAAGCTTAAAGTTTTAGTAAAAGGAAAATTCTTTATGTTATCCGACATTGCAGCAGCACAGGACTTGCTCAGGGAAATTTCAAACTCTTCATCAGGTTAAAAAATTTGGAGGAATTATACATAGAGCTGTCTTTTCTTTCTCTCTTTTTTTCTGTGTATATAGATGTGTTAAGTCTGTAATTTGAAGTTTTTTTTGGGATACTGTTTGTTGGGGGGACTGTGTGTGGGGGGTAGTCAGTAGAATAAGGGGGAGTGTGGAATCCAAGGGGTCCAGAGGGTGCGAGGTCACTCCAATGGTGGGGGATAGGTTCCGATGGCTCGCGTGGAAAGGGGAAGTTTGGCCATTGGCGGGGAGGGTCAGGGGGGGTGAGGTTGGGGAAGGTGGTCACGGTGGGGGGGGTGTTTTGAGGGAGTGGTGTGGAGTTATAATGAAAAATGAAGTTGATGATGTCAGGTTGTTTTGCTATTACGTATGGCCCGATGATGACTCTTGATTATCAGATAGTTCAAGATGTTAATGTCAAATAAGGAAAGTTTGAATTTATTTTCTTTGAATGTCAATGGTTTAAATAATATTAAGAAAAGACGAGCGGTTGAAAGTTGGATTAAGGCAAAAAATCCCTCTGTAGTTTTATTACAAGAGACTCATATTTCTTCTCTTAAGTTAGATCAGTTTTCAATGTTTCAATCATGGGCTTCATATCGATGTTTTGCGATATGCAATGAATCCAAACGAGGGGTGGCGATATTTTTAAATAAGAACTTACATGTGGAAATTATCCACTCAGAAGCTGGGGGTTCAGGGCGTTGGTGCTGGGTTTCTTGCAGAGTTAAAAATAGACCAAGTCCTTTTATTTTTCTTAGTTGTTATGGTCCATTAAACGATGATCCTAATATTTTTGAAGAGATGTTCTAATCACTATTGACCATGTCAGGGGATATTGTGATGGCTGGTGACTTTAATGTCTTAATGGATCCGAAATTGGACTCATCATCCCAACCAAAAAAACAACTTAAACCCAAAGTCTTTCAGACCATCTCTAACTATAAAAGATTACTGGATCTTTCGGATCATTGGCGCCTAGACAATCCCTCTAAAAAAGAATATACTTGTTGGTCGAGTAGATTTAAGTCCTCATCCCGTATTGATTTTTTCCTTGCCTCACGTAATCTTAGGTTAGGCTATTCTAATACGGTGCATAATGTATTCTCTGACCATGCTATGCTCATTAGGGAATTTATTTTAGGGGATACTAGAAGGTCTTCCAAAAGATGGGTCTTTAATACATCTTATCTCAACAATGAAACATGGGTTTCTGAACTCAAAGATATGATTAGAGAATTTATAATTCGTAACATGGGCACCGCCCCTCTCAGTATTATCTGGGACGCCCTAAAGGCTTTTATTCGTGGAATTATAATTGCGAAAGATACTGCCACGTCCATCGCTGCCAGGGCTATAAAAAACTCCTTTGAACATCGCATTCAGGTTTTTAGCGATTTAAGACAACAAATTTTCTCTAGAAATATCCAAGGTCAACTAGATGAAGCTAAACGTGAATTTAGTATATATTTATTTGAGCAAGGAGAGGCGTTCTTTCGTAGTCAACATCAGAAAATCTATGAAGAAAGTAATTTTACAGGTAGATTTCTAGCCTGGCAGGCCAAAGAACAAGCTGCCTCCAATTTTATTCCTGGTTTAATTTGTCCTGTTACTGATCAATATGTGACCGATTCAGATGGGTTGGGCAAGATAATGTACTCTCATTACCAAAAAATATATAGCCACAAGCACGAAATAGATCAGTTAAAACTAAACGCTTTCCTGAGTAGGGAGGTGATCCCTTCTCTCTCCGAAGCTGAGCAGTTAAATATGGCCAGTGAATTCTCCCTACTAGAGTTACAATCGGTAGTTAAAGAACTTCCATTAGGGAAAACTTCCGGACCCGATGGATTACCTGCCGAATTTGTAAAGTTTTTTTTTCTGCCTTCTCTGACCTTTTTTTACAACTTATTAATTCTATGCTTGCTGGAGCTTCCATCCCAGATTCATTTCGCGAGGGCACGGTGGTCAACTTTCTGAAGAGGGGGAAGGACGCCAAGGATCCTAATTCATATCGTCCCATTACTTTGTTAAATACGGACTACAAGATCGTTACTAAATTACTCGCTATTCGTTTTAACCATATTGCCCCGGGTCTGATTCATGAAGATCAAAATGGGTTTATTGCTGGCAGACAATTGATGACTAATACCCACTATCTTTCGGAAGCCCTGGATTATTTTCAAACACTGAGGATCCCAGCCTAAATTATGTTATTTGATGCGGAAAAAGCTTTTGATTTGGTGGTCTGGGAAACTCTTTTTATAATTTTGCAATATTTTCACATCCCATTAATTATTATTAATCTTATTCGTAATCTTTATACGGGTGCTCGAGCAAATATTATTATCAATTCAATGACAGTAGGAGCTGTGATAGTTAATCGGGGTACACGTCAAGGCTGCCCTCTATCACCAATTCTTTTTGCTTTTTTTATTGAACCCCTTGCAATCGCAATTCGGCAGTGTGTAGAAATTTTCCCCCGATTCCATTAATGTCCAAAATAAAACTCTACGCTGATGATATCATGCTTCTTATCAAATCGGATTTGCAGTCTCAAGTTAGGGTATTTCAGCTTTTTGAGGAATTCGAGTCTCTCGGAGGTTATCGCATTAATAAAAAAAAGACAGAAATATTGATCTGTGGTAATCATAAACCCGTATTATCTCCGGACCTATGGGGCTGCATTAATAATAAACCCAAACGATATCTGGGGGTATTTTTCACAGCCTCAGTTACAGATCTCTTTAGTCTTAATTTTGAACCACTCCTTCAGAAAGTTGACTTAATGCTTACTCGTTGGAATAAATTACCACTATCAATCTTGGGCCGCGTCGCCTTGATTAAAATGTCTATTTTACCATTGTTTAATTTCTTATTCTCAACGATTCCATGCTGCCTTACGGGTCGTTTTTTCACCAAAATCGAATCTTTATTCACACGCTTTTTGTGGGCACACAAAACGCCCCGTATTGCGCTGAATATTCTCTATGAGGATTTGGATAACGGCGGTCTCGCATTACCTAACATTAGAGATTATTATAATGCTTACTTTGCTCAGTACTTGACTCGATTTAAATCTCCAATATCAAATTCTAACCTATTTATTAGTTTTTTTTTTTATTTAATTTTTTCGGAAAGTCAGATTTCTCCCCCCCTTCAAGTCCCTAAATCTCCCAAATTGGTTAGGTACAAAGTAATTGCCTGGTTTTTCAGGAAACGTATGGCTATGATAAAAAGATATTCTCTATCCCTGTTTCACTCCTCATCTCCGTTGATTAACCTACTTGCATTTCATGGACAGGCGATTGGCTCTGATTTAATGGGTCATTGGACAAATGTCGGATTTAGTAAAGTGGGTGATTTTTTACAAGGCTCAAGGTGGATAACACCGACGGAGATGCGATTACTAATTCCAAGAAATTTTTTGTTGACTGGTTCCTATACTTATATTTATCAATTTCTTCAGCAACATGTTCCCTCATCATTTACCCAGATCTCTCCCTTAAATAATGATCTCTTTTTTAATGATAAGTCGATAAAGAAACCTGGAGAGTGGAAATGCTGTCTTGCTCAATTAAGACAAAGGGATTTGTGTGCCATAGCTGTAAAAAAATGGTGGGAACAAGAAAATCATGTCTTGACAGCGCCTATATGGCGAACCATTAACAAGCTTAATTTTTCTACATTAAGGGGAGCCAACTGGCGTAGAATGTTATTTTTTGGAAAATGGCTTTTGTATCGCACCCCGGCGGTATTAGCCAAAATGTATAGTAATTATCTTCCAAATTGCTTTCGTTGTTTAAATTTCGCCCCTGCAAATTGGACTCATGTAATCGCTGATTGTTCTTTGGTTAAGGCATTCTGGCGGGACATTTTTGTTTTTTTAAGCTCTAATTGTCATATTCAGATATCCTTGAATGTAAAATTGATGCTTTATGGTTGCGATTCGCATCTTAATCTATCCTTATCATTTGTTAAACTAGTTTATATCTGTATGGCTGTTGCCAGATCGTTGTTACTTCAATATTGGCGTACTAATCAATCTCCATCTATGCTTGAATGGTTTCCCAAGATGCGGAAAGTAAAGAGGAGTGAGCGAAGCTATGCTTTGAGGATAGGGGGGGGGAAGGAAATTTGAAAAAACTTGGGGGACTTTTTTCGATTAATTTCTATAAATAATCTCTGCGCCAGCTGAGTATGGAGAATTGTAAATTAACTATCAATGTATATTTATTGTTGAAAGCAGGGAATGCTCTCCGAGGAAGTCGTGGGCTGTATTTCTTTAGTATTTCTTCATTGTTTATATATTTTATTTTACATTTTGTACATGTATGACACCATTCAACTTCAATAAAAAAATTTAATAAAAAAAAAAAAATGTTCAATTAATTAATTATTTGGAATGGTTCAAGCATCTTCAGCCTTCTCAATTGAGCGGAAGACCGCAGCACTCGACTGAGTCAGCTCTTTTTGAAGTTTTGTAATCCATAAAAATCACTCTTGATAAAGGCGATGCCGCAGTATTGATTTGTCAATAACATTTGACACTGAGTCACATGACACACTACTACAGCGTCTTGCCAGCACTAGAATCCAAGGCTGTGTTTGGTCCTGGTATCAATCTTTCCTAACAGATAGGAAGCAGAAAATTATGAAGGATCACTTTATCTCAGCAGAAAAAGTGCTAAAGTATGGGGTCCTTCATGGATCGTTCTTGAGCTCTACCATATTCAAAATTTACATGTCTCTCTTGGTTTCTCTTTATGGGTCATTTGGAATCACGAAGCAAACACAAAGAAATGATGGATGGAGTGCTGAAACTTTTCAGACACTCACCCCAGTCACTATTAGATCTGAGTAGAATCCAACATCATTCTTTCGCTCACTACGCCACACCAGTTCAGACCCCACCATATGCAAATCAATCTTGAACCTGTTCCTCATGGGAACAGTCCAGCCCGAACTGACAAGCCACATATTCTCTGGACCGAAAACAAGCATCCTTGGACCGGTTATGGGGTACAGCTCTCATCAGCCAGCCTAGCCTGTCTCCAGTGGCCAAGTGAGCAAATGACCCATGTCTGGGCATACCCTGCCAAATTGGGGCGAACAAAGCAAACACAATGAGATGATGGACAGTGTACTGAAACTTCTCAGACACTCACCCTCAGTCACTATTAGATCTGGGTTGAATCCAACATCATTCTTTAACTCACCTCACCACCCCAGGCTGATTTGCATATGGCTGGGTCCAAACTGGTATGGCATTGCAAGCAAAATAATGTATTAAACCCAGATGTGTGACTATAGTGAATGTTGGACAATGTTCAACATTCCATCCATCCTCTTTTTGTGTTTCATTTTCAACCGAAATGGGAAGGGTATGCCCTGACGTGGGCCCCGCGCTCGCTACGCCACTGGTTTCAAGCTAGCCTGTCTAATGAGGGGTGATGCCCCAAAACTAGTCCCAGGATGCTTGTTTTCCAGTCCAGGGAGGACCTGGCCTGGAAGTTTGGGCTTAGGGTCAAGGCTGATTTGCAGATGGTTGAGTCCAAACTGGACTGGCATGGCGTTCAAAATAATGATAGATTCAACCTAGATCTGTGACTGAGGGACAATGATGAACATTCCGTCCATCATCTTTTTGTGTTGCATGTTCACCCTACGTGGGAAGGATATGCCCAGACGTTGGGTCTTATGCTACCTGCGCCACCATTTTCATCCTAGCCAGGCTGATGAGGGGTGATGCTCCAAAACCGGTCCCAGGATGCTTATTTTCCCATCCAGGGAGAACCTGGCCTGGCAGTTCGGGCTGGACTGTTTCCATAGGGAACAGGGTCAAGGCTGCTTTGCATATGGCTGGGTCCAAACTGGAATGGCAAGGTGAGCAAAATAATGATGGATTAAACCCAGATCTGTGACTGGGGGTGAATGTTTGACAATGTTCAACATTCCGTCCATCATCTTTTTGTGTTCCTTTGGAATCACTACAACATCATACACAGATGATACTCAATTGATTCTACCCTTAAATAAGAATTCCTTCGGCCCTGAATTACATTTTAACAACTGTTTTATTCAAGTCCTCAGCTGGATTGAACTGCAATCATCTTAATTGCAATAAAGACAAAACAAATTCTTTCATTTGGACAAAACAATGTATTTTTGTCACAAACTGGTGGGCAGATAGACTTGCTCTCCCGCCTCCTCTCATGTCTGTGGCAAGAAATCTAGGGGTTAAATTTGACAGTAATTTCTTGTTCCATTAGCAGGCAAGTCCATTGTCGGGAACAGGTTTTTCCCTCATTAAATCTCTTTAAAACTTTTTTGTCAATTCCTCGTGTGGGTAGGAAGATGGTGGGGCATGCCTAAATTACCTCTATCACCAACTAGTGCAACAGTCTTTATTTAGGCATCTCTAAATATTTAATTAACAAATTGCAGGTTGCTCAAAATCCTACTGCTAAACAGGTGCTTAAACTCCCTCATAGGAGTTCTACGTGCAAGGGGCTTAGGGTACTTCATTTGCTACCTGTGCAGAAACTGATCCTGTTTAAATCTTTGACAGTCACTTTCAAAACATTCTATCAAACTGGGCCTCAATATCTTTGTGACCATTTCATGCATTATAAGACCAAAGAATCCTGACATCAATTAATTCCAAACTCTTACAGAGTCCTGAGTTAAGGCTGTGCACCAGAGGTGGAAGATTTTTCTCTGTTTTGGGAGCTAAAACATGGAATCAGTTCCCTCTTTCCCTGAGAAAAATAGACAACGACTTAGGAGGCAACTTTCTGAAAACATCTTAAGGCCTGGCTATTCTCTTTATCGTAGATATCACCCTCTGCAATGTGTATGAGATGGTATTGACTCTTTCTCGAATAGGGCCAGGATGACCCAGTTGAGGGTAGCAGTGCATTTAACAAATACATATTTCATTCATTCATATAAGAAATATCGTCATTTATGAGGTGTGGAATTTCTCTGTGAAAGAGATTATATTGATTACAAGTGCTGAACCAGTTAAAGTGAAAGTGAGACCAGATGCAATTTTCCCTAGAGCAAAACAGTACAGACTTTGAAAGGAAGCAGAGGAGAAAAAAAGCTATTGACTGAAAAAATGATTGAACAGGGACATTTTTGAGAGGTACTTGGTAATCATTGTAACTCTGCTATGATGGTTAGAAAGAAACTTAGTGGTAAATAGAGAATTGTTCGCGAAAGATAAACATAATTGTTATCCCATGTTGTCCTGTGGTACCGAATCCAGCAGCACTTTTGTTCCAAATCCCTTCAGATGCAGAATGGTATATAGTCCTTGACTTATGCCAAGCGTTCTTTTCAATTCCGCTTCATGAAGAGAGACAATTCCTCTTCGCATTTCTGTTCCATAATAAAGTTCTTGTGTGGTGTGGGATCCTACAAAGGTAAACAGTAAATCCTTCAAGCTCTAGTCAAATCCTGAAGAAAGATCTAGAACATTTTAGATTGCTTTGTAACTCCATCTTAGTGCACTATATAGATACTTTGTTAGCTGCATCCAAAACAAAAGAGGACTGTAAACTTAACATAACTACCCTGTTAAATCATCTAGCTGACAGTGTATATATGGTCTCTCCAACAATAATGCATTACTGTAAAAAAGAAGTCATTTATCTTGGACACCATGTTGAAAAATATGTGAGGAAAGTCTCAAAAGAACACGTTTCTGCAATTATGAATATGAGCTCACCAACCATCCAGATGGAGGTTCTTGGAATTGCTGTCTACTGTCATCAGTGGATGTTGAACTTTTCTTTGGTTGTGAGGCCATCAGTAAAGCTGACTCACAGTGACATTAAAAGATCCTATACCATTTGACATAGAATGTCCTGAACAATTTAAAGTGTTGAGAGAACATTTGAGTAGTGCACCAACTCTGGGAATGCTAGACTATAATCTAATTTTCTTTTTGTTTTGCCATGAGAGAAAGGAATGTGCATTGTCAATCCTTGCACAGAAGCATTATGGGTTAATGCTTCCAGTTGCATATCATTCAGGTGTATTGGATCTAGTAGCTGTAGTCCTCCAGGATGTTTGAAATCAATTGCAGCTGTTTGCGTTGTGATTGAACAAAGAGAAGGAATAGTGGTGAGCCACTCTTTATTTGTATATGTTCCACACTAGGTTGCAATTTTGATGAACAAGAACTCAACACATGACACTCAGTAAGCTAACTCATTATGAGTAAGTTATCCTTGAAGCTGCGAATATGTCTATTAAAAGGTGTAACTCTTCAAAACTGCTTCCTATTTCAGACTTCAGACAAAAGCAGTGAAGATAAGGAAAGTGATGAAAATGATGATACTGATCATGAACTAGGCCGCAATTGCATTGCAGTTATTGAGTTATGTACCAAACCAAGACCAGACATTAGAAAAACTCCTCCTGCTACATTTCAGAGACCCTGGAAGCATCTTTCCTGCCAAATGTAACCTCAGCACAGGTGGCGGATTTAGTGGACTAAATAGGAGACTGCCTATCAGAAGATTTAAATGTGAAAATCTATGCAGAGAGCTAGTAGGGGTTTGATGTGGTCAGTGACTTTGGTTAACTGTGGTCACAGAGAGGCTTTATGACATCTTCTGGAGCACAAATAAATAATAGTGCTTATATACCAGATACAGAAATTTAAGTGGTCAAGTGTGTTACCCATAAGGATGGACAGGATGTAGTCACACTTGGCAACTAGTATGCAGACATCAAATGGCAATGTAATGTGCATTACAAGATGAGACCATTGTGCAGGAAAATAACCATGACGAATCAAGAATAAGCACCATACAAAATGCAGAAAATGTAAATTGTGTCTTTATGAGTTCAATTTAGACTTCCTTGGCAAGCTGATAGATCTTCAGCATGAAGCCCCAGATAATGTGAAAAGGAATTGGGAGTAGTCGGGTTACAAGAAAAATTATCATGATTTGTATGCTACTGCTGAAAATAAATGTATTCTTCTGAATGCAATGTTGTTTTCAATGTTTACATTTTTGCAAAGACAGTCTCATGCAGGCAGGGACAGCATGATGTGTGTATTTAAAAAATATTGGGAAAATACAGCATTTAGAAATTTGGCTGAGGACATATGTGTCAGGTGTCTGGTATGTCAAAGAAATAAACAAGGAAAGAAAACATTAACTGTGATGAATTATGCTAGCAAATCAGAAGGCCCCTTTACAAGATTCCAGGTAGATTTTGTCGAGATGCCAGCATATAATGGTTTAAAATACATCTTGGTCATTATCTGCTAGTTTTCTAAATGGGTTGAAGCTTTTCCTACCCAGAGTTCAGATACCCTTACAGTTGCCAAACCTTTGTTAAGGGAATTGATACCCAGATTTGGAATACCAACTTCGATAGAGAAAGATCATGATACTCATTTAAAAAAAACAAGGTTTTTTAGGCATATGAGAAGTTCCATTGTAGTGATCGTCCTCGATCTTCAGACGTGGTGGGGAGGGCAACGGAACTCTCAAGAATAAATTGGCTAAAGTGTGTGCTTCACCAGGACTAAAGTGGCTTGATGCACTTCTTCTTTGATGAGCAGTACTCCTGACAGAAAGACTGGTTTATCACCTCATGAGGTCATGATAGGAAGAAGAATGAGATTTGCCTACATTCCTTCAGCGGCATTAGTTTCAATAACTGATGATATTGGGCTAGATTACTGCAAAGGTCTGGCTGATATGGTAAAAATCTGTCTCTCATCAGGTGAATGTGGCAACAGAAGCAACAAGGGACATTGTCTGTCACAATCCGAATCCAGGAGACTGGAAAGTAGTTTTAAAGCATGTCACAAATAATTGCCTGGAGGAGAGGTGGCCCTATCAGATAATATTAACAACCAACGCTGCGGTGAAATGTACTGGAATTCTTCATTGGATCCACACTGCACATACTAAAAGAGTGAGAGTTGCGTAAGTGGAATAAACATCTGCTGAATCAGCCACTGATCCACAAGTCTTTTTTAAAAAAAATTGATATTTATTACCATTTAGCAATGTACAGTGGGAAAACAATTGGTAAGACATTTTTAGGCCCAGTACAGCACTCAATCATGCAATCAGTCAACATTGAACTCAACATAGTTGGATGTGTGTTGATCCCAAGTGTCCATGTGTGTTGATGCGAGCAGTGTAAAGGTTGGTTGAACAGTGGTTACAGTGCTGCACAGTGTCCCCGCGGGAGTGCCTCATAGTCTTCTGTAGGAAGGCTGAAGGAAAGGGGGGCAGTCTCTCCGGCTGGACGGAGGTTACTTGCGGGAATTGCCCTCCTGCTACTGTGAGCCTAAACCCAGTTGGACCATCCCGAACAGACTGTCCACCCCGAGCATATGCGCCACTAGCCCATGTGGCCCCATGGCACTGCTTCATGCTGTCATAACTTCAGGATGTTTGCTATTCTGGGTCAAATTCTAATGCCAATAATATCAAGGTCCAGTCCGTGATGTGGGTAGCATGCCCTGTCTGCCAGTGCAGATGTCACAGCACCTCATTCTCCACCCTCTCGCCCAGTGGTGCACGCCCTCTGCAAGGCTACGAGCAGCGGTGCTGAATCCATCCTCCAGTACATCGCTATCGCTCATCTCACCAGTGCTAGTGCCAGCTCTTTAAGTGTGCTTTCTGCTTTGTCTACCACGGGACGGGCCATCAAGCCAAATAGCCACTTTTAGGTGTGTTGATGTGCTACCTGCCCATTTTCGTGGCACATATCTGCATACCATGGTTCAGAATAGATGACGTACCGCACATTGCCACGTCATGTGGTAAAAGTTCACATTGTCTGTTCCGCACTTGGGGCATTCATGAAAGACCTTGCTGAATATCTGATGGAGAGCAGATGAAGAGAGGTACGCCGAGTGGAAATAGTTGAATTGCAGCAGCTTCAGCTGTGAATTCCTCAAGACTCTTGGAATGAAGCTCAGGATCGTGCTCCAATCTGTCTCTGTTGGCTCAATCTGCAAGTCTTGGCTTCAATGCTCTCTCAGGCCACTGACGGTTCTACTTGTCACCTGGGTCAGAGCCATACATATGTTAGTGATCCTGTGACACATGGAACTCCATGTCAACAGCACCTGCCATGCTGGATTCACATCCTGCTCCTTGCCTGGCCCTTCACAAGTCTTACCAATAGCCCTTGTGAGTGCCCACGGATCCACAAAGTCAAGCACAAAGTGAAGTTCACAGTGTAGATACAGAGGGGGGTGATAATTTTTAAACTGTTGAATAAAGAAATTAATCAATAAAGTTTCAGGACAGTGAAAGTAGGCGTGTGCGGTAAAATCCGCTCCACTCGCAGAATTTGCTGATTTTTGGCAATTCCTCGATCCGTGGTGTAGCGGAATTTTTACCTTGCTTGTGCTTTAAAAATGCATTTTCGCATGGGCTGTAGCGACTTACCAGGATCTCTGCGTTCGCCGATGAGTTTCCTATCCGTTTGCGTGCACAAAGAGATTTTGGTAGTCGGCCGCGCAATCCCGCGAGAGTGTGCGATCGTGAACACATCATTCGGACGGGCCATCGTACACCACAAGAGTGTGCAATGACAAACACGTCATTCGGATGCGCTATCGGACATCCGGCGAAAGTTTGGTGAAGCTCGCGATGCCGAACATGCAAAATTTGCAATCTGGAGAAGAAGCATATCTCGAGCAGCATAAAACATTTACGTAAATGACGATTTGAATGAACAAAACTCCTCATATTGACATTTGGCTGTACTTTTTTGTGTATGGAGTCTTTTTAAAAAAAACTTTTTTTGGGGAGAGGAAGGAAGTGCCGCAGAGTCTCCAACTACCTGTTCCTGTCCAGCAGGCTTCTCTTAGTGCTTTATCCGTGTCCTGTTCACTTTTCATTTGGATTTGGAGCTGGAAGGATCACTCTTTCTGTCTGCTGCATCATATTTCATTGGATTTGAGGACTTTTGGATTTGAGGACTTTTGGAATTGAGGACTTTTGGATTTGTGGACTTTTGGATTCGAGGACTTGGGGATTTGAGATTTTACAAGTAAGTTGGTGTTGTTTGTTTGATTGGGACATTGCAGTTGCTGCAACTACAATTTTTGTACATTTCAGCATTTTTTAAAAAAAAAAGGATTGTGGGTAGCCAGTAGGCCCAGAGCTAGTCATGGGTGCATGATGAAACAACTGTTCCTTTGGTGTGTGTTGAATTTATTTTAAACATCATTTAGGGCATGGATGGCATTGGATTGAATTGCAAAATGTGTTTTGGGGGTGTTTCACTTGTTCGGTGTGTGTTAAATAAATGCCTTTGTTGTGTGTGTGTTTGTGTGTGTGGTGTGTTTGTTGTGTAACTTGCACACCTTGTTTAACCCTGTGGATTTTCATTTTTGCATTTTATTGTATTAAAGCTGTGTTGTTTAGCATGCCTCCTTTGCTTGGCTTTTATAGGCCTGTTTCAGTTCATTGTTTTCCAGGCCTCCTGCTTGTTGCTTGTGACTGTGAGTGTCCATGTGGCTGGTGGCCATTTCTGGTGGTAGGTATAAGTGTGCTGCTTTTGCCATATAGGCCTGCATGTGTTTCCTTTGTTCCTTTTTAGCCTAGGCTTCTTGTTGTTGTGGGCCTGGCCATGTGGCTGGCAGCCATTATGAAGCCAGGCAGTGTACTTTTGCCATAGGCCTGCAAGCTTGTGGCCTAGTCTGCCAATAGGCATTTCATCCGTAGGCTCAGAGGTAGTCATGGGTGCATGAAACAACTGTTTCTGTGTATTCTGTTGCATGGATGGCATTGGATTGCATTGCAAAATGTGTTTGTTGGGGTTATTTCACTTTTTTGGTGTGTGTTAAATAAATGCCTTTGTGTGAGTGTATGGTGTGGTTGTTGTGTAACTTGCATACCGTGTTTAGCCCTGTGGATTTTTGTTTTTGCATTTTTGCATTACAGCTGTTTTGTTTAGCATGCCTCCTTTGACTGGCCATATAGGCCTGCTTGCGTTCATTGCTTTATAGGCCTCCTGCTTGTTGTGACTGTGAATGACCATGTGGCTGGTGGCCATTTTGTAGTGTGTAGTGTGTTGCTTTTGCCTTATATGCCTGCATGTCTTTCCTATGTTCCTCTTGGCTTGCTGCTTCCATCCCCTGTGCCAGCTACAGCTCCCTGAATGACGTGATGAGCAAATTAATGCCAAACCTGTTCAACTTCCATTACATTTGTATTTTAGTTTTTGTTGTTCTTCTATCCTATCCTTCCTGAGTATTCACAGTATACTATGAAAGCCCTTGTTGTCAAAGTCTCACAAATGGCTACACTGTTATGTTTTTTTAATAACTTAAACTGAGTTAATAAAATGTAATAATATAACACTAACAAGTGTGACCACTAAGTTATATATTATATTTGCTTGTTTGTACTAGTAGTAATTGAACCACAACAACAAATACAACATTTCACTGATGTTCTTCTCCTGGCTTCTTTGCTTTTAGATGCACAAAGACAGAGGAGGAGGTGTCATAATCACCCGTAGCACTGCCAGACAGAAGTCCTGCTGCTCAACATGTCACGTCCATGTGTGACCACAGACATCTCTGCAACTTGTGCACCTGCGTCCTGCTGACATTGGAAGGAAGAATATTGCCCCAAAGAAAGGTAACAGGTCCTCCAGTACCAAGAAAGATGCCAGTGAGAAGAAGGAACAGAAGAAGGAAGTGGCACTGCCACTTACCAAGACTGGTGTGCCGGCCAATATGTTTTTTGGGAAACAAAAAATGATACCTGCATCAGAGGTGTCCGGGGACCAAGCTGGGAGCAGCACCTCTGCATCAGCAGGCCCACCACACCAACCTAGGTCCAAGCCCATGAGTATCGCAGAGGTAGCCAGTCTACGTGTGCAAACGCCAATGAGCAGTCATGTTGAAATGTCATTATCACAAAGTACCCAATCAACGCAGGCGGAAACTCAGCAGATAAGTGGGCAACAACATCCGCAACAACAGCCACAACAACAGCCGCAACAACAGCTGCAATAACAACTGCAACCACTGCCTACAATAGTAGTTGTTCCTCCTGAAGTAGGGGCAGTTCAGGAAATCGAGATTCCTGCAGGGGAAGGAGAGCAAGTCACTCTTTCAGAAGATCCATTGTCTTCCAGATCCCCAGCAAGGAAAAGGAGGGTTAGTCCAACTTCATCTTTTAGCCCCCCATCTGATGATCTAGATACCACTTGGAAGCCACAAGCTCAGTCTGAGAGTGAGGCATGCCACACGAGAAGGCTAGGGAA
Organism: Triturus cristatus; assembly: GCF_964204655.1. Lineage (NCBI taxonomy): Eukaryota > Metazoa > Chordata > Amphibia > Caudata > Salamandridae > Triturus > Triturus cristatus. The sequence goes on along the minus strand of NC_140589.1, from coordinate 805,306,200 downwards.
AAGGTTCAAGAAACCCTTGGAGTTATGGAAGAATATATAGGAGAGGAGGATGATGACAAGCCAGTCATCATGAACATCACTCCCGCCCCAGTGGAGATGGAGACCGACATTGTTATTACCCCTTCCCAAATTGCTGTGAGGGATGTGGCACAGATACCACCAACACAGATAACACCAACACGACCTACAGCTTCCATATTTGCATTTGCTAAGGCCCGGCAGGGACCTACATCCAGCTCAACCACCACCTCAGTAGGTAGTGGTACTGTAAGTGCACAGAGTCAAATTCCACGCCCACCCTCCAGTTCATCTGGCATTGAAAGTGGCACCTCCAGCAGCGCCAGAAAGTTCACCTCCCCAGTTTGGGACTTCTTTTCCGTTAGCAGTAAGGAGGAGAACGTAGCTATATGCTCAATTTTTCGACACACTGTTAGTCGGGGTAAGCTTGGTACAAACTATGGTACCGGAGGTCAAAGAAGTCATCTAAAAAAACACCACATGATCCAGTGGGAGGCGCACCTACTTACCTTACAAAAAAGTAAAACTGCTCCCATTGCTGTTGGTGGGAATGAAGAAGTAGAAGAAGATATGATCACGGTGGAAGGTGAACAAGAGGGAGACATTTCTAGCCCTGCACCTAGCAGTGTAGTGGTACTCCCCACATCCTCAGCAACATCTCAGTGGCACTGTAGTAGCAAGACTCAGAGTCAGACTGAGACACCAAGGCAACAGAGTACTGCAATGAAAAAAAGTGCATTGTTGAGCCTAACTGGGTTCAAGAAGTCACCTGCATCAGCTCCACCACAAAGGAAAATAATTCAGCCTACCATTGACAGCATGCTTAGGTCTGAGGGCCAGTACGAACGCAACCACCCAACGGCACGTTTGTACAATGCGAAGCTTTCTAAAAGGTTAGCACTGGACCTTCTCCCTTTTTCTTTTGTGGAAGGGGTGGGTTTCCTTGAATTTGCGTGAGCCGTCTGCCCTAAATGGAAGGTTCCCAGCCGGTCCTATTTCGCCAGAGTTGCTGTTCCAGCACTACATCACAATGTGCTGGAATTGCTAGGACAAGCTTTGCCGCAGAGTGCTGTTCACACTATCCCCCTGACAACAGACATGTGGACCAGTTGCCAAGCCACTGATTACATGTGCAACACTGCACACTGGATCTCTTTTGTGGGGGTTAGAGAAAAGATATCTGAAGCAGGTGTTGTTGACACTGCTGAGATTTTTCATGCTACTCGGAAACGTGCAACTGTAACTGTGTTCGCCATGGAGAAATCTCATACTGCTGCAAATATTTTGGAAGAGTTTAACAGGAAGGTCTTTGAATGGCTGTGCCAAAGAGGTCTTAACATTGGTTTTGTTGCCACGGATAATGGCAGTAATGTACTTAAGGCCATGGAAGATGGTGCCTATTTCAGGGTCCCGTGTTTGGCGCACTGCATTAACATTATTGTTCAAGACTTTCTGAAAAAACAAGCCATAGTCAGCAACTTACTGACCACCTGCAGAAGAATATGCACACATTTCAGCCATTCTTTTAAAGCCCGGAAGCAGCTGAGGATCATTCAACGTGAGTATAGAATGCCAGTCAAAGCACTCATCCAGGAGGTGGCAACACGTTGGAACTCAACTTATTACATGCTTGACCGTCTGTTTGAGCAGTACAGACCAATCAATGAATATGTCATGCAAAGAGGGGATGCTATTGTGAAAGTCATGACCCTTCAGATGGACCAATGGGGCCTAGTTAAATGCCTGACAGAGATGTTTCTTCCTTTCGAGGTCTTCACATGTGAAGTCATCAAGGAGGACTGTACTATGGGCCAAGCTATCCCATTGTTGCACATGCTAGAGCAACAGCTGAAGGAGGTGTCTGAAACGTACATAGGTGTGGAGGAAAGAAATGAAGCAAATGAGTTGGTGAAGAGCTTATCTCATGGCTTAGCTCAAAATACAAGGGTACAAACTCGCATTGTTACAGAAAAACATTACATTTGTGCCACAATTCTGGATCCACGTTACAAATCGGCACTGAACAGTAGGACAGTAATTCCTTTTTCAGAACTGGATGTTGCCCGGTACAAAACTTGGCTAGCTATGGCAGCCAGTGACTTTGAAAATGAACAGCTAGTAATTAAAGGCCCTCTACTCAAACCCACAACAAGTACTGTAGCAGGGCATCCGGCGTCAAGTTCCACTCCAGAGCCTGAGGGCAGTGCATGTGGCTCAAAGCTGTCACCAACACTATCGACAGCAGCAAGAACCGAATCATCAGTCCCAGTAAAATCGGCACAGGATTGGTATTTACAGCAAGGGCTTGCTAGGTCCAGTGCTGATGCAAAGACAAAAGAGGCCAAGCAAAGTGGAGCACCCCTAAACATTGAGCGGATTGTCCAGGCCTACCTGGATGACCAAACAGAGGTCTACATGAATCAAAACCCATTGCGGTCTTGGAACGGGAAAAGGGGCCAATGGCCAGTGCTCAGCAGGCTGGCGATAAACTCTCTGGCTTGCCCTGTCACAAGTGTCTCTTCTGAACGTGTTTTCAGTGCTGCTGGTGCCATTCTAACAGTGAAAAGGACCAGTCTCTCACCCAAAACCGTGGAGAGGTTAACCATGATCAAAATGAATCAGCACTTTATACCACCGAATTACACAATACATGAACCAACGCAGGAAGATGAGGACAGCGGCTTAGGTGAAGGAAGTAGTGTGTTAGATGATAACCTACTTCTGGTTGAACCCCCAGAGTTTGAGAACGAGCTATACTTCCCTGACAACTAGGCTTGAACTTCTTACTTTCTTCCTTCCTTGTTTACTTTAATTTGTGTGTGTATGTCTTTCTCGTTAGAATCTTCGAATCACAAAAAATCCATCACCTCCGTCTTCTAGTCTTTTTATTGCCATATTGGAAGTGCAGCTATCTGCATACTGAAATCCACTACTCAGAGTCCTGCTTCTCTATCCTCCTGACTCACCCTAAATCCATTTCCCTCAAGCCAGATGATGATTGGTTGTAGAATAATATTAGTACAAGCAAGAAAATGATGCCTCGTCGAGTCCCTCCAAAAGTAGTGGAACATGATGACTACTATAACTATCCTCCTTTCTGAGCCGAGAGAGGCTGCCCCTTAACTTAAGATGAGAAGGAACAGGTAATGAATGATGGCATGCATTGGACGCTGACTCTGAGAGTGATTGGTGTTTGTGCTGTTGTTGTTTGTTGTGAATGAAGTGAATTCATTGTGTACTATTATTATTTAATCTACACACTAAAAGTAACTCAAGTCAATGTTTCCCTTCTTGTTGTTTAAAAACAAAGTTGTACTTCTACTTCAGGCCGATCCATTGTATTTTTGAATTTGGAACCTGGACTCACTATGTCCGATGCACACTGAGTTGGACAACACCATGATGATGACCATAGTGACATAATATCTTCGCAGCCACTCAGTAGGATCGGAGATGATTGATGGAATAACTTAGGACGTTTAATGACTGGCATAAAATGTAAATAAACAAGTCAACAACAACCACAGTGTGTAGTAGTGGTGGTATGACTGACAGCTGTGCATGCCATTGATTTAGTTAACTACTTTGGAAAATGCTATGTTGCTGTATATGTGACATGTGTGCTCTGTCTGGCTCAGTCAAAATCTAAGCTAAGTGGAGGTTGGGTGGGCACCGTGGGCCTGTTCTGTCCTGTTGCTGTTGTAGGATAATGCTGGAAACAGACGACAGAGTAGACATGATTTAGCCATGCCGCTCTGAAAGAATCTGCACTCCTCCGTACTTTATGCTTTTTCTTCTCCTTGATTTTTAAATATCCCTTTTGTTTTTCCATCTAAACTTACAGGCCGGCCTTTACCCTGTGCTATACTGGGAAAAATAACTCACACTCACGTACGAATCCACATCTGCCAGGCAGGCAGTGGCACCCAATATTGACGGACGCAGCGTGGACAGGATGACCAAGAGGAACGCCGAGATGCAAGTCCCCAATTTGACCAGGATAACATACAGTAACACTTTAGTATCAACATTCATCATCTTTTAAATAATTTGATTCATTTTTTCTCTTCAATCATTAATACTGTGTGTTCTTGTTGTTGTTTGCTCTCTGCTTATAATTGATCCCTACAACTATTTTTTAATTTTCTTTGCTAGATTTAAAAGTAACCCCGGTACAACATAAGATAACAATGTATGTAATTTGGGTCTTTCTGAGGGCAGAGAGTCAAGGCAAATTGCAGAATAATTAATAATATACTGCTGCCCCCCAAAGGAACCTAATCCATCATCATTAATTGCAGGCATCCTCCTACATAGCACTAAAGGTTACGCTTGTGTCGAGTGTAGGCCTAGTCGAGTGACTCAACACAACTACAGTTTGCAACGTGTTGTACTAGGCTATTATTATTATTATTATTATTATTATTATTATTATTATTATTATTGTTTGGCAGTCTTCTTGTGTAGTGTACTATACTTTGTTCTACTACTCCTCCCACAGTCTCTCTCAGGTGACTGACTGTCTCATTTTCTTTTTTTGCAAATGCTACTGTCAGTGTCTACTACTACCACCACAACCATGGCATGATGGGAAACCAAACCATCATCACCATGCAGCCATCGCTGTGCCTAAGGTAAACATCAAGCAAAGGTAAGAGAAGAAGTTTGGGGGAGGTATAATTAATAATGGAAATTAATTCATTAATTAACACACCCTTTGAGTCCAGTTGCAGAATGCATAGACTAGGAGGAGAGACTGACAGTACTAATAGAACAAGTCACTCAGTGAGGGGTACCGCATATATCTGTTTGTGTCTTACAAAATCAGCCGATTAATTAAAACAAACACTGACTGTGGCCCTGTAGCAGCAAGGAAACAGTGTGACGTAAAACAGTAACCCCCCACAAAACATTAACAACATTGTATGGAAAGTATAAATATAATTTAATCCCCTAACAAAAATAAATTAGGTAAAAAATCCCTCAACAGCACCTGACCCACCCCTCTTCCTAACCCAAACCAATATACAAAGCATGCTCGCGAAATTCCGTGTAATTCGCGGAGATTTTTTACCATTTCATGGAACATTGCATAATGCGACTACGCAAATTCCGCCCACCCCTAAGTGAAAGCTCAGATGAAGAACCTGAAAAGCCTAAAGTCCAGTTTCAAAGCAAAGGTCAGAGTGAAGGACTTTTACTGTGTAAGAGTCAAAAGCATGTGTGCCATCAAGAAGAAGTAGTCTCTGATCCAAACGATTAGAATTTGCTGTTAAAAATCAGAGCCACTCGAATCCCCAGGGGAAAACAGTTTGCAGTGAATCATGCAGACAAGGATGATTAAAACTCAAGCACAAGTTCAAGATAAAGTCAAAGCTCTTCAGAGAATAAATGAATCCTGACAAAGACTGCTGGTGAACAAACAAAAGTTGAAGAAGATATTCAAAATAAATTAACTTGTAAAAGAAAGCACTGTGAACCAGAAAAGCTTTAGACAATTAGATTATGAAATTAGTGAGAGCGAATCACCTGTAGTTAAAAGGTCAATGAGGAGAAGAGTTCCAAATAGAAAATATGTTTTACCTGAATGGGTATATCGAACTACAGTGTTTGAAGAAGAGCAAGAAAAAGAAGAAACACAGATGGAAAAAGAACTTTTGAGAAAAAAACTGAACAAATACTATTTTTGCATTTTGTTTTGATTATTTGTTTAAAGAAATAAGAAGAAAATTAAAAATATGTTATTGTTTTAAAGAACATTTTTGTTGCCTTTGAAATTCTTAACTATCACAATAGATTTTTTGTTTCAGTTAGAAGAAGGAGAACTGCAAATGGCCAGTGCTCAGCAGGCTGGCGATAAACTATCTGGCTTGCCCTGTCACAAGTGTCTCTTCTGAACGTGTTTTCAGTGCTGCTGGTGCCATTCTAACAGTGAAAAGGACCAGTCTCTCACCCAAAACCGTGGAGAGGTTAACCATGATCAAAATGAATCAGCACTTTATACCACCGAATTACACAATACATGAACCAACGCAGGAAGATGAGGACAGCGGCTTAGGTGACGGAAGTAGTGTTAGATGATTACCTACTTCTGGTTGAACCCCCAGAGTTTGAGGACGAGGTATACTTCCCTGACAACTAAGCTTGAACTTCTTACTTTCTTCCTTCCTTGTTTACTTTAATTTGTGTGTGTATGTCTTTCTCGTTAGAAACTTCGAATCACAAAAAATCCATCACCTCCGTCTTCTAGTCTTTTTATTGCCATATTGGAAGTGCAGCTATCTGCATACTGAATCCACTACTCAGAGTCCTGATTCTCTATCCTCCTGACTCACCCTAAATCCATTTCCCTCAAATCACATGATAATTGGTTGTAGAATAATAATAGTACAAGCAAGAAAATGATGCCTCGTCGAGTACCTCCAAAAGTAGTGGAACATGATGACTACTATAACTATCCTCCTTTCTGAGCCGAGAGAGGCTGCCCCTTAACTTAAGATGAGAAGGAACAGGTAATGAATGATGGCATGCATTGGACGCTGACTCTGAGAGTGATTGGTGTTTGTGTTGTTGTTGTTTGTTGTGAATGAAGTGAATTCATTGTGTACTATTATTATTTAATCTACACACTAAAAGTAACTCAAGTCAATGTTTCCCTTCTTGTTGTTTAATAGCAAAGTTGTACTTATACTTCAGGCCGATCCATTGTATTTTTGAATTTGGAACCTGGACTCACTATTTCCGATGCACACTGAGTTGGACAACACCATGATGATGACCATAGTGACATAATATCTTCGCAGCCACTCAGTAGGATCGGAGATGATTGATGGAATAACTCAGGACGTTTAATGACTGGCATAAAATGTAAATAAACAAGTCAACAACAACCACAGTGTGTAGTAGTGGTGGTATGACTGACAGCTGTGCATGCCATTGATTTAGTTAACTACTTTGGAAAATGCTATGTTGCTGTATATGTGACATGTGTGCTCTGTCTGGCTCAGTCAAAATCTAAGCTAAGTGGAGGTTGGGTGGGCACCGTGGGCCTGTTCTGTCCTGTTGCTGTTGTAGGATAATGCTGGAAACAGACGACAGAGTAGACATGATTTAGCCATGCCGCTCTGAAAGAGTCTGCACTCCTCCGTACTTTATGCTTTTTCTTCTCCTTGATTTTTAAATATCCCTTTTGTTTTTCCATCTAAACTTACAGGCCGGCCTTTACCCTGTGCTATACTGGGAAAAACAACTCACACTCACGTACGAATCCACATCTGCCAGGCAGGCAGTGGCACCCAATATTGACGGACGCAGCATGGACAGGATGACCAAGAGGAACGCCGAGATGCAACTCCCCAATTTGACCAGGATAACATACAGTAACACTTTAGTATCAACATTCATCATCTTTTAAATAATTTGACTCATTTTTTCTCTTCAATCATTAATACTGTGTGTTCTTGTTGTTGTTTGCTCTCTGCTTATAATTGATCCCTACAACTATTTTTTAATTTTCTTTGCTAGATTTAAAAGTAACCCCGGTACAACATAAGATAACAATGTATGTAATTTGGGTCTTTCTGAGGGCAGAGAGTCAAGACAAATTGCAGAATAATTAATAATATACTGCTGCCCCCCAAAGGAACCTAATCCATCATCATTAATTGCAGGCATCCTCCTACATAGCACTAAAGGTTACGCTTGTGTCGAGTGTAGGCCTAGTCGAGTGACTCGACACAACTACAGTTTGCAACGTGTTGTACTAGGCTATTATTATTATTATTATTATTATTATTATTATTATTGTTTGGCAGTCTTCTTGTATACTGTACTATACTTTGTTCTACTACTCCTCCCACAGTCTCTCTCAGGTGACTGACTGTCTCATTTTCTTTTTTTGCAAATGCTACTGTCAGTGTCTACTACTACCACCACAACCATGGCATGATGGGAAACCAAACCATCATCACCATGCAGCCATCGCTGTGCCTAAGGTAAACATCAAGCAAAGGTAAGAGAAGAAGTTTGGGGGAGGTATAATTAATAATGGAAATTAATTCATTAATTAACACACCCTTTGAGTCCAGTTGCAGAATGCATAGACTAGGAGGAGAGACTGACAGTACTAATAGAACAAGTCACTCAGTGAGGGGTACCGCATATATCTGTTTGTGTCTTACAAAATCAGCCGATTAATTAAAACAAACACTGACTGTGGCCGTGTAGCAGCAAGGAAACAGTGTGACATAAAACAGTAACCCCCAACAAAACATTAACAACATTGTATGGAAAGTATAAATATAATTTAATCCCCTAACAAAAATAAACTAGGTAAAAAATCCCTCAACAGCACCTTCCTAACCCAAACCAATGTACAAAGCGTGCTCGCGAAATTCCGCGTAGTTCGCGGAGATTTTTTACCATTTCATGGAACATTGCGTAACGCGACTACGCAAATTCCGACCACCCCTAAGTGAAAGCTCAGATGAAGAACCTGAAAAGCCTAAAGTCCAGTTTCAAAGCAAAGGTCAGAGTGAAGGACTTTTACTGTGTAAGAGTCAAAAGCATGTGTGCCATCAAGAAGAAGTAGTCTCTGATCCAAACGATTAGAATTTGCTGTTAAAAATCAGAGCCACTCGAATCCCCAGAGGAAAACAGTTTGCAGTGAATCATGCAGACAAGGATGATTAAAACTCAAGCACAAGTTCAAGATAAAGTCAAAGCTCTTCAGAGAATAAATGAATCCTGACAAAGACTGCTGGTGAACAAACAAAAGTTGAAGAAGATATTCAAAATAAATTAACTTGTAAAAGAAAGCACTGTGAACCAGAAAAGCTTGAGACAATTAGATTATGAAATTAGTGAGAGTGAATCACCTGTAGTTAAAAGGTCAATGAGGAGAAGAGTTCCAAATAGAAAATATGTTTTACCTGAATGGGTATATCGAACTACAGTGTTTGAAGAAGAGCAAGAAAAAGAAGAAACACAGATGGAAAAAGAACTTTTGAGAAAAAAACTGAACAAATACTATTTTTGCATTTTGTTTTGATTATTTGTTCAAAGAAATAAGAAGAAAATTAAAAATATGTTATTGTTTTAAAGAACATTTTTGTTGCCTTTGAAATTCTTAACTATCACAATAGATTTTTTGTCTCAGTTAGAAGAAGGAGAACTGCAAATGCTATAAAATTGTAGGGTTAGTAGTAATGTTATCATTATTATTAGCGGGGCTGCTGTTGTGCTTATTATCTCCGGGGGGGGAGGGGGCGAGGGTGAATGCTTCCATGAACTTCAAATTAACTACTGTTATCTCAATCTGCAAATCCTACCTCCAATGCTCTCTTAGGCCACTGAGGGTTCTACTTGTCTCCTGGGCAGGACCCTGTATATGGTAGTGATTCTGCGGCACTCTTAACGCAGCCTTGTAAATAAGGTACCCTTTCATGCTATACTTAGCGTGAAAGGGGAGAGCAATGGGTATTGCGGTGGACGTTCTACCGCAACACCCATTGATTTTGACGCTGCCCCATATTTACAAGCATGGCGTAAATATGGGGCAGTGTCAAAATTAAGACCAGGGAAATCGTGGTGCAACAAGGTGAAATGTTTAATTTCTCCTCATTTGTGTTGTTTCCATGTGTGCTGTGTTGTGCTTTGTGGTGCTAAAGACTTCTCAAGCTTACCAGTCAGGGCCAGATTTACAAAGATAAACTTTCGCTTTTTGGATGCTTTCTATCTTTCTAGTATTCACAAACTACAAGTTTAATTTTATTAGTATTGATTTCATGACTGCGGTGAAAATATAAGACCAACCTATCTTTTAATGTGTGGAGTTTCTGTCACTAATGCAGAGTCTCCACAGTCATAAAATTACTATTAATAAAATTAAACTGGTTTTTAATAATACCAAAAAAACTGTAAACTTGCTCAAATGTTTACGTTTACCTTTGTGAATCAGGCCCAAAATAATTAACACATGAAAAGCCAAGTTTTAGCTTGTTGCCTAAACTGTCTGCGGTCTTCAAAGTTTCAAATGTTTATGAGAGATAAGTAAGAAATGAAAAAGATTTGGAGGGAATATGTGCTACACAGGAAGATGATTAAATTAATTGACACCCCCACACGCCAGGAGTAATCAGTGTAGATATAAAAGAAGACTTAACCAAAAGTGTAGATGTAATACAAGACCAAGTCAAAAGAGTAATTTAGCCGGGTCAGAGGTTGGAGATAGTTGAAAATTACACATGAGCAGTTTGGACTTAAAAGTGAATGAGTCTGTGTCTAATTGAGCATGTCATGTGAAGACATTATGGGTTCAGTTTAGAGTTTGATGGTGAGATACTCCGTCACAAACATGATGGATATCCCATCCGCTGTACTACAAGTGCATTATATCCTATGGGACTTGCATTATGGCAGACAACATGTCCATCACATTTGTGATGGAGTAGTCAATCCTCTAAACTTAAACCCTCTTCTCCTAAAACATAATGTTACGTTATTCAGGAGCGGCAGATGATCAGTCACATTAATTACAAATGGAAATTGGAGAAGACATCCAGGACCCATGCAGACCATCGAAGTGGAATAATGTGACTGGTGAAATGCTTCTGGTAATACTAGTGACGGGGTAGTCTAAGTCAGCAAAGGGGAAATTAGATAAAGAGGTGCTAAGCAGATTGAAATATATGACTGATGCAATAAGAAATTTAGCTGGATTCTGCTTGTGGCATTGGATTAATTCAGATGATAGGAAAATGAAAAAAAACTGTTTCTATATTGAATGGTAAAGAATGAGTTCATGTCATTCAAGCAAACTACATGCAACACGGTGGGAGGAGGCAGCAGAACCTTGAACAAAGGTATGTGAAAACATGTTTTACAGCTCTAAGAGAAAGGGGAAAAATTGGCACTATATATGTATAGTTAGAAAAAAAATTAAATCAGGTAAGATAATTTATACATAGGTGAAACATGAAAAAGCCATGCCATTAGGAGTCCTTGCTTCAATACTGAGGTATCTTATTGAGTTGACTATGAAAAAATAAATAATAGGATGAGAATTCACAGCACATGAAAAATGGCAGAACATTTTGAGTGCAATGGAGGGATGTCAACCAAGACACAGATAAATGATCCAAAATAAAACTGATGCAATAACTCAAAGGAGAAATTTCAATATAATGGTGAAGGAGTTGAATACCAACCTAATAGAATACTAGAAAAGAGCACCTATTAAAAGGGTCAGTGCAGTACCCACTCATCTCATGCACCTTGAGATAAAATTATCTCATGCAACTGAATTGGGGATTTCTAACGTGAAAATGTAACTTTAAAATTCTGTAAAGAGGTATTTCAAGCCTCAACCACGTACATTTTAGTGATGTAGAGTGAGACGTGGACCTAGCTTCTGACACTATTTAATGGATTAAAACATGTTCCTTTCACTTCCAGTGCATCACTTATTTTGGTGAGAGTGTTTTGATACTGCAGAAGGTTACTAGGATAAAACTCGCATGTGCCATATAGTACTACCTAGATTGGATGTGGCTAACAATATGACATTTTGAGTGGTTTATTGATTTCAGTCCAAAACTTGTAAATCTGAAATCAGAATAAAATATTTTAAGTTGAATAAAGAAGGTATGTAAAGGCTAATCCCACAGGAGATGAGTTATCTAGTGACTCTTTTTCATTCTCAATTATAAATGGGTCCCACGTATAGATGCATTAACTGAATACAATATATAATTATCCCACCAGCCTTCAAATTGCATTTGAACTACCACCCTAAACTACTTATGAATGGTTTACTGAAACTGGTTTAGGCCAAAAAGATATCTAAGTTAATCATTTCAGAATGCTTTGGAATCCATGTAATATAAACCTTGCCAATGAAATGGCTGCATTCTTTCATGTTGACTTACAAGAATCTTCCAGCAACGATCCAATTGATACCTTTGAGTTTTACACAAAAAAACTAGGTAAACATATAAAGGATAAAGGGAAATCAATTGTACAATCAAAAAACTGGCAAAGGAAAGGCTGAAGTTATAATTATCACATGAAATAAATTAACTTACTTCTTGGCAAAGTTAAATTATCTTTGGAAAAAATGAAATAGAAAGCAGGCAGCACAATGGAAAGGACAATTTGAACTCAATTGGCATGATCTTCATCGAGCAGTTCAAGAAACAAATTCAAGGAAATTTTGGCAACTTTTATCAATAAAATGTGGATTAGAAATTAACCCTTCAGCAAATATTATCTCTGTACAGATCTGGGCCAACTACTTTTCCTATCTATACAAGCTGAACTCAGACAATTCTGGCCAACCTAATCAATCTTCAATCAAATAAATATATCTCTCCTCCAAACTGTTGCATGTTATTGGTTACATAAATAGATGAAGCTCTTCGGTAGTACTGGACCTATATGAAATCCCGGTAACTATGCTGAAAAGGAACATTGAACAATTGGTAAAAATCCTCACTCCTTTATTATCATACTGCTATGAGAGTGCTAGTATTAAAAAATCAGAGAATAGAAGTGTTAATATGCCTCTCCTTAAAAAGAGCTGTAAACAATTCCTCATAATCACAGACAAATCACCCTTTTAGATGGTATAAGAAAAAGGTTTGCAAGAGTCCACTGGAACATCTAGAGAAGTGGACCCATGAGTAAAATATAATCCCCCTAGAGACAACATTGCAGTGTTCAAATGATTCTAGACAAATATGCGGTGACAGAGAACCAAATCATATACACAACTTTTATTGATTTGTCAACTCCGTTTGATCCTGTGGATTGACCAACTCTTTGGAGAAAACTGCTTTCATGGGGCATACCATCCAAACTATTGAGATTAAATATTTCATTTAACACATCTACGAGGTGCAAATCCCTGCTGGGGAGAAATATAACATTTTTGTCAGCCCTAAATACATGTAAAAGATTGAAAAAGGAGTGTCTTCAGACATAAATTTTATTTTCATTTTATTTTTCAGATTTTCGTCATTATTTCATGAAATTGGATCCATCTCTTAGGATAACAAAATATACATCCTTTTGTATGCTATTTGTTAGAAATTGGGTTTCTGGTTGGCAGAGGTATGTACCCTGTCCAAGCAAGAACCACAATCCTAGTCAGGGTAAGGCAGATACACACCCTAAATGAACCTGTGCTCACCCTTTGGTAGCTTGGCATAGAGTAGTAAAGGTTAACTAAAGGGGCAATGTATAAAGTATTTTTGCAGCACTTCAAACAGTAAGATGGTGCAAACACCACACAAGAAGATACAACACATGGTTAGAACAATATAGCTTAATTTAATGAACCAAAGAAGACCAAAACAACAAACATCCAATAGGTGATAACCGGAGTTATGAATTTTTAAAGCATAAACTGAAATGTAGTGATTAAGAACATAAAGCGAAAACTGAAGCTATTTGGTTGCACTAGACCAGGTATAATCCAAATGTTCAGGCAGGCCGCAATGGAGTGAGGGTCGGATACAGGGACCAGCATTGGTCTGCTGCAATGTACCTTAGTGGCATCGTCGACGGAGCCAAAATGCGGGAACAAAGAGGCAATGTATTGTCATTGAACCACGGGATGAAGGCCATGCATTGGTGCTGAGCCACGCAATCGAAGGTGGAACTGGAGGCAATGCACTGCACAGTTGGCGATGCGATGTTCTTGATCTTTGCAGCAGCAACTATGCATCATCTTGGATGGAGATGTGCCGGTTCCTGGTGGTGCAGCAATGCTGATGCATGGAGTTTTACTGGAGCAACACTTTATACCCACTTCCAAAGGTCCAGGACTTGATTGGCACCACTTGGCAGATCAAGATTCTCAGATGGCAGAGTCCAGATGCTGTAGAAGGTCAGTTGGAAGTCTTTGATGTCCCTGTGACTTCAAAACAAGAGGCAAGCTATCAAGCCCTTGTAGTCTCTTTGGTTCTGTGCTGTAGAGAAACAGGACCAGTCCTTTTCACTCCCAGGCAAGGAGGGCAGCAGGCAGCAGGTCAGCACCAAAGAGCAGGAGTCCAGCAGAGTAGTAGTCCAGCAGACTATCAGTCCTTTCAGCAGCACAGCAGTCTTTCTTCCTGACAGAGTACCCACAGGTCCAAAAGTGTACTGAGCTGGTGGTGTCAGAGGTCCAGTATGTATACCCAGTTGTGCCTTTGAAGTGTGGAGACTTCAACGAGAGGCCTTTGAAGTGCACAGAGTTTCTGCCTTTCCTGCCCTGGCTCCAGACTCACTACAGGGGAGTATGCAGGCCTTTGTGTGGGGACAGGACACAGCCTATTCATTTTTAAGGGTCAGCTCCTCACTCCCATCCTGCCCAGAATGGCCCATGAAAATGTGGATGTCACATCAGTCACACCTAAGTTCCCTTTATGTGTGATTGTCTAGAGGGAATGTAGAAAGACCAGCTGCCACCCACCGATACATTGATTCAGAGACAGGCTAAAGTAAGGAAATGCCAACTTTTTTAAAGTATGGAAATACCAACAAAATGCCAATACTGACATAACTTAATATATAACTTTTGTTGCTGATCACAGCATTAAATTCACATGATTACATGTTATTTCTTTGGTTTTTTTCATAGCCATCACTTATAGATGTAAAACTCATCAAAACAACCAATATATGTAACACACATTGAGACAATGCAGTAGACATGAACGTATTGACACCTTTCCAAATAGATATACAAAACAATAATTCACATAACTAGGACATACTTTAAGAATGCCTTCAAAAACCAACGTATGTTTTATGACTGACAATAAAGCTTAACATAAACAAATCCCAGTCCATACAGTTAGAATTAGGCTGATTAGAGACTTCCAATCACAAATCAATCAGATTGTCCATTAATAAAGGTTTCCTTGAAGCCAACGTTCTTTTTCAAGAACAGTGAAACGCCTCTCTGTTAGTTAATACTTGTCAACTTTATAAAAGTGGCATTTTCAGAATTACAATGTAAAATCCGACTTCACCATAAGTTGTGATTTTAAATTGTAATTCCAAACTTGGGGGTCCCATCTCTTACAAATTGGAAATTATACTTATAAAATGTAATAAGGTAATCTTAATGTAATCCAATGGAAGAGATAGGCTGTTTTACTACCAGGACACATACAATTTAAAAGTATATAGCCTTCTTTTTAAGTACACAGCACCCTTCCTTCGGGCTGCCCAGGGTCAACCTTAGGGGCAACATATAAATATTAAACAGGAAGGTTTGGGCCTGGCAAGAGGGTTAACTTGCTAGGTTCACCTGACAGTTTAAAACTTCAATGGCAGGCCTGAGACATGCTTGAAGGGCTACCTAAGTGGGTGGCACAATCAGTGATGCAGACCCACTAGTAACATTTAATTTACAGGCCTTGGGCACAAGTAGTGCACTTTACTAGGGACTTAGAAGTAAATTAAATATGCCAATTGTGGATAAGTCAATTTTATCATGTTTTAGGGAGAGAGTACATGCACTTTAACACTGGTTAGCAGTGGTAAAGTACCTTGAAACCTAAAGCCAGCAAAAACGAAGTCAGCAAAAACAGGAGGTCTGGAGGCAAAAAGTCTGGGGAAACCACACCAAGAATGCCAGGTATAACACTGATGGTGTTGCACTATTTGACCTAACCCTTACAGGCCAGCAAACAAACTCGACCAACGTAAATAACTATGACAAAAAACATTTTTTAATTATTAAAATCTCTAGAACACAGACTTTGGCTTTCAGGGGGTTAAAAAGTTCTCTAGTGTATAATTGGTTCTTGGGACAAGAACAGCTAGAGGTAGTGAATTCTTTCACTTACTTAAAGCGACCCTTCTCGAGTAAATTAAGTAACAAATCTCACTTGTCCCATTCAGGGAACATAGTGATGGCTCACACTGGGGCTCTCCAAAACCTCTAGAATTCAATGTGGACAAGACATTTTAATCATCTGTTAAAAATGTACAAGGTAAACCCTCCCCTACCCAAGACTATGCCCTAGAATACATCCTAATTTTCAAACGGTTACTTTAAATAATATGAGGGAAAGGTCTTACATAAATTCTTCACAATAAATCCAGCAATTCCCATTGAATTAATAGTGTTAAAGTTTGTTTGATCCAGTTCACAGCTAAATATATTCACTGGGGTTATGAACTGTTCCTTGCCCTGGAGAAATCGTTAGGAGCTCTCTCGAAAGAGGACATGGTCTGGAGCACAAGGGAGCAAAAATACTTGTTTTTCTAATTATAAGATAATACTAGATAAAGTTGGGGTTGAAAGACAACTGCTGAAATTAGGAATACCAAGGCAATTGTGATTATTTCTTAAAAGCCAGATCTATAATATGGATGTAGAACATTACAGGAAACTCAAATTGTAAAAAATGTTCTCGGCAAGCGTACCATTTAGCCAACTCCAACCTTATTGACCCTTCTGTATCAAACACAGATTACAATTATTAGTGACTATCTGAAAGGCAATGTGCCCCTTAAATCCTTGATAGTGAGATGAACTGGTCATAACCTGGGTTCACTTATTTGTGATCTCTGTCAGGTAGCAATACAAGATTTGCACCACACACTGCAAATATGTCCAGCATTAACTGATTTCAGAAAGTGACGTTTAGATCCAAAATTGAAATGAAAATCAAAACTCGCAGTTAATTGATTTCTATTATTGTTAATCCCCTGAATGATCAAGTTTGTTATAATGTGTTTACATTTTTCAGGAGATTTTCAAAAATATTTTAGAAATGTGTAAAATGGATTTAATTATTCTTTGATTCTCATTGTGTGTTTTCCTGGTATGTCAAACTAATTACAATAATAAAGTTTATGTTGCTGTTGTCAGTTCAGGTCTTAATCAATTTTTTATATAAACAATCTGAAAGCAGCTAAAATCTGAATAAAATGTTTCATGTGGAGGAAATAAATATGTGAAGTATATGTTAGCCATTAAAAAGTAATTACACTTTTGTGCAGATGAGAAAATGCCATTAGTAAATACAGATGAGTTCACCTGTTCACCTGTTACTCTTACACCTGCATTCACAAATTTAAGGAGCATTTTGTATGCTATTATTAAATGGGTGGAGATTTCCAGAGCATTGTCTGGAAGTGGAAATGAGATGTAGAACTAAATTCACTCATTTCTCCTTCATCCACATGACTTCCCCTAGAGACTGTAACTCTATGGATCCCAGGATAAATATTTCATGTTGTTTAGCAGAAAGGTGTTGAAATCCTTTCCAGGGCAATGGAATTGATCTACCATCCAAGATAGACTGTTGTCTGTGGGAAGATTCTCCATGCCCGAGTTTGTATGGTCTCTGAGAATTCCACAACCAAAACTTTTATCTCATAGGCCTTTGATTACATCTCATTATACGATGGACAGCTGAGGATTGTTTTATTGCTGCCTGCTAGTTATATAGCAGCTTATCCTCTTTAAAAGCCATGCCAAACCTAATTATCCTCTGTTCGAGCCTGGATATTCCAGCGTGCTGAAGAACAGCCACTTCAACCTACTGGAGGAAATACCAGGAGTGTATTAGGAATGTGCTCATTCCTGCAAGGAGGAGTGGGTCACTGGGCTCACAAGATAATCCACAAGTCTCCCTGAGAGGACTTCCTGGGTGACAGTATAGTGTGAGCAACCTTCCAGGTCAGTACAGAACAATCAAATAGTGTCATAGGGGTAACAGAAGGTGAGACTTGAGTTGAGAACTTGAGATGAAATGATTAATGGCAATAAAATATTTGAAAAGTTAGGAACTATTTGTCTATGAAAATTTGTAAAACCCAACATTTTTTGGATAGTCCCTTTTACACTGCTGTGTGCAGCCCATTCCAATACAGCCTTGACCTTATTGGAATCCATTTGAATGCCTTGCTCTGAAAGAACAAAGCCCTAAAAACTGGTTTGGGATTTCTCAGTTTCACTTTTCCTTTATATCAAATATTTACTCTTTATATCCCTAAATAATTAATTTACCATTTGTTGGAATATGGCTGGAACATTACAGAGTGAAAAGGATGACCAAATACTCAAAATGGCCATGCATGGTGTTAATGGCAGTCATCCACTCATTGTCTTCTCTGAACTATCCCAGATTGTACGCCCCATACAAATTCAGCTTTGAGAAGACCTTGGCAGATCTCATTTGGACTATTACAACAGAAATCAAGAGCAGAGGATATCAGTTGAAAACAGTAATGTTATTCAGTTCATGGCAGCCAATACATGGCCTGTAAGTCCCATCTGGTTTAGGGATGAACAAGATGAGTTTTCCCTGCAGGAGTTGTTGATTGTCTCATAAACACTTTTGCTGGGGTGGTTGTCAATATATTAATTTTGTACTTGATCTTCCTTTATTGTCAAAGGAAAAATTCTTCCCAGGGGAATCACCACAACAAGAACAAGATCAGTGAGACAGTGGCACTCCCTAACAGGTGGTAAGGAGTCAGCTTGAGCCTTACTAAAAACATCAGCAAATTCTTGATACACTTCAGGAATGGCTTGCAATGATTGATCCTCCTTCTGCAATGCCAGAGATGTGAGATTCTGCAGTTTCTGAAGGCCTACTCTTGGAAAACACTGTCCTTGGCAAAGACCTGAAGAGAAGTCAGTGACATGGATCTTCTAGTCTATGTTGGAATTATGAAATCATAGCTACAATATTTTCAACACATTGGGAAATGAAGGTGCATCTATCAAATCAAACGATCAACATGCCCTCCTGAAGAGACAATTAAAATGGGCACTGTGGCATATGAGATGACTCCAGAGATTAGGGGTTTCCCATCTATCCTTTAAAGGGGTCTGGACTGTCTCTTGTACTGAACTGGTATTTTAACCATGAAACATATAGTCCATGAAACAGCCCTTCTTTATGACAGTGATCCTTCTAATCTTTCGCTAACAATCTATTCAAATTTCCAATCTTCATAAATTCCACTCTTTTAACCGGCCATGGCAGATTAACTTCAATTGACTTGGGAGGGGGTGAACAAACCCACTCTCTTCTTTGATTCTTATGTTGTTGTTGCTGGGCCCCAATCTGAAGCATCAGTTCAATCATTGCTTCAGTCGCTGTTGGTAGTTTTGCCTCAAGTGGCAAAGAGTCTATCAATTCTTTTCACAAGTTATTATAAAACGTGGCTGTGGAGGCTGTGTCAGTCCACCCAGCCACTTACACACCCATCCTCCAACTTTAAGCGATAAAACTTGCTCACAGATTAAATTATATCTCGAGTTCCCTTATTAAGCATCATCAGATTAACATAAGCAGACTGCAGTGTCTGGTTTCTTGAAACAATACTAGTTAATTGGTGAAGAAAATCCTAATAATGTTTTAGTAATAGACTTTCTCCATTAATTAAGTGTGTGATCCAGACTAATGCATTTTGAGTCAAATGGGAAAGTATGAACGTAACCTTTTCTCGATCAGTTTAGTGTGATTTTAGTAATTTCTTGGGGCACACCCTGAAGTGGATTAACATCGTAATCCATGCCAATATGGTTACCTGGCAAACTCTCAGATATGCATCTTTTCCTGCAAGGGAGAGTGAAGCACTGGACATAGACGATTAGACCCTAATCTCCCCGCATGGACTTGCCAAAAAGCGAAATAGTTTGAGCAGCCTCCTGGTTCAGTCAGGAACAGGAAAAGAGGAGTTATGGGTAAGGGGAGGTGAGATAGACAACACACCATGAATGCTGGGGAACTTCAGAGAAGAATCTCTCAGCACACTCAGAGCAGATGGTGCTAGAGTAGTCGGTTTTAGGGTCGGGTGAAAAGGCCCTTTAATAACAAATTGCACAATGATGATTTACGCATATGAAGAACAAACAATGAATTATGAATAGGGAAGGGAAAGCAGTACAGGCCCACTGGCAGGTGGGTGCAGCTCCTCTGCAATGGCGGAGGACCATCGCCCCACTGGCTCAGAGCCAACAGCAAAAAAAAAAAATATTTCAGCATCGTTTTATTTTTAAGCCACTGGCTCAGCCAATGTGTGCAGAGAGGGGCAGGGCTGAGGCACGAGAGAGGAGTTGTGCTAGTGCACTCCCTAAGTGCTCATATGTATTTGGCCAGCCGTCTCAGGTCGACCAAAACTCACATGCACACTTGGTTTTCTCTAACCCGGCTGCATTGAACAGCCGAGTTAGAGAAACCCTACAGACTCCCTGGACTGAGCAGGGCATCCTTCTAGCCTGCTCAGGTGATTGGACAGGGAGTCTGTGATTAGCCTGCAGTGTCTCCTGGGAAAAGGAAGTCCCACCACCAAGGCGCAATGTGGGTGGAGGCCTGTAGCAGATAAGTTTAACGTATTCTTATTATGTACCCCCACTCTCACGCTCCCTCCCGTGCTTTGTGCCCTGCTCTACCCCTCCCCCTGCCCTTCCACTTTGTGTATGTGGTGGCCAACACTGTTCACTGGGTACTTTGAGAAGAGAACCCTCAAAGGCACCGGGAAACATCCTGATACCCAGAAGCACCTGATTGGTTCAGTCTCTGCAGCTGGTCTTTTTGACAAGCTGCAGAGAAGGAACCAAACAGTCTACTGTTCCTGGACATCAGAACATAACTGGGAAAAGACTGTAAGACAATAAAGGAGCAGGCACCTTGCAAAAGAAGAATCAACTCTGGGATGACTTGAATCCCAATTGACAACCTTGAATCAGACCCCTATCACTCAAACAGACTTTAACCCAGATTCAGCTTTTTCTTTGACCTTGCCTAATTCAAGTCTTTGAGTTATATCCATTGATGCTTGTGGCATTCTTTCCGAGACCTCCTTAAGGATTCGCTGTCCTCCAGTCTTGGCTTCTATTGAGCTATGTATCAAAATATGGTAACTAATATCTAGCTTTCCAGGAAAAGAATGACTCGCCAGTCAACTCTGAAACCCAAATTCTCCTCTAACAGTTTGAATGGAAATATAAATAATGGTACATTCCTTTATTTTTGCTGCTCCTACAGCTTTTGACTGATCTGCATTGATTTTGGTATCTTTTGTTTTACATGGTGTCACATTTTTTTGAAACTTTTTGAAGTGGGCAGAATCAAATTAGTCCAACTTTGTACAACCGTAGCTATCGGTGTAGCCTGAACATATCTCCTAACACACTAAGGATCAGCTGGGAATGCATGTTTGCTGGATTATTATTAATTTAGATCTATTAATCCAGACAGTGGTACTTACTGAACACAAAGGAAAGCCACACGAGAACATCCTGTGCTGAGTCTAAAGCGAAGATTACTGTTTTCTGATCACAGTGCTTGGCTCGCAGCTACGCCATGCATATATTTTGCATAGAAAATAGATTATTAGCACTTGAGAAAAGTTCAATTAAAATTTCTATAAGGAAGTCAGTTTTTCACTTGCCTGCACTTTAAAAAAAATCTTTTTAAATTCTCAAGAAAACCTCACCAACCACTGACAGCATAAAACATGAATATGTGTTGTTTGATTTCAAAAGATAAGTAAAATTGGCAAAAGTTACTTCCTCACCTGCTTCTGAGACACAGCCAGGTATGTGCCGGAGTTCCCATGGTCCCTGTCCTCAGTATTGTATTAGGTGTTCATGAGAAAAACAGTGTGGACACCAGTTATGTGAACTTATGTTTTTATCTAGCCTTTGACCTTTGTGACTAGCCAGAATGAGCTGCACAGATACAACAAAAGCTACCATGATCGCTTTTGTTCACTATCTGTACACCACAGATGCCGGGCTATGGTTCTCAGATGATAAACACAAATCCCAATGAGGTTGTGTTTTATCTGTGCAGCATACCCCTGCAAGTTAATGAGATAAGCTGCATACATGAAACATAAGAGGAAACAAAGCTGGTGTCCCCAGTTCCTCCCTCCAAGGCTGTTCAATGAATTGTGCAGATGTTCCTGACCAGATGTGCATCTCCCCTTCCTGCAGAGCTATTTGCATGATATGTAATCTAACAAAACAATTCTAGTTTCACCTTTGTGGGGCGCAGTGACAATAGTTGCTTGCTAAACCTTTAAAATGCTGCACAAATAGAATTATGTGCCACAAGATTCTTCTTTTTACTGCCACAAATGTTAGTAATCTGTATTTAACATCGTGAGGCTCTAATTAGACAGTCAATAACTCTTAGATCTAACAGGGCCATTCATTGCCTGTAGATTATCCATCCAACTCTAGTAAATTCTTCAATAAATGGAGCTTTCAAGTGTGCTGTCAGGGACCCTCCTGATAGTGTCTAGTGCAATGAGCCATCCAAAACTTTTCAGGTACATGTGCTATGTTCTGACAATACTTTTTTAGATGTCTTACAGAGTTCATATACTCTACATACATTGGCGCTAAGTTCAGCCCCTTCGTTATTGGTTGTTGTTAGGGCCACTCATCACTTCATAGTAATGGTTATTCATGTTGTAGGGAGTTTTTTAATTACACCATTAGCTTGAGCTATGTTGACGTTTCATTGGTGTAGCCGTTGGATGAGTTCACCTGGGGAACGATATCTTGTTTTATTGTGCAGTTTTTTTTCTGTTTGCTGACTTGCAAAAATATTTTCAAGACTGGATGTCCATTGAGGCAAAGTATTCACTTTTTCTGTGTTTTTCTTACTCCGTGTGTGCTCTTAAAACTCACAATTAGCTTATATTTAAAACAAATGTAACAGAGTTACCGCCCTTTTAAGAATGGTTAAAGGTAGCCATCTTGAAATTTACATTACATGAGGCACAAAGTGCTTAATTGGCCATTTGCAATAGCAGTTTTGGATCAAAGAGTGTATTATAGGCCAATATTGAGATGGAAGACTGCCCTCCAGCCAATGGGAGAATTCCTTACAATAAAACGTCAGTCATGACTCTGATAAACCTGTAGGGCTGGAGCAGAGTCGCACACACCACAGATCTAACAGGGCCATTCATTGCCTGTAGATTATCCATCCAACTCTAGTAAATTCTTCAATAAATGGAGCTTTCAAGTGTGCTGTCAGGGACCCTCCTGATAGTGTCTAGTGCAATGAGCCATCCAAAACTTTTCAGGTACATGTGCTATGTTCTGACAATACTTCTTTAGATGTCTTACAGAGTTCATATACTCTACATACATTGGCGCTAAGTTCAGCCCCTTCGTTATTGGTTGTTGTTAGGGCCACTCATCACTTCATAGTAATGGTTATTCATGGTGTAGGGAGTTTTTTAATTACACCATTAGCTTGAGCTATGTTGACGTTTCATTGGTGTAGCCGTTGGATGAGTTCACCTGGGGAGCGATATCTTATTTTATTGTGCAGTTCTTTTTTCTGTATGCTGACTTGCAAAAATATTTTCAAGACTGCATGTCCATTGAGGCACAGGATTTACTTTTTCGGTGTTTTTCTTACACCGTGTGTGCTCTTAAAACTCACAATTAGCTTATATTTAAAAAAATGTAAAAGAGTTACTGCCCTTTTAAGAGTGGTTAAAGGTAGCCATCTTGAAATTTACATTACATGAGTCACAAAGTGCTTAATTTGCCATTTGCAAAAGCAGTTTTGGATCAAAGAGTGTATTATAGGCCAATATTGAGATGGAAGACTGCCCTCCAGACAATGGGAGAATTCCTTACAATAAAACGTCAGTCATGACTCTGATAAACCTGTAGGGCTGGAGCAGAGTCACACACACCACAGATGCACCTCTGTATATGCCAGTTGGCCAGGGCAGAATGAGTCACTTGAGAGACTCACCTCTGATTGGGTAGTAGAACTGGAGCAGACGTATTCACAGGTGTGGTGCATGACTGACTGGATGACAGGACTCAGGTCACTTGTCAGGTGTGCTATGCAAGGTCAATAGGGCAGGGCCAGTTAGAGTTCACGCTGTACATTGATGGTGCTTAATAGCACTGATAAGTATTTACGAATGAGTTAGTTCGTTTTCCCAGAATCCTCTTGTACCCGGAGACAAAGTATGAAAAAGTTACAACTGTTAAGTGGAATTTTGTGGACATGTTCACTAAAAGTTCTGCATTTTGCTATGCTTTGTATCGGACACTCGAAGCAGATAGTTTGAGGATGTACGGAGCAGGGAAGGCAGCTTTATTTTATAAATAAATATGCTGCCCACTATGAGAGTTCTTGATTGCGAACAAGAGGAACTGAACACGTGGGAGAAAAGTAGGGATGTTTACCAGCCCTTGTGACTTATGTGGAAATCATTGAAACAGAAGGTACAGTGCATTAGTGTGCATCCAGAGCATCATACATCAGCAATCCGTCCCGCCCAGGAAGAAGCTGTCTGCAAACTTCATTCAGCATGATGCCCCACCTACGGGGAAAAGGGGCATGTGATATGATTGCCGGTCTGATGGCTTGACTTCTGCAGTTGCATATTTAAGGATATCATATATATGATTGCTTAAAGTAGTTTGGTAAAAAATCTGTACAATGTTATGTTTTCTTTGAGTCTGCTCCTTACTCTACCAAGTGCATGTCTGCAGGCAATCAGTTTAAGACACAGGTGCACTACCAAAGGCTTGGATTGGCTAGGAACAGGTATGAAAGGTGAGTCGGGGTTGGGTAGAGGCTGTCACGTGTCACGTGTCAGGCTTGGATGTTAAAGGCCTATAAGGCTGAGGCAGCGTTTTTCTTGTATTGTGTTGTGTTGTGTTGTGTGGGCTGGAAAAAAGATTGTTATGTGTCAGGGGGAACTTTGAATGCTAGTCCTCACCCATGCGTAGTTATCTGTATGACAAGCTATTTTAGTTGATGCCTAGATCTTTTCACTCAGATTCCTAAATTCCTAAGGCCTTTTCTTCCTGTGGTCTTCTTTGATAACCGCCTGTCTGGCTCTCTCCATCATCATCCAGTTAGGCCTCGGGTTCCCAGTAGTTGGTCCTAGAAAATGTACTCAGTTAACATTGACAATGCTAAATGTACATTCTACGTGATGTTGCTCTGAAATTCACTGCAAGATGGAAACAGTATTGCATAAAAACCCAAATAAACAAAATTACATGAATAGTCAGTTACACATTAACCATATCTCTGCCAAGCTGCTACAGCTGGGGCAGAAAGTGTCAAATATCATGTGTTTAGTTTAGTTTATTTATTCATGCATAGTTATTTAAAACTATAGCATACAACAAAAGAAAAACAATGATCTTAACAAGAATAATACATCTAACATATTTCTTCAGATATTATTTTAAAAATGATAAAAAGGACATTTTTATAAAAACATATATTGTTTGTAAAATATGAACGGCATCATATATCAGAGGAGAGATCTTTTTTCAAGCTATTCCTGATCCCATGCATTTTTTTATATCCGTAAAGTGCATATGTGCTATGTTGTTTTAAAAATGCAGTGATATTAGCAATGCTATGTAAAAAATAAGACATAAGGTTACCACGAATCAAAATATTACAGGGATTACTGGGATTCTGCCAAAATAATTTTCAATTATCTTGACCAACCTGCTTCTAAATAAGGATGACATTTGAGAGTTTTGTATGCATTGATCACAGACCAGGCATGGGCTCTGCTGGCAAATTTCTCTTTATCATTTAAAATAGATACTGCTTTTACTGTATTATTAATAGATGTTTTAAAAGCTGTTGTCGGAAGGGAATTTGCCCACATTGATTGAATCCCCAGTTCTTTTATTGCAGCATTTAAATAAATAGGGGCTGGAGTTTTTTCATTTATTTTGCATCTTCTGCCACAAAGCTTGGCATAGTTGATTTTCTGAGGCTTTTCTTATTCTGTTCCAGGTTTTCATGTATGCCCCCTTCCTTGCTATTATTTGATTTATAAGTCCAAACTCCAGTCTTATCTGGGCTTGTGTTGTTTTCAAGGGCAGGTGGAACAGAGATCTAAATACTTTGGAGGATATCAAATTTAAGTGAACAGCATCCCTTCTGCAAAGTACTTCACTCATATGTAACGGTTGGTTTGGAGTTTAGCTGAAATCACTTTCAGTAGTGGTGAATACCTAGGGCCATCTAAACTTATTTTAAGGATCCTGAATGCCTGCATCAAGGAGATAGCTTAACTCTTCAAGTCCATCTTATGCTGCTTGAAAGTAGACCAAGTATCTATATGTTGTTATTTGCTCCAATAGTTTTTTTCCTAAAAAACATGTATGCTTCTTTTTTATTTTTCTGCTCACTTCCATAGTCTTAGTTTTCTTAAGGTTAACCGTCAGGTGGAGGGGGGAAAACATGGCGGCGGCGAGCTGAGCTGCCGTGGTGTTCCGCTCACGGGCTCCCGTCCAGTGTTCTTTTTAGCTAAAACTTAGTCGTCTGCATGATTCTGCCTGCCTGCTTTTTGATGTTTTAGGCATCTTTTCTTGTGGCTCTATATTTTTTTGCTTGTTTGGATGTCTGGTTATCCTATTTTTTCCGTTTACCTCTCTGTTTGCCCATGTGTGTGGACGGGGCGGGTCTAGGCTCTCCAGGATCGTCGGACTGAGTCTCGTCACCGCGTCTCGCACAGCCTTACTCAGTTGCTTTGGAGCTGCTGCGGGCTGTTACAGGCTTGCGGCGCTGGAGTCTAGCCGCCCTGGAGCTGCGACGGGGGAGAAAAACCTGCAGCCTCATCCGAGACCCCCGCGGTGTTTCTGCCGGTGTTTGTGCCAGTGCACCGAACGGAGAGAGAGAGATCAGCTGCACGGCAACAACGCTGGTAGGAGGTTCCAGGGGGGGCTGTCTCTCTGTGGCTTGTTTTGATCCTGTGAACTACGGTGTTCTGGTAGAAGACCCAGGGGAAGTAAAGGGCAAGGGTGGTTTAATCTGTAAAGGGACTAAGGGGATTAAGAAGAAAAGAAATATAGAAACAGCAAAAATTTAGATTAAAATTGGCCCTGGTTCGGATTTAAATAAGGAGCCTGAGGACTTCTCCTTGAGTCGGGCTCTACCTGCTCATCGAATGGAAAGAAAGTTTCATCTTTTTTGACTGGGCAGGTTAAAGCTAAGATAGCATATACAAACAAAACTGGTAGGGCTGCTAATAATCCTAAAAACGTTAACAACGCAGGGTCGAAGATAACCCCGTCCCTTCGATCCTACTTTAAAGTAGTCCCACAGGTTCTACATCGTGCAGATCAAAATCTTGGGAAAGAGCATTCAGGAAACGCGCTGATTCCTATGGCATCATTAGATCCCGACAAGGTGACTTCCGTGAATCCTGCGAATATATCTGTCAGTAGGGTAGCGGAAAATAATATAATCATCACAGATGGGGATACTTTAGGTGATGTGGGTCAGATGATGGAAGGGGGGGCGTTAGAGTAGATGGAGTTCTAAAAGCGTGCAAGTCTTTTATTTGTACTCCAGAAAATCTGGAGCCTTTGTACCCTCTTCCCCCTCCCGCCCTAGAACTGGATCCTACACCTTTAGTGGCTCCTCTCAACTCCTTATTGGGAGCATCTGGTAGGGGCAATGGGGCTTTAGAGCATCAAGTTTTTCAAGACTGCATATCTGCTCTCTCCGGCCCCCGAACTGAAGGTTATAATAACGCGTCATTAATCAACTCCCTACAGGGCATGTTTACATCTCTAGCTGCAGACATTAAAAAAGGGTTTGAAACATCAGCAGCGAACCAGTCGAAAATAAGAAGTTATTGCGAGTCCCTGGACAGTAAAATCAGTGGTCTATCTACAAGAACAGAAATTTTGGAAAGTACTGTAACAGAACTGTCCCTATATTTGGACAAAGCCAAGTCAGACATAGTTAAGCTTAAAAAAGAGGTTTTGATGTTGGCCAAGAGAATGGAGACATTAGAGAATCATGCTCGACGCAATAACCTCCGTATTCTGAATGTCCCGAAAGACAGCGAAGGCTCAGATATAAAGAAATATATCATCCTATTGTTGAAAGAGTCTTTAAGATTAGATCAATCAGTGGAAGAACTAACCCTAGACATTCAGCGTATCCATAGAGAACCCTTTAAGAAGAATCCCCAAAGAACTAAGCCAAGAAAGATCTTGGTGAATTTTCGTACATATTCTCTTAAGGAGGCAATTCTCAATCTGGCCCTTAAGCAGAAATCTGTGAGTGGGAAGGGATATAATTTCCAGATTCGATCTGATCTTTCTAGGACCACCTCAGACAAACAATGGGAGTTCGGAAGCAGGCTAGAAGCTTTCAGAGGTTATGGCTCAGTTAGTTTTTCCTGCTGCATTGAAAATTATGTATAAAAATAAAATGCACAATATTACGTCGGTGCTGGCAGCAGATGAGTTATTGATGAATATGGGGAAAGATAAGGGGACATCTGAGCAAGCCTAGTGTTATCATATGTAAAACCATTTTGAAATTGTATGAAAAAAAAAATTATTATGAGAATAGACACCTAGTTACATATATATGTATGGGCACATTTTTTTTTTTAATTATTAGCACGCAATTAGCAGACGGCTACTAGGTATAGTAGGTTAAGGACGGGAGCTTAGTGAGGGGATACCACCTTCTGGAGTTTCCAGATAGGCAGGGTAAGGGTTAGGGTTTTCCATGGGGGGGTGAGGGGATGGGAGGGGCACAGGGAAGGGTTGCATTGGGCAATAACAAAAAAATTCCTCATTTTCGTTCTTGTTTTAGTTTATATTCTGGAGTGGGAGAAGCTATTGGGGTTGCGCTGGAATGAGGGTGGTGTTGTTAATGGAGGGAGGGTCTTTTTGTCATGAATAACTTAAAGATTATCTCTTGGAATATTAATGGCCTGCGCACTAGTCCCAGGAAAAATAAGATAATGCAATATCTTCGTGACTCTGATGCGCAGGTAGTTATACTCCAGGAGACACACTTAACGGAACGGGAGTTGCTCTCAGTGGTTAAAAAGAACAGATTGATTGACCTTTGTGTATCGACCTCGCAAACATCACATATTAGGAGCGTAGCAATTCTTTTTAAGAAAGCTGTAAAAGTGAGATTAG
The DNA here is from genome assembly GCF_964204655.1 of Triturus cristatus. Lineage (NCBI taxonomy): Eukaryota > Metazoa > Chordata > Amphibia > Caudata > Salamandridae > Triturus > Triturus cristatus. Next base: position 805,277,249 of record NC_140589.1, on the reverse strand, counting down.
TTTCTAAGATGGTGGACCCAGGGGGTAGATGGGTTATTGTATCAGTAATCGTAGCTGGATCTCCTATTACTATAGTAGGATACTATGGCCCCAATTGCGATGACCCTTCAGTCCTGAAAACTATATTTTCCTACTTGCTTTTGTTTCCAGAGCCAACTATCATAGCAGGAGACTTTAATATAGTTTTAGATCCTTTATTGGATAAGTCCCCAACTAGCAGAGCTATAGTTTTGTCTAAAACCAGGTCTTTTCTGCTTGATAATATGAAACAGTTAGGTTATATAGATAACTGGAGGGTAAAGTTTGCGCAACAAAGAGCAGTTTCATTTCGTAACTATAAGTACCATCATCAGTCAAGAATTGACTATATTTTGATCAGTCAAAAGTTGGTTAGCTCGACGCAATCTATCTTGTATCTCCCATTTCATCTCTCGGACCACACGGCAGTCTATTTAGAATTGGGGGGGTTCTTTAAAAACCCTATTAGAAGCTGGTCTTTTGATCGCTCTTTGCTTTCATCGTCAGAAGTTATTAACTCTCTTCAAATTGAAGTCCAGAATTTTATGGACAACAATATTGGCTCAGCCTCCCCTGAGTGTGTTTGGGATGCTTTTAAAGCATTTTTAAGGGGCCTGATAACAAACAAGGTCACATACAAGAAAAAGATCTATAGTGAATTAGTAACTTCATTGGAAGCCGAGATGGTTAGAGTGCAAACTGGACGTCCCTGCTAACACTCTACAGGAATGGCAGAGTAAGCTAGTTGTCTTGAGAGGGGAATTGGACTCAGTTTTGAATTCACGGGTTCTTGAGAGGTGGGAAGCGAGCAAATTAGCTCACTTCCAATATGGAGAGGGAGCAGGGAAGTTGTTAGCTTGGAAGGTAAAAACCGACCAGGTTAGAAACAATATAGACTCTGTTACCTCTGGGGGAGTAACATACTCCTCCGATGAAGATATTAGAGGAGCCTTTTGGGATTTCTTAAGCAACATATATCAGGAAGACAAAGACATTGAGGAGGCGCAAGTGGAGGATTGGCTGAAGGATATATCCCTTCCAGAATTGACGCCTGAGCAGAGCTTCTCCCTGGATCGTGAGATTTCACAGGAAGAGGTTAGGCGTGCTATCTTAAAGTGTAAGAAGGGTAAGGCAACTGGCCCAGATGGCTTGCCATCTGAAATTTATATTGCCTTGGAGACAAAACTCCTCCCTTTTCTTACAGCTTTGTTCAATCAGATTCTTCGGGAAGGTTTGTCTCCCCCTACTTCATGGAATAAAGCTTCTATAACCCTCATATTGAAACCAGGAAAGCCAGCTACTTGCTGCGGTTCATATAGACTGATTTCCATCTTAAATTCTGACTATAAAATATTTACGTCAGTTCTGGCAGATAGGTTGGGAGCAGTAGTAACAGGAGTTCTGCACCCAGATGAGAAGGGTTTCGTGAGGGGCCGACAACTATATGAGCTGACATATGATCTCATAGCAGCCATTGATATCGCAATGGTAGTGTCTCTCCCTTTGGCTGTACTTACATTGGATGCCACCAAGGGTGAACTGGATGTACCTGTCGAGGGTCTTGAGTAGGTTTAACATCGGGGAGAGATTCCGGCGAGCTGTGAGACTCCTATATCAGAACCCTTCAGCTTCCTTGTTGGTAAACGGAGAGTTGTCCATGCCGTTTAATATATCACGGGGCACGCGTCAAGGCTGCCCTCTCCCCCCCCTCCTATTCGATTTATATATTGAACCCTTCGCTCAATGGTTGAGAGATGAGCGTAATATTAAACCTTTTACTTATGGGGGGTGGGAGAAGAGGGTAGCCTTGTACGCGGATGATATTCTTGTCTTCTCCTCAGAGCTAGGTACGGCTCTGGCACTTGATTTTGGAAAAGTATCAGGCTATGAGATTAATGCTTCCAAAACTGATATCATGGTTTGGAATGACCCCGCACCCGTGGCAGGGGCTCAGTTAAGCTCTAGTCTACGGTATTTAGGTATTAATATTGTCAAAGATATAAATAAAATTGCATTATTAAACTTTTCTAATGTTGCTAAGGAATGTCGAAGACTTATGCGATCTTGGTCTTCACTCCCTCTTTCAATTTTGGGCAGAGTAAACTTAATAAAAATGTCTGTTTTGCCAAAAATATATTTTTTATTTAACACCATACCCCTTTATTTTAACTCTCTCTGTTAACTAAACTTCAGAGTCATATTAGTTCCTTTATATGGAATGACCATATACCCAGGATTGCCTGGAAAAAACTTAGACGGCGTAGAGAGAAGGGGGGCTTAGCGGCGCCTGATATTCAACTATATGCATGGGCATTTCAGTTGTCCCATGCCAGGATGTTGCTAAAAATGCCCACAAACTCTGCAATTGGACTACTTAGTGGAGAGGGTGTGACCCAGCAGGGTTTTTTGCTTAAATTTGGAGATCCGAAATTTAAAAAAAAAGTGAAATTGAAGGTGTTGCGAGACATGGCAAAAACTTGGGGTAAACTCAGGGGTTCTCTAAAGATTGGCTACTTTATAAGTAGGTCACCATTGTGGAATTCACCAGGTTGTCCAGATTGGCTGAAGGACAGTCTTGCAACACCATTGGGTGAGGCAGGTTTGGAGGTCTGGGGGGATTTATCTGTGGAAGGTTGTTTGCTTCCATGGGAGGCTCTGCTATCCAAAATAGGGCCGGGCCTCTCTAGGTTTAAGTACCTTCAGATTGCAAGTTGGGCACACTCACGGATTTCTGCTAAGGGCTGTTATGTGTTAGGAGGAGATAGTAATCTAGTGACGCAGTTATTGGATAAGCCTGCTTGGCTTCGTAGGAACCACCTTTTTACCCTACATAGGGCCTACTATTCGCCACAGAGACTCTCAAAATTTTCTAAGGGCACTTTAGTGGCATGTCCGAAATGTGGGCTGATAGCTGCCTCTGATATACACATGTTCTTTGAGTGTCCCCTTCTGGCCCCGTAATGGAATGCGATAAGTATATCACTTTCATCTGCTCTGGGCTTTGAAATCCTGATAACCTCTCCTCTTGTAATCTTTGGAGTTTCACCTGAAGTTGGGGGTCCGGCAAAGAACCTTCTCTTCTATTGCAAACTTTTGGCTCGAAGAGAAATTTGTAAAAAATGGAAGGACCCTACTCCACCTACTTTGCTGGACTGGCGTACCTCAGTTTTACAAACATCTAAAGTTGATTTAACAAGAGTTGGTTAATGCTGATAAAAGAAGTTTTTGGTTCTTGTTGAATTGGGCGTAATTGGTATACAGGGCGATGGTTTTTTTTTTTTTCCCCACCATGGTCCAATGATTAAGCTGCTTGGGTAACTCCATGTGCTGTTATATCCATCAGGGCGTCCACGATAATAGCAATGAGTATTTGATTGCAGCAATATTACCCCTTCTCTCTCAATGGTTGTCCTATGGAGGTGCAACTTCTTGCGCTCCTGTTTGGTAACCAAGGGCAAAAAATGAGGACCAAAAAAAAAAAAAAGGTTAACCGTCAGCCCGTTTGTTGCGGAATATACAGAGAGTTGATCTACAAGTCTCTGCAGAATAATTTTTGTCTGGCTAAGTAATATAACATCATATAGAAGGTTAGAGATGGGCATACAACCCAATTTTGGAGGATGAGAATTTACTGTATCCATGAACAGTTGTAAGGTCTGCTAAAAATAAATTGAATAGGTACAGAGCAAGGACGCAACCCTGTTTTTGGCCCTGATGTGTCTCTATTTTCCTTGACTGCCTAGATCTGTCTCTTATACTTACCCACACCCAAGCATCCATGTATAACAGCTGTATTGCTTTTAGAAATGAGGGCAGGTTACCCCAGAGTATTAACTTGTATCATAAGAGATTTTGATTCACTGAGTCGAAAGCAGTCTCACAATCCACATAGCACAGATATAGTGCCTGGTTTTTATTTTTCCTTTTGTCCATTATTAACGATCCCGCTAGGAGGTTGGTTTTCATACCCTGGCCTTGGGAAAATCCTGTTTGGTCAGGGGGGACAATGTTGATATCTTTCGACCATTACAATAATACACTAAGAAGCAGATTAGCAAAATATTTGGCCTCAATATCTTGTAGGGTGATTAGGCAATAGTTTTCCGGTTGCTGCAAATTCCTTCTTTAAAGACTGGGTTAATTATTGATCCCCTCCATGAGTCCGGAACCATTTCTTGCTGTAATGCATAATTATATACCTGGGATAACTTACTTGACCAAGATACACATTTTAGATTTAAAAAGAGCTTGTGGCAGACCATTGGACCCAGGGGCCCCATCGTTCTTGCCTCTTTGTATTACTTCATTTTTTTTAACCTCCGATTCTTGATGAGGAGTCATGTTTTGTGAATACAACTGTATTCTTTTCTCAGTAAGGAGCTATATAGTTGGTTTAGCAGTGAGTGTCAAATATCAAGTGCATACATTTTAGGCTCATAAGGCTGGCACAGATAAAGACACATGACAGATTTGCCTGTGAATGGCTGCAAGTGCTGTTGTGGAGGATGTCATGTGTCAGGCATACATGTGCAAGATCAATGGATTTGCCACAGAGTCATGCACATGTAATGCATACATCTACACGTCTAGAACCCACTAGCCTGAGGCTATGCCAGTCACATGTCAGGCAAATTTCTAATGAGAATGATGGCTTGAGAAGAGTCAGATGCAAAAGGCATAATTGCATATCCCTGCACACTTTTGTCATGTTCATGTGTCTCTAAATCCACCTTCCCATGACAACCCACAAACATCCTCCAAGTTCTACAATATTTCAATATGTGCCTACAGTATTGGTGCTTTTACATCTCTTATGCTCCGTCATCTCTGCTCTTTTGGATCCAACCATCTGCCTGCTTTTGTGGTCATACCATGTTCCAATCCCTTACTGACCAACCTGATCTCTTCTCCGACACAGGCAGCTATCTTCATTACTGCTCACCTATGTGTTGCCCTCTCTGTTTCAGCACACCGCCGTTTTGTGAAATAAATTTTGTGAAGAAGATCCGTACCAAATAATTACTTGAATCCATACTCGCTGAGCAGTGGATTAGCCAACAAGTCTGAATCAGTAGATTTGTTTCTCAACCACTTTCTGTCCCATGTTGTGGACCAGAACTGCAGATATGCTTTGTAATTGACAGAATAAATTACATAGCTATGAAAATCTGTCAGAGTTGTGTCAAAGTGCTTTGATGAGAATCTCCTAAATTGTTGAATTTTTTCAGACTGCGACTAGCAAAGGACTGTAAAGTTTGGACTTGGAATGCAGCCAAGGAAAAGCTGAAGTCTAAACACAGCATTTGAGTGTATGGCAGGCTGGGTTGTTCACACATTGAATAGGGTTCAGATAAATGTTCTATACATATTGTAACTTTTGGGCATCATATAACTGTTCAAATATCTCCTGAATTTATGAAAAATTCAGTGTTATGAGAGGAGTCTATTACCTGGTGAGTATATTATTTGTGGTGTATATATTTTTTCCTCAAATATCAAGCAGTTTTGTTTTTGAAATGTTGTCTCAGCTATGGTCCAAGTATGAAGTGCTTGAAAATGTAACTGATTTGTTTGGAGTTGTGCAGCTGTATCAACAATTCACTGAAGATGTTGCTCAAGATCTCTTTACACTAGCTATACCGCTGAAGTTATCATTTTGGGGAGGGGTGGTGGAGGGTCAAGTGATATGTGATGGATGGCATAAATTGAAGCAACAAGCAGTGACCTCAAGCTACCTCTTGTCTTGTCAAGCTTCTTAGTACAAACCAACTCGAAGCATGTCATCGTCCCATATTTTTTTGTGGTAGTAATGACATTTCTTATTGAATTCTACTGCATCCATGGGTTTTTTAATTCTTACTACTACAGCAGCATGTTAGTTATAATGAGGTGCCTATAGAATTGACTACATCTACCAATCACAAAAAATTGACTGCACAATTCTTCTGAGGATCACAAAAGGTAAATTAGGACACAAGTTACACACGTCAGACAAAAAGTAGGCAATTGTCTATGTGGCTAGTAGAGCAATTAAGGCTAGTGAAATGATCTATAAGCTCTGAAGAATACCCTAGACCTGCTAGGCTATAACTGATGGGCAGTAACATGTTGGCAGATAGGAGATGAGTTTGAGCCATAAACCTCTGTATACTTGCTCATTCTCGGATTTAGATATACCCAGGGTCCTTACCAGTAAAGGTGAAATACCGAAGAACTCTGAGGTATTTTTAGATAGTCTGGATCCCACCTTGTCCAGTAGTTTTTATCTAAGAACACCCTCCTTCCTGTAAGTCTTTGAGGAGGTTTGGTCCGCCCTGGCGGCACTGACCTACGAAGGTGGGGAGAGGATACTGATGATGAAGCATGACACTAATATGTGTGTGGAGTTTCCTCTTCCAAAAAGGATGACTTTCCTTACAAGCGCAGCAGAAGGCCTGTGACATCGAAAAATTGTGGATTCCTGATGGGATTACGAAACAACACATCTTCTGTCTTTCTCTTGTCTTTTCTGGTGCTACTGTATTCAATTTTGTGTTTTCACTGATACTATGTGGGGACATGCGGTGGACTACCCTCCACCTCTCTATTTATGTGTAAAAGGCACTGTAAGACCTGTCTCAGGCCTACAGTTCTACTTATTGGATTTTTGGCATTTTTGTGTCATCATATTTACTTAATTGTACTCTGTTTTTCTAAATTGTTTTGGGATTTTTCTTGTGCTGGATTTTCATTTAAATACTCTTTGAGTGCTGCATCGAAACTTTACTTGTTAAGCCTGACTGTTTTTGTGCCAATCTACCAGATGTTTTAGCATACGTTTATTTAGTGAGTTTTGTGAATCACCTTGACAAGGATTATGCTTATTATTTGAGTGGGGCTTTCACTCCTCTCAACTAAAAACTCAGGGGCCCATTAGGATGGCAGTCAGAAAATCTCCCCGACCGCCATGATAGCGGGAAAAGACCACCTGCAAGGACCACGGCATAACCGCTGGTCCAATTAGGATGTTCCACAGTGAACTCTGACCGCTGCAGTCGGATTCTGGCGATTAACATTTTGGCGGTCGCTGCTGTCAGCAGCACCGCCACGATGTTAAAAGGAGCATGTCCTGCATCTCCCTGCACTGTGTGGCAGGCACTGCACAGTGCCTGCAACCTGGCACAGGAAAATGCATGGTACCCCTCCAGTGCACCCACACCCCCCAACACATTGGGGCCCGCAATGGGCCCCTGGAACATGTCTCTGCCACCCTTTCCATGGCAGTTTCACCGCAGTAGATAGGCTGGCTACCGCCGGCATCCTAATTGTGCCGGCGGTGCTTGGCCCTGATCCGCCACAATTGTAGCGGTCCAGCTGTGCCTGCCAGGCAAGCGGGCAGACTGCAACCGGCGTAAAAGTGGCGGGTGAAAAATCACACCGCCGCGGTCCTGCCTGCGATGCTAATTGGACCGGCGGTTTTCTGGGTTTCGATCACGGGCGGATGGCCGCCATCCTAATAGACCCCTTAATTTTGTTTCACTTTTTTATTACATATTATCTTACAAGGGATGCTGTGGACTGAGTTCTAATATGAAGTCCCATATCCATGGATGTTTTCAATAAACCTTTTATCTTCACAGGGTTAAAAAGACAGAAATTCTGAACTTCCGAACTGTCACTTAAATGTTAAGGAAGAACCAACAATTTGCAAACAGAAAACATAAAAACATTATGATTTGACATTTTTCTACTTCCTAACCCAGCCAACCTGTCCATCCTAACTTCTTCATACTCCTATGTGGTGCCCCTCCTCTTTCAGCCTCACCTACCCCCAAGAAGTCTCTTTCTTCTCTATATTACTTGTCCTTTTGTTACGCCCGCCCTCCAAGACCCATCCTGGAATTTTAGGCCATGGTTAACAGTGACCATTCCATCCCGCTCATTTGCTAGCATCCAAAACCACACTATTACCTAGACCTTTCTTATAGGTAGCACACTTCCCTGCATTTCTGCACCTTTCTTCCCTGTCATCCATCATGACCTAGTAGTGCCTCCTAAAAATGCTCACTCTGATCTTGTGTTCTTCCAGATCTCTGTAGGCCTAGCAAATTTCCCTGAATAAACTAAAAACTGCAACACCATTCTACCTAGCCCAGAATGGATAAACAGTGTCCCTGGTACGCCCAAGAGTAAACTACTTGTCCTCTACCACATGGTAGGTGGTGGTCCAGTGGGTTATCCTTTACCTGAACTTTCTGGTCTCTACCGTGCCCTTGGTGGTCTAGTAAGCCGAGCGCTGAGGGTAGCGTTATGCCCCAATCTTGCTGCGTGATCCCCTTTAAGCTCACATGGACATCAGGTAATAAATACATCTTGTTTCTAAATCGAACAACCCACTCTTACTTCCCTAGGCCAAATTTCTAGTGGTTTACAGGCCCCTCTGGATTTTAAGACCTTTTTTTGGCTGGATATTTGACCAGATAGTGACGACTGCCACACCAACCCACTGACACCTTCTACCTTCCCAATTGATGCTTACTTGTTTTACGGGTCCCTGCTGTGGTCATCAGGCCTAGGATCTCCACTTGCCCAGGCTCCAGCAGGTTTGCACCCTGCTTTTTTGCACCATGCATTTTTTTCAAAAACCTATCCTGAAAGTCCCATACATAAGAAAATGGGGACTGCAATCGGAAAACAAAAGGAAAAATGTGAATCTGGCTTTGGGCCTAAATCGGTACCTCTCAGTAGTCAGTGACTTGTCCCAGAAGGTAATCAGTGATTTGTGAGTGACCCTCGGAATCAAAAAGGTCTTAAACCTAACCCACAGGTCTCAAGATGCTCTTTTGTCTTACTTCCCTAATTTTCCTTTGCAAACCTTCATCGGCTTCCCAGCACCTCTTACTACCACATGCCATTATCTTCTGTTTTCTGGCTACTCCTTCTGCCCATGCAACCCCTGAACAAAAACAGATCGCGCTGCTGAGCTTCACCTCACAGATATTCTTTGTAGGGAGGCCATTCTACATTGGAGGAACAAAGGGGCATATTTATGGGGATTTGGTGCAGGGCAGCACAGCAAGTCAACTTGCTGCACAACCCTGCATCAAAGAGAAAGGGCAGGAATGCACTGTGTCTATGGCAAAAGATGGATTCCTTTCCATTCCCCCTGCACTGGCACTGTTTTGGCAGCCTAGCGCCAACTCGGGCACCTGTGCACCATGGTGCAAGGGGCACCTTCCTGCACAAAAAATTCCTCCTCATTGTGCATCCCCTGGGGAGGCGTAAGGTTTTGGCGCATCCCCAGGTTTACTTAGTCTTGGAAATCTGGTGATGCATCAAAATCCTTGTGTGTTGCATGTAACGCCTCCCTAGCGCAGAGTAAGGCAACGCAGCAATTTGGGTTGCCTTGCCTTACTCCATATCTATGAGGCAATTCAAATCCATGTAAAGTGGCTTTGTGTAGCCTCATAAATATGATTTGGTGGTTTGCGCCGCCGCTGCATTACAAAAATGGACACAACAGCAGCGCAAGTGGCTCGTAAATATGCCTTAAAGCATCTAGGGGCATATTATCAAGCAGGGCGTTCCCATAGAAGCCCATGTTGACACCAGAACATGGGCTTCTATGGGAATTCTCTGCGGCATATTATCAAGCCCATTATCGCCGCTTTAGCGGCAGTTTTCTGCCACTAAAGCGGTGTTAATTTTAACGCTGTTTCTTGATAATAAGCCCCCTAATACCTGCGACACAATAATGTCACTTCTCTGCATGTGCACTCTGATGTCAAAGCTGCCGTACAGGAGGGGATATACTGTAGGACTGGATGACTGGCTTCACAGCGCCATTGCCAACACACTAACAACCACCAGCTTGCAGAACATGACAGGGGTGCAAATTACTTCAGTGGATCTATTAGTTCACTGAGTCATTCTAACCACAATGCATGCAATGCAATAGAATGCATGAGTGAAATTTAGAAATATAGAACTATACATGTTGCAGATTATCGCAATGCAATATGTTGATTTGCACAAGTGTGTTTTTGAGTGTGAATAAAATACTGCACAGTATTTTATTTTGAGCCATAACATAAACGTTACTACAGGATTTGATTTAAGTACAGATGATTCGTTTCTAAAGCCACTGCACTTTGCATTTCTTTTTAGAACATCAAAACTTCTCTTGTCAGTTGCACGTCTGCCTGCCTCAAGGAGTCCCTGCAAGCGACAGCAACATTCAAAGCCGTCTGTTCCCAAGAGGCTGGAATAATTATGGGGACATTGTGATCGTTTATGCACTACACGAATAGAGGCTGATTTTGTTTTGTTAAATTAGATTTTCTAATGAAATCACTTAGAAACTAAAAGATTTTTAATAAAAGTTATGTTTTAATCCGTATATGGTCCCATTATCAATGCATTTTGCAATTCAGCATTCGGATTCATAGTGACTTACAAAGCCTGAGGACGGGTTTAGCGAATGCAATTCCCTCATACACATTCCCATTTCTCTACTGGTCTGAAATTTAATTTAGGATTTTGAAGTCTCGGTTCCATAAATCCCCACCGTGGCCTTCAAGTGAACTGTGCTTACTGCTTCTTACAGATTTCATTATTTTTAAACAACACAACAGAAAAAATTGTCAGCAGCTTCTTCTAAACTCTAAACTTGGATCAAAGCGGCACAAAATATATTCTATAGATTAATAAAGCAGTAGACGTCAGTGACATCCGATTACAGGGCTTGGATTGTCATGCTCTCTTTGTTCTGTGTTTGCATAACGATTGGTTTGTCTTGTGCATTAGCCTAACATGGATTGAGAGAGTTATGACGTGTAACACACCATAGTATCTGTCCTCAGCAAGGAACATACATCTGTGGATATTGCTCAACAGCTTGATACCTATAAGGGTTATCACACATATTTGTAAATAGGATTCAGTGTATCTATTACAAAAAAAAGCAAAATTGCAAGTGTCTAATTCAGGAGCGGCCCATGCAGGGAAAAGCGGTGAGGCGGGGTGTTTGTGGGGAGAGTCGACATACGACAACGAGGTAAAGTTAAATAAAACAAAAGAAAACCACTTACCTTGTGCTCGCCACATCACCGAGTCTTATATGTGATGCACATTTCCTTCAAAGAACATGAGGTGGGAACAGGTCAAAGGTGGAATGTATAATCATTACTTATTGCCTTACCATAGGTGACTGAGGTACTAAACCTACGAAACCTGTTGTGAATCTCACCATACCAGCTGTAGAACCCAACAACACAACAAATAGAAGGAAACATGGCATCATTCAATGACGTTTGACAATCTCAGATCTAAGGGCCTGATTATGATGGCGGTGGGACCGCCATCGACAGCCCATCGGTGGTGGTCCCACCGCCATCGGACCCATCATATTCGCCCGCCATATTTCAATGTTACAGAAAAAGTGAGGCAACTCGGCAAAAAATGGAGCAAATTTATTGTTGAGACACAGCCAAAAATAATAAAGAACACACATTTTGCTCGTTAATCATTTTTGGAGTGTAATAGATGTTTTAAGAAACCATAAACTGCAAATAACTTATTTTTTTAAAACAGAATACTGCTTAAGTTTGCACTAACTTTTAAATGTGTGGAGGTAGAATCTACTAAATTGTGAAGCAGTGCAGTGCAACAAAGAAAGTCACTACACTGTGCTGTGTCAATGGGAGAGTGAAAAAACACCATATCCTAGAAAATATGGTGCTGTTTTACTCTCCCTCAGCACTGGTGCTCTTTAGGCTGCAATGCCCCAACGCATACACCCTTTCACCGTAGTGCAAGGGTGTGTGCATTCTGTCAAGCACAGGTTTATCACTAAAAGCAGAATCTTTCATTTAAAAAAATATGCTTTAATACTTTTCCTGTTTTATATGCATGCTGTACAATGCAGCACACATGCAAAATTTGAATCGTTAGGAAGAATTAAAACTTTTCTTTTCCTTTATCCCTGCCTTAAGGAGGTATAAGGTTTGGCACAAATGCCTGTCTACAATTGTTCATAGATAGTGATTTGCATCAAAAGCCGTGGGTGGTTGCATGGAAACACTCATCTATCGCAAACCTGGTGTAAGCTGTTAGTAAATCTGGGCCAATATAGCATAAATGTAACTAACTGATTCTGTTTCAGGTTTTATCCATCTATACTTATGAAACGTTTTCTTATGTTTGCATCATATAAACACAAAAAATACATGTGTTTGTGTACCTCAGTCACATTTACCATAGTACTAATAGTTTTTGCCATATTGCTTATTATACAAGTAGCAAACAGTTTGTAAAAGGAGATGCAATCTTTTATTGCATCAGTGCACAGTTTGTGTAATAATGACCCCAGTATGCTATTATTAGAACTGCTGCTTTTCATCAAACTATCTGCTATATACTCAAAGCAAATCACACACTCCAGAGATCAGAGAAGTTAAATGTGCTTCCTGTAATATGAATATGAGAGTTATATTCTGTCCTCTTTCATGTATTTGTTCCCAGAGGTACTGTGGGAGGTATGACAGAATATAGATCACAAAATACTGCAGTACAAAAATATTGCTGTCAAAATATGGACTACAAAATATGAACATGATACTAATTTTAATAAGTATTATTATAAGTGAAGAATAAAAGTTTGCTTTAGAAAATTAACACATTTTTTAAATTATAAAACAAGAACAAATAAACATTAACTTATTAACACCTCCTACCTAATAGGCACACAAAGGGGCCGATTCCAATCCTGGAAAAAGGCTGTACAAATCGTTGTATGGAGCGTTTTTCCTGTACAACTCGTACATGGTAAACTTTTCTTACAACCTAGGAAGTACGATTCGTACCGAAAGCCTCTTTCCATACAAATCGTACAAAAGACCATACAGCTAAAATAAACCGACGATTCTGATCCGGAACAGCTTGCACGTGATGTCTGTATGTATTTAAGCAGCGGTTTCCAGCCCAGCAAGTACGATTCGTCCCTACGGCACTCTGTACGGCTCTTTTCTTACAGGAGCCAAAAACAGCTGTGAAAGCAGAGTCCCCAGGGGTACGAGTCGTACAGGCATACACCCTGTGCGTTGTGTATGTACGGTGCGTACCCCAACATCGTGTATGTACTGTGCGTACCCCCATCATCGCGTACCCCAACATCGCATACCCCAACATCGCGTATCCCAACATTGCATACCCCAACATCGCATATGTACTCACCGTACATACGCAATGTTGGGGTACGCGATGTTGGGGTATGCGCTGTTGGGGTATGCGATGTTGGGGTATGCGATGTTGGGGTATGCGATGTTGGGGTACGCAAGGTTGGGGTACGCGATGTTGGGGGTACTCACAGTACATACGCGATGTTGGGGTACGCACCGTACATACACAACGCACAGGGGTGTATGCACGTACGACTCGTACCCCTGTACAACTCGCACCCTGGGAACAACTTTTTCCAGGATACGAGTCATACAAAGTTCGCTTTGTAGCGGGTAATGGCATTCCCCGTGTACGGGACGTTTTCTGTACAAATCGTAAATCGGAAAGCCGGTCCGGATCGTACTAGTACCGTTGGACTGCATTTTTACAATTTGTATGGAAAAGTGTCCGGGTCCGTCTGGTACAACTTTTCCCGATCTGATTTGTAAGGATCGGGCCGATCCGTACAAATCGGATCGGGAAAAGTTGTATTTTTCCCGTACGAATCGTACTTCACCGCTCGGACGGGACTTGTACGATTTGTATGGAAAAATTTACCGACGGGAATAAAAAATACAGGATCGGAATCGGCCCCATAATGTCTAAACAAAATATATAAAATATATTATTTCTTATCATTACCCAGTATAGGTGAAAATGCCTTTTGTTTCTGTTGAAATTGCATTCCCCAATGATGAACATGAGATTTTAAAGTAGTCTCACTAGAATTAGTTTGAAGCATGTATGCTGGACCTTGATAAGCTCTTGGCCCCCCTTCGCCTTTGTTGTATGTAATCCATAGGATTTTGAAGCCAGCTCAAGTGTACCAGGAGAGATCAGCCTACCACAAATGTCTGAAAGGAAGGAGTAGGATACTTTATGATGCTTTTAAGAACTTTTCTTTCACTGGAGGATCCACGAAAACGTGCACCCAATTTAATTGACATCTTTACATAGATCAAAACACCCACTCGAATACAGTCCACTTCTCGCCCTCAAGTCACAAGGCAAGGACAACATTTGTCCACTATGGACACCTGTATCTGATTTTGAGACACTTCAGGAGACTTCTATAGTGTCCAAATCATTAATGTTAGGCCTGGGCCAAAATTCCATTCCGCTCGCGAAAATTGCGATAATTTGTCATTTTCGCGTTCCGCGGAAAGCGCGAAAATGTCAAAATTTCCGCAATCCGCATCTTACCGGTAATTTTTTTTTTGATCGCGCTGTAAAAAAATACATTCTTGCGTGCGCGTGATCGCCTTACCTGAATCCCCGCGTTCGCCGACAAGTTTTCCCGACCCGGTCGCGTACTCCACGAGATGTTGGATTGTTGGTAGCCATTTTGCGCTGTCTCGTGACAGTTTGCGCCCGCATTAACGTCATTTGTCGCGCGATCACGTCATTTGTCGCGCGATCACGTCTTTCTTCTCGCGATCATGCACCGCGAGAGTATGAGAAGATTGATATCTCGAACACGTCATTCTCCACAGCGAGCGAGAGCGTGAGGACGCGGGCACGTCTAATCGAACGCGAAAAGGAGAAAGAGACCCCGAACACGTCATATCCAACGCAACAGGGAGCGAGAGAACGCGATCAAGTCATTTTGGACACGCCATCGACATCCGACGGAAATAATGTGAAGCTGGAGTACTCGAACATGTAAAATTTTCAATTTGGAGAAGAATATCAGCTCTAGCAGCATGAAACTTTCTGAAAATGATGATTTTGGATGAAAACAACTCCTCAGATTGACATTTGGCTGTCCTTTTTTGTGCAAGGAGTCCTTTTTTAAAAAGGTGGGGAGAGGGAGGAAGTGCCACAGAATCTCCAACTTCCTGTTCCTGTCCAGCAGGCTCCTCCCAGTGCTTTGTCCATCTCCTGCTCATTCTGCCTTTGGATTTTGAGCTGGAAAGATCACACTTTTTGTCTGCTGCATCATTGCAATTGGATTTGAGGATTTTTTAATTGGATATTTTACAAGTAAGTGGTTGTTGTGTTTGTTTGATTGGGGGCATTGCAGTTGTTGTAACTACAATTTATTTTTGGTAACTATCATCATTCCTTTTCTTAAAAATTTTGTGGGTAGTAGTAGTCAGTAGTAGGCCCGAGCTAGTCATGGCCTCATGGGTGTGTGCATGATGAAGCAACTGTTCCTTTGGTGTTTTTTGAATGTATTTCATTTTCAAGCATCATTTAGGGCCTGGATGGCATTGGAATTAAGTTGGGAAATGTGTTTTTTTGGGGTGGGTTTTCTGATGTTTGGCCTGACCATGTGGCTGGTGGCCATTTGAATCCTAGGCCTGCAAGCTTGCCTGGCCTTGTCCGCCAACAGGCCTGCTTTCATCCAGTAGGATCAGAGCAGGTAGCCACAGCTTTGTTAATCAAGTGTTTTGTTTTGTGCGGTCTGTTGAATTTAGACATCATTTAGGGCATGGATGGCATTGAGTTGGGGAAGTGTGTTTTTTTGGGGTGGGATTTCTGATGTTGTTGGGCCTGGCCATGTGGCTGGTGGCCATTTTGAAGCCTAGGCCTGCAAACTTGCCTGGCCTTGTCTGCCAACAGGCCTGCTTTCATCCAGTAGGATCAGAGCAGGTAGCCACAGCTTTAATAATCAAGTGTTTTCTGTGTGGTCTGTTGAATTTAGACATCATTTAGGGCATGGATGGCATTGGATTGAGTTGGGGAAGTGTGTTTTTTTGGGGTGGACTTTCTGATGTTGTTGGGCCTGGCCATGTGGCTGGTGGCCATTTTGAAGCCTAGGCCTGCAAGTTTGCCTGCCCTTGTCTGCCAACAGGCCTGCTTTCATCCAGTAGGATCAGAGCAGGTAGCCACAGCTTTACTAATCAAGTGTTTTGTTTTGTGTGGTCTGTTGAATTTAGACATCATTTAGGGCATGGATGGCATTGAGTTGGGGAAGTGTGTTTTTTTGGGGTGGGCTTTCTGATGTTGGTTGTCTTAAAGACATGCTTTTTCTGTGTGTGTCTGGTGTGTGTTGGTGTGCAATGCATGCACCCTGCAGCAGAACTTTTTGGGGCCTGTGAATGTTCGTATTTGCATTTTGTTGCATTAAAAAGGCAGAGCAGTGTGCTTTAGCATGCATCCTTTACCTGGCTTTTATAGGCCTTTTGTCAGCTCCTGGTGTTTCCCAGGCCCCCTGCTTGTTTGTGATTTGTGAGTGTCCATGTGGCTGGTGGCCTTTTTTGTGTTGGGAGTTATTACTGTCCTGCTTTTGCCATATAGGCCTGCATGGTTTTCCTATTGGCTTACTGCTTCCATCCATCCACCCCCTTTGCCAGCAGCCGCTCCATGGATGCTGAGATGCTCAAATAATTTAATGGCAAATAGGGTCCACCCCACTTCCATTACATTTTTATTTTGGTGGTTCTTATTAACTTTCCTATCCTTCCTGAGAGAGTAGTGTGTGACTGTACACAGTAGTATAACATAGCCCTTGTTGAAAAAAAGTCCTAAATGGCTAGACTATCTTTTGTTTGCACTAGTACAGTACTAAGTAACTGAACCACAACAACAAATGCAACATTTCACTGATGTTCTTCTCCTGGCTTATTTGCTTTTAGGTGCACAAAAAGCCAGAGGAGGAGGTGTCATCAGCATCACCCGGCTACCCATTGTACTGCCAGCCAGACAGAAGTCCTGCTGCGCATCACGTCCACGTGTGACCAGAACTTGTTGTGCATCTGCATCCTGCCTGACATCTGAAGAACATGGCCCCAAAGAAAGGTACCAGGTCCAGTACCAAGAAAGTTGCCGGTGAGAAGAAGGAACAGAAAAAGGAAGTGCTATTAACCACGAC
Source organism: Triturus cristatus (assembly GCF_964204655.1). Taxonomy (NCBI): domain Eukaryota; kingdom Metazoa; phylum Chordata; class Amphibia; order Caudata; family Salamandridae; genus Triturus; species Triturus cristatus. The sequence goes on along the minus strand of NC_140589.1, from coordinate 805,260,217 downwards.
TGGTGGTGTGCCGGCCAATGTTTTTTTTGGCACCAAAAAAGTTACGCCTGCAGCAGCGTTGTCCGGGAACCAACCTGGGAGCAGCACCTCAGCACCAGCGGTCCAACCCCACCAACCTAGGCCCAAGGGCTTTAGTGTCGCAGAGGTAGCCAGTCTACTAACGAGCAGCGATGTTGAAATGTCATTATCGCAAAGTAGTACACAATCAACGCAGGCGCAAACTCAGCAGATAAGTGTGCAGCCGCAACAAGAACAGCAGCAGCCGCAACAAGAACAGCAGCGGCCGCAACAAGAACAGCAGCAGCCGCAACAAGAACAGCAGCAGCCGCAACAGCCCACCATAGTAGTTGTTGCTGACATAGGGGCATTTCAGGAAATCAAGCTTCCTGGAGACAAAGTGGAGCAAAGTCAAACTACTGTTTCAGAAGATCTATTGTCTTCCAGACCACCAGCAAGGAAAAGGAGGCTTAGTCCATCATCTTCTTCTTCAAGCCCCGCTTCTGATGATCGTGATGCCACTTGGCACCCACCAGCTCAGTCTGAGAGTGATATACGCCACAAGACAATGCTTCTGAAAAGGAAGGTCCCAGAAAAACTGAGAGTTATGGAGGTAGATGTAGAAGAGGGGGGTGATGTTGATGAAGACGAGCCAGTCATCACGCACATTACTCCTGCGCCAAAGGGATTGGAGACCAACATTCTCACCCTATCCAGAAAGGCTGCTACTGAGCGGGATGTAGCACGGATATCACCAACACAGGTTACACCACCACTACCTCCAGCTGCCATATTTTCCAAGGCCAGGCAGGGACCTACATCCAGCTCAACCATCTCAGTAGGTAGTGGTAGTAAAAGTCACAGTCTAGGTGCACAGGGTCACATTCCAAGCACACCCTCCAGTTCATCTGGTATTGAAAGTGGCATATCCAGCAGTGCCAAAAAGTTCGCCTCCCCAGTTTGGGACTTCTTTTCTGTTAGCACCAAGGAGGAGAACGTTGCTAAATGCTCAATTTGTCGGCAAGGTGTTCGGCGGGGTAAGCTTGGTACAAACTATGGTACCGGAGGCCAAGCAAGTCATCTCAGAATACACCACACTATCGTGTGGGAGAAAAGTAGAAAAACTCAACCCATTGAAGTTGGTCAGGAAGAATCAGGGAGCAATATAATTGCGGTGGAAGGTGAAGAAAAGGGAGGCATTTCTAGCCCTGTCCCCAGTAGTGCAGTGGTACCGCCCACATCCTCCTCTGTAACATCTGAGTAGCAGCGCAGTAAGAGCCATACTCAGAGTCAGGCTGAGACACCAAGTCGACCGAGTATGGCAATGAGACAAACTGTGTCGTTGAGCCTAAGTGGGTTAATGAAAACAGCACCACAAAGGAAAGTAATCCAGCCTACCATTGAGAGCATGCTTAGGTTGGAGGGGCAGTTCCAACGCAACCACCCAACGGCATGGTTGTACAATGCGAAGCTGGCTAAAATGTTAGCGCTGGACCTTCTTCCTTTTTCATTTGTGGAAGGGGTGGGTTTCCTTGAATTTGTGTCAGCCATCTGCCCTAAATGGAAGGTTCCCAGCCGGTCCTATTTCGTAAGAATTGCTGTTCCGGCACTACATCATGATGTGCTGGAATTGGTTGGAAATGCTTTGCAGCAGAGTGCTGTTCACAATATCCACCTGACAACAGACATGTGGACCAGTTGCCAAGCCACAGATTACATGTGCATCACTGCACACTGGGTCTCTTTTGTGGGGGTTAGAGATAAGCTATCTGCATGAGGTGCTGTTGACACAGCTGCGATTTTTAAAGGTACTCAGAAACATGCAACTGTAGCCATGTTCGCCATGGAGAAATCTCATACGGCTGTAAACATTTTGCAAGAGTTTCGCAGCAAGGTTTTTGAATGGCTGCGCCCATGAGGCCTTAGTATTGGTTTTGTTGCCACAGACAATGGCAGTAATGTACTTAAGGCCGTGGATCTTGGTTCCTATTTCAGGGTTCCGTGTTTGGCGCACTGCATAAACATTATAGTTCAAGACTTTCTGGAAAAAAAAAACATAGTCAGCAACTTACTGGCCATCTGCCGAAGAATATACACTAATTTCAGCCATTCTTTTAAAGCTCGGAAGCAGCGGAGGATCATCCAATGTGAAAATAGGATGCCAGTCAAGGCACTCATCCAGGAGGTGGCAACACGTTGGAACTCAACGTATTACATGCTTGATCGTCTGTATGAGCAGTACAGGTCACTCCATGAATATGTCTGGAAAAGAGGGGATGCTACTGTTAAAGGCATGAACCTTGAGATGGAGCAATGGAGCCTAATTAAATGCCTGACTGAGATGCTTCGTCCTTTTAAGGTCTTCACACGTGAAGTCAGCAAGGAGGACTGTACAATGGGCCAAGCTATCCTATTATTGCAAATGCTAGAGCATCAGCTGAAGAAGGTTTCTGAATCATACAAAGGTGTAGAGGACAAAAGGGAAGCCTATGACTTGGTGGAGATTTTGGCCCGTCACTTATCTGAAAAGACAAGGATAGAGAATAAATTTTTGTTACAAGAACATTATATTTGTGCCAAAATTCTGGATCCACGTGCAAAATGTGGACTGAAGACATTCTTTGCTTTTTCAGAGATTGATGTTGCCCAATACAAAACTTGTATAGCTGAGGCAGCCAGTAAGTTGGAAAACGAACGGCTGCTAATTAAAAGCCCGCAAGATCAACCCACAAGAAGTACTGCAGCAGGGCATGCAGGATCAAGTGCAACTTAGTCGGCTGAGGGCAGTGCATTTGGATCACAACACTCACCATCACTATCGACAACAGCAACAATAACTGGATCATTAGGCCCTGTAGAATCGTTACACGATTGGTATGTACAGTTAGGCATTAATAAACACACTGCTGATGCACAGAGAAAAGAGCCCGAAAGCTTACCAGCAGCACCCCTGAACATTGAGCAGATGGTCCAGGCCTATCTGGACGACCCAATAGAGGTGTACATTGATCAAAACCCATTGCAGTATTGGTATAGGAAAAGGTCTGAATGGCCACTGCTCAGCAGGCTGGCGATAAGCTATCTGGCTTGCCCTGTCGCAAGTGTCTCTTCCGAACGTGTTTTCAGTGCTGCTGGTTCCATTGTAACATTGAGAAGGACCAGTCTCTCGCCCAAAAATGTGGAGAGGTTAACAATGATCAAAATGAATCAGCACTTTATACCACTGAATTAAACAATACATGAATCAATGGAGGAAGATGAGGACAGCGGCTCAGGTGACTGAAGTAGGGTGTCACTTGATTAGCTACTACTGGCTGACCCCCCAGAGTTTGAGGACGAGCTATACTTCCCTGACAATTAGGCTTGCACTTACTGTCTTCCTCCCTTTTTTTCCCCTTTATTTGTGTGTCTGTCGTTTCGGTTACAAACTTGTGAATCACAACAAATCCATTACCACCGTCTTCTACTCTTCTTATTTAATATACAAGTTTCAGGTGTCTGCAATTTGACAGTACAGTCCTCCGAATCCAGCTCCTCCGCTCCATCATACTGAATCTCCAGCCCAAATCCATTGCCCTCATGAATGATGATTGGATGATGGTAAATAGAAGAAAAAATCAAAACTTTCCTAGTCCCGCCAAAAGAAGTGGAGCATGAATCAGATGACTGCTATAGCTATCCTCCTTTCAGAGCCGAGAGAGACTGCCCATTAACTGAAAATAAGATGGAACAGGTAATGATTGATGCCATGCATTGGAAGCAGAGTCGCAGACTGAGTGATTTTGTTGTGTTTGTTGTGCATGAAGTTATGTAATTGTGCACTAATCATCTTTCTACAGTACACACTAAACTTAACTCAAGGTGAATTTTCCCCTTCTTGCAAATAAGAAATTTGTACTTCTCCTGCAGCTTGGTGATACATTGCTTTTAATTCAATACAGAAAGGGGACTCACTCAATCTGCGCAATGAGTATGATTGACACAACAGCACCGTCCATGATGATGATGGCGAAATAGACAGCCCGTTAACTTAAGATGAGAAGGAACAGGTAATGACAATTAATGGCATGCATTGGACACCTGACTCTGAGCGATTGGTGTTTGTGTTTTTGTTGTTTTTTGTTGTGCACAAAGTGAAGTCAAAGTGAACTAGTAATCTATCTTTCTGTACACACTAAAGACTGACTCAAGTCAATAATATTTCTACTCTTGTTGTGTAATAACAATGTTACTTCTACTGCAGGCCGATCTTCACAGTCAGTCAGTACAAGTATCGGAGATGATGATTGATGGAATAATAACAAGTCAGGAGGACGTTTCATGAGTGGCATAAAACTTAAAAGCCTAAAGGTAAACACGTCAACAACAGCCAACAGCAGACCCAAATATCTGTGTAGAAGTGGAGTCGAGTGTAGCGGTGGGATGACTGCGGTGCATTGATTTACTAACTTAAACTGTAAAATGCTATGTTTGGAATGGATAATGTGCTTTGCCTTTGTCCAAGTCTTAAAAAAAAAAAGTACTCTAAAGTCTGAAAGTAGGATGTGCTACTGCTAAGCAACGTGCCGTCAGGCCTGTCACTGTGGGCCAGCTCTCTCCAGTTATTGTTCAAGGTCAATGCTGGAAACAGACTAGAGTAGAAATGATGCATACATGCCACCTCGGAAAGTGTTTTTGTTGCACTACACCATAACTTGTGCATTTGTTTCAACTTTGTTTCTCAATATCCCCTTTGTTTTTCCATCTACAATTACAGGCCGGGCCTTGCCCTATACTTGGCAAAACATTACAATGCACACTTACCTTACCAATAAATCAAAAAAACATTTCCAGCCGGGCAGTGGCGAGTGGCGACACCCAAGATTGATGGACGAGAGGACCAAGAGGAATGCCGAGATGCAAATCCAGTCCACATTTTTTACCAGGATAACACAGTAACAGTATAAACTTTTATCTTCTTTTAAATAATATGAATAATTTTTTTGTCTACAATCTTTACAACAGTGTGTTCTTGTTGTTGTTATTATCATCATTAGGTTTACTCTCTGTTTACGATTCTTCCCTACCAATATTTAAAATTTCTATTTGCTATCTGTAAAGGTTTTAAGGCCGGAACAACAGAACAAGAAGTGTATGTAATCCGGGTCTCTCATCATCATGCATTCATTTCCTTTTTCTCCCTTAACATATGGATATGGTAGTCTTCAAAGATAGTCGTTTGTTTGTCCATGCATACTGTTTTTCAATGTCAAACCTTTCCCAAAACCCCCTTCCCATCCATTCAACAAACCCTAACCCTCTTCCTCCGGGCTGTGTGACTTATTGTTGAGGTGTGACTAAATTAAATGTACACCAATACTTAACACGCTTGCTGGGGCGGATGTGACGAAAGCAACAGTACTTCAATTTCAAGGCAGAGCGATGATCTTCTTCTGCTTGCCCACCCATGAGTAGGATATTTTAGAGGTTATTTTATTTAACAAAGGAACATATACCTCAGCATTAATTGCCGGCATTGATTGGATTTGTTTGTTGTCATTCCTCATACACAGCACTAACTGTTAGGCTGTAGGCCTAGTCAAGTGACTCGACACAACTATAGTTTGTAACTCTGTCTAGTAGGCTATCCCAACCACCATTATGTTTTGTTGTAAAATATTTTAGCATATTATTGTTGCTCGGTAAGTTCTGTACTGTACTTCATTCTAGTACTCAAATAACAGTCTCTCAAAGGCGATTTACTGTCTCCTTTTCTTTTTTTGCAAATGCTGCTGCCCTGCCAGTGTCTACTACTACTACTATACTACCACCACCACCACCCCAATCATGGCATGTTAGAAAAAGGAAACCATCTTCACCATGCAGCCATTGCTGTGACTAAGTTAAACATCAAGCACAGGTAAGAGAGAAGTTTGGGGGAGGCAGAATTAATAATGGACATGTTTTCAATTAATTCAATTTCACACACCCCTTTGAGTCCAGATAAAGAATGCATAGACTAGAGGAGAGACTAAAAGTACTAGTAGGACATGTCAATCAGTGAGGGGTGTCGCATCTATCTGTTTGTGTCTTACACAGTCAGCCAATTATTTAAATCAAACACTGGCAATGGGCGGCCCTGCACCAGCAAGGTAACAGTGTGATGTAAACAGTAACCCCACCTACAAAACAGTAACTACATTGCATGTAACGTAGAAAAATATATTTAATTTACCCTAACAAAAATAAACTAAAAACCCACAAAAGCTGACCCACCCCCCTCCCTAACCCCAACCAATGTCTGTAGGAAAGTCCAGGAGAAAATAGTAGTCCGAAAAGCAAAAATCCAACGCCCAAACCAGTTCCCAACCACCCAAACAAGAATTAAAAAAGGGCAGAAGACAGGGACTAAGGTGTGGGGCGGGATTGAAGGAGGACACGCATCTGCTCCTCTAAACAGGCGACGCGGCATCTGAGGGCACGGCAGTTGCAGCCACAGGGGGGGGCACCAGAGATGGCATTGCGGTGGCGGCGGGCAGCTTCCAGACGGTGGCGCCGTACCGCTGGAGGGCGGTGCCTGGGGCCCGGGGCACTCCTCTGCCAAGACCACCAGCCGCCGGTATTCTTGCTGGATTGCCTCCAGCTTCCGGCGCCGTGCCTTGGCGGCCAACTCCTTACGATTGACTTTAGGAGTAGCTGTGTATCAAAAAGAAAAAGACAAGACAATTGTAAAATATACTCTTAGAAAAACAGTAATTATTTATACACATAGTGGCATGGTAGAGTAGCACTATAAAGCACAGTAGTACATAACATTTTAAATCTCACCCGTCCTTCTTCCTTCCACCCGTCTTTCACTTTTTAGTTGAACAGTGCACCAGGTGCTCTTCTCCATAAAACTTTCAAAGCAGATTTGAAATCAGATAGATGAGGCCATTGGTTACTCAATATTCCCGCTCCTATGCCAATTAAAGGGATTCTAGTCTTCTAGTTCACTTTTCAAACGTTCACAACAACTCATACTTACTTAGGACATCGGATGGAGGGCGGACTTTGTCCGCCCGCCATCCGCACGCTACAGTAAAAAGGGTGGGGGTCCCGTGGGGACAATTAGGAGGATGCACCCGGCACAGTGGCGGGCGCATCCTGTTTTTTTTATATTCTGGTTGGCGGTGCAGAAAGCAATGCTAAAAATACATGTTGTGCTGCTTTTCCAAGCACAACATGACAGACCCAGCGCGGAGCCTGACACGTTTTGCTTTGAAAGGCAGGGGGGGTACCATAGCATAGGTACCCTCCATGGGGGCCCCCAAGCATACTCTGCAATGTCTGCATGCCTTTCCGTGGTGGACGGCAATGCCGCCACGCAAAGGCATTCCAAAATGCAGATTCTATGGCTGGCCGTGTGTTCAGAAAGACACCACCACCATATTGAACCCTTTTCTGCCTGGTCGACATGTGGGGGGTCTGACTCTTTTCTACAGGGATGGCGGGAGGTTTGCCCCTGCGGTGTCGACGGTGAATACCGCCGGCCCGGGGGGGGGGCAATACTCCCGCCATCCTAATGGGGCCCTAAGTCTCAACAGTACAGTATACATACAGTACACCCTTGCAGTGAGTGTACTGTCAACAATAGTTAAGGATTATGAATCTAACTTACCACCGCCCGCCACTGGTGCTGCCACTCCCCCTACCGCTCCATCATCGGTATCTGCAGCAACTGCCGCATCCTCTCCCTCCGCGTCGCCTTCGCTGGCCCCGGCAATGGTGGTCGGAAGTGCGCCTAGAAAACATTACACATTTATTAGGCGTCATATACACCTCCCCCTATTGATCAGTAGCAAAATTGAAAAATGAGTTAATACTAACATACATCACTAGTACAAATCAGGTAGTAGTAGAGTAAACACTAATAGTTATATAGGGTCATTCTAGCCTTTGCTTAGTTAGCCCGAGCCATGCAACCATTTTACCTTTGTGTCTTTTATTTTTGCACATGTGACGTTACCTTGCAGCTTTTTGTATAAGACACCTTTGAGCCCACATGACCTGCCTCACACAGCTACTGTCTACGCGTTGCGTACAAGCGGTCAGCAAAAACATTAACAAGCCACTTTTTTATGAAGTACTGGTGTACTGTTAGTTCATATTGCTGATCCATAAATGCTACACTTTTTGGCACGGCTGAGAAATGCTTGCAAGTTGCAATATACTAACGTGCACCATTTCATTTTTCGCATTACAGACGGAAGATTCCCTTCTACGAACCAGAGCTTTGCAGAGCTTATGAATGATGCAACAACTACCAGTACTAGGTTCTTCTAAGGTGAGGGGTCCCTTCAGAGATCTTCATTTATAAATTTATATAAACTAAATTCCTAGGGGATGGTGGTGCTGCCTGTTCAGTTATCATGATTTAATTCCCAACTGTAAGTAAGTGTAACAATGTTTATTGTTTTAATGTTATTGATTTTCCGGTTGGTGCTGCATTATATAATAGAGCAATGTACAGAGCTTCTCAATTCAAAATAAACATTTTGAACTTACATAGACTTGGTGGTATGTGGTGTGGACTAACTTACATGAGTGAGCAAATTAAAGGAAGGGTGTGCATGTGCATTGCTTCCACGACTGAGAGGTTGGGTGTGTTATGTTATTTTCTGGGTTGTCTACTTGTTGGGTATCTTGGGGGAGGGTTCGGAGACCTAAAAGTTATGACAAGACAGTACTATAGTTAGGCCTGGGCGAAGCACTACGCTACGCTCGCGTAGTTTGCGAAGTTCGCGCTACTTCGCACTACGCGAACTGCACGTAGCACAGTGCGAACACGCGTAGCGTAGTGTTGCGTAGTGCTGCGGTCATTTTTTGCTTGCTCGCGGTCCTCAGCGTCAAGTTGGCAACCGCGAGCAAGCAAAATGACATCCCGGCGAGACTTTTTCCTTGTTCGCGATCAGCAACTGCAAGTTGGCGATCGCGAGCATGGAAAATAAACCTCCCGGCGAGATTCCCAACGCGAGGAGGTCAGGTTTCTCATTGCGAGTGGTCGCGTATGCTCGCGATGAGAAACTACCAGTTCGCGTTGAGAAAGCTGAAGCTCGAGTAAAAATCTACTCGAGCAGCAGAAAACTACAGCTCGCACTGTGCAAGATGCCATTTTCAATGATTGCACAGTGCCGGTTGCTTGTCAGCACTGTGCAATCATTGAAAACAACATCTTGCACAGTGCGAACATGTTACTACGCAGTTCGCGAAGTGCTACGCGTAGCTCGCGTAGTGCGAACTTCACTTTGCGTAGCTTCGCGAAGTGCTACTTCGCGAACTACGCCCACCCTTAACTATAGTCGAGCATGGGATTATGGTGGGTTCTGAATTTCTGATTGAGGTGTGTGAGGAAGGTCCAACCTACCATCACCAATATCCTATTTTCTTGTGCAAAGGTCTGTATGTGCAAGATCTCTACAACAGTAGTAGTGTGTCCTATAGGCCATCATATAAAAATAGTAATAAATCTGGTTGGGCATTTGTTGCTGTGAATTGTCAAAGCCTCAAGATTAACAAAGACTCAAGATCAATAAGACTAGAAGTAGTACAAGAGGACGACCCAAAGGACTGGACTCAATGGCTAGAGCTACTGGTGAATCTGAGTTTTATTACAACCTTTCAAATAAAGAGTGGAACTGGCCAACTGGGCAAGCTTAGCTACTACAGTACAGACAGACTGATAGTAGTAGTAGTGCAGAGAGTCATCATAGCAGAGGCAGGGATAACAAGATTTTTGAAACCGTACAGATCGAAGGATAATTGTTGGTACAAAATAGCATTGGGAAAATGAAACAATAGTTCGTGAAAATATGGTGCAGTAAAAGTTATGGAATAAGAAATATTATTAAAAACAAGAAGACTTACTGGGGCCAGCAGAGGAGCCCTCGTCGGTGTCATTCTGGTGGTGGTGTTCTGACTGTTGTCCCGCCGACTGCCCACTCCCTCTCTGTCTGCCCCTGGGTGCTGATGAACAGGAAAGATATTAGAAAGAGACAAACATTGATGGATGGTGTCAAACAAATACAATATTTTTAAAGAACGGTCAAAAAACACTTATGTAAACAACAATTGCAATAACTAAAGTAAACGATCTAATCTGGTCAACGAGTAGTATCGGGGGATTCGCGGATCAACTACTTAAGTTACTATTTATCAACAGTAATCCAGTCTTCCATTCTGATTCCAGAATACTAAGTTACAACTAAGCCTAAGTACGACGTACCACCCGACCTAGCCCACCTATTCCAGGCATGCCAATTGTACATTAAGTATGCATTTCCACTTCTTTTATTCCTCAACAATGCATATGGTCAAATGGAGAACACATGACTACATTTTTTGTATACACCACATTTTGGGTTGATTGATTGATGCTGATGTTCTGCTAGTGCTAAGCCAATTACCACCACTCGTTGAACAAACTAGAAAAGGTTCTAATAAAGACTGGCGTACTAGCAGCACGTCACATAACTGAGGGGGCATCACTCATACCACTAACAAATTAGAAACTCATACAAAGTACCTAAACCTAAGTATCAATCCGCCCCTATCTCTTAGTGACAGGACAAAGTAAGGAGTGGACCAGAGTCACTGTAGCATTACGTAACTTAATTTCTCTAAAATAAACTCTTCCAGAATCACGCTAAGCGAGCGCAAACGCAAAGTTGCAAACAAGTAAGATTAGTAGTAGCGCAGTGGAGCACCTGTGTCATAAACACAGAAGACTTTTAAACGTAATTAACCTGGAATGTAAGCAGCAACATTCTAGCTGGTTGGAAGAAAAAAAATATATTCGCAATATATAACACAGAGCAGAAGAACAGACACAAAGTAGTAATAATTAAAGTTACTCACCAAGACCCGGGACCTCCACCCCTAGCAGGTCCAGCAGGTCCTGCTCACGGTCCAGGATGTCGGACCACCGGTGCGTCAACTGCGCCTGGGTGCGCTGGACCCCAGAGCAGCGCAACACTGCCCGGCGCACCTTCCCCCACCGCTGTCAATGCTCATGGAGGCCATACCCGGACCCAGGCCTGCCACCTGCTGCCAGGGTTGAGGGGAGGTGGCGCTGCACAAAGAAAATGAGTGCAGCCAACTCCACCTCCCCAAATAAGGCCCGTGCCTGCACCCCTTGTGGGCGCCGCCTTCCGCAAGGAAGGAGGTCACGGCTCTGGCTGCGACGACGAGCCCTACCCTTTGACATGGTTCTGGGACGGGGCGGGAAAGAAAAGGTAATAAAATTACAGAAGTAAAGGAAATAAATAGCAGGCAATAGAAAGAGTGAAAAAGTAGCTAAAAAGCTAAAAAAAAGTAGACAAAAACCAAAAATATAGAAGCTGGAAAATAGTTAGAGAAATAATAAATAAGAAAGATAAAATAAAAGTGGCTTTAAACAAAGGATTGAAAAGATGCAGGGAGGATTCAAAATCCGGCCCCAGAACCATGCAATAGAGTGAAAAACAAGATGGCCGCGCCCATTGCGACCACGTGCGCAAGTTTGTGCAATATTTTCTCCCCGAGCAAGCAAAAAGCAACGCGATCAAGTAAAAGCGTTCGCGAACAAGTAATATCTACCGCGAACGGGCGCGAACATGCATTGCGCGACCCGGAACAGGAAGTAAGCATTGCGAGAGGGCGGGACAAGTGAAAACAAGATGGCCACGCCCGTGAGCAAGCGCATGGGTAAGTTGGCGAGCCGCGATCACGCAAAAAATACCGCAAACAGGCTGGAAAAAAACTTCTGCGTCTTCGCGATATTTCCGGCGTGTTTGCGGAGATTTTCAACTTTTTCGCGATAATTTGCGAAAGCGAATTTCGCAGATTCCGCCCACCCCTAGTATATTTTCTCTGCTGTTAAATGCAGTCTTTGATTAAATACCATTTCAAGTGTTATGAATTTTAGCTGGCACAATAAGCGGAACTGGTTTTTATTACAGAAACCTGGACTGACAACAACTCAGGCCCAAAGCTTATCTCAGCTGTCCCTGCCAGTTTTTCTATCTCTCATTTAGATAGACCTGGTAAAAGAGGGGGAGGGGTGATGGTTGTGTAGTGTGAGCATCTCCAGGCCAGGTTCTTGCTCTCCTCAACATTCTAGCTGGTTGGAAGAAAAAAAATATATTCGCAATATATAACACAGAGCAGAAGAACAGACACAAAGTAGTAATAATTAAAGTTACTCACCAAGACCCGGGACCTCCACTCCTAGCAGGTCCAGCAGGTCCTGCTCACGGTCCAGGATGTCGGACCACCGGTGCGTCAACTGCGCCTGGGTGCGCTGGACCCCAGAGCAGCGCAACACTGCCCGGCGCACCTTCCCCCACCGCTGTCGATGCTCCTGGAGGCCGTACCCGGACCCAGGCCTGCCACCTGCTGCCAGGGTTGAGGGGAGGTGGCGATGCACAAAGAAAATGAGTGCAGCCAACTCCACCTCCCCAAATAAGGCCCGTGCCTGCACCCCTTGTGGGCGCCGCCTTCCGCAAGGAAGGAGGTCACGGCTCTGGCTGCGACGACGAGCTCTACCCTTTGACATGGTTCTGGGACGGGGCGGGAAAGAAAAGGTAATAAAATTACAGAAGTAAAGGAAATAAATAGCAGGCAATAGAAAGAGTGAAAAAGTAGCTAAAAAGCTAAAAAAAAGTAGACAAAAACCAAAAATATAGAAGCAGGAAAATAGTTAGAGAAATAATAAATAAGAAAGATAAAATAAAAGTGGCTTTAAACAAAGGATTGAAAAGATGCAGGGAGGATTCAAAATCAGGCCCCAGAACCATGCAATAGAGTGAAAAACAAGATGGCCGCGCCCATTGCGACCACGTGCGCAAGTTTGCGCAATATTTTCTCCCCGAGCAAGCAAAAAGCAACGCGATCAAGTAAAAGCGTTCGCGAACAAGTAATATCTACCGCGAACGGGCGCGAACATGCATTGCGCGACCCGGAACAGGAAGTAAGCATTGCGAGAGGGCGGGACAAGTGAAAACAAGATGGCCACGCCCGTGAGCAAGCGCATGGGTAAGTTGGCGAGCCGCGATCACGCAAAAAATACCGCGAACAGGCGGGAAAAAAACTTCCGCGTCTTCGCGATATTTCCGGCGTGTTTGCGGAGATTTTCAACTTTTTCAAGATAATTTGCGAAAGCGAATTTCGCAATTTCCGCCCACCCCTAGTATATTTTCTCTGCTGTTAAATGCAGTCTTTGATTAAATACCATTTCAAGTTTTATGAATTTTAGCTGGCACAATAAGCGGAACTGGTTTTTATTACAGAAACCTGGACTGACAACAACTCAGGCCCAAAGCTTATCTCAGCTGTCCCTGCCAGTTTTTCTATCTCTCATTTAGATAGACCTGGTAAAAGAGGGGGAGGGGTGATGGTTGTGTAGTGTGAGCATCTCCAGGCCAGGTTCTTGCTCTCCTCAATGGACAGGCTGGACTCAATCATTCAATGGACTCCTTATTTTTCGCCTGCCAGGGCCTAGCACAGCCTTTTCTGATAAAATTAGTTCCCTTCTAGAATCACCTATTCTGAAATCAGATTTTCCAGTATTGGGCGATTTTAATTTCCTTCTGGAAAAAAAGTTAGATTCAGTCTCTGAGCGTTTGATAGACTTGTTTTCCTGTTTCGGCCTTTCCCAGATTTTTGGCGATTCCACACACCGAGAGGGGCATATGCTAGATCAGATTTTCACGAATAACCCTTGTATTGATAGTCCTCATGTGTTTCCTCTGATTTGGTATGATCACCGTGCTGTGCTTTGGGAGTTGATGCTTTGGGATAGAGTCTCCCGCTACTGCCTGTTAAGAAACCTTCCAGGGAAGCCTGGCACAAGGTACATGCTTTGGAGTTAAATTCTTTATTAACCCTCTCTTTCCATGAAATTTCACAGAATATAGAGCAGGTGGTGGAGGACTACTCAAATTGGATACATTCTGTAATCAAAGTTATTGCCCCTTTCAAAGGTAGGCCTAACAGCATCAAGATGCGTTCTCAACCATGGTTTAATGAGCCACTCAGTGCATAGAAATAAAGGTGTTGGATGCAGGAGCGCAAATGGTGTAGATATTATGATCTGCAAAAAAAAGAAAAATATATAATTATACATTGCAGAATAAAAAAAGCTTTTTTTGACTACTAAAGCAGTGACACTGGGGACGTTAACAGGTAATGCAGGCCTGTATAAATTCGAGGCTCCAACAATGGCGTAGGTAGAAATGATAATCAATAACATCAAATCTGGGTAGCCTAGGACCCATGTGTGCCTCAAATAGCTCATTTAGCTTCAGAGGCACTAGCCTTATACCTGACTGAGTTTATCAACATTAGGTTTCATATAGGCCAATTTCCAACCTCGTGGAATTGGCCCTCAGTTCTTCCTTTGTTTAAAAAATCAAATCTAAATGTCCTCGACCTTAAAAACTATCATCCTATCTCGAGACTGCCACTTCCAGCCAAACTGGTGGAGAAAGTGATGTATGAGCAAATAGGGCTTTTCATTGACAACAACCATCTCCTTGATGACACTCAGTTTCGCTGTAGACAAGGTCATAGCACTGAATCCGCTCTAACAGTGGCCACTGAAAAATTTGATCAGCGTTGGGTGGGGGTGGAAATGCTGCCCTGACATTGCTTGATCTTTCAGCAGCCTTTGACACAGTCAATCATGATAATTTGGTTGACTGTGTCCGTAGCCTTGGAGTGCATGGCCTGGCATTGGTCTTGTTACAGTGCTTTCTTTCTGGTCGGGTACAATCGTGTCCTTGGATGGGTTCACATCAGAACCCTATTCTCTTCCTTGTGGAGTTCCGCAGGGCTCGTCGCTGAGCTTGACACTGGTTAACCTTTTGTTGCAGGGATTCTGCACATATACAGAACTACGCGCAAAAAAACAGGACCTTGGTGTATAGTGGTGTACCAACAACCCACCTTAGTGCCCGGAACCCCTATCCAACTAGCTTTAGTGTCTCATTCGTTCTCCGTGCTACAGCGAAGCTACCAATGATTAGACATCCTAGAACATGTAACTCAGACTCTCTCAGTAATCGCGGGAGAAAAACTATTTTGCCAACTCACTCATACTTGTCCACAACATGAATAATCAGAGACACAGTATCGTTTAAAATGTTTATTTTAACGAACGTGCTCTTTAATGCAGTATACGAGCCAATACTAGCAGCAACATGCATAAACCCAATATAGTGCGCATTGTTACAATTCCATAAAATATGAACAGGGATAACATTATATAAAGGTAGTGGGAAAAACGCCTACTGTGCCTTGCCACCCTCCCAGTGCTAGGAACTAGTTTATAATAATTATACAAGACCTCTGGGCTTTGTCAGGGGGACCCCATACCTCCTAGTTTAGATGTAAAGGTTTACATCTTCTTTGGAATGATTTTCTCCAAGTGCCAAGCATGCATGCCATGCCATATTAAAAGCACTTGATTTTCAGTAGTGTAGCTGTGGCAGTGTTATGTCTAACATGCGTGGGACAGACCAACAGCAGATTAACGGCGCACATTGTTTTTTGACCTTGAACACACTGTGTAGACAGAGCCTCAGAGTACAGCAAGAGAAGTAAAAGGAAGACGGTTCCCATGTGAGCGAGCACATCAGAGGATTTGTGCAAAACAAATGCATGTAGAAACGTGTGCAAAAAGCTGCAAATTGGTAGCCAAGCTTATACTAACTTATGCTAACTTAGCAATGTACGCAGTGAATCCATAACCTCAATACACTTTATGTTACACCTTTGGCTGGTCTGATAAAATAATTTGGTTTATCATTAGCATCTTATGCTGATGATACACAGATGGTGGTTTCACTTTCGAAGCATGATGCCCACTCAGATGATCTATTTAGGAAATGTATGGGTGCAGTAAAGCAAGTGGATGGACAGTAATTGTTTAAAGCTAAATTCATCCAAGTCTGAGGTCATTCTTTTTTGTAGTAATACCTCATTTTGGGCCCCTGACAGGTGGCCTGATGACCTGGGCCAAATTCCAGAGCAAGTCCCAAAGGCAAAAAAAATGAGAATCAAGTCAGCAAGGTCACGTCATCTTCTTTTTATGCATTGAGTGTGATTATAAAAAATGACTAATGTATTCCTTTTGAGCATCTTAAAACTGGGATCATTTCACTAGTTCTGGCAAAACTAGATTATTATGACAGCCTTGACTTGGATCTCCCCAAGGGCTCACTTAACAGATTACAAACTCTTCAAAACGCACCTGCCTGTTTTCTTCTGAAAGTCCCCAAATTCCATTCTGGGACAGCGGCCATTAGTAAACTAAACTGGCTGCCAATAAAGCAACAAATCATTTTCAAAGCTTTATGCATGGCTTACAAGACCCTTCATGGGCAGGGCCCCAATAATTTTAGGAAGAATTTGAGATGGTATGTGCCTGCTAGAATATTTCAGTCCAGTCCTGACTTTCACCGAGTTGTACCATCTTTCAAACAAACTTTCTTCAGATGCGCAGCGCTTCACTAGAATCATCTACCATATAGTATAAAAACTGCTGTCTCTCTCTCAGCTTTTGGGAAGTCATTAAAAACATGCCATTTTACCCAGGAATTGCCATTTGAAGACCCTCTCACTCTGCTCTCACAGCGCTAAAGACACCTCCGGGCATTTGTAGCACTATATAAGTTATCCATTCATTCATTTCTGTGCTTGGCATCAGGGTATAAAGTATCTGTGATTTGATTTGCCCTTGTCAAGTGTGATGTGACAGTATATATATATATATATATATATATATATATATTCACTAAAAAAAACATAGGTTTCAGGGGCGTTATAGTTAGTTGGACATTTCACTCGTACAAAACCATAGAAATGCCCCCCTTATACTTAGTTCAGCTGACTATAACTCGCGCGCCCGCAATGCACTGCTGATGACGTCACATAAAACATCACTCATGACATGGTCAGTGACATCACTGATGACATCTCAAATGACATCACTGATGACATCATCCTTGTGATAGAGTGGCAGACCTTCTCTCACCCTAATATAAACTTTGATACACACACTCAAAAATACAAACTAACATTTTCAAAACAATGGACATACCAATACCAGTTACAACACACCTATTCAGTAATTCCAAGATCTACATACACATCCACTTATTCACCAACAGTCCCTATACAGTCACTCATACATGTACTCACTCATCTTATGTACTCATACACCTATACATCCTGTTACACACCGCCACTCATCCATAGAGTTACTCACACACATAGTCACACATGCAAACAAAGTATCAAACATCCATTTGCTTGCATATACAGTTATACACACACACTACCACACTTACTTCTACAGAAACTTACACATACTTACTCTCTTAAACAATCACTTATAGAAACACCTACTTATTTGTACAGGAACTCTTCCAATCTCTCACTCTCACATATACTCACTTATATACACCAATAATCACATATACTAGTTTAATACATATGTTGTTACTCATAAAGACACTATTGAGACAGTCATTCACTCACTAACACACCCATACATACACACACTCATCCACCTATACAGTCCTGCACACATGCTGTCTTCAACATATACAAACAGTGAGTCACTCATTCATGCATCTATGCACTAAGAAATACCCCCCACCGAACCATACAGACACTCAGACACTCATACTGATACTCAAAAACTAACGAATAATCCATATAGACACTTATGTAGCTACTCACCAACCCATGCAGCCACTTATACACAAAGTGAGAGACTGATACAGATATTTACATATTTAAACATTACTTACTAACCCATGTATTCACTAAGATACACTTAATCAGACAGTTATACAATCTATTTTACACAAAACAAATAATCCATTTAGACACTTATATACCCATTTATTCTTCCATCGACCTTCAGATATACATATATAAAACATATTTAATTTTCCGAAAACACACATTCACTGGATGATGTCATCAGTGATGTCATTTGAGATGTCATCAGTGATGTCATGAGTGATGTCACTGACCATGTCATGAGTGATGTAATATGTGACGTCATCAGCAGTGCATTGCGGGTGCGCGAGTTATAGTTAGCTGAACTAACTATAACGGGGGAATTTCTATAGTTTTGTATGAGTGAAATGTCCAACTAACTATAATGCCCCTGAAACCTATGTTTTTTTCAGTGAATTTCTAAGGTTTTTTAAATGCTAATTTCTAACTATAACGTGCCTGACACCTATGGTTTTTTCAGTGAATATATATATATATATTTATTATACTATGTATACATGTGAAAATGTCTCGGTCCGCCTGTTTGCCTCAGTGGCACAGAAAAAATGGGTGGAACTGATGTCAGCACGCCGATGAGGTCCTCTTATGGCTCCGATGACGTCATACGGTGTCGCGAGCGGAGCCGTGCTATTATGACGTCCTCGCCGACGTTGGAGAGCTAGGAAAGAATTTTCGTGGAATGCTGGTGCAGGGGATATTCACCTAAGTGTTCAGGCTAGTCTTTTGGGAGCAACTGTTTATGTTGCCACTCCAGAAACCGAAACCAGTCATCCGAGGGCAGAGGCCCTGCAGGTGGCACACGAGGTGGGGTGCCCAGTCATGTGCACTGACGGGGCAGCGAAGTGACAAGCACCACAACCCACTAAAAAGTAAGGGTGGGCGTAGTGGGCGTAGTGGGGCTACGTGAAGCAGCACGTAGTGTGCCCAAATCTACGCACACTACGTGCTTCGCGTAGCCCCACTACGTGCCACCCACCTCCCGCCCGCCCTCCTTTTAAATAATATCAGCAATGTAAAATAAATTAAAGTAAAGAGACTTACCTTAAGCGCGGCGTCTCCGGGGCTCCCTCTTCTTCGTTTCCAATTTCTTCTGACAAATGCGCATGCGCGGACGCCCGCGCATGCGCATTTCTCGCAAGAAATGCGCATGCGCGGGTGTCCGCGCATGCGCATTTGCCAGAAGAAATTAGAAACGAGAAAGAGAGAGCCCCGGAGACGCCGCGCTTACGGTAAGTCGCTTTACTTTAATTTATTTTTCATTGCTGATATTATTAAAAGGATGGCAGGCGGGAGGTGGGTGGCTGGTGGCAGGCAGCTACGCTTCGCCCTCGGTGTGTGCGTAGCGCTGCCCTGCTTCGCCTACTTCGGAAAGTGCGAAGCAGGCAGCGCTACGTACACTACGTGGGCGAAGCATAGTGCTACGCCCGGGGTTACTAAAAAGGTAACGGGGGCACTGAATAACACATGATCTTCTCTTTGTATCTGGCAGAAACAACAACGTTAAAATGCCCTAGTACCAAATGTAGAATTAGTCCTACAACGGTCTTCAATAGGACCTGCGATGCCGCTTCTGCCTCCCGTACCCTGGAGGTGGCACGTGGGTCACGCGGTACGGACATACTGCGGTGGGACGCACAATCGTTGACCTCTCATGGCACTGCTCCACACTTCAGGGAGGACGCTTTCCATTAGCTATGTTTTCTGATGACGTGTCGCGCCGGCCCCGTCCAACAACAGAACTCCTTTAGATGCAAACAAATTCTTCCACTTTCTCAGCGGAAGTGAAACCAGGCCACGCAGACACTTTCACAATACAACAGCTGGGAATGCACTTTTCGGTAAAAAAAACACATTCCTTACTCCTAATTAATCAAATAAACGTCTCACTGAAGAACAGGGGCCAGCTTCGATCGATAAACAGCCGTTACAACTACTTTTATACTTTGCGATACCATTACAACGCAAGCATTACCACGCATGCGTTGTACATCGCAAAGTCATTACTACACATTGTTTTAGAAAGCATGGTCATTTACCACGCATGCCTTTACAACAAATTTTGTTGTAAAGGTATGTATGATAAATGACCGTGTGTTCTAAAAAACATGTAGACGATTCATGTTGTTGTAAGGAAACAGAGGCTGTTCCGTTTCCTCACAACGACGCGCACCGCCCCTCAGAGACGACATGAAGCAGGAACCACTAGGAGAGAGGAACCACAAGGAGTGAGAGGTAAGGGGGATTGGGCATGGTGGAGTTTTTTTTTCTAGGGTTTACGGTAGTGCAGTGGTGTTTGGGTAGTGTAGGGGGTCATGCTGGGGGTAGTGTTTTAGGGTTTAGGGTAGTGCAGTGGTGTTTGAGTAGTGTAGGGGGTCTTGCTGGGGTAGTGTTTTAGGGTTTAGGGAAGTGCAGTAGTGTAGGGGGTCGTGCTGGGGGTAGTGTTTTAGGGTTTAGGGTAGTGCAGTGGTGTATGGGTCGTGTAGGGGGTTGTGCTGGGGTAGTGTTTTAGTGTTTAGGGTAGTGCAGTGGTGTTTGAGTAGTGTAGGGGGTCTTGCTGGGGTAGTGTTTTAGGGTTTAGGGTAGTGCAGTAGTGTAGGGGGTCGTGCTGGGGGTAGTGTTTTAGGGTTTAGGGTAGTGCAGTGGTGTATGGGTCGTGTAGGGGGTCGTGCTGGGGGTAGTGTTTTAGGGTTTAGGGTAGTGCAGTGGTGTATAGGTCGTGTAGGGGGTTGTGCTGGGGTAGTGTTTTAGGGTTTAGGGTAGTGCAGTGGTGTTTGAGTAGTGCAGGGGGTCATGTGGGTGGTGGTGTTTTAGGGGTTAGGGTAGTGCAGTGGTGTTTGTGTAGTGTATGGGGTTATGCTGGGGATAGTGTTTTAGGGTTTATGGTAGTGCAGTGGTGTTTGGGTAGCGTAGGGGGTAGTGCTGGGGTAGTGTTTTAGGGTTTAGGTTAGTACAGTGGTGTTTGGGTAGTATAGGGGGAAGTGCTGGGGGTAGTGTTTTATGGTTTAGGGTAGTGCAGTGGTGTTTGTGTAGAGTAGGGGGTAGTGTGTTAGGGTTTAGGGTAGTGCAGTGCTGTTTGTGTACTGTAGGGGGTTATGCTGGGTTCTAGTGTTTTAGGGTTTAGGGTAGTGCAGTGGAGTTTGGGTAGTGAAGGGGGTCATGCTGGGGGTAGTGTTTTAGGGTTTAGGGAAGTGCAGTTATGTTTAGGTAGTGAAGGGGGTCGTGCTGGGGGTAGTGTTTTAGGGTTTAGGGTAGTGCAGTGGTGTTTGTGTAGTGTAGGGGATCATGCTGGGGGTAGATTTAGTGCTTAGGGTAGTGCAGTGATGTTTGTGTAGTGTAGGGGGTCATGCTGGGCTAGTGTTTTAGGGTTTAAGGCAGTGGAATGATGTTTGTGTAGTGAAGGGGGTCGTGCTGGGGTAGTGTTTTAGGGTTTAGGGTAGTGCAGTGGTGTTTGGGTAGTGTAGGGAGTCGTGCTGGTGGTAGTGTTTTAGGGTTTAGGGTAGTGCAGTGGTGTTTGGGTAGTGTAGGGTTTCGTGCTGGGGTAGTGTTTTAGGGTTTAGGGTAGTGCAGTGGTGTTTGAGTAGTGGAGGAGGTAGTGTTTTAGGGCCCGATTCACAGAACTAACTTAAGACAAAATCCTAAACTTACTACCATTTTGGTATTCACAGAAGGCACTTACTCATTTTGGTATTCACAGAAGGCACTTACTCATTTCGGTATTCACAGAAGTTAGGAGTCCTAACTTTAGGACTCCTAAATGCCTTCTGTGAATACCGAAAATCTTAAAATTAGGATTTTTCTCAGTTTAGTAGTAGTATAGTTAGGACTCCTAACTTTAGGACTCCTAAATGCCTTCTGTGAATACCGAAAGTCTTAAAATTAGGATTTTTCTCAATTTAGTAGTCCTAAATTTAGGACTCCTAACTTTAGGACTCCTAAATGCCTTCTGTGAATACCGAAAGTCTTAAAATTAGGATTTTTCTCAGTTTAGTAGTAGTATAGTTAGGACTCCTAACTTTAGGACTCCTAAATGCCTTCTGTGAATACCGAAAGTCTTAAAATTAGGATTTTTCTCAATTTAGTAGTCCTAAATCTAAATTTAGGACTACTAAATTGAGAAAAATCCTAAAGTTAGGACTCCTAACTTCTGTGAATACCAAATTGAGTAAGTGCCTTCTGTGAATACCAAAATGAGTAAGTGCCTTCTGTGAATACCAAAATGGTAGTAAGTTTAGGATTTTGTCTTAAGTTAGTTCTGTGAATCGGGCCCTTAGGGTTTAGGGTAGTGCGACCAACCAGCCACAATATCCGTGGACAAAGGGGATCCTGACTCTTTTGAACGCTCCGCCAATTGAATAATTTGGGTCAAGGGCCCTACCACGTCCAAGAACTATCAATTTCTTTCTTGGGATCCCTCATATACATGGAGAAAAAGGTACATACTTTCTCATCAATTTCAGGTGTGTGTGCCACCTTCCCCTTCAGTGAGGGCCTGGGGCATTCTCCCCTCATCCTATTCCTGACCTCCCTTTCAAGGGGTTGATGGATTTTCCCCACCTCATACTCTGCCACTTTGGTGTCAGGGGTCCACTCCACTGACCTAGGATGGTAAATTTGGGTAGACTCGAACATGTCCAAGTGGACCCCGTCCCCAACCCGAGACTGAGTGGAGTGGGACTCTGGATGCCAGGGACGCCCCAAGTCCTTATCCTCATCGAAGGAGAAATCGTCCTCCAATACACCCTGTCCCTCTAAGGGAAACCCGCCGTCGGGGTCTACAATAGTGGTGACAGTGTCGCAATGTTCTCCGGACTGCATGTCTTAGCGTTTGCGCACTCTTGAGGAAGGTCTCTGTAAGTTTATCAAATCCTTCCAAGTGCCCCGCGGTATGCTTAACGGCCCTTTTATTCCCCATCTGGGAGCTTCTGGGACCCGCCACCACCAGATCTGGGCTACTGAACACCCCAGGGATGCTTTTTGCCAGCTTATCAACCTAATCCCTAAGAGGAGCCAGCGCCCTAGAAATAGCCAGAGAGAGGGCTTGATCCACTGCTGGAGGGAGAAGTTGGGGGCCATTCCTCCTCCACTTCCTGGTAGGAGGATTTAAAAAGGTCTTCTGGAGAAGACATGATAGCAGAGGGTGTGAGCACAGAACAAATGCCCTTAAAGTCCTTAAGGCAGCCCTCTCACCGGTGCTCCAACAGCTGGGCTTTCCCCGAAGCTGTTATAAGAATAGACTGAGGCACAGTACCAATTACCACCACCAGGTGGCGCTGGTCACTAATGTGGTCGTGTGGGGAAATCACCGCGTAGCGGTGTCAAAATTAGGCAAGGGTTGGTCGGGAATCAAGCGGACACTAAAGGAGTGATCGGATTCCCAAACGCATGTAAAGACCATCGGGAGCGCTCGACGGAGCTGCCTCGCTCGGACCAGATGCGCCTGACAGGATCTCACCACGTGCAGAGCTCACAGCGGGAGAAACTGCGAGGGGGAGAACGCTCTCGGGCAAGAGCCTGCTACGCTGGGAATATGAAACAATACCAAGGCAAATATGCTAATAATGTGCACAAGAAACCGCTATACAAACAGCAACAACGTCAGATTAAGCCAAGAATGTAAGGAATGCACTTAACTGACAGTCTCTGCCCTTGTTGGCTATACATGATTTACTGAGAATGACAGACTTCATTCTCACATTACTGAGAAAGATAATGTGAATTTACAGAAAATATGCTCTAATTTTTGCTTCAGTTTCTCTCATACATGATTCATGATATCCTAGCAGAAGGTTTTTCACAGGATAAAATCACCTTAGAACACAATTCCTGAAATTAGTATGGTACCATCAACAAATGAATTCTAATGTAACTAAAGTCTGTTATCACCCTATATAGTTCTCCTTTTGGTAACCCTCAAAATCTTCGATTCACTACAATGCATTTCAATGAGGTACTATCATGTATATTGATCCCAAGATGGCTGCCAGCAATTCCAGTATGAAGTGCTGACAGCCAATCAGATCTCATGATGAGATGTGTGGTTAGGCTCCGCCCAGATATTGAAACTTTTTCTTTTTCTAATTTCTCATGAACTACTGAACAGATTTACACCATTTAGCAAAAAGGGATCTTTCTGAACCACGGGCTACCTTTTTTGCCAAATTTGGTGTAATTCCGTTCAGCAGTTTAGGCTGCAGCCGTGTCTAAAGTTTCCTATGGGAATTAACATGGAGAAAACATGTTTTGGGACCCCCCTTTTTTCTCGGCCCCCGCTTGCTGAATCACCCCGAAACTTTTAAGATAGGAGCTGACTGGAGCGCCCTACGAGTTTTGAACATTTTGCAAGGATTCGTCAACCGACGCCAAAGTTATTGGGAAAAGAATGTTACGATTTTCCTATGGATAATAGGTCCTAACTATAACTACCTACTGACGTGGCGACCACCAGTAGGTAATATATACATATATATATATATATTCACTGAAAAATCCAAAGGTTTCAGGGGCGTTATAGTTAGCTGGACATTTCCCTCGTACAAAACCCTAGAAATTCCCCTGTTATAGTTAGTTCAGCTAACTATAACTCGCAACCCCGCAATGCAAAGCTGATGACGTCACATATTACATCACTCATGACATGGTCAAGAAAATGTTACAAAAAAATATCATTAAGTTTTAAAAAATTGATGAACTTTTAACCTGCACCTGTTGTAGAATGTCCTAGAAAGTGTGTTGATAGAATATGTTGCACTTCTGACTTCTATGTGTTGTTCAATATTTAAAAAACGGTTCATATGGAAAATTAAAAAGAAACCAAAAGAGAAGTTTTGAAACCTAAAAGAATCAAGGAACTATTCTAATTTACATGTATTTATGTGTGCAGCAACAAAATTATAGACACAACAGCACTAGGAAGAGGAAGAAGCAGGGAGTGGGGGGAGGGGGGGAGATGGGCAGAATGGCACACATGCACAATTAAGTACAACACACATATAGACTAACAATGGCCAAAATGAAACACACCAACAAGCAGCACAAGTCACACAATCCCCCAACATCACACCACTGAACGAGCATAGAAGTGAAAACCATGCTGCATTCATACACGATGTGTACAAAGGCCAGTCGTTGGTGTTGTGGGATGTCTGCGACCGTGGTCATCATGGATGAGATGCCCAGCATGTGGCACATGGTCGAGTTCACTGTGTGTTATGTTGCCAAACGGCTGCACCTCCCTCCCACGAGCCCCCACACTTATGTACGGTGCGCTGTTGTATCTCGTGCACTCGTACAGCACACCATTGTAATGCCTATTTGCGCATGTCCTGCTACATTTCAACTACAACATCACAGTGCCGTTTGGAGGTGGTGCATGCCAGTTTACAACATCATCTGCTGCGGCTCTTGTAGCAGGCCACACCAGAACACAGAGACACACTTACTGCATTTCCTGTACACGGACATGTCCGAGACACCCCGTTCCCCTTGCCAGATAGGCACACCCCTGCACTGACCTGTGAACCCCAGACCAGCACACGCCAGTTGTGCATGCAGGAGGATGCGTGCGTAGCTACACATCCAGGCTCACTGCCAACGCTGAGGTGACAGCACACTGTGATGTTGCAGGGCTCGTGCCTATCATGCTAAGACAATGACCACAGGGACACACTTACTAAGATGTGGGTTTGGGGGCATTGGCGGTCATGGAGTTGTTGAGATGAGTCTTCTGGCCCTCATGGGTATCCCTGTATCATGCTCATTGACTCTATGGTACCTGTGGGTGTTCTGGTGTGGCTCTTGGCTGTGTTCCCTTTCATGGTGCAGGTAGTTGTCCTGCTTAACACCAGCAGAAAACAGGTGTAAAATCCCTGGTGCTAACGTGTCTTATCGCCGGAATTTGTTTCGCATTGCAATTGGTGTGAAAGTTGTGATGTGATTTTTTTCGTGTGCAGAACAATATACGAATTGAGCAGTGTATCTCATCAAGATCCAGCACCTGACGCACTATTCCCAATCAATATAAATACAATGAGATTTCTTAATAGATTTTGTGTGTACACTGTAAGTGCAGCCAATACCTCAGTGCAATTCAATACAGGATTTTAGTATTTAGAATAAATCGGAAAAGTGCACCTCGTGTCTTTTTGCACGGGAACGGCTACTCTCCATTTCATTATCAGCACTTTAACGGAAGTAAAGTTGAGATAAATCTAACACACTATTCAGAAGTTGGTGCAAACTGCAGATATCACCAGTATTCCAGCGATAAGTCCCCAAAAATTTAACACCATGGTGGACTCCATCAAATAACAGTAATAAGAACAAGAAAGAGTCACACAGCAGTTAAGAGAACAACCAAAAACGTTATTATTTTTTTTTCAAACTTTATTTTTTATAATAATAAATATATAAACGAAAAACTATTTTCAAACTTTATGTTTTTTATTAACATATATATGAACAATAAACTAATAAACAAAATGCAACAACAATAACAAAAAACAACAAAGCGGAACACTACTGTGGGGACAATGGATGTCGACGACAGACTTGGAAAATAAGAAAGATTGTTAAAAAAAACAACATGGTATTCTCCACAAAATACCACAAGAAACAAATCACAGATATATAAAATGCATACAGCTAACAACATTTTATAAGTTTAACTTACAAAAACTGTAAATGTTGCCGCTTTAAAATATTTACCGAATCTGAAGAAAATGTTTTGCAGAAGGCACCACACAAACAACGTTTTTCTTCAGTGGTGAGGACATTTTTTACTTTTTCCAAGGAGCAAACAAAGACCAATGCCACCTTCGTCACTCGCAAGATTTGCCAAAGAGTTCTGTTACGAGGAGATCCTAACAAAAAATACTCGTGCGGCACAGCAAGTATGATGAAACACCAAAGGACCCTTCATCCAAACAATCTTGCACGAGAAAAGTGCAAACAGTTTAGGGGTGGGCGGAATTTGCAAAATTAACTTTAAAAAATTATCGCGAAAAGGCTGAAAATCTCCGCAAACACGCCGGAAATATCGCGAAGACGCAGAAGTTTTTTTCCTGCCTTTTCGCGGTATTTTTTGCATGATCGCGGTTCGCCAACTTACCCATGCGGTTGCCCACAGGCGCGGCCATCTTGTTTTCACTTGTCCCGCCCTATCGCGATGCTTTCTTTCTGTTCCGGGTCGCGCAATGCATGTTCGGGCCCGTTCGCGGTAGTTATTTCCTGTTCGCAACCGCTTTTACTTGATCGCGTTGCTTTTTGCTTGCTCGGGGAGAAAATATCGCGCGAACTTGCGCACGTGGTCGCAATGGGCGCGGCCATCTTGTTTTTCACTCTATTGCATGGTTCTGGCCGGGGCCTGATTTTGAATCCTCCCAAAATCTTTTCAATCCTTTGTTTATAGCCACTTTTTTTTATCTTTCTTAGTTATTATTTCTCTAACTATTATCCTGCTTCTATATTTTTGGTTTTTGTCTCCTTTTTTTCAGTTTTTTAGCTACTTTTTCTCTCTTTCTATTGCCTGCTATTTATTTCCTTTACTCCCTTATTTTTTTTACCTTTTCTTTCCCGCCCCGTCCCCAGAACCATGTCCAAGGGTAGGGCTGTTCGCCGTCGCAGCCAGAGCCAAGACCGCCTTCCTTGCGGAAGGCGGCGCCCACAAGGGGTGCAGGCACGGGCCTTATTTGGGGAGGTGGAGTTGGCTGCACTAATTTTCTTCGTGCAGCGCCACCTCCCCTCAACCCTGGCAGCAGGTGGCAGGCCTGGGTCTGGGTACGGCCTCCGGGAGCGTCGGCAGCGGTGGGGGAAGGTGCGCCGGGCAGTGTCGCGCTTCTCTGGGGTCCGGCGAACCCAGGTGCAGCTGACGCACCGGTGGTCTGACATCCTGGACCGTGAGCAGGACCTGCTGGACCTGGTAGGAGTGGAGGTCTCGGGGCTTGGGTAGTACCTATTTAATTATTACAACTTTGTGTCTGTTCTTCTGCTCTGTGTTATATATTGCGAATATCTTTTTTTCCTTCCAACCAGCTAGAATGTTGCTGCTTACAATACATTCCAGGTTAATAACGTTTAAAAGTCTTCTGTGATTATGACACAGGTGCTCTTCTGCGCTACTACTAATCTTACTTGTTTGCAGCTTTGCGTTTGCGCTTGCTTAGCGTGATTCTTTATGAGTTTATTTTAGAGAAATTAAGTTACGTAATGCTACAGTGACTCTAGTCCACTCCTTACTTTGTCCTATCACTAATAGATAGGGGCGGATTGATACTTAGGTTTAGGTACTTTGTATGTGTTTCTAATTTGTTAGTGGTATGCATGATGCCCCCTCACTCAGTTACGTGACGTGCTGCTAGTACGGCAGTCTTTATTAGAACCTTTTCTAGTTTGTTCAATGAGTGGTGGTAGGCTTAGCACTAGCAGATCAGCATCAATCAATCAAACCAAAATTTGGTGTATACAAAAAATGTAGTCATGTGTCCTCCATGATTTGACCACATGCATTGTTGAGGAATACAGTGGAAATGCATACTTAATGTACAATTGGCATGCCTGGAATAGGTGGGCTAGGTTGGGTGGTACGTCGCACTTAGGCTTAGTTGTAACTTAGTATTCTGGAATCAGAATGGAAGACTGGATTACTGTTGATAAATAGTAACTTAAGTAGTTGAACTGCGAATCCCCCGATATTACTTGTTGACCAGATGAGATCGGTCAATTTAGTTATTGCAATTGTTGTTTACATAAGTGCTTTTTGTCCGTTGTTGAAAAATATTGTATTTGTTTGACACCATCCATCAATGTTTGTCTCTTATATCTTTCCTGTTCATCAGCACCCAGGGGCAGACAGACAGGGAGTGGGCAGTCGGCGGGACAGTCAGAACACCACCAGGAGGACACCAATGAGGGCTCCTCTGCTGGCCCCAGTTAGTCTTCTTGTTTTTAATAATATTTCTTATTCCATAACTTTTACTGCCCCATATTTTTCACGAACTATTGTTTGTTTCCAAATGCTATTTTTTTACCACCAATTATCCATCGATCTGTACGGTTTCAAAAATCTTATCCCTGCCTCCTCTATGATGACTCTCAGTACTACTACTACTACATACTATCAGTCTGTCTGTACTGTAGTATCTAGTCTTGCCCAGTTGGCCAGTGCCACTCTTTATGTGAAAGGTTGCAATATAAAACTCATATTCACCAGTAGCTCGAGCCATTGAGTCCAATCCTTTGGGTCGTCGTCTTGTACTATTTTTACTCTTATTGATCTTGAGTCTTTGTTAATCTTGAGGCTTTGAAAATTCACAGCAACAACAGCCCTACCAGATTTATTACTATTTTGATATGATAGCCTATAGGACATACTACTACTGTTGTAGAGATCTTGCACATACACAGACATTTGCACCAGAAAATAGGATGTTGGTGATGGTAGGTTGGACCTTCCTCGCACACCTCGATCAGAAATTCCGCACCCACCACAATTCCACTGCTTGACTATAGTACTGTCTTGTCATAACTATTAGGTCTCGGAACCCTCCCCCCAAGATACCCAACAAGTAGACAACCCAGAACATAACACACCCAACCTCTCAGTCGTGGAAGCAATGCACATGCACACCCTTACTTTAATTTGCTCACTCGTGTAAGTTAGTCCACACCAAATACCACCAAGTCTATGTAAGTTCAAAATGTTTATTTCAAATTGAGAAGCTCTGTACACTGTTTTATTATAAAATGCAGCACCAACCGGAAAATCAATAACATTAAAACAATATACATTGTTACACTTATACAGTTGGGAATTAAATCATGATAACTGAACAGTGGTGGAAGGCAGCACCACCATCCCCTAGGAATTTAGTTTATATACATTTATAAATGAAGATGTGAGTGAAGGGACCCCTCACCTTAGAAGAACCTAGTACTGGTAGTTGTTGCATCATTCAGAAGCTCTGGTTCGTAGAAGGGAATCTTCCGTTGGAATGCGAAAAATGAAATGGTGTGCGTTAGTATATTGCAACTTGCAAGCATTTCTCAGCAGTGCCAAAAAGTGTAGCATTTATGGATAAGCAATATGGACTAACAGTAACAGTACACCAGTACTTCCTAAAAAAGTGGCTTGTTAATGTTTTTGTTGACCGCTTGTATGCAGCGCGTAGACTAGACAGTAGCAGTGTGAGGCAGGTCATGTGGGCTCAAAGGTGTCTTATACAAGAAGCAGCAAGGTAACGTCACATGTGCAAAAATAAAAGACACAAAGGTAAAATGGTAGCATGGCTAGGGCTAATTAAGCAAAGGCTACAATGATCATAGATAACTATTAGCGTCTACTCTACTACTACCTGATTTGTACTAGTGATGTATGTTAGTATTAACTCATTTTTCAACCTTGCTACTGATCAATAGGGGGGAGGTGTATATGACGCCTAATAAATGTGTAATGTTTTCTAGGCGCACTACCGACCACCATTGCCAGGGCCAGCGAAGGTGACGCGGAGGGCGAGGATGCGGCAGTTGCTGCAGATAGCAATGGAGCGGTAGGGGGAGTGGCAGCACCAGTGGCAGGCAGTGGTAAGTTAGATTCATAATCCTTAACTATTGTTGAACTTGACAGTACACTCACTGCAAGGGTGTACTGTATGTATATGTATACTGTACAGTTGTGACTTAGGGCCCCATTAGGATGGTGGGCGTATTGCCCCCGCCGGGCCGGCTGGAATTTACTGCCGACACTGCAGGGGCAAACCTCCCGCCATCCCTGTAGAAAATATTCAGACCCCCCACATGTCGTCCAGGCGGAAAAGGGTTCAATATGGCGGTGGTGTCTCTCTGAACACACCGCCAGCCATATAATCTGCATTTTAGAATGCCTTTGCGTGGCGGCATTGCCGTCCGCCACGGAAAGGCATGCAGACATTGCAGAGTATGCTTGGAGGCCCCCATGGAGGGTACCTACCTATGCTATGGTACCCCCCCCGCCTTTCAAAGCAAAACGTGACAGGCTCTGTGCGGGGCCCGTCATGTTGTGCTTGGAAAAGCAGCACCACTGTGAGAGAAGTGTTTGTTAACATCGTGTATTTGCTGACAGATAAGTGTTGTAAAACATGTCATGTTGTCAAGTTTTAGTAGCATTAGAAGACAGTTATGGCTTCTGCTTTCATTATATGAGTCAGGCATTGACAGTAAATTGCAGTTGTGAAATATGTAGATTGTGTGCAGTTCCCTGAGTGAATGAGTTTTGGTAAGCTCATAGGGATTTGCTGACAGATAACTGTTTTAAAATCTGTCATGTTGAGAAGTTTTAGTAGCATCAGAATCCAGTCTTTGCTTATATGTTGATTAAATGAGTCATGCTTTCATTATATGAGTCAGGCATTGACACAAAAGTGCAGTCCTGAAATATGAAGATTGTGTGCAGTTCGCTTACCACTTCCACAGTAGTGAATGATTTTTGGTAAACTCCTAGGTATAGTGGTTGTTGTCTAGAATTACACTGTGAGTCTGTGTGCATTTGAGAACCACTGTGAGAGAAGCATTTGGTAACATCGTGTATTTGCTGACAGATAACTAATTTAAAACCTCTCATGTTGTCAAGTTTTAGTAGCATTTGAAGCTAGTCTTTGCTTATGCATTGATAAAATGAGTCAGGGTTTGACACTAAGGTGCAGTACCATGTACTATTCTGTTCACTGTGGCAGAACTGAAAATTTAATAGTTTTACCTAAGCACTGTCCTAGAAGTAGTCTGATTATTTAGTCAGTTTCTAAGTACCAAATAGATTGCTTCAAATAAAAGTGTTCTGACATACTATACACTTGTCTTTCACACCTTCAATTTCCTAGTCAGTATCCATACACTTCCAGGAAACATCCTGTCACTTCCTTTGCAGTCCTCTAGAGACCCATTCAACAGCATGTACTAATCCATTGACTGTGCCAAAACTCAAACACTTATAAATTCACCTAGACACTCTCTTTCCAGTGCTCTAATGATTCAGTCACTGCCTAAGTATTCATGCACTGAGCCAGGTCTTAGCACATGGACTACGTCAAACCCATATCCACTATGCATGCAGTCCTCTAACCACCTACACACTTGTCTTTCACACCTTCAATTCCCCAGTCAGTATCCGTTCACTTCCAGCAAACACCCTGTCACTGCCGTTGCACTCCTCTAGTGACCCATTCAGCATCATGTACTAATCCATTCACAGCGCCAAACCCTAATAAATTCACCCAGGCACTCTCCTTGCAGTACTCTAATCATTCAGTCAGTACCCAAGTACTCATCCAGTGACCCAGGCCTTAGTATATGGACTGCTTCAAACCCTTATCCTCTATGTATGCAGTCCTCTAACCACCTACACAATTGTCTTTCACACCTTCAATTCCCTAGTCAGTATCCATACACTTCCAGGAAATACCCTGTGACTCTCTTTGCAGTCCTCTAGTGACCCATTTAGCACCATGTACTAATCCATTCACCGTGCTAAAGCTCAAACACTTATAAATTCACCAAGATACTATCTTTGCAGTACTCTAATCATTCAGTCAGTGCCTAAGTATTCATACACTGAGCCAGGCCTTAGCACATGGTCTGCTTCAAACCTCTATGCACTATGCATGCAGTCTTCTAACCACCTAGACAATTTCCTAGTCAGTATCCATACAGTCCAGCACTTGTCACTGCCTTTGCACTCCTGTAGTGACCCATTCAGTACCAAGTACTAATCTATTCCCTGTGCGAAAAGCCTAGCACTTATAAATTCACCTAGGCACTCTCCTTGCTGTGCGATAATCATTCAGTCAGTACCCAAGTAGTCATGCAGTGAGCCAGGCCTTAGCACATGGACCGCTTTAAATGCCTATGCAGTATGGATACAGTCCTCTAATCACCTACACAGTTGTGTTTCACACCTTCTATTCCCTAGTTAGTATTCATACTCTTCTAGCAAACACCCTGTGAGTCACCAAGTGTGTCTCCTTATACTACTGTAATCATTTAGTCAGTTAGCATGTAGTCTTTTAACAAGGTAGGCTTTAAGGCATGAACTGCTTGAAAGTAGTAGGCACTATGCATGTAGTGTTTTAATGATCGTCACACTTGTGGTTCAGGGCTATAGTTTCATAGTCAGTTTTTATATAAAATGTGTTTGTACAGTAATGGAATAGTATAAATTTGAAAGTTATTAATATACATGTATTTGTGATTCTTTTTTACAGATACAGACCAGGAGTGTTTCTCATCTGTTTTAGGCCTGGGCCAAAATTCCGTTCCGTTCCTCGGAAAGCGCGAAAATGTCAAAATTTCCGCATTCCGCAACTTAGCGATAATTTGTTTCTTGCTCGCGCTGTAAAAAAATACATTCTCGCGTGCACGCGATCGCCTTACCTGGATCCCCGCGTTCGCTGACAAGTTTTCCCGACCCGGTCGCGTTCTCCACGAGATGTTGGATGTTGATAGCCATTTTGCGCTGTCTCGCGACAGTTTGCGCCCGCATTAACGTCATTTGTCGCGCGAACACATCATTTGTCGCGCGATCACGTCTTTCTTCTCGCGATCATGCACCGCGAGAGAATGAGAAGATTGAGATCTCGAACATGTCATTCTCCACCGCGAGCCAGAGAGTGAGGACGTGGGCACGTCTAATCGAACGCGAAAAGGAGAAAGAGACCCCGAACACGTCATATCCAACGCGACAGGGAGCGAGAGAACGCGATCGAGTCATTTTCGACACGCAATCGACATCCGGCGGAAGTAATGTGAAGCTCGAGAACGCGAACATGTGAAATTTTCAATTTGGAGAAGAATATCAGCTCTAGCAGCATGAAACCAACTTTTTTGTGCAAGGAGCCCTTTTTTAAAAAGGTGGGGAGAGGGAGGAAGTGACACAGAATCTCCAACTTCCTGTTCCTGTCCAGCAGATTCCTCCCAGTGCTTTGTCCATCTCCTGCTCATTCTACCTTTGGATTTTGAGCTGGAAAGATCACTCTTTTTGTCTGCTGCATCATTGCAATTGGATTTGAGGATTCTTGTAACTACAATTTATTTTTGGTAACTATCATTATTCCTTTTTTTTTTAACCCCTTCGGTGCTCATGACGGAATGGTTCCGTCATGACCCACGGTTGAGCTGTGCTCATGACGGAACCATTCCGTCATGACCCCGCCCGCGCAAGATTCCGCCAGCACAGCGGCGGAATCTGCGCAGCATCGAAGGGGTTAAATGTTGTGGGTAGTACTAGTCAGTAGTAGGCCCGAGCAGCATGGGCATGGCCTATGGGTGTGTGTGTGCATGATGAAGCAACTGTTCTTTTAGTGTTTTTTTAACTTATTATATTTTGCGCAATGAGTATGATTGACACAACAGCACCGTCCATCATGATGATGGCGAAATAGACGGCCCGTTAACTTAAGATGAGAAGGAACAGGTAATGACAATTAATGGCATGCATTGGACACCTGACTCTGAGCGATTGGTCTTTGTGTTTTCGTTGTTTGTTTGTTATGCACAAAGTGAAGTCAAAGTGTACTAGTAATCTATCTTTCTGTACACACTAAAGAATGACTCAAGTCAGTAATATTTCTACTCTTGTTGTGTAATAAAAAGTTTACTTATACTGCAGGCCGATCTTCACAGTAAGTCAGTAAAAGTATCAGAGATGATGATGAAGTCAGGAGGATGTTTCTTGAGTGGCATAAAACGTAAAAGCCTAAAGGTAAACACGTCAACAACAACCACAGCAGACCCAAATGTCTGTGTAGAAGTGGAATAGAGTGTAGTGGTGGGATGACTGTGGTGCATTGATTTTACTAACTTAAACTGTAAAATGCTATGTTTGGAATGGATAATGTGCTTTGCCTTTGTCCAACTCTTTAAAAAAAAAAAAAAAAAAAAGTACTCTAAAGTCTTAACGTAGGATGTGCTACTGCTAAGCACTGTGGGCCTGCTCTCTCCTGTTATTGTTGAAGGTCAATGCTGGAAACAGACTAGAGTAGACTGAGATGATGCATACAAGCCACCTCGGAAAGTGTTCTTGTTGCACTACACCATAAGGTGTGCATTTGTTTTAACTTTCTTTCTCAATATCCCCTTTGGTTTTCCATCTACAATTACAGGCCGGGCCTTGCCCTATACTTTGGAAAACATTACAATGCACACTTACCTTACCAATAAATCAACATTTTTTTTCCAGCCGGGCAGTGGCGAGTGGCAACTCGAGGCGACATACCCAAGATTGATGGACGAGAGGAGCAAGAGGAATGCCGAGATGCAAATCCAGTCCACATTTTTTACCAGGATAATACAGTAACAGTATCCACTTAAATCTTCTTTTAAATAATTTGATTAATATTTTGTATGCAATCTTTACAAAAGTGTGTTCTTGGAGTTGTTGTTATCATCAGTAGGTTTGCTCTGTGTTTACGATTCGTCCCTACCAATATTTAAAATTTCTATTTGCTATCTGTAAAAGTATTAAGGCCGGAACAACAGAACAAGAACTAGAAGTGTATGTAATCCGCGTCTCTCATCATCATGCATGCATTTCCTTTTTCTCCCTTAACATATGGATATGGTAGTCTTCAATGACTGTCGTTTGTTTGTCCATGCATACTGTTTTTCTATGTCAAACCTTTCCCAAAAACCCCCTTCCCATCCATTCAACAAACCCTAACCCTCTTCCCCCGGGCTGTGTGACATATTGTCGAGGTGTGACTAAATTAAATGTACACCAATACTTAATCACACACTTGCTGGGGCGGATGTGGTGAAAGCAACAGTACTTCAATTTCAAGGCAGAGCGATGATCTTCTTCTGCTTGCCCACCCATGAGTAGGATATTTCAGATGTCACAAAATGGCTCTGCGGATACTCTGCACTGACACATCTTCTATTGCTATGGTCTGCGGAGTAGCCAAATTTTTGGGTAGTGCTTGGCGGTCTCGCACGAGGCGCATCAAGGCCCTCCCCCTTGTTCTTTAACAGCAAAAAGACTCTGGATTGGATGTCCCTACCCTGTTTGTCATTGATCTCCTTGTTTTTCTTTTTTTTTACTTTAATCATAACGGTGCAACAGGAGTTGTTGGATGAATTGTATGATCGATGTTTCCTTGCTTTATATTTTATTGTATCGTTTATTGTTTTCTTTTATGATGAACTTTTTATCGAATAAAGAATATAAACTACAGGATATTTCAGAGGTTATTTTATTTAACAAAGGAACATATACCTCAGCATGAATTGCCGGCATTGATTGGATTTGTTTGTTGTCATTCCTCATATACAGCACTAACTGTTAGGCTGTAGGCCTAGTCAAGTGTCTCGACAGAACTATAATTTGTAACTCTGTCTAGTAGGCTATCCCAACCACCATTATGTTTTTTTGTCAAATATTCGAGCATATTATTGTTGCTCAGTAAGTTCTGTACTGTACTTCATTCTACTACTCCACTAACAGTCTCTCAAAGGCGATTGACTGTCTCCTTTTCTTTTTTTGCAAATGCTGCCGCCCTGCCAGTGTCTACTACTACTACTATGCTACCACCACCACCACCCCAATCATGGCATGTATGAAAAAGGAAACCATCTTCACCATGCAGCCAGTGCTGTGCCACAGTTGGACATAAACATCAAGCACCGGTAAGAGAGAAGTTTGGGGGAGGCAGAATTAATAATGCACATGTTGTCAATGATTTCATTTTCACACACCAGTACAAAGAATGCATAGACTAGAGGACAGACTGAAAGTACTAGAAGGACAAGTCAATGAGTGAGGTGTGTCGCATCTATCTGTTTGTGTCTTATACAGTCAGCCAATTATTTAAATCAAACACAGGCTATGGGCGGCCATGCACCAGCAAGGAAACAGTGTGATGTAAAACAGTTACCCCACCTACAAAACATTAACAACATTGCATGTAACATAGAAAAATATATTGTACGAGGGAAATGTCCAGCTAACTATAACGCCCCTGAAACCTATGTTTTTTTCAGTGAATATATATATACATATATATATTCACTGAAAAAACCACAGGCTTCAGGCACGTTATAGTTAGGAATTGGCATTTAAAAAACCTTAGAAATTCACTGAAAAAAACATAGGTTTCAGGGGCGTTATAGTTAGCTGGACATTTCCCTTGTACAAAACCCTAGATATTCCCCTGTTATAGTTAGTTCAGCTAACTATAACTCGCGCCCCCGCAATGCACTGCTGATGACGTCACATATTACATCACTCATGACATGGTCAGTGACATCACTGATGACATCATTGATGACATCTCAAATGACATCACAGATGACATCACTGATGACATCATCCAATGTTATAAATTACTGCATCTTCTCAGGTTTCTTCCGAGAAATGACTATTCAAAGTCAAGAGGAATCATTTAGGTTAGTCTAGGTCTTGCTGCAACGCGAAATCGAGTACTTAAATCTATACAAGAAATTGAATATTTAGCATTAAATTAACTGGAAAGCACAGATATTGTTAAAACAAACATGATGGATACATACTATCCAAATAGAAGTCCTCATCTTGAAAACATATGTCTCTATGAAATGCTGCAATATTACAGTTTTAAGAGAAATATTACAGAGAACATAAATGAAGAAAAATATGCAGTGATTGGTTCAGAAGGATGTTTGATGAAACATAGTAAAGGAAATCTGATTAATCATAGGAAACTGAGTTGTGATACTCCTGATAGAAGAGAATTTTACTATTTAGCACTTCTGCAACTCTTCAAGCCTTGGCGTACAGAACTGGAGATTTTCAGTGCTATGAAGATTCTTTTAATGCATGTAAAGATAGCATTGAATGCACAGTTTTTGCAAATTATCTCAAAATGTTGAATGAAGAAATTGATCAAGAAACTACTATTGCAGCTGCGATTGCTAGAGACAGTTCTCAAGACAGTCAAAGTCCTGCTCCACTGAGTCAAGATTCACTAGGACAACCAATTCTAGAAAATGAAGCAGCAATCGCCATGAGTGAAGTGGAAACAGCAATGCATCAAGACCAAGAAGATATTATAGATTGAAGAAACTTGGAAGAACAACTAAATATTGAACAGAAAGAAATATATCAGCAAGTGAGAGAACAGATCAACCATAGTTTTCTTCATGAAAAGAAAGAATGCACATGCACATCATTTGAACCTATCCGAATGATGTCAGTGGTCAAGATGGTACAGGAACATTTTTTTTAATTAAAGTTTTGACCAGTTATCTACAGAAAACCACTGATTCACATTTATCTTGTGTTGTAACTGCTCCAACTGGGTTGGCGAACAAAGCGGTACTAAAGGGGGTGGTGATGGACGGAGCATCAGAACCAATCAAACACTCACACCCAGTCAACAGATCTGGGGTTGATCCATCACCGTTCTTTAGCCCACTCTGCCACCCCAGTTCAGACATGGCCATATGCAAATCAGTCTGATCCTGTGCCTCATGGGAACAGTCCAGCCCGAACCGCCAAGCCATGCCTTCCCTGGACCGGAAACAAGCTTCCTAGGACCGGTTTCTGGCATTTCAGCCGTCTTCAGCCAGGCTTGCTTGAATCCAGTGGCAAAGTGAGCAAGGGACTCACGTCTGAGCATACCCTGCCAACTTATGGCGAACAAAGCGGTACAAAAGGGGGTGGTGATGGACGGAGCATCAGAACCAATCAAACACTCACACCCAGTCAACAGATCTGGGGTTGATCCATCACCGTTCTTTAGCCCACTCTGCCACCCCAGTTCAGACATGGCCATATGCAAATCAGTCTGATCCTGTGCCTCATGGGAACAGTCCAGCCCGAACCACCAAGCCATGCCTTCCCTGGACCGGAAACAAGCTTCCTAGGACCGGTTTCTGGCATTTAAGCCGTCTTCAGCCAGGCTTGCTTGAATCCAGTGGCAAAGTGAGCAAGGGACTCACGCCTGAGCATACCCTGCCAACTTATGGCGAACAAAGCGGTACAAAAGGGGGTGGTGATGGACGGAGCATCAGAACCAATCTGCCACTGGAATCAAGCTATCCTGGCATATGTCACCCCGAGTGGGAAGGGTATGCCCAGACGTGGGTCCCTTGCTCTCCATGCCACTGGAATCAAGCTATCCTGGCTGAAGAGGGGTGAAACCCCGAAACCGGACCTAGGATGCTTGTTTCCAGTCCAGGGAGGACCTAGCTTGGCAGTTCGGGCTGGACTGTTCCCATGAGGCACAGGGTCAAGACTGATTTGCATATGGCTGGGTTCAATCTGGAACGGCATGGGGAGCAAAAAAACGATGGATTTAGGCCCAGATCTGTACTAGGGTGAATGTATGACATTGTTCTGCATTCTGTCCATCAACTGTTGTTTTTGCATTTGTCACCGCGAGTGGGGAGGGTATGCCCAGACCTGGGTCCCTTGCTCTCCATGCCACTGGAATCAAGCTATCCTGGCTGAAGAGGGGTGAAACCCCGGAACCGGTCCTAGGATGCTTGCTTCCAGTCCAGGGAGGACCTGGCTTGGCAGTTCGGGCTGGACTGTTCCCATGAGGCACAGGGTCAAGACTGATTTGCATATGGCTGGGTTCAATCTGGAACGGCATGGTGAGCAAAAAAACAATGGATTTAGGCCCAGATCTCTGTACTGGGGTGAATGTATGACATTGTTCTGCATTCTTTCCATCAACTGTTGTTTTTGCATATATACTTGGACATCAAATAATGTTATTTTCTCACCACTGATAGACGAAGACAAATTTAAGTTCACATTGTTATTGTTGATGTGGTCAATAATATCTATAGCACTTTGCTTTGAGCCATTCCATACAATAAATAAATCATCAATAAAACGCAATCATGCTATTACCTTTTCCGTATAGGTGCGCTCATATTCTTTCACGAGGACCAGCTCCTCCCATCAGCCCATGAAAACACAGGCGTAGCTAGGGGAAAAGCTGGCCCCCATGGCAACACCTTGTGTTTACTGGTACATTTGACTTTTGTACATGAATAGGTTGTTCTTGAGACAAAATAATAACATGTCTATCAACATTTTGTTGTGCTGGGCAAATTTCATGGGCCGATTAGCCAGAAAATATTCTACCGCCTTAATTCCACCATCTTGATTCCTAATGCATGTGTAAAGTGCAGATACATCTAATGCTATCAGTTGGTAGGCATTTTGCCATTTGATTTTTTCTATTTTCCTTAAAAAATCGCTTGTGTCTTGCACATATGATTTTAGGTTTTTCTACATGCTCCTGTAAAAAATAATTAATATAGATGGATATATTTTCCAATGGCCCATCACACGCCGAAACGATGGATCTCCGCGGCGTTTTGCTTATGCTCTTATGAATCTTAGGGACAAAGTATATGACTGGTATTGTAGGAGTTTCTTTTTTGAGATACTTGTATTCCTCTGGATTCAAAAGGCCCAGACTTATTATATATATATACTACAGGATTTAAAGCCAGTATAGGAAGCACACAGAATGTGGAAGCATGCTCCCAGTAATTTCCAGGAGGTGCAGGAGGCGGAGCAGCACAATAGCATTGTGGTGCAGTGCCGGAGCCACAGCCGAATTGAAAGCTGAATCATGTGCAATATTGCCTGCCCCCCTTGCTATTGGTCCGCACTGCTTAGGTCCCATTTTAAATGTGTAAAACGCTCATACCCCTGGAAATGTCACATATGCAACCAACATCAAAAACACGTTCTCCGGGACCTCCTGTGAGGCCCAGTCAAGGCTCCAGTGTGCTCTTATTAATGCACCGCCATATCATTGTTCAACTCCAACCGAGAACAATTTGTGTAGATGGATGGCCTTAGCTCTCAGAGTTTTAATCTTCTGTGTGGGGTCCCACAGAGCTCATCCCCTAGCCTGACTCTTTTTAATCTGTATGTGGTTCCCCTGACCAGGCTCCTTTGGATTTTCCATGGTGTCATACGCCGATGACACCCAGATCATAGTATCCATCTCAGAGGATTCCCGCAACATTATTCATAACTTTCATGCTTGTATGGGATGGTGAGTAGATGGATGTCAGAGAAATGTCTCAAACTGAACTTCAATAAGACGGAGTTTCTTCTTTTTAGCAGGAATGTTTCCCTCTAGTCCTTGGACTGGTGGCCTATCGAACTTGGCCCCCTCCCCATTCCAGTCCCTATGACAAGGAACCTGGGAGTCATCTTTGACACCACCCTCTCATTTCCCCCACCATGTGAATGCAATCACCTCAGCTATCTGCCTTAAAGATCCTGAGGAAAATCTTCCCCTCTATACCACCTGACCTACAGAAAATAGTGGTTTCGGCATTAGTTCTGTCAAGGCTGGACTACTGCAACATCCTTTTGATTGGAATTAACAAAGCACTCCGTGTCAAAATGCAGGTCTAACAGAATTCAGCCACCTGTCTGCTCTTTCAACTACCAAAATATGCTTCTGCAAAGGCGGCCCTTAATTCTCTTCACTGACTCCCGGTGAAAAAAGAGATGAAGTTTAAGGCACTCTCCATTGCCTTTAGGGCTCTGCACAACCAGGGCACTGCATATCTGATTGACCACTTCCACTGGTACACACCTTCCAGAATGCTGCAGTCCTCTTCACACCTGCTGGTGGAAGTTCCCAAGGCACGAGTTTCCAACTGGGGTGGCAAACGTTTTCTATACATTACTACCGGATTGTGAAATCAATTGCCACTCTCACTGAAAAACTCACCAGAACTGATATCTTTCAGGAAGGGTCTGAAGACTTGGCTTTTTAAGGCCTAGTTGCTGCAACTTGTTTCTTTTGCTTTTCCCTTTTATATTCAGTCTTCGTTCCTCATGGCTGGCAGGAGGTTGGACGTTAAGTGCCTAGACGCATATGGGTATTAGTTGCGCTATATAAATATTTAAATAAAATTGGTGGTTGTTTTGGAGGGGGGGTCACAAGGCTAACCCGCTATCGTCCCACACAGCCATGCGGCTCTAATGCCTGGAGTCTGCAGCTCCACATTTCAATCTCTGGACCCGTACGTGGTGTGCACCTGCAATCACCAACTGGTACTACGTCCAATTGAGCCACTATTAACCATGCCACCCAACCTATATCCCGTCACCCCTGGCCTGCATGCCCACACACCCACACACACAGCCCCAGTCTACCTCAGCTGCATTCTATGGTAATCTACTCTAGCACTGTCTCTATTAATCCCCAAAGTCAGGGGGATTTTTTTGCTTGGTTCAACCGGACAGAGAGAGAGGATCGGAGCAGAGAGAGGATAATAATCAAGTAAGGCTGGGAGGCTGAAAAGTAACAGTGAAGAGTGTGTGAGGGACATATGTGCTGGGCCGGCTACAACTGGTTATAAGTGGCGTTGTGGCAGTTGTTAGAGACTGCTGCTAGAAGGTAAAGCTGGGGGGAAGTGGTGAAAGGCTGGCTAGGTCCAGGTGCCCTGCAAGCTCCCCTGCACTGGACTTCAAACCAGAATTAAAAGCAAAGCTTTCCACATCATTGACTCTAATACCATCTACAACTCTCTTAGACCTCCTCCCACAAACTCTCAAACATTGTAATACCTTAACCACAAGCCCAAGGTGACTGCAAGCATACTATATTGTATTATATCAACTAAATTGCTTTCTGTTCTCAAACAAATCTGCTGTTACCATGAGGTCTGGGCGGTCTCGAGGGGCACCTCAGCCATCGAAAAGAAGTATGAAGTTAAAGCCTATAAAGTCAGCCAATTGTACTCCTGTGAAGTATGAATCCACTTCATGTTTGAGCCCCGTATACCACTTTCGGAGACAGCTATTCCAGAGACAATATGTTTTCAGTCTGGCATTAAGTATTATCTTTAAAAAATCAACTAAAACAACTGAAGGGGAAATAACTCACTTGACATCCTCCATTTCAGTGTTGACCAAAGATTGTTTTAACATCACCGACAATCAGGGTCTTGAAACCCAACGAGTCCTCCCTACTCACAGGCCAACATCTGATATCAGACCAGTAATTAATCATGTTCATGGTAGGCCTGGGCGGTAAATTCCGTTCCGCTCGCGGAATTTGCGTAATTTCGCGTTCCGAGGAGAACGCAAAATTGCTGAAAAGTCTGCTTTCCGCGATTTTCGCGAAATTTTTGCTTGTTCGCGATCTCAAAATGCTTGTTCGCGAGATATTTCTCCCCGAGCACGCAAACAGCAATTGTGAACAGGAAAAAAGCTTCGCGAACAAGCAATTCTGCGTGTTCTCGGAATTTATGCGTGTTCGCGGAGATTTTTTACCGTTTCGCGGAGATTTGCGTAACGCAATTCCGCAAATTCCGCCCACCCCTAGTTCATGG
The DNA here is from genome assembly GCF_964204655.1 of Triturus cristatus. Lineage (NCBI taxonomy): Eukaryota > Metazoa > Chordata > Amphibia > Caudata > Salamandridae > Triturus > Triturus cristatus. The sequence continues at coordinate 805,217,092 of NC_140589.1, read as the reverse complement.
TGTCCTTGAAAATTCACACAGGCACCCTTTTACTATCTATAGCAATCCATACAAAACTGTTGTGGAGGCAAAGGTTTATTGTTCTGAACTGGAGATCAGTCAATCTGACCCTCTCCTAGAGAATTAAATACTTGAGTTTGAACAAAGCCAGAAACAAGTTTATACTAATATAAGCTCCTGGTAAATCCAGCAAACATGTTAAATTCAAACTTTCCTCAGGAACTAGCTAGACTAGACTTAAGCATTGACCTGGCAGGGCATGATCCTTTTTGTCCAGTATCATCCACAGGACCACGGATAACTGATCCTAAACCTACCTAGATGCCCTTTTATAATTAGTGCCAAACCAAGAATACTAGCATCAGTGATTAACTTTCCTCACCAGTGCTTAGCCCAAACAGCAGCTGACAATATGGAATTTACACATAATTTGATTAAATCTGCAGATTTATCATTTGGGCAAAATATGATACTATTATGTCTGCCACCTCGTAGTCCCCAAATTGTTCCCGCCATGGCACCTGGGGTCCTTGCGACAACCTGCGCAACATTATGGACACAATAACTGCAGCCTTCTATTTCCACTCAGACAAAATGAGTGTCCGGGTGGACCTTCTCAACACACTTGCACTCTTTATCACTGGAATGCAACATTTGAGTGAATTAATTGTGAGAGCCAAATCTGATACTAATGGTAAATTAGTTACGGTCCTGCACCCAAATGTTGGACAGTGTTTTAAATCTTCCAATGATAGTAGGATCACTAGTGGATAAAATCAGAAACATGGCGAATTTACAGCAGCTAAAGGCTACTGAGAACTCCTCTTTTGACATTTCACCTGGATTTCAAGGGCAAGGAGAGCCACAATTGCAGGCCTCACTACCCACTATTGTAGACCAGCCCCCGATGATAGCAGGATCATCAGTGAAGAACACTGAGACCATGGTGTATCCTCAACGGCCACAGACTGCTGAGAACCAACTCCTTGATATTCAATGTGAGTCTCAAGACCAAAAAGAGTTTCAAATCCATGGCTCGTTGTCTGCACCCACAGAATGGATACTTCTCCCGGTTCCAAATTACTAAAAGGGCTAACAAAAAAGCAAGGAAAAGATTAAAAAAGGCAGGAAATAAACCAAAGAAATGAAAAACAGCTACAAATGATGCCTCAACATTAGAGGAAAGCTACTTAATATGCAAACGTAAATCTAGCCTTAATAGTCAACATGCAGCTGAGATAGCCATCACAGAGATAGCTCATAGTGTACAGCAATTGGAGGCTGGCACGGAACCTACATTTTATTCAGTAGAGGGGTTAATCAATCCTGAACTAAGAGAGTTTTATCAAATAATGCAAATCAAGAAACAGGTCATATAAAAACAAATATGGATAAAGATTCTAGCCAATACACTGGAATAGCAAATCTGAAGGATGTGGACTCAATGACAACTATAGCCAAAATGCCAACAAATATCAAATGATTAAAGTATCCCAAGAGATAGTCTCTGTGAAGTCTAGAGATGCCTCACCTTAAGTGAGGGAATTGGTAGACCCACTAAAGAAGAACAGTATTTAGAGCCGGACAAGGGCAGAGAGACACAACCAGGAATACCTATATCAAACTTTCATCTTAAGCTTATTTTTATACCCAAAAATACCCATCTAGAGGCCCACATGACATTCTCAATCATAGTACTATTCTAAAGCTATTGAAGAGGATTCAGTTGTTATCCGGTCTCATGTCGCCAGATATTTAGGCTCTTCAATTCAATCAGGATCCCTGCAATTTGTCATGTGAAACTACACTGGTCAGGTGGTCAACTCTGGAAACAGCTAATAGAGTGCTTACTTGGAGGCCACAGCTTGCTGAGTGGGGTATTGAATTTAGTAAGAACGTTCCCTTGAAATATCCATTAATATTTATTGTATCCTCACCCCTAATGAAGTAATGGCAGGTAACCCCCACTCTCAGAACTCAACAACAGTCCTCTTTGATACTACTAGGTGCTTTTGGCTCTTTCTCCAAACCAGACAATATGCCAAACTTTAAATTTATAAGATCAGCCGATTAACAATGTACATGTAAACAAAGTTCAAGTAACAATATTCAAACAAGGGCCGGGCATGGCGTCCATTGCTCTTTATGGGCCCTAGAATTACTAGATTGATCAGATTGATCAAAAACAACTGCCAATGAGATTTTGTTCCTGGAATGTACACAGTCTCATAAGGCCCTTGGAGGACCCAGAGGCCATTTTGCAGGGTTTGAGACCTTGATCTTCCAAGAAACATGGAGGGAAGAGAGTACTCCAATTATTGGATACCAGGAGATTTTTATTAAAGCCACAAGATCTTCACATAAAAGGTAGGGCAAAAGACGCACTAGGCATTTATATATTAACTGCAATGGATATAGCATTTTAATTGCTCTCTTATGACCTGACTTGGCTGCAATGTATAAAAATTCAAGCTCTATTTTTAATACATTTATAGTTGAGTATGAGGTGGGCTAAGAAAATAGCCCAATTAACCATCTTGTGGGAAGTTCTTATATCATTTAGAATGGCATACTCATAGTTCTTTACAATTTATGCATGTATTATGGTGCCACATTTATTGTGTGTGCAGAAAAGTGCACATATTTTGTAACCCTGTGCACTACTAAAGTTGTCTAGAGTGAGCTTCGAGAAACAGTTTGGTCCATGCTCACGTTTAGAGTTTAAAGTAGAGGGTTTGACAAACTGCACACCTAGTGTGAAGCAATATACGAAAATTCAACAAATTAATCTTACAGTGATCAAGGGTGCTGCCTTTGTGTGCCTGTTCAACCTCTAAACATTCGTGAAATATTATCAAAAGTCATTCAAACAAAAGTTTGAGCAAAGGCGCACTGTCCGCCCGCCCTTTAAGGTGCGATTAGTAAACAGATTAAGTTTTTGTAGGTGAACTGCATACATTAATTAATGTAGATAAACACAAAACACACTTAATCTCAATGTAAAATGAGAACCAATTTCAGGTGCAAACCAAAATCATGATCCAAGATGAGACATATAAAAGTGACAATGACGCAAAATAGTTCATGGTTGCCCAATACGTATTAATGTTCTTCAACCAAGATGCCAAAGATAACTATAAGTCAAAAGTCAGAGGTCCTGAAATTCTTCTTTATTTTCTTGGTGTTTTCAGAGCAACGTCACTGTATCCCAATGCATTTCGGTGTAAAAACACCTTCTTCAGGGGAATGCTGTAAGGATATACATGTGCGTGTATATATCAGTGTTTGTACCAGTAACAACTATACAAATGTACAACTAAGCATATATTATATTCCATATATAACATTGTGGAAACAATAACATCCAGTGCTATCAAGCCAATGTTAAGCATACGGTACTTATTAAAGGAAAAAGTTTTTGAAAGGAAAAATTTCATAATAAGAAAATAGATTCATAAAATGTGAAATGTAAAAACTAGTAAGCATATACAAATCAGGATGATAGGGGTGCTTAGTGGAGGGTCACCAGAACCAAAAGACTAAGAAGTGAAAGTCCTAACGTTTAGTGATCGTATACGTGAGCACCAGAGTTTGGCATTTGCCTTACGACGACGGTAAACGCAGAATAGTGTGTGTGAGGAGGACTCACCTCCTAACGTTTCTATGCGCTTTGGCACGAATAAGTTGGCCGTACTGCACCAATCGTGAGAGGTGCCTGTAAACCAATGAAAACCAATACGAATGGTCGTTTATAGTGCTTAACAAAGTCCGATAATGGAGTTCAGTGGTCAAACGTGCGATTCTACTTACTTGGCCTTTGTCTATGATGCATCCGCATCAAGAACCATTCGGCACAAACATTGGTGTAGGGATTACGTGGAAGACATCTATGGGAGTGAAGTAAAAAATGGTATAATGGGCGTTAGAATTATCGGCGCTCATTCTAAGCGGGACCACAGTCTAAATGGATTAATCCTTGCGATAATTCAATTACCTGCGTGTACGTTGTACAGCATAGCCACGGTGGGGTTCTATGTTCCAGCAACGGTAGATGAGTATGCGCAAGCCGTACCGGTGTGTATTAAAAAAACTCGCGGACCACGTGACTTACGTGATTGTCCGCTGACATAGAAAGTAGACTGCCGTGAGCGCCATAGTGGAAAGGGTGAATCGGTCAGAATGCATACTTTAGAGTTTAACATGCAATTCGTACTTAACCTTCAATAAAGGATGTTTCTACTTGTATTTTGTTTCCACTGCAAGTATGGAGAGAGGATGCCTCATTAGTTTGCATAGAAGGGTCTTGTTTTCTTTGGATAGCAAGGTATGACAAGACGAAGTTGGCAAGGAGAAGCGCTGTAACGAGCAAGGAGTCAAGTTCTTATATCAGTGGAGAGGAATGACTAAGGACGTTCAATGTTGCAACTTATCGATGTGGGAAAGGCGGTGAAAGTATCCAGGTGCACTCAAGCTATGGAAATTCACCAGCAAAGATTGCGTGGGATTGTCTACTCTTACTGCAATTGATATTTTATGCTGAACGAAGTGAGGAACAAGAGAGTCATCTTAGTGTTTTCACCAAGAGCAGACCTATGCTTCTGCTTGTGTGACTTTATGCTACTTGACCCATGGTTGGAGTGTCTTCTACTGAAGACTCCAAAAGCTGACACCTTTCTGATTTCACTCATATCGAATGCTTCATGGCCTAGGGTTGCCCTTTTAAGGTAGTGTAGGGAGAGAAAACTTGCTTACTTTGGAGAATCATCAAATGAAATTTAATACTCACATTTTTTTCCTGATCATCTGCATCATCGTCATAGAGCTAGTCATCTGCTTTGTATTAAATAGGGTAAATCTCTTCAAGAGATTTGGTCTTATCTTGGTCTTTCTGTACTTTTATAAGATGATGTTGATATTTATCTACATTGATTTATTTCAAAATGTATCATTAAACCCTACTAAACTCCTATTAGGTTGTCTAGTGATTTATTGTATGGCGAAATTGGTTGCACTAAATTGAGATATTAACAAGTGACAGTTTTCTCACTTTATCTCTTGTGCTTCTAGATAGGTCCCCCCTCGGGAGATACATGTTTGACTAGGCCCAAACTCCACCACCAACAAAAAATGACCGAACTTTGCATTGCTTTCATTGTGGCACCTGGTCCTCTCCATCCATTCAAGCAGCCCTCACTAATAGGCCACAGTGAAATTTGCGTAATTTTCTATCTGGAAATTATGTGAAATGGCCAAAAAGTACATGAAGTTATGCATTACTACACAAAATTCTGGAATTTTGGATTTTATTTTCGCACAAAACGGTATCCTTTATCTTGTGGGAAGATGCATTTAGCATTAAAAAAAAAGTGTGCAAAATTGTATGTGAGACGAATAACAAGCATTCAAATTCGGGTCTATCCTGTTCTTCCAATGCTCCTGCGATAGGATTTTTACTCGAAAGAAGTCTCAATTTCACAGCATGGCGTACTGGCTTAATCTCAGGCATTTTGCGTAACATTTGTAATTTAAGTGTTGGAAATTATGCAAGAATATGCCGGTGTGTATAAAATACCACCCTGGCCTACCTCTAAGCTAGTGGGTGAGTGATTTCTTTTTATTAGCTTGATGGACCTTTATAATTTACAAACATACTTCTCAGGTTGACTATATATACTGTCCAGAGATAATGGAACTTTTAATAAACCAAGTAGCTTTCTCCATCACTTCCTCCTGAGGAGGTGTCATGTGCTTCATGCAAGATTAACCTGTCACATATGTGGTTGTCCCTCCAAATTCAACCCCCGTGTTAACTTATTTGTATCTATTAACATTGCCATTTATATTTCTCTAAACAGTCTTTCTACATAGGGCACGATAACACCAGTCCGCAACCCTCAGAAGGTTCTGCAGAAAACGTATCATTAATGACCTGTAGAAAAATGAATTATTGCTGCTAGCAGTGTGCGTCCCCGTTATGCCCTGGCTAGTTCGTATATAGAATAATATATGTCCTGTACAACACCGCTGGCACGTGCTTAGTCTCAAATCCTTCTCATCCTCACCTTCCCCACACAGATGACAGACAGGTTTTGAGTAATGAGCTTTATTTACATCCTGTATATCTGTATTTATCATTGTACCCTTCCCTCTGCTTTAATGTGAAGCAATGAATCTCACCGTTTCGGATGTGTTGATGCTCCAGGCATCTTTCCATTTGAGGTGCTTTATATTGCAGGGATGTGGTGCCTTGTATACATTGCCTTCCATTCACATTCGACTGTTTCACGCTCGCATTAAAATACTGGGGGGCAAGATGGCGGCGGCCTGTTAGACCGCTACGAGGCAGCTCCCAAGCCAGCGCTTTAAAAGAAGACTAAATTAAATTAAATAACGATGCAAATCAAAGGACTCACCCCATTTCTCGCTCCCATTTAAATCCTAGTTGCGATCCTGGAGTGATGTCCGGGAACAGACTGGAAGACCGACTTCTGAACTCTGCACCGGACCCGAGTGCATTACAGTTACGTTTTTCGTTCTGCACCTCCTTGATTGGGGTACTTGTGTTGCGTTTAATTGCCCGTATACAGACTGCTGGGGCAGCTATGCGAGTGAAGCAAGACGGACTTTTGGAGTTGGATCAATTGACTCTGCTCTCAGACACAGCTTCGCCCTCACGGAGTGTCTTCTGTGTCCCTGGAGGCATGGCGCCAAAAAACGCCGCTGCGATAGCCGCTGCTGCAGCCAAGACTAGAGCAGCGAAGCAGGCTCTCCGTGACAAAGAGCTGGCTGTGAAACGAGGCGGCACACGTTTGGAGGACTGTGGGGATGTTACTGATCGCGATGCAGGAGCTGGGAAATCAGCAAGGGGATCGAGACAACAGCCGAGTACACCCGCAGCAGGTCCATCTGTGATTGAATTGCTTCGGAAAACTCCTGCTTCAGTACTTGCTCCGGTCTCTTCAGTACTGAAATCAACCGTTTCTCCATTAGCCGTGGATATCCCTGAGTCTACAGTGACACCTTGTGGACAAACTCAGAATGGCAGAATCGAGGATAGGGAAATAATGAATACCAGCACAAATACTTCTACAACTATGAGAAAGGACAGCCCTACGATATGCGAGGAGCCTTCAGCTGCACTGGCAGGAACAACAGATTCTAAGGTTGGGACAGACCCTAATGCTGGAACACAAGGTACGGAGAATTTTCCCTTATATGATACTCCTGTACTTTCTACTGTGTTGTCACCCTCTTCAACATTATTGACACAGACACAGACACAGACCACTTCAGTTATACCATTGGTTAGTAAAGCCCCAGTGATTCTGGCTGTGCAGGAAGATCAAATATTGCAAGAAGAGCCCATATGTAATGGGCTAGGAGGTGATCAGGGGACTGCAGATCCTAGAGCCATCTCAAAAAATCTGGGAGACTTGTTGGAGACCTCTGACGGCAAGGAAGAAATCGATGGAGACGAGATAACCCCCGACCCTACCGACACCGACAGGGACCCTTCAGAAGTCTATTCAATATCGGAAGGGATAGAAGACGAAAGATGGTCAGATGACTCTGAACCTGATATTGAATCTAACAGTGGTTCCAAGACGGAGAGTGACCATGCGGTGAGAACGGCAGAGTCTAGGGAAAATAAAAGAGCTACTCTACGGAAGAAAAGGACCCAGGGGCTGACTTGGGATTACTCCCCTTCTACTGTGTTGGGGTCCCAAGAACATGCCATCGGCTCTAGACCGACGCAGCGGTGCTCTCCACATCAACAGGATGCTACGCTCTCCACGGTGATGGATACAGTCCTCCAGGCTATTGCCTCCCATCGAGAAGAAACATCTAGGGATGGACGCAAAGCACAAATAGCTTTACAGAAGGTCCAGGGCGTAGTTCGTAAACTGTCAAGATCAGTTAACACCTTCAATACCAGAATGACAGAAATGGAAGATCGTATAGTCATTAATGAGGCAGAGGCTACGGTCACACAGGAACAAGTTAAATTACATGAAGCAGAACTAACTGACGTCAGATGGAAGCTCGAGGACATGGAAAACCGCTTACGACGCAACAACCTACGCGTCCTCGGAATTCCGGAAAATATTGAAGGTACTGATATTCGAGCCTTCATCATCCAACTCTTTAAAGACACACTTCCTGAGCTCTCTTCATGGAACTGGGAGCTTGAGGTGCAACGGGTGCACAGAATTCCAATCACAATGAAAGGCGCTAGGAAACAAGGAAATTATCCTCGAGCAGTCCTAGTATTTTTTGGAAACTTTCTTCTCCGACAAGCTGTCTCAGATAAAGCCAGGCCAGAAGCTCGGCGGACTCGGGACTCTATTTCCTATTTTGTTAGACCAGATTTTTGTCACACTACGGTCGAAAGGAGGTGGCGCCTGCGACAACTTATCAAACCTTTTATGGAGAAGAAGGCACAAGTATACCTTAATAACCCAGCTAAACTGAAAGTTCTATATAGTGGCCAAACCAAATTCTTTACTTCAGAAGTAAAAGCCAAGGAATATTTAGATAGCCTCACTTAAAGGCCTATTAGTGATGTTTAGGAATAGAGAGATCAAAGGACTTGGATGCTGGACTTGATGAATAGGGAGAGGTGAACAGAGACCATATTGGACATTACTGAGACTTTATATAGTAACAAAGATATATTAGATCAAGTTGTCTTTATGTGCCTCTATATGCCTCTCTATACCTTCTTTATTATTTTCTTTTTCCTTCTGTTCTTTTTTCTTCTTCTTCAATAGTTTATCTTTTTTTTTTTTTCAGTCTAGATTTGGCTTGGGAGCGTCTCTCCATCACTAAAGACTCTCATAGAGTCCAATTGCCTCACATTACGGGTGGGGGAGGGTGGGGGGTGGGTCGCAGGGGTTTGTAGGGAGTGGGATGGGGAGGGGGTGTGGGAAGGGGGGTGGTGAGGGGAGGGGATACGGGGGGGGGAAAAATGCAGAAATGAATTTGATATGTAATATAAGAAATCTTAAAAGCTCTTTGGATACGCTAATCTCTTTTAGCGAATGGAGACTTACATTAAATATGACTAATGAGAACGGAGTGAGGAAAATCAGTGTAATTATCGAATTTAATGTTGGCTGGTGGTGGTGCAAATTATGTAATACTGATGGTACTGGGTTAAAGGGAAATAGGTCTGAATGGGGAGAGTAAAATTGCGATGCTGGAACGTGTCGGGTCTCAATGACGGGAGAAAAAGAGCCCAGCTTTTTCAATTGTTATGACAGGATCCTGTCGATATTCTCTGTATTCAGGAGACCCACATAGCTGGATGTGATAAAAATCTATGAAAAATCCCCGGATTCAATTTGATAGCAGCAACATCTCAAACGTCTAAAACACGGGGGGTCGCCATTCTGGCAAAACCTAGTTTGGGTAGTCCTAGACGCCGCCTTGTCGATAAGAATGGTAGGTGGGCTGTCGTTCAATTAGAGTCGGATATAACTATCTGCTCACTCTACGGCTCCAACCTGGACGACCCACAACTCTTTATCGAACTTGAATTAGAACTGGCTTCTTGGGCCGATCCACTTATCTTGTGTGGGGATTTTAACATAAATATTGAAAAACTAGTGAACAACAGACTCCCACAGAAGTATAGTGGTCGGAAACCTAAAGTTTATAGGGCTATATCCCATTTGATGGATAGTTATGATTTAAGGGATACGTGGGGCAGTTTAAGACAGAAGGAAAATGGCTTTACCTATTATTCTTATCCCCACAACAAGTATATACGACTAGACTACATTATGACATCAATACACAGGACAGCTTTAATAGATATAATTAAATCCCCCAAAACCATCTCTGATCACAACGCACTTACGTTAACTTTTGAACTGGATAACTTTAATAGACCTAACACTCAATGGACGTTTGACCGAAAGCTTTTTTTTAATCCAGATTATATTAACTATATTACATCATGTGCTCAATCTTTCTTTGATAGTAATCAATATAGTGCACCCAGATTCAGCGTATGGGACTGTTTTAAGGCAGTAATTAGAGGAGAGACTATAGCCTTTGTAGCTAACCGTAAGAAAACTCAGAATAGCATTAATAAACAACTTAATGCGGAACTTATTAATCTGGAAATAACGCATGCTAAACAAATTCAGCAAGGAATATCAACCTCTGACACATTGCAAAAATTACTGATCTTAAAAACAGAAATTAATAGCTCGCTAACACAAAAAGCAGCAGAAATTTATCAAGCCAACAGAGACAGAATTTATGAAGCAGGGGAAAAAGCAGGGAGGCAATTAGCTCTTAAAACTAGACAAAAAGAAACATACAAAAAGATAGAGAATATTGAATACGAGGGTCAACAGTACACCTTCCCTCAAGAAATTGTGGAAGTCTTTCGTAAATACTACCAAAAATTATACCAAAATGATAATGAACATCTATCTGCAAGAGACATAAAAACTTTTCTCAGTGAGTGGCTATCGGAACCAGAGGTATCTAGAATACTGGATCAAGGAGATAGAGAAGAATTGGAGAAAGAAATTACAATGGTAGAACTAGAGACCGCACTATCGGACCTAGCTAACGGGAAGGCGGCTGGCCCTGATAGGATCCCCCTAGAGCTATATAAGGTATTGGGTAAACAGATACTACCCTATCTATTAGATCTGTTTCTTGGAATACAACATCACTCAGCTACACCAGAGTCCTGGAAACACACTAATATAGCGATATTCCCAAAAAAGGGGAAACTCCCCCAGCTTCCATCTTCATACAGACCTATATCACTTATAAACTCTGACTCAAAGCTATACTCCAAGATACTTGCAAACCGAGTGAGGGGGGTCATTGAACATCTGGTATCCCCTTGGCAGCATGGCTTCATCCCCGGGAGAGGAACAACTGACCATACCCGTAGAGCCATTGCCTTATTCGACATCATGGCTGCCAGGGGGGAAGAAATGTCGATGGTCCTACTCGATGCCGAAAAGGCATTTGATCGAGTGTCTTGGCAGTTTTTATGGGAAATTATGGAATTTAACAACTTTGGCCCAGGCTTCATCAAAGCCTTAAAAGCCCTTTACATCAGCCCAAGGGCTAAACTATCCATTGAAGGCTTTGAGTCAGAGTTTGTAGAGGTACAGAGGGGCATTAGGCAGGGCTGTCCTTGTTCCCCGATATTATTTGCCCTAGTAATTAATCCTTTAATTTTAAAGCTCCTTAACTCCCCTCAAATACAACCAGTTAAGGTGGGCTCATATTCTACCAAAATATTGGCATATGCCGACGACATTGCTGTGCTTACAACCAAACCGGCTGACGCAGTGGCAGAAATAGAACAAATAACCCAGGTTTTTGGATTCTATTCTGGCTACTCACTTAATAGAGACAAAACCATGGTTTTATGTACTAACAACACTATATATGACAGCCCCTATAAAGTCAAAAATGCTACCTACCTAGGTGTGAATATTTCTATTGAGGTGAAAGAAATTAACTGGCTTAATTATGATCCCTTGATTAAAGCAGTAAAAACAGATCTCAAGAGGGTAGATAACTTACATCTATCAATAATAGGGAGAGCGAACTACATCAAAATGAGTATATTTCCTAGAATACTCTATCTATTCCGGGCTATCCCATTGATGGCCGACGGTAGTATTGTTAAAATCTTTGACTCCACAATATCTAAATTCATATGGAATTATGGTAAAATAAGGAGAGCATTACCACTATTAACCCTCCCCCTACATAGAGGCGGCCTTGGTATCCCGAACTTGACGTTCTATCTCTGGGCGACATTACTTCAACAAATGGGCCTGCTCTTTAGAGTAAAATCGTCTAATTTTCCCAACATAGACTCTTATATTCCTTCTATTTTTGAACTTGGACTAGGTGATAAATGTCAAGGGCTATTTCTGAAACAACTCGAAACGTCCTATTACAAAAAGACTAAGTTTAAGGTGATGGGAGATGCATGGAAAATCTGGAAACTTGCCTCCAAACAACTAGGAATACCTAAAATAACAAGATACACCTCTCTTTGGTACAGTAAGATTATTTCAGCATCTCTGATAGACAATGTCTCTAAGAGATGGGAGAATAAGGGCATATATACACTCGGTCATTTTTTTGGACAGAATATTACTCCATCTTTTGAGGGGTTACAACAGAGATTTGATATTCCATCTACAGATTATCTAAAATATTTTCAAGTCTTTACCAACATCCGTAATTCTAAACTTAATATCAATTTAGGTAGTTTCAATTTTTTCTCTATTATTGAGGAACGAGCAACTAGGATAGGTACCCTATATGATATTTTTTCTCAATCCTCTAATGATGACCTAGATCGTGTTGAGAGTTCCTGGGCACAAAAACTTGGAAATCCGGATGTAGATATTGATTATTCCCTAACCCTTTATACAACATTATTTCTAGCATCTAACCTTAAAGCACAATACTTTAAAACTATTTACGACCTTTATTTTACGCCGGCTAAACTTTTTACTTGGGGACTACGAGTAGACGATTGTTGCCCTAGATGTAGACAAGGACAGGCAAATTTAATTCACGTGTTTGCCGAATGTCCAAAACTAGACAATTTACAAATACTGATTGGAGGATTCTGGACTCAAGTATTTGGGCGGAATCTTAGATATTCCACTACCCTATATCTTTTAGGTTACGATGAATCCTTAGGGTACAGTCTGGAGGAACAGAGGATTGTTTTCTTGGGCACTGCCGTCTTTCGTATTATTCTGGCGGCTTCCTGGAAAGACACCAATATACCCACCTATCAGATGTGGCTCAGTCGATTCCTCGCCATATACAAGCAGGAGACAGCTATATATAGTACAAGAGGTAGGAAAGCTAGAGCCCGGGGTACTCAGATTTGGGCCCCAATCTCCAACTGGTACTCGAAAGTAAGATCTTCCCCCTGATAAGAAAAGGATTGACACTTTTATTTTATATTTCTTATCTCCCATTTCAGCTGTTCATATGCACTGGGCTGTAATGATTCTGTTCTCTTCTTTGATATATTTTCTTTCTTGTTGTTTTATTAAGAATTTATCATGTTTCTAAAGAAATTGTTTGAATGAATGTAACAGATCATATTCAATAAAAAAAAAAAAAAAAAAAAAATACTGGGAGGCATATTAGCAAGGGCTGGCAATATAATTATCGTCGCTTTAGCGTCCGTTTTCAGGCGATAAGCGCCGAAAACTATATCGCAGTATCATCAAGGACACGCTAGCGCGTGTTTCTTTGATGTAGAGCCTGTTTTTTTACTGCCCCGCATCGCTAATGAGATGCAAAGAAGGCGTGGCTGTGAAAACAACACATGAAAATATCGCGAAGGCAGCTTCGCGATATTAACAAGGAGGTGCAGCGATAAAAAAAATCGCGCTACCTCTGCCTTAATGCTGGAATTTACCGTCTGTTAAATTCCAGACTAAGGCATACTAATAATGGTAGGTGGATTATGCTGATACGACCACAAGGTCGTATCAGCAATGTTATCGCTTTTTTTCCATGGAACATCGCTGGAAAACCAGCGATGTTCCTTGGTAAACACCGCTATCGCTGAAATATTATCGCCATAGCGCTATGTATTGTTAATAAAGCGTTATCATGGCGATAATTTTCAGTGATAGCCGGCGATAATATTTCTACCGCTATGTGGGGCCAGCGATAATTATCATTGTCCCTTGTTAATATGCCCCTTCTGTTTTTTAACTGGTGTTATTTAGGCAGGAGTGAACTGTGACTGGCTATATAGACATCTGCTCCTCCCTGGCTACCTGTTTTTTGGCTAATGGACAACATGTGAGGTGCAGCCAGTGCTTAATTTGTAAAAGTGCCAGTGCCCAAAGTGTTGCTCAGAAGCCTGCGTCCAAACAATACGAAAAAGTGCTGAATAGCAAGGCTGCATAATCTTGATTCCACCCAATGCCTCTTTAATTCATCACCAGACACTCCATGACCCTTTCTCCCACGCCTGTGTGTTCTTTATCATCCCTGCTCAACACTGCTGTCTGCATTTAGCACTGTTTTTAGTGTTTCTCCTCCTCCTTTCCCACTTTTGAGTTCGCATCCTCTTTGTAGGACAATGGTTCATACGTCCCAGAGTGGTCACAGCAGGAGGTGTGATTATTTGCAGCGGTGAAGCCGGTTGAAGTTGTTTAGCAAAGTCTGGACATGTGTTTGCACATTAAGGAAGGGCGGCAAACAGTACTGTCCCAGGCTGCGGGTGAGATTACATGTAAGTAATAAAGACAATTCATGCACAAACCTGTGCCTTGCTACATGAAATATTTCTCCCCACTCGACTTCCTTTCATGTAATTTGCGAGGCAAGTCTGTTCTACATATTCCACTCACGAGACAATAGTGGTTCCTGCTCACCACTCTCAGAAAGTCTCGTAGAAAGGCCTAAGAGACCAACTAGTGCTCTGTGAAGTCATGCCACACTGCACTAATTCTGGCCAACATGTCTGCCCTGCTTCAACCGTTTGACATTCTTTCAGCCCTGTTGTGTCCATTAAGGCCAGATGGGGCTCCAGGGTGCCCAGATTTGAGGACTAGCTTCTGGCAACCCATAAGAGAGACTTGGTCACTAAAAGAGTCCCACTTTTGCATTTCATTGTTGATGACATCCACAAACTGTTCCAAACCCCAGCTGATGCAGGTTTGCCCAATGATTATGACACAGCACTGGCAGCAATGCACAACTCAGTTTTAAAGCCAACACAGACTATGAGCGTTTTGTCCTTTCGCCAACCAAGCAAGGCCAACCTAGCAAGACATATTTTAAGCCCGCCTCTTGGGCCTAGCCACCAATGGTGGTTTTAATAACACACAAGAGGAAATCAGGACACTCCAACTGTTCACGGAGAGGCTTACTGATGCAAGGCAAGATGCCACTATCAGCGATGCTGGTGCTCGCCAGATCTTATGAAATATCTGATGTGTGTACATTGTATAATAAAGCAACCCTAGACACAAACTCAATTAAAGCTGAACCTCCAGATCCCACAGCAGAAACAAGCAAAGCAGTGAAGTAACTCTCATTGAAGAAAATCAGCAAAACCTGTGACTACTGCAGAAACGCTGCAAATCGAGACAGTCCATCCCTGGCAAAAGGAAAAACATTCTGCAAATGTGGAAAAGCCAATAATTTTCCCTAAGTCTGCAGGTCATCCAGAGGACAGCTACGAAAGAAAGCTGTGAAACACCCTGAGGCAAAACAAAATGGTGCTACATCCATGAGGACTGACAGCAAGTCAGAACCAGAAGAGGAACATATCCACCTAATCCCTGCAATCCACAACAATGGTAAACTGAAGAATCACTCACAGCCATCTCCACATGAAAGGCTCACGGGTCAGCTGCCTCACTGAAACTGGTGCCACAGTCAGTGGCGGCCACCACAAACAAAGGGTTGTGCAGAGGGTGGAGAAGAAGGCGGGAGCACGGCAGAGGAAGCAGGGGGCACATAAGGGTGTTAGTAACAATATATTTTTTTTAAAAGAACTTACCTGAAGCCACCGGCCACCTCCTGCATAGCGTCGCACCTCCTGTTCTCTTCCTGGTCCCAGCAACCCCTGGGACAGACTCCCAACTAATATCTGTGCTGCAGAGCATCTCAGGGATTGGCCGGCTGGAAAGATGCTCCACTCAGACCAAGAAGTCTGTGGAGTTTCTCCAGCGAGGCTGTTCAATGCAGCCGGGCTGGAGAAACTAAGTGCACATGTGGGTTTGACCAGCCTGAGACGGTCGTCCAAATATATGAGCACTTAGGGAGTGCACATAGCACTCCTCTTCCTTCCTCCCTCCCTCCCATGCCTGTGCCCTGCCCCTCCCTACAGTGCTGGCTCAGAGCCAAAAAATGAAAAATAAAACGATGCTAGAACATTATTTTATTTTTAATTTTTGGCTCTGAGCCGGGCAGTGGGATGACGCTCCTCCGCCATTGCGAAGGAGCTGCCTACGGCCACAGTGTGTATCATTGTCCGACACCACTATGAAGCATCAAGTCATCAGCACACTCCTTCCCCATCTAGTAGCCACTTATATGCATATGGCAATAAGAAACTACTTAAATTAGAGGGGACATTTCACGCAATCATCTCCCATGATGCTTGCCCCATCACTGCTCGATTTTTTGTAACCGTATCATGAGGAACTACACTGATCAGCTGCAAGGCCACAGACGCTCTTAGCCTAATAGCCTTTGCATTTCAAGTACAAGAGCGCATGATAAAAGACATGTTGCCAGACTTCCCAGGGGTGTTTGATGGCACTAGGTACCTTAAACACAAAAGTCTGAAGATGTGCATCGACCAGTCGGTGCAGCCTGTGGCATCATACCATTGTTGTGTTCCTTTTCATATCGGAGCCCAATCTGAGAAAGAACTAGACAACCTGGAGGCTGCAGGAATCATTAAGAAAGTTGAGGGACTCGCCATAGTTTTGCAAGGAAACCTAGCAATACGGGGAGGGAATAATAAGTGGAATATATGTGGCAGCGCAATACCAATAACAAGATTGGCAGCATTTATGAGTTGCTGTCAATGACTACAGCAAATAACCTGAGTTAAAGTTTATGCCATAAACAACATCTGACATGATGATACCAAAAATAGAAAAGATGTTTACTACCCATGGACTTCCGCATAATGTCTGTACTGATAATTGATAACAGGTCTAGAGTCAAGAGTTTTCAAATCGGTCATCGTAATTGCTCATTCGGAAAATGTGTCTGTACGAGCTGTACGAATCGGCTCCGAACGATTCTGACATCCCGAATGGTTTCCTTGCATCGTAATTGGTTGTCTGGAAAGGTGTCTGATTCGGTCAGAAACATAGGGTCCAAATCGAATTTGCTGAATCTGAATCTTGTTCGGAGCCTTTCCGGACAGCATCGTAATCAGCCCCAAAGACCTAACCCATTGTCAGGCCCTGTATACGTTTTACAGTTCAATGGGGAAAATAAATTTCAATCTTTTGTTAACCATCTATAGATCTATAGGTCCTTGTAACTCTTTCATATTTGTTAGACTATATTCCAACATCTTTCTGGTCTTATTTTAGATCGATGAGAAGGTAACATTTTATGAAAACTTTTAAGTCTGGGTGCTGTAATTCCGGTGCAGACTCTGAAATTAGAGATTGGCCTCCCTTGTGCATTTGTGGGTGCCCTGGCTAATGTCATTCGGTGAGGCTACAACCTATTGAAGGCACCAAATGACTCATTAAGGGCTTTGTTATTATCCTACTATAATACGACTTCGGCCAAGATAATGACTTTTACTCAGAATCTTAAAATTGCTTTAGAAATCTTTAATTGTAACAAGGACCTATTAAAACTCTGGTTTCTAGGTCAGTTATATCATTTTTAAGGTACAAATTGACAGGCAAAGGGGCTTATTTACAAGCCCCTTGAGCCGCTGGAGCATCAATTTTTAATTTCGCTCCAGTGGCGCAGACCCATATCTACGGGGACATGCAAAGCCACTTTACGTGGCTTTTCATGACCTCGTAGATATGGTGTGAGACAACGCAGCACAAGTCACTGCATTGCCTTACACTGCATCATGGGTGTTCGATAGGCATTGTGGTGGGTTTTCCCATTCAACACACATAGGTTTTG
This sequence comes from Triturus cristatus, assembly GCF_964204655.1. NCBI lineage: Eukaryota > Metazoa > Chordata > Amphibia > Caudata > Salamandridae > Triturus > Triturus cristatus. The sequence goes on along the minus strand of NC_140589.1, from coordinate 805,199,434 downwards.
ACACATTCCCAGATTTACAAGGATCTGTTGACCTGGGAATGCGTTACAATTGTACACCTCTCCAGGGGAGGTGTACTGAAGAGAAATATCTTTATTTCTCCTCTTTTGTTCCTCTTTCTATGTGGGCTGCATTCTACAGCACACATAGAAAGAGGAAAAATCCTCTATGAATTGTTTTAGTGCAGGAAGGTGTCCCTTCCCGCACAAAACAACCCTGCCAATAACACAGAGTGCAAGGGTGCCTGCATTGGTGCTAGGCACCAAATTGAGCGCCGGCAGAAAGAACAGGAATTCACCATTGTTAGATCTGGGGGTCTCTTGTTGGCAGAGGTAGGTACCACTGTTCAAATAGGGACCCTTACTTCTAGTCAGGGTAAGGGGAATACACTCTTTAGATAACCTCTGCTCACTCCCTTGGTAGCTTGGCACAAGCAGACAGGCTTACCAAAGGCAATGTGTAAAGTATTTGTACCAACACTCACAGTAACACAGTGAAAACACCACAAATGGACTCCACACCAGTTTAGATAAATAAAGTACTTTTATATAAACTACACAAGACCAAAACGACAAAAATCCAACATACACAGTTCAGGAATATGGTTTCAAAAGGGTTCTTAGCTTAGCGACAAAATAATCCACATTAGCGTCGATTTTAGCCAACAGTACCTGGTGATGTGATAAAAGCTCCTGGCGGCGCTCAGGCGTCGAAAAACAAGCAACAGCGTCAGTCCTGACCCTGGGGAGGCGATGTGACAACCCCGCTGCACGCAGCGGGCACGTGCGATGAATCCGGCCTGGATGGGGAGTGAGGCGATACTTGTATGTATTCCAAGGCGTAGCTTCTCCGGTAGAAATTTACTCGCAAAGGCACGATGCGACGATCTTCGATGTTTCTGCGACGATGTTCGCAGCGATGAAATACGGCCCGCTAACGAGCGGTGCGACGATCTCACTCAGCGGCGGCAGGCTCTGCGACGATACTCGCAGCGACGGGAATCTTCCCACTGCGGGGGTGATGTGCTCCGAAGATGAACACGGCATTGACGTTGCAGCAGCGATAGGCGCTGCGACGATCTTCGCGGCGACAGAAATTTTCTCGCTAAGCTGGCGGTGCGTGAAAAAGTTGCAGAACTTTTACTTCTTTTCTCTTGGTCAGCTTCCCAACAGCAGGCACCACTTCCAGAGGCCCCACAATCGGATCAAGCACTCTAGGAAGGGCAGAACTCACACAGCAGAGTTCAGGGGGAAGCTGGGGGTGAAGTCCTTTTGTTCCTGGGACTTCTTAACAGGAGGCCAGCTCTGCTCAGGCCCTTGGAGATTCCTTCAAGCCAGGGGACACAGCACACAGCAAAGTCCTTCCCCTCTCTTTGGCAGCAAAGCAACTGCAGGTTAGCCTTACAGCAGGTCAGACCTTCTTCTTCAGTCTTCCCGCTTTCTCCTTGGCAGAGGTTCCTTCTTGATTCCAGGATGATCTAATTTTCTGTAGTCTGGGTCCCAATACTTATACACCAAAATTCTTTGTCCTCTGAAGGCAGAGGGGCCTTGGCCTAGTCAGAACCAGTTCTGGCCAGTCCTCGAGCATTCTGTTTACTTGGTTTCTTCTTTCCTTTGAGAGAGAAGGGCAGGGGGCAGGGTCGTCAGCCGCCCAGCAGGGGGTGGAGCCAACATTGTGGAAGGCAGGCACAGCCCTATTCAGGCCCAGGTGCTACTCTTCCCATCCATCTACAGGGGAATTTCCCTATTCAGCCCTGGGCTGACTCAATCAGCCTCTGGGAGCCAACCCTGTCCCTGTCACTCACAAACCAGACAGTCAATTCACAAACAGGCCAAGGCACACAGAAAGGGCAGAAAAGGAAACAGCCACTTTCTAAAAGTGCTGTTTTCACTCACAGGATTTAAAAACCATCTTTCCTAAAAGATGTGTTATTAAATTCTGAGTTCAGGGATACCAGACTTACATTTTCTATCTTGCTCCTATGGGAAGATATGCAGGTAAACATTATACTCAGCATTCCCCATTATAGCCTATGGGCAAGATAGCCTTTCAATAGTGAAAAACGAAAATGGCTGTTATTCACTACCAGAGCATGTCACCTACACCAATACATACACTGCACCCTGCCCAGGGGGGTACCTTGGGCCTTCCATAGGGGTGTCCAATGTGTACAGAAAGGGAAGGGTTAGGCCTGGCCAGTGTGAACACTGGTCAGGTCAGCACGGCAATTAGCAACTGCACCCAGGCACTGCGGTGGCAGGCCTGTGACACCATTTTAGGGCTACTCCTGTGGGTGGCACAATTAGTGCTGCAGGCCCACTAGTAGCATTTGAATCACCAGACCTGGCACACTCAGTGCACTTTACTAGGGGCTAACAGCTGAAACAAATATACCAATCATGGATAATCAATCAATATAACAATTTACCTAGGGAGCACGTGCACTTTGACACTAATCAGCAGTGGCAAAGTGCCCAGAGCATCTAAACCAGCAAAAACTAAAATCAGCACAGCGTCAAAAAATACAGGAGGTAGAGGCAAAAAGTCAGGGGAAACCACGCAAAGGATGCTAGGTCTAACACTTGTCCCCTCCAGCTGAAAGTAGGGAGAACTACCCACCCTCTTGGGAGTTCTCATCGCTAAGGCGGAAAAACCTGGACAGACCATCAGCGTTGGCGTGTTCTGTACCGGGACGGTGTTCCACCGTAAAGTCCATTCCCTGTAGGGAGATGGACCACCTCAACAGTTTTGTGTTCTCACTCCTCATCTGCATTAACCATCTGAGGGGCCTGTGGTCTCTCTGAGCCCGGAAGTGAGTCCCAAACAAGTAGGGCCTCAGCTTCTTAAGAGCCCAGACCACAGCAAAAGCTTCCCTTTCAATCACACTCCACCTCTTTTCCCTGGGAAGTAGCCTCCTACTAATGAAAGCTACAGGTTGGTCCAAGCCCTCGTCGTTGATCTGTGAGAGTACCACTCCCACACCATGCACTGAAGCATCTGTCTGCACTACAAACTCACTGGAGAAATCAGGCACCTTGAGCACCGGTGCTGTGCACATGGCAGTCTTCAGGGCATCAAAAGCAGTTTGACAGGCATCGGTCCAATCCACTCTCCTGGGCTGCTTCCTTGAAGTCAGCTCTGTCAAGGGGGCAACAATGGTGCCATATCCCTTGACAAATCAGCTATAATACCCGGTGAGTCCTAGGAAGACTCTCACCTCTGTCTGGGGCTTGGGGGGCCCCCAATCCAGGATGGTATCAATCTTCGCTTGGAGGGGTGCCACCTGGCCGCTCCCTACCTGGTGTCCCAAGTACACCACAGAACCCTGCCCTATCTGGCACTTACTGGCCTTGATAGTGAGGCCTGCCCTTTGCAGAGCCTTCAACACTTCACAGAGGTGCTGCAAGTGTTCCTCCCACGTGGAGCTGAACACAGCAATGTCATCCAGGTATGCGGCGCTGAATTCCTCCAGCCCGGACAGTACCTGGTTGACCAGTCTCTGGAATGTGACAGGGGCGTTCTTCAACCCAAAGGGCATAACTCGGAACTGGAAGGGCCCCTCTGGCGTTGAAAACGCAGACCTCTCCTTGGCCCCCTCAGTTAAGGCAATCTGCCAGTACCCAGATGTTAAATCAAACGTAATGAGGTACTGGGCAGCTCCCAACCGATCCACGAGCTCATCAGCTCTGGGGACGGGGTGTGCGTCAGTCTTGGTGACCGCATTGAGCCCACGGTAGTCCACAAAAAACCGGAGTTATGGGGTGGCACTGGGCGCAGCAGCTTTTGGAACTAAGACCACTGGGCTAGCCCAGGGGATGCTGGAGGGATCAATTACCCCTAGCGCCAACATCTTGGAAACCTCTTCCTTGATGCTGGCCCTGACTTTGTCAACTACCCTGTAGAATTTCTGCTTTACAGGTAGACTATCTCCAGGGTCCATATCATGGACGCACCAGTTGGTGACATCTGGGGTCAGGGAGAACAGGGAGGAAAACTGACCCAACAACTGGAGACAGTCCCTCTGCTGTTCTAGGGTCAGGGTGGGCGAGAGGACCACACCATCCACTGACCCATCTTGCTCCTTGGCTGCCAGGAGGTCAGGAAGAGGGTCACTGTACTCTTCCATTCCAGCATCTGTAGCCATGAGCATGCTTACATCAGACCTCTCGAAGTGGGGTTTGAGGCGGTTCACATGTATGACCCTCAGGGGCTGCCTGGGGGTCTGCAAGTTAACCAGGTAGGTTACTTCGCTCTTGCACTCCCCCACCTCATATGGCCCAGTCCACTTGTCCTTGAGCGCACAATACTCCACTGGCACCATTACCCACACTTTCTGCCCAGGTTGAAATTCGACCAGATTGGTATTCTGTCGTACCATCTTTTCATTTCTTCCTGGCTGGCTTCTAGGTTATCTTGGGCGAGCTTCCTGAAGCGCAGTGTCTGGTTGCGGAAGGCCAGCATATAGCTGGACATATCCTGGGGGGTTTTTCAGGGGGATTTCTCCCACCCCTCCTTCACCAGAGTGAGAGGTCCTCTAACAGGGTGGCAATACAGAAGCTCAAAGGGACTGAACCCTAAGGACTTCTGGGGCACCTCCCTGTAGGCAAACAACAGGCATGGTAAGAAGACGTCCCACTTACGTCTCATGGGCTCCGCAGGGCCCATAATCATACCTTTCAGGGCTCTGTTGAACCTTTCAACCAACCCATTTCCTTGAGGGTGGTAAGGAGTGGTAAACTTATAAGTTACCCCACACTCCTCCCACAGACACTTCGTGTACATAGAGATGAAGTTGGTACCCCGGTCGGAGACCACCTCTCTGGGGAACCCCACACGGGAAAAGATTCCCATCAATGCACGGCCCACCACGGGTGCTGTGATTGTCCTGAGAGGGACTGCTTCCGGGTACCGGGTGGCGTGGTCCACCAAGACCTGGATGAACCTGTTGCCTAAGGCTGTCTTGGGGTCCAGTGGCCCCACAATATCGATGCCCACCCTCTCGAAAAGGGGTGCTCACCACAGGAAAGGGTTGGAGGGGTGCCTTGCACTTCCCTCCGCTCTTCCCACTTGCCTGACAAGTCTGGCAAGTCCTACAGAATGTCCTGATGTGCTTCTTCATCTGGGGCCAGAAGAAGTGGGTGACAAGCCTTTGGAAGGTCTTGTCTTGCTCCAGATGTCCTGCGAGAGGCACGTCATGAGCCAGACCCAGTAGGAAGTCCCTGAAGTGGTCGGGTACCACCAGCACACAGGGTGCACTGGGCTCAGCGAACTTAGGCTCACTATAAATCAACCCATCCGCCCAGTAAATGAGATGATCCTTGGCCGCTACACCTGCTGCCTGGTCTGCAGCCTGCTGCCGCATACCAATGAGGGAAGGGCATTCCTTCAGCGCCCTGCAGAACTCCTCCCTGGAGGGGCCACCCTCTTGCTCCCAATGGGTCAGCTCAGGTAGGTCCCCCAGTTCGGCCACCTGTTCCCCTGTAGGTTCCAGGGCCCCCCCCTCAGGTTCTGCTCCTTCCTGGACCGTGGGAATGGTGGAGGCTGGGTTCCCACGCCCTCTGCTCCTTCTCCTCTGTGCAGGTACCTGGGCCACTGTTTCAGGCTCCAGGTATGCTGAATCACCCCTACTGACTGCCATAGACCGAGTGGTCACACAGATCCACTCAGGCAAACCCAGCATCTCCATGTGAGCCTGGCGTTCCACCTTCTTCCATGGGGAACTCTCCAGGTCATTACCTAGCAGACAATCTGCAGGCATGGATGGACTCACAACAACCTTCAAGAGATCTGAGACCCCCCTCCACTCAAAGGGAACCTGCGCCACTTTACAGAGGCGCACTGAGTTGTCAGCTGCAACTGCTGGGTGAAGTATATTGGGAATGGCCTGCTCTTCAGACAGCCACTGACACCTCACAGATGTCACACTGGCTCCTGTGTCTCTCAGAGCCTCCACCCTTCTCCCATTGATGGTCACCCACTGCCCGTATTTCTTAGTGTTATCGGGCAGGTAGGTTTCCTGGAACATCTCTTGGTCTCCTAAAGAGACAAGGGTCATAACTGCTGGTCCCTCCCCTTCACTAGAAATTAAATCCTCCCCCAAAGCTATGCTCACTAAACCCAGTTTAGGAGCACTAGTGGGTGCTGGAGGTTTCTTGGGGCAACTAGGGGCAATGTGCCCCACCTCTTTGCAGTGATAGCAGGTAGGTGGGCCCCTGGGGTCCCGCCTGCCCCTAGGGGGCCAGGTCGGTTTGGACTTGAGGGGTTGGGACTCCTTTCCCTGGGAACTATTTTGGGGCCCTTGAGAAAACTCCTTTTGGTTAAGCTTGTCCCCCCCACTCTTTTGCTGGGGACCCTGCCCACCTTTGGCTGTGGTACCCACAATTCCTCTGTGGATCCTGGTACTGGTCCGCCTCCTTACCAAGCTCAATGGGGTCCGTCAGCTTGCTGTCTAAAAGATGCTGGAGCAGCTCTGGAACACATAGACTACTCAGGTGCTCCCAACTTATTAAATGCAACAACCCCTTGTAATCAGTTACTTTGCTGCCCTTCATCCAACCTTCCAGTGCACGCGAGTACAGATTCACACACTCCATCCAAGTCTCAGACTCTTTCTTCTTGGAGTTCCTAAACTGCAGACTATACTGTTCTGGAGTAAGTCCATACCTGAGGCATAGGGCCTCCTTCATATTGGGGTAGGTCATTGCACCTGCTAATTCCAAGGGCTCTAGAGCACTCCTCCCAGAAGCCTCAAAATGTTTCCACAGGCCTGCCCCCCAATGCTGATCAGGCACACCATTCATCCTCAATGCAATCTCATATGAGGTAAACCAGGCATAGATATCCTCACTCCTATTATAATTCTGCACCAAATCTTTGGGGATATATACTTTACCCCCTTGCACTGGCTGTGCGCTGCCACCATTGGAACTGGCCACCACCTGTTTGGCTTTGATGTCCAGTTCCCTCATGCTCAACTCATGAGCAATCTTTTCTCTTCTTTCTCTACTTCCAATTGCTTCATCTTCATTCGCATGATTTCCAATTCATGCTCTCTCACCCTTTGGTTCTCTTCTAACTCTTCTGGGGAGAAGCCCCCACTGGAATGGTTGCTGCCAGCCCTTGAGACTGGTCTGCCCACGGGCAGATCTTGGGGAATAAAACCATTCTCTTCACCTGCATCATCGTCCTCTTGCGCCGTCCACCAGGCCTTCAAGACTCTTTGTAACACATATTTTCTAGATCCGCTTTTCACAGGGCAACCAAGGTCTTTGCAGAATTGCTTGAGCTCCTCAACTTTGTACGAATACAGATCCTCAATGGAAAACTCCAATCCTGCCCTCTCACTTGTTGCCACCTGAGACATGATGCTCTAGAAGAGTTACTCAAAAATAGAACCATAAACACAGTATGTGGTTGCGCAGTGGTCTGCACTTAAACTAGTGATGTACACCAATTACTGTGGGTCAAGAACAAATACAAGTTCTAATCCTCACCGCTGACCACCAATGTTAGATCTGGGGGTCTCTAGTTGACAGAGGTAGGTACCACTGTCCAAATAGGGACCCTTACTTCTAGTCAGGGTAAGGGGGATACACTCTTTAGATAACCCCTGCTCACCCTCTTGGTAGCTTGGCACGAGCAGACAGGCTTATCAAAGGCAATGTGTAAAGTATTTGTACCAACACTCACAGTAACACAGTGAAAACACCACAAATGGACTCCACACCAGTGTAGATAAATAAAGTACTTTTATATAAACTACACAATACCAAAACGACAAAAATCCAACATTCACAGTTCAAGAATATGGTTTCAAAAGGGTTCTTAGCTTAGCGACAAAATAATCCACATTAGCATCGATTTTAGCCAACAGTACCTGGTGATGCGATAAAAGCTCTTAGCGGCACTCAGGCGTCGAAAAACAAGCAACAGCGTCAGTCCTGAGACCCTGGGGAGGCGATGCGACAACCCCGCTGCACGCAGCGGGAGTGTGCGACGAATCTGGCCTGTATGGGGAGTGAGGCGATACTTGTATGGATTCCAAGGCGTAGCTTCTCCGGTAGAAATTTACTCGCAAAGGCACGATGCGGCGATCTTCGATGTTTCTGCAACGATGTTTGCAGCGATGAAATACGGCCCGCTAACGAGCGGTGCGACGATCTCACTCTGCGGCGGCAGGCTCTGTGACGATACTCGCAGCGACGGGAATCTTCCCACGCTGGGGGAGATGTGCTCCGAAGATGAACGCGGCATTGACGTTGCAGCAGCGATAGGCGCTGCGACGATCTTCGCGGCGACGGAAATTTTCTCGCTAAGCCGGCGGTGCGTGAAAAAGTTGCAGAACTTTTACTTCTTTTCTCTTGGTCAGCTTCCCAACAGCAGGCACCACTTCCAGAGGCCCCACAATTGGATCAAGCACGATAGGAAGGGCAGAACTCACACAGCAGAGTTCAGGGGGAAGCTGGGGGTGAAGTCCTTTTGTTCCTGGGACTTCTTAACAGGAGGCCAGCTCTGCTCAGGCCCTTGGAGATTCCTTCAAGCCAGGGGACACAGGACACAGCAAAGTCCTTCCCCTCTCCTTGGCAGCAAAGCAACTGCAAGTCATCCTTACAGCAGGTCAGTCCTTCTTCTTCAGTCTTCCAGCTTTCTCCTTGGCAGAGGTTCCTTCTTGATTCCAGGATGATCTGATTTTCTGTAGTCTGGGTCCCAATACTTATACCCCAAAATCTTTTGTCCTCTGAAGGCAGAGGGGCCTTGGCCTAGTCAGAATCAGTTCTGGCCAGTCCTGGAGCACTCTTTTTACTTGGTTTCTTCTTCCCTTTGAGAGAGAGGGGCAGGGTCGTCAGCCGCCCAGCAGGGGGTGGAGCCAACATTGTGGAAGGCAGGCACAGCCCTATTCAGGCCCAGGTGCTACTCCTCCCACCCATCTACAGGGGAATTTGCCCTATTCAGCCCTGGGCTGACTCATTCAGCCTCTGGGAGCCACCCCGGTCCCTGTCACTCACAAACCAGACAGTCAATTCACACACAGGGCAAGGCACACAGAAAGGGCAGAAAAGGAAACAGCCACTTTCTAAAAGTGCTGTTTTCACACACAGGATTTAAAAACCATCTTTCCTAAAAGATGTGTTATTAAATTCTGAGTTCAGGGATACCAGACTTTAATTTTCTATCTTGCTCCTATGGGAAGATATGCAGGTAAACATTATACTCCGCATTCCCCATTATAGCCTATGGGCAAGATAGCCTTTCAATAGTGAAAAACGAAAATTGCTGTAATTCACTACCAGAGCATGTCACCTACACCAATACATGCTCTACCTTTCACATACACTGCACCCTGCCCAGGGGGGTACCTAGGGCCTTCCATAGGGGTGTCCAATGTGTACAGAAAGGGAAGGGTTAGTCCTGGCCAGTGTGGACACTGGTCAGGTCAGCATGGCAGTTAGCAACTGCACCCAGACACTGCGGTGGCAGGCCTGTGACACCATTTTAGGGCTACTCCTGTGGGTGGCACAATCAGTGCTGCAGGCCCACTAGTAGCATTTGAATCACCAGCCCTGGCACACTCAGTGCACTTTACTAGGGGCTAACAGGTGAAACAAATATACCAATCATGGATAACCAATCAATATAACAATTTACCTAGGGAGCACTTGCACTTTGACTCTAATCAGCAGTGGCAAAGTGCCCAAAGCATCTAAACCAGCAAAAACGAAACTCAGCACAGCGTCAAAAACTACAGGAAGTAGAGCCAAAAAGTCAGGGGTAACTACGCCAAGGATGCCAGGTCTAACAACCATATCTTGTAAATACACTGCATTCCTGCCCTTTTGAACTGGTGTAGGGCTGCACAGTAAAAAGACTTGAGGTCCACCAATTCATTGTAAATGAGGCCCTAAGTTTTTGGTCCACGATTTAATTCACTGCTCCAATTTGAAACTATTCGGGAAATATGTTACAGCCAATAGCTTTAGGTCTTTACAACTGTATCTCCTCTATCAAATGTCCCATAAAGTGAAGCAAGATATTCTCCTTCTACGAAGTGTGACTCTTCCTCTTAACACCTCGGAAGCTAAATGGAAAGGTGTAGTTCAATAGCTGAGACGTGCAATTTACGTAATCTGAGTCACAAAGATCTCTTCCACATACTGCATCTCTGCCTAGTTTTAAGTGATATCAGGAAAGTTTTATATATCCTATAACTGTGAATTTTAAATTATTGACACATGAAGACGTGTTGCACTTTATCTCTCCTTCGTCTCCTCGAATTTGATAAGTGATATTTAAATTTTGGAAGGGAAGGTTTACTTGTGTTTTAAAAAAATGTATATTGCGCTTTGAAATATATAGTCATAATGAAACGTGCCGATGGACGAGGTTGAACTTTTTTAAATCAGCATAATCATTTGTATGTTGTTGTTGACCTCAGTACAGGTCTAGATCAGTAACAATAAAATTTGAGTTGATTTTTGAAAAATAAATGTTGAACCTCCATAAAGGTGAGGACCCACATGTACCAACCTGCCTCTCTTTCCTCCAGAGTATCTATCAACAGATATTAAGACTGCTTGAAAAGTAGCACTGAAGAATTAGCTCCAAAATCTGAAGCCTTTAAGACTAAATAAAAAATCTTTGCAGACATACAGTCCCTCAGTGGACCTAGAGTGTAAGAGGAAAGTTCCCCAATGCCAAGAAAGGAGACATACAGTAAATATTTTTCATTTGGATTCCATGTGTCACTTGTAATTGGGAATACTAATTTCTTCTGCCAAGGAGTTAGATTACTTCACAGAGCATCAGTGTTTGCTTAGTGATGAGGAGAGGTGACTCAGGAAAAAAGGAAACATAGCTCAGTTTTTCTCCAAATTGATTTACTGTTACTGATGAAGCTTTCGGTATTTGCCAAGATCAAGTGTCCTGCTGTTCCATTCCTCTGCTATGGTTATTTCGCTATCCAGACACTGAAAGCACAAATAGTGCACAAATGTCAGAAGCTAACTAACCTGCACAGAATCAATGCAACTAACCTCATCTAAGTGCAAAACATCATCTATAGATTTGTTCAATTGACATTCACACCTGTTGAGGGTATAATGTTGGCTGATCCTCATGGAAGCGACATGAATCAGTCCTTTGAGCTGAAGTCCCACAGCATGATCTGAAATGGTAAACTGGTTATTTATAATTAGGCTTTCCTGATTTCAGGTTCTATTTTTGGTATATTCTGGTGGGTTTTTCAAGTACCTTAGAAAACAGTGGTTATCAGTGGATACACATTTTTGCACCATTAAAAACAGCAAAAAATGTGTTTTTCAGGTGTTTATGGAATGTTTTACTTTTAATTATTGCTTGCTTTCTGCACTGATAGTGCATGTGTATAGACAGCGTGTGTACAGGGTACATGAGGTCCAAATACATGTTTACAAATCAAACTTATTGTAGTACACCATAAAATACTTCTTTAGAGAGTCTTTGGTCATGCGCGCTTGCTCTTTCCTTTCTATGTAAACGCTTATCTGTGAAAAGGCCCTCTCAAAATTGGCACTTGAGACGGGCAAAGACAAAACAGCCAGTACACAATTTGCTAACTCTGGCCAATGACATAGCTTTCCATGCCAATACTGGTGCACCTGAATTTTGTGATTGTTTAGGACATGTTCTGGAACATATGTGTTGAATTGGGCACATATGCCCTCATTTATTGAAGCGGTCAAAATTGAAGCAGTACTTTTCAAAGTCTGGAGAAAATTTAGAAGGGATCTAGAACTTGTGCAGAGTACCTCAGTGAGGCTTCATTAACTTCAAATGCCATGGTTGGTGAAGGGACATTTCTATGCATCATTGCAAGCCATTTCCCATAGACTGTAAAATAACATTTCCTGAATTGCGCCTCAACATTTCTTTGCTTACCAAGTGGCAAGAATTCTAACATGGAGCATGTTGCAGGGCCTAAGTCACTAAAAGTGTTTCCCAGCCTACTCTCAAAAAGTTTCACATCTACACCAATTATGCTGAACACTTGGTAGACAAGGGTGTTTTCAGACTCTAGTATTTTGATTAAGTCTACTACAGCAGCCATGTTTTCCTGTAAAAACCTAAGCATGCAGCAGACTGCACTTTTTTCACATCACAATCAATATGTGACCAATGTTCACATTTCTTGCCTTTGGCATCATCACTAAGCAAAAATGCCATTAAAGGTCACCACATGGATAATATGGCATTCACAGCCTCTAGGACTGAGAACCACCGGCTAAATGACACAGTTAGGATGACTCTTTCTTTGATGCCACACAAAGCACAAAATGAGAAATATTTGCATCTTAGTTCCCGGGCATAACGAAACTGTGTACCAGAATTGACTGCAAACTCAATAGCATTCTTCATTAACTCTGAAGATTGTAAAGATGCTTTCAGCATACCATCTAGAAAGTGACAAGGATCTCTTACAGGGAAGTACTTCAGATCAGGTAGCGATTTTGACAGGTCATCATACAACCTTTTCATATTTATAGCTGAATTGCTGCAAATACAAACAATATCGCTCCAATCTTTATTGAACTTGGTAGGAACTTTTTCCAGCGGCATTCCAAGTGACACTGCGTTCCATGTTTACCAACGTCTGGTGTCATGTTTTTACCACTATCTAAGATGCTTGATGACAACATTCTTTTCATATATACTTGTCACTACACCTTGCATTGAATGTTTAAAGCCTGGGGTGTTTGTCTATTCACCTACAATCAATACTGACTCGCTAGAAAAGGGGGCTGATGTATCAAAGTATTTCACCTATTCTCTGTCTGTGGGTAAATGTGATGGTACATATTGGGAAAGATTCTTATGAAAACAGTCATTTTACCTATCAGTGAAATCAAATGTAGCCAAAATATCAAATATGATTTTGATATTTCCTGATTCTCTACAGTTTTTAAAATAACTAAATAAGACCAATTTGGACAGTTGATAAGGAGTGGTTTATCTGTAAATCTGCCCAAAGAAACACAAACTAGCAATGTTTTCAAAACAGGAAAGCATACTGAATAAAACATGATCATGTCAGCTCATTGTGTCACGCCTAGTCAGATGTGAACAAACTGAGTGATAAGAAGTTGAATCTAAGGTGAATGGAGAAGGAGATGTGGAGTGTTGGAGTGCCGTCTTTGAACGAGATGTGGGTGCTGTGGGAATGCATCACACTGGTTCGAAAGACGACGTCTTTGAGCAGTAATGTTGAGCACACGTGAAGCTGTTAAGCTTCATCTACGTTTGGCTGCATGTGGTTTGACTCCATATCGCTCATCGGGTCTTCTGGATATATTGACTGCACATGTCATGTCAAGCCAGGTGCTGAGATTTAAACTGATGGTTTTCGCAGGAAGCTTCCAGTTCTCCAGAGGCATCAAGCTGCTTGGACAATTAGAACCCACTGTAGTAAACCACTCTAGTGAGGCAACTTCATACTACAGAGTAGCACCACAATTTTACATAATTTTCAACATTTACATTTTTCACTTGAGTCCCACGACCATTTGATCTTTTAATACCCAGTTATTGAGTCTTTCCATTACTTGCAGTCTTTCATATTAGCTCCAAGTGTGGACAACTGTTGTAATAAGGAATAGACCCCAGAAAACAGAAAGGTCATCAGAGTCTGTCTGGCTTCTTGCAGGCTTTTGAGTCCTTTACAGCAAGTCACAACTTCTTGCAAGTTTGCAGACTCTGTAATGTCTCTATGAGTAGCACGTGATTGCCTTGTGTGAAACTATGACATTTTCTTCTAGGTGTAGTTTCTTGCATTTTCCTCAAGTTACATTTTCAAGTTAGTTACATCTCAAGAACAATATTTGTGGCAGGAGAATTTTGAGCGAATTATCTGGACCATTGGAGTCGAACTAATAAATAATCCGCCAAGCTCCTACAGAAGTCCATTGTCTCTTGTATGCCAAAAAGAGGTATAGCGGAAAAAATCCCAATATGTCTGTGCTAAATAAACTTAACAGAGCTTTTCTCGTCTCCAAGCCCTCATCCTACTTGCCCACGGAAGCCAACTGAAGAACAAAGTAGATCCTGGCACATCTCTATCATCAACTCCCAAGCCATAAGCTGAGCACATGCAGACTGAGGGCCTCATTTAGGTAAAGTGGTGCCTCACTGGGTAAAAACAGCAATGAAACTTTTCATAGCACCATCCTTACAACACCATGGATGCGCCGTATATACAATAAGGCACTTCATGGCGCAAGGATTTGCAGATACATCAGGAATCCTGATGTATTCCTGACATATCTGGTGGCGCAAAAATGATGCACTGCTGGAGTGTGTTGGATAAGTGATGCAACTCCAGCAATGTGTCATTACACATGAGCGATTCCCATGTGAAAAGCCCTCCTTTTGCCTGCTTGAAGCAGCCTTAAGGATTGTGATGCAGTCAAGTAGTAGAAGTGGCACAGAGAAATCTCGTAGATTTCACTGTGCCACTTCTACGAGTAGGCCTTTGCAAAGTGACCCATCTGCCTAAATGCGTCACTTCGTAAATAAGGGGCAATGTGATGCATTCTTTAAGCCACCAAAGCATCACAAAAAAGGGATGCAACTGCGGATCAAGCCCTTCATAAATAAGGGCCCACATGTCGATATGAGCCCGCAACGGGAAAAGGGTAAGCAACAGAAAGCAATACCAAGTTTTATCCCAAACACTACAACTCCTGGGATCATTTTCTCTTTTCTTGCTGTTAAGCTTGATGATCCAGTACATCATGAGGTCAACTGAAGCCCACATCAGTCAGGAGTGTGATTTCACTGTAAATCTAGTTGGCTGAATGTTATAGTAAAAAAATATTCTCTCATAAATCTTGTTTTACTAACGGTATTAACAATATGATCACAGTGTTCAATTAAATGAATAAAAAACATATCTCTATAAGGTGGAATTGTAGCATTAACCTCTCAACCTTTCCACATACACATCAAATTATGTGACATTTTCCAGACAGGAGACAATTTATCTCACTTCTCCATGCCATAACTGCAACAACGGACACCAGGCGAAACTGTAGCATGTCAGTCCCATTCCACGACAGGCAGAAGGGTTGTGATTTTAAAAATCAGGGGATATGCCTGTAGACTTTTTAAACAATCTCCGGGGACCACGAGGTATAAACTCAGATCCCAAAACATCCAGTGTCTTGAAACTCAATAAAGAAAAAACTGGGGAAAATACAGACCTAACATACTTCCAACATCAAAGACCGCTTGTCGTGCTGGAGGCTACACTTCAGTACTCCTAGTTTAGCAATTTGATGATGATAGCATAAAATAAACAGAAACATCCAAAGAAGAATGAAAGCTGGAGCCACAGCCTCTTTAATAGCAATGCAGACTGTTCCAGCCATGCATCATCTCCCTTATTCAAAGTTCCCAGCTGGCCAGTTACTGCAGGGAACTTTGTTGCCACCAACATGGCTGCACCCCAGGCATCCAGGCTAGTTAATTTATGGTCCTTACCCAGTGAATATTGTGCAAGGTAGCACCAGAAAATAAAATAGCATGCTTGAACCACAACCTTTTTACTCCAATAGTGTTACTTCATATGTGTCAGGAGGAACGGTCCGGCCCCATCTTCTTAATTTACAGGCCGCACCTGGGCAAGTACTGAAAGGGATCTTGTGCCATTTGCAGGGTGTCCATTGCATATAATCCCCATAAAAATCGGCTTATCACCTGGCGGCACCTTGAGTGAACTCTTAGCACAGCAGGTGGCGGCTCAGGGTTATAAGCAAGATGTCAACGCCCAGCAAAGACCTCAACGAAAGACTGCTTCCAGATCAAGACTGTAAAAAAATGGCGAATTTTCTGACTGTCTGCTCCTCCCATAGTGCAGAGTGCCATGGCACAGCCAGGGTGAATGGACTGTATTGGGCCAGGATGAATGGGCTGTATTGGGCCAGGATGAATGGGCTGTATTGGGCCAGGATGAATGCGCTCTATTGGGCCAGGATGAATGCGCTCTATTGGGCCAGGATGAAAGGGCTGCATTGGGCCAGGATGAATGTCCTGCATTGGGCCAGGATGAAAGGGCTGCATTGGACGAGGATGAATGGCCTGTATTGGGCCAGGATGAATGTGCTATATTGGGCCAGGATGAATGGGCTGCATTGGGCCAGGATGAATGTCCTGTATTGGGCCAGGATGAAAGGGCTGCATTGGACGAGGATGAATGGCCTGTATTGGGCCAGGATGAATGGGCTGCATTGGGCCACGATGAATGGGCTGTATTGGGCCAGGATGAATGGGCTGTATTGGGCCAGGATGAAAGGGCTGCATTGGACGAGGATGAATGGCCTGTATTGGGCCAGGATTAATGGGCTGTATTGGGCCAGGATGAATGGGCTGTATTTGGCCAGGATGAATGGGCTGCATTGGACGAGGATGAATGGGCTGTATTGGGCCAGGGTGAATGGGTTGTATTGGAAGCAAATCTCCCGGTTTCTGAGTGAAATGACAGTAATAATTGGATTGCAATGGGTCCTTCATACCTTGGGGTCTTAGTGCCACTGTGCCTCCTACATCAATGATTGCTATGCCTCTGGGTGAGCATCACATTCATTAAGACAAATTTTCAGCTTCGATCTCAGAGTTGGGATTCACCTCTGCAGTATGTTGCTTGTTCAAGAGGCCATTAGAGCATATCCTTGCAAGCTATCAGCATGCAATACAATGCGCTCTCAAGGTGCTCAAGGAGTCAAGGAAATTGCAAACCCAATTAAATACCATGTCAGCCTCTGCTCACAATTGAAGGAAAATCCTACTACCTTTATACATTATATTGCTTGGATCTTCGTGGAATAATGCACCAGCATCACATACACACGTGGAATTATCACATAGAACATATGCTAAACGTTGTACTAATTGTCACCGAGAATCATAATTTACCATCAGTGATATTTGCGTAGTTTTGGTGATAAAGTATTCATTCGGAAGTGAAAAGACTGAAATCACTTTTAGGTTTTTTCATGCTGACCACAAATAATATGAAGTTCACAAGGCGCCCCAAGATCTTTTCTGAACTTCTTTTTTTCTTAATGTACTTGTCTCTCACATTTTGAGTTACATTGTCTTGTAAAATCAGAGTCTAGAAGTGCTTACTTTGAGCAGGAGTTTGCTGGTGGGGGTCATTCGCGCACATTTCTGGGGACCTTTATTTTTCCATAACAAGCGTTTACTGAAACCAAGGGCCATATGTAGGTAAATTTTATTTACCGATTCATAATTACCGAATTTTACCGAATCGGTATTTATGAATCGGTAAGTTATATGTAGGTAAACATTCGGTAATCATTACCGATTCGTTAATATTCGGTAATCATGAATCGGAATTTACCGATTCGGTAAATACCGAAGTGGTATTTACCGAATCGGTAAATACCGAATTGGTATTTACCGAATCGGAAATTCAAATACACATGACTTGATGAATCAGCCAATCCTGTGCAAACTAAACCCCACCCAACCAGGAAGTGGCCACACCCAGGCAGGTGCACACAATCAACAGACTCTGGAGAGGCTGGGAGTGCAGAGGAGAGGAACAGCGCAACTGCCTGATTCAGCACAGGAAACTGCAACAATGGCCAGCCAGGACACAGAGAGGGATGGAGGGGAGAGGAAGAGAAAGCTGAAATTCAGCCAAAAGGAACTGCAGGTACTGGTGGAGGAGGTGGTAAAGCAGCACCAGAAGCTTTTTGGGAAACAGTCACTGCAAGTGCCTGAATCTGAGAAACGGAAAATCTGGCTGGGAATCCAGGCGCAGGTGAATTCCATGGGAGTGACCCCCCGGGACATTGATGTCCTCAAGAAGCGGTCGTACGACATCCGTATCATCACAAAGAGGAAGATGGCAGAATTGAAAAAAGAGGCCAGCCGGACAGGAGGTGGACGCAACAGGGCACCAGCCCTGACAGAACTGGAGGAGCTTGTGGAGACCACAATTGAGCCTGAAAGCATCGTGGGGATTGGGGATGCGGACAGCTCCGGCAGAGCCGCCACCAAACAAGGTAAGATGCTTGCACAGCAATGTGGCCCCCCCTATCCCAACTCCCCAAATGGGCAATGAGAATCCCACTCCAGTACAGGTGTCAGTGCATACTAGCAATGCATCCTGGGAAATGTAGTCCCTGAAACCCCAAACATGATACGGATAGCACAGAATAACAAGGCATGTTACACACATTAGCAAGAAGCAGGCAGAGGACAATGAGATACTGTTTCAGAAATGTATAGTGATGCTAGCAATTCTATGCTTCAGGTACACTTAGCTGATGTAGCATTTCTGTCCACAGGCACTACTGCGCACAGAACTGCACTTGAGAAGGGAGAGAGGGCACACCACAAGGACAGCTCGGAGAAGGCCACTACCAGTTCTGGCCAGGGAACAGCACCACAGGCAGCATCACCACCACAGCCAGCATCGCCACCCCAGCCAGCATCGCCACTCCTGCTGGAGTCACCACATCATCACCACCTGCATTGCACAGGTCGAGGAGGCGTGCTGCTGCCAGGTTGTATGTATCAGAGTCCTCATCTGAAGACTCGAGGGGGGCGGAAACGTCCACTGTGCCCCTGGATGTTAGCCATGCCAGTGTGCCCTCCGCCTCTGAGGGAGCACACACTGGTGGCAGACGGCGCCGCAGGGCTCGGCTGCAAAGTCCACCTCCCCAAGGTGAGGGCCATGGAGTCTCCTCAGGGCTTGAGGCCACCATGGTGAAAATACAACACATACAGGCAAGGGCAATGATGTCCGTACAGCGCCAAATGCGTGGCCTCAATGACACATTTGAAAATATTGACAGGGGCATCAGCGCCATGGCAGAGGGAATGGTTGAGATGGCTGCGGGCATGCGGGACATGTCCCAGTCCGTCATGCTGCTGTGCTCGAAGTATGATGAGGACAGGGCAGCACGGCGCCGGGGACATCAGAGGAAAGACCAGAACACAAGGGCAGTGAACCGGCTGGCAACTGCCACGTCGCTGCTCTGCAGGCGCTCGGCGGCAATGCAGGAGGGCCTTGCGCACTGCAGCACTGACGTGTCAAGGGGGATGGTGAGGGTCACCAGTGCACTCGAAGTGCTGCTCACAAGCCAGTCTGCCACAACTGGCGCTGTGGATGCTGGGGACAGCGAAGATACGACCAGCAGGAGCAGCATTACCCCCCCTGTCCCAGACACACGGAGGAGCAGCAGGCGGCAAGGTGCTGCCACTGGTCCCACAGCCAGTGAGGACGCACACTCAATGGCATCCCGCACTGGAGCGCGTGGGCGCAAACACTAATGCTGCACAAAATACCATGACACTATTGGGTGAAGTAACCCTTGACTCACATGTGTTTATTAAACAATATTGATGGGACAGGTTTTCCTTTGTGTTGTGGCGTAGTGCCGCATGATTAAACTACGTCATGGCA
This sequence comes from Triturus cristatus, assembly GCF_964204655.1. Classification (NCBI taxonomy): domain Eukaryota; kingdom Metazoa; phylum Chordata; class Amphibia; order Caudata; family Salamandridae; genus Triturus; species Triturus cristatus. Next base: position 805,179,971 of record NC_140589.1, on the reverse strand, counting down.
TCCAACTACTGGCTGTGTCCCCTTACTTACTCAGAAATAGTTGCATGTGATCTCTGCCCGTCTCACTCTCCCATCTGTTGCTGTTGCCACTCCTGCTGTGCAGAATCATCATCATTGTCCTCAAAATATGTCATTTCCACCTCTGTACCTCTCTTCGTGGCAAGGTTGTGCAGCATTGCACAAGTGGCAATGATCTTGCAGCAGATGATGGGTGTGTACTGGCGTGCGCCTCCGCTTTTATGGAGGCAGCGGAACCTGCTTTTCAATAGTCCAAACGTGCGCTCCACCACATTGCGTGTAGATTTGTGTGCCACATTATATCGTCTCTCACTCAGGGTTGATGGGTGTAGGTAGGGAGTGAGGATGAATGACCGCACGGCATATGCACTGTCACCTAGGTGAGTAAGAGGGAACCATCAGTCACATGCCTCAATACAGTATAAGTTGCACTTAGTATTAGGGAGCGTCACTGTTACTTACCTAGCAGGTATCCTTCTCCAAATTCTCCGGCAAGCAGTCGTGTGTAGATCCCACTGTTCTGGAAGATGAAGGAGTCGTGGGTGCTCCGAGGAAACTTCACTACGATATCAGTGATAATGTTCCCTGCATCGCAGAATACCTGCACATTGATGGAGTGGGGGGACTTTCTATTCCTGTAGATGTGCTCAGTGGCTGCTGGTGGGCAGATTGGAATGTGTGTGCCATCAATACAGCCTATGACATGCGGGAACTGTGACATGTGGTAAAAGTCTGTCTTGGTTTTCTGCAGTTCAGCCTGTGTGTTTGGGAAGCTGATATAGTGGTGCATTCTCTGCATCATGGCATCCAGGAACTTCCTGAAGAAACGGGACAGGCAACTCTGGGATACACCACCCACCGCAGCTATCACCCCCTGGTAACTGCCAGATGCAAGTAGATGTAGGCTGCAGAGAACCTGCACATGTGGTGGTATGGCATGCGCCCTTCTTGTTGGCTGGTCCAGGAGTGGGTGCAGGTCCCTTATCAGGTCCATGATGGTTTGTGGGTGTAGCCTGTACCTTTCATGTATCTCAGCCTCAGTCTGTTGAAAGAGTGTGATGCGCTGTCTGTAAATGCGTTCCTCACGTCTCCAAATCCTCAGACCTGCTGCCTGTAGACGTAGGCGCCTTGCAATCAAATACAGAGCGGCCATGGTGTCCACGCTGTTGCATTTTGGGATTGCTTATATGCACTGTTGATGCTTACCACCTGCTTTCAATCTGTGTTAATTACCGACTCTTAATTACCGAATTTCATGGATTTCTTAAATACCGAATTTACCTACATCTCTTTTCTCTTTTTACCACTTCATATTTACCGATTTGGAAAATATGTATTCGGTAAATATGAATCGGTAATTTTGAATTCGGTAATTATGAATCGGTATTTACCGATTCATATTTACCGAAAACTTCTTTTTGGCCTCCTCCATCTCAATTGACTAAATACCGGTCGGTAACAGGATATTTACCGAATTTCGGCCGTTACCGACCGGTATTTAGCTACCTACATATGGCCCCAAGAGAGGTAAAAACAGAAAAAGCAGAAAGAGGTAGGAGAAAGACGGAAAACCCGTCACAAAGGAAGAAAGCAGGTACCTACAAGAGTGAGATAAAGGGGCAGGACATGTTTGGCAGTGAATTACAGAAGCAAAAGGTGGATTTTAGACTTCACAGCCATGGTATACGACATGCCGACATTTCATCGAACCAGCAGCTTGTTCCTGAGCAGAGTGGCGGCCGCCAGCACCTTTTCTTTTATAAGTTTAGCACTGGATTCTGGTATAGACACTTTTTTGAAATAATAAAATGTTGATGTAGATAGAGTGTTGCTGTGGGTGTTATTTCTTACTGGTGTCTTCAACACTTTTTGGTATCTGGCCTACAGGCAGGTTTAAATGTCTGGTTCAAGTCCCCATGCGATCAATGCAGGACTATGGCATTTCATGGAAGATTACTGTGTGCAATTGAATTTAAAGAATGCCATCTGTGAGGTGGTTAGGTAGTTCCTTTGTGCTTACGCAGCCAGGGCAAATCTGTCAACAGCATAAGCATCTTCTCCACTCCTGGCAGGGACTTCACACCAGAGGCTCCCAGGCCCACAAGGCAGGGTCAGCTTTAGGGCAGTGTGACAGGTGCAGCCGCACTGGGCGCTGACCTCAGGGAGGCAGAGGGGGTGCTGTGTTTAGCAATAACTTATGATTAGAGAGATGAGCTGCACTTTTGCCTGGTGATAGTGAGAGATTCCGAGGAGGAGGTCATAGAGGTGAGGGCGCCAAAAATGATTGTGGCACCGGGCGCCACCAGCGCAAAAGCCGGCCCTGCCACTGGCGGTACGTGGACAGCCCTTTCCACGGAAAGCAGATCTCCCCGCCCGGGTAATTCTGCAAAGTTCTTCACACAGTACAAACCAGCCGCATTGGCTTTGCCAATGCTTGTTAGGTGTATTCTTGTAACACTCAATGCATAGATGTCATTTATAAATCATCTCCCTCATCGCTGGAAAGCCCTTATCATCTCAGTGTAACCTAGGTTACACTCTATTATGTTTTAATATAAATCGCCCTAAGTCCTAACAATCCAAGAGCATTATTAAATTGTTAAAAACACACATAAGGCACACTTTTACACGTAGAACAGATGGCCTAAAACCCGTTGAAAGAGGTAAGGATTTGGCATTCCACTGGTTCCAGATGAGAAATGTTGTTCAATTGGGCCCAACGGGGATAACTTGTTGCTCTGGAATTATATATTTTCTGATCACTGGGATAACTTAATGAACACATTTTCATTACAAACGTGAAAAAATCATAAACCGCCCAGAATATTTTTATTTTATGAAAAAAAAAATCATCTGGTCGTTCGTATTTTCTAGTGAGGGTAAAACGCAGTCGACAGCGAAACGAGAGCCGTATACTGAATACAGAATACCGCTCTCTCCTGTTTTATCCTTCGTGACAGATCCCCTGAGGTCCTATGTGATTTGAACAGCACTTTTCTGCCACCTCGGCCATATTGCCTCTTCCTATAAAATGACACATGATTTATAATACCTAGGCGGAACGAGGAAGCCGGATTAAAAATAGTTTCCACAACCTTGGCAGAACAGCACCTATTTTGCTTGGTTTAATCTTTGCTTTGCCTGCTTTTTTCGTACACCGTGAACATAATTAATGTAATTCCATCACCACAGTATAATGCTGCCAGCAGACCTGTGCTGCTGAGGAATTACATTTAATTCCTTGCAGAGCTTTGTAAAGTAATTGTTTATGATTCGATGATTTAGACTGCAAATGGGCAGGATTTGGCAGGGGCCTGCAATGCGAGAGAGGGCCATTTGTCTCTCAGCTGCCTGTCCCTTCCTTAAAACAGACCCTCAGAGTTACAAACTCCGAGGATCTCTCTTGCAAGATGGCAGTGTAAGCATCTGGGCTGAAGGAATGTTTGCTGTGACGTGATTGACTATTGCATCAAGTTTCTTCAGAAAAACGCTTACCTTTCCCATATTTTACTGTATGTTCCTGCAGGCGCGCAACACCCATTGGACTCACAGGGCTTCAGCCCCCCCCCGTCGTGTGTGGCAGCCCGGGATGAGACACCTTCCCGGGCAAAAAAGCAGCCGCACCCGAGCACTTCACAGGTCTTTAAAAGACCATTTGCATGTTAATTAGTCCTTGCTGTTGTTTCACCCCTTCTAAGAGCCCCTGCAGCTCCACTCTGCCTATTGCTTAAAGTTCAGCCCCCCCCGAAATTTTTGCTCAGCCCCCCCCGAAATTTGGCTCTAGTTGCGCCTCTGTGTTCCTGTATGTTCAAGGGACCCATTTCTCAAGTCATTTTTATGAAACGTCTTCCTTGTTTTTTCTTTTGATTTGCTGAACTTTAGTTTGGTTACATGGGTGTGAGAAAGGATCGTTTCCCCCAAATAGTTCATGGATATTGCACTCCTGTGGTAACGGTGCATTCAATAAAGGTAGAAGTCCAAAAGGAGTCAGGCAACCTGACCGCGAGACATGTATGAAGGGATTTTCTAGAGAGAAACAGTATGAAAAAGAGACAGGTAGAGTGGGTTATTTAAAACATGAAAAGATTAAGGGCAAATTCGGAGAAGAAAAAGAGGAATCCTCAACCTATATCGAGGAGAAGAAAGGGGTAAGTGTCATGCCTCCACACAAGACCACCGAGTGGGGCCCCTCCCAGGGTACACAGTCTGCTGATAAGGTGACAGATCTGAGTGGAAGATAAAGTCTCAATATAGCCCAGAGTTCAATGTGGCGATGCTCTGGGGTTTGTGGTTCAGACTTACAAAATGGAGTAACACGTGGCTGAAATTCGGCATGCTGTCAGTAGGATAACAATCTGAACAGAATGAACAGAAAGTAAAAGGCTAACTGTAAACTTACATTCTTTCAACTCTGGGCTCTGATTACATAAAGAGGAAGTAAATTCAACCCATGAAAGCAAGTTCATCTGTGGAACACTTTATGCATGCCTCTGAAAGGGAGTCATAACCGATTTAGGTGTGGTATTTGAGTCCCTGACACCTATGGAAGTGAGCACAGCCTCAATCACTTTGTTGGGGGATATGATGCATTTGAGAACTTGATAACATAAGTGCAAGCAGTAAGGGCCTTCCAAAATCACATCAAGGTGTGGTCACTAGTGAAAACAGAAAGGAGGAAGACAGAGTATCCAAATGCTAGGAAATCCTTATATGCAGTGATCTCACATGTGTTGGTGGGTGAAATAAAATAGTGGTGGGTGGGATTGGAGCTCAGATAAAAGTAATCACACCAGTGCAGAGGAGAGCACAATCCCTCCACTTCAAGACCATAGAAGGTGATCTTCAGCAGTAGGAAGCACATGTACCACTTGTGGGTGCTCGTCACATAACTAATAAAAACCATATACCATTGTTGTGTTCACCACCAAATTGTCTCTTTAGAAGAGCCCTGACAGGTGGACTGCTCCTCTTTCTTGGGGATTGCATAACAGGGCTCTCTCATTCCATGATCAGTTAATACAGTATGCACTTGATTTCAGTTTGCAGATATGTCTAGGGCTCAGCAACAATAAGTTCCTGGGAGGGTATATTCTGTTCAGTAGCTGATCCACTGGATCAACAAAAGAAATGCTCAAATAAAGAGCACAACTAATGTGCAGTAAACCAACGACACATCGTAACTAGTACATTTTGCTTCAAAAAGTGGGTGCCATCCATTAGTAAACAGTGGGAGTTCAGGAAGACTTTGATTGAGTAAGAAACAAGAAACAAACTCATGGGGGCATATTTACAAGGAGTTCATGCAACGCAATGCAGTAAGTAAAGTTGCTATGATGTGTTGCGCAGCATAAATCCCAGCAGAATAGCTTGTGTTGGGTTGCATTAAAAAGTAACGCAAGCCTGACGCACACTCTATGTAAATCTGGGCCACAGTGTTGTGCAGTCAGTGAGGGCCTAGCACAGTGCTCCATTATGCAGAGTTGTGACTCAAGGTTTGCCACCAACTGGGAGTTGTATGCTGTATTTTAACAAGTACTCTTTGACCGCTCAACTATTTAGAGGTATGTCCCACATGTCTCAATAATTTTAAGATGCAGGATGATTTTGCTGTGCACCTCTTTTCACATGGATACCAAACAATAAGGTGGCCATGTGACAGCCAATGGACCACCTTTCACGATAACGCACATGGTGAACATCATTGCAGTTGGTTACTATTCACCACGAAGATTGGGGGATGAAACCTATGATTGGATGCACATGCCAAGCAATTCCTGGGTAGGTCCGCCTTCCCTATGCGAGGTTTGAGAGCTATGAGAGCATTGTGGTGTACCTGATGCAGAGAGGAACAGTGACAAGTACCAGTACAGCACTTACTAAGGAATCCAATATCCCCTAGGAATGAGAGCATCTAATAATTAAAAACTCGATCAGTTGTGCTTTGTGTGTTAGCCAAATGTCCATTCATCAATAGAAAAAGTATATCTCCTTCCTGATAGCACTTTGATGGATGCAATAATTTTAGATCATGGAAAATCTCAGAAACAGTATGGACACAGAACAAGAAGTTATACCACTGATAAAAGAACCGGAACATTCTTCTGATAAATGTTGGGTGTGGTGGAGACGAAAAGGGCAACCTTTATTTCAGTCATCTTCACCATATTCTATACAATATTCCCCAGATTCTTCAAACCCTAGGCCACTGTAAGTAAGCAGGTTTCAAATTAAAGTCAATGACAAGCCCTTTAGGCTTAGTTGGGCATTTTTTTATTAGACATTAGGCTATTTATTAGACTATATGATTATCCTAGCATGAATAGTTGTTCCTTAATTCGTTTTCTTCTTTTCCTTCTTGTCTTTACAGGTGACTGGATGACCGGGACCACCAGATGAGTCCTCAGAAGAAAGTGAGAGTTCACAGGTAAGTGGACTGGTTGAGGAGTTTTGCCTAACTGATCATTTCTTTTTTTTTTTTTATTGGAGTTCCACATGTACATATATACACAACCAAAGGAAACATACAGTACAATTGACTTTTCCAGCGGCAACCTATAGAGAAGAAAAAAGAAAACTATTCAGAAAAATAATCTAATAATGGTTGCCAAATAGCCATACCAAATTTCTTTTTACGCGTTTTTTTCAACAAATACATACTAATTTCTAAATTATAAATATTAAATAGTTTGGCTCGCCATAGATCAAAACTCGGGGCCTCGGGTTGTAGCCAGGCAGTGGCGATAGAAAGTCGCGTTAGAGCCGCGATGATGAACAAAAAGTAACAACATTTATAAAAAGGCTGTCCAATAGATGAAACCCCATCAATCTCTAATAAAATCATACTTGAAGAGACTGTGATTGGTTTACCTAAAATGTGAAACAAAAAACTTTCAATTTGGTTAAAAAAAGAACGTAAGGAGGGGCAAGAAAAAAAAATGTGCACTATATCAGCGTTGCCAGCTTGGCAGCGAAAACATTCCCCAGACTTTGAAGCTTGTGAAGAGTTGCCCCATTTCATAATAACCGCAGGAGTGTAATATAAGTTAAATTAAGTTTTAAAGTGCTGGGCTTTTAATGAAGCGGAATAAAAAATCTTATGAGCTATGTCGATGGAATCTTCAATATGAATAGAGGGAGATGAGAGCCAAGTCCTCCACTTCGCGTTAGTTGTATCGAGATCATCTGATCTAGAATCCAATAATATATGATAGATAGAACCTATTCGTAATTGTGATCTCACAGCATCTATAATACGAATAGAAACAAGATGAGAAGTGTGTTTCTGCAGAAAATCCCGAATCTGAAGGAATTTAAAAAATTGAGTGTTGGCTAGGTCAAATTTCTTTTTAAGTTCATCAAAAGAAAGATAAACGCCATCTGAAGAAACAAAAGCCCCTAACCGAGTAATCCCTTTGATATGCCATTGGCGCGCTGTTGAGTCAAAAAAGGAGTATAGACTGTATATTTAGGAATATGAAACATCTTTGTGAGACTTTTCCAAACAGAAAAGGCAGAAGCAACAATTTTAAAACGAGTGCGTTTATAATAACTGCCATCAGCTTCAATTTGCAGACAGTTCTGAGCACAGCAACCTAGAGCCATCTGGTAGATAGTAGGGGCTTCTGAGGGATTACCTGCTTCTTCCCCTGTAAGAAGGATACGCATCTTCAAAAGTAGGCATGACATTTGATATAACCCAAAATCAGGGATAGCCCATCCACCACGAGCAAATGGTAGCGTCATAAATCGGGAGGCTCTTCGAATCTTTCCAGGGGCCCACAGGTATTTTTCACATAGTGACTGAAGCTGCCGGATCTGAGGCTTTTTGACTAGTAAGGGAACAGCGCGAAAGAAGTAGAGTACTCTTGGTAAGATAACCATTTTTAGCACGTTGGATCTGCCCACAAGAGTAAGATGGAGACTCTGCCAAGAATCCAGGGTGGACTTAGTTTTATCCAAAATATCATTCCAGTTGGTTGAAATCATATCATTTAAATTAGATCTAATCTTGATGCTGAGGTACACCACTGCCTCCACTACCCTGGGATCGATTGCTGTAGCCGGATTGGTACAAAGACATTGAGTTTTGGCAAAATTTAACTTATAGCCTGAGTATCTACCAAAAGAGTTAGCAAGATGTTCAATGACTGGCAAGGCAATATCAAGATTAGAGGTGACCACAGTGATATCATCCGCATAAGCAAAAACAATATAGGGCTGGTTCTGAACAATAAAAGGGGGAATCTGCGTGTTTAATTCCAGCATCTTCACAAAGGGATTAATATAAAAAGCAAAAAGAAGAGGAGAACAGGGACAACCCTGACGGGTCCCCCTGCATATCCGGACCACCTCCGATTTAATTCCTATTGCGCATATCTTCGCAGTAGGAGCCTGATAGAAAACCTGAAGAGCGCGGATAAAACCGCCCCCAAACCCCATACGCGCCATTATCTCCCAAAGAAAACTCCATGCAACCCGGTCAAAAGCCTTCTCGGCGTCGAGCAGGACGAGACCCAGAGATCTGGACTCCACCTGCGCGACGTCGAGAAGAGCGACAACCCGGCTAACATGGTCAACTGTACCCTGACCAGGGACAAACCCATGCTGCTCTAATGAAACCAATCCAGCAACAAACGGGGCCATTCGATTAGCAAGGAGTTTGGCATACAACTTACCATCACAGTTAACCAAGGAGATGGGACGGTAAGATCCTGGCTGATCAGGAGGCTTCCCCTTTTTAGGAAATATAACAATATGCGCATCATCCCAAGATTGAGGTGGGGATCCCTGCCTGGCCGCCTCAAAAGTCTGCAACATATCCTCTTGAAGTTCGTGAAAAAATACCTTATAGACCTCCATAGGGAGGGTATCTGGCCCAGCAGCCTTTCCCGAAGGCATTTTAAATAATGCCTGATCAATTTCCTCAAAGGTGAACGGCATATCCATTTGCTCTACATCAGACTGGTCTAGTTGTTCCCAAGTCAGTGCAGGAAGCCCCAGATCCATAGGAAGATCCCCAGTATTCGGTTGGCTATATAACTCAGAGTAAAAAAGGTGAAACACCTTTATAATAGTCTGAGGATCATACACTAATGAACCTTGAGCATCATAAATGGCATTAATCTTTGAAACCTGACTTTTGGCACGTATTCTTTGAGCCAGAAATCTCCCTGAAGATTCGCCGAATTCATAAAGCTGTCTCCAGTAAAGGTGATGTTTAAGTGCTATCTCCTGGGCCCATATAAGATTAATATTGGCCTTGCACTGGGCAAGCCTAGCTAAGATTTCTTTGGTATCTGCTGCTGCCCGAAGCTGGGTGGCGAGGTCCAATTCAGCATTCCGAAGAAGAGAGAGAAGCTCTGACATTTTTTGTTTAAGTGACTTTTGAACAAATAATCCATAACTAAGGACTTCACCACGAAAACAGGCCTTACAAGCATCCCATACACCCGCCGGAGAGGCAGATCCACGATTACACAAAAAAAAATTCTGAATCCATTTTTTCATATGATCTACAAAAAGAGGATCATATAGCAATTTTCTGTCAAAAGAGAAGGCCTTAACACCTCTAGAAATAGCAACATTATAAAGGGAAATAACTAAGGGAGCATGGTCAGACATTAATCTAGGAAAAATTTGAGTTTGAATACTATGAGCCCAGGCCACGGATACAAAAAAATAATCTAAAAGAGAAATAATTTACTATGAGGTGAAGAAAAAAAAGTATACCCAGGATCATGCGGATAAATTATATTCCAGATATCTGCCAGCCCGTAATCATTCATTAAATTATGCAGAGTTCGGAAAACTTTGCGTTTACGACCCATATAGACATACGAAGGGGACCAAGCCCAATCACCAGATAAATGAATATTCAAATCTCCACAAAAGATTAGTGGAGCGGGCCATAGAGCAAGTTCCCCATTAAGATAATTAAAGATGTCCGGTTCATCTGCATTGGAGCCATATACCGTGCAAAGGGTGAATTTTGTCTCCCCCACTAAACATTCAAGGATGGCCCACCGGCCATGGTTATCCACTAAAGAACGCCCCGGAAGGACTAAAGAGTGTCAAGCTAAAATAGCCACCCCTCGCGTCGTATCAGATTGTTTAGAGATAGCGAGTGTAGTATATCCCAGATCAGCTAATTTCTGGCGGTGGGTCCAGGAGATATGCGTCTCCTGTAATCAAATGATATCAGGATTAATAATTTTTAATTCAGCCTGAATCTTCTTGCGCTTATCATAATTGTTGAGGCCACAAACATTATATGTGACTGTTCTTATCCCCTTATTAGCCATGGACCGATATGTAATGAGTTATCAATAAGTTTAAACCTTTTCATAAGAAAAAACTGATAAACAAAAACAGAAAAAGAGTAAAAATCTGAAAATGTACTGTGGAACAAATTTTTAATTAAAGACCCCCCCCAGACCTTCCCACCCCCACCCCACAAAACCTTCCCTCGAACCCCCACCCCCCTACACCCTCCCTTCCCTGAGGCAATGGGACCTAAGCCCCTGTGATGGGAAGCTGGTGACGCTCCCTGCGGTGCCCCCCCCGGACCACCAACATACCAACCAAAAAAAAAAAAGACAACCTACGAAGAGGACCTATTTATATGCCCAACTTGTGCCTTTCCTGCTTCAGGAGCCAGACTTAAGTGAATGTAAGTAATCCTTGGCCTGAATTTCGGAAGAAAAAAACTTATTCTGGCCCTGATGCACAATTTTCAACTTTGCAGGATTAAAAAGAAATGCTTGACCCCCCTTAGCTTGAAAGAGAGTTATTAGTTGGCGGAGCTGCCACCTCCGGACAACTGTCTCGTGACAAAAGTCAGGCCTTACAAAGAAGTTAACCCCTTTGGCTGATCTCTTCTGATTAGGCCTAGCTAGATCATAAACAGCTTCTCGTGCAAGAAAATTATTTATAGAAATCAAAATGGCACGGGAGTAGGGAGTCTCTAGTCCAGGACGAGCAGCTTGCGGTTCACTATGGAAGGGAAAATGGTGGGCTCTCTGAATCTCGACCTCCCAGTCCCAGTGGGAGAGTTCAGGAAAAGCTTCTACAAACAACTGAATGACAAATTGTCTCGCATCGGCCCCTTCTGCCTCCTCCGGAATACCTAAAACCCGTAGGTTATTACGTCTCAACCGGTTTTTCAATTCAGCTAATTTCCATGAGACGTCTTCTTTTTGAGTCTTTAGCTCGTTGACCACTCCTCTCTGTGTTGCTACTTCGTCCTCTAAAATAGAAATACGAGATTCTGTCTCCCCTACTCTGGTGCCGATCTCAGAGCATGTCTTGCTTATGCGTCTAATTGCATTTTGCAGCTTACGGCAGGCCCCCTGCGTTTTGGCATTCTCAAGTCTTGACTCAGCCCTGTGGGAAAGCATTGTATCATAAATCATTTCAAGGGTAATCAGCTTATTAGGATCGGAAGAGCTAGCAGCGGCTGAGATCCCCTCACTCCCGTCGTTACCAATTGCTGGTGGTTGAGTGGTTGAGAACGAATAGTCCCAGGCCAGATTGGACACAGAACAAGAAGTTATACCACTGATAAAAGAACCGGAACATTCTTCTGATAAATGTTGGATGTGGTGGAGACGAAAAGGGCAACCTTTATTTCAGTTATCTTCACCATATTCTATACAACATTCCCCAGATTCGTCAAACCCTAGGCCACTGTAAGTAAGCAGATTTCAAATTAAAGTCAATGACAAGCCCTTTAGGCTTAGTTGGGCATTTTTTTTATTAGACATTAGGCTATTTATTAGACTATATGATTATCCTAGCATGAATAGTTGTTCCTTAATTCGTTTTCTTCTTTTCCTTCTTGTCTTTACAGGTGACTGGATGACCGGGACCACCAGATGAGTCCTCAGAAGAAAGTGAGAGTTCACAGGTAAGTGGACTGATTGAGGAGTTTTGCCTAACTGATCATTTCCCAGGGCAAGGGGTGAAGGTTAATATCAGGAAAGTCCTTTGTAGACCAACCAACAATACCCAAAGTGATTATCTTGCCATTCTATGTTATATAGATTGAAGGGACAAGTAGTGTAGCGAGTTCAGTGGGAAGTAGGATTCTTTCTCTCTCAAAATAGTTTTCAGTTAAAAATTATCCACCGCAAATCCATATGGAGTGTTAGACCAAGTTACTCTTTGGTAACTGACCCCGGCTGGTAATAAGGCAAATGAAAATTTGTGCCATGCATTGAAGCGATTAGAGAATAAAAAGAGTAGAAAACCAAGGATGTCCCAAGAAAGGTGCAGAGACTGCTCTTGCTGCCCCAATATAATCAAATGTGCAATTTAGTAAGATCTATTATGTCCAGCTAGACCGTGTGCTATCTTCCCTTTACACATTTTTATCACCCTCCACCTGCCTCCCGTATTGTCCCAGGATACGCTACCATACCTGGAGAAGACACGCTCCTCCAGAAGCGTGGTGGGGCTTAAGGCTGATTCGGTGGTCCTCAGGTTCCATTGCAGCTTCTCTCTTTCCACATGCTTCAGACTCCTCCCTCGTCTTTGAGTTGCTTCTTTCTCCTTTCCTCCAGGTTACTTCGTCCTCTGACTTTTCTGCTTCTGCCTCCATAGAGCGAGACTCGGTGTCTAACGTCATCTCTTTAGTAGTTGGGAATTTAAAGGGATCACCTCCTTTAAGTTCCTCTTTGTCACTTTCCTCACTCCAAGGGAATTCAACAATGGAGGCGTTTTAGGGAATCTTTACACTAGGTGTCTGACCTGTCTGCCCGGTCTGTGGAAAAAAGGTATACAGGATGGTTGCTGTTCGTCTGGGGATGTGCCATGGGGCTTCTTTATTGGAGTTCTCTAGGTAAGGATCGCTTTCCCCCTCCTCCTCCTGACAATCACATAATTGCAATGACCAGTTCCGGATCTTTGAATATCAATAAGTACACTGGGAAATGGAGTTTTAAGAATGGCCAGTTGCCACGGATGATGATTTTGATGATGATTTTACTGAGCATGTCAATGAGGTAACACTTTCTTTTTCTTTTTTTTTTAGAGTTTTATATAGCGTGAACTTGACCCGAATGGGTATCAGAGTGCTTTACATTGCACCAGTTGCATTGCACGAGGACACAATCATCATTTTTTGTTGGGCACGGGGAGATTAGGTGATTTGCCCAGAATCACAGGATGTTCAGCGTCATTGCCGAGACTCGAACCCAGTTCCTCAGATTCGAGGTCGACCACCGTAGCCATTAGGCCAACTCCTCTCCCTCTTTGGAAGGTGAGATCACCTTAAAGCAGGTAATGCCTGCGATCATGATTGTTGCCATTGATTTTGCAGCAGAAAGATTAAACGGACTGCAGGCTAAGTACAAGTATACCAGCAAGCACAGATCCAGAAAGAGACAGCAGTCACACAACCCTTAGGCTCTGGCTTTCATTGAGTTTGAAGCTGCCAAAGCACACATTCTTGAGTGTCCCATCATTACCGAATATTTTGTCCCTTACAAGAATCTTAGTGACATTGAAATGTAAAAATTGCAATACCCAAGTGCACTATGGGAAGGTTTATAAATGCGTTGGCAATAAAGGCTGATGAAATGATGTGGAAGTCAAACATGCAAGCCTTTGCAAAGCACACGTAAAGAAGGAACAAGTCATGGTGACTCAGGACACCAAACCCAGGCCTAGCATGCCTGCATCTGCTCCCTCAGCCTACATAGTCATGACATATTTGCTCTTTTGCGCGTCAGCTCAGTGGTTTTTACATGTGCTGCACCATCCTGGAAGTTTATCCAGTAGCCTACTTGGCAATATTAGAGGATCCTGGTATTCTCAACCCATATTTCAAGGCTAGATAATAATACACAAGAAAATGGTCTGAATCTTATCTAACAGGCTTGCCGGGGTGTAATTTGCCAGACAAGTGTCTATAAGAGCTCACTTAATGTAAACGGCTCTATTTGAAAGGGGATTCTCCGAAAGGCATTCTAAAATAAAGTTAATCCCTGGCCTGAGCTCCAAATGCATAATGCAAGGATGAAAAACTTGTAAACCAGAAGTCTTCAGTTACATAGGTTTAAGGCTTTAGAGTGCATTGTTTGCTGCCCTTTGCAATCATATGTATGTGTACATGTTTGATTTTTATAAAGTACAAACCATGTTGTTTGGCAACAGAGCACTGTACAGGGGCAAGCCCCAGTGGGAGGGAAAAAAGGAGGTGGTAGTGCTAGTAAAAGAGGTGATGAGTAAGACTTTCTCAGGTAGTGTGTCTCGAAGTGGTGAGTTTTCAGCTTTCTCCTAAATTATAGGAGGGTTGGTGCTGTATCATATCAGATGGGACATTTTCCAAGATCCTGGGGGCATAGGCTGAGAAGGTGTCTATTCTTGTTTTCTTCTTCCTGCAGTGTTTAGTCTGTAATCTGGAAATGTCCTAGCCCCACGTATGTATTTGACCTCCAGATGTTAATAGTTTGTTAGCTAGGTAAACTGGGGTCTTGGTGGAGAGATCATTGTAAGTGTTGCAGCTGATCTTGACGATGATCTGGGCTTACAGGGGGAGGAAGTATAGATCACTTAGTGCAAGAGAGATGTGGCTGCATTTTTTCAGCCCTCTGATGAGCAGTGCTAATGAGTAAAGGATGCCTTTCCTGGCACAAAGATTGGTCTCTTACTACTCCACTACCCCGTTTTGGTGATTCATAAGGATCCGTCCATGGCACTCTATTGTGCTCTTGTACCTCTTCTTCTTTCATCCCCTTTTAAGTTTGCACTGATAATTTGCTAATCTTTTCCCTTCCGACACTTTACACCCCAACTTCACAATTTTTAAGTGGAACCTGGGCAGCACATGTGCTGCTCTGGGGCATGCTGTTTTGGAGTATGGAATTAAAGCCCCGCCCACTCTCCGCCCATGTTTGTCATTGACTTTTGTCATTGTCCTACATAAATGCTAGCTTCTGATTCATTAATAGGCTTGTTAGTCCCTCCTTAGTACTGCCTTGTCTTCATTTGTAACCTCCCATGAGGACTAGACGTTTTACTTCGGTTGTTCCACGGTACGTCTTTTTTAGTTGGTAAGCACTATTTTCTTCAATGAATTTCTCCTACTGCAGGCACAACATGCTTTCCTGCAACATTCAGCGCCCCATGCACGCTTTCACTTTCAGAGCAGCCCGGGACAAAGGAACCCACTTATTTGAATAGGTCTCGCATTTACAAGAGTTTGAGGTATTGCATCGAGAATGACAATGCCTTTTATTTATGTGTTAAGTAGCAAAACAGATACATAAAAGGCATTGTCATTTACAATGCCAATAGTAAGACCTATTGCATTGCAAATGATTGTTCTATTTCCTCCTAGCTTTATCACTTTATGAAGTTATATTCCAGCACTCCTATTCTTTCTGCCTTGTTGATTATCTTGCTTGCACCCTGTAATTTCCTAGTTAATTATGCAATTGACTTCCTTTTCAAACTTTCTCCTACTGTTCATATCGCTCCTGCCCATTACCTCGACTTATCTTCAAATATTAAACTTTCCTAATTGTGTATCATCTTCAAATCTCTTGATGGACGGGCTTCATCTTAAAGTTCTTTGTCTTGAGCACTGCCATGCTCCTTCCCTCAACCTTTGCTCTGGTCACTGTTCCCTGCATGTTCGTGTTTCTGCCCTTTTACTTTTTCAGTCCTAAACTTTCAAATTGGTTTTCTCTTTATGTTCACCATGCTCAAATACTTTTTGCCAACTTGTTATAATCTTGACTTATAATTGATATTATCGTATTGTTTACTATTTCAGTGATTTGCTGAAAGCTCTACACAAAGTCAACACTCTACAGTTAAGGACAGACATAGCGTGTGACCTATAGAGCGGGTAGCATATCGTATGTTGCACTAACATTTGTTACAAGTCAACATTCAGTTTCACTCTATCTTATAATTTACGTATTGAGTGCAGAATTTATAAACGTACTCCCACCTCTTCTTACCTGCATGCGTTGCATTCCAAAAAGCACTGGAAGTGTTCTGGTAGTAAACATTTATAAATCCAAACCCAACCAAAATGCTAATGGAACGGGATTTGCAATCGCCACATTTTCAAGACCCACAACCATAGCAGCACCATAGTAATTTGAAGGGTATAATATACACAACAGCCTCTTACAGGACATACAACATGTAATAGAGAAAACCATAGGACACGAACTTGATGCACTTCCGGCTCTGGTGGCTTACAGGACTAATACTCCACTACCCCCCACCCTGCCTCTCGTCCCCCCCCACCCTCTGCGAGCCCCCACTGCCACTGAAGGGTCCTGTGTTTGACCTCATGGACACACGTTCAACTCCCGGCAGTCACACTCATCCTTTCATCCTTCTGAGTTCGATAAAATGAGTACCATTGAGTTTGGTAACAATACACATCTGTCATGCAACGCCAAGATACCCTTGGGTGAACGTGCGCTTTACAAATACACGTTATGTTATGCTCTTAAAAGGCCTAGAACTAAAAGTACTAAGGTGCTTACTGCCCCAAATCTGCATGCCCCAGTATTTACCAGACATTTTTCCCACCAGATAAATATCAGCAGGTTTGACCTGCCGAAATGTATCGAAGGTATGAAGGTTTTATCACACCCAGTATATACCTGGTGTGATAAAAATCGCAAAACTTAAAATTAAGCCAGCTGTGGTACAGAAGTTAGCACACATATCGGCAATTTTCCAGTCACTCTTCAGGAGGGCCGAAAAATTATTGCATGAATATTCCTGATAAAGGAACACAAGAAATGGCAGAGTTTACTTGTATTAATATAGAAAAGCGCATTAACATTTTCTTAAGTGGATCTGCTTTCAGATTTAAAATTGGAAATGCAAGTTTCATTTTTTCAGAGTAGGTGTTATGAAAAGAAAACGGTGCAGGCAAATAAAAAAACAATTATATTAAATCACAAATGTAAACAATTTGTCAAATTTAAGTGGAAAATTAAGCAGGGAGTCTCAAATTATTTTTGGAATCACGTTAATGTTCAATGTAAATTCAGAATTAGATTGAACATCATTAATATTTTAAACGAGTGGGGGGTGAATTAAATAATGGAAAAATTAATTGAGGCAAGTTAGAATGTGCTTGGACATATTTTAGGCTATATTCGATCCAGAACCATGAATACTTTATTGCCTGAACGAGGATAGTCATTCTTTATGTAAAGCTGGACACTTATTGGCACATAAGTTTGTACACATCCTGAGTACTCAAAATGAACAATCACATTACGCATTACACAGGAACGAATTTCTATTTATGTACCACAAGCTATTGAGGGTTATTCAAAGCAGATTTTCAGAACTGTTGCTCTGTATAAGGAAACAAGTGTAGAGCCTATCTCCTTCAGTAGATGTCAGCAGCGGCCCATGCAGGTAAGAGTAGTGGGACCAGTTGGGGGGATTTCGACAGACGACCATGAGGGAAAATGAAGTAAATAAATTAAATAATTAATTTTCCCTCTTTGTCATCTGTAAAACCCGTCCGCCCCCCATCCGGCCCCACTGCCCTACTGCTCTTACCTGCATGGGCTGCGGCTGGTGGATATGCCTTGAGGAGGCAGGTCAGAAGAGGGGATTTATTGCAGTCACTCATTTGGTAAACCATGAGCTATTCACATCATCATATTATCAATTAGAACATGCAATAGCATGTTGATGCCAGCGTCCTCAATGAGCAAGTGCAGAAGGACACTAACTTACAGCAAAGATCTGCTTTCCACAATTCAGAATTATGTGACAGAATAACACTCTTTATCCAGGTGATTAACTTATATTTTGCTGCTGTTTCTTATCCCATCTCAAGCTGCTAGTTAACAGGTTACGCTACACAGCCTGCTAACCAACATTGCATAGCAACTGCATTCTGCAAAAGTGCATGTTACCTTTTTTCAGTGAACTCTTATACCCCAATCACACGTGGAATGGAAGGTTATGAGGTAATTGTCGGTTCCGGTACATAGTGAAACCAGAGCCCTTATTACACAAAGGGCACACTTTTCCTGCTTGTGCCATGGTGCACCTTTAAACAGGTGAGACATACAAAAATAGGGAGAGTGTGCCCTATTACAGAGAATGCGCTGCCCTCAGGGCAGCTGCAAACTCGTGCTGCCCTAGGAGCAGTGCATTCAAGCAAAAAACGGAGCAGCTGCTTCAAAGCCGATCCAAGTTTCACTGTGGTGGTAACAACCCATCTGCACTTTGAGGAGGGATTAGAAATTATTTTGCCGGTGTGTGAATGAATGAATGAATATTAGCCCTATAAAGCGTGAACTTTGCCCGAAGGCGTCAAGGCACTGCAGAAAGGGCCATCAGGCTGACATGTACGTAGAGCTCATACTGGAGGGCTGGTAAAAAGCCAGTTCTTCAAAACCTTACGGAAGAGAGAATGAGACACTTGACCAGAAATTGAAGAGGGGAGGGAATTCCAGAGCCTAGCAGCAGCAACGGAGAAGGCTCTGCCCCCCCCCATCTAACTCTCTTAAACCTAGGAACCACCAACAGATTTTTACTGGCGGATCTTAAGTGCTTGGAGGGGACCCATCGTCTAAAAAGCCCTTTAATGCCTTCTGAACCTAGACTGTAAAAGGGCTTATGAGTAAGGCAAATGGCCTTAAACAGAATTCTCTGATTTAAAGGGAGCCAATGCAGCTGACTGACAGAAGCCGAGACAGAATGGGATTTAGGAAGGTCCATCACTTGACTTGCTGCGGCATTCTGCACCAGCTGCAGGCGATGGACAAGCCCTTTGTTAATACCCAGATAGAGGTTGTTACAATAGTCCAGTCTAGATAGCCAGGGCAACAACTGCCTGCTTTCGAGTAGCAAAAGAAAGAAATTGAAACTTTTTCCTGAGAATCCTGATGATCCCAAAGCATGTGGACAAAGTTCTATTAAGCTGGGGACCCAGGGAGAGAGAATTGTCCACTATAACACCAAGATTTTTCCCTTGGGACACTGAGCAAGGGCCAAACGTATCAGGCCACCAGACATTGGACCAAATATGCTGTTGATTTCTAAACATCAAAACCTATGTTTTGTCTCCGTTAAGTCTGACATAGCTCTCCACCATCCAAGAGGAGACTGCCTGCATGCAGTTTTTAAAATTGGGGTCCGAGGCCTCTATGCTGTTAGTGATAGACACGATCATTTGGGTGTCATCAGCAGAGGACAGCACCTCCAGCCCAAAGGATCTAACGACCCTGGCCAGAGGGGCAATATAAATGTTACAAAGAGTCGGACTCAATGAGGAGCCCTGAGGGACTCCACAGAACAAATGGTTAGGGGCCGAAAATAATGTATCCATTTTTACTATTTGAGCCCGATCATTGAGAAATGAAGTTAGCAGCTTTAGAGCATGGCCTCCCACCCCCATTTCCTTAAGCCGTTCCATCAGTCTCAGGGGGGATATTGTGTTGAAGGCTGCCGTAAGGTCCAGAATAATAATAGCGTGGTGTGACCAGCGTCAACCTGAACGCCGATGTTGTTGATTACATAGGTTAACGCTGTCTCTGTGCAGTAAGTGACTGCACCCACCAGCAACTGGATGTGTGGGGATCGCCTTTCCCCCCTCCGAAGGGTTGCCATCAGGGGGCGAACTAACAGTGTGCCACCTTTTTGTGGTGCACTTTCAGTGTGCCTGTATGAGGCCAACCTCCAATGCAAATGAGGGAATTCCCTCTTCAGATATGCGCCAACACTATCAGTATTGCAGAAGGGGCAGCATAATCATCTGCAACCCATTCTGGAATACCAAAGTGCCCCGGGGGCACACAAAATGGGCACACATGCCTGTTGCATTACTCGGGCACTTTCTGTAATACGGCCCCTGAAAGTGAGGTGTTTACCTGGTTTGGTAAATACCTCCTGTAGTGTCTTGAGAGTTAGCAATGATGGAATCCTTTTGGCTCCTGATGGACTCCGTAGAACTGGGATGCAAGTAGTTAGAGTATAGTAAATGCAGGTTTAGAAAGTTGAGTTTGCGGTTATACGAAGAAGAACAAAGACGTGTTCTACTAAGCTCTGTGTGTGACATGGTCATTGGCAGGTCCCAAGGCTGGGGCGGACACTACACCTCCTAATCTAAATTTTTACTCAGAAAGGGGGTACCACAGTCATGATTCAGTGTATGGCACCATATTCTGCATGCCCATGTAATGACTGGATAGTTTTTCCCAGTACATTTTTCGAGCTTAGACCTGCTGAATTTGACATTGGGAAATTCACTGTTTCTTAGCCCATCTCAAGCTGCTAGTTAGCAGGATACGCCAAACAGCCTGCTAACCAACATTGCATAGCAAATACATTCTGCAAAAGTGCATGTTACCTTTTTTCAGTGAACTCTTAGACCCCAATCACAACTGGAATGGAAGGGTATGAGGTAATTGTCGGTTCCGGTACATAGTGAAACCAGAGCCCTTATTACACAAAGGGCACACTTTTCCTGCTTGTGCCATGGTGCACCTTTAAACAGGTGAGACATACAAAAACAGGGAAAATGTGCCCTCTTACAGAGAATGCGCTGCACCAGCTGCAGGCGATGGACAAGCCCTTTGTTAATACCCAGATAGAGGTTGTTACAATAGTCCAGTCTAGATAGCCAGGGCAACAACTGCCTGCTTTCGAGTAGCAAAAGAAAGAAATTGAAACTTTTTCCTGAGAATCCTGATGATCCCAAAGCATGTGGACACAGTTCCAATTAACCTGGGGACCCAGGGAGAGAGAATTGTCCACTATAACACCAAGATTTTTCCCTTGGGACACTGAGCAAGGGCCAAACGTATCAGGCCACCAGACATTGGACCAAATATGCTGTTGATTTCCAAAGATCAAAACCTATGTTTTGTGTCCGTTAAGTCTGACATAGCTCTCCACCATCCAAGAGGAGACTGCCTGCATGCAGTTTTTAAAATTGGGGTCCGAGGCCTCTATGCTGTTAGTGATAGACACGATCATTTGGGTGTCATCAGCAGAGGACAGCACCTCCAGCCCAAAGGATCTAACGACCCTGGCCAGAGGGGCAATATAAATGTTACAAAGAGTCGGACTCAATGAGGAGCCCTGAGGGACTCCACAGAACAAATGGTTAGGGGCCGAAAATAATGTATCCATTTTTACTATTTGAGCCCGATCATTGAGAAATGAAGTTAGCAGCTTTAGAGCATGGCCTCCCACCCCCATTTCCTTAAGCCGTTCCATCAGTCTCAGGGGGGATATTGTGTTGAAGGCTGCCGTAAGGTCAAGAATAATAATAGCGTGGTGTGACCAGCGTCAACCTGAACGTGGATGTTGTTGATTACAAAGGTTAACGCTGTCTCTGTGCAGTAAGTGACTCCACCCACCAGCAACTGGATGTGTGGGGATCGCCTTTCCCCCCTCCGAAGGGTTGCCATCAGGGGGCGAACTAACAGTGTGCCACCTTTTTGTGGTGCACTTTCAGTGTGCCTGTATGAGGCCAACCTCCAATGCAAATGAGGGAATTCCCTCTTCAGATATGCGCCAACACTATCAGTATTGCAGAAGGGGCAGCATAATCATCTGCAACCCATTCTGGAATACCAAAGTGCCCCGGGGGCACACAAAATGGGCACACATGCCTGTTGCATTACTCGGGCACTTTCTGTAATACGGCCCCTGAAAGTGAGGTGTTTACCTGGTTTGGTAAATACCTCCTGTAGTGTCTTGAGAGTTAGCAATGATGGAATCCTTTTGGCTCCTGATGGACTCCGTAGAACTGGGATGCAAGTAGTTAGAGTATAGTAAATGCAGGTTTAGAAAGTTGAGTTTGCGGTTATACGAAGAAGAACAAAGACGTGTTCTACTAAGCTCTGTGTGTGACATGGTCATTGGCAGGTCCCAAGGCTGGGGCGGACACTACACCTCCTACTCTAAATTTTTACTCAGAAAGGGGGTACCACAGTCATGATTCAGTGTATGGCACCATATTCTGCATGCCCATGTAATGACTGGATAGTTTTTCCCAGTACATTTTTCGAGCTTAGACCTGCTGAATTTGACATTGGGAAATTCTGGCTAATTATAACGTGCTACAATCACCCTCCTATTTGGAATTCTAATCCTGTGCAAACCTGTGTTTACACATTAATTGGAATTTTACTGCCCACTCGTGATCTGGCCTCTGAAGCAGTTATTAAAACTCTCCTTTTACAGAGAGTATATTTTAAAAGTTTTAGTTGTGGTTTTAGATTGCACTACATCTGTAACTGAGAAAAATGACATTTACCCTTGTTATGCATTCTTTCCTGGAGGTTTGGATACATAACTTAAGCAGGAGAAAATTATTTCCTTAAAAATGTCGTCTGTAAAGTTTATTAGTTCTTTGCTGATATTTGAAAAAAGCCGTCCTTAGAGTAAACATTCTATTTATGTAAAATGATGAGTGGAAAAGAAAATGGAAGAAACAGTGCTGCACATATCGCGCTATTAAAATTATGTATCTTGTGCCAGATATCTCACATTCCCAATGCATCAAGAAACGCAATTTACAAATCTTAAAAGTCTGTGCATCATAAATAAAGCAAGCACAGCAATTGTCTCTGAAATAATTGGTTTATTTAAAACCAAATGGCTCTATTTACTGAATAACATCCTCTTTGTGGAAATAAACGTATGCTAATTATCAGGGCCATTTAGAGATATATTCGTCAATCATTTGGGGCAGTATCGCATATACGGTACCAAAGCCGTTGTCTAATAATATTTGCAGGTGCTACAGGTGATAATAAAGATAAGATCCTGGAGAGTTTATCTAGAGCTACAAAGTGCAAAGAACCCTAGGGCCATATTATCAAGGAACGGCGATAACATTATCGCCTCTTTAGCGGCAGGAAACTGCCACTAAAGCAGCGATAATAGGCTTGATAATATGCCCTTGTGAATTCCCATAGAAGCCCAGGTTCTGGTGTGAACCTGGGCTTCTATGGGAATTCACAAGGGCATATTATCAAGCCCATTATCGCCACTTTAGCGGCAATTTCCTGCCGCTAAAGCGGCGATAATGTTAACGCCGTTCTTTCATAATATGGCCCCAAGAAATTACAAGGCAATTGCTGCTTGATAACTCTCAATTCCCCTCCTTGGGGCCTTTCTAATGCAGGAGCTTGCACACAAAGGCCCTAATTTTGATTGGACGGAGGGTGTAATTTACGTAATTTGCTGCAGCATAATTACATCAAAATCATGTAAGATTACGTGGAATTATGTGAAGAGCATATTCAGCATTTAGCATTATTTTCCTACTACAAAATTAAACTTTGCGTCCAAAATATACCTAAGGATGTATTTTGCGCTAAGAAAATAGAGCTAAATGCAACAGAACACGAACAGCAGAAGTCAACAGCCGCTCAAACCCATTAAGTTATTTATCCCCGAATATCACACTCAAGGCCCTAATTTTGATTGCACGGAGGGTGTAATTTACGTAATTTGCTGCAGCATAATTACATCAAAATCATGTAAGATTACGTGGAATTATGTGAAGAGCATATTCAGCATTTAGCCTTATTTTCCTACTACAAAATTAAACTTTGCGTCCAAAATATATCTAAGGATGTATTTTGCGCTAAGAAAATAGAGCTAAATGCAACAGACCACGAACAGCAGCAGTCAACAGCCGCTCAAACCCATTAAGTTATTTATCCCCGAATATCACACTCAAGGACCACATGACATCCTGAATAGAGGGAACATTTTGAAACTCTTTTAAAATATCCCTGAACTGCGTCACATCGAATCCAACGATATAATTTCGATCGAATTCAAACCCATTGGAAATAATCAACTCACCGAACCAACGTTAATCACCTTCTCAACTGTAGTAATCAAAGAGCAGGTTTTACAAATGTCCGATTTACTTAACACATGGGGAATTAAAATAGTCCAACAAGCAGAACCACGGTACCCATTGGTCCTTGCAAAATCTCCGGCATCATTAGACCAACCAGGACCACCATTACACTCAATACTAAGATCTGCCAAAGGCCGATCCCTAGGAAGGGCCACATGCCCTGAAACAGAGGACATCAAAATAACGACGTCTGACTGGGCCTGTCTGCCAGCTGCCCTGGACGGGGGAAATCATAATTGAACTGGTATTCTACCCGGTCTCTCAGTATGCTCATGGAATATCAACGGTCTCACCCCGAAACTTCAATCTATCGATGTGGTAAAGTTCTTAAAAAACCACGAGGTAATACTATTGCAGGAAACATGGTCCCTGGTCAGTCTTCCAATAGAAGGTTATCTGGAATATAGAGTCCCCGCTCAGAGGCTGCATCAATCTGGCCAACCCAGCGGGGGTCTCACAATCTATATTTCAGCCAAGTTAAACGTCAATATCGCTCAACTGACATTCAAGGATGATTGGATCTCCGGCGTAAGGATAGATAACATCAAAAACACTGACCAATTGATCTTGATCAACGTTTATATCGCACCAAGTACCAGGGAGAAAAAAACCGAAGTTCAACCACCTAATTCAGACCCTGTGTAATATAGAAAGTAATTACAAAAGTCCTGCCTGTCTAGTATCTGGTGATTATAACACAAACCTTTTTCAAGAACTTCCCGAAGAATACGCTGCACCATGGCCAGACATCCTAGAACAAACAAAACCTGTCAGCACCAAATACAGCAAACTCGGTGAATATATGGTGCTACAATTCAGTGCTCTGGGCTACACAATCTTGAATGGTCGTTTCCCAAGGACAATCAACCGAACTGGACAAGATAAAATGGTCATACTCATTCTCATAAACTACACCATCTGTAACAAGGAAATCCTCCTCATGATCGAGAATTACACCATAGCTGCTCGAGGTGACAGTGATAACCGTCCCCATGTGATCACTATGTCATTTCACCTAGCACATCATGCTGTGACAAGCCAAACTTCAGAAGGAGATTATACCGAAAATCTCAAAAGGTTGAAATGGTCAGACCAAATCATACCAGCAATAATGAGCAAATGCAGGGTCTTGCAAGATATAAGGAGTACAGACGAGCTATCGCCAATTACAGCGTGGGATCTCTTCTCCCGGGAACTGCTCAAAAACTCTACACGTACTTCAGGAAAAACCAAAAAATGCAACCCAGTAATAATAACAAGAAATTAAAATCAATACGTAACAGTACATTCAGACAAGTTCATAGGCACCCCGGGGAAGATCACAAACTCAATAAATACAAGGAAGCCCAGAAAGCTCTTCGACAAGCAATATTCCTTGAAAAAAACTAACGTTCTGAACAGTTTTGGCTAAAACTGATACACGCAAGTAGAAGTCATAATCCAAAATCCTTCTGGTCACTCGTCAACTTCAAAATACATAAGCAAGGAGGACAAAGTAGCGCTAATATCTCCGAAGCCGAATGGGCATTCTACCTAACAACCCATTGTGAGGGACAAGAAAAAGAAGCTGGTCCATTGGCCAAGCCCCTGGTAATGGCCCAACAATCCAACGGCTGCCAACCATCAGGTACAATGGATGTAGGCTCCCCAAAGAAAAAAGTCGAATCAAACACAAGGACGCTACTGGCAACTAATACTAAAGCCTCGTTCCAACCCGCAGAACCATTCCAATATTCATTCACAACATTGGGAATTACTGCGGAAAAAATAGTTCAAACTATAACTGAGGGCTGCTCAGATGGAGCCCCAGGGCCAAATGGCCTACCCCAGTCTTTGTTTAAAAAAAACAGACACAGAATTTTGGGCCCATCAACTGGCACCCCTTTTTTCCTACTGCTGGTCCAACTCGGTATTACCAGAATCATGATGCGGTGCCATCATACACCCAATTCATAAAGGAAGCAAGAGATCAGACCCAAAAAATTATAGGATGATTACTCTACTGGACGTAGAATCAAAATACTATGCCAAACTGCTCCTTTAAGACCTGGTGTCCTGGGCAATAAAAGATCATCTAATACCTTTTAACCAGACAGGATTTGTGCAAAAATCAGGCACCATAATAAATTTGCTTGCCATATCTGTTCTGTTGGACAAAGCGGCTTCATCAGGATCGCTAATGCATGGCTGCTTTGTGGACTTTAAGGCCGCCTTTGACCGTGTACCCCACAGCCTATAATGGCTCAAGTTGCAGAAATGGGGGATTCCACCAATGCTTCTTCGAGCCATAATCGCGCTTCACACCAACACATGGATCAGCATAAAACTTGGGGATGGATCATATACCTCAAGAAAAATACAAACATCACGCAGAGTGAAACAATGTTGTGTGTTGGCGCCCCTT
This sequence comes from Triturus cristatus, assembly GCF_964204655.1. Taxonomy (NCBI): domain Eukaryota; kingdom Metazoa; phylum Chordata; class Amphibia; order Caudata; family Salamandridae; genus Triturus; species Triturus cristatus. The sequence goes on along the minus strand of NC_140589.1, from coordinate 805,153,659 downwards.
CTTTTCAATCTCTTTATTTCCGACTTGTCGGAGTTACTCGATGAAGTTAATTCTCATCCACCAAAACTCGCCAGGGTAAGAGTTAGTAATCTGTTGTACGCAGACGACTTAGTCCTGCTAAACCACACCAGGGTCGGATTGCATAGACTTCTTGATCGATTGTCCCTTTATACCACCGGAAACAAACTGGAATTGAACTTAACAAAGACAAGGGCAATCACTTTTGGGTCAAGGAAATACCGAGGCGGTGGTTGGTTATACGACGATAAAAGTGTTGATAGAGCCGTCTCATATAAGTACCTGGGGGTCCACATGGACAGAAGGGGCGCATTCTCCAAACATAGAGATGAGGTAGAAGCCAAAGCCTTGAAAATCCAGGTGGCATTTAAGGCCCTTGCCAGGCAACTGTCTGGGCCCAGCCTGACTCCACTCATAACATTTATGAAGGCAAAAATTATCAACAAGAATATTCAAACAAGTGTTGAGCCTTCTGAAATCTTCATCTCCTGCTCAAATACGTCTTAAGTTTGGCCTTCAAGACCACCAAGCAGTAGAAGCTGGAGCATTCATCAGGCTGTGCAATAAGTTGCGCACCTCCAGAAAAGGAAGCCTGGAGGCCTTCCTGTGGCAGGAAATCTCAGCCAGTCAACTTGGAAGATCATACCGGTGTTATCTGTGAGACTCCATAAAACTCCTGGATTCAGAAGAAATCGGGAGCTCGAATCCATCGCAGCAGGCACTCAAAATCCACATCAAAAGGAATGTCCACCTCTGGTCCTTCCACTCGGATAGAGCCCAACTGGCCCAACATAAGCATGCCTGGACAATTGTATCACGGTTCAAGCCAGGGACTATGGCCCCATATTTGCCAAGCACGTACTCCGTGCTGTGGAAAAAAAGATTCATGGCCCTCAGAATGGGCGAATGGCCATTCTTGCACCATCTGCCGAGCTGGCAATGCGTAAACTCCAATGTAATGTTCAGAGGGTGCGGGAGTAGCAAGGAAACAATTGAGCATGTGGCATGTCTCTGTCCCACATTACTCAACGACATTGACATTACGCTTAGCCTCAGCCGCAGGAGTCAGTTGTAACGGGGCCACTACCTGTTCCATGGGTACTTGCTGCTGCCTACTCAGGGACATTTGCTGATACTAATATTTTCTTCGTTGCTGCTAGTTCACTGACCGGATTTCGGTCTTTTACTGTGTTTATAGTGTCTTTTACTGTGTTTACTGTGTTTTTATCTGCACTCTGAACCGCATACCCTCATTTAAAATCAGAATTCACTCACCTGCCGCTTGAGCAGGATCTTTCTCTCTCTCTCTTCCTAGTCACGAGCGCCATCTTGGATCGGTCAAGAGCCTAAACTTTGAGCGCCATCTTGGATCGGTCTAGATCCTAAACTTTGAGCGCCATCTTGCAACATGCATTTACGCTCTCAGACGGGGAGACTATAAAACACAGAGTCATGCTAGCGCGCAGCACGCGCGCGCAGCATGCGTGCCACAGGCGCGCCAGAGGCAAGCCCGTCTGCGCCCGCCCGCGACCGGACTCGGCCCAGGGCCATAACTTCTGGCCCTCCACTATGCTATTCTTCCCTACAACTAAGACAGTTGAACCCTGGCCATTCCGACCGACACTGCATTACTCGGCCTCCCTCCACTGCAGTGGGCAATACCCCCACCCCTTGCCCTGGGTGTCAATACCAACTTCCGCAACCTCGTCTTCCTGGCTCCTCAGCCTTAGACCCCCCTAGCAATATACCTTTTCATGAATTGCATATCACTCAGCCCCATGGTTATCGAGCAGCGCTCATTAATACGCGCTCTCTTCCCTGTCACAGCCTACAGATCAGCGAGTTTATTCTCGCCCATGATCTTGATTTCCTTTTTGCCACTGAAACCTGGGGAGATGCTGGTTTAGGACCGGACTTTTGTCTGGCAACCCCTGAGGGCTATAGTGTCGCTAGGCATGATAGACATATAGGAAGAGGTGGCGGACTTGCTATCATTTACAAGAATCTCTATCGCACTACACTCGATCCCATACAGTCCATTAACTGTGAAGCAGCCACCTTTGCTATTAATATTAATCACATACAAGCCCTCAAGGGAATTTTGCTATACCGACCTCCTGGGCCCCGAAATTCTTTCCTTGCCACACTCTCTGATTTTAATGATCTTATCATAAGTTCGCCGGAATACATGATCTTAGAAGATTTTAACTTCCCTCTGGAAGAACAGGGCAACCACGAAACCACTCAACTCACTGATGATCTCCTAACCTTAGGACTTCAACAATTGGTGAAGGGAACTACACACCAGGCGGGGCACATATTAGATGGTCTGTTTACCAATAACTCAGACATCTTTGTACAGGATATTCTTCCTCTCACCTGGTCAGATCACAGGGCCATTATCTTTGGGATCCATACACGGCACGCTAACCCTCCCCATTCCAGGCCACGAAATAGGTTAGGGACCCGTGCTTGGAAAAATGCGAATATCCATCAGATGGCAGATATCCTGACACTATCCTTTCCTATGGGGATAGCCAATCCTGTCTTCTCAGCCTCCGACTTCCAAGACTGGATTCGGAATGCTGCTGATCAGGTGGCGCCGGAGAAGTTTACGCGACCTAACAGATTATCCCCTTCGGCGGTTTGGTATACCGAAGAGCTTAGGCTCCACCGACAACATTGCAGGAACTTAGAAAGGCGCTGGAGGAAATTTTACTGCCCCATAGCCAAGCATTCCTACAAAGACGCCCTGACAATATACAAAAAGGCTATCATTGCCCGAAAAAGTGCATTTTTCTCGGCTCAAATCGAGAATGCCAGCAACTCTGCTAGAGAGCTGTTTTCAGTGTTCACCACTCTGTCCACCCCCTCCACGGGACCTGGGGTCGAACCCTCTCAGTCTCTCTGTAATGCTCTGTCCAGCTTTTTCACCACTAAGGTAGCAGATATATACTCATCCTTTGCAGGGAACGCAGAGACAAGATCCAGAGTCTGCAGTGATGTAGAACCCGCCACCGATCATGATCCCTTCTCTTCCTTTGCTCCCATTACGCATGATCAAATCAGCAGACTTATCTTTACTACCAAGTCTGGCTCCCCCTTAGACCCCTGCCCTCCTTCAGTGATGGCTAACCTTAGCGAGGTGATCTCTTATCCACTTATGAAAATCTGTGACACCGCATTTCAAACTGGTCACTATCCAGATCTTTGGAAGAAGGCCGTGATCAAACCTCTCCTGAAGAAACCCTCCCTGGACCCCACAGCTCTGGCTAGCTATAGACCAATAGCGTGTCTCCCCTTTCCTGCCAAAATATGCGAATCGCTGATGAATAAACAACTCTCAGAGTTCATCGATACTCACCAACTTCTCGACGAAACGCAGTTTGGCTTTAGGAAAGGGCATGGAACTGAGACCGCTTTAATAAAAGCTTCAGATGAGATTAGAGCCATTATGGACCAGGGAGGTGCGGCTGTCCTGATTCTGCTGGATTTGTCCGCAGCCTTTGACACGGTCGACCATGATATTCTGGTCGACCGTGTCACAGCCCTGGGGATAAACGGTATGGCTAGAAATCTCATTTCATCTTTTCTTGCCTACCGTACCCAGACAGTGAAGTTGGGTAACTTCTATTCTCCTGTCTCTGCACTCCCCTGTGGAGTCCCACAGGGCTCCTCGCTAAGTCCAACGCTATTTAATATCTATGTAGCAGACTTAGCTAGGGTAATAAAGGCCCATGGGCTGCGACTTACATCCTACGCAGATGACACCCAACTGGTTCTGGCAATACACAAGGACGGCCCAGTGGTGGCAGCTAATTTCCAAAGCGCCATGCTTGCTGTCAGTACCTGGATGTCCTCCAACTGTCTGAGGCTTAACTCGGACAAAACTGAGGTCATGACCTTTGGTAATCTCTCCCCGGTTTGGTCTTCTGCCTGGTGGCCTGACCAGCTGGGCCCTCCTCCTGTCCCAGTTGATAAGGCCAGAAACCTGGGAGTCATTTTTGACAGCAAGCTGTCATTCAACCTTCATGTCAACAAGGTTGTGTCATCTGTGTTCTTTATTCTAAAGAAAATTAGGAAAATACTGTATTACCTTCCCACCTCAGCTGGGAAGACCCTGGTCTCTACCCTAGTGTTTTCTAAAATCGATTATGGGAACGCCCTCTTCCTTAATACTCAGAAACTCGTTCTATCTAAGTTGCAGTCCATACAAAATGCTGCTGCAAGAATTCTTCTTGACATCCCCCGCCGCCAGCCAACTACTCCAGCCATTGATCACCTGCATTGGCTAAGAGTAGAGGGCCGCATTAAATCCAAGGCCCTCTGCATTGCCTATAAGGCAGTGCATGGCGTCGGTCCAAAGTTTCTGATTGAAGCATTGCAGTTGTATAGCCCCAAGAGACAGCTGAGATCCGCCAACTCCTGCCTGCTTCCGTTACCTCGCACCAGAACGGCAACCTGGGGAGACAGGCGCTTCCTGGTTGCCACACCTAAACTCTGGAACCTTTTGCCACTCACCATAAAAACTGCCCCCAATTTGATAAGCTTTCGTAGTCTCTTAAAGACATGGCTGTTCAATCAGTAATCCTGCGGCTTGGTCTCTCGTTTTTGTCACATGCGCCGAGACACCTTCGGGTATTAAAATCGCGAAATAAATAAATAAATAAATAAACGACCGGAAGATCTTGTTAAAGAGCGAATGGAATGAACTTGGCATTCGCATGTGCCGACAAGCTATCCTTGCATCAATGAACCCGGATAACTCACTGCTCAACATCCGGTCCACAAAGTTTTTGACAAGAGCATTAAGAAGATTCACAATCAGAGAGAGCCAGCAAGCAAACAACGGTCAACCACAAAAGGGAGGATCAAGTCCTCTGCTCCACTAAACAGCAGTTGACCATGGCCATCTTCATACGGATCACTTCTTGCCTTCTTGCGCGCCCCAGGATCATTCAAACTACTACATGTAGGGATTTTACCATATTAATGGAACTGCGCCACCAGTGGTATTAATCACTAACTCTTAACGACTAGGGTCCTGTTCTGTGGCCCTAGTAGACGTTAAACCAGAAGGGCCAACTAAGGCACCTAACTGTCTTCTATTTGTCCCCAATTAAGTTGTATCGCCTAGATGAAGTCAATATTTTATTATATCAACAAACATAGATTTTTAGATATTTTTTGTATTTATAGATGAACTCTATCTTTCAATTCACTGTGACGATGCAAACGGGCCAATTGCCCGCTCCTGGGAAGATTCTTAAATAAGAAGGAAAATATTGATTCATGTTTTTATAATTATTATTGATGCATGTTTACCATTGTAATGATTTTTATTAATCAAACAATAAAGTTCCTCCTCCATTAAGTTTGGTGTTCCTGTGGTACTATTTTTGTGCCAAATGAGTCATAATTATGCGAACAAGTGTAATCCTTTCATATTAAGTCATTTCAGAACATCAAAAGAGTAATGCAAAATTACAAATTACTCGCGTTACTCCAGCGTAATAGAAATTTTGCCCAGACCTAATTACGAGTGGCCTCTTTATTCCGATGGGACGGGAAACAACAGATACCAGCCTCATCAGAATTATTAGATATTCGGGAAAACTGTGAGTCTTTTATATTTCACCCTTAGATTTTTTCAGACAAAATGATCTGAAACCTCATGTGAAGTTCCTTCCCAAAATGAGGAATCACTGGGGAATAGATCCTGGAATTACCAATGGCCCAGTAATTTTCATTTAATAGTTGACCCTCAGGGTCCCATTTCTAAGGGGCTGCATTTTCCTCACCCCAGAGTTACCTGTACCCATGGCAAAGGTAACTCCTTGTGTGAGGAAAATCTGGCTAACATATTGGGCGACTCAGAGAGAGGGCCATAATAATATTGCACCTCTGGCCATTGCTAGTCACTTTATGCCAGGGGCATAAAACAGGCCCCCGCAGCCCCCACAGTGCGGGGGGCCCCCAAGCCCCAAGGGGCCCCCTCAGCACAGCACTTTGGCTGCAGAGCGCCTGTTTGAGCCCGGAGGCCCCCCCCCCCACGTGCCATGTAGGGAGGTCCCCTCAATTTTCTTTACGCCAGTGCTTTATGCAAGTTACTTAAAATTCTGTCATAAATTTTAACCTCGTGAAAATTGTAGAGATGGCTTTTGGTCAGGTCACTTCAATCTGTAAGTGTTCAGACAGTCCTAGTCACAGAACCAACTGGAAAGCCATACATGCTAGCAGGAAAATGACCAACCGGCTGACATATTGAAGGTGAGACCAAGCTGCAAGACTACAAACTTCAGAACTTTGCTACAGTAGTTATTTCTTTCGTTCACTACTGATAGGTTTACTGCTGTCAAAGGCAGGCGGGTGGAAGACAAAGGAAATTCACCCTAAAGGTAGGGGGTGTAGGAAAACAGAGTTTCTCCATGGGGAACATTTGAGAATAACATATATTTATCAAATTTGTTTACATTAGCCCATGTTTCACATGCAAACAAATACATGAGTAGAGTTCCATTTTAAAAATAATTACTCCTGGAATATGTCACTCGAAAACATTTCTATGTGACATGGAAACGTTTTCTGAATTCGAAATAGTAAAAAACTGGCACTCATGCATGGTTGCAAACCTTTGGTAGCAGATTGCTGTCTCATTAAAAATATGCCTCTTGGAGAGTGAGCTGGGTTTGTCCAAGGGATGAAACAGAAAGTGGGTTTGTGAGACACTTTGGCCCCCTTGACAAAGGAAAGCATACAAACAAGCTCCAAACTCAGAAGGGGAAGGACAATGCTCCAAAGGAATTATACAAACATAGATGATGCTTGAAATTATCCCCAAAAACAATAAATATAATAAATGAAATAGGGAGTAGAATGAAACTAGGGGTGGGGTAACGTGTAATTTTGTGTAACATAATCATGAGGAGTTATCTAATTACATGATAAGAGTAATTCAGCATTTAGCACTATCTTCTTAGCGTGAAAATAGCCCCTAACATCCATAATAGACACAAGGATGCATTGTGTGCTAATAAATAGCTGTAAATGCAACAGAACATGAACAGCAGTGCTAGCAGCCATCCGCCTTTGATAAATGTGCATTTGGAGAAGGATTTTTCCCCAGCTTACTTCTGGAATTTAGCACTAGTTTCTTTGTGCAAAACGCACCCTCAAGTCTGAAATGGATGTGAGGATGCAATTTGAGCTAAGAAAATAGTGCTAAATGCAACAGAACATTAACAGGAGTGTGAGCAGCCAGTCGAATTCACTAAATGTGCATTTGTGGTAGGATTTTTCCTTCAAATAGAAAGTAATTACACCAGCAGGCGTAATTGCATTGTTATCAGAAATTCAGCATCAAAGAGTAATGCAGAATTACCAGAATTACCCTAAGTACTCCAGTGCAATTAAATTATTCCCAGGCCTAAACGAAATACAAGAAAATAAAGTTGAAAACATGAACTAGTGCGCCGTAGCTCAGGAGGCTTGAAGGAAAAGGTGATGTTCAAACAGAAGTGTCATCACAAACTCAGTAAGTGGTCTAGAAGGAGAGCATTGTATTATGTGACTCTCAATTAGGAAAACCTATTGGGTCGTGCCATGATGAACAAGATTACAGATTGACAGTAACAAAACATTCCTGAGGAGAGAATTCTGATGAGATCTCAAGCCCTCAATGCCATCATTTTTAGGGCGCTACTAAATGCAGACAGAACATGGAAAAGACTCTGAGAAGAAATAAGAAGGAACCCCCCAGAAAGGTCAGGGATAGGCCTAGTATTCTTGCAGTGGTTTCCCCTTAACTTTTTGCCTTCAGATCTCCTATTCTTCTGACTTTGTTTTTGCTGGTCTTAGGACTCTGCACACTTTACCACTGCTAAACAGTGCTATAGTTATTGTGCGCTTTCCGTAAAACATGGTTACTTTGGCTCATACCTAATTGCCATGTTTCATTTACTTGTAAGTCCCAGTAAAGTGGCACTACATTTGCCCAGGGCCTGTAAAATTAATGCTACCAGTGGGCACAGGATCAAGACTGATTTGCATATGGCTGGGTCCAAACTGGAAAAGCATGGTGAGCAAAAAAACTATGGATTTAGGCCCAGATCTCTGTACTGGGGTGAATGTATGACATTGTTCTGCATTCTGTCCATCAATAGTTATTTTTGCAATTGTCACCCCGAGTGGGACGGGTATGCTCAGACGTGAGTCCCGTGCTCTTCATGCCACTGGAATCTAGCTTTCCTGGCTGAAGAGGGGAGAAACCCCGAAACCGGTCCTAGGATGCTTGTTTCCAGTCCAGGGAGGACCTGGCCTGGCAGTTCGGGCTGGACTGTTCCCATTGGGCACAGGATCAAGACTGATTTGCATATGGCTGTGTCCAAACTGGAATGGCATGGTGAGCAAAAAAACAATGGATTTAGGCCCAGATCTCTGTACTGGGGTGAATGTATGGCATTGTTCTGTCCATCAATAGTTCTTTTTACCAGTGGGCCTGCAGCATCACTATAAACATCTCAGGCCTGCCATTGCAGAGTCTGTGTGTGTAGTTTAAACTGCCGTTTCTACCTGGGAGGTAAACATTTTGTCAGGCTCAAATCCCCTAAGGTAGGCCCTGGACAGCCCAGAGGGCAGGGTGCAATGTAGTTAAAAAGTAGGACATGTACTTTTAAGTTTTACATGTCCTGGTAGTGAATAACTCTTAAATTCATTTTCACTACTGCAAGGCCTATCTCCCTCATCGGATGACGTTAGAATTGTCTTACTACATTTCATAAGGGTAAATTCCAATTGGGAAGAGATAAACAGTTCATGTTTGGTGTCTCTGGAATCCAAATTTAAAATCGTAATGTATTGTGAAGTCGTATTTTAAATTACACACACAATGGGAGTTTAGGTGTGACTTGATGGGCCATCACTGGCAGGATGGGAGGGAGTAGCTAGGCACAGTCCCACTTAACCCCTTCTATGCCCATGACGAGATAGTCTCGTCATGGAGCGCGGTTGCGCTGTGCCCATGACGAGACTATCTCGTCATGGACCCCGCCCGCTAATACAATGCCCGGCACAGGAGGGGGAAAGGGCGGGGCACTGAAGGGGTTAAACTTGAGTAAGCTGTGAAATGCCTCCACACTAAGGGCTGCACACCGCCTTTAGTTAGTCTGGCACCAGGACAGGGAAGGCAGGGCATCTATACAATTCAGAGGCATGCCTCTAGTAGCTTCTCCCCACTTCAAAAGCAAAACTGTTCATAAAAGAAGGACCTGAGACACAACAACTTCAGTACACTTCTGGATTGTGGGTTCTCCTCCAGGAAAGATGAATGTTGTGCTGCTATAAGGACTGGCAGTTTGGGCTGGACTGTTCCCATGAGGAGCAGGGTGAAGATTGATTTTCTTATGGCTGAGTCCAAATTGGGGGGGGCCTAGTGAGCAAAAGAACAATGGATTATACTCAGATGTCTTGACTATGGGTGAGTGGTTGAAAAGTTTCAGCACTCCGTCCATCATCTTGTTGTGTTTTCCCTGCTACAAGGACAGCCACTTTGGTGGACTGATGCTCTAAAGGAACTGCTGGCTTCCAGATCCGACCCTCAGAGAAATAAAAGGCTCCCCAACAGCAACTGAACCAGTCTTCAGCAAGTTCCTAACCCGCAAGTGGTGCCTTACAGGTCCTGGACCCTTGGTGTGGCTCACAGGCTCTTTAAATCAAGCTTTTGGGGCTCTTCGTGAATGAGCCAGTTTGCACTGAAGTTCAGCACTGCCAGCTCATCTCATCACACAGCAGCATCAACAGCCCTCAAGGGACCGCCACGCCATGCCTGCTCTTCGTACAATGCCAGCTGTCGTCCGCACCGCTCTCCTTGCTCCTTGTCACCCTGTTCAATGCAAAGGGGTTCCTTGGCACAAAACTTGAGAAGGTAATACTTCAGCTAGACTAATCTGGGACTGTATCCGACTAGAGCTCCACATCAGTTGGCCTGAACTTTTGATAATTCATAACTCTAGTTCTACTGATTGGATTCTTGGTTTGTTCATTAAATTAAGTTCTATTTTTCTGACATAGTTTGGGAATTGTTTTGTGTGGTATTTTAACTATTTTACTGTTTGATGTGGTGTACAAATACTTTACACATTATCTCCAAGTATAAGCCTGACTGCTCTTTGCATAGCTGCCAGGGAGTTGGGCACAATTCAATTTGAGTTTGCTTGTGCCTTTCCCTGACTAGGAGTGTGATAGCTGAATGACCAAGGCTCACACTCCAGTCAATCAACAATCCAATTTCTCACAGTTAGCATAATGTTTGTCAGTCAATGGGCCACGTGCTAAAGTCACCTCACTAAACCTAATGGTGCTTGCAGCCGGAATCCTACATTAGGAAATATTAGCACCAACTTGTTTTTTCATTCAGGCTTCGGATGCTTCTAAGGTATTGCTTATTCATAGGGCACAACTCAGGGATAGTTGTGCACCCCAGGTCAATTTCATTACCCTGGGGGAGTTAGTTACAGGATGTGATAATTGCCTTCTATTACACATTATTGCTCTGGGTATGTGGCATAATGTACTGATGCAGTATTTGTTGCACCAAACTCCACATAGCTGAATATGGTCTACAACATATTTGCTCAATAGGACATTCAAATTAAATATAATTGCTTTATTATAAGAGTCTAAGAAGAAATATGACTAAGCCAATACTGAATTTTAAGCCAAGTTTGAATTTTTGAAACAAAACAACATTCTTTGCTGTTTTACATTCTCCATTATATATATATAGGCCACGAGAAGTGAGTAAGCTTCATTCATTTAATTGACCATCATGCCAGCAGGCTCCCAATCAGGAAATACGCTTTCACCAAACTAAAACGCCGGAACTGTGTTTATTTTAAATGAATTGCGTGCCCACTTGGGAAAACTTACCTGTGCACTACAACATCCAGAGGGCCGTGTTCACGGCCACACCCCTTTTGGGGCAGGTGTTTCACATATGAACTGAGGCAGCATCAGCGATTTCATGTTTTTGCACAGCACGCCACTGAAGAAGGGATTTGGTGATTCCCGAAACGCGTCTGGCGCTTTGACTATTTTTTATGTGGTTTCCTGCTTTAGTCTGCTACCAGCATGCTGCCATTAAAACTACGTGTTATACTCAACTTCCAAGTGGCCCTTTTCAAATGGGTCCCTGTTTTAGTGGATATTTATATATATATATTCACTTAAAAAACCATAGGTTTCACACATGTTATAGTTAGGTGGACATTTCACTCGTAAAAAACCAATGAAATTCCCCCGTTATAGTTAGTTCAGATAAATATAACTCGCGCACCCGCAATCCATTGCTCATGACACATATTACATCACTCATGACATGGTCAGTGGCATCACTCATGACATCACTGATGACATCATCCTTTTGATAGAGTGGCGGTCGCGCGAGTTATAGTTATCTGAACTAACTATAACGGGGGAATTTCATTGGTTTTTTACGAGTGAAATGTCCACCTAACTATAACATGTGTGAAACCTATGGTTTTTTAAGTAAATTTGCAAGGTTTTCTAAATGCTAATTCCTAACTATAACGTATGTGAAACATATGGTTTTTTCAGTGAATTTGTACGGTTTTTTAAATGCTAAGTTATGTATTTATTATTATATTTTTTATATATTTATTTTACAATAAAGTACGTTTTAAAATTAGTTTTTTTTTAAAATGGTTTTTCACCATGCACGCACGGTGCGCACACCGTGCGCGCACCCCGCGATTTAAAAAAAAAAATTAAAATATTTTATTCTGCCTTCGGGGTCCTTCAGGGACCCCCTGACAAAGGCTAGGGAGTCAGGAACTCTCTACCCTGCCCCCTTTTCACGTTCGCCACCTTCCTTTTTCACTCTCGCACTCAAAACAAACAAAATGGCGGCCGACACTTCCTGATTTTGACCGATTCGAACGTTGACTGACATGTAACCACCAATCAGAATTACGCTCGCGCACGTCAGGGTGCGCGCACGGTGCGCGCACGGTGCGAGGCTATAGATATGTATGTGCTTTTTACTACAATTTTCTCGGGAACTACTGAACAGATTGACTCCATATATGAAAAAGGCACATCCCTGACCTGAGGACTACCTCTCTGCCAAATTTCAAGTAATTCTGTTCAGCCGTTCGGGCTGTACCTTCGACTAAAGGTCCTATGGGAAAATGCATGGGGAAAACGCATTTTGGGACCCCCCTTTTTTCTTGGCCCCCGCTTGACGAATCCCCCCGAGACTTTCAGGGTAGGAGCTGAGCGGAGCGCCCCATTAGTTTTGAAAATTTCGAAAAGATTCGTCAACCGGCGCCAAAGTTATTCAAAATAGAATTTTGAGACTTCCTATGGAAACATGGTCCTAACTAAAACTATCTACTGGCAACCGCCAGTAGATAATATATGTATATATATATATATATATATATATATATATATATATATATATATATATATATATATATATATATATATATATATATATTACCCACTGGCGGTCGCCAGTAGGTAGTTATAGTTAGGACCACGTTTCCATAGGAAATCCGCAACATTCTATTTTGAATAACTTTGGCGCCGGTCGATGAATCCTAGCGAATTTTTCAAAATAGGTGGGGCGCTACGCTCCGCTCCTACCCTGAAAGTCTCGGGGGGATTCGTCAAGCGGGGGCTGAGATAAACGGGGGGTCCCAAAACGCGTTTTTCCCATGCATTTTTCCATAGGACCTTTAGACAGGGCTACAGCCCGAACGGCTGAACAGAATTACTAGAAATTTGGCAGAGAGGTAGTCCTCAGGTCAAGGAAGTGCATTTTGTAGGTTTGGTGTAAATCTGTTCTGTAGATTTTGACAAAATAGCCTTTAAATCAATATATATATCTGAGCCAGCTTACGGTGCGCTTACGGTACGCTTACCGTACGCGTACGGTGGCGTGCGCGAGCGCGATTCTGATTGGCTCTTAGATCTTAGTAAACATTCGAATCGGCCGAAACCAGGAAGCGGCAGCCGCCATTTTCTCTCTCGCACTGAGAGTGATGTTTAAAATATAAAGCACAAAAACATGTAAAGGGGCTGTTTAGACAGCTCCCACACACATAGCAATGTTGAGGGAGTCCCCAAAGATCCCCCAAGGCCAAAAACGGAATTTTAATTTTTTCGCTAATTTCGCCGATTACGCTTACCGTACGCGTACGGTAAAAAATTATATAAAAAAAAAATTATCCACACTCTCCCCACCCCGTGTGCAATTGGTGCCCGTAGGGCCCCAATTGTGCCTGGCTTATTAAAGATGAGTTAAACTAAAATATTTTTAAAAAAAATAATACAAAAAAAAATTATCCACACTCTCTCCACCCCGTGTGCAAATGGTGCCCGAAGGGCACCATTTGTGCATGGCTTATAACATATACGAAAAATTAAAAAATTACCTTTCAAAACGAAGTGCATCATATGTCCTCCATGTGCGCACGGTGCGCGAAGCGCATCGTGCGTACATGGCCCATCTAGCGTAACGTGGGCACGCGGTGCGCGTAGCGCACCGCGTGCCCACCGTGCGTGCACGGCACTAACTGCGTAAAGTGGGCGCCACGAATGGCGTAAAGTAACTTAGCATTTAAAAAACCGTACAAATTCACTGAAAAAACCATAGGTTTCACATACGTTATAGTTAGGAATTAGCATTTAAAAAACCTTGCAAATTCACTGAAAAAAGCATAGGTTTCACACATGTTATAATTAGCGGAAATTTTACTGATAAAAAACCAATGAAATTCCCCCGTTATAGTTAGTGCAGGCAACTATAACTCACGCGACCGCAATCTTCTGCTGATGACATATGTGTCTTTATGAAAAAAAAATATTTGTAATATATGTATAGCTAAAAATGAATGGAAGAAGACATGGGCAAATAAGTGTCTAAATACAGTATTAGCATCAGCAGAGGATTGCGGTCGCGTGAGTTATAGTTGCCTGCACTAACTATAACGGGGGAATTTCATTGGTTTTTTATCAGTAAAATTTCCGCTAATTATAACATGTGTGAAACCTATGGTTTTTTCAGTGATATATATATATATATATATTCACTGAAAAAACCATAGGTTTCACACACGTTATAGTTACGAATTAGCATTTAAAAAAACTTGCAAATTCACTTAAAAAACCATAGGTTTCACACATGTTATAGTTAGCTGAACATTTCACTCATAAAAAACCTATGAAATTCCCCCGTTATAGTTACTGTAGGCAACTATAACTCACGCGACCGCAATCCTCTGCTGATGACGTCAGATATTACATCATTGTATTTAGACACTTATTTACCCATGTCTTGTTCCATTAATCTTTAGCTATACATATATTACAAATATTTATTTTTCATAAAGACACATATGTCATCAGTGATGTAATATCTGACGTCATCAGCAGAGGATTGCGGTCGCAACATTCTATTTGGAATAACGTTGGCACCGATTGACGAATCTTCACGAAATTTTCCAAACTTTTGGCCAGCTCCGGTCCGCTCCCATCCTGAAAATTTCACGGTGATTCGTCAAGCGGGGGCCGAGAAAAAAGGGGGGTCCCAAAACACGTTTTCCCCATGCATTTTCCCATAGGACCTGTTGACGCAGCTACAGCCCGAACTGCTGAACGAAGTTACACCAAATTTGGCAAAGAGGTAGTCCTCAGTTCAGACTCGTGCCGTTTGCTTAAATGGTGTAAATCCGTTCAGTAATTCCTGAGAAAATTAAAGTTAAAAAGATAGATATATCTGGGCGGAGCCTAACCACACATCTCATCGTGAGATCTGATTGGCTGTCAGTACTTCCTCCAAGAAGTGTTGGCAGCCATCTTGGGACCAATTTACAGGATAGCACCTCATTAAAAAGCATTGCAGTTAATAGAAGGTTTTAAGACTTTAGTTACATTATAAATCATTTGTGATGGTACCATACTCATTTTAGGAATTGTGGTGTGTTCTAAGGTGATTTTACCATCTTAAAAAGCTTTCTGCTGTGATATCATGAATCATGTTTGAGAGAAAACTATTTAATCATGCTTTTCCCACAGAGGTTTGGAAGTTGATCTATAAGCTAAACTGAGAGCATATTTTCTGTATATTCACATTATCTTTCTCAGTCATGTGAGAATGAAGTCTGACATTCACAGTAAAACATGTACATCCAACAAGGGCAGAGACTGTCAGTTGATTCCTTTGTGTTCTACTGCAGATTCCCAGAGTGTTCTAAATAACAACTAGAGCGCCAACAGTCCTACTTATGACAAACGTATTGCACACCTGAAGGCATCTTGATTGGAATAAAGTGGTAACTCTTAAAACATTTAATTTAAAAAGGAACAACATGAGGGGGTTCATTTTGCCATAGAAAGTATGATTAGTGCTGCAGAAAGAATAATTAGGGCACATTTTGAGTGACTTCACTAATCCTCTTATATTTCATTAAAAATTCTGACATCCAGACTGAAACATGCACTTTCAATACCAGCAGCAGACTTCCCTGGTGAGCAGTAGCTTTACTACAGTGATCTAATAAGCAACTAGAGTGCTAACATTCTGAATTTATGGCAAATGTGTGACATCTGAATGCCTTTTTGATGGAATCAAAGTAAAAAACTGAAAGTATTTCCTACTGAGGAGACTGTAGTAAGTGAGGAAATTAGGAAACTTCATAACAAATAAGTCTCCCAAAATGGCCACCAGAGAAAAAAGAGCCCAAATATAGCACACATATCACCCAGATGTAGCCCAAGTATAGCCCAATGACAGAATGTCCCAGAGTGTTCTAATGAACAACTAGAGCGCTAACAGTCTTACTTATGACAAAAGTATGGCACACCTCAAGCCATCTTGATTGGAATAAAGTGGTAACACTTAAAACATTTAATTTACAAAGGAACAAAATGAGGGGGTTCATTTTGCCAGAGAAATTATGATTAGTGCTGCAGAAAGAAAAATTAGGGCACATTTTGACTTCTCAAATCCTCTTCTATTTCATAAAAAAATTCTGACATGCAGACTGAAACTTGCACTTTGAATACCAGCAGCAGACTTCCCTGGTGAGCAGTAGCTTTACTACAGTGATCTAATGAGCAACTAGAGTGCTAACATTCTGAATTTTTGGCAAATGTGTGACACATCTGAATGTCTTCTTGATGGAACCAAAGTAAAAAACTGAAAGTATTTCCTACTGAGGAGACTGCAGTAAATGAGGAAATTAGGAAACTTCATAACAAATAAATCTTCCAAGATGGCCACCAGAGACAAAAGAGCCCAAATGCAGCATAAATATCACCCAGATGTAGCCCACATGTAGCAATGACAGAAGTGTGCAAAACACTTATTTTTTGTGCATTTGCAGTTTTATATAGTGCAGACTTGTCAGGTATTGGAGTGCTTTACATGAACATTGGTTACATCACACAAGATCAAATTCATTTTGGTTGTAGACATAGGGAGATTAAGTGATTTGACCAGAATCACAGAATGTTGAGCTGAAGCAGAAACTCCAACCTGGTACCCCAGTTGCAAAGTCTGCAGCTCTGGAAGTAACACCACATCCTCTCCCCTAAGTGCAACATTTAATCAAGTGGTCAACTGGATAAAAAAAAATAAAGATTACAGATAATTTAAAAGTTCTTTGTTGCTATTTGAAATCCCAGAAAATATGTCCTCATTTTAGTTTTTTAGAGCACTAACCATAATTTTGATGCAAATAAGACCCTCTCATATATGTAATTTCTAAAGGAAATGCTCTAGGTATTACAGTTTTGATTACATCAAGATGACGTCAGGCGTTCCACACTTTTGTAATAAATATAGAATGTTAGCAATCTAGTTGTTCATTGGGATACTGTTGAGAGACAGAGGCCAGGGGCACGGACTCTGAAAATTGAAGGCAGGTAGGAGAGTGCAGAGGCAACAATTTGACCACACTGGGCAGGCAGGAAGGGCAGTGGTAGCACAACAGACTATGGAGGGCAGTGGAAAGGTGGGCAGGGGCAACAAACCAACAATACAAGACTGGCAAGAGAGGCTGTGGCAATATAATAGACCATTATGGGCAGAAGGTGGGCAGAAGGAAAAGGCAGTGGTAGTACAACCATACATGCCAACAGACCCGTTTCAGCCAGAAAACGTCCAATGTTTTTAAGCTCAAATGGGCTTTTTTTGATCTGTCTCCTGTCTACAATCTCCTCTTTTTCAATGTAACTCAAAGGGGAAAATCAATTCCCAGTTTTTTTTCAAAATCTCCCTTTTACCAAGTTCAAAATGTTCCAGGTATGGTACATTGGATCATGGTAGGCAGGAGGAATTGGGGTAGGGACATGGACTCGGATAACAGAGGACAGGAGGGACATGGAGAGGTGCACCAAACTGACCCTACAGGGCAGGCATCAGGGTTTGCAGCAGCACAATACACCACACAGGGCATGCGGGATGGGAGTGCAGCACAACAATCCATAGAAAACAATAGGGAGAGGACAGGACCATGCACATGGACGACAGAGAACAGAGGGGAAAGAGGCAATGGTAGCTAGCTGACCATAATGGACAGACAGGAGAGAAAGCTGCAGCATAACAGACCATAAAGGGCAGGAGGGACGGATCAGGGGCATTACAATGGAACAGACAAGCCAGGAGGGAGAGAATAGGGATCTGCACATGGAAACAGAGGGCTGGGGGCAAGGGGGCAGGGCAGGAGCAGTAAGATGACCATGGAGGTCAGGCAGGAAGGGCACTAGAAACAAGACACACCATGGAGAGCAACAGTGAGACTATGAGGGCATACACATAGACCATGGAGGGAAGGTGGAAGGGGGTCAGAGGCAGCTAGCTGACCACACAGGGAAGGTGGGAGGGGCCATGGCAGCACAGAAGACCATGCAAGGCAATCGGGAGGGTTAGTGGCAGCACAATGGCTATGATGGGCAAGAAGGAGGGTGCAGGGGCATGCACAAAGGACCATGGAGGATAGAAGGGAGGGTCAGGACCTGGGCACAGACAAGAGAGTTCAGGGGAAGGGGCCTCACAACAGACTGCATGGGACATGCAGGAGGAGCAGTTGCAGCACAACAGACCAGGAAGGGCAGAAGGGTGTGGCAGTAAAATGGACCATGGAGGACAGGAGGAGGGGATAGGGGCATGGCATGGGGACAGGCAGGGTGGAGGTGGCAGGGACAGGTTACAGTCATCTGACAATGCTAGGCATGTGGGAGGGGAGTGGCAGCTCAACAGAACACTCAGAGTAGATAGGAGTGGCAGGCCCATGGAACATGGTGGGCAAAAACGATGGAGCAGGGGCATGCACAAAGACATCCGAGAGCAGGGGGAAGGAGAATAGGGGCAGCAAGCTAAGCACAGAGGCTAAGCAGGAAGTCAATGATGGGCCATAGAATTGGGCAATGGAGGGCAGGAGGAGTGGACTGGTACATCATGCTAAATGGAGGGCAGTGGCAGCACATCAGACCATGCATGGCAGGAGGGAGGAGGCTAGTCCATGGATTCAGACAACAGAGGATAGGGAGGAGGTGGATGGGGCAGCAAGCTAACTGTTCAGAGAAGGTGGGTATTAGGAACTTTATTGTTTTTAAATGTGTGTCTGTGCGAACTACTTAAAATATGAACAAGTATGCAGCATAATCTGACTTTTATTCAGGAAGAAGAGGACGTTTGTGACTGTGACTCTGGGCTCACTTGGCAGAAACACCCCCTGACCCTCCACCCCCATCGCAAAATGTAATGCCAGTGAAAAGAGTAGGTGGACGCAGTGTTATATAGAACATAGTCCTGAGTAGGCCTGGGCAAAAATTCCGTTCCGCTCGAGGAAATTGCGATAATTTGACATTTTCGCGTTCCGCTATTTCCTAACTATAACGTGTGTGAAACCTATGGTTTTCTCAGTGAATTTCAAAGGTTTTTTAAATGCATTTTTTTTGAGATTTTTGTTAAAAAATAATATCCAACCTATGTATAAAATAATATATGTACTATATCCTGCATTATGGAATGGTTAATTTTTTAAAAATTAATGTTTACATATAGTTGTACATCACAGTTATTATCTTCTACAACCCTTGAAACTTTTTTTTTTTTTTAATGAGTTTTTTGCCGTGCGCGTACGGTAAGCTGACGCTACGTGCTCCGTACGTCATAAGTACGGTGCGCTTACGTGATATGTACGCGACGTACGTACGCATACGTATGTGACGTACGTACGCATGCGTACGTGACGTACGTACGCATGCGTACGTGACGTACCTACGCATGCATACGTGACGTACCTACGCATGCGTGACGTACGTACGCATGCGTACTTCTTCGGCAACGCGTACACGCATGCGCGTTGCACGGAACCTAGGTCGCGGTTACGCGGGTGCTTGTAATGCACATGCGCGAGTGCGTCCTACGTACGCACTCCGTAAGCGCATGTGTACGTCACGTTTGCGCATGCGTACTTGTTTACGAGCGCGTAGCGTAAGCTTACGGAGCGCGCACGGTTGGTCATGTGATCCAGAAAGAACACTTTTCATTGGTTTAAACTACTTTCAGTTCCAGAAACTTCCAACACCACACCCATTCCCCTCATTACTGCTTGAGATCCCCTAGGAGAAGGAGCTGAATTGACATTGAGATACAATGGCAGAGCAGCAGTCCTCTTCTGAGAGTGAGCCTAGCAGCACCATCATCAGACAGAGAAGGAGGAAACATAAGGATTCTTTTGTGTGGGAGTATTTTACTTTTCCAGAGGGGCAGAAAAAGGTGAATGCTCCATTGGTCACTTGCACACTTTGTGACCGTGTTTTATCTAGAGGAAATCCAAGGAAGAAGTATTCCTTTGGAAATCACTTTATGATGAGACACATTAGGGATAAACATCCCAGGACCTTTGCTCGACATACTGAAGAAAACTCTTCAGTAAGTCACCGGAGCCCAACCTCAGAAGCTCAGCCGAGTACATCATTGGCAGCTCAGCTGAGCCCTTCCTCTGAGGTGGGAGCATCACCTTCTTCAGCTCCTCTGGACATTAACCCTCGATTTCGGAGGGTTTCAATGAGGTGTACAACGTGTTGTGGTCTTATTGTTTTTGGGGAGACCAGTGTTCCCCTTATTAACAATAAGATAGACCAGCACGTTTGTAGACGTTCATAATATTCCCATTCTTTCTTTCCTCTATCCCTGTATTAACACAACGGCTCTTTTAAGAGCCAACCTTACCTCACAATTTAAAAAAAAAAATTTTAATCTCTCCTTTTTGAAAAAAAAATGTTGCCGTGCGCGTACCGTACGCGTAGTCGCGGAATCGTTACGCGAAGTTCGCGGAATTTTTCCGTTTACGCCGTGCGCGTACGCTGCGCGCATTCCGCGATTTTTTGAAAAAAAAATAAAATTAATTTTTGCCCTTGGGGGTCCTTCTGGGACCCCCTGACAAAGGCTAGGGGGTCAGGAACTGTCCACCCTGCCCCCTTTTCACGTTCTCCACCTTTGTTTTTCACCCCCTCAGCGTGCGAGAGACAAAATGGCGACCGACACTTCCTGGTTTCAACCGATTCGAATGTTTACTAAGATCTAACAACCAATAAGAATCACGCTCGTGCATGGCAGCGTGCCCGTACGGTAAGCTTACGGTACGCGCTCGGAGCGCGCCTATAGATATATATATTGATTTAAATGCTATTTTCGCAGGAAATACTGAACAGATTTACACGAGACCTTCAAAAGGCACATCCCTGACCTGAGGGCTACCTCTCTGCCAAATTTCAAGTAATTCTGTTCAGCCGTTCGGGCTTTAGCTCGGACTAAAGGTCCTATGGAAAATTGCATGGGGAAAACGCGTTTTGGGACCCCCCCTTTTTCTCAGCCCCCGCTTGATGAATCCCCCCGAGCCTTTCAGGGAAGGAGCGGAGCGCCCCACCTATTTTGAGAATTTCGCGAGGATTCGTCAATCGGCGCCAACGTTATTCCAAATAGAATGTTGCGGATTTCCTATGGAAACACGGTCCTAACTATAACTATCTACTGGCGACTGCCAGTAGATAATATATACATATATATATATATATATATATATATAGATATATATATATAGATATATATATATATATATATATATATATATATATACAAACACACCGCTTGCATTGCGTGATTCTTCTGGCAAACAACAGATACGGACCACAGATAAGTGCAAAGATTTATTTGGTGCAAGAGGTCGCCATGACGCGTTTCAGCCCTTCCCACGGGCCTTGATCGCATGACACAGTGCAAGAACATACATTGGATTAAATAACGTGCATATGCGGATGTAGTCATTGGTGCATTAGGCATACGAAGGCAATTGAAATAAAAGACAGACCTATAATGAACTACAAGTCTGTTTTATTCCTTTCTTTTTTTGTCATGATTCTAAATAGATTTTAAACAAGCATAATTTGTATAAAAGCCTAAAATACCAAGGTTAATCTTATTATTTGTTAAAGCAAGGAATATAACATTGCTCTAATTAATGCATCATGAATAATAAAATTTGTTGTAAGCCTATTTCCACTGTTAATACCAAGCAAGATACACATAATTGTGCAAAAGACGTGCAAAATAAGTGCAAATGTGGATTAAAATATTGCATAATTTTTTGTTTGTTTTTCTAGACAAATCATAACAACAACAATCAGGGAAAATCCTTAAAGTGGTATAATACCATTTCCAATCGTATAGATGTATAAATACATTGAATCTATTACTGGAATAAAAATTTCATGAATAATAGAAAAGGTTAATGGATTGCTGGAGCCCCTGCAATTGTCCTTCTCAAATCAGTTAACTCATGATTTGTTCTAAAGTTCAAGTGCATAACGTTAAACAGTAATTTGACTAATGGTCAATCAAATGGTGGCTATTTGAGCATGATCTCATGTCGATTTTTAGAGTAGATATGTGGGAGATAGACATTTGTGAATTAATATTGATATTGATAGATATATTCAGAAAAGTATAAGGATAAAATATCCAATTATTGAGAAGACCAGAGACCCTACACACATAAATGAATGACTGCATAAATAATAATTATTAAATAAGCAAATATAATACAATCTATAATAGATAAAATATGCTTAAATATTTATATATGCATCAAATAAATATGTATATAAAAGATCACTAGATCATTCATAAATAATTAATAAATATAACGATAAGATCCCCAAATTCATAAAATCCCATATAAATATCATAAATAAAATTTTACATGTAGCAGTATTTGTTAACAATATAGAGATCATTCTTATAAACATGCCAAGAGATCCTCAGTGATATTAAGGCCGAAGGGTTGTTTAGTATTTCATTCTGGGATGTATCTGGTTTCCATTTGGCGCCGTTTTTGTTCCCTGTTGCCGCCCCTTCTGCTGGAAGGAATAGAATCAATTACAAAGTATTTTAAATCTTTGCTTTTAGAGTCATGTTTGGCTTTCAAGTGACGAGCTACTGGGTAGGTATTGTCTTGGTTATTAATCGCCCTTAAGTGTTGTAAGATTCTTTTGTGAACTTGAAGTTTTGTACTCCCTACATAAAGTAGATTACATGGGCATGACAAGACAGAAACCGCATACTCAGTTTTGCATGTAAGTAGTTTGTCAATGTTATGCTTTTTCTGATACAGAGGGGTGATGTATGTGGTTTTGTTTTCACCCTGTTGACAGGCTTTGCATGATTTACAGTTGAAAAAGCCAGTGTGTATCTGTAGGCAATTTGTGGATTCTCTAACTTCCGGGCTGGTTTTAACCAGTTCATCCCGCATAGATCGTCCTCTACTATAAGTTATAGAGGGCCTTTTGGGTAATTTAGGGCCTATCACTGGATCACTTAGGATCAGAGGCCAATTACGAGTTATAATGGATTCGACCTTTCTATGCTGTTGACTGTACTGGACAATGATTAAAAATTTATTTTCAGCATTCTCAGTACTTGTTCCTGTCTTAGTTTCATTGGTGTTGGTCATAATTTCTGTCTCTCTTAGTAGCTCAGCCCTATTCTTGGGCATGGATTTTTTACCAGCATTGTCTATGATATTGTCAGAATAGCCTCTTTCTTTAAATCTTTGTTTACATTCCAATTGGGCCATCTGCAAATCACTTTCTTTGCCTTTGAATTCGCCTAAGTCTGAGCATCTCACCGTAAGGGATGCTGTTCAACAAATGTTTTACGTGGGAGCTACTAGCATGTAGCGTTGAGTTCCCAGCAGTTTCCTTACGATGGAGTTTGGTTTCAATTCTGTTGTCCTTAACATAAACCTCCGTATCGAGAAAGCTCACTGAGGTAGCGCTAATGTTGGCAGTGAATTGTAAGTTTAAATCATTTTTGTTAATAGCCTGCACAAATTCTTGAGCTCTATTTAGACTGCCATCCCATACAATGAATAGGTTATCTATAAAGCACAACCATAACTTAACATTAGTTGTCATAACTTCAGTGTGTTCCGTCATGAGGACCAGCTCCTCCCACCAGCCCATGTGTAAACATGCATAGCTTGGGGAGAAGCTGGCCCCCATCGCAACACCTCTTAGCTGTCTGTAAAGAAGGTTATTGAACATAAAAATGTTATTTGTCAGGCAGAACTCAACCATTTCAATCAACATCATTTTATGACTCGTCAGGTTGCCCATAGATTTTTTCAAAAAATAATCAAGTGCCCTCATATGTATATATCCACTGCTGCTTGGCGCTTCAAATTCTGAAGAAAGGAGCAAGGACCACAACTCGGTGCATTCAATCAGTTTATTACCTCAAGGTACACCCGCCATAACGCGTTTCAACTCCGTAGAGCCTTGATCACATGACACGCATGGAAGTCAGCTGATCATTTAAATACCATTTTTTAGTGACTTTTTTAGATAGTGTTAAAGTGACAGTGCAAATAAATCGTAGTGTTGTTAACCAAGCATACTGTGGAGTAATTTGAGTAGATACTGAGCCAGTAAGCATATTACATAGTGGTATAAATACCTGTTCAATTGGCTCGACATGAGTGCAATTCATTCACTGTTTTATGGTCATTTTTCACAACCTAACAGTGCAATGTGCAAACGTTATGCATGTTAACATAAATACATAAATAAATGAATGAATAAATAGATGGAATACCTGTATAAAAAGATTTTAAAATATCATAAAACCAGTTTGAAGAGGTGGGTAGTTGTTATCACGGTTTAAATACGAGCTCGTCAACCTCTGAAGGTGCAAAGTATAGCTGTGAACTCGCCACTGGACACAAATAAATCGTAAACATTCCCTCAATGTTTTGTGGACATATTTCATAAGCTTACACTGTCATGTCCAACGTCCATGCATATCATTTAAAATGCACAAATAAATAAAGTTACTATATAAAAAGATATTAAAAATATCCTAAAATCAGTATACAGAGATGGTGAATTGCATCTGGGTATCTATTGTCGGTTCAATATGCTATACTTAGGTCCACATATAGTAAGTTTGGCCTGTTAACATTGTGTGCAAAAATGTGCAAATAAGGTGCAAGACGCCATATCCTTTTGACAAAAGCCTTTGTCAATAGTTATTTAAATAACAAAAAAATAGTGAATTAAAAAACAAGATTAAAACCAATATCTTGTAAAGACGTCTATGTGACCTGAGACTATGATTAGCTGCGTCGTTGCAGTTTATAGCTCTAGAATGCTGTTAGTTTATTAGATATTCACTTTAGATCTTTATACACTGAACTAACATCCACAGAGAAGTCAAGAGGAAAAAACAGAAGTTTGCATCATGGGACGGATATGTATTATTGGTCTTTAAAGACATGTGAGATCTTCTGTTAGGTTGAGACCATTGGGGCTTTTGGAATTCAGTTCTAGTATATAACAAGTTTCTAATTTTCGTAGGATTCTCTCTCTGTCTCCACCTCATCTGTTGAACGGTACACAGTCTATTATGAAATATTTTAGATGTTTGGAGTCTGATTGGTGGTGTTCCATAAAATGCCTGGCCACCGGATACACAGGATCTTGATTACCAATCGCTCTGATATGTTGCAAGATCCTCTTGTGCCCCTGCAGCTTGGTACTTCCCACGTACCTAAGCCCACACAGGCACAAGAGAACATATACAACATATTCAGTCTTGCAAGACAGGGTTCTGTTAATATCTTGTTCCTGCTCACTAAATGCTGTTTTGTATGCTAGAGTATTGATGCCAAATTGACAGGCTTTACAGGTTCTGCATTTAAAAAAGCCCTTTCTTTGGCTTAGCCAGTTGCTTTTCGGTTTGTCAACAGGATTATTCTGCACCAGCCTGTCTCTCATATTGGGAGCTCTTCTGTTGATGATTGAGAGCTTAGTGGGTAATGTGTGACATAGAACAGGGTCATTTTTTACCAAAGGCCAATTTCTTTGGATGATGCGGTTAATTTCCTTTCTCTAGTTGTTATACCCCACTATCATCCTGAATTCATCATTGGCCATGTTTTTGGGTTTGGATGGTGGTATAAGGGCCTCATCAGTTATATCTGCTTTCTGAAGTTTAAGGAGGGTGTCCCTGTTAACCGACCCACTTTTCAAAATGGCAGCATCTATGCATTTTTTAGTGTAGCCCCGTTGGAGGAATCTAGATCGACTATTTTGTTGGGCCTTCTGTAGTTCACCTTTGGTGCTACAGATCCTTTTCAGTCGGATCATTTCCCCATAGGGGATGCTTTGTACAAGGTGTCTAGGATGTAGACTGGTTGCGTGTAACACCGAATTGACTGCTGTAGGTTTCCCGTGTATTTTTGTTTCAATCTTCCAATTTTCTATGTACACTACTTCTAAAAAAGTGACCATTTCAGCACTGATGTTAGCCGTGAATTGTAAGTTAATGTCATTAAGATTCAGTTCATCAATATATATTTTAGCCTCTGATTCAGAACCATGCCATATTAAAAACAGATCATCAATATATCGCCACCAACATTTTACTTTTTGTTCCAGGGTGTTTGAGAATTTTCTATGAAGGACCAGCTCCTTCCACTAGCCCATGTGAAGACAGGCGTAGCTGGGGGAGAAACTGGCCCCCATAGCAACTCTCCATAGTTGTTGGTAGAGAACATTCTGAAATAAAAACATGTTATTATGGAGGCAAAAGTCAATCATGTCAATGAGCATTTTGTTGTGTGGTTCATGTACAGCAGCTCGTTTTCTGAGGTAATGTTTCACTGCCCTCAGGCCAACTTTGTGGCTTATGCTTGTGTATAGAACTGTAATGTCCATATATATGTATATTGATGAGGAGGAGTGCTTTGCTTATATTTATCAAATACTGAATCAATAAAAAGTGTTGTAGGACTTAATAACAGTAGCCGGTGACCAAGGTCCAGGACACCGAAATGCATCGGGCGCTTTAGTTGAGCTGACTCTGTTTTGCAAATAGACATGAAATCTTTGCCACTTCGAGTGCAACCTCATTATATTTTGACGCATGGAGAAGGTATTTTTATATATATATATATATATATTCACTGAAAAAACCATAGGTTTCAGGGATGTTATAGTTAGCTGGACTTTTCACTTGTACAAAACCATTGAAATTCCCCCGTTATAGTTAGTTCAGCTAACTATAACTCGCGCGCCCGCAATGCACTGCTGATGACTTCACATATTACATCACTCATGACATGGTCAGTGACATCACTCATGACATCACTGATGACATCTCAAATGACATCACTGATGACATCACTGATGACATCATCCAGTGAATGTGTGTTTTTCTGAAAATTAAATATGTTTTATATATGTATATCTCAAGGTCGATGGAAGAATAAATGGGTATATAAGTGTCTAAATGGATGATTTGTTTTTGAAAAATTGATTGTGTAACTGACTGATTAAGTGTATCATAGTGAATACATGGCTTAGTGAGTAATGTTTAAATATGTAAATATCTGTATCAGTCTCTCACTTTGTGTATAAGTGGCTGCATGGGTTGGTGAGTAGCTACATGGGTGTCTATATAGGTTATTAGTTGGTTTTTTGAGTATCAGTCTGAGTGTCTGCATGGTTCGGTGGGGGGTATTACGTAGTGCATAGGTGCATGAATGAGTGACTCACTGTTTGTATGTGTTGAACACAGCATGTGTGCAGGACTGTATGGGTGGATGAGTGTGTGTATGGGTGTGTTAGTGAGTGAATGACTGTCTCAATAGTGTCTTTATGAGTAACTACATATGTTTTAAACTAGTATATGTGACTATTGGTGTATATATGTGAGTATATGTGAGAGTGAGAGATTGAAAGAGTTCCTGTATGAATAAGTATGTGTTTCTATAAGTGATTGTTTAAAAGACTAAGTATGTGTAAGTTTCCGTAGAAGTAAGTGTGGTGGTGTGTGTATATAACTGTATATGCAAGTAAATGTATGTTTGATTCTTTATTAGCATGAGTGACTATGTGTGTGAGTAACTCTATGGATGAGTGGCATTGTGTAACAGGATGTATAGGTGCATGAGTACATATGATGAGTGAGTACATGTATGAGTGACTGTATAGGACTGTTGGTGAATGAGTGGATGTGTATGTGGATCTTAGAATTACTGAAGAGGTTGTTGTAACTGGTATTGGTATGTCCATTGTTTTGAAAATTTTAGTCTCTATTTTTGAATGTGTGTATCAAAGGTTATATTAGGGTGAGAGGAGGTCTGCCACTCTATCACAAGGATGATGTCATCAGTGATGTCATCAGTGATGTCATTTGAGATGTCATCAGTGATGTCATGAGTGATGTCACTGACCATGTCATGAGTGATGTAATATGTGACGTCATCAGCAGTGCATTGCGGGCGCGCGAGTTATAGTTAGCTGAACTAACTATAACGGGGGAATTTCAATGGTTTTGTACAAGTGAAAAGTCCAGCTAACTATAACATCCCTGAAACCTATGGTTTTTTCAGTGAATTTCTGAGGTTTTTTAAATGCTAATTC
The DNA here is from genome assembly GCF_964204655.1 of Triturus cristatus. Lineage (NCBI taxonomy): Eukaryota > Metazoa > Chordata > Amphibia > Caudata > Salamandridae > Triturus > Triturus cristatus. The sequence continues at coordinate 805,125,621 of NC_140589.1, read as the reverse complement.
CTAACTATAACGTGCGTGAAACCTATGGTTTTTTCTGTGAATTTCAAAGGTTTTTTAAATGCTAATTTCTAACTATGCCTACAGAGATAGGACATGTGAAGAAAGAAGAAAAAATGCACAGAAAGAAACAAAAGAAGTGCAGAAAGAAGCAACAGAAGTCCTCAAATACGAAGATAAGTGCAGGAAGAAGGATAACGTGCAGAAAGAATAAAAAGAAGAGCAGAAAGAAGCCTTGTTGCAAAATCATCCTGTACCCTCAACTTTTTCAGACGGATACTGGTGGTAACTGAGTCTGACTAGCCAGTCCTAGAGCCAGTGCTATGTTAAAAGACACTTAGAATACAGTGAAAACACCTACATACACAAGGGAACATTATGCGTTGGGGTCCCCCTGTGATTAGCATGACCTCCTCTGTAAGCCCCTAGTACATAATAGGGCATGGGGATTAAAACTACCTCTTAAAACAGGCCACAGGGCGTTTTTGCACACGTTAACTCAGGCCCCGTCCCCTCCCTTCACCACTGTGTAAACATGCCCTGTGTCCATTTTTAGTTGGGAGATTAAGTTCATTTGAATCCTGAGGGTCCCTAGGGTCCAACTAGCCCACTAGGTACCTCCAGTAAATGCCACAGAGCTGTGTTGCAGAGAGGTGTAAAAAGTGGCACGGCCTGGACCACCTCCTTGCAATGCAGCTCAGTGGCGCTTACTGGAAGCACTTGGTGGGCTAGTTAGCCCCCAGGGGCCCTCAGTATTGAAGGGAAATTATATCCCCAATTTAAAACGTGCCATAGTGCGTGTTTGCACACGTCACCTCAGGCCCCGTCCCCTCCCTTCACCACTGTGTAAACGCGCCCTGTGGCTGTTCTAAGTTGAGAGATTAAGTCCTCTTGAATCCTAAGGGTCCCTAGGGTCAAACTAGACCACTAGGTACCTCCAGTAAGCGCCACAGAGCTGCGTTGCAGAGAGGTGTAAAAAGGGGCTTGGCCTCAGAACACCTGTCTGCAGCGCAGCTCCCTGGCGCATACTGGAGATGCCTGTTGGGGGCGCGTTTGCAGAGTGCTGCACGGAGGGGGCATGGCCTCCGGCACGATGCCAGTCTTTTATTTATTTTAATTTTTTAAGAAGGGGGGCTGTGTGGTTCCCCTTCTTATTCTAATTTATTGGCCCTGATGACCCCATCCCCCAGGGCCTGTCTCCTAATTATATTTTTTTGAACCCAATCCCTAGGGCCGGCCACTGTTTTTTATTATTTTAAAAAAATATTTATTTATAGACACACCTAGGACATGCTGGACAAACCGTACGTACCTATCACCATGACGATTTGCGGGATATTCATTAAAAGGCGACTGCATGCAATGAATCCACGTGGAATGTATTTACACTACTAGTGAAGCTCTGACATGTCTGATGCCCTACCGTGCCTAATCCCGGTAGACACCCTTGTCGTTTATTTATACAAACATGGGTAGCTATTGACGGGCACATTTAATACACATGCACACCAAGCCATTCAAAGGGGATTCGACAAAAATTCGACCAAAACTATGCAAGAAACCCCCCTCACGGTTAATAAAACACACATCCACTGCCGGATGTGTAATACTTTTTATTTTACTCTCTGGAAAGGGGACGAACATCACTTGAGAGTCACAGCGCGCTCCTGACAGAGCCCAATGCTGTGTTACACCCACCATTGCCTGCCGAGTGCCACACACCTCTGTGTTGTATTCCACTAGCTAGTGCATATGCTATGACACTCTCTAGCCCATGTGCACTGTAACACCACCCCGTGAATATGTCATGCCACACTTGTCTTCGCACGGGTTATATTGCCCCATCTAACGTGCCTTCCTCGATGCCTATGTTATAACGCACAGTGCTATGCCATACATATTACAATCTGCGATCCATATCTGTGTCACAGTGCATATGCAATGTTACACTCCCCAGCACATATTTTATATTACAACTTTAGAGACTAGTTAGGTTACACAACACTGCCCTGTGCATATTACACTCCAAGGCGCATATCGCATAGCACGCGCTAGTGCCTGTGCTATCTCGCGCTCTCCAATGAATCTGTCATTGCGCACAATGTATTGCATATTATATTTCACGCCCGGTTCATCTTATATCACACTTTTTGGTGCATAGTTTATACCATACACTATATCTAGTTTTCATTTTCAATTGTGCTCTCAGGACTATGTTCTATATAACACTGTGTTCACCTACCCTTTTCACGGGCATTACATTTTGCGATAGGGGGTGGAGGGTCAGGGGGTGTTTCTGCCAAGTGAGCCCGGAGTCACAGTCACAAACGTCCTCTTCTTCCTGAATAAAAGTGAGATTATGCTGCATACTTGTTCATATTTTAAGTAGTTCGCACAGACTCAATGTTTTAAAAACAATAAAGTTCCTAATACCCGCCTTCTCTGAACAGTTAGCTTGCTGCCCCATCCCCCTCCTCCCTATCCTCTGTTGTGTGAATCCATGGAATAGCCTCCTCCCTCCTGCCATGCATGGTCTGATGTGCTGCCACTGCCCTCAATTTAGTATGATGTACCAGTCAACTCCTCCTGCCCTCCATTGCCCAATTCTATGCCCCATCATTGACCTCCTGCTTAAACTCTGTGCTTAGCTTGCTGCCCCTATTCTCCTTCCCCCTGCCCTCCGATGTCTTTGTGCATGCCCCTGCTCCATCCTTTTTGCCCACCATGTCCCATGGACCTGCCACTCCTATCTACTCTGAGTGTTCTGTTGAGCTGCCACTCCCCTCCCACCTGCCTAGCATTGTCAGATGACTGTAACCTGTCCCTGCCACCTCCACCCTGCCTGTCCACATGCCATGCCCCTATCCTCTTCCTCCTGTCCTACATGGTCCATTGTACTGCCACACCCTTCTGCCCTCCCTGGTCTGTTGTGCTGCAACTGCTCCTCCTGCCTGCCCCATGTGTGGTCTGGTGTGAGGTCCCTTCCCCTGAACTTTCTTGTCTGTGCACAGGTCCTGACCCTCCCTTCTATCCTCCATCGTCCTTTGTGCATGCCCCTGCACCCTCCTTCTTGCCCATCATAGCCATTGGTCTTCTGTGCTGCCATGGCCCCTCCCACCTTCCCTGTGTGGTCAGTTAGCTGCCCCTGACCCCCTCCCACCTTCCCTCCATGGTCTGTGTGTATGCCATCACAGTCTCACTGTTGCTCTTCATGGTGTGTCTTGCTTCTAGTGCCCATCCTGCCTGACCTCCATGGCTATCTTGCTGCTCCTGCCCTGCCCCCTTGCCCCCAGCCCTCTGTTTACATGTGAAGACCCCTACTCCCTCCCTCCCTCCCTCCTGGCTTGTCTGTTCCATTGTAATGCCCCTGATCCGTCCCTCCTGCCCTTTATGGTCTGTAATGCTGCAGCTTTCTCTCCTGTCTGTCCATTATGGTCAGCTAGCTACCATTGCCTCTTGCCCCTCTGTTCTCTGTTGTCCATGTGCATGGTCCTGTCCCCTCCCTCTTGCTTTCTATGGATTGTTGTGCTGCACTCCCGTCCTGCATGCCCTGTGTGGTGTATTGTGCTGCTGCAAACCCTGATGCCTGCCCTGCAGGGTCAGTTTGGTGCACCTCTCCATGTCCCTCTTGTCCTCTGTTATCCAAGTCCATGTCCCTATCCCATTTCCTTCCATGATCCAATGTACCATACAGATTTTGTATCACAGGGGGCCCCTGGCCCGTTCTGTCCACACCTGAAGTATGAGACCCTTGTCCTTGCCCTGCCAGCCGCATTTGTAGGCCGTATTAAATTGACCAGCGGGTCCTGTGTTGCTATATAATTATCCTGAAACATCCTTACCACTCAGCCAGCATAAAACCCCTGTGTAGGCCCTTCTGTTCAATATGTAGGCCTCTTTGTTAAATTGACTATAGCTCTGCAATTTCAGTGTATAGCAGTCTGAAGGCAGGTCTGCGAGGCCTTCTGCTCCAAACTAGTAGCCCCCACCCTACCCGAGTGCTCCGTGCTCGGTATCAAAGTTCAACATCCCACTGAAGCTGTCGACATACAGTAGGCTGCATCCTGGACTGGTACTTGCTTCCTGGGCAGGTTTCCCGCTTTTAAGGAAGTGGCAACCGCAGAGCGTCAAGTTAGGAGAACTGAGGAGATTTTGTACATGAATATATTGAATTCCCGTACAATACCCATTATTTTCTGCTTGCTCTATGGAACTTACGATAAGCGATTGGCCTGAGAGACTGACCTTTTCACCCAGTCCATTGTCAGCATTAAGTGGGTAAATGACGAAATGTCTGGTAAAATCTGCAGACGAAGCTTTTGGGTAGCATACGTAGGTAGATGTAGCGTGCAAAGGAGCCCACAAAATGATATAAAAAGGGAGCACCCACAGATATCGACGGACTACCTCGCCGTCTGTATGTAGGTTAACAGGCTGTGCAGGTTTTCCCCAAGAGCTGGGAGCTCTTGTCTTCCTTTGCTTAAAATGTCTTGCTCTGCTTTGCTTGAAGTATCTTATTCTATTTTACCTATATGAAATGTCATGTTATGTTTAACCATTGTTCTCTTTACTTTTGCATTTAAAAGATTTTGTATTGTAATTGCAGGAATGCTTGCTCTAAGAGTAAACGTGAGTGTTCCTAGGTAACATTTTCCTTGGTGTAACTTGTTTCTCATGATGCATTTATAGATGTGTTTTCTCTCTCTCTCTGTCAGTACATTAATTGAGATACAGAGAATATCATGACAGCTGTATGATTATCTGGATTCTGTATTTTGTACTTTATGTCTCTATTCTGCGGTTTCTTTGAAGTTGTATCTTCTCATTAAACTGCCATTGTATTCTGCCACCAATTCCATGTCTCATATGTCTGTTTTCTTCATTTTTGGAGCAAGCGTTCCTAGGCACCCCGGCTCAAATTAAGGTGCCCCTTTTGTCCCTGACTCACTCTCCTGCTCAGTTCTGTGGTGGCTCCCGGGGCTCTGGGGACCGCCTCTAGCTTCCTTGACCCGTAATAGATCTTCCCTCCAACAGCCTCTCTTGCAAGTCCTGTATTGTTGGTTTGTTGCCCCTGCCCCCCTTTCCACTGCCCTCCATAGTCTGTTGTGCTTCCACGGCCCTTCCTGCCTGCTGAGTGTGGTTAAATTGTTGCCTTTGCACTCTCCTACCTGCCTTCAATTTTCAGAGTCCGTGCCCCTGGCCTTTGCCTCTCAACAGTATCCCAATGAACAACTAGATTGCTAACATTCTATATTTATTACAAAAGTGTGGAACGCCTGACATCATCTTGATGTAATCAAAACTGTAATACCTAGAGCATTTCCTTTAGAAATTACATATATGAGAGGGTCTTATTGGCATCAAAATTATGGTTAGTTCTCTAAAAGACTAAAATAAGGACATTTTGTCTGAGTTTTCAAATAGCGACAAAGCACTTTTAAATTATTTGTTATCTTTATGTTTTTTTATCCAGTTGACCACTTGATTAAATGTTGCACTTAGGGGAGAGGATGTGGTGTTACTTCCAGAACTGCAGACTTTGCAACTGGGGAACCAGGTTGAAGTTTCTGCTTCAGCTCGACATTCTGTGATTCTGGTCAAATCACTTAGTCTCCCCATGTCTACAACCAAAATGAATATGTGCTTGTGTGATGTAACCAATGCTCATGTAAAGCACTCTAATACCTGACAAGTCTGCACTATATAACACTGAAAAAACACTAAATAATAAGTGTTTTGCACACTTCTGTCATTGGGCTATATTTGGGCTACATCTGGGTGATTTTGGGCTACAATTGGGCTCTTTTGTCTCCGGTGGCCATCTTGGGAGATTTATTTGTTATGAAGTTTCCTAATTTCCTCATGTACTGCAGTCTCCTCAGTAGGAAATGCTTTCAGTTTTTTACGTTGATTCCATCATGAAGGTATTCAGATATGTCACACATTTGCCATAAATTCTGAATGTTAGCACTCTAGTTGCTCATTAGATCACTGTAGTAAAACTACTGTTCACCATGGAAGTCTGCTCCTGGTATTAAAAGTGCATGTTTCAGTCTGCATGTCAGAATTTTTTAATGAAATAGAAGAGGATTTGAGAAGTCACTCAAAATGTGCCCTCATTTTCTTTCTTCAGCATTAATGATAATTTCTATGGCAAAATGAACCCCCTCATTGTGTTCCTTTTTAAATTAAATGTTTTAAGTGTTACCAGTTTATTCCAATCAAGATGGCTTCAGGTGTGCCATACTTTTGTCATAATGAAGACAGTAAGCGCTCTAGTTGTTTTTAAGAACATTCTGGGACATTCTGTCATTGGGCTATACTTGGGCTACATCTGGGTGATATTTGGGCTACATTTGGGCTCTTTTGTCTCTGGTGGCCATCTTGGGAGACTTATTTGTTATGAAGTTTCTTAATTTCCTCATTTACTGCAGTCTCCTCAGTAGGAAATACTTTCAGTTTTTTACTTTGATTCCATCAAGAAGGCATTCAGATGTGTCACACATTTGCCATAAATTCAGAATGTTAGCACTCTTTTTGCTCATTAGATCACTGTAGTAAAGCTACTGCTCACCAGGGAAAACTGCTGCTGGTATTGAAAGTTCATGTTTCAGTCTGCATGTCAGAATCTTTTAATGAAATAGAAGAGTATTTGAGAAGTCACTCAAAATGTGCCCTAATTTTTCTTTCTGCAGCACTAATCATACTTTTTATGGAAAAATGAACCCCCTCATTTTGTTCCTTTTGAAATTAAATGTTTTAAGAGTTACCACTTTATTCCAAGCAAGATGGCTTCAGGTGTGCCATACGTTTATCAGAGGTAGGACTGTTAGCGCTCTAGTAGTTCTTTGGAACACTCTGGGAAGCTGCAGTAGAACACAAAGGAATCAACTGACAGTCTCTGCCCTTGTTGGATGTACATGTTTTACTGAGAATGTCAGACTTCATTCTCACATGACTGAGAAAGATAATGTGAATTTACAGAAAATAAGCTCTCAGTTTAGCTTATAGATCACCTTCCAAACCTCTGTGGTAAAAGCATGAGAAAATATTTTTCTCTCAATCATGATATCCCAGCAGAAGGCTTTTTCACATGGTGAAATCACCTTAGAACATACCACAATTCCTAAAATGAGTATGGTACCATCAACAAATGATTTATAATGTAACTAAAGTCTTAAAACCTTCTATTAACTGCAATGCTTTTTAATGAGGTGCTATCATGTATATTGGTCCCAAGATGGCTGCCAACACTTCTTGGATGAAGTGCTGACAGCCAATCAGATCTCAGGATGAGATGTGTGGTTAGGCTCCGCCCACATATATATATGCTTTTAAATGCTATTTTCTCAGGAAATACTGAACAGATTTACACCAAACCTACAAAAGGCACTTCCTTGACCTGAGGACTACCTCTCTGCCAAATTTCAAGTAAATCTGTTCAGCCGTTCGGGCTGTAGCCCTGTCTAAAGGTCCTATGGAAAAATGCATGGGAAAAACGCGTTTTGGGACCCCCCTTTTATCTCAGCCCCCGCTTGACGAATCCCCCCGAGACTTTCAGGGTAGGAGCGGAGCGTAGCGCCCCACCTATTTTGAAAAATTTGCGAGGATTCGTCGACCGGCGCCAAAGTTATTCAAAATAGAATGTTGCGGATTTCCTATGGAAAAGGGGTCCTAACTATAACTACCTACTGGCGACCGCCAGTAGGTAATATATATATATATATATATATATATATATATATATATATATATATATATATATATATATATATATATATATATATATATATATATATATATATATATATACGCTCCAAGTTTGCCCTCCAGCTTGAAAACGCACTCCAACGACCATGTTTACACGGGTAGAGGCAGGGCAGCATGCCGCACGTAGCAGCGACATTATGATCTTCTTCTCTGCTTGAATTCTTAACGGCTGACGCGTTTCAGTGCTTCCGCACTTCCTCGGAGGCGTGGCAATTGTGTTTGACATGTCCATCCATTTAAATGTTCATCCACCAATGGGCGGCTCGGATGAGCCCAAATGGAGTTCTGCGGCATGTAGTTGCTGCTACGACATTTCAAGCCCTCCAATTGGCTTCAGCACACTTGTCCTGCTCACTGTTCCCTATGGAAGTTCCCACTCTGAAGCTCCATTGTATATGGAGCCCCGTGGCCCCCATTCTTTCGCGGGGTGGTGCATTTTCTGCGGCAAGGCTGCCGCAATATATGAATGCTCCAAGTTTGCCCTCCAGCTTGAAAACGCACTCCAAGGACCATATTTACACGGGTAGAGGCAGGGTCAGCATGCCCCACATAGCAGCGACATTATGATCTTCTCTGCTTGAATTCTTAACGCCTGACGCGTTTCAGTGCTTCCGCACTTCCTCAGAGGCGTGGCAATTGTGTTTGACATGTCCATCCATTTAAATGTTCATCCACCAATGGGCGGCTCGGATGAGCCCAAATGGAATTCTGGGGCATGTAGTTGGTGCTACGACATTTCAAGCCCTCCAATTGGCTTCGGCACACTTGTCCTGCTCACTGTTCCCTATGGAAGTTCCCACTCTGAAGCTCCATTGTATATGGAGCCCCGTGGCCCCCATTCATTCGCGGGGTGGTGCATTTTCTGCGGCGAGGCTGCTGCAATATATGAACGCTCCAAGTTTGCCCTCCAGCTTGAAAACGCACTCCAAAGACCATATTTACACGGGTAGAGGCAGGGTCAGCATGCCGCACGTAGCAGCGACATTATGATCTTCTTCTCTGCTTGAATTCTTAACGCCTGACGCGTTTCAGTGCTTCCGCACTTCCTCAGAGGCGTGGCAATTGTGTTTTACATGTCCATCCATTTAAATGTTCATCCACCAATGGGCGGCTCGGATGAGCCCAAATGGAATTCTGGGGCATGTAGTTGCTGCTACGACATTTCAAGCCCTCCAATTGGCTTCGGCACACTTGTCCTGCTCACTGTTCCCTATGGAAGTTCCCACTCTGAAGCTCCAGAGTGGGAACTTCCATAGGTCACAGAAGGACCCCCATGTGAAAAAAAATCTTTTTTTTTTTTGTTTTAAATCGCGAGGTGCGCGCACCACGTGCGCACGGCACGCACTGCGAACCGTGGGTGCTCGGTGCGCAAAGCGCACCCAGCGCCCACAGCGCGCGCACCTCGCAATTTAAAAAAAAACAAAATTAATACATAACTTAGCATTTAAAAAAACGTACAAATTCACTGAAAAAACCATAGGTTTCACACTCGTAAAAAAACTATGAAAGTCCCCCGTTATAGTTACTGTAGGCAACTATAACTCACGCGACCGCAATCCTCTGCTGATGACGTCAGATATTACATCATCATCAGTGATGTCATTTGAGATGTCATCAGTGATGTCATCAGTGATGTCACTGACCATGTCATGAGTGATGTAGTATGTGACGTCATCAGCAGTGCATTGCGGGCGTGCGAGTTATAGTTAGCTTAACTAACTATAACGGGAAAATTTCATTGGTTTTTTACGAGTGAAATGTCCAGCTAACTATAACGTGTGTGAAACCTATGGTTTTTTCACTGAATTTGCAAGGTTTTTTAAATGCTAATTCCTAACTATAACATGTGTGAAACCTATGGTTTTTTCAGTGAATTTGCAAGGTTTTTTAAATGCTAATCCCTAACTATAACATGTGTGAAACCTATGGTTTTTTCAGTGAATTTGCAAGGTTTTTTAAATGCTAATTTCTAACTATAACGTGTGTGAAACCCATGGTTTTTTCAGTGAATTTGTATGGTTTTTTAAATGCTAATTCTTACCTATAACATATGTGATTCCCATATTTTTTTTATTGATTTTGTATGATTTTTTTATTATAAATTCTTATCTTAAATGTGTTTTTTTTTTTAAAAAACAAGTTTTTTTTAAACTTTTTATTCTCTTAAAACACTATGTTTTTTAAAAAAAAAATATGCAATATATCAAGTTTTCTCTTTTTTTTTTTACCAAACAGGTAAGATATATTAGTATAGCATAGAAAATATATATATTTTTTTTTATTGCGCGTACGGTAAGCGTACGGTAAGCGTACGGTTTACGCAATGTTTGTAATTTATCTACTCTGTTTGCGTATAGTTACGCAATTTGCGTAGCCGCGCGTACTGTGCGTGGGGCGCTACACGCGCACGTTACGCGGAAGTGTTGTAGAGTGACTGTTTTGCGCATGCGCGCGAGCGCGTGTCTTTTTTACGCGCATGCGCACTTTTACCGTAAGCGCACCGTAAGCGCAGCGTAAGCGTAACGTACGCGCACGGTGGGTCATGTGATCATGAAACACAACTTTTGATTGGTTGAAACTACTTTCAGTTCTAGAACTCTCCTACACCACACCCATTCCCCTCATTTCTGCTTGTGATCCCTTAGGAGAAGGAGCTGACTTGTCTTTGTGATACGATGGCAGAACAGCACTCTTCTGCTGAGAGTGAGGCTAGCAGCACCACCATCAGGCAGAGAAGGAGGAAACAGAAGGGCTCTTTCATATGGGAGTATTTCAGTTTTCCAGAGGGTGAGAAAAAAGTCAATGCTGCCTTGGTGACTTGCAAGCTGTGCCAGCGTGTACTTTCGCGAGGTAATCCCAACAAGAAGTATTCCTTTGGGAATCACACTATGTTGAGACACCTTGAGGATGTGCATCCTAGGACACATGCACGACATACTAGGGGCAACCCTTCAGTAAGTCGAGCAAGCACATCCACAGCAGCTCAGCCGAGTCCTTCTTCGGAAGCTCAGCAGAGCCCTTCATCTGTGGGGGCACATTCACCTTTTTCTGAACCTCTGGAAATGAACCCTCGGTTTGGTAGGGTTACTATGCGGTGTTCATTTTGCCATGATCTAATTGTTCATAGGGAGACCAGTGTTTCCCTCATTAACAACAGAATAGATCAGCACAAATGTCCAACCAGCTAATGTTCCCATACTTCCTTTCCTCTGTCCCTGCATGAACACAACGGCTCTTTTAAGAGCCAACCTTACCTCTCAACTTTTTTTATTTTTTCTTTAAAACTTTTTTTTTTTTTTTTTACCGAACGCGTACGGTAAGCGTATTTTTTTTTTTTTTTTAAAAACACTAAAAATCAATTACCACATCTCAAGATCCTTGAGGAATTAATAACTAAATACTAAAAATCTTTTTGAGATAAAGTGGAAGAAAGGGACCATCTAATTTCTCACTTACCTGACCCACCCAACAATTTAATTTTTAATTAAAATGTAATTGAAATTACTTGAAAAAATGGTTGGTTTTTTTTGAAAATTTTCTTTCAAAATCTGAAAAAAAAGAAAAAAGTATTAATATTTAATAAATCAATATATTACACAGTACACGTATTTACATGTTTTTCCCCAAAAATGTTTTGCCTTTTTTTTGCTGTTTTCAGAATATATTGCATTTCACTATAAATTGTGAAAGCAATTGCATTCATCATTTAACAGCGGGCAAAAAAAAAATAACAATCTCAAAGATTGTATAAAAAAAGCCCAGAATCTCTTTTAACTTAAACATAACATTATAGAAATGCATAATATTCTAAAAAAATATCAACTAATATCAATACTTATTTCTTTAAAATACCGTCTGACATTTTTGTTTCAGAAGTATAATCACAAAAATATATCTCAAATAACTCCACAATACATCTGGTTCCATTTCCTTTAGGCCAAATAGTAATTTTAAAATTCTTTTTTGATTAAATTTCCAATGGTAATCCAATAAAATTCTAAAGTTTAAATTGTACAGATCTCACCGATTCTCTGTAACATTTTGGTTTCCGAAAGATTAATTAATAATTAAATAAGTCCACAATACAATTGTTTACCTTTCCTCATGGCCAAATAGTAATTTTAAAAAACGTTTTTGAATAAATTTCCAATGGCAATCCAATAACATTCCAAAATTTAAATTGTGCAGATGTTACCGATTTTGTCTAAATTTTTGGTTTTCCAAAGTTTCATTAAAAATTTAAAAAGTCCACATTACAATTGGTTACCTTTCCATTAGGCCAAATGATAATTTGAAAAATCATTTTTTTTGAAAATTCCAATGGTAATCCAATAAAATGGTAAAATTGTTTTGTACACATCTTGCCAAGTCTCTCTAAAATTTAGGTTTCAGGAAGATTAGATAGGAATTTGCTAAATCAAAAGGCAAACGTTGCTTGAAAATCAATTGGGAATCATTACACAGTGTCCAGCCTTTTTCACATTTAAGATAAACTGTGTAATGTCCAGAAGTAACAGTAGGTCCTTCATGGAAAATTATTGCAACTGTTACAAAAGTTTTTCCTGAAATTGATAATTGCTGTCCTGTAAACTTCTTTATTAAAGTATCCAATTTTGAACCATCAGCTTTACATCGTTGCATCATTAAAATTACATATTGTCCGTATTCCTTTAAAAGTAACGTTGAAAACATTTCAGATTGACACTCACTGCATTCCATGTTATGATTAGCATCTTTAACTAATTTAGCAAAAGTGACTGTTTTACTTTCTGGCAATGTTAAATAAATACACCTTTCAGAATCAACATTAGAGCCACATGTATTGTAACAGTTTTCACAACTATGTTCCCATTTATAAGAGAGACCAAACAAATTTTCAATGGGAACCCCTTCTTCTTCCAGTACCTGAAGAAAAAACATCAAGAATTCCTGTGCGTCTTGCTGTACATTTTGAGAAAACTGTGTTCGTCCTGAACATACATCTAAAAGTTTTCTAATTTCAGTAGCACTTTCTATTTGAGTTTTATCATTACTCAGCTTTTGAAAAAGGAGACTCAACTCAGAACAGAATCTTTTTCTCTGATTTACTATTATCTGCTCTTGCACACTTTCCAGATAAAATGCAACATTCAGCACTACATTAGCGTAGCAGTTGACACCAGAGCTATTTTCAAAATGACATCCTACAACCTCTTCTTCATTTTCCTTTTTCTTTTTGCTTGCAATTACATCACTCCTCTTTTTTTTCCTCCTCTCTACATCTTCATTACAGATATTCTCATTTCTCCTTTTACGAGAAACTACACGTTTCTCCAACACAGGATACTGACCTAAATGAGGAGCATAGGTTCTTCTTAATCTATTATACTCCTTTACACAATTTGTATCAGCACTAACTTTTGAGTCATCAAAGTCTATCATGAATAAACCAGATAATGTTTTCACTCGTGACAAAGCTACAAAAGCCATACCTTCTTTGAACACAGTTGAACCAATGCTCACAAAAGCACAATCTACAGTCAATCCTTGAGACTTGTGAATAGTTACAGCATATGCTAGCGAAAACGGAAACTGCTTCCTACGTACATATAAGTCTTTCACAAGCATGAAACGAACTGAACAACGACAAATGTCTTTAACTTCTTCTATCTGATCAAATTTTATTTTTAAACATTCAATTCCATCTTTTTTCTGATAATTAATAAAACCCACAACTCTTCCCATAGCTCCATTAACTAAACCTTTTTCAACATCCAAATTTCTCCTTAAAAATACTCTACAGTTCATGCAAACATATAGATTTTTTTCTAATCCAGCTGTTTTGGAAATGTTCTTCTCTAGTGAATCCAATTTATTTTTCAGTGTGCCTGTTAATGTGATAGTAATTCTTCCATCCTCAATTTTGTCCACTGCTTCCAATTTCCGGATATCTTCCTTTTCCAATTTTAAAAGCTCCTCATTGAATATTGAGCATTCACGTAGAGTTGGCATTAAGCAGATGACACTTTTCTTTTCTGCAATGTTCTTGTATATCTTCTCTGCAACTATTTCTTCCTTTGGAAATAAATTATGTAGCAGCCGACTCTGTAATGCTTTTTTGCCAACTTCTGTGAGTAGTCCAATTCTGATATCTTTCAGAATACTTCCATATTCTTCATCGTTTGCTTGCCTCATATTAGTAGTAAGTTCCTTGTACTCAAAGAAGGACCAAATATTTGCATTACCGATGCTTCCCAATGATTTCTTTGTGTCTTCATGTGTCACAGTATTAAACACTGGTTGTCCTTTAACTGGAGTAAGCTGTAGAAGATCCCCAAAAACTATGACATGTTTTCCACCAAATAACACGTCATAGTCTGTCTTTAGAATTTGCTGCATTCTTAAATGCACAAAGGCAAGCATTAAGTTTGATACCATGCTTACATCATCAATAATGAGAACTTGCATCTTCTTCAATACTCTTGAAACTTCCAAGCATGCTTCTCCAGTTAGCTTGTTGTATTGTATTTTGTTCTCATGCTCCACTGGTAACATTAGCAAACGATGTAAGGTGATTCCTTTTATGTTATATGCTGCTAACCCAGTTGGAGCAGTAACCACACAAGACAAAGAAGAATCCGTTTTTTGCTGTAGGTAGCTTCTGATGACTTTTATTAGGAAACTTTTTCCAGTTCCAGCTTGTCCGCTTACATACATCCTGATTGGATGAAATGATGTGCATGAGCACTCTTTTTTTTCATGTAGAAATCCGTGATCAATTTTGCTTCTGATCTCTTCATAAATTTGTTGCTGCTCTTCATTCAGTTGTCTTTCCAAATTTTGTAAGTCTATAAATTCTTCTTGAGCTTGATTCATAGCCGTTTCCACTTCATTCATGGCTATTGATGCTTCATTTTCAACGATTGGTTGTCCTAGGGGATCTTGACTGAGTGTTCCTGAACTTTGGCTGTCTTGGGAACTGTCTCTAGCTACTTCAGCTGCAATTGTAGTTTCCTGTTCAATTTCTTCATTTAACATTTGCAGATAAGTTGAGAATGTACTGCATTGTATGCTGTCTTTGCAAGCATTAAAAGAATCTTCATAGCTTTGAAATTCTCCCAGTAGTTCATCCTCTGTACTCCATGGTTTAAACAGCTGTAAAAGAGCCAAGTAGTAAAATTCCTTTTTGTCAGTAGTGTCGCAACTCAGCTTCCTGTGATTTATCAAACTTCCTTTTGTTTGCTTCACCAAACATCCTTCCTCACCAATGACTTTATATTTTCCATTGTTGATGTCTTCTGCGGCTTTCCGTGAATAAATGTAGTTCTGCAGCACTTCATAGAGACACATGTTCTCAAGATGATGACTTCTCTTTGGGTAATATGTGTCCAACATGTTTGATTTCAAAATATCTGTACTTTCTGGGTCATTCTCGGCCAAATATTCAATTTCTCCAACAGATTTCAGTACCCGATTTCTCATTGCTGCAAGGCCTAAACTTGCCCAAATTATTCTTCTTGATTTCGAGTAGAGACTTGCAGAAGATAACCTATCTGAACATTCGTACGATCCAATTTCTCGATGCGATAACATCTTTAAACTGAAACTGTACAGCTTCTTACTGACAGTCTTCTCGTGAGAAATCTCTTCCCACATTTCTTTCAATTCAGTTTTTTCAGATTTACTAATGTAAGACGTTACATATCGAGCAACAGCAATGGAATTGTCAGCTACATACTGTATATCCATGTTAGCATTCCACATGGATAAAATGACTGGGTTGTAGTCATTTATATTTTTTGATTCTTCTTTTCTTTTTAGGTTGTAGGTATTCTTAGGTGATTTTCTTGTGATAGTATGTCTCACAGATGACATAAAACTGTTTACTCTTCCATTTGAAAGAACAGGTCTAGGAAATCCAAATCGACATTTAGTGTAGTATTTTTCTTTGCTCTTGTATTTCCGTCGACAGTATTTTCCACACCGATGACTTTGGAAACGTAAAACTTGCTCCTTTAACTTTTTCTCTTCTGTGCTTTTTGGTATAGCACATGTTGCATATTCTTCAATGTAAGATAACACTGCTTCATCAGCATCTGTTCCAAACTTTGGGGCATCCTTGATCCACAACAGCATATGAATATGAGGAGCACCTCTTGCCTGGTACTCTTTTCTCCAAAAGAAATCCACTACTTCTCCAAGAGGTGGATTTTTTTTATTGCAGATGAAGGACATCATAGCCTCAAATCTATGATTGAAATATCTGCAAACATTAACCGGATCCAATGAGCAAAGTTCTCCTGCTGTCTTGTATTCGATGTTTTTGATGTTTGAATTTGCCTCTTGTAGAAAATCCAGTAAATCATCCCAAGCGAACTCAGCACAGGTTAGGGTAAGGAACCATGTTGGTGTTCCTAAATTCCGTAACATGCATTTTAATTCACCATGGCGTCGGTACCAATATTCATTTGTCCCACGCTAACAAGCCATCAGATTGATCAGTTGTGTTTCCAAATGATCATCTCGGTGCTGCACTTTCTCCATAAAATCCTTAGCAGACACATTTTGTAAATGTACTCCACTTTTTAAAATGTGATTTACTGCATAAGACAGTGCAGACAAGTCGTTTTCAAATAAAAGATGGAACAAATGAGGAATACTTTGTCGAAATCTGGGATCTTCAGCATATAGTCTTGTAGTCCGATACTCAGAAGCTGGAATCTGTTCTGGACGTTCATCGTATCGTCCTCCTTTTCCTTTAGGAAACAGCTGGGGAAAACATCGAGCTTCCAAGCTCTCCTCCCATACACTCACGGGAGTTCCTTTTGCTTTCTTCATCTGAAACAGATCAATATTGTCTCCCATAACTTCTTTTGAATGAAGAGGATGTATGCTAAAATGTTCATAAATTTCTTCTTCCTTTGACTTGTCCACTTTTTCAATTTGTCCAGTTGATGTTTCTGTGTCTTCTTGTAAATCTTCTTCTTCTTCTTCTATATAAATTGATTCATACCATTTGTTATTCCTTTTCAAATACAAATTTGCTCTTTGTACTTTCCGTACATCTACCAGCTCCTGCCAAATCTTCTTATTCTTTGTAGGTACACCATTAACCAGAATAACTAATGGTTCAGTTTCCAAAGTATCCGCATCAATAGTTTCCATATTTTTTTTCAAATCCAAGGGCAAATACACCACTCTACCTTTTAAACCTCTCAGTAAATCTGAGGGAGGTAATTTACCAGTTTTGGGCTCCATACGTACTATGGTCTGGAACGGATGAACACATTGAATAAGTATAGACTCATATGTATTTAATTCAGAAAGTTCAGCAGGAATAGCATCCAATTCTAAATTATTATGTACAGCTCTGGTCGGCATTCTATTTTCCTCTAACTTGTTGTAACAGTATTTACAAATACGCTGATCTTCACCCAATTCAAAACAATTTTCTAGAAATATATATGTGGCAAAATCTTTCCACTTATAATTATCTTCATTTTCACTCTTTCTGTAGAGATCAACATTCCTAGTTTGTTTTCTATAATGAGTTCTGCGGCAACAAATACAAGTAATATTTGGTCTTTCATTAGAGATTTTTTCAAATTTTGTTATGTGATCATTAAATGTCTTACTTACAGAGGGTTCTACATTCTCTTCCACTTCTTCCTCATTTACTGTGTCCTTTTCTGCACTGTTTTGTTCAGGACCAAAGTAACAAAACTGAATTTCATCAACAACCTTCTCTACATCTGATACCGATCCACGGAACAGAGCCCTATTCAATTCATCTAACTTTATTGCTGGACTTTTAGCAAAATACAACCGTCTCACAAACTTTCTCATTTCAGTATGATGAACAGCCAGCATCCTAAAATGATGGAAAACACTAGTACACACTTTTCTAGATAGACAAGCCAGAGAATGACCCTGCAAACCAGTATTCTCTCTCACTCTGCATGGATCTAGACTTTGAAGCACCTTAATCTTCTGTTTTACACTTTTTTTACTATATTCTCTTAGAAACTCACGAAATGTATCAATAGATTCCTGACGCACAGTGCAAATACTACTACAATTCCAAGTGTACACTGGGGCTTTAGGACGTCTCCCCATAGCCTCATCCACCATCACTTGTACCTCATCTCTTGGAACCATTATCTCCTTCTCCATTATGCAACCATTTTTCACTTCATAAGCACGACCTCTGGTGTCAACTGCATGCAGCAAACTATTACTTTGAAAATAACTCTCTTCATTAAAAAAAGGTTCACTACTTGAACTATGCATCCATTTTCCTAAAAACACTTTACAAAAGTTTGTTCTGTTCACTACTCTTTTCCTTTTGCTTTGTGATTTCAGTACATTAACCATTTTATCTAATGTACGCATCCTATTCAAAATTAAAATGAATAGTTTCCTTTTTAATTCTAATGCCTTTGCTGCAATGGCTTCAATTTCTTTTTTTCTCTTGTAATATTTTGCCTTTTGCTTATATTTCTTCACATCCTTTATCAAATTGGACATAACTCTTCTCTGAAACATTTTTCTACATATCTCTTTAAACGCTGTTTTTCTGTTTAAGTTAATCTTTGTTGTTGCAGAAGGTATATTTGCATTAACTAAATTCTCAATTTTTTCCTGTTTTTTTCTATTGAAAACATTCTTTCCAGTACAGACATTTTGTACATTTTTCCTTTTTTTGAAGATGTTCTTTAAAAAATCTTTTGTCTGCTTACCAGAAGATTTGTTCTTTTTCCCAACATGAGCATCTCCAACTAACTTAGGTCCTCCAGTTGTCTTCAAATATAGGATTTTTTTGTGGTCTTTCTTTAGTCTGGATTTTGTAGGCATCTTAAATTTTGTTCACTGCTCTTTAGCAATACCTGAAAAAAACTAAAAAAAAATTCCTTTATTTTATTTAAATATATTACTACATTTTTTATGATCTTTTCAAATCTTAAAATACTATGTACCCCTTTCCTACAAGTGAAAATCACAATAACACCATCACAAATTAAATATCTAAAAACAATTCCTGTGTGCACACAGAGTCATGGTTTGAAATTAGGCAGAAAACGAAATTTCTTTGCCAATTGCAAAGCATACTTTCTACTACTTTTTTGGCAAGTGATAAGTACTTTTACAGTCTGACACATTTTGAATCCACTTTTCAGATTATGAAAACAGCACATGTCCAAACAGCTTTTTCAGACCAGCAACATGTGTAACCTGGGTGACTGACTACACTCCAGCAAGGGCAACCAGCCTTAGTGATGCTGAATGTATTTGCATTACTGATTAAAACCTCAAACCCCACTCGGTTGTGAATACTGTGCTTGATTCCACAGGATAAGCAGCTGGTTGTGTGCTAAGAGTCTGCTTCTGCATAAAAAAATAACACCCCCTTTCCATCTATTGCAAATGTAAAATCACCAGAGCAATACCAAACACCTTTCTGAGACCAGCAACATGTGTAACCTGGGTGACTGACTACACTCCAGCAAGGGCAACCAGCCTTACTGATGCTGAATGTATTTGCATTACTCACTGAAACCTCAAACCCCACTCGGTTGTCAATACTGTGCATGATTCCACAGGATAACCAGCTGGCTGTGTGCTAAGAGTCTGCTTCTGCATACAAAAAAATGGCTCCCCCTTTCCATCTAATACAAATGTAAAATCACCAGAGCAATACGCAATAAATCTCTGCCTGTAATTCCTATTTACACACAGAGTCATGTTTTCACATTAGTCACAAAACGAAATTTCTTTGCCAATTTGAAAGCACACTTACTACTCTTTTTTTTGGCAAGTGATAAACACTTTTACAGACTGACACATTATGAATCCACTTTTCAGATTCTGATAAAAGCACATGTCCAAACTGCTTTTTCAGACCAGCACCATGTGTAACCTGGGTGACTGACTACACTCCAGCAAGGGCAACCAGCCTTAGTGATGCTGAATGTATTTGCATTACTGACTGAAACCTCAAACCCCACTCGGTTGTGAATACTGTGCATGATTCCACAGGATAACCAGCTGGCTGTGTGCTAAGAGTCTGCTTCTGCATACAAAAAAATGGCTCCCCCTTTCCATCTAATACAAATGTAAAATCACCAGAGCAATACGCAATAAATCTCTGCCTGTAATTCCTATTTACACACAGAGTCATGTTTTCACATTAGTCACAAAACGAAATTTCTTTGCCAATTTGAAAGCACACTTACTACTCTTTTTTTTGGCAAGTGATAAACACTTTTACAGACTGACATATTTTGAATCCACTTTTCAGATTCTTAAAAAAGCACATGTCCAAACTGCTTTTTCAGACCAGCACCATGTGTAACCTGGGTGACTGACTACACTCCAGCAAGGGCAACCAGCCTTAGTGATGCTGAATGTATTTGCATTACTGACTGAAACCTCAAACCCCACTCGGTTGTGAATACTGTGCATGATTCCACAGGATAAGCAGCTGGCTGTGTGCTAAGAGTCTGCTTCTGCATATAAAAAAATGGCTCCCCCTTTACATCTAATGCAAATGTAAAATCACCAGAGCAATACGCAATAAATCTCTGCCTGTAATTCCTATTTGCACACAGAGTCATGTTTTCACATTAGTCACAAAACAAAATTTCTTTGCCAATTTGAAAGCACACTTACTACTCTTTTTTTTTGGCAAGTGATAAACACTTTTACAGACTGACACATTATGAATCCACTTTTCAGATTCTGATAAAAGAACATGTCCAAACTGCTTTTGTAGACCAGCACCATGTGTAACCTGGGTGACTGACTACACTCCAGCAAGGGCAACCAGCCTTAGTGATGCTGAATGTATTTGCATTACTGACTGAAACCTCAAACCCCACTCGGCTGTGAATACTGTGCATGATTCCACAGGATAACCAGCTGGCTGTGTGCTAAGAGTCTGCTTCTGCATACAAAAAATGGCTCCCCCTTTCCATCTAATACAAATGTAAAATCACCAGAGCAATACGCAATAAATCTCCGCCTGTAATTCCTATTTGCACACAGAGTCATGTTTTCACATTAGTCACAAAACGAAATTTCTTTGCCAATTTGAAAGCACACTTACTACTTTTGGCAAGTGATAAACACTTTTACAGACTGACACATTTTGAATCCACTTTTCAGATTCTGATAAAAGCACATGTCCAAACTGCTTTTTCAGACCAGCACCATGTGTAACCTGGGTGACTGACTACACTCCAGCAAGGGCAACCAGCCTTAGTGATGCTGAATGTATTTGCATTACTGACTGAAACCTCAAACCCCACTCGGTTGTGAATACTATCCATGATTCCACAGGATAACCAGCTGGCTGTGTGCTAAGAGTCTGCTTCTGCATAAAAAAAACCTCCCCCTTTCCATCTAATGCAAATGTAAAATCACCAGAGCAATACCAAACAGCTTTCTGAGACCAGCAACATGTGTAACCTGGGTGACTCACTACACTCCAGCAAGGGCAACCAGCCTCACTGATGCTGAATGTATTTGCATTACTGAGTGCAACCTCAAACCCTTAAAGTATTCCTTATTTTTACCAGTACACCTTAAATTTTCGTGAAAACATAGTCCATATTATTTTACATGTTCCTCACATTTAAATTTCTCCCAAAACAGAAAATAATAAACACAACTTCAACAAAAGGAATTCCAATTCTATTATTCATTTCTTAATTTAACATATACATCCCCTCTCAAACTCTAAACTCACCTTTAAAATTAGTTAATTGTAAAAGAAATGTGGCACTCAAACAGCAGATTATCAGAGCCAGGATCTCTGTTCTCTACACCTCCCGCCTCTCAGCAGAACCAGATAATGGCAAAGTTTCCCTCTCTTTTTCCACACATATACATGTAAGTTTCAAATCTCAGTGCTTCCCCCTTTTTTTCAAATGTAATCACACATTTCTATTGGTTGAAAACCAACCCTTTTCCAAAAGTACCCTTCCCCCAACTTGACTTCTGCCTAGTACCCTTCCCCCAACTTGACTTCTGCCTGCTACCATAGCAACAGCTCTTGAAACACTGCTGTGTAGAGTCAGGTCAGAAGTTCACCAAACAATGTTTCATTTCCAAAGAGCAGGAGTGCTTGACTTTTCAAACCTAACAGCAAATCCATAGTACTGTTCTTTGGTAACACATTTTTCTGTACCAATACAAAACATGCTTCTATAAATTTACACATACAGCCTAGTTTTTATTCTAGAATGGTATGAAACAGCCAATCAGTTTTTTTTTTTTTAAATATGTATGCCTCCATTTCCAAACTGTCTTTCATTTCTTTTTACCATTCTACTGAATTACACCTCCTGAGTGCATCCAGTTCTCCTTTGAAGATGTTCACAGTGTAGATTGTAGGGCACAGCTATGTCTTCTGGAGTGAAAAGTATGCAGAGAAAACAGATATGGTGAGAGACCTTGCTTTACCAAATGTAGACATTAAATGGATTGGTCAGAGAGGGTTAAAGTGGCACCAATTGCTGCCATTGGTGAAATCCTTCATGCAAATCCAACACCCTGACCTCATAATAGTGCACTGTGGTGGCAATGACCTAGGCACTTTGACTGGGGTAGGTCTGGAAATGCTTATGAAGGAGACCTTTGCACAACTGTTTTCACTTTTCCCTAAAACTGCCTTTGTGTTTTCTAACATATGCCAAAGGCAAAAATGGAACTGGTCCAATCATTTCTGTCCACAGATTGACAAAGCAAGAAAGCACGTCAACAAATCTGTTTCTGCTTTCCTCCGAGACTATGGTATGGGTTCCATTTACCACAACAACTTGCGTTACGACATGCAAGACATTTATAGAGGAGATGGTGTGCACTTCAATGATGAAGGGAACAGAGTCTTCCTCTTGAACCTTAGACTCTGCATCGGTACTTACTTGTAGGTACCACTAAAAAATCACTTCATAAACACAACGGCTCTTTTTAGAGCCCCCTAATATCTAAACACTTAAATCTGAATTTTATTTCTCTTTTAATTTTTTTTTCTACCGTACGCGTACGGTAAGCTTACCGTAAGCTTACCGTACGCGTACCCCGCGATTTTTTTTTAAAATTAATAAATGTTTTTTTGTACTTTTCTGTCCTTCTTTGACCCCCTTTCAAATGTTAGGGGGTCTGTAACTCTCCTCCTTGCCCCCTTTTCAAGTTATCACCCTTTTTTTTTCTGTGTGAAACACACAAAATGGCGGCCGCCGCTTCCTGGTTTTGACCGATTCGAATGTTTACTAAGATCTAACAGCCAATCAGAATCGCGCTTGTGCACGTCACCGTACGCGTACGGTAAGCTTACCGTAAGCGCACGGTAAGCGCACCGTAAGCTGCCACAGATATATATATTGATTTAAATGCTATTTTCTCAGGAACTACTGAACAGATTTACACCAGACCTACAAAAGGCACTTCCTTGACCTGAGGACTACCTCTCTGCCAAATTTCAAGTAACTCTGTTCAGCCGTTCGGGCTGTAGCTGTGTCTAAAGGTCCTATGGAAAAATGCATGGGAAAAACGCGTTTTGGGACCCCCTTTTATCTCAGCCCCCGCTTGACGAATCTCCCCGAGACTTTCAGGGTAGGAGCGGAGTGTAGCGCCCCACCTATTTTGAAAAATTCGCGAGGATTCGTCGACCGGCGCCAAAGTTATTCAAAATAGAATGTTGCGGTTTTCCTATGGAAACAGGGTCCTAACTATAACTACCTACTGGCGACCGCCAGTAGGTAATATATATATAAATATATATATATATATATATGTATTTATATATATATATATATATATATATATGTATATCTATATATATATATATTACCTACTGGCGGTCACCAGTAGGTACTTATAGTTAGAAACTATTTTCCATAGGAAATCCGCAACATTCTATTCCCAATAACTTTGGCGCTGGTTTACAAATCTTCGGGAAATTTTCAAAACCTTTGGCCAGCTCCAGACCGCTCCTATCCTGAAAGTCTCGGGGTAATTCGTCAAGCAGTGCGCAAAACACAAAAAGGGGGCAGGGTAGAAACACCGTGACCCCCTAGGCCTGCTTAGGGGGTCCCATAAAGACCCCCTGTGCCCCCCCAAAAAAGATATCTTTTTTTTTAAACGGGAAGATGCGCGCAGGGTGCGTGGATCCTGCCGATAAAAAAAAAAAATGAAGCGCGGGCTCCCGTGTTTTGTTGGTAATTAGCCCCCAGGGGGCCATGTCCCGGGGGCTATATTATTATGTTAATGGGGGGCCCAGAGGGGCCACCTAGCCCTGGGGCTTTATAAAATGATGTACGGGGGCTCCTAGCCCCCCCAGCCCCGGGGACCGCCACCCCCGGGGCTTCTTTAGAATATATGCGGGGGGCTCACGCGCGCGCCCGCAATCCACTGCTGATGATGTCAGATAATATATCATTCATTTCATGGTCAGTGACATCACTGATGACATCACTGATGACATCTCAAATGACATCACTGATGACATCATCCACATGACAATCTGATACACCTCATCATACAGTAGTATAACCTTTCATCACACATTATAAAATATGGAGTACCATATTTGAAACCATTGACACACCAATATAAGTTTCTAAAAACCCACTCAGTGATTCCTAGATTTACACACACATCTAAACACTTACCTATAGATTCACTCATACATGCTGACAAAGATCAATAGAACACTATCAAATATACTTATACATCATTACACACCAGCATACATCCTATTCACGTATGCAGTCGTCCTACTCACTTATGCAAACAATTGGTCATTCTTACATTTACTCAGCTACACGCTTATACAAACACCACTTCATTTATTCAAATAGATAGTAACTCATACTTAGTGTGTTATAAAATCACTATTACAAGTATACAGTTATCCATACAGTCACTCATAGAATCACTGAGTCTTATGTATACTTATTTATATACAACAACTGTCACATACACTGCCTTTTATATTTCTACTTTGTTGGACATGTATCATTGAGAAATATATTTACTCATCACTACACCCATAAAGACGTTCACTCACCCAAACAACTGTTTCCACATTCAGTCTTAACCTCATATACCTACTAAATCAACTATTTACACATCTTTGGACAGTCACACACCTCCCACCCAACTACACACACATTCACTCTCCCATTAAAAAATACCCTCTTAACTAATCAATAACTAACATAGACTTTCACATAGCTAGTAACCAACTTATGCAGTAGTTTACACAACAAGAGACAGAGTGATACGGATATTCACACAGTTTAATCACTATCCCATATATTTAGTGAGACACTTTAAATTAGTCACTTAAACAGTCAATCACACTGCTAGTAAATCCTCCATCCAGACACTTAAACTTTCACTCATTCTTCAATACAGATTGCTGTATATATAATACATATTTAAATATCGAACCAAACCACATTCACTCGATGATGTCATTAGTGATGTCATCAGTGATGTCACTGACCATGTCATGAATGATGTAATATGTGACATCATCAGCAGTGGATTGCAGGTGCGCGAGTGATAGAACTAACTATAACGAAGGAATTTCAATGGTTTTGTACGAGTGAAATGTCCAGCTAACTATAACCCCTGACATCTATGTTTTTTGTGAGGTGAGTGCCAGTGAAAAGGGCACCTTCCTTTCTTCCTAAAAATGAAAAGAGACAACAAAATGTTAAAATTGCTTGAACAAATACTTGTGAAAGTTACAGTACACAATCTGATGAGGAAAAGGAATTCAACCTGAGGTCTGAAGAGACATTCACAGGAGAGGAATGGAGAGAAAAACAAGATCACATATACATGTCAATAATGAAAATCACAAATGAGAACACAATTATTCCTTTAAGTGCACAGATAATTCCTCATCCTGGTTAAGGCCCCCCGGATGTTTGGTTTGGAACTCAACTATATATTTAGATTCACGCTGCCTCAGTTTGAGTACCCTGTTCCCTCCTCTGGGATTTTTTGTAATCTGTTCTAGGATGAAAAAAGTAAGGAGTTCAGGGTTAGAGAAATGGTTGTCTTTGAAATGGCGAGCCACAGGATATTTGTCGTCTTTGTGAATTATGGCTCGATAATGCTCAAGGACGCGTTTTTTTGCAAGGAGCGTAGTGCTGCCAATGTACCACAGATTGCACGGACACTCTATTACATAAAGGACAAAGGTGGTGCTACATGTCAAGAATTCCCTGATTTCTTTAGTGATACCATTGTAGTTGATTTTATTGCGGTACTTGCTGTTCTTACAGGCTTTACAGTGTCCGCAAGGATAAAATCCCTCAAGCCCATGTTGCTGTCTGGTGGGATATATGGTGACATCACTTCTCACTACCATGTCTCTGATACTCCTGCCTTTGCGGTAGGTAATGCTGGGTCTTTTGGGGATGGTCTCACCAATGATGTTGTTGCACTTAAGGATATCCCAATTTTTAGCTACAATTTTATGTATGTTGTTGGAATCTGAGTTAAAAGTCATGATCATCCTGGTTGTGTCATTATTGTCATCAACTGTTTCGACCAGTTTGTCTGAGATGGTAAGATCCCTGGGTATGGCGTCTGCTCTTTCTTTGGCTCTGCGGAGAACCCAATTAGGGTAGCCCCTGAGTTTGAAATGTGACATCATCTCTCTGCTTATCCTTTCGTAAGCCACTGAGGTGCTACAATTTCTCTTTGCCCTCAACAGCTCACCATAAGGAATACTCCATTTGAGTGTCTCAGGGTGACGGCTGAGGGCATGCAGGACACAGTGTATATATATATTCACTTAAAAAAACATATGTTTCACACATGTTATAGTTAGCTGGACATTTCCCTCATAAAAAACCAATGAAATTCCCCCGTTATAGTTAGTAAAGGGAACTATAACTCACGCGTCCGAAATCCACTGCTGATGACGTCAGATATTACATCACTGTATTTATTCACTTATTTACCCATTTTTCTTTCCTTTAACCTTTAGCTATACATATTTAATAAATATTTATTTTACAGAAAGACACATATGTCATCAGTGATGTAATATCTGACGTCATCAGCAGTGGATTGCGGTCGCGTGAGTTATAGTTCCCTTTACTAACTATAACGGGGGAATTTCATTGTTTTTTTACGAGGGAAATGACCAGCTAACTATAACATGTGTGAAACCTATGGTTTTTTAAGTGAATTTGCAAGGTTTTTTAAATGCTAATTCCTAACTATAACATGTGTGAAACCTATGGTTTTTTCAGTGAATTTGTACGTTTTTTTAAATGCTAAGTTATGTATTTATTTATTTTTTTTAAGGTTTTTCACCGTGCGCGTACCGTGCGCGCACGGTGCACTTCGCGCACCGTGCGCCCATGTTACGCCGTTCGCGTAATTTTCCCGTTTCTACCGTGCGCGCACGGTAAGCACACTCCGCGATTTTTTGTAAAAATATTAAAAACATTTATGGCCCTTGGGGGTCCTTTGGGGACCCCATGACAATGGCTAGGGGGTCAGGAACTGTCCACCCTGCCCCCTTTTCATGTTCTCCACCTTTATTTCTCACCTCCCTCGAACTGCGACAGACAAAATGGCGGCCGACACTTCCTGGTTTCGACCGATTCGAATGTTTACTAAGATCTAACAACCAATCAGAATTGCGCTTGCGCACGGCAGGGTGCGCTTACCGTACACGCACGGTGCGCGCCTATAGATATATATATGCTTTTAAATGCTATTTCCTCAGAAAATACTGAACAGATTTACACCAGACCTGAAAAAGGCACATCCCTGACCTGAGGACTACCTCTCTGCCAAATTTCAAGATTTTCTGTTCAGCCGTTTGGGCTGTAGCGCGGACTAAAGGTCCTATGGGAAAATGCATGGGGAAAACGTGTTTTGGGACCCCCCCTTTTTCTCAGCCCCCGCTTGACGAATTCACCCGAGACTTTCAGGGAAGGAGCGGAGCGGAGCGGAGCGCCCCACCTATTTTGAAAATTTCGCGAGGATTCGGCAATCGACGCAAAAGTTATTCCAAATAGAATGTTGCGGATTTCCTATGGAAACACGGTCCTAACTATAACTATCTACTGGCGACCGCCAGTAGATAATATATATATATATATATATATATATATATATATATATATATTTATATATATATATATGTATATATATATGTATGTATATATACATATATGTATATATATAATATATATTACCTACTGGCGGTCGCCAGTAGGTAGTTATAGTTAGGACCAAGTTTCCATAGGAACAGTATTTTTTGTTTTGCTTATAACTTTGGCGTTGTTTGATGAATCTTCATGAAATTTTCCAAACTAATTCTTTGTTCATATCAGCTCCTATGTGAGAAGTTTGGGGGTGATTCGTCAAGGGGGGCCGAGAAAAAAGGTGGGTCCCAAAACGTGTTTTCTCTATGTTAATTTCCATAGGAAAATTTAGACAAGGCTACAGGTCGAAGGGGTGAACGGACTTGCCCCAAATTTGGCAGGGAGAAGGGTCTTGGTATATAAAGCACGCTTTTGTTTATTTGGTGTAAATCCGTTGAGTAGTTTTGGAGAAATATCGAAATTTACAGATATTGAAATTTGGGAATTCTGCCATCTGATTGGCTGAGGAGTTATGAGCATGAGCTTGCTGCTTATTGGTTGTGAGCGCTGTGAGCGGTTGCAACTAGGAAGTGTTGGCCGCCATTTTGTGATTCCATTGAAGCGAGTAAGGGGGAAAAAGGGCGAAAAGAGTAGGAAACAGCAGGATAGGAGCAATGTAACCTCTGTGGGGGAGGGCGAAGCGAAGTAGTCACACCTACCGTGGGAAAGTGCGGTGTTGCTCAGAGTGACATGGTACTGAGATGAGATGCTGCTATAGTCGGGTATGAAACCTAGAGCCTAAAACGGGAGGTCATTGCTGTAAAGTGATGTGCTCTGGTGTTTGTAGGATACCTGTGGAAGTAGTGTTAGTAGGCATTTATACCATACAGGGAGTGGGAAGCGAACTACCGAGCTCTACCGTGCGTTTATACTATACCGGAAGTGGGAAGCGAAGTACTACGCCTACCGGTGTGAAGACTCGGGGATCAAACCGAGCTGATTGTTGTAAAGTGATGGGCTGTGGGCGCTGTAGCATACTGGCCACTGTAGTATAACTGTAAGTAGTGTTAGTATGCGTTTATACTATACAGGGAGTGGGAAGCGAACTACTCACCCCTACTGGTCTGAAGACTCGGGGACTAAACCGTGAGCTCATTGCTGTAAAGTGATGTGCTCTGTGTACTATTTCAATGTAAGTCATAGTACAATGTTAGTATGTAATGATACTATAATGTAAGTATGTAATGTTAGAATGTAGGGCTGTCATGAAAGGAATCTTGGGGAGTTTGTACACGGTGCTGGAGAAGACGGATGCCTTGGTGTCTGATCCTGTCAGTGGTTGTTTAAGCTGTCTTCTTTTACTGCAATAAATCTACTTATCGGATCCACTGCTGTCTTCTTGTTCACTACATAAATTTGGCGATGAGCGGGAGAAGGTGAAAAGAAAGCAGCACTCACCAAGATTTTGCGCTTGCTTGCGTTTTGCTGAAGACCCGTTTTCTTAGTGAATCTGTTTCTACTCATCCCAGGGTCGTGTGCTGAAGACCCGTTTTCTTGGTGAATCTGTTTCTACTCATCCCAGGGTCGTCGGCTGATCAAACTATGTGATCCTACCTCTGGTAGGATTTATATTTTTTGATTTTGGGCTTCCTCTGCCTCTTCACTACACTCTGGTTGCTGTACTACGCGTGTGCAAGTAGTGTTAGTATTCGTTTATACTAATTCTGTAACTATGCATTAAACAAAGCATCATGGTCCCATGGAGCACCACCTCCCAGGCGCAGGTCATACAATGTCCCTGGGTGTGCAAGCGCGGGCCATTTATGTTTGCTATTACAGGGTGGGAGCATTGCTTGCACCCTGTGATAGTAAATTCTTGTTTGCCTCGTTGAAGCGAGAGGAGGAAAACCTCGTATTGTTTCAATAAAGGGGAACCAGATGTTAAAAATGGAGCAAAAAAAATTAAGCGTGGTCTCACCCGTTCATTTAAATGAGTGGTGGGTAATGTTCCAGGGCCAATCCTATTATTATATTGTGGGGTCTCTGCAGCACTGGGGATCTTAAACTCACAGGTAAATTAGGCACTGGAGGGCACAGAGACGTTTCGCAGACTAGGGGATCAACACCTCCCCGGGTATTGTTTACGAATTGTTCGGTGGGCTTCGAGGCCAACTCAAGACCGCGGATCGGCAACCTCTGGGGCTTTATTTAAATATGAAGGGTGGGCCGCACCAGTCCATGGAGCCTCGGTGGCCCTAGGCAGTGCCTTATTGGTTCTGAAATCACACGGGCAGTACTCATGGTGTTATAAAGTGATACACTCATAGAACTCTTGCCATTGTACAATTACCCAGGCTTCATTTATGTAATAGTCTGTCGGTTTATATTTGGTAGGTGCATCGGAATATTAAACTAAATTTCCCTTATAACCTACTATCAACCGCCAATTTTCACAATAAACTACGTTCAAGTAATGTCAGAAAAAGAAGACCCATACATTCAGTTATTTATTGGTAAAAAGAAATTAACTTTTATTAACACAACACAAATAAATGGAAATGTACCTTTATTCAAACAAAAGTAAAGCATGAAAGAAGTGGGTGGGACTCCTCCGTAAGCAGCATACAAAGCCTGCAAAACAAAAAAGAAACATAAGTATGTGTGCCATGTCTAAGAGAAAAAGAAAGGTAGTGAGACTGAATGGAGGAAAGTAAGAATGGGACATAGAGCAAGTGGGTGGAAGGGAGAAGGGGAGGAAGAGTGAAAAGAACAGAGGGAGGAGGAGACAGAGCGCCGGCCTACTGCACCCAGCCCTCACTGTTCACCTCCTGTCACCCGTGTGTCTGGGATGCTGGGGTCCGCGAGAAAGAGTGCTGTCCAGCAAGCCCTTAAAATGAAACAGAGATAGGAATGAGGCCAGAGATTACATTATTATCTATGGCAACATCGCTTGCCTGCACCTGTGCACCCAGGCTGCTGCACCCCAGCCCCTTTCTCCGCACTGTGCTCAATTGCAGCTCCTGCACACTGAGGCCTGACTGCTCACCTGCCACAACCGGTGTGTCCAAGGACGTGCTGGTGCGAGCTCCAACTCCGGGGTGCTGCTATCAGGGTGCCCCAGCAGGTCTTCGGTCGGGGACGGTGTCTTGATACCACGGTGGAAGGCGTCAGAATGCCCAGGGCATCATCACGGGGTGAGCACCCACTCCACCCATTTTGGCTCCACTAACCCAGTGTCTGAAAAGGGAGAAAAAATATAATGTTGGAAACGTCTTGAGGTAAATGAAGGTTTCTTTCAACGTTAATAGAGAACACCAGTTGAGTGCATCCTTCCTTCTTGAAGTATGATCTTTGAACTGTTAGTGGTAATCGTGGTTCAAAGAGGAGTTGGAGTGCATGAGACTACACAAGGTTAAATAATAATATTTTTTGCCAACGTTCACATACAAAGGAACAGAGCGCATGGTAGGAGCATAATGTGCACATGTAATGCAGTGGCGCAAGCCTGTGTGCATGCACACTTAGTAATCAGCTCACTACAGTGTCCCAAAAGCCAATGCCACGTGTCTGTAGGGCAGACTGACTGATGCACCCCACCCCTCCCGCAGCACTGCGCTCAACACGTGTCTGTAGGGCAGTGCTGCCCGCTGGCTCAGGCCTACAGTACAGTCCAGCAGGTCCTTCAAATGAGACAGGCATGTAACTGAATGAGGTCAGAGAACACATTATTAAGCAGGGCAATATCGCTTGTTTGTACCTGCACACCCAGGCTGATACACGCCACCCCTCCCGCAGCATCATGCTCAATTGCAGCCCCTGTTTACCCAGGCCCTACTGCTCACCTGCTGTCATTGTTGTGTGTCCAAACACGACGGGTAGCAGTGTTCACAATTCAGGTGCAGTGTTGATTGCGACGATGGTGTACGCCTTATGGATACCTTTTTTTATTGCGCATTGTGATATGCGAGGTGGATGCGGCCATATCACCTGAGGCAATGTAGAAGAACTGGGACATGTGGCGTCATCGTTATCCTATTTATACGTACGCAAAGTGGGCTGGGCTTGCGTACGCCAGGTGAGAGTAGGGGTGTGAATAATAGTTCCGGGGACCTGGGCGTTGTTCAGTTACTGCCTGGCCAGGAAGTGTACTTATATGTGTTTCTGTTGCAGTTTTGATCTCGCAGAATGCGCAATTTACATTAATGTAGCATGTACCGGGAGGGCAGCAACTATCGCTAATGAGATGCTGTTCGAAAACATTGAATGGCCAACATCACATGTCGTTGTCAAGGTTGTGGATATGCGCAGACACTCATGTCAATCGTGTGCGGTATTATTGAAAGTGTTGCTATCGCGAAGCGCACACAAGTGAATGTGCTCGGATAGAGGGAGGATCAGCAGTGAGGCTAAGTCATAAAAAGTGATAACGTTCATTATAGTCAAGCAATGCATGCCAAACGTGAATCTGAAAGTCTCACATATGACACACTACTATACTGGTAAAGCCTGACAACAGAGAATACAGCAATGCAAATGTACACATTACTGTTTACTGTTTGTCACATGTGATCTAGGATGTGCACTATGCCCGTGGCTGATGATACCCCTTCGGGCCAGCAATACCCAGGTCAAAAGGCAGCACAATAATGTGCACACACACACACACCAGGGGCATTGAGTAACACACATTTGATTTTTGATGTAACGTTTGAGATGCATGGCCACCACACGTGGAAGGCTTATGTACAGACCATGAATATTGATCAAGATGATCGTGGCATGTTGTGTGTAATAGAAGATATGTGTACACAGCAAAAACACTTTTCAAAAAAGCTTTCTAAGTAGAAGGGGTGTGTCTCATCAAACGCTGTAGAGAGAATGACGAAAATGAGTGGGGTCCTCCAACTGTTACAATGGGAAATGTTATGAACTAATCAATTGCTTTTTTTTAAGGTCACATGGCAATTGCACATCGAGGGTGCAAGGAGGCCACACCCAACAAGATTTTGAGAAAATATATTTATCATAATATAAGTTTATTACAGTTAGAAATATTTAAATGTTTAAAATATTTTAGATTATCGCTTGCTCTCATATAAAGTTTAAAGTTATTTAGATATAGTTTTGAGACATAAAAAAAATGAGGGAATGGCGTACCGGGTGCGACACCATACGTCTATGACATAACACAGGGCCTGGCAACGTGCACTCGTCGCATACGCAATGCGCAGTGGGCGCGACCCCATACGTACATGAAGTAACGCGTGGCTTGGTACTGCATACCCATCGGATACCTATGTAGCAGCTGGCACGAACTCATACATATATGATGTAACGCGGAACGCGGTGCCACGAATCCGTCGGATACGAAATGTGCATCCTTTACGAGTTTAGCAATATGGCGGATAGGATTCGCGTGGTGATGGAGCTTGGTACACTACGGGTATGGGAGTGCAGTTTTCTCAAAAAAAAAAAAGATATACATATTTTTGGGGAAGATATAAAACATTACTTACTTTTAAGGTTAAAAAAAATAAGTATAATAGAGTTCCAAATATTACAAAAAAAATAGAAAAAATATAGGTTTTATAAACATTAAAATATTAAATTAACATTTAAAAAACCTTCGAAATTCACTGAAAAGACCATAGGTTTTACAGATGTTATAGTTAGGAATTAGCATTTAAAAAACCTTTGAAATTCACTAAAAAAACATAGGTTTCAGGGACGTTATAGTTAGTTGGACATTTGACTCATATAAAACCAGAGAATTTTGCCTGTTATAGTTCGTTGAGCTAACTATAACTCACACGTCCGCAATGCACTGCTGATGATGTCACATATTACATCACTCATGACATGGTCAGTGACATCACTGATGACATCTCAAATGACATCACTGATGACATCATCCACATGATAATCTGATGCACATACCGATGCCCTAATATAAACTTTGATACACCCATTCTAAAATGCAGACTACAATTTTTGAAACTATACACACAACAATGCCATATACTACATACCACTCACTGTTTCCTAGGTCTACACACACATCCATTCACTTATACATGTAGTTACTCATCAATACAGTAGTATAATATGCACACATATATCTATACATGCAGTCACACTCCGCCGTTCATCCATAGAGTTACTCACACACCTAGTCAGTAATGCAAAGAATCAACATCCATATCCATTTACTCATGTATACAGTTATACACACCAAGTCCGTTATTTATAGACACACCATATCACTTATTTATAGAGATGCTAACACATATTTACTGTCTTATACAATTACTGATACAAGCAGACACTCATTTATACACGAACTCTTCAAATAACTTACTCTCATGTATAGTCATTTATATACTCCAACAATCACATATAGTGCCTTAAAACATATGTAGTTAGTCACACATATACCAATGAGACATTCATTTACTCACCAACACACCCATACACACAGTAACTCATCCATACAGCCCTTCCCAGATGTGCTTTTGAATCCATACAACCAGTGAATCACCCACTCAGACATCTATGCACAGAGTCATACACCCCCCACCCACCCATACAGACACTCAAGGACGCATACAGATACTCAGACAACAAATCAATAACCCATATAGATACTCATGTCGCTATTTAGCAGCCCATGCAGTTGCTTACACACCAACTGAGAGACTAATACAAACGTTCACACAGTGTAGTCACTAACACATGCATTCAGTAAGATACGTTCAATCACTCACTTATACAGTCAGTCACGCACCTACTAAATAATCCCTTCAGGCACTTGTAAATGCATTCATTCTTCAATACACCTTGGCATAGTTATATATGAAAAATATTTAAACTTTACAGAAACACACATTCAGTGGATGATGTCATCAGTGATGTCATCAGTGATGTCATTTGAGATGTCATGAGTGATGTCATCAGTGATGTCACTGACCATGTCATGAGTGATGTAATATGTGACATCATCAGCAGTGCATTGCGGGCGCGCGAGTTATAGTTAGCTCAACTAACTATAACAGGCGAATTTCTCTGGTTTTATATGAGTCAAATGTCCAACTAACTATAATGTCCCTGAAACCTTTGGTTTTATTTAGTGAATTTCAAAGGTTTTTTAAATGCTAATTCCTAACTATAACATCTGTAAAACCTATGTTTTTTTAAGTGAATATATATATATATATATATATATATATATATATATATATATATATATATATATATATATATATATATATATATATATATATATATATATATATATATATATATCTTTGTACTTAGAGAATGATTTGGTGCCATGTAGCTTACCATAAACCCTGTTAATGAGCCCTGATTATATTTAATTAATCTATTTGTAATTGGCAGCAGTTTTCATTATTATTGTGACAATAATGCTAAATCACCCAAGTCAGAATTTTAAACTTGTGAGGAAATACCACACTCTATTCCTGTTCAGATATTGCAGGTGCAACTATGCAGAGTAAAACAAATGTTGAGTTCTGCAGCTCAGATCTGAGGATAATTTGGAAATACCACATTGTTCCCCATTGCTAAGTGTAGGATTCAGAGTGGGGAGGTAATACCACACGTAGCATACTGTCCGCAGTGGTTTCACTGTACACTGTTTGCCGTATTACTTCCTCAAATAACAGACATCTCACATCTCATATTGAATCTGAACATGTCCAAAGTGTTTAACCCAGGCCAGGGTGAAATTTCTGTGATTTTCTTTGCGGAAAATATGGAAAATGCCCCAAATGTGACGTGCAATTATGGTATCCTAGCATTTTGCTCTTCTTTAGCGCAAAATGCGTCACCACATCATGCAGGGGAAACACAAAAGGCTGCATTCTGTTCGTTGGTGTTTTTCCCCAGTTCCTATGATAGTATTTGTACCAAAAAACAGTTATATTATAAGGCGTAATGGTGCCATCTCGGGCATTTCTGTAACAAACATAGGGGCTTATTTATGAGAGACTTGCGCTGGTGGAGCGTCACTTTGTCTGACGCTTTGGCGCCGCAAACCTCTCAACCATAACTATGAGGCCACGCAAAGTCACTTTGAGTGCCTTTGCATGGCCTCAAAGATATGGTGTAAGGCAAGGCAGCGCAAGTCGCATCGCTGCCATACTCTGCCCCAGGGAGGCATTCCATGGGCGTTGCTGTGGCTTTTCCCATGCAACACCCATGGATTTTGAAGCTGCCCCAGATTTACTTAATCATGTAAACCTAGGTCAAGGCAAAAACCTTACACTTTCCGAGAGCAGGCATATAGAGGAGAAATATTTTTGTTTCTCCTCGTTTGTTACTCATTCCAGCACACATAGAAAGAGTAAATGTCTCTCTGGATTGTTTATGTGCAGAAAGGTGCCCCTTCCTGCACAAAAGAATCCTGCATGCAACCAGACACCAATGATGATGGGGTGCCTGTGTTGGTACTAGGCAGCAAATTGTGCGCCAGCGCACGACGAAATGACAGAAATGCATCGAAGTTCATAAATATGGTGCATTCCTGTCCTTTCACATTCGCGTAGGGCAGCGCAGCAAAAAAACTTGCGGCTCTGCCCTATGCAATTCCCCATAAATGAGGCTGATAACGTGAGCGCCAGAAATTACGTGAGATTATTCCGGTGTAAACAAAATTTCGCCTGTGTCCAGTTTAAAATTGTCATTGCCGTCAGAGTCTCTTTAAAAGTATTGCATTGTTTAGCAGTGCTAAACTATAAAGTTGGAGTTTTATTTTTATACATTTACTCAGTCGATGTCCAAACTTCAAACAACTGCTATGAACAAGCCGGTAACTCCGTGACTATAAAGGAAGGCCCACGGGGTGCTAGTTGACAACATGCAGTGTGGTTAGGTTAAAACCTTCCGGGTCTAATATCCTCTCATTGAGATTTATAGCACCGGAGAGAGCAGGCTGCAATAGTTCTGTAATTGTAATGGAAGGACAAAATCTACAAATAAACAACCAAAATAAATAATGCTTGTCATGCCCCTTAGCTTTAACATTGTGAAGCAGTAAAACGTACCTGCCAGCGCCGGATTTTGCCAGAGGGAGGAAGAACAACCAGCATGGAATTTAAATTGTTTCATAAATATTTCAGAATGATCGATAGTAGGAGGAAAATCTAATACAACTGGTTGTCCCCTGCAACGCATCAACATTAATAAATCTAATATCAATTCTAGCAATCAGTGTGGTACTGAAGCCTAGATGCAAACAGAGGCAGTAAATTTAAACTCACCCTGGCAAAAAAGCAACGATGCTCTGTATGATGTACTGTGACTACGAATACTGGTACCCAGGGCTTCGAGTAGCCCAGTGCAGTCCCATTTGAGCCATTCTCCTTGCTTTGTTTAGGGCCTGTGGCACCCTTGCTGCGGCACTGAGGAAGAAACTCTGGTAGTGTTTTGATGGTTCAGACATAGGGCCATATGCATCAAAGTAACGTTTTTAAGAAATCGCAATTTAGGAATTGCAATTCCTTATGCATGTAGGAATTGTAAAACAAATTGCGACTCCTGCACATTCCTTAATTGCAACTCGCAAATTGCGAATCACAATTAAGGAATAACTTCCCATTCATTCGTAGGGGCCTAGAGGCCCATAGGAATGAATGGGACTTGCTTGCGCAATTTGCGAGTACTCGCAAATTGCGCATGCAATTTTAAGGGTGCAAGGATGCACTCTTGAAATTGCCTTGTGACCACAAGTTGCGCACACACATGCCCCAAGGGCATGTCTGTGTGTAACATGGAACTTCGAAAAATGCACTTTAGTGCATTTTTCGAAGTTTTCGCAAATTACCATCAAGTTTAAATTGATGGTAATTTGTGATTCATAATTGCGAAATTGCAATTTAAAATTGCATCATGCATTGCATTTCAGGAATCGGAATTTGCGATTCCCTAAATGCATTCGCAATTTAAGTAATCGCAAATTTTGCAATTACTTAAATTGCGAATTTGCATTTAGGTTGATGCATCCCAAATGCAAAAATACCAGTTGCAAAGGGGCAGATTCTGCGAATCTGCCCCTTTGCAACCGGTATTTAGAATGATACATGTTCCCCATAGTGCCTTAGACTGTTTTGCAGGGCTGAAACTTAAATTATTCACACTTTAAAATGAATGATAAGGACTTTAAGTTAAATGAAAAAACTAGGGAGGACCCTCAAAGTGGCATGGTTGATGTAATTAGGCGAGTGGCTTACAAATACGCAAGCTAGAAATCTGTGCTTAGCATAGTGTGCCGCCCGACCGGTATTTTGCTGTTTCTGTCATTGCATCCAGATATATGATACAACAAGTAACATTATACCTACAACAAGCCAGGACTATTGGCTTTGTCAATGGTTGTTAGTTGTGTAAGATGAATAAGCAACAACTATGGCTGTTGTGTAGAATATTGAAAGTGCTTCAGTTCTGAAATGATGCGATTGTGAATAACCTACAACGAGTCTCTTCAAAGGTACCTCAAAGGCAGTGAAGGGTGCTTCTGCTGCAGAGTTAAGATTTTTTTTTGCTCTGAGGGCAAAAATGGAGAGCCCGATAGAGACCCGTCTCAGCACCAGCAGGACCCGGCCCACTTAAAGTCTTGTAAACTATCACAGCGTCACTGCTGTAAATTCACCATCTTCTCGGATCTCAGTGTGAGTGTCCCAGTAATGCAGCCAGCAGTCACTGATACTCATAAGTATCAGTATTTTTGGGAGGAAGGAATAACTGGCTAATTGTTTAG
Source organism: Triturus cristatus (assembly GCF_964204655.1). Taxonomy (NCBI): domain Eukaryota; kingdom Metazoa; phylum Chordata; class Amphibia; order Caudata; family Salamandridae; genus Triturus; species Triturus cristatus. Next base: position 805,086,972 of record NC_140589.1, on the reverse strand, counting down.
GAGGATCCTCCTGGCCTCCTGACAATTGAGGAATTATCAATTGAGTCAGAAAATTCCTTTCTCAATTCCCCTAGGTATTCTATACTTCTCCCTCATGCTTCATCCAGCGACTTCACATCCCAGTTCATCGCTGGTTTGCCCACGGTGTCCAGTCCCAGTCTAGACTCAGACAGCCATGTCCAAATCAGTGTCGGTCCTGTTCCGATAGGTACATTCCAGCCCTAACCGATTTCATCAATTTATGGCAAGTATGCTGTCTAATAGATTGTGGTTAAATCCATTGTGTAAAGGCCATAGTCCATGAATTGTTGGAATATTGCCACGCATCCCTAACAAAAAACAGTACTAACAAACTTTTTCAAATATTGTCAAATATATTTGCAGTATATTGGAAGGTCAATATGTTTTCCAAGTGTTATTGATGACTGAACAATATCAGGAGAATAAGACCGTGGGCTTGGAGTAACACAATGAAAATACAGCTGAAGATCCCTCCCCTTTGTGACACAGGGAGAGATGGGCAGGTGCCCATCAGCTGCATTGGTCATCAGTGCTTCATCAGCAGCATTGGTCATCAGTGCTATCGCTCAGATCTTACTTGAGTCACAGCAATATTTATCAGCATCCACTACCCATCATCTCTTCTCAACCCCAGCTCCTTCAAGCACCCCGCACCTCCATTAGCATCGAATGACTCAAGTATCCAGTATTTACCATAGATCTGTCTCAGCTCAGCCGATTCCGTATCAATAACATTTATCAATTTTCTGCAAGGACTTCTGAATTCTTCTTTATTCCTCCCATCAAATACTGCTTTAGTCTTCAATAGGCACTTTTAGAGCCTCACATCTTCAGAAGATTCACTGGTAGCCACATCCAACTTTATTTACAAATGTATTTCTTCTCTTATAGACTGATGATAATCAAATGTTATCCGCACCTTGCCTCAGCAAAAGCAGTAACATCCATGCATCAGCATGAGAAATAAAATGGAAGCTTCTCAATGGCGGGAACCAAGCAAATAGGGCAGACGCCCTACTGCACTGAAAGTACTCACACCAGTGTCTGCATACACTGTTTCCACCTTCACATGATGTTCATGCCCCCACAGCATTGGAGACTGCACTTAGACATCAGGTGTCAGAAGTGAAAAGTGAATGATTATACATGGAGTGACTTAAAAAAGCCTTGCAGACAATTTACTTAGAGATGCAAAGTCCTCTCTTCTCCTACAGACATCCTCCATTTCTATGCTTGCAGAATGTAACTATATCAACTGGTAAGATGACTGCATGTGACTTGTCACATCTAGCTTCCTAGACATTTACTGGGAAAGATCAAGGAAGGATGATGAAGCAGCAGAAGAATCAAAATATATGCACGTAGAGAGCGTTCTATATGCTTATACTCAATACATTCAGGGGTCTTTTAGCAAAGACAAGAACAATCTCCCGAATATATCTTCATGTTCATGCTTTATAAAGGTTTCGCCACCTAGAATATTAATTGATTTGAAGAATATTATGGAACAAAGAAGGATTTTCCTATCTTTTCCCTATAACCCATCTGCAGCTAAAGCGCTGATGGCAGCTGGTTTTAAATTAGAAGAGGTAATTGGTGGTGCTATAGTAACTAAAAGTCTGTTAGACATATATATTTTTTAAACATCTGTTTATTGAGTTTGTTCTCTCAAAGTTTAGTACATAAGTCTGTTAGACATATTCAATTCCACTTCAGAAACTATAAAGAAATTTGGAATGCTCATTAACCCCTTCAGTGCCACGCCCTTTCCCCCTCCTGTGCCGGGCGTTGCACTAGTGGGTGGGGTTCATGACGAGATAGTCTCGTCATGGGCACAGCGCAACCGTGCTCCATGACGAGACTATCTCGTCATGGGCACTGAAGAGGTTAATAAAGAAGCGGAATACAATAGATCCATTTGAAGCAACCGATGTATTACAGAGGAATGCAATTTGTAATGTACCCAAATTAGTGGCTCGCTGTTCTAAATCTACTGAAAATTGGTAGCAATTTACATGACTTATAGTCAATGCAATAGTGTTTTAATTACAATATGCTTTATGGTTTATATTTACTAAAATAGGCTAGTTAACAAAGTTATCGGGACCCTCACTGGTGATGGCTACATCTCTATGTACATATGGATATTTGTCACCTAGAAATGTGAGGAGACTGACTTTCACAAAGCTGAGGAAAGACCTATATCTTTAAATCAGTACTTCTCCATTTCCACTGACAACATAGCTCCCTCAAGGGCTCGTCTATTGCCTAATAATGATCACCAGGAAGACAAGGTCCTCAGCATTCAGAAGATGGCGAAGGAAAATGTGTCCACTAGAGCAGTGACTGTTCTTGATTGTGTGAGTAGTAGTAGTGGGTGGAAGACACCGGGCTTGATTATGAGTTTGGCAGGCCACGGACCACCAGACTCGCATGGGCACAGGGGTGGCGGTCTCCCAACTGCCCTATTACAATTAGGGTGGTCGGACCGCTGTTGCTCCGTTGCAGCCACCAGGGAGCCACTGTTCCCTGGTGGTGGTGCGGCAGTAGAGAGGCAGCAATATGCTTGGCAGGACCGCGGCGGTCGTGCCAAGCATAAAACAAGATTCCTCTCTGGCACAGTTATCCTGGCGGTTCCTACCCGATGAAAACCGTGGCAGAGGGTAAACAAAGTGGGCCCTACAGGGCCCCACGGTGCCTCATACTATGTGGATGCACTCGGGGGGGCACGACATGAGCCCCATTATGTGCTTGCACAACAGTTTCTGCATGGCATGGACTTTACAGTCCATGCCGTGCAGGAACTGTTTTTGGCGTTCCCATTGCGGTTCCCATTTTCTGAGGCACCGCTGTGGGAATGTCAAAAAAAGCCCACCAGACATTAGAAATTCTTATAATCTGTCAGGCGGCCTGACCATAGGTTTGGCAGTACCGCCAAGCTCGTAATCAGGCCCCTAAGTATTTCTCTCTCTCTCAGTTTCTAACATATTTTAGCAATTGGAGGTTTAGGATACAACAGGCCTCAAAATATCTTTATCATAGTTTTCTGTTTATGAAGTGTTTTTTTGCAACATTACACTAAAATTGTGGGGGGGAGGGCGTTTTGGATTTGACTGCTCTTCATGTGAGGGGCAATGGATCAGTGAAGTCCCCTGTATGTGTATCAATGTTGGCCTTCTACAGCAGACCCATTTTTTGTGTTGTATGTCATTACAAAAGATTTGGGCATCTTCCACATGATCCAAGGCTCCAAGGCTACAGCAGTTAGAAATTGTACACACTGTAATCTTATATACAAATTCATAACAGAACACTTGATGCATGCTAATACTTGAATGGCATAATTAAGGACATAAAAGCTATATAAGTTAGATAGTTTCATAATAAAACATAAGTCTGGAGTTAGTAAGTGCAAAAGTCAGATAGTATCTGTCCCAGGCTGCTGAAGGAACATAGGCTGACATTGGTAGCATCACTAGATTCCTTGTTTAATTGCTTTACTGGACAAAGAAGCGATACCAGAAGAAAAAGTTCCCACACACGTTGAGGCCTACCCAGCAGCACAATTGTTTTTAGCATACTTGTGTTTCACACCTTTTCTATAGGCTACTGACTCAGCTTTATAATCAATATGATATATTTCACACGACTCAGTGCCCAAAGTATGCTCTTGCATCCTGCTTGTCTGACAATACCCCTACCTCTCACCTGTGCTAATCCTTATTTCACCACCTCAAGCTATACCATGGGTGTTGTATTGTGAATGATATGCTATATTTCTGGACTACATGGTTCTGCTGAATCTCCTGTCTGAGAATTCGTATACTATAACATTGATCTCTTTTTCACTTGTTTTTCGCAGCTCTCAGTTACTAGTTTTTAGGTCTCGGCTGGCGTAGGCTGCGCGCATGCGCAGTCTCGCTGGTGAGATTTAGTGTTGACAGGGTATTTTCAGTAAGGGGCTTTAAGCCCCGCCCCTCTGTTCCATTGGCTGGCGTCACCGTTTATGCTAAACGGTGTCCAGCCATTGGAACAGAGGTATCTGTGACGTTTTTCCTTTGCTTTTCGAGCCGTCCCATTTGGACAGACTCGTTTGCTTTACTTTTGTCGTAAAAGCATTTGTTATCGTTTTGGCCGTGTTTTGGGGTTTGACGGAGGAGCGCTTTCTCGTATAGGTAAATATATGTTTTGTTTTGATTATTTCTTTGTTTGTGAACGCTTTTTTTAGGGAGTTAATACGAAGTGGCATAATATGACGTTGCGATGTTGATGGCCGCCATTCCGTGGAATGTATGTTGCGTCGGTTGAACCCCGGAGTGTGTATGGAGGAAAGAGTGGCGTGGTAGGCGAGGCTTAGATGGCGACTGTCCTGCGGTACGTATACCCCGATGGCTGCGCAAGTAAGGTAAGTCATGGCGGTTGTGATCTAATTCTCTCTTTTGTTTTTCATGCAGGCGGAACCCCGTACGTGTATGGAGGAGAGAGCGGCGTGGTAGGCGAGGCTTAGATGGCGACTGTCCTGCGGTACGTATACCTTGATGGCTACAGAAGTAAGGTAAGTCATGGCGGTTGTGATCTAATTCTCTCTTTTGTTTTTCATGCAGGTGGATCCCCGGACGTGTATGGAGGAGAGAGCGGCGTGGTAGGCGAAGCTTAGATGGCGACTGTCCTGCGGTACGTATACCCTGATGGCTGCGCAAGTAAGGTAAGTCATGGCGGTTGTGATCTAATTCTCTCTTTTGTTTTTCATGCAGGCGGAACCCCGGACGTGTATGGAGGAGAGAGCGGCGTGGTAGGCGAGGCTTAGATGGCGACTGTTCTGCGGTACGTACTCCGATGGCTGTGCAAGTAAGGTAAGTCATGGCGGCTGTGATCTAATTGTCTCTTTTGTTTTTCATGCAGGCGGAATCCCGGACATGTATGGAGGAGAGAGCGGCGTGGTAGGCGAGGCTTAGATGGTGACTGTCCTGCGGTACGTATACCCCGGTGGATGCGCAAGTAAGGTAAGTCATGGTGGTTGTGATCTAATTCTCTCTTCTGTTTTTCATGCAGGTGGAACTCCGGACGTGTATGGAGGAGAGAGCAGCGTGGTAGGCGAGGCTTAGATGGTGACTGTCCTGCGATACGTATACCTTGATGGCTGCGCAAGTAAGGTAAGTCATGGCGGTTGTGATCTAATTCTCTCTTTTGTTTTTCATGCAGGTGGAACCCCGGTAGGCGAGGCTAAGATGGTGACTGTTCTGTGGTATGTATACCCCGATGGCTGCGCAAGTAAGGTAAGTCATTCTGTTGTTAGCTTATTCTCTTTTGGTTTTTTTGCCGCCGTTATCCCGGATGTGTATGGAGGAGAGAGTGGCGAGGAGAGGGTGGCGTGGTTTGTGAGTGTCCTGTGGTTTGTATTCCCTGACGCTTAGATGCTGGATCAAGTAAGAAAGTGATGGCGGCTTTCACAATAATGTTGTCTTTTGGTTGGGGCCCTGTACGTTTCCACAGCAGAGAGGTATGTGGATTGCGAGTTTCGGTGGTATGTATACATTGATGTTTATATGCTGCCTCAAGTAAGGTAAGTGATGGAGGTTGGTATAATAATGCTCTCTTTTTGTTTGTTTTGCAGGCGATGCCCGTAGCGTGTATGGAGGAGAGAGTGGTGTGGACTGCGAGTTTTCTGCGGTATATATACCCCGGTGCCTGCGCAAACAAGGTAGGTGATGGTGGTTGGGATATTAATGCTCTCTTTTGGTTTGCTTGCAGATGGAGCCACGGAGATGTATGGAGAAAACAACAGCATGGATTGTGGGTTACCTTAGAAATGTTTTGTCGCTGGTCGCTAAAATAAGGTAGGCTATATTGGTTGTTCTTTTTTATTGCTTTGATACAATTGCAATTTATTTACTCTAATGTCTGTCTGTAATTTGTGTTTTTCTCCTTATAAGATTCTCGTACAGCCCTAAGGAGGTCAAAAAGGGAGCTGGAAGGAATACTGCAGAGAACAGCATAAAGGTAAATAATTCACATATGTTGTTTTTTTACTACATGTTTTTTAGAAACCAGATGTATGGTATGCTTATGTAGATGTACGTTGATTTAATGGAACTGTCTAATATACTGTTCTTATTCTCTTATTTATGTTCTTTTGTCTAATTTCACTAAGTTGGTAGATTGGCTAACTTTCCATAGTAAGCGGTATGACTGGACTGCACAGGCACTGTCAGGTAAGGGTGATTAATGCTTAAGGGGTGTTTTTTTGCGTTTATTTAGTACTTGTGTTTGTGTAGTTACTGAGTTTGTTTTTAACTTATATGTTTACGTTTTTAACTGCATTCTCATAATGTACAGTATGCTTATATATTCAATTTGAAAATTTGCTACTGTCGACTATGCTGTCCTTATTCTTGTATTTGTTTTTTTTGTGTTGAATGTGCTTTTATTGGTATATTGGGTTTGCCTCATAGGTAGCGGTACGGCAGGACTATGCACACATTGAAAGGTAAGGTTGGTAATAATTGAGGGGTTGTTCTAGTGCTTATTTTATCTGCTGTTTGTGTAGTTACTATCTATGTTTGTTTTTAACTAGAAGTCTAAGTTTTTTTGCGTCGGTTCTGCGTTACCTGCGATACGTGTTGTCGATGCTAGCTGAAATTAGGTGAGCGATATTGGTTGTTCTTTTTCTATTCGTTGTATACAATTGCAAATTTATTTACTCTATTATTTGTTTTTAATTTGTGTTTTTCCCTTTATAGGATTTTGGAACACTCCTAAGGAGCTCAAGAAGTGTGCTGGAAGGAATACTGCAGAGAACAGCATAAAGGTATATCATTTAAATATGTTGTTTTTCCCACGTGTTTGTTACAAAATACATGTAGGTTATGCTTATGTAGACGTAAGTTAATATAATGATACTGTCGAATATGCTTTTTTTAATCGTTTATTTATGTTCTTTTATGTCGAATTTTCCGAAGTTGGTCATTTGGGTAACTTTCTGTAGATAGCGGTATGAGTGGACTGCGTAGGCGCTGTAAGGTAAGGGCTTAGTTATGCTATGGGTAGTTTTTTGTGTTGATTTATTACTGCTGTTTATGTAGTCACTGTGTTTATTTTCACTTATGTTTACGTTTTTTTAGTATTGTCATAGTCAACAGTATGCTGTATATAGAAAATATGGGTGTACCGCGAGAAGAGGCAGATGCAGACACTAAACGTGCGAGAATCGAAATGAATTCTCGTCCTGCCTCCGGGCATCCACGTATGAATGTTACCAATCCAGCTTGAGGTACAGATACTATTGATCTGACCCCTTTAATCAAAACAAGTGACAAGTGTTCTCACTTTAGGAGCGACAAAGCGCCTTCCTAAAAACCACGGTCCTGATGAAAGCCTTTAGACCCTTGCAGAAGGCTGAAACATGTTGACCCCTACATCATGACGAGTACGGAAGACTAGTAACCCCGTCTCACCCCGCACTCCTTTCTTTTAACTCTCTGATCAAGCTTTCAAGAATAAAGTCACTATGGAAACAATGACCAAGAGATTTTAACCCACTAAATGCGAACCCTCTCACATTTTTTGTTTTTCATGTCTGGACACTACTGTTGAACCAGAAGGTCTTCCTCCGGGTGGAGGGCAGCGTACACTCAAAAAAGACCCAATGATGATGCTGCACTTTTACACTTAAGCGGTAACCTAGTTCATGCCGCCTCTGGTACCTGTGTATAGTTATGAGGGTTCTTTTACGAAGGAAAGAACAGTAAACAAGACCCTGGCTACACAGGACAAGTGGTCCACTCCCTTTTGATTTTTTGTATAGAAAATATAGACATTTTTTGCCTACTGTCGAATATGCTATTCTCATTACTGTGTTTGTTTTATTGCTGTCGAATCTGCTCGGATTTATATTGGATTTGTTTCATAGGTAGCGGTACGACCGGACTACGCAGACAGTGAAAGGTAAGTTTGGGGTTATCTTCGGTGTTATTTTATCTGCTGTTTGTGTAGTTGCTGTGTATTTTTTTGCATAGAAGTTCTACGTTTTTTACACTGTTTTTGCGATATATAGTATGCTTATACAGATAAACTCTAATTTGTTTTTCGACTATCAAATATGTTTTTCTTATCGTATTTGATTTTTTTGTGTCCGATCTGCTTTCATTGGTATTTTAGGTTTGTTCCATAGCTAGTAGTACGACCTGACTGTATTGCCAGTGAAAGGTAAGGTTTGTGTTGTTTGAGGGGTGGTTCTTTTTGGGTGTTTCTTAGTACTCTTTGTGTATATACATATACATACACACACATAAAAGTATAAACATGTCACTATATATGCAATGTATAAAGTAAGCACTATACATAGGCATACAACAAATGCTCAAACTTCGACAACGACGAGACCTATTGCATTTGTAATGCTTGTTTTTACTTAACACTGGGTACACTGCCACTTTCAGTGTAGCATGCCATGAACTTGAGACCTGATCTGTGTTATAGCAACCATCTAAATAAAATGATGTATGAAGTTACTTCACTCTGCAGATTTAAAATCAATATAGTTTAATTAGAGTGTGCAGCAATGCTGATATTGGTATTAGGCCTGGGCGAAATTTAAACTACGCCCACGTAATTTATGTAATTTCAGAAACTTCGCTTTATGGGGCAGATTTACAAGAAGGGGCACATCTGTACAGATGCGTCACTTTCCCTGCGCCACCGTTAGAAAACCTTGTGCCACCATAGATGCGCCGTATTTACAATACGGCGCACTATGGCGCAAGGATTGACAGATGCGTCAGAAATTCTGACGCATCTGTTGGCGGAAAAGTCACGCATTTGCTGGAGTCGTGTCGCAAGCACGACGCAACTCCAGCAATCCGTGTTGAGGCCTATTCCCACTACACTGCGTCACTACTAACGACTGCTTGAAGCAGGCGTAAGGTTTTGACGCAGTGGCATCCAAAAAGTGGCGCAGTGAAATCTTGTAGATTTCACTGAGTCACTTTTACGAGGCCTTCCTGCGTGGGAAGGCCCACCCTGCATACATTATACCTGACGCAGGTATAAAGTGACGCAGGGCTTTACAACGTGACGCATCTCCCTTGATGCGTCAAGTTGTAAATAGGCCGCACTGTTTGTGCCGCTGTTGCATCAAAAAGTGACGCAACTGCAGCGCAAAAGTCACGCGAGGGACTTGTAAATCTGCCCCAATGTTTGTAACACAAAGGGGTAGATTTACAACCCCCTTGCGACACTTTTGCATCACTTTTAACATGGGAAAAGTGACATAAAAGTGGCGCAAGGGGCTTGTAAATCTGCCCCAAAATTCCCCAAATTGCGCCACTTCATGCAATTACATACTATGCTTGGTGAACAACACAGCGCGAGTGACTGTTGTTGGTGCTTAGTTTAAATGCATCCTTGCACCAAATATTGATGCGAGTACGCATTTTACGCTAGAATCTAGCCTGACATGACAGATTTGCATTTAATGTAATTACACATATTTTCACATAATATTGCCTAAATTGTGCATAATTACGTCAAAGTGAATCGCACAAGTTTTGCGCACCCGTAAGTATCAGCAATCACACCAACAATGTAGGTGATTATCCGACTCCTTTTATTCTTATAACTGGGAACCCCGTTAAAGGTATACAGGTGACCTATTGAAGATGCAGTTGGGTATCAGCATTTCAGTTATTAATAATTTGGTACTTCTGTGTCTCTGAGATGTCTTGACACACATATAATCAATCCATCTTTGGTAGCTGCATTTAAGACAGTGCGAAGCACAATATTATAAATATTATAAAGTAGCGTGTGCCTGCCTTAGGACTGTGAAAAAATTATTTTTTTCTAGTTAAATTTTGTGAAAATATCACTAATTTATGTGAACGTTTTGATTTTAGCATGAACTGTTGTTTACCTGTAACTTGTTTACAAAAGGGCCTATTCACATAAAAAAGTCACCTGAAATAAAAACAGAGACTCCCTCTCTTCAAAGACATTTTATGTGTGAGCTAGTCTTTTTCAGGCAAAAAGAAATACATAAAACGAAGAGGAATTTTGAAAAATGCCCTGTAATGCAAAATTATGGAATTTGATGAGGTTCACTTGAGTAATTGAAATTAAACCCAGGCTTAACATGCAGCCTAGATACTATGCTGCAAATCACCACAAATGTCAAAATTCTGGTGCAGGAAGAAATTCCTTGCTGCTTGGGTAACTTACTCATGCCCATATTTTAATAGCCAAATGTTATTGTTTTTCAGAGAAAAAAACATAAACACACAGAGTAAACAATTCCACATGTCTATGAGGTAAACATAACATTAGATAACACAAATTCAGATCATACATCCAGACAATGATATTCCTATCACCTTCCCCAGATCTTGTCATGCTTCTGTGGGCATCCTGATAAATAGGTGACTCCTGGCGAGGACACCTGTCTACACCCTACCTTCAAACCCTCAACAAGGGAGGAGCCAGAGACTTCCAGTTACGTGCATTGTCTCGTTTGGCCACCAACGTGGTCACTCCAATAAAGGACTGTTCCATCCTTGCTTCCCCCAACCTCTTCCAGTAGACTCAGTAATGCAATCCTGGTGATAAGGGCAATTGGATGCTCCAAGACCAGAGAGTTCTCCCTCAATCCCTGCCGAGAACAGGGTCAGAGCTGGACAAGCCCAGACCATGTGAAAAGAATCAGCTTGCAGCAGGGAGCATCCCGCACACCAAGCCTGAGGGGCCTTTCCTGCTCGATACAGTCACTGGGATGGTCAGGTAAGTGGGATGTAAGTAATTGAGTTGAATCATACGGAGGCGAGCAGGAATGGCTAGCTCTCTGGGGACCAGGCAGGCATTGCGCCAGTCATCATCGTCTAAATCTCTCACCCACTTCTCCCATTTCTGGTGCAAATCTGTAAAGTGGTCTGGGATGTTAATAATTAAGGAGTGGTATGTTTGAGAGAGAGGGTCTTTACCCAGTTTCCCCATCAGGATCTTCACTTTAAGAGGGTTAAATTCTGGGATGCACGTGCCGGTCGGTAGGTGTACCGACAAGGCATGTCACAGCTGCATGTACCAATATAACTGGGTACAAGAAAGCCTATAGTGTTCCTACATTTCCTGAAATGACATCAAGGCATACCCACACAAGACGTCCCCCAGCTGGGCAAACCCTATTTTGTCCCATTGCATGAAGCAATGTAGGCCCTCCATGTGATTCAACCACATCCCTTGCCACAGCGGGGTCACTTCGGTGAGTTTACGATCCCAGTTGACCAAACAGAGTGCCGTCCTCCAGTAGAGTAAGGTCACCCAGGTGCAATCAGGGTGGGACTGGACTCCCACCGAGCAAGCCCCTAAGACTGTTGAGTCCCAGGAGGTGGTCTTCCCATCCCCTGTTAAACCAGTCGTTGACATTCCTGATTTGGGTGACTAGGTAGTACCTGTATAGGTCCAGTATCCCCATCCCCTATCATAAGGAGAGTGTCTTATATTAACAAAGGCTACTCGGTGACAGCCTCCCGCCCATTTAAAAGTAGTGATCTTTGACACCAGCGATTGGAACCATCGACTGGCAATCGAATGGGGGAAATTCATGTGTACAGACAGAAGATGCCTTTAGACACATCATTTTAAACAAGGCTACGCATCATGAGCAGTCTCCTCCACCGCTGTAGGTCTTTGGAGAGCCGCCTCATAAGGGGCCACATATTAAGAGTCGAAACTAGCACCAGGAGAAAGGAAACATGGATGCGTAGGTACTTAAAGGAAAGACAACACAGCGGGAATCCAGGCACCAGGAATTCCCACCCACATTGCCCGTCACCAACAGAGATTTAGATTCATTGATTGAAAGCTCGGAGCCCCCCTCATAGAGGTGGGGGCCCAAAGATAGCGGGTCTGCAAGGAACAGTAAAAGGTTGACCACGTATAAGGCTATACGCTTCTTTGTTCCCCCGCCCCAAGACCAACCCCGTATCCGCACATCGCATTTGATAAAATGTGCTAGTGGTTCAAGTTCCAGTACAAACAAAAAGGGGGTAAAGAGGTAACCAGACAGGTGCCTCTGAGGATTGGAAAAGGTGGTGAAATGATACCCTAACCCAGACCTGGGCCAACTGGGCCCTAGGCCTAGCATTAATGAGGCTGACAAGTTTACAGAAGAGGGGCCCAAAGCCTGCCTTTTGCAACACCAACCCCAAAAGGTCCATGCAACAGTACCAAATGCTTTCTCAAAATCAATTAAGAGCTTGCAACAGTATCAAATGCTTTCTCAAAATCAATTAAGAGCCAGTTGGGCCCTGTATCTGCAGGGCCCATCTAGCTCTGTCCCAGGCCATTGAGGAAGTGTTCCTGGGACAAAGCCAGTTGGGCCCTGTAGATACAGTGATGAGTGCTCTTGTGTGGCATGAATCACACTGGTCGTGGTGGATCAGGTGCCAAAGTGCCTGGCTCAGGTGGCTAGCCAAGAGTTTGGCAAACACTTTGATGTCAGCATTGATAAGAGATACAGGCCTGTCTGAGGAGCATTGGTCAGTGGGCTGTCCTGCCTTGGATATCACAATGGTGGCTGTGTCCAAGTCAGGGGGAAATGAACCTTAGTCTGCCACCTCTGTGTACAGCAGCAGGTCATAAGGAAGTTGGAGGGAATGGTAGTGCTAAAGTAACTTGACCGGAAACCCATTCAAGCCTGGCGTCTTAGCCGAGGCCAGTTCTGACAGGGTACTGTCAGGGCACTGTCTTTCTTCTCGGCTGTGACTAGTTGATCGTGGTCATGAGTTAAGGACAAGGGGGGCATAGGTAGTGGGATCTCTGCTAATATTAGTGACTTGAGTTCATTTACGGGGTGGGGTTTGCTGCATACAGTGTGCAAAGACCTGTGTCACCCCTGTGGTACTTTCATGGCAGCAGACCGCCGCATCGTGAATCAATCAATCAATCAATCAATCAATCAATCAATCAATCAATCAAGGGTTTGTAAAGCACAGCTACTCACCTGCAAGGGTCACTCTGAATTCACCTGGGGGGCAGCTCCATTGGGTGCTGGGGTCATCTGAAGAGCCAGGTCTTGAGGTTGAATGGAGAGTACGATTCTGGATGCGGCTCCTTTGGTTGCCGGGTATAGAGGAATTTGCTAGATCTATTTCCAGGTTCATACACACGTTGAGTTCACGCCCTCCAACACTGTCCAGCCTCCTCCAAAGAGATTTGTTTCAGTCAGGATCTTGCCAACGTTAACTGATAGGCTAGGTCAACCAATGGCCGGAGGCACGTCTGCCATCCCAAGGACAGGATCTGAGCCTCCAAGTCGGTCACCGGCGCCAATTTCTGTGTTTCTTTATCTATGATATAGCCCTTGATCAAGCCTTACAGGGCAGGTTTGCTAGAAGCCCAAAGGATCGCAGTGGAAGTCATTGTGCAGAATTCAGTGTGAAGAAGGACTTAATCTCTTCCTCAGCATAGGCTGCACACTCGTGATCCACCAGGTACCAGGCGTTAAGATGCCACATAGGTTGCAGTTACCCCTGGAGAGGCCCCATCTGAAAGAGGAGGGCAGAGTGATCTGAAATTCCATGAGGAAGGATCTAGACAAGCTTCAGTTGAAAAAGGTTGGGCTCTGGGAGACAAATCTGATCAATACGCGACAATGTTTCATGTGCTGTGGAAGCGTGGGTGTATATGTACGTCGCAAAGACCAATCAAGTCTGCCTAGAGAGAGAGCTTGGAGGAACGGGTGAAATGGCATGGCCGGGGTTTTGAAGTGTACAAATTAGGGACAGGGACAGCATTAAAGTTGTCTCCTATTAGTGTAGTACCTGGGGGAAGGGCTAGTAGGAGGTTGTGGAGCCACTCTAGTGTTGGCTCAAGCCGCTGTTGGGAAACATAGGCTGAGAGAAGATCGTAGTGCTGGCACTCAATCCCATGTAGCACCCCTGGGGGTCGACGTGGGATGCAGAAACCACCAAAAGGAATCCACTGTGCAGCAGAATAGCCACCACCTGGGAGCCTCGGGAGAAACTGGAGTGAAACTCCCGGTCGTAGCCAAAATGACTGAGAAAGGAGCATTGTGTGCCCAACAAATGAGTCTTCTGGAGCATAACCACATCTGGGTGGATGCATGCCACATATCGTAGGACGGTGGAGCATTTAATGCAGTCTAGTAAACAGGTAGCATTCCACAATAGGGGTTTAACCATTAGAGACAGGAGGTGGGCTAATCAAAGTGGTCGACTCATGAGATTACGGCCCGGATACCAGGTATTTGTATGGTGGCCACTACGTGACTAGCAGTGACGGCCCGTGTAGGGCGTTTTACCGGGGCGGTGACGTGGCGCAGAGGAGGGGCAGGGTGAGGAGTTGCAAAATGCGGCAAATGGCCGATTTCAGGTAAGTTACAAAAAAATTAATAAAACGAATTTCGTTGCACGCGCTGCATCGCCAAATGCGATGCAGCGCGCGCAACGAAATTCCTTCCGTCACTGGTGACTAGAAGAAGCAGTGGAGCGCAGCTCACGTATGTCATGTGCGAGGACAGTGGTAACTGTGTGTATAAACAAAACAAAAGTAACAACGAAAACAAGAACTTCCCACACCCCACACTTCCAACCCTGAGGTATCTTTCACTCTAACCCAAAACATATCAGCAGTCAATTAGGGCCTGGGGCTTTCCTAAGTTCCCGGAATACCCCACAGAAGGATAATGGTGCCCAACAGCATTTTCAATACAGCATGTTTACACATAACAAAAGAATCCTGTCTCCACCAATCCTCCATCATCCCCTTCAGTGCTCCCCTGAGAACTGTACTTATTGGGGTGGCCCAGCATTCACAGTACAGTTTGCGAGGTACCACCAGGTACGTTCAGAGTCACATGAGGATTCAGACATCATAGAGGTGGCTCGTGGACTTTATTGCGGGTACTTAAAAGGTCTGGAGTGGCTGATAACAAGGCCTCAGGGTCAGGGGCTCTGGTTGTGTCAGCGTCCCGGGGAGAACTCAGTGAGTCATAGCCCCTCTGCAGGCTGGGTACTGCCCTCTGGGAAAGGGTTCTTCTCCTCCTTCTGGGGGATTAGGGCCAGGGTCGGGGGGGAGCCTACCACTTGGGTAGCCATATTCTCCAAGAAAAATGGGTGTTGCAAGTCTGGTTGCTCCGTCGCTCACTCTCAAGCCTGCTCTGGGGTATCAAAGAAGTAAGTCGAAGAGTTGAAGATTAATTTCAGTCGAGCAGGGAAAAAGAGACTGTAGCAGAGTTTAAGAGCCCGTAGCTTCTGTTTGATATCCTTGAAGGAGCATCTATGTTGCTGAACTGCATGAATATAATCCAGTAAGATCTTGCTATATTGAAAGCGCAGGTCCTGGTGTTTTCTGGCTTTGCAGAGAATGGCCTCTCGATCCCATTTAATGATTATATGGGCAATGACAGGACGAGGAGGATCTCTGGGGGAGGCCTCTTGGCCAAGGACCTACGTGCAATCTCCACCATGAAGCATCATTAGAGTTTGTCGGCAGGTACCCAGGACAGAAACTGTTCCTCCACATCGGATGCTTCAATCACTTTGTGGATGCCAATGAATCACAGATTATTCCTCCGTGAATAGTTTTCGGTGTCTTCGACCCGTTCCTCCATGGACGACATCACAGAAAGCAGCCTGGAGACTTGAAGTTTAAGGGTTGCCACTTCATCTCCCACCATAGAGAATCTGGTTTCGACTTCCGTAACTCGGTCGGTCACGTTGCGGCGATTGGCACAACAGGGATACATCTACTTGGACTTCACCTAATTTGCCCTCATCCGCTGCTCTGGAGTCCTGGATTGCTTGAAGGATGACATCTCAGTCCGCCTGCGACAATGGGCCAGTCACTGGAGGAGGTGCCTTGGCAGCTCCACGTGTACCAGAGGTGGGACTGGTATACTGATTCGATTTAGTTTGTGCCAGTGTTGCTGGGGGGGAGTTTGTCACTTCCCATCCCCAAGGACTCATTAGATCAGAGCAAACAAAGGCAACGTCCGCAGTCAAGTGGCCTGCTTGGCCAAACAGCACAGCATGAGCAGCCACTACCGCTAGGAGGATACCCAGATACAGACCTGGGTCTGCCAGCAGAGAGTTTGAATAACCCGGAGGTTCAGTGAGGCTGGGTCTCCCTTCCTCCACAGGCCCCCCTGAATAGGCAGGGTTCAATCGTTGCTATGAGGCAGATCAGTGGGGTCTCCTACAGGGTGAAGCCTTACACAGGGCTGTGACGGCCTTAGCTGGTACTATGTGCTAGGTAATTGAGATTCACCACAGGTTGGGCCCATGTACATTGTAGGAACGGTCCCCAATACGGCGGCATCACCGGGGGGCAGGTGTCTTCAATGCAGTCCGCAGCACCTCCGGATCTGGGCAGCCATCTACCAGGCCCTCAAAATGGTTTTCCCTGTGTCTTAGAGGGTTGCAATGTCGGCAGGCAGACACAGCCACTCAGAGGCCAACAAGGAGTGAGGGGGAGAATGTCAGAGAAGGTCCCTTCAGGGGTCGTAGTTTGCTTGCCAAAAGTAACCACCTCACCTGGGAATATGGCACCTCCAAGAATACCACAATTAAGCCATTGGGAACATGGTTTTCAGCCCCTCATCCATTCACAGGTCCCAACAGCTCACCTTTACATAGTCGTTGACTTGGAGGGGGGGCCACCTGGACCCCGGAATGATGTATTGTAGCTGTCATGAGTGTGGCAGTTCCGGGCTAGCCACCCATGCAGTTGGGATTAGGCCGGGGCACCAAGTCGAAGGACCAGGAGGAACAGGCCCACGGTGGTTGGCGGCTCATCGCCATTGTGCAAAACAAACCACTGGGCCACCCGTCCCACAGCAGCCATTACAGAGGGCCAGAGGGTGGGAGACCCGTGCATATTGGGCGTGTGGTGACTTGCAGCTGCACCAAGGCTAGGACTCGGCTTCTATTTTGGGCATGATGTGTGGCAAGTCTCCGTCCAGCTCAAAGAGCGCATCTGGGAGTGGCCACAATGGCCCTAATAGGCTCTCCTCAGCACCAAGGCCCCCAGCACCACAGAGGGAGCCGTAGTCAAATGTTATCAGGCGAGGATGGCTTAAATTGCCTCAGGGCTGCAGGGGCTGGGTTAGAGTGCTGCTGCCATCTTCGCTGGCAAGCAACGCCCCCAACTCAGACCCATATTTATCAAGGTTTTACCTCAACTTTGCACCATGCAAGAGGAAGCAAGGGTGATGCAAAACTTAAATGAGATTTACCAAGCCATGCAAGGCTACCTTGTATGGCCCTGCATTGCTTGATATATCTAGAGTAATGCAAGGCAGCGCAAATAACTGCCTTGTGTCACTCTGTGGCAGTGAAGCCTGCCATGGGTGGAGCATGGGTATTCCCTAATATACACCCAAGCATTTTGACATATTCCCAGATTTACCAACACTGGTAGACCTGGGAATGTGCCAGACTTCTTTGCCTCCCCACTAGAGGTGCAATAAGGAGAAATATCTCTTATTTATCCATGTTGTTTTCGCTTTCTAAGTGTGCTGCATTGTGCATCACATATAAAAAGAGGAAAATGCCTACGACAATTGTTTTTGTGCAGGAAGTTGTCCCTTTCTACACAAAACAATGCTGCCTACAAGACAGGCACCCTTCCACCATGGTGCAAGGGTGCTTGCATATGTGCTAGGCAGCAGTTTGTGTTCCAGCGCAGGTAGAGAGCAGTAATGTGCTATATAATGTTAAATACGCGCATTCCTGCCCTCTTCCTTCCATGCAATGCGGTGCAGCAAGGTGGCTTAAAGTTTGATAAATATGGGGCTCGGTTTATGTAGATGCAACATTCTTCCTCAATCAAATATTTGGATGGCCTAAAATAGCATTCAAATTCTCAAATATGCAGGAAGTCTCACATAATACTGCATGAGAAGAACCAGCCTAAGAATACTGAAATCACGCTGATGTGGAAATGTAATTTCATACAATGTCTAAGCAGTTTCATCGCTCTTATTCAGCTGTCTTTGCCATATTCTATTACAAGGATCAAATCATACGATGTGCATTAAATACAAGATAACTATCTGTATGAAATTGTATTACTGGTTGAGGGGAGTGAAACCCTATTCAAGCAGCAATCACAATTCTTGCGAGAGTGAGGTCAAGCAAATCCAAAATGTAATTCGCTCAACCCTCTGGCTTAACTTAAGAGACAATGTGTAAAGTATTTGTGCTACACTTCAAGAAGAAACAAAGTGAAAAACACCGCTTTTAGAAATTAGGTTACTGGTTGACTGGGGTGTGAGCCCTGGTCAAGCAGCAACCACAATCCTAGTCAGGGTATCTCACAAGCAAACCCCAAATTAACCTGTGCTCAACCCCTTGGTAGCTTGGCACAGAGCAGTCAGGCTAAACGTAGAGGCAATGTGTAAAGCATTTGTGCAACAATTCAATCAGTAAAACAGTGAAAACACCACACAGACTGATTCTCATACCAAGTTAGAAAAATAGAGCATAATAAACAAACAAGATCAAAATGACAAAAATCAAATCAATAGAACCGGAGTCATGAATTTCTAAAGAATAAACTGCAGTATAGTGTATAAAAGCATAAAGCTCCAACCGGAAATATCTGGTTGAGCTACAGTGGGTCAAATCCAAAAGTCCAAAATGACCTTGATGGAGAGTGAGCTGAATAAAGTCCCAGAGTTTTGTGCCAAGAGTCCTGTTCACATAGAAGCAGGTCGCTGTGGGTAAGGAAAGCATTGCTAATGGGTGTCAACATGGTACAAAGAGCAGGCTGGACATTGCAGGCAGGTGGGCTGGAGCATCAGGTGGCAGGCCAGGCTGACAGGTGATACTTGCTGTGGAAAAAGAGGAACTTGTGGCAGCTCGTACTGATTTTCTGTGCAAGTGATGTGGTTCAGTGGCAAACAGGCTCGTTCTTGTTCACAAAGACCCCACACACTTGAATTTAAGAGCTTAAAAAACACTTCCAAGGGACCAAGACCTGGGAGCACCTCTTGGAGGTCTGGTGCTTGTTGAAGATGGGAACAGTAGCTGTGTGGAGCCTGTTATGTCGCTGAGGCTCAGACCAGGAGGCCAGCAGACTAGCCTGTTAAGTCACTCTGGGATCCTGGGCTCATGTTGGGTTTCAGGTCCAGCTCATCTTCTTCAGGCAAGAGGAGAGCAGGTCAGCCCAGTAAGGCAGAAGCTCCTTCAGAGAAGCAGCCCAGCAGAGTGCCACTCCTTTCAGCAGCACAGCAGTCCTTCTTATTGGCAGAGTATCTACAGGTCCAGAAGTGTACTGAAGTGGTGGTGTCTGAGGTCCTTCTTTTATACACAGTTGTGCCTTTGAAGTGGGGAGTAGCTTCTAGAGACATGCCTTTGAGGTGCACAGATCCCCCGCCTCCCCTGCCCTGGCTCCAAGCTGGCTGGAGTGAAAAATGTGGGTTGTTAAGCCCTATTGTGTGGACAGGACGCAGTTGATTTAGGTGTAGGTGAGGCTGGAGCCAGCTTCTCCATCCCATTCTTTCTGATTGGCGCAATAAGTCACATCTGATCTCTCAATGTGTGTGGCTGTCTCAGAGGAATATATAAAGCCAAACTGTGAACTACACCCAGTCATGTGAACAGAGACAAACTGCAGACACCGGGTTGCTATGGCAAGAAAATGGCAACTTTCTAAAAGTTGCATTTTCTGAAATGTAATTTAAAATCCGCCTTCCTGTAAGTTAGGATTTTAAATTAGGCACCCAGGGACACCAAGCATGAATCAGTTATATCATTTGTTAGAAATGGGGGACTATAGTTGCCAATGGTTTGCACCTTGTCCAAGTAGGGACCCTTCCCTCTAGTCAGGATAAGGGAGTTACACTCCTAAAATAACCCCTGCTCACCCCCTTGGTAGCTTGGCATGAGCAGTTAGGCTTATCTTAGAGGCAGTGTGTAAAGCATTTGCACATAACCAACAGTAATGCACTGTAAGCACTACAAAAGGACACCACACCAGTTAAAAAAAATATCCAATATTTTTATATACCTAAGACAAGACCAAAAACAATAACAATCCAAAATACAGTACTTAGAAGTCTTAAGTTATCAAAATAAACTTGAAAAACAGCTCCTTGAAGTCGATATCTCCATCTGGGGCTATAACAGCGTCGTGAAGAACAAATCCAAATAGTTTTGGCTGACCACAGCGTTGCGGGCCAGCTACGGTGTTGGGAAGACCGGCAAATCAGTACCTTTAGAAATGTAAGGCGTCGGCGACCTCTCGTTGAGCTCCGAAAGCACGGCGTCCGCAGGCATCGGTTCTGGAGGTCGGTGCAGGAGTCGTCGGGTCCTTGAAGTCACACACTTTGCAGATCGAACCCCTCGCAGTTGAAGTCGGGAGAGCCGGTGTCGGCAGGGGATGGGTGCTGCGGTGCGATGTCGGCGTGAAGTGGAGTTGTCTGGGATAAGAGGGCGATGGTGTGAAGCGAGGCGGTGTGGAGTGTGGGGCCCATAGGTCGCGGAGCAAGCAGCGGTTCAGTGGCGATGGCAGCAGGTGCGGTTGGTGAGACCAGGGTTGCGGTGCGGCTTTGCGGCGGAGCGCTCTGCGATGCCTTCAGGACACGACGGCAGCGTCGTTGACGCGTTGGGTTGCTTTTTCTTCTGTTGCAGTACAAAACACACAGTCCCCAGTGATGAGGTCAAAAGAACTTGAAGTCTTTGCTGTTCCTGAGAGAGACGTCTTGAACAGGGGTCAAGCTCTACCTCAAGCCTTAGGAGAAACTCACAAAAAGAGATTGCAGAAAGTTCAGTCCAGTCCTTTCACTGCCAAAGACAGAGGGAGCCACTGCAGGCCAAAACAGCAAAGCACACAGCAAAGTGGTAGTTCCTCCTCACAGCTTTCCAGCTCTTCTTCTTAGCAGTCTTCTTGGTCCAAAAGAGTTCTAAAGTTCTGGGGTCTGGGCCCCAATATTTCTACCACCACATCCTTTGTTCTCTGAAGGCAGAGAGTGTCTGTACCCAGCCAAAACCAGTTCTGTACTCACTGGTGCAGTTTTATGGCAGGGGGTGTAGACGGCATTGTTCAAGGCAGACCAGGCCCATTCAGGTGCAAGGAAATCTCCTGCCACTACTCTAAATGCAACCCAGGTCTATTCATCCCAGCCCTGCCCCATCAGACTTCCGGAGCCGCTGCCCTTCTCCAGCACCTGTCATCCAAAAGCCAGATATGCAAAACACAAACCTAGCAGAGGCACACTGGATGATTAGGCAAGAAAATACCTACTTTGTAAAAGTGGTATTTTCAAACACAGAATGTAAAAGTCACCCTCACTAAAAGATACATTTTAACAGTTCAGGCATACTAAAATTAATTTTCCTACCTCATTCGCAGGGCTAGTTATGTTTATAAGATGTTATAAACAAACTCCCCAATCTGTCCTATGGGGACAGGCAGCCTTGCAATGGTGAAAAATGAAATACACTGTAATTCATCACCAGGACATATCACACAACAGTACATGTTCTCACTCTAACATTCACAGCAACCTGCCCACAGGGCTGCCTTGGGCCTACCTTAGGGGTGACTGACATGTAGAAAAAGGGAAGGTTGGGGCCAGGCAAGTGGGTGCACTTGCTAGGTCAACATGGCAGTTACAAGCTGTGCACAGACCCTGCAGTGACAGGTCTGAGTTACATTTTCAGGGCTACCTCTCTGAGTGGCACAACCAGTGCTGCAAACCCATTAGTAGCATTTAATTTACCAGCCCTGGCACGCTCAGTGCACTTTACTAGGGCCTCACCAGTAAATCAAATATGCCAATCATGTAAACACCAATCCATAACATAATTTAAAACAGGAGCACTTGCACTTTAACACTGAACAGCAGTGAGAAAGTGCGCAGAGACACTAAACCAGTAAAAACCGGGAGGTCAGAAAGCAAAAAGACAGGGGAAACACGCCAAAATATGCCAAGTCTAACACATGTCCCCTCCAGCTAAAAGTAGGGAGAACTACCCAACTTTCTGGGATTTCTCTTCACTAAGGAGGAAGAACCTGGACAGACCATCTGCGTTGGCGTGTTCTGTGCCAGGGAGGGCGGTGTTCCACTGTTAAGTCCATTCCCTGAAGGGAGATGGACCACCTAACAGTTTTGCATTCTCACCCCTCATTTACATCAACCAACTGAGGGGCCTGTTGTCCGTCTGAACTCAGAAGTGAGTCCCAAACAGGTATGGTCTCAGCTTCTTCGACACACAGGCCACAGCAAAAGCTTCCCTTACTATGGCACTCTACCTCTGGTCCCTGGGAGTAGTCTCCTGCTAAGAAAGACTACAGGCTATGCCCTCTTCGTTCATTTGTGGGAGCACCACCCCCAACACCATGCTCTGAAGGGTCAGTCTGCAAGAAGTCGGGTGCCTTGAGCACAGGTGCCGTGTACATGGCTGCCATTAGGACATCAAAAGCTTTCTGGCAGAACTCAGTCCAGATCACCTTCTTGGGCTGCTTCCTGGAAGTCAGCTCTGTTAAGGGGGCACCAATGGTGCCATAGCCCTTAACAAATCTCCTGTAGTAACAGGAGGGCTGTAACCAGTGTCCATGTCATGGCTACACCAGTGAGTAACACCGCGGGTCAGAGAGAAAAGTGGGGCAAACTGTCCCAACAACTGGCGACAGCCCCTCTGCTGCTCTGGGGTCATGGTAGGAGAGAGGATCACACCTTCCACTGACTCATCATGCTCCTTGGTAGACAGGAGGTCAGGGAGAGGCTCACTCTCCTCTTCCACCCCATCATATGTTGCCAAGAGCATGCTCACTTCGGACCTGAGGCGGTTCACGTGGAGAACCCTCAAAGGGTTCCTGGGAGTCTGGAAATTCACCAGGTAAGTGACATCACTTTTGTGCTCCACCACCTCAAAAGGCCCAGTCCACTTGTCCTGCAAGGCACAAGGTTCCGCTGGCAGCCACAACCCACACTTTTTGCCCAGGTTGAAATTCGACCAGAGTGGCATTCTGGTCATACCACTTTTTCATTTCTTCCTGGCGTGCTTCCAGATTCGCCTGAGCGAGTTTCCTGAAGTGGACAGTTTGGTTACTGAAGGCCAGCATGTAACTAAAAACATCCTGGGGAGTTTTCCTGGGAGCTGCCTCACAGCCTTCCTTCACCAAACTCAGAGGTCCTCTCGCATGGTGGCCATACAGGAGCTCAAAGGGACTGAACCCAAGAGACTTCTGAGGCACCTCCCTGTATGGAAAGAGAAGGCATGGCAAGAGGACGTCCGATTACACCTGATGGGTTCTGTTGAATCTTACCACCAAACTGTTACCTTGTGAGTGGTAAGGAGTGGTGAACTTGTAGGTGACACCACACTCCTTCCACAGGGATGTCATTAGGGGTGGGCGGAATTTGCGAAATTCACTTTCGCAAATTATCGCGAAAATGTTAAAAATCTCCGCAAACACGCGGAAATATCACGAAGATGCAGAAGTTTTTTTCCCGCCCGTTCGCGGTATTTTCTGCGTGGTCGCGGCTCGCCAACTTACCCATGCGGTTGCTCGCGGGCGCGGCCATCTTGTTTTCACTTGTCTCGCGGTGCATGATCGCGAGAAGAAAGATGTGATCGCGCGACGAATGACATTACTGCGGGCACGAACTGTCGCGAGACAGCGCAAATGGCTACCAACAATCCAACATCTCGTGCAGAATGCGACCGGATCGGGAAAACTTGTCGGCAAACGCAGGGATTCAGGTAAGGCGATCGCGCGCACGCGGGAATGTATTATTTTACAGCGCGAGCAAGCAAAACATTTCTGGTAAAATGCGGATTACGGAAATTTTATTTTATCGCAATTTCCACGAGCGGAACGGGTTTTTAGCCCAGGCCTAGATGTCATATACTTTGATATGAAATTGGTCTCAGGGTCAGAAACCACCTCTCTGGGGAAACCCATGGGGGAAAAGATCCCCATTAATGCCTGGACCAATACTGGCACTGTCGTTGTACTGAAAGGGATTGCCTACAGGTACCGGGTGGCATGGTCCACCAAGACCAGGATGTACTTGCTGCCTATGGCTGTCTTGGGATCCAGATTCCAGTGGCCCCACAATGTCCATGCCTACCCTTTCAAAAGGGATTCCAACAACTGGAAAAGGTTGGAGAGGAGCTTTGACCTTCCTCTCACTCTTAGCACTTGCCTGGCAAGTTTGGCAAGACCTGCAATGTCCATCTGACTGCCTTCACATTTGGGGCCAGAAGAAGTGAGTGACAAGCCTGTCAAAAGTCTTTTCCCGCCCCAAATGTCCTGCCAAATGTACGCCATGAGCCGAACCCAGTAGGAAGGTCCTGAAGTGCTGGGGTATCACCAACACATGGGCTGACCCAGGCTTAGCGACCTTAGGCTCGCTATACAGGTGACCCTTCTCCCAGTAAATCCAATGTGATCCAGACTGATCATCAGCTGCCTGGTCTGCAACCTGCCACCGCAGACCCTCCAGAGAAGGGCACTCTTTCTGGTCCCTGCAGAAGTCTTCCATTGTGGGACCACCTTCTTGCTGTCAATGGGTCAGCTTGGAGATGCCCCCCAATTCAGCTACCTGCTCCACTGTAGGTGCTGGGGCCTCCCCCTCGAAGTCAGCCTCCTCCCGGTCCGCGGGAACTTCAGGGGCCGGTTTACCACGCCCCCTGCCCTTTCTCTAGGCTGGGACCTGGGCAACGGTTTCAGGCTCCAGGTCCTTCTGATCACCGTTTCTGGCTGCCATTGACAGAGTGGACACGCATGCCCACTGGCAACCCAAGCATCTCCAAGTGAGACCTGAGCTCGACATCCTTCCACAAGGACTGTTCCAGGTCATTACCTAGCAGACAATCTACAGGCATGGTAGGGCTCACAACCACCCTCCAGGGAACTGAGACCCCCCATTCAAAGTGGAACCTGCACCACCATACACTGGCGCTCTGAGTGGTCGACAGCAACTACTTGGTGGAATGCCCCGGGGACTACTTGCTCCTCAGAGACCAGGTGACACCGTACTGAGGTCACACTTGCTCCAGTATCTCTGAGAACCTCTACCCTTTTCCCATTGATGGTCACCCATGTACTGTATTTCTTTGTGTTAGGGGGCACCAGGTTTCCTGGGACCATCTCACTGTCCCATAGTGAGACGAGGGTCATTTCTGTGGGACCCCCACCCTCCTGTGGGCAGCCCTCCTCCCCAAGTGCTACGCTAGCCAACACCTTGGTCTGTCTACCAGTGGGTGGCTGTGTCCTTTTGGGACACTTGGGGTCCCCCTTCAAGTGACCCACCTACCTCACAGGCAAAGCACTTGTGAGGGCCGGTCTCTGTAGGCTTTCCTGAAGAGACCACGGTTTTCTTGTCTCCTGGGGGATGGGAACCTTTACTCTGGGTGTTAGTTTGGGGCCCTTTAGAGAACTCCAGTGTTTTACCCTTGTCACCCCCACTCTTCTGCTGGGGTCCTGCCCACCATTGGCTGAGTCTCCCCCAAATGCTTTCTTGTGGACCCTGGTAATCACCCAGTGGTCGGCCTCCATAGCAAGCTTCCTGGGGTCAGTCAGCTTACTATAGACTAGATGCTGGCGCAGGTCTGCAAAACATAGACTAGACAAGTGCTCCCATGCAATCAAATTGTAGAGCCCCTGATAATCTGTTACATTACTGCCCTTCACCCAGCCATCCAGTAACCTGCAAAAAGAATCTACACATTCCAACCAAGTATTGGCATCAGTCATCGTACTGGACCTAAACTGTTCCCTGTACTTTTTAGGATTGAGACCATACCTAGTGAGAAAAACGTCCTTCATGTCAGCGTAGGTGAGGTCCTGCCCCTTACCCAAAGCTATCAGAGTATCCCTTGCTTATTTTGGAAAGAGAGGCCACAGCCCCGCCCCCCAATTCCTTTCAGGGACCCTATTTATGTGAATAGACGACTTGTACCCTTAGAACCATCTATGTATGTCAACTCCCTTCTTGAATTCCTTGCCTGCATTCATGGTGATTTGCACACTTCTTTCTGCTTGCACTGATGAATTGCTGCCACCATCTGAACTGGGTCTACTCCTTATTTACAGCTCCTTAAGACTTCTCTCATGATCTAAGATCATCTTCCTTTCTTCCATGGCTATTCTTTTCTCTTCCCTCTCATTCTCCAACCTGAGTTTCTCCAATTCGAACTTCCTTGCTTCCCGCCTGTCCTCCAGCTCCTCTGTGGATAGGCAACTGCTGCCTGGTCTGGAGGGTTCTCCCCTCCCAAAAGCACATCCACCCTAGCAGTAGGCTACTCTGCATCTCTACTGAGATCTCCAGATTGGCATGTCTGGCCGCTACCCTGGCCCTCAGCACCTTTTGTAGGTTCTCCTTCCAAATGAGGCCTCTGACTTGGACTTTTAGGTTTTTGCAAATCGCTTTAAATTCCTTCACATTGTAGAATTTCCAACCTATCCTCCTTAAAGGCAACTTCCAGGAATGCAACAGAAGATGCTCTTGATTCAGGCATATTGAAGTAGCAAATTCAAACTGGCATGATCAAAAATAGGCCAAAAAGAAAAAGAACCAGTATGTGGCACGTAATAGTCTGCAATATAGTAGTAGTGCACACCAATCACTGTAAGTCAAGTGTAAACACAAGTCCTATCCTCACCGCTGACAACCAATGTTAGAAATGGGGGTCTCTACTTGGCAATGGTTTGCACCCTGTCCATGTGGGACCCTTCCTTCTAGTCAGGATAAGGGAGTTACACTCCTAAAATAACCACTGCTCACCCCCTTGGGGGCTTGGCCCCAGCAGTCAGGCTTACCTTAGAGGCAGCGTGTAAAGCATTTGCACATAACCAACAGTAATACAGTGTAAACACTACTAAAAGGACACCACACCAATTTAGAAAAATATCCAATATTTTTATATACTTAAGACAAGACCAAAAACGATACAAATCCACAA
The DNA here is from genome assembly GCF_964204655.1 of Triturus cristatus. Lineage (NCBI taxonomy): Eukaryota > Metazoa > Chordata > Amphibia > Caudata > Salamandridae > Triturus > Triturus cristatus. The sequence goes on along the minus strand of NC_140589.1, from coordinate 805,060,021 downwards.
TACAGTACTTAGATATCTTCAGTTATCAAAATAAACTTGAAAAACAGTTCCTTGAAGTTGATAGCTCCATCTGGGGCTATCACGACATTGTGACCATCAAATCCAAACAGTTCTGGCTGACTGAGACGTCGCGGGCCAGCTGTGGTGTCGGAAAGACCCGCAAAACAGTACCTTTAGAAATGCAGGGCGTCGGTGACCTCTCGTTCAGCTCCGAAAACACGGCGTCCACAGGCGTCTGTTCTGGAGGTCAGTGCAGGAGTCATTGGGCCCTTGAAGTCACACGCGTTGCAGAACGAACTCCTCGCGGTTGAAGTCGGGAGTGTCAGCAGGCGTCGGGTGCTGCGGTGCAAAGTGCAGCGGTGCGACATGCTGTGCCCTCAGGTCGCGGTGCAGGCAACGGCTTGGTGATGGTCTTCCAGCGGCATCGGTGAGACCAGGGCTGCTGTGCAAAGTGATGCGGTGCTCGTCGCAGTGCTGGCAGGTCACGGTGCAAGCAGCGTCGTCATCGTTGCTAAAGCACTGTCATCGGCTGACGAACTGGAGTTGATGGCACCAGCTTCAGTAGGCCAAGGCTGTGGTGCGGGATGAGGACGGTGCATCGTGTAACTTACAAGCGGTGCCCTCGAACCACGGTGCAAGCAGCAGCATCGATGTCGTCGTGAAGCGTCGTCGTTGGGGATACCAGGGCGATGGTGTGTAACGAGGCGGTGCGGAGTGCGGTGCCCACAGGTCGCAGGGGCAAGCAGGGGCTCGGTGGCGACAGCGGCAGGCATCGTCAGTGAGACCAGGGTTGCGGTGTGGCATTGCGGTTGTGCCCTCTGCAATGCCTTCAGGACACGGCGTCTTTGTAGACAGTGTTGGGTTGCTTTTTCTTCTGCTGCAGCACAAAATACACGTTCCCCAGTGCTGAGGGCAGAAGAACTTGAATTCTTTACTGTTCCTGAGACTTCTTGAACAGGGGGCAAGCTCTACCTCAAGCCCTTGGAGAAACGCACAAAAAGAGATTGCAGAAAGTTCAGTCCAGTCCTTCCACTGCCCAAAACAGAAGCATCCACTGCAGGACAACACAGCAAAGCACACATCAAAATGGTAGTTCCTCCTCACAGCTTCTCCAGGTCTTCTTCTTGGCAGTCTTCTTGGTCCAAGAGCGTTCTAAAGTTCTGGGGTCTGGGCCCCAATATTTCTACTAACAATTCCTTTGTTCTCTGAAGGCAGAGAGTGTCTGTACCCAGCCAAAACCAGTTCTGTCCTCACTGGTGCAGCTTCCTGGCAGGGAGTGGAGACGGCATTGTGCAAGGCAGACCAGGACCATTCAGGTGCATGGAAATCTCCTCCCACTACTCTAAATGCAACCCAGGTCTATTCAGCCCAGCCCTGCCCCATCAGACTTCTGGAGCCGCTGCCCCTCTCCAGCCCCTGTCATCCAAAAGCCAGACATGCAATACACAAACCTAGCAGAGGCACACTGGATAGTTAGACAAGAAAATACCTACTTTGTAAAAGTAGTATTTTCAAACACAGAATGTAAAAATCACCCTCACTAACAGATGCATTTTAACATTCTGAGTTCAGGCATACTAAACTTTCTTTTCCTACCTCGATCCCAATGCCAGTTATGTTTATAAGATGTTATGAACAAACTCCTCATTTGGTCCTATTGGAACAGGCAGCCTTGCAATTGTGAAAAATGAAATACACTGTAATTCACCACCAGGACATGTCTCAAACAGCAGTACATGTCCTACCTTCAACATACACAGCAACCTGCCCACATGGGTACCTTGGGCCTAACTCAGGGGTGACTGACATGTAAAAAAAGGAAGGTTGTGGCCGGGCAAGTGAGTGCAATTGCCAGGTCGACATGACCGTTGCAAACTGCGCACAGACCCTGTGGTGGCAGGTCTGAGTTACCTTTTCAGGACTACCTCTGTGGGAGGCACAACCAGTGCTGCAAAAAGACAGGGGAAACACGCCAAAAGATGCCAAGTCTAACTTCATCTCATTTGGAAATTACGTTTACAATATGTAATAAGGTATCCTAAGGGGGAAATAGGACTTGCAGTAGTGAAAAACAAATTTAAGAGTTTTTCACAACCAGGGCATGTAAAACTAAAACGTACATGTCCTGCTGTTTAATTACATTGCACCCTGCCCTCAGGACTTTCCAAGGTCTATGCTAGGGGTGACTTATAGGCATTAAAAAATAAGGTTTGGGTCTGGAAAGAGGTTTAATCTCCAGGTCAATGTGCCAGTTTAAAACTGCACACACAGGCTCTGCAATGGCGGCTTGACATATGTTTGCAGGGCCACCTAAGTGGGTGGCACAATCAGTGAAGCAAGAACATTATTAGTAACATTTCATTTTCAGGCCCAGGGCACATGTAGTGCACTTCAGTAGAGACTTATAAGTAAATCAAATATTCCAATTGGGGATAAGCCAATGTTACGAAATTTTAGGGAATGAGTAAAAGCACTTTAGCAGTGGTCAGCAGTGGTAAAGTATACAGAATCCTAAGGCCAGCAAAAACGGATTAGTCAAAAACAAGAGGTCTGAAGGCAAAAAGCTAGAGGAAACTATGCCAAGGATGACTGGCCTAACAACGAACCAAAAAGTGTCCCACATCAGATTATATAGTAGATTTTAATAATAAAACAAGACCAAAATGACAAAAATCCAATCAATGGAACCAGAGATTTGAAAGTTTAAAGATGTCATAAAAATAGCACCACAAAGCGAAAACTGTGGATATTTGGTTGTGTCGGACTGGGACAAAGTTTAGGCCAACCATGATGGAGCGTGCGCGGTTTACAGGGATCCAATGAGGTCAGCTAAATTAGAGTCGCTTAAATTTTGGTTTGTGGAGCGTTGCGAGGTCCCGCACTGAAGTTGAGTTGTTCAGCTGAGGCGATGCATCAGTTCCGATGAGCGGTGAAGATGCGATTCGAAGTCCTGTGTCGTCATTGAAAATCCTGTCAATGATGGCTTGCAATATGAAGTTTGATGTCAAGGATACATTGCGCAGTCAAGACGATGTGCCATTTTGAAAGAGCTGTGAGGCTGCTATGTAAGAACCCATTTTGTCATCAAGGCTTTAGTCGACCGAAGCTTTGTGAATCAAGGGCCTGCTTTGGGAAAGTTTGCACAGGAGGCAGGTCTGACCAGGCTGCGGGGGCAATGCGGAGTCCTTGCATTGGGAGAACCATCACAGAAGAGGCTTCGCATTGGTTCTGCTAGGGATTGCGCCGCTAATCTGAGGAGATGCTGGTGTCAAAATGGGATGACAGAGCACCTTCAAGCCCCCTTCTAAAGGCCCAAGACGAGGGTGGATCCCGTTGGAAGGGTAGGACTCACAGATGGCAGAGTCCAATTGCTGGGTTCAAGGTTGCTGGAGCCTTCTGCCCCTGAATCTCTAGTCAGGAGGACAGTAAACTCACCCTTGGAGTCACTTTGGGGTCCAGGATTGTAACAGATATAGGCCCAGTCCTTCTCACCCTGGCAAGAGGGCAGTGGGCAGCAGTTCCTTCTAAGCAGTAGTGCAGCACGGTAGCAGTCCTTGTAGCAGCACATCAGTCCTTTTTTCTGTACAGAATCCATAAGTCCAGACATTTACTGAAGGGTTGGTATCTGGAGTCCAATATTTATACCTGGGACTTCCTCTGAAGTGGGAGCAATTTCTAGAGGTTTCACTTTGAACTCACCAGGTATTCTGCCTGCCCTGTCTTGACTCCAGACTAACTGCAGGAGTTATGTAGCCCTATGTGCGGAGGCAGGACAGAGCCTATTGAAGTTTTTGTAGGGCTGTGCCCAGCTCTGCTCTCCCATCCTGCCAGTGATGGCCCATTAAGGAACACCTAAGTTCTCCATTGTGCATGTCTTTCTAGGAGGAATACACAAAGCCCAACTGCCAACGGCACACGGTAAAGTGACCAGGAGACAGGCTGCAGGCAATACCTTCTAAAAGTGGCATTTTCAGAGTTGTAACTAAAAATCCGACGTCAACATAAGATAGGATTTGTCATTACAATTCCAAAGATACCAAACATGAACTGATGACCTGTTACCACTTGGAATGAATAAATGTAACAGGGTAACTCCAATTTTTTCCAATGGTAGAGGTAGGCCTTGCAGTAGTGAAAAACAAATTTCACTACCAGGACATGTAAAACCTAAAAGCACATATCCTACTTTTTAAATACATTCCACTCTGCCCTTTGGGCTTTCCAGGGTTTACCCTACGGCAGAAAGAATTATGAAAAAGGAAGATTTGGGTCTGGCAAAGGGTCTATTTCGCCAGCCTGAAATGACAGTTTAAAACTGCACATTCCGGCTGCAATGGCAGGCCTGAGACATGTTTAAAGTGCTACATAAGTGGGTGGTACAACCAGTACTGCAGGGCAATTAGTAGCATTTAATTTACAGGGCCTGGGCTCTGGTAGAGCCACTTAAATAGAGACTTACAAGTACATTAAATATGCCAATTGGGTATAAGCCACTGCAACAATGTTTTAAAGAGAGAGCACAAGCACTTTAGCATTGGTTAGCAGTGGTAAATGTAATCTGGATTTTCCCTGCAAATGAGAGCCCTGCAACATATATAACCATACATCCACTTCTCCAAGTAAACAACAATTTTATTGAAAATAGTAAATTAAATCAATTTAACTTTAAGAAACTATTTTATGAAACAATTACTAACACAGTTTTTAACTTTGATCCTTTTATACATAATACTCAATCTTCATCTAAACTCCATCGACAAGCACATATCAATGACCACAAAAAAAGTAAGTATAACTAAAAAAATGCTTTAAACTTACTAAAATAGCAACCGTCAAACCTCTGGATAACCTAAACATCCTTAAACATCAGAATGTATTATATGCAATAAATAGAACTGCTTTTTCTCTTCCAACAGAATAAAACACCTATTTCAAGAAGAAGCTTGCCCTAGAAAAAGGATCCACAAAGGCAAAACTTTGCTACACAAGATACAAATCAGTTTTGAAAGAAACACAAATATCCATTTAACTGTATATTAATAAAAACATTTTATTAATAACACTTTTTCTATATTAATGTTATTACAGTAAATAAAGACATAATGACAGAAGGTGCAAAATGTATGACATCACAGGACGGGTAAATTTTACTCCGTTACATGGGATACACGTACAGTCAAGAAAAAGCTACTACCCAACAAATTAATTGGAAATGCACAAAACATTATTCTAATGTATGTTATGGGAGGGCAACTATCAGGGAAACTGTGGTAAATAATGTAAAAGAGCATTACCACCCTCCCAATGTAACATAAATAGAAGTGAGAGAAGTATTAGAAAATATAAGGGAAGCAAGCACTAGTTCCCAAGAAACGAAATATTTAAAGATATACTACCCCATGTACCAGAACATATAACAGGTCAGTTACCATCAATACCCACCTTAAAATGTCTTATAACTTAAACTAAAAGGGCCACCACCTGCTCCGAAAACATTCAGAGCAATAGCCATCCCATCACAGCTTACAATGACCCACAGAAAAGAGCGATTCCTATTACATGACAATAAAAGCCATGGAAAATGTAGACTGATATTTGCTACCTCTACAAACTTACTCAAACTAGCCGAATGTCAAACATGGATGACGGATGGCACATTTAAAATGTGTCCCAAACCATTCCATCAACTATGCACCATCCACAGTGAATTACAAAAAAACGAATAAACCTTTTTTATGCATTACTCCTAAACAAATAAAGCAGTAACAAAGTGGAACTGCTAAATCACATTAACCAACAGACAAACAAATACTATTCCCCCAAAATTATTATTGACTTTGAGAAAACTACGATCCAATCGATGATAAAAATATACCCCCACACAGTCATACTGGGATGTTACTATCATTTTACTCAAAGTATATGGCGTCACCTATAGAAATCTGCACTAAGGGCCATATCAGCAGTACAGTGGGCCATACCCGTGTTGGAGGTCCAACTGCCGTGGCCTCAGCGATCCTACCATCCGTTTCCGACCTTGGTAGTCGGACCGACAGAACACAACTGTCACTGCCAGGATCCTGGATCCGTGCCGGTGGAGATATGGAAAGCAGTGGAGAATGGAGTTGGAGCCTATGTCGCCACCACTATGCCTATTCCGTTCTGCCTTTCTGCAGACATTTTCATGACATCCTGCTACGAAAAGGTTGGTGCAAAGGCAGGGAGGGGCCCGCAAACAGGGCCCCTGTTTTTGCCCATTGGGCATTGTAGCTGGGGGCACATGTTGTGCCCCCCTATGCCTGCACTATCGTGCACGCACTGAGTGCCATGCATGACGTGGTGCATGGTATGGTAACAGTGCACGCTCGAGAGTGAAGGTGCTACAGTGCCACGGCATTGCCTTCAGGCTCAATCTATGAGCCAAAGCATGCTGCTGCTGCTGCAAGACCACCATAGGCACACCTCCGGCCCGGAAGTCAACTCAGAATGTGGCGGTCTGTATTCCGCTGCCTTAGCAGCTTTCTCCCGACCGCAGATACTGCGGCATGACAGTCTGAATGCAAAGGTCGGAATCAGGTCCAAAGTGTGGAACATGCCACCAACATCCAATTTGCCTTTTAAATAAAAATACGATTGCACTAGTTTATGACCCTGTGACAGAAGCCAACCATTACAACATCCTAATTGAAAGTCCCTATTACCAAAATAATGAAGGCAAACTAGCTCCCCTAATGGACTACTTCGAGGACACATGGGTAGGTAGGCTACATAGATCAGGACACAGACGCAAGCCAAAATTCCACATACCATAGTAGAATGTCAACAACAGCACATTGGCACAGGGGGCAAAAACAAACAACGTAGGGGAAGGATGCCTTCTAATCATCACTAGGCAAAAACCAAAGGAAATGATGGACGGAGTGTTGATCATTGCAAGCACTCACCCCCAGTCAACTGATCTGGGTTTAATCCATCACCGTTCTTTAGCCCACTCTGCCACACCAGTTCAGACATGGCCATATGCAAATCAGTCTGACCCAGTGCCTAATGGGAACAGTCCAGCCCGAACTGCCAAGCCATGTCTTCCCTGGACCGGAAACAAGCTTCCTAGGACCGGTTTCTGGCATTTCAGCCGTCTTCAGCCAGGCTTGCTTGAATCCAGTGGCAAAGTGAACAAGGGACTCACGTCTGAGCATACCCTGCCAACTTATGGCGAACAAAGCAACAACCAAAGGAAATGATGGACGGAGTGTTGATCATTGCAAGCACTCACCCCCAGTCAACTGATCTGGGTTTAATCCATCACCGTTCTTTAGCCCACTCTGCCACCCCAGTTCAGACATAGCCATATGCAAATCAGTCTGACCCTGTGCCTCATGGGAACAGTCCAGCCCGAACTGCCAAGCCATGTCTTCCCTGGACCGGAAACAAGGTTCCTAGGACCGGTTTCTGGCATTTCAGCCGTCTTCAGCCAGGCTTGCTTGAATCCAGTGGCAAAGTGAGCAAGGGACTCACGTCTGAGCATACCCTGCCAACTTATGGCGAACAAAGCAAAAACCAAAGGAAATTATGGACGGAGTGTTGATCATTGCAAGCACTCCCCCCCAGTCAACTGATCTGGGTTTAATCCATCACCGTTCTTTAGCCCACTCTGCCACCCCAGTTCAGACATGGCCATATGCAAATCAGTCTGACCCTGTGCCTCATGGGAACAGTCCAGCCCGAACTGCCAAGCCATGTCTTCCCTGGACCGGAAACAAGCTTCCTAGGACCGGTTTCTGGCATTTCAGCCGTCTTCAGCCAGGCTTGCTTGAATCCAGTGGCAAAGTGAGCAAGGGACTCACGTCTGAGCATACCCTGCCAACTTATGGCGAACAAAGCAAAAACCAAAGGAAATTATGGACGGAGTGTTGATCATTGCAAGCACTAACCCCCAGTCAACTGATCTGGGTTTAATCCATCACCGTTCTTTAGCCCACTCTGCCACCCCAGTTCAGACATGGCCATATGCAAATTAGTCTGACCCTGTGCCTCATGGGAACAGTCCAGCCCGAACTGCCAAGCCATGTCTTCCCTGGACCGGAAACAAGCTTCCTAGGACCGGTTTCTGGCATTTCAGCCGTCTTCAGCCAGGCTTGCTTGAATCCAGTGGCAAAGTGAGCAAGGGACTCACGACTGAGCATACCCTGCCAACTTATGGCGAACAAAGCAAAAACCAAAGGAAATGATGGACGGAGTGTTGATCATTGCAAGCACTCACCCCCAGTCAACTGATCTGGGTTTAATCCATCACCGTTCTTTAGCCCACTCTGCCACCCCAGTTCAGACATGGCCATATGCAAATCAGTCTGACCCTGTGCCTCATGGGAACAGTCCAGCCCGAACTGCCAAGCCATGTCTTCCCTGGACCGGAAACAAGCTTCCAAGGACCGGTTTCTGGCATTTCAGCCGTCTTCAGCACTAGGCAGAACTCAACCTACACTAAACAAATTACTAGAGCCTTACAAAAAGAGCAAAGCTTTCAAGAAATTAGAGTAGAACAATCTTTAAAGAAATCTGTCCTAAACTAATCAAACAACGTAGAACATCTACAATTCCAAGTAAGACTATTTGTAAACAACAAAGAACTAGATTACTTAGAAGTAAATAAAATCTATACTCTAAACCACATATAAAATCTACCAGGCATCTAAGTAACTGCAACATAATACACTTAAATAATTTAAACATATTTTTTCAAAGTAGTAACATATTATTATGTTAGTGAAAAAATAATTCTACATTTTGCATTACTCACTGAGATAATAAAAATATTAATTATTGAATACATAAAACAAATGAAAAATACATCACTTAGGGCCTGGTTATGACATTGGCTGTCTGTCCACTGGACAACCGATGCCACAGTCGGGCAAACACCGTAAAGCCTGCGGTGTTCAGACCCTCGTATTTCAAGTGGACTGCCGGGTTGGAGGTCCGTAGTCAGCCATCCCACCATGGTGGTACGGCTTGGCCATTGAGAAGGGCCGCAGCAGATGCCACCGTGGTACAGTATCTTCTGCACATCCATGCACAGTGTGCCATGAACCATGTCATGCATGGCACATAGTGCATGTATGACAGTGCATGGAGAGGGGGGCAAAGCATGGTCCCTCATGCACTACCCCCCTGGGTGAAATTGCTTGGGCCCTGTATGGGGTCCCTTCCTTCCCTTTCCACAATCCTTTTCATGGCTGGGTTTCTGTCATGAAAAGGCTGTGGGAAAGGGAAGTCATAATCCAGACGGCTGTGCCTGCCTCGCCACTGTCACCATCCCCACCCGCATTCGTCTCTGCTGCACTGTCTGGATCCGAGATCCTGGAGGTGTTGGCATTGTGATTGTAGTCTGATGGCAGTATGACAGCCAAACTTGTAATTGGGTAGTTGGGCCACCTAGGTTGCGGCGGTTGGATCGCACCACAGGTTCGGCTGTCCTGGGACCGCCGTACTCATAATAAGGCCAATAGTTTCCACAAAACAAGTGTGTCAAGATAACCTAATTATAAATATATAACATTTCCAACCCACAGTAAATTAATGAAATTAACTTACAATTTTGTTGCTGGTGATCTCTGTCAAAATCTTCATAGTTCCAAAAAGTTATCCACCAAAAAGTTGTTTAAACAATAGTAAACAGACCCCAAAATAAAAAATTGTTTTAAAAAAAACCTCCAGGAAACCCGAAAAACAAGGAAGTCTATTTAAAAAAAATTAGTTTAGAAGTAACAAATTCAGATTACCTTAAAAAAAAAAAACGGGATGTCCAACTTCCCTTAGAACAGTCCAAGATTAATAAACTTTCAAAAAATAGATAAAACACCCTTTTGCACAAAACACTGCAATCCAAAATATATACACACATAATATTACTATACTCAAAACTAGTCAGCGATACAGATACCACACTTAACTTACATTCAAAAACACTTCAATTCCTACAGCACATATTAAACGTACGCAACATTAAATAGGAGCCAAAAAACAATAGAACGCTCAATAAACCCACCAATAACACCACACATATCATATACACAACTCTCCTTACGCCCCCCCACCTCAGACATCACATATAGGTAAAAATGTACTTATCTTTACCAACAAACAGCAGCACCCAATCGCAACTTCTTCCTTCCACTAACAACCTCAAAATAACACCAATAGACTACTAAATTTAGTTAGCAGTAGAAAAAAAGGCTCCTATTCAAATTTAAAAAAAGACTATTGCTCCATAGGAATCAATGCGAAAAATAGCAGAAATGTTACCAAAAGGTGTATTAAAAAGTTTTAAAATGTTTAACCCCTTCGACGCTGCGCGAATTCTCCCGCAATGCGGGAGAATTAATGAGTGGGCGTGTTTCGGACGGCCCCCGGCCGTCCTCCGCACACGCCAACCATGACGTCGGCTGGCCGGGGGCCGTCCTGAGCACCGAAAAGGTTAAAAAAATATAACACATGTACAACAATGTTCCAGAAATGAATAAAAAAATTGTAAAGTGTACATTAAATGATATCATAACATATTTAAAATGATTTAATATATTTTAAAATATTTATGTTAAATAACAGTATGAAAATGTATGTAAAATATGTTTATAAAACATATTTTGAAATGTAGAATGTTTAAAAAATATGAAAGTATATATAACTGAAAATGTATTCAGAAGCATTTGTTCTGCATTTGTTTAACAATAATTAAAAAGGTGTTATATATTAAGGATTATAATACCATATATAAAATTATTTAATACATATTACAAACATTTCTGTTAAATAACAGTATAAAAAAGTATGTAAAATATGTTTGTGAAACAACTATTAAAAAATGTCCTACATATTAGATATAAAACTGACACATCTTCTCTCTAATAAATATATATCAAAAATATAAAAAAAAACCTTAAAAAAACATTTTCGGCCTAATTACGATGTCGGTCGGAGTTGCCTCTGACTGACTCCATTGTGGATTTGGAAACCACCAACCTCAGGTCAGCGGTTCCGACTGCCTTATGTGGATGCAACCGCACATGGTGCGGTTGGAAACATCAATTTTTCAATAGGAGCTTGTGTGGCAGGCAGAAACCGCCTGCAGTAAAAGCTCCCATTGAAAAATGGAAGCTTGTAAACATCTGTACACCGTTTGGCAGGAGTGGCCGGCCTAAATGTGGAAGTCAAGGAGGGCCTTATATGTGTATGTTGTTCTTCTAACACTGATTACAGTCAAAATAATACCAAATTGCACACGCTACACTTTTTTACCATACCCATGCAAAATCTACTTTAACAGATTGTTTAGTGAATACTACAAACATAACACATACTAGTCCCACTTCACTACAAACAAATAAACACATATCTATAGCGCTAAAGGCCTTATAGGAAGGTTGACGGCCTATGGACCACTGTACCGGTGGTGGTGGTCTGACCGCCACAAGCTTAGTGGTCCGACCGCAGTATTATAAGTTGTGTGAATTGACTTTGAGAAGACTGCTGCCAATTTGCTGACACCACCAGCCAACTCTGACCTATGAAGCTGTGGGAGACTTGGACCGCAACTGAAACCACCCGCCCAATTCTGAGTTGCTTTACAGCTGGCGTGACCGTAGCAGTCCGACCGACTCTACTCTCCTCTATTCATCTTCTACTGTCATTGAGCCCATCGGACATGTCTTGCCACGTCTCTACCAGCTCAAAAACATTCAAAACCCAGTTAGTCACATATAAAATCGGGAGGAAGTCGTAAGACTACCTGTTGCCATAGACCCCTCTGCAAAGTGATGCCCCCCATGGACCAGGCAAGGTTCCTAAGTAATTTGCACTTATCCTGTCTTGGATTGTTTCATAACAATCAGCAAAAATACATATGTAGGATGCCTTCCTTGGACAAAATATTGTTCCTGCACAGGCACACAGTACACAAATCAAAACATGTGTTAGCAAATTATATACACTGATAGTGATGTGTGCATTATTTTGTGTTCCACAACAGCACTTCCTCAACAATATCACACCTATAAAGTTGTGTCACAAATCTTTTGCCCTTTTTCACTTGTCTGCCGTGTTACTATTGATCTTCACTTGTCATGCAGCTTACCATTACTCAAGTGATGCTAAAGTGAGATTGAAGTGACTGCAACTACCATGAGGCCTTGTCACTCAAACTCTAACCAAGATGCTAGACTCCTATTGCCCCTTCTCACTTAGCGTCTTAGCCGAGGCCAGTTCTGACAGGGTACTGTCAGGGCACTGTCTTTCTTCTCGGCTGTGACTAGTTGATCGAGGTCATGAGTTAAGGACAAGGGGGGCATAGGTAGTGGGATCTCTGCTAATATTAGTGACTTGAGTTCATTTACGGGGTGGGGTTTGCCGCATACAGTGTGCAAAGACCTGTGTCACCCCTGTGGTACTTTCATGGCAGCAGACCGCCGCATCTTGAATCAATCAATCAATCAATCAATCAATCAATCAATCAATCAATCAATCAAGGGTTTGTAAAGCACAGCTACTCACCTGCAAGGGTCACTCTGAATTCACCTGGGGGGCAGCTCCATTGGGTGCTGGGGTCATCTGAAGAGCCAGGTCTTGAGGTTGAATGGAGAGTACGATTCTGGATGCGGCTCCTTTGGTTGCCGGGTATAGAGGAATTTGCTAGATCTATTTCCAGGTTCATACACACGTTGAGTTCACGCCCTCCAACACTGTCCAGCCTCCTCCAAAGAGATTTGTTTCAGTCAGGATCTTGCCAACGTTAACTGATAGGCTAGGTCAACCAATGGCCGGAGGCACGTCTGCCATCCCAAGGACAGGATCTGAGCCTCCAAGTCGGTCACCGGCGCCAATTTCTGTGTTTCTTTATCTATGATATAGCCCTTGATCAAGCCTTACAGGGCAAGTTTGCTAGAAGCCCAAAGGATCGCAGTGGAAGTCATTGTGCAGAATTCAGTGTGAAGAAGGACTTAATCTCTTCCTCAGCATAGGTTGCACACTCGTGATCCACCAGGTACCAGGCGTTAAGATGCCACATAGGTTGCAGTTACCCCTGGAGAGGCCCCATCTGAAAGAGGAGGGCAGACTGATCTGAAATTCCATGAGGAAGGATCTAGACAAGCTTCAGTTGAAAAAGGTTGTACTCTAAATGCAACCCGGGTCTATTCATCCCAGCCCTGCCCCATCAGACTTCTGGAGCCGCTGCCCTTCTCCAGCACCTGTCATCCAAAAGCCAGATATGCAAAACACAAACCTAGCAGAGGCACACTGGATGATTAGGCAAGAAAATACCTACTTTGTAAAAGTGGTATTTTCAAACACAGAATGTAAAAGTCACCCTCACTAAAAGATGCATTTTAACAGTTCAGGCATACTAAAATTAATTTTCCTACCTCATTCGCAGGGCTAGTTATGTTTATAAGATGTTATAAACAAACTCCCCAATCTGTCCTATGGGGACAGGCAGCCTTGCAATGGTGAAAAATGAAATACACTGTAATTCATCACCAGGACATATCACACAACAGTACATGTTCTCACTCTAACATTCACAGCAACCTGCCCACAGGGCTACCTTGGGCCTACCTTAGGGGTGACTGACATGTAGAAAAAGGGAAGGTTGGGGCCAGGCAAGTGGGTGCACTTGCTAGGTCAACATGGCAGTTACAAGCTGTGCACAGACCCTGCAGTGACAGGTCTGAGTTACATTTTCAGGGCTACCTCTCTGAGTGGCACAACCAGTGCTGCAAACCCATTAGTAGCATTTAATTTACCAGCCCTGGCACGCTCAGTGCACTTTACTAGGGCCTCACCAGTAAATCAAATATGCCAATCATGTAAACACCAATCCATAACATAATTTAAAACAGGAGCACTTGCACTTTAACACTGAACAGCAGTGAGAAAGTGCGCAGAGACACTAAACCAGTAAAAACCGGGAGGTCAGAAAGCAAAAAGACAGGGGAAACACGCCAAAATATGCCAAGTCTAACACATGTCCCCTCCAGCTAAAAGTAGGGAGAACTACCCAACTTTCTGGGATTTCTCTTCACTAAGAAGGAAGAACCTGGACAGACCATCTGCGTTGGCGTGTTCTGTGCCAGGGAGGGCGGTGTTCCACTGTTAAGTCCATTCCCTGAAGGGAGATGGACCACCTAACAGTTTTGCATTCTCACCCCTCATTTACATCAACCAACTGAGGGGCCTGTTGTCCGTCTGAACTCAGAAGTGAGTCCCAAACAGGTATGGTCTCAGCTTCTTCGACACACAGGCCACAGCAAAAGCTTCCCTTACTATGGCACTCTACCTCTGTTCCCTGGGAGTAGTCTCCTGCTAAGAAAGACTACAGGCTATGCCCTCTTCGTTCAGTTGTGGGAGCACCACCCCCAACACCATGCTCTGAAGGGTCAGTCTGCAAGAAGTCGGGTGCCTTGAGCACAGGTGCCGTGTACATGGCTGCCATTAGGACATCAAAAGCTTTCTGGCAGAACTCAGTCCAGATCACCTTCTTGGGCTGCTTCCTGGAAGTCAGCTCTGTTAAGGGGGCACCAATGGTGCCATAGCCCTTAACAAATCTCCTGTAGTAACAGGAGGGCTGTAACCAGTGTCCATGTCATGGCTACACCAGTGAGTAACACCGCGGGTCAGAGAGAACAGTGGGGCAAACTGTCCCAACAACTGGCGACAGCCCCTCTGCTGCTCTGGGGTCATGGTAGGAGAGAGGATCACACCTTCCACTGACTCATCATGCTCCTTGGTAGACAGGAGGTCAGGGAAAGGCTCACTCTCCTCTTCCACCCCATCATATGTTGCCAATAGCATGCTCACTTCGGACCTGAGGCGGTTCACGTGGAGAACCCTCAAAGGGTTCCTGGGAGTCTGCAAATTTACCAGGTAAGTGACATCACTTTTGTGCTCAACCACCTCAAAAGGCCCAGTCCACTTGTCCTGCAAGGCACAAGGTTCCGCTGGCAGCCACGACCCACACTTTTTGCCAAGGTTGAAATTCGACCAGAGTGGCATTCTGGTCATACCACTTTTTCATTTCTTCCTGGCGTGCTTCCAGATTCGGCTGAGCGAGTTTCCTGAAGTGGACAGTTTGGTTACTGAAGGCCAGCATGTAACTAAAAACATCCTGGGGAGTTTTCCTGGGAGCTGCCTCACAGCCTTCCTTCACCAAACTCAGAGGTCCTCTCACATGGTGGCCATACAGGAGCTCAAAGGGACTGAACCCAAGAGACTTCTGAGGCACCTCCCTGTATGGAAAGAGAAGGCATGGCAAGAGGACGTCCGATTACACCTGATGGGTTCTGTTGAATCTTACCACCAAACTGTTACCTTGTGAGTGGTAAGGAGTGGTGAACTTGTAGGTGACACCACACTCCTTCCACAGGGATGTCATTAGGGGTGGGCGGAATTTGCGAAATTCACTTTCGCAAATTATCGCGAAAATGTTAAAAATCTCCGCAAACACGCGGAAATATCACGAAGATGCGGAAGTTTTTTTCCCGCCCGTTCGCGGTATTTTCTGCGTGGTCGCGGCTCGCCAACTTACCCATGCGGTTGCTCGCGGGCGCGGCCATCTTGTTTTCACTTGTCTCGCGGTGCATGATCGCGAGAAGAAAGATGTGATCGCGCGACGAATGACATTACTGCGGGCACGAACTGTCGCGAGACAGCGCAAATAGCTACCAACAATCCAACATCTCGTGGAGAATGCGACCGGATCGGGAAAACTTGTCGGCGGGGATTCAGGTAAGGCGATCGCACGCACGCGGGAATGTATTATTTTACAGCGCGAGCAAGCAAAACATTTCTGGTAAAATGCGGATTGCGGAAATTTTATTTTATCGCAATTTCCGCGAGCGGAACGGGTTTTTAGCCCAGGCCTAGATGTCATATACTTTGATATGAAATTGGTCTCAGGGTCAGAAACCACCTCTCTGGGGAAACCCATGGGGGAAAAGATCCCCATTAATGCCTGGCCCAACACTGGCACTGTCATTGTACTGAAAGGGATTGCCTACAGGTACCGGGTGGCATGGTCCACCAAGACCAGGATGTACTTGCTGCCTATGGCTGTCTTGGGATCCAGATTCCAGTGGCCTCACAATGTCCATGCCTACCCTTTCAAAAGGGATTCCAACAACTGGAAAAGGTTGGAGAGGAGCTTTGACCTTCCTCTCACTCTTAGCACTTGCCTGGCAAGTTTGGCAAGACCTGCAATGTCCATCTGACTGCCTTCACATTTGGGGCCAGAAGAAGTGAGTGACAAGCCTGTCAAAAGTCTTTTCCCGCCCCAAATGTCCTGCCAAATGGACGCCATGAGCCGAACCCAGTAGGAAGGTCCTGAAGTGCTGGGGTATCACCAACACATGGGCTGACCCAGGCTTAGCGACCTTAGGCTCGCTATACAGGTGACCATTCTCCCAGTAAATCCAATGTGATCCAGACTGATCATCAGCTGCCTGGTCTGCAACCTGCCACTGCAGACCCTCCAGAGAAGGGCACTCTTTCTGGTCCCTGCAGAAGTCTTCCATTGTGGGACCACCTTCTTGCTGCTAATGGGTCAGCTTGGAGATGTCCCCCAATTCAGCTACCTGCTCCACTGTAGGTGCTGGGGCCCCCCCCTCGAACTCAGCCTCCTCCCTGTCCGCGGGAACTTCAGGGGCCGGTTTACCATGCCCCCTGCCCTTTCTCTAGGCTGGGACCTGGGCAACTGTTTCAGGCTCCAGGTCCTTCTGATCACCGTTTCTGGCTGCCATTGACAGAGTGGACACGCATGCCCACTGGCAACCCAAGCATCTCCAAGTGAGACCTGAGCTCGACATCCTTCCACAAGGACTGTTCCAGGTCATTACCTAGCAGACAATCTACAGGCATGGTAGGGCTCACAACCACCCTCCAGGGAACTGAGACCCCCCATTCAAAGTGGAACCTGCACCACCATACACTGGCGCTCTGAGTGGTCGACAGCAACTACTTGGTGGAATGCCCCGGGGACTACTTGCTCCTCAGAGACCAGGTGACACCGTACTGAGGTCACACTTGCTCCAGTATCTCTGAGAACCTCTACCCTTTTCCCATTGATGGTCACCCATGTACTGTATTTCTTTGTGTTAGGGGGCACCAGGTTTCCTGGGACCATCTCACTGTCCCATAGTGAGACGAGGGTCATTTCTGTGGGACCACCACCCTTCTGTGGGCAGCCCTCCTCCCCAAGTGCTACGCTAGCCAACACCTTGGTCTGTCTACCAGTGGGTGGCTGTGTCCTTTTGGGACACTTGGGGTCCCCCTTCAAGTGACCCACCTACCTCACAGGCAAAGCACTTGTGAGGGCCGGTCTCTGTAGGCTTTCCTGAAGAGACCACGGTTTTCTTGTCTCCTGGGGGATGGGAACCTTTACTCTGGGTGTTAGTTTGGGGCCCTTTAGAGAACTCCAGTGTTTTACCCTTGTCACCCCCACTCTTCTGCTGGGGTCCTGCCCACCATTGGCTGAGTCACCCCCAAATGCTTTCTTGTGGACCCTGGTAATCACCCAGTGGTCGGCCTCCATAGCAAGCTTCCTGGGGTCAGTCAGCTTACTATAGCCTAGATGCTGGCGCAGGTCTGCAAAACATAGACTAGACAAGTGCTCCCATGCAATCAAATTGTAGAGCCCCTGATAATCTGTTACATTACTGCCCTTCACCCAGCCATCCAGTGACCTGCAAAAAGAATCTACACATTCCAACCAAATATTGGCATCAGTCATCGTACTGGACCTAAACTGTTCCCTGTACTTTTTAGGATTGAGACCATACCTAGTGAGAAAAACGTCCTTCATGTCAGCGTAGGTGAGGTCCTGCCCCTTACCCAAAGCTATCAGAGTATCCCTTGCTTATTTTGGAAAGAGAGGCCACAGCCCCGCCCCCCAATTCCTTTCAGGGACCCTATTTATGTGAATAGACGACTTGTACCCTTAGAACCATCTTTGTATGTTAACTCCCTTCTTGAATTCCTTGCCTGCATTCATGGTGATTTGCAAACTTCTTTCTGCTTGCACTGATGAATTGCTGCCACCATCTGAACTGGGTCTACTCCTTATTTACAGCTCCTTAAGACTTCTCTCATGATCTAAGATCATCTTCCTTTCTTCCATGGCTATTCTTTTCTCTTCCCTCTCATTCTCCAACCTGAGTTTCTCCAATTCGAACTTCCTTGCTTCCCGCCTGTCCTCCAGCTCCTCTGTGGATAGGCAACTGCTGCCTGGTCTGGAGGGTTCTCCCCTCCCAAAAGCACATCCACCCTAGCAGTAGGCTACTCTGCATCTCTACTGAGATCTCCAGATTGGCATGTCTGGCCGCTACCCTGGCCCTCAGCACCTTTTGTAGGTCCTCCTTCCAAATGAGGCCTCTGACTTGGACTTTTAGGTTTTTGCAAATCGCTTTAAATTCCTTCACATTGTAGAATTTCCAACCTATCCTCCTTAAAGGCAACTTCCAGGGATGCAACAGAAGATGCTCTTGATTCAGGCATATTGAAGTAGCAAATTCAAACTGGCATGATAAAAAATAGGCCAAAAAGAAAAAGAACCAGTATGTGGCACGTAATGGTCTGCAATATAGTAGTAGTGCACACCAATCACTGTAAGTCAAGTGCAAACACAAGTCCTATCCTCACCGCTGACAACCAATGTTAGAAATGGGGGTCTCTAGTTGGCAATGGTTTGCACCCTGTCCATGTGGGACCCTTCCTTCTAGTCAGGATAAGGGAGTTACACTCCTAAAATAACCACTGCTCACCCCCTTGGTGGCTTGGCCCCAGCAGTCAGGCTTACCTTAGAGGCAGCGTGTAAAGCATTTGCACATAACCAACAGCAATACAGTGTAAACACTACTAAAAGGACACCACACCAATTTAGAAAAATATCCAATATTTTTATATACTTAAGACAAGACCAAAAACGATACAAATCCACAATACAGTACTTAGATATCTTCAGTTATCAAAATAAACTTGAAAAACAGTTCCTTGAAGTTGATAGCTCCATCTGGGGCTATCATGACATTGTGAACAACAAATCCAAACAGTTCTGGCTGACTGAGACGTCGCGGGCCAGCTGTGGTGTCGGAAAGACCCGCAAAACAGTACCTTTAGAAATGCAGGGCGTCGGTGACCTCTTGTTCAGCTCCGAAAACACGGCGTCCACAGGCGTCTGTTCTGGAGGTCAGTGCAGGAGTCATTGGGCCCTTGAAGTCACACGCGTTGCAGAACGAACTCCTCGCGGTTGAAGTCGGGAGTGTCAGCAGGCGTCGGGTGCTGCGGTGCAAAGTGCAGCGGTGCGACATGCTGTGCCCTCAGATCGCGGTGCAGGCAACGGCTTGGTGATGGTCTTCCAGCGGCATCGGTGAGACCAGGGCTGCTGTGCAAAGTGATGCGGTGCTCGTCGCAGTGCTGGCAGGTCACGGTGCAAGCAGCGTCGTCATCGTTGCTGAAGCACTGTCATCGGCTGACGAACTGGAGTTGATGGCGCCAGCTTCGATAGGCCAAGGCTGTGGTGCGGGATGAGGACGGTGCATCGTGTAACTTACAAGCGGTGCCCTCGAACCACGGTGCAAGCAGCAGCATCGATGTCGTCGTGAAGCGTCGTCGTTGGGGATACCAGGGCGATGGTGTGTAACGAGGCGGTGCGGAGTGCGGTGCCCACAGGTCGCAGGGGCAAGCAGGGGCTCGGTGGCGACAGCGGAAGGCATCGTCAGTGAGACCAGGGTTGCGGTGTGGCATTGCGGTTGTGCCCTCTGCAATGCCTTCAGGACACGGCGTCTTTGTAGACAGTGTTGGGTTGCTTTTTCTTCTGTTGCAGCACAAAATACACGTTCCCCAGTGCTGAGGGCAGAAGAACTTGAATTCTTTACTGTTCCTGAGACTTCTTGAACAGGGGGCAAGCTCTACCTCAAGCCCTTGGAGAAACGCACAAAAAGAGATTGCAGAAAGTTCAGTCCAGTCCTTCCACTGCCCAAAACAGAAGCATCCACTGCAGGACAACACAGCAAAGCACACATCAAAATGGTAGTTCCTCCTCACAGCTTCTCCAGGTCTTCTTCTTGGCAGTCTTCTTGGTCCAAGAGCGTTCTAATGTTCTGGGGTCTGGGCCCCAATATTTCTACTAACAATTCCTTTGTTCTCTGAAGGCAGAGAGTGTCTGTACCCAGCCAAAACCAGTTCTGTCCTCACTCGTGCAGCTTCCTGGCAGGGAGTGGAGACGGCATTGTGCAAGGCAGACCAGGACCATTCAGGTGCATGGAAATCTCCTCCCACTACTCTAAATGCAACCCAGGTCTATTCAGCCCAGCCCTGCCCCATCAGACTTCTGGAGCCGCTGCCCCTCTCCAGCCCCTGTCATCCAAAAGCCAGACATGCAATACACAAACCTAGCAGAGGCACACTGGATAGTTAGGCAAGAAAATACCTACTTTGTAAAAGTAGTATTTTCAAACACAGAATGTAAAAATCACCCTCACTAACAGATGCATTTTAACATTCTGAGTTCAGGCATACTAAACTTTCTTTTCCTACCTCGATCCCAATGCCAGTTATGTTTATAAGATGTTATGAACAAACTCCTCATTTGGTCCTATTGGAACAGGCAGCCTTGCAATTGTGAAAAATGAAATACACTGTAATTCACCACCAGGACATGTCTCAAACAGCAGTACATGTCCTACCTTCAACATACACAGCAACCTGCCCACATGGGTACCTTGGGCCTAACTCAGGGGTGACTGACATGTAAAAAAAGGAAGGTTGTGGCCGGGCAAGTGAGTGCACTTGCCAGGTCGACATGACTGTTGCAAACTGCGCACAGACCCTGTGGTGGCAGGTCTGAGTTACCTTTTCAGGACTACCTCTGTGGGTGGCACAACCAGTGCTGCAAAAAGACAGGGGAAACACGCCAAAAGATGCCAAGTCTAACTTCATCTCATTTGGAAATTACGTTTACAATATGTAATAAGGTATCCTAAGGGGGAAATAGGACTTGCAGTAGTGAAAAACTAATTTAAGAGTTTTCACAACCAGGGCATGTAAAACTAAAACGTACATGTCCTGCTTTTTAAATACATTGCACCCTGCCCTCAGGACTTTCCAAGGTCTATGCTAGGGGTGACTTATAGGCATTAAAAAATAAGGTTTGGGTCTGGAAAGAGGTTTAATCTCCAGGTCAATGTGCCAGTTTAAAACTGCACACACAGGCTCTGCAATGGCGGCTTGACATATGTTTGCAGGGCCACCTAAGTGGGTGGCACAATCAGTGAAGCAAGCACATTATTAGTAACATTTCATTTTCAGGCCCAGGGCACATGTAGTGCACTTTAGTAGAGACTTATAAGTAAATCAAATATTCCAATTGGGGATAAGCCAATGTTATGAAATTTTAGGGAATGAGTAAAAGCACTTTAGCAGTGGTCAGCAGTGGTAAAGTATACAGAATCCTAAGGCCAGCAAAAACGGATTAGTCAAAAACAAGAGGTCTGAAGGCAAAAAGTTAGAGGAAACTATGCCAAGGATGACTGGCCTAACAACGAACCAAAAAGTGTCCCACATCAGATTAGATAGTAGATTTTAATAACAAAACATGACCAAAATGACAAAAATCCAATCAATGGAACCAGAGATTTGAAAGTTTAAAGATGTCATAAAAATAGCACCACAAAGCGCAAACTGTGGATATTTGGTTGTGTCGGACTGGGACAAAGTTTAGGGCAACCATGATGGAGCGTGCGCGGTTTACAGGGATCCAATTAGGTCAGCTAAATTAGAGTCGCTTAAATTTTGGTTTGTGGAGCGTTGCGAGGTCCCGCACTGAAGTTGAGTTGTTCAGCTGAGGCGATGCGTCAGTTCCGATGAGCGGTGAAGATGCGATTCGAAGTCCTGTGTCGTCATTGAAAATCCTGTCAATGATGGCTTGCAATATGAAGTTTGATGTCAAGGATACATTGCGCAGTCAAGACGATGTGCCATTTTGAAAGAGCTGTGAGGCTGCTATGTAAGAACCCATTTTGTCATCAAGGCTTTAGTCGACCGAAGCTTTGTGAATCAAGGGCCTGCTTTGGGAAAGTTTGCACAGGAGGCAGGTCTGACCAGGCTGCGGGGGCAATGCGGAGTCCTTGCATTGGGAGAACCATCACAGAAGAGGCTTCGCATTGGTTCTGCTAGGGATTGCGCCGCTAATCTGAGGAGATGCTGGGGTCAAAATGGGATGACAGAGCACCTTCAAGCCCCCTTCTAAAGGCCCAAGACGAGGGTGGATCCCGTTGGAAGGGTAGGACTCACAGATGGCAGAGTCCAATTGCTGGGTTCAAGGTTGCTGGAGCCTTCTGTCCCTGAATCTCTAGTCAGGAGGACAGTAAACTCACCCTTGGAGTCACTTTGGGGTCCAGGATTGTAACAGATATAGGCCCAGTCCTTCTCACCCTGGCAAGAGGGCAGTGGGCAGCAGTTCCTTCTAAGCAGTAGTGCAGCACGGTAGCAGTCCTTGTAGCAGCACATCAGTCCTTTTTCCTGTACAGAATCCATAGGTCCAGACATTTACTGAAGGGTTGGTATCTGGAGTCCAATATTTATACCTGGGACTTCCTCTGAAGTGGGAGCAGTTTCTAGAGGTTTCACTTTGAACTCACCAGGTATTCTGCCTGCCCTGACTTGACTCCAGACTAACTACAGGAGTTATGTAGCCCTATGTGCGGAGGCAGGACAGAGCCTATTGAAGTTTTTGTAGGGCTGTGCCCAGCTCTACTCTCCCATCCTGCCAGTGATGGCCCATTAAGGAACACCTAAGTTCTCCATTGTGCATGTCTTTCTAGGAGGAATACACAAAGCCCAACTGCCAACTGCACACGGTAAAGTGACCAGGAGACAGGCTGCAGGCAATACCTTCTAAAAGTGGCATTTTCAGAGTTGTAACTAAAAATCCGACGTCAACATAAGATAGGATTTGTCATTACAATTCCAAAGATACCAAACATGAACTGATGACCTGTTACCACTTGGAATGAATAAATGTAACAGGGTAACTCCAATTTTTTCCAATGGTAGAGGTAGGCCTTGCAGTAGTGAAAAACAAATTTCACTACCAGGACATGTAAAACCTAAAAGCACATATCCTACTTTTTAAATACATTCCACTCTGCCCTTTGGGCTTTCCAGGGTTTACCCTACGGCAGAAAAAATTATGAAAAAGGAAGGTTTGGGTCTGGCAAAGGGTCTATTTCGCCAGCCTGAAATGACAGTTTAAAACTGCACATTCCGGCTACAATGGCAGGCCTGAGACATGTTTAAAGTGCTACATAAGTGGGTGGTACAACCAGTACTGCAGGGCAATTAGTAGCATTTAATTTACAGAGCCTGGGCTCTCGTAGAGCCACTTAAATAGAGACTTACAAGTACATTAAATATGCCAATTGGGTATAAGCCACTGCAACAATGTTTTAAAGAGAGAGCACAAGCACTTTAGCATTGGTTAGCAGTGGTAAATGTAATCTGGATTTTCCCTGCAAATGAGAGCCCTGCAACATATATAACCATACATCCACTTCTCCAAGTAAACAACAACTTTATTGAAAATAGTAAATTAAATCAATTTAACTTTAAGAAACTATTTTATGAAACAATTACTAACACAGTTTTTAACTTTGATCCTTTTATACAGAATACTCAATCTTCATCTAAACTCCATCGACAAGCACATATCAATGACCACAAAAAAAGTAAGTATAACTAAAAAAATGCTTTAAACTTACTAAAATAGCAACCGTCAAACCTCTGGATAACCTAAACATCCTTAAACATCAGAATGTATTATATGCAATAAATAGAACTGCTTTTTCTCTTCCAACAGAATAAAACACCTATTTCAAGAAGAAGCTTGCCCTAGAAAAAGGATCCACAAAGGCAAAACTTTGCTACACAAGATACAAATCAGTTTTGAAAGAAACACAAATATCCATTTAACTGTATATTAATAAAAACATTTTATTAATAACACTTTTTCTATATTCATGTTATTACAGTAAATAAAGACATAATGACAGAAGGTGCAAAATGTATGACATCACAGGACGGGTAAATTTTACTCCGTTACATGGGATACACGTACAGTCAAGAAAAAGCTTCTACCCAACAAATTAATTGGAAATGCACAAAACATTATTCTAATGTATGTTATGGGAGGGCAACTATCAGGGAAACTGTGGTAAATAATGTAAAAGAGCATTACCACCCTCCCAATGTAACATAAATAGAAGTGAGAGAAGTATTAGAAAATATAAGGGAAGCAAGCACTAGTTCCCAAGAAACGAAATATTTAAAGATATACTACCCCATGTACCAGAACATATAACAGGTCAGTTACCATCAATACCCACCTTAAAATGTCTTATAACTCAAACTAAAAGGGCCACCACCTGCTCCTAAAACATTCAGAGCAATAGCCATCCCATCACAGCTTACAATGACTCACAGAAAAGAGCGATTCCTATTACATGACAATAAAAGCCATGGAAAA
The DNA here is from genome assembly GCF_964204655.1 of Triturus cristatus. NCBI lineage: Eukaryota > Metazoa > Chordata > Amphibia > Caudata > Salamandridae > Triturus > Triturus cristatus. Next base: position 805,035,456 of record NC_140589.1, on the reverse strand, counting down.
TGTAGACTGATATTTGCTACCTCTACAAACTTACTCAAACTAGCCCAATGTCAAACATGGATGACGGATGGCACATTTAAAATGTGTCCCAAACCATTCCATCAACTATGCACCATCCACAGTGAATTACAAAAAAACGAATAAACCTTTTTTATGCATTACTCCTAAATAAATGAAGTAGTAACAAAGTGGAACTGCTAAATCACAATAACCAACAGACAAACAAATACTATTCCCCCAAAATTATTATTGACTTTGAGAAAACTACGATCCAATCGATGATAAAAATATACCCCCACACAGCCATACTGGGATGTTACTATCATTTTACTCAAAGTATATGGCGTCACCTATAGAAATCTGCACTAAGGACCATATCAGCAGTACAGTGGGCCATACCCGTGTTGGAGGTCCAACTGCCGTGGCCTCAGCGATCCTACCACCCGTTTCTGACCTTGGCAGTCGGACCGACAGAACACAACTGTCACTGCCAGGATCCTGGATCCGTGCCGGTGGAGATATGGAAAGCAGTGGAGAATGGAGTTGGAGCCTATGTCGCCGCCACTATGCCTATTCCGTTCTGCCTTTCTGCAGACATTTTCATGACATCCTGCTACGAAAAGGTTGGTGCAAAGGCAGGGAGGGGCCCGCAAACAGGGCCCCTGTTTTTGCCCATTGGGCATTGTAGCTGGGGGCACATGTTGTGCCCCCCTATGCCTGCACTATCGTGCATGCACTGAGTGCCATGCATGACGTGGTGCATGGTATGGTAACAGTGCACGCTCGAGAGTGAAGGTGCTACAGTGCCACGGCATTGCCTTCAGGCTCAATCTGTGAGCCAAAGCATGCTGCTGCTGCTGCAAGACCACCATAGGCACGCCTCCGGCCCGGCAGTCAACTCAGAATGTGGCGGTCTGTATTCCGCTGCCTTAGCAGCTTTCTCCCGACCGCAGATACTGCGGCATGACAGTCTGAATGCAAAGGTCGGAATCAGGTCCAAAGTGTGGAACATGCCACCAACATCCAATTTGCCTTTTAAATAAAAATACGATTGCACTAGTTTATGACCCTGTGACAGAAGCCAACCATTACAACATCCTAATTGAAAGTCCCTATTACCAAAATAATGAAGGCAAACTAGCTCCCCTAATGGACTACTTCGAGGACACATGGGTAGGTAGGCTACATAGATCAGGACACAGACGCAAGCCAAAATTCCACATACCATAGTAGAATGTCAACAACAGCACATTGGCACAGGGGGCAAAAACAAACAACGTAGGGGAAGGATGCCTTCTAATCATCACTAGGCAAAAACCAAAGGAAATGATGGACGGAGTGTTGATCATTGCAAGCACTCACCCCCAGTCAACTGATCTGGGTTTAATCCATCACCGTTCTTTAGCCCACTCTGCCACCCCAGTTCAGACATGGCCATATGCAAATCAGTCTGACCCAGTGCCTCATGGGAACACAGTCCAGCCCGAACTGCCAAGCCATGTCTTCCCTGGACCGGAAACAAGCTTCCTAGGACCGGTTTCTGGCATTTCAGCCGTCTTCAGCCAGGCTTGCTTGAATCCAGTGGCAAAGTGAGCAAGGGACTCACGTCTGAGCATACCCTGCCAACTTATGGCGAACAAAGCAACAACCAAAGGAAATGATGGACGGAGTGTTGATCATTGCAAGCACTCACCTCCAGTCAACTGATCTGGGTTTAATCCATCACCGTTCTTTAGCCCACTCTGCCACCCCAGTTCAGACATAGCCATATGCAAATCAGTCTGACCCTGTGCCTCATGGGAACAGTCCAGCCCGAACTGCCAAGCCATGTCTTCCCTGGACCGGAAACAAGCTTCCTAGGACCGGTTTCTGGCATTTCAGCCGTCTTCAGCCAGGCTTGCTTGAATCCAGTGGCAAAATGAGCAAGGGACTCACGTCTGAGCATACCCTGCCAACTTATGGCGAACAAAGCAAAAACCAAAGGAAATGATGGACGGAGTGTTAATCATTGCAAGCACTCACCCCCAGTCAACTGATCTGGGTTTAATCCTTCACCGTTCTTTAGCCCACTCTGCCACCCCAGTTCAGACATGGCCATATGCAAATCAGTTTGACCCTGTGCCTCATGGGAACAGTCCAGCCCGAACTGCCAAGCCATGTCTTCCCTGGACCGGAAACAAGCTTCCAAGGACCGGTTTCTGGCATTTCAGCCGTCTTCAGCACTAGGCAGAACTCAACCTACGCTAAACAAATTACTAGAGCCTTACAAAAAGAGCAAAGCTTTCAAGAAATTAGAGTAGAACAATCTTTAAAGAAATCTGTCCTAAACTAATCAAACAAAGTAGAACATCTACAATTCCAAGTAAGACTATTTGTAAACAACAAAGAACTAGATTACTTAGAAGTAAATAAAATCTATACTCTAAACCACATACAAAATCTACCAGGCATCTAAGTAACTGCAACATATACACTTAAATAATTTAAACATATTTTTTCAAAGTAGTAACATATTATTATGTTAGTGAAAAAATAATTCTACATTTTGCATTACTCACTGAGATAATAAAAATATTAATACTATTATTTTTTTTAAATTATTGAATACATAAAACAAATGAAAAATACATCACTTAGGGCCTGGTTATGACATTGGCTGTCTGTCCACTGGACAACCGATGCCACAGTCGGGCAAACACCGTAAAGCCTGCGGTGTTCAGACCCTCGTATTTCAAGTGGACTGCCGGGTTGGAGGTCCGTAGTCAGCCATCCCACCATGGTGGTACGGCTTGGCCATTGAGAAGGGCCGCAGCAGATGCCACCGTGGTACAGTATCTTCTGCACATCCATGCACAGTGTGCCATGAACCATGTCATGCATGGCACATAGTGCATGTATGACAGTGCAGGGAGAGGGGGGCAAAGCATGGTCCCTCATGCACTACCCCCCTGGGTGAAATTGCTTGGGCCCTGTATGGGGTCCCTTCCTTCCCTTTCCACAATCCTTTTCATGGCTGGGTTTCTGTCATGAAAAGGCTGTGGGAAAGGGAAGTCATAATCCAGACGGCTGTGCCTGCCTCGCCACTGTCACCATCCCCACCCGCACATTCGTCTCTGCTGCACTGTCTGGATCCGAGATCCTGGAGGTGTTGGCATTGTGATTGTAGTCTGATGGTAGTATGACAGCCAAACTTGTAATTGGGTAGTTGGGCCACCTAGGTTGCGGCGGTTGGATCGCACCACAGGTTCGGCTGTCCTGGGACCGCCGTACTCATAATAAGGCCAATAGTTTCCACAAAACAAGTGTGTCAAGATAACCTAATTATAAATATATAACATTTCCAACCCACAGTAAATTAATGAAATTAACTTACAATTTTGTTGCTGGTGATCTCTGTCAAAATCTTCATAGTTCCAAAAAGTTATCCACCAAAAAGTTGTTTAATCAATAGTAAACAGACCCCAAAATAAAAAATTGTTTTAAAAATAACCTCCAGGAAACCCGAAAAACAAGGAAGTCTATTTAAAAAAAATTAGTTTAGAAATAACAAAAAAAAAACGGGATGTCCAACTTCCCTTAGAACAGTCCAAGATTAATAAACTTTCAAAAAATAGATAAAACACCCTTTTGCACAAAACACTGCAATCCAAAATATATACACACATAATATTACTATACTCAAAACTAGTCAAAACTAGTCAGCGATACAGATACCACACTTAACTTACATTCAAAACCACTTCAATTCCTACAGCACATATTAAAAGTACGCAACATTAAATAGGAGCCAAAAAACAATAGAACGCTCAATAAACCCACCAATAACACCACACATATCATATACACAATTCTCCTACCGCCCCCCCACCTCAGACATCACATATAGGTAATAATTTACTTATCTTTACCAACAAACAGCAGCACCCAATCGCAACTTCTTCCTTCCACTAACAACCTCAAAATAACACCAATAGACTACTAAATTTAGTTAGCAGTAGAAAAAAAGGCTCCTATTCAAATTTAAAAAAAGACTATTGCTCCATAGGAATCAATGCGAAAAATAGCAGAAATGTTACCAAAAGGTGTATTAAAAAGTTTTAAAATGTTTAACCCCTTCGACGCTGCGCGAATTCTCCCGCAATGCGGGAGAATTAATGAGTGGGCGTGTTTCGGACGGCCCCCGGCTGTCCTCCGCACACGCCAACCATGACGTCGGCTGGCCGGGGGCCGTCCTGAGCACCGAAAAGGTTAAAAAAATATAACACATGTACAACAATGTTCCAGAAATTAATAAAAAAATTGTAAAGTGTACATTAAATGATATCATAACATATTTAAAATGATTTAATATATTTTAAAATATTTATGTTAAATAACAGTATGAAAATGTATGTAAAATATGTTTATAAAACATATTTTGAAATGTAGAATGTTTAAAAAATATGAAAGTATATATAACTGAAAATGTATTCAGAAGCATTTGTTCTGCATTTGTTTAACAATAATTAAAAAGGTGTTATATATTAAGGATTATAATACCATATATAAAATTATTTAATACATATTACAAACATTTATGTTAAATAACAGTATAAAAAAGTATGTAAAATATGTTTGTGAAACAACTATTAAAAAATGTCCTACATATTAGATAATAACTGACACATTTTCTCTCTAATAAATATATATCAAAAATATTTAAAAAAAACTTTAAAAAACATTATTGGCCTAATTACGATGTCGGTCGGAGTTGCCTCTGACTGACTCCATTGTGGATTTGGAAACCACCAACCTCAGGTCAGCGGTTCCGACTGCCTTATGTGGATGCAACCGCACATGGTGCGGTTGGAAACATCAATTTTTCAATAGGAGCTTGTGTGGCAGGCAGAAACCGCCTGCAGTAAAAGCTCCCATTGAAAAATGGAAGCTTGTAAACATCTGTACACCGTTTGGTAGGAGTGGCCGGCCTAAATGTGGAAGTCAAGGAGGGCCTTATATGTGTATGTTGTTCTTCTAACACTGATTACAGTCAAAATAATACCAAATTGCACACGCTACAATTTTTTACCATACCCATGCAAAATCTACTTTAACAGATTGTTTAGTGAATACTACAAACATAACACATACTAGTCCCACTTCACTACAAACAAATAAACACATATCTATAGCGCTAAAGGCCTTATAGGAAGGTTGACGGCCTATGGACCACTGTACCGGTGGTGGTGGTCCGACCGCCACAAGCTTAGTGGTCCGACCGCAGTATTATAAGTTGTGTGAATTGACTTTGAGAAGACTGCTGCCAATTTGCTGACACCACCAGCCAACTCTGACCTATGAAGCTGTGGGAGACTTGGACCGCCACTGAAACCACCCGCCCAATTCTGAGTTGCTTTACAGCTGGCGTGACCGTAGCAGTCCGACCGCCTCTACTCTCCTCTATTCATCTTCTACTGTCATTGAGCCCATCGGACATGTCTTGCCACGTCTCTACCAGCTCAACAACATTCAAAACCCAGTTAGTCACATATAAAATCGGGAGGAAGTCGTAAGACTACCTGTTGCCATAGACCCCTCTGCAAAGTGATGCCCCCCATGGACCAGGCAAGGTTCCTAAGTAATTTGCACTTATCCTGTCTTGGATTGTTTCATAACAATCAGCAAAAATACATATGTAGGATGCCTTCCTTGGAAAAAATATTGTTCCTGCACAGGCACACAGTACACAAATCAAAACATGTGTTAGCAAATTATATACACTGATAGTGATGTGTGCATTATTTTGTGTTCCACAACAGCACTTCCTCAACAATATCACACCTATAAAGTTGTGTCACAAATCGTTTGCCCTTTTTCACTTGTCTGCCGTGTTACTATTGATCTTCACTTGTCATGCAGCTTACCATTACTCAAGTGATGCTAAAGTGAGATTGAAGTGACTGCAACTACCATGAGGCCTTGTCACTCATACTCTAACCAAGATGCTAGACTCCTATTGCCCCTTCTCACTTGTCTGCCATGTTGCTACTGATCTTCAAAAGTCATGCAGTTTACCATTACTGAAGCGCTACTAAAGTGAGTTTGAAGAGAATACAACTACCATGCAGCCTTGTTAATCCAATTCTAACCAAGATGCTAGACTGCTTTTGCCCCTTCTTACTTGGCTGTGATGTCACAACTGATCATCACAAGTCCTGTATTATTATTATTATTCTGAGTTTTGTATAGCGCCTGGTTACCAAATAGGCATCCCAGCGCTTGCCGGCACATGCCACTACTGCAAGAGAACAGGGACTACTCGGGAAACAAAAAAGTTTTTAAAAGTTTACGGAAACGAAGAAGACTGGCTTCCGCGCGCAGTTGAAGGGGCAATGAATTCCACAGGGAGGCCACATTTATAGAGAACCTTCTGCCTGTAGGTTGCCATAACTAAAGTGGTGCTAAAGTTAGATTGAAGTAACTACAACTACCATGAGGTCTTATCACTCCAACTCTAGTTAAGATGCTATGGTGAATGTGACACACGCATATTGCCCACATCCCAGGTCCTGTTTTGATGTCAAAGAAACATCGATATGGATGTGTCATTAAAGTGAAACACTATATTGGACTCTCACACATCACCCACATGAAAAGGCAATATCAGTCAATAGGATTACATAGAATCAGTGTGAAAACCATTCTACGGGCACAATGGAATCACTCTCTGTAGGATAGCTACGCCTCCATCAGGGGGAACCATGAAAGACTGGGGTACAGCGCACTTTGCACAAGTCTGACAAACACCATGTGCACTGGAACTGGGAACTGAAGTATTCCAGGTACAATCAATAGTGGAATCAAGTGCCATGCATGTGTAGGCAATGGGTAAGTGCAACTTATGAAAGCAAACACAGCACTAACAGCATGTGGCACACATCTAGATGAAGTAGCTATAAGGTACACACAGAAAAATGGGCACATGCCCATGCAGAACTCCACAAAGGTATAACAAGTTGACATCCTCCATATTTGGATACATAAATATCTAATGTAAACACATCAAACACATATCCAGCTTATATATAATAGGGAGAAATGCAACCTAAATGATGTTGACAGTGGCCAGTGGCCAGGCCAGGCTGAAATATTTACCACATATCAAGTCCTGTCTATAACCAAGACTGGCTCAAAGGGCACATCATACTAACCACTTAATCTGGATCTGCAACCAGGGTTGAAATTAACACAACTGTACTCACACATCATTAACTATACAATAACATAAAACAGTTAGAAAAGTAATGACACTACCAATGTCTTCAAAACTTTGAAAAGTTTTATTCCATGGATGAAAAACAAAGGCCAATCGCAAATCCATTTTGATATCCATGGCCAAGCCAGCACAAGGCTGTGACACCAAACTTGCCCTTACCGATAATGCTAGTGAACCTCCTTACACAGGGGCATTTGTTGAGCATAGCAGGCACTCCAAAGATGGTACTTGGGAAGGGGGGCAGAGGTTTAGGAAGGGGTGGGTTTGTCCTTTGGAGGGGCCTTCTTGGGTTTGGGTATTATTGGGGTAGGTTTAGTTTTAGGAGTTTTTTTTTTTGGACTGGGTTCAGGAGTGTGGGGAGGCTGCTTTTCAGGAATGGAGTGGGAAGTGGAGGGGCTGGGTTTGGGTATGGGAGGGATTTTTTGGGACTTTGGGACAGGGGCAGGTTGCAGAGGGGTACGGGCAAGGGCAAACAAGACAGATTTACAGGGAAAATGGGTAAGGTGGTTGGGATGGAATTTGGATTGGGAGGAAGAGTGAGTAGAAGTGTGAGATAGATTTGCTGTCTGCACTGTGTGTTGTTGGTGTCTGTTGGGTGGGTGATTGTGAGAGTTTGCGTTTTTGGTGGGAGGGATGCGGATGTGCTGGGTGGTATGGAAGGGTCTATGGCTGTTGCTGTGATGACTGCAGGTATGGTTGTATCTGTGGAAGGGTTAGTGTGTGTTGCTGTGATGTCTGTAGATTTGGTTTTGTCTGTAGCGGGGCCAGTGTGTGTTGTTGTGGTGTATGCCGGTATGGTTGTGTCTGTGGAGTGGGTCAGTTTGTGTTGGTGTGGTGTCTGCGGGTATGGGTGTGCCTGTGGAGGGATTTGCATGTGTTGCTGTGATGCTGAGGGGAATGCCGGGGTGGTGAGGGAGGTGAGTGTCTGATGTGTGCAAGTATTTTTGAGTTTCTTGTATATCTTGAGTTTCTGTGTGGTGCTTGTGTCTGATATAGTGTGTTCACGCTTATGTGTGCATGTGCTTGGAATAGGATTGGAAGGAGGGAATGTGGATGGGGAATGGGAAGGGGGAGCTTAGGATGGGTGGAGGGCTACTGTGAAGGAGGAGGTCAGAGCCTGAAAAGAGCTCTGCAGGCCAGACATGGCAGAGTGAATGACTTTCGGGTAGGCAACCATCTGGGTCAGCTGCGTGCTTTGTCCCTGGATGCAATTCTGCACTGCAGTCTTACCCACAGAGATGCTCCTCAGGAGGTCAGTAGACCCCTCACTCAGGGCAGCGGGACTAACAGGGGCAGGGTCTGAGGTGCCTGGAGCGAAGGAGACTGCTCCCTTCTTAGGAAAGCAGGAATGGGCAATTTGTGAGGGACAACAGGGTGGATGGCGATGGAACTGGGGGTGGCAGACAAGGAGGAAGGTGGAACTGCTTCAGTTGGGTCTGCCACCATTCGAGAGTGTCCAATGGAGGATGACACAGATGATTATGGGCTTTGGCTGATGTCTTCTGGGGCACTGCTCTTACCCTCCTGGTCACTGGGTCACTCTGTGTCTGATGTCTCACGTCCAGAACCGCTGTGACAAGCTCTGTCCCCACCGACGTTGACCCCTTCTTATTCACTTGGACTAGATGTCTCTGAAATGACATGTAAAAAGGGTTTATTGCAACCGAATTTCCACATCCCGACCATCACAAATCCATAGCAAACATTGAAATAGTCCACATATCACACCAGCTTTATGGTTTACTCCATAGGCTTCCAAATTAGCATGACCACATGCATGCATGCTGCATAAGCCGCAAACATTTGGGATCATTCATTTAAGAACTTCAGACAGGCTCAAATGCATGGATGGACTTGTCTACACTACACCCTTATGTCCATACTAGGAGAGTAGATCACCTTACATACTTTGGCACTTGATGTGTACCACTGTAAAAAGATGTAACCAAATAGGATGGATCCAAGTGTGAGATTTAAACAATGCTCACACAAGGCCCAGAGTCAAACAAATCTAACTATTACCCATAACACATCATGATGTCATGAAGGTTACGTTCAACACAAATGTACCATCAATAACTGTTGTGGCATACATCATGTTACGTACAAATGCTCATTGCACACTTTGTACTTCAAATTACATTATTTGACCACAACCTGAAAAGTCAATAGAAAATGTGGCACATGCAGTTTAGCTATGTATCACATTTAGCTGCTAAAGATCCCTGAATGCATTGAGTCCCGAACATCTGGGAGAGAGATACTCTGAATTCACACAGCACAACACTCCATATAGCCATGTGAACATCCCCAATCCTGCTTGGTACAGGTGATGGCGCCAGTCATTGGTTGTATTTCCACAAGCTGATACACCTCTGAAGGTTTTGGGAGTCCGTAAAAATCTATGACATGAAGATGTGGGATCTCTAGAGTCCCAATGGGTAGGCACATCAATCACACCCCTCTTTGGTACTGTATATTCAGATTGTTTTGAAAGGATCTGTGTAGACTCACACATAGCATTCTTAGTTCTACATCTCACTCCCTCATGCATGTCACCAGTGAGTGATGAACCATAAACTGCCAAATGCACACTGGCCAACATGTAGACACTAATGCTGATGGCACCAGTGATGTTTGCTCTCTCCCTTCACTGTATGACGAGTACTTACCAATGGGAACTGTTCTACAGTCACTGTATGTACTGTGAACTCTATGTCATTTCACATGCAAAAGGCTACCATAACATGAGAGACAGTAGAGAGGGTACATCACTCCTCACACAAGCAAGACCAGTTGCCTGTGTGGTACAATTTTCACAAAGATTGAGAACAAAAGTTTATTACTTACTTCATTCAGCCAGGTGTCTGCTCAAAAGGAGAGAATTGGAAGTGGACAGGACTCTGCTATCTTCCAGCTCAGAAAGACAATAGGCCCAGCTCAGCAGCATGCATCTACTTCCAGACTTACACTAACAATGTCTCATCTTGTGTGTGGCACATGGGCCACCACCAATATGGTTGGTGAAATGCCTGTCTGTAACACTCAAAGTTGGAATTATGTCATGTATGACTGCACAGGACTCACACCTTGTCGTTGCTGTTGGGCGCTGAACTGGTCATCAAGGTCCGGGTCGGCCACCACCAGTATGTGGGCCATCATGCGGGTCTGGCGTGCCTTCCGTGTTGGGAGGACTTTCCCAGCTAGACCTCTGTTATCTTCCGATTTCAGTTCTGCTGGTCCTCCCACCTCTTCCTGCAGTGTGTACTCCACCAGTTGTATACCGCCAGGGTCCGCATTTTCCAGGCGATGGCTCTCCAAATAGCCTTCTTTTGATGGGCGTTGACCTGTATCGATGCAATAGATGTAGAAACAGATTGTAACTGGAAGTTTGAGGATGCCTGTCAGCTTGAAGCTAATAGATAGAAAGGTACCCCCTATATCATTTTAGGTCCCAGAGGAGGGAAAACAACAAAAACTGAGAAAAACCTCTAAACCAACCTATATAATTTCTACAGATGGCTAGAAAAGCTTGTACATCAAACATTTCCCCAAGGTATCTTCTGAGACCAAAATGAGTTCATAGAACTGTCTTTATTATTAATTTAAAAAAAATTATATCTTTTTTTCTTTTTCAAAATTCATTATTATAAATTGATATAAAAAATGAACAAAACATACACCATAAATAACAATACAATAATCACAATACTACAAAACATTGTATGGGCATACCTTCATAAATGGCATATTGTCTCAGTTAAGTAAATTCGGCTAGATATGACAAACAATGCAATATCATAAAAAGATGATAAATACAGTTACAAAAATAACAAATACCAAATTAACCAAAATAACCCCACACTCATCCATCATACCTACAATCATACCTGTCAACCAACTCATCCATCCTATCACACATACAACACTAAACATAAATAACAGAACAGTTCAAAATATATGCGGGATCCAATACATCAAAATCGAGACACTGGTGGTTTAACTACGTTGTCAGGATACGTCCCAACAAATACTCCTCCTATGTGTGTCTCTGTCAGGATTCCCGTGTGCTAAAAATATAGTTCAATGCACGTTTCAGTGCCGAATATACTAGACAATATGTCATTTATGAAGCTATGCTCATAACATGTTTTGTAGTATTTTGATTATTATATTGATATTTATGGTGTATGTTTTGTTAATGTTTTATATCAATTTATAACAAATTTTGAAAAAGAAAAAAAAGATATAAAAAATATTTGTATAAATTATAAATACAGTTCTATGAACTCATTTTGGTCTCAGAAGATACCTTGGGGAAATGTTTGACGTATGAGCTTTTCTGGCCATCTGTAGAAATGATATAGGTTGGTTTAGAGGTTTTTCCCAGTTTTTGCTTGTCAGCTTGTAAACACATTACATTGACATCTAGCACAAACCTTCATCAAGAGTCAATATTTTACATGTGTTCATATTGAGTGCTATGCACAACTAAAGCATCAATAGACACATTTATGGTCATCTGATGACTAACCTCAACCCTGGTCATGACCTACACAGACTGAGCTAGCCCGCTAACATGAGGTAGGCCAGGCCTATCCTACATGGAATGTGATGTGAGGTACCATGACACACAACACACCATTTTGAGCTTCTGAAGGGTAAACTACCTGTGCATAGCTGCCCAGACACCTTTTCTGCCAGGTCCATTGTATTGATGCATATGGTCTTTAGAGGTGAGTACCATAGTATACAAAACATCCTAAGACTAAGGTTACAAGGTAAGGACTGGTATGTGTGACACTAAGACCTACCTCTCTGGGGCTGTGTGGGCATATAGATTACTTATTTGAGTATCCTAGTAAGTTTACATAAGTTTGTGTTGTTTGTACAGCAATCACAGGACAATCAACTGGGATGACAATCAACATACCATTGTATGTGTTGTGTGATAAGGAATGTTGTAGCCAAGCAGATGTTTCACATTTCAAAATCTCTTCAAAAGTAACCCACTATCTACACTGTTCATGTCTCAGAGGTGGAAGAAACACTATTAGGAAAGTGTCAACAGACCTGTGTAAGTAAGGGGATAGCCATTAGTGACAGACACACATTGACATTGTGTTTCAATGGAAAGAAGTATCAGGTCAGGGGATCACCTCAGTCAACATGCCTCATATTATCCATATATCAGCTATCAGGACTGCTAGCGGTACAGATCACTCTTTCTGGTAACATCCATCGATCAGCAGGTCTACAGGGACATTACTCTGTGCATCAGTTCTCCTGCCACAATAACTCTGGCCCAGGCTGTGTCATGGCTCAGACTGCCCACATATCAATGTCAGGCCTTGCTCTCAATAGGCTGAGGCAACTCATCCCACATAAATCTCTAATTTCCACCACTTCATTACTGACAAGTCAAACGTCTGGCCATTCCATATTTGAACATATGGCTGTGTGACACTCTGAAGCTGTCTATGAGGTATAGCTACTTTCCAGACAACTGTTTTGCAAAGTCTGATGTGGGCTGAGTGATCAGTGGGATGGCACACTTGTATAATCCTCAAATGCTTCTAACAATATACAGACATGGCTCATGGTGTGAAGTCTATATATAACAATGCACATATACCATGATGTGATTTGAGAATTCATTGCAGCTATTATGAACTTCAGCACTGCATAGAGATATGCATGTAACACAATTAGAAATTACCCTCTGTACACATTCCAATGGCGGCCTTCCCTCCACAGAGTCCACGGCCCCATAATCCATTACATGTGTGCCCTATGTAGGGACCACACAATGTATGCAAGCAACATAATGCTTACACTCTGACACTCAAAACAAAGTGTAGCATATGAGAATAGAAACGAAGGAGTGAAATGGAGTTGAAAAAATATTTGAGAAACTTACCTGTTCCTCTGGTGAGCCATAGAGCTGAGCATACAGGACAAGGACCTCATCTACCAGGGTATCCAGCTCTTCTAGAGTGAAAAAACTGATCCTCTCCCCTGTAGTTCGTGCCATGATTGCTCTCAGAGGTGGCAAACAGCAGCTAAAATGAAGGAGGTGTTGGTAACAGCTGTGTCAGGAGGCAAGTGAGCTTTTTTTCCAACTGCCACGTACATGTATGCCACGTACGCGGTCATCACCCATGCCGCACACAGCCATTGGGCCGCGACCGTCAATATTTCCGTTTGCCAATGGTTGTGACTGCCGCAAATATAACTGCTCACCGCGCGGTCAACTTCCGCCTGCTGCATACATTCGGCATGTCCTATTAGAGAAGTCAGGAAACTGCCACATTAGCGGTTGGGAAAACTATAAATCGGAAAAATGTGTCTTGTGCACTGTACAACCCGGTTGGTGGTAATGCATGTTATGCTACCCTTACGATAGTGCCAATTTTAATTCTCTGAATTGATGATGTGCACAGTTCTGTTACAGACCTGTTTAGGCCACCTTGGGGATGACAGGTGAATGTTCAAGATTGGACAATGATGATGTCAAATGTGTACTGCTTCATGAAGCACTGATGTTCAGACACTTGACTTTTGGCTTACTCTTCACATATGTTACTCTGCACACTGTGACCAAAATAAATTTTTGTTACTCCTTACATAGGTACCCTGGGAGAGTGAGGAGACGCCAGCCTCCAGTGTACAGCCCATTTCCAGACCTACACACAATGGAAGAATGATATTTCATCCAGAAATTCTGTTTGGCTAGGCATACAATCCTGGATCTATGTCATCAGTTGGAGCCTGACCTCCTACCTCACAACAATAATCGTACAACGATACCACCACTAGATAAACTCACGTCGCTTTTGCATTTTTTTTGGCCACAGACTCATTCCAATTCACTGTTGCTATTTCTGGTGGAATGTCACAACCTATGTTCAGTTGGGACCTCACGGGGGTGCTACTAGCACTTTTGAGATGCGTGGGCAGTGACATCCAGTTCCCCATACGTGAAGATTTAGCCACTGTGAATGTGGATTTCTATTAATTTGGTCACATCCAGCATGTAATTTGATCTATTGACACCCATATTGCCTTAGTACCACCACACAACAGGGAACAAGTGTGTCGTAACAGGAATGCACTTCAATTCTATCAACGTGCAAGATGTCTGATTAACAGATTTGTACATCTCAAATGTCTGTGCATGGTTCCCAGAATCTGTCCATGATTCCTTTGCACTGCGCAACTGCAACATACCCCATCTGTTACACAACTGCTAATGGAGAGGGCCTGGCTTGTAGTTAAGAGTGATCTGTCCTAACTTTGTATGGGAAAGGTCAGGTAATATGATCTGAAAATGTTGCCCTTCCATCTATCTTCGATCTAGAAGACTCAGCGTATAACAACCGCCCATGGTTTTTGGCACTGCTGTGGCATTCTACAACGCCAGGGGAAGTTGACTTCAATGAGGCCCATGGAAGAACATGGCGGCCAGTGGAGCGTGTTTTTGGGCTCCTAAAAAGCCAGATTCAAATGTCTGGCCTGTCTGTGGGATCCCACTTCTACTCACCAAAAGGTGTGTAAGATCATTGTGGCCTGCTGCATAATCCACAACATTGCCCTGAGACGGAACATACCTTTCATCGCAGAGGATGCAGGCGATAAAGACCCACTGGGTGGGGAACCTGAAATGCCAAATGAAGATGATGATAGTGGTGAAGAGGAAGGAGCTGACTTGCATCAGGATCTCATTCAGAACTACTTCTCCTGGGTGTAAGTATGGTGTGAGATGTGATGAATTTGACTATTCTCACAACTCTTGTAGTAATGTTGTGAGGAGGATGGTCATGCTACATACTAGGAACATATGGGTCTGGAAATATCTGGGGAAAGGTGTTTGTGTTGTGAGCGTAGCATAGTTCAGCTGTAAATGCTGTTTTGGTCTGCGTTCTCTAGAAGTCGATGATATGATGCGTGTCATATGTATGTTTTCTTATCTAATCTTTCTGTGCTGGTCTGTTTTATGTACCTTCACCATGTCATCTTCATTCAGACATTTCAGAGTTGTGACATTAGCAGATATATGATGCTTTTCAGACATACAGAGTGAACATGGATTGATCCTGGGAAAGTCTGAGTTTGGGTGTACATAGTCATTACCAAGACAGCTTTCACAGCGATAGAATGGAAGTTACCTCATTGTGTATGATCTGGATGTAGCTGTTGATGTGTCTCCTCATTGTGGTCAAAATGATTGTAGCACATCACTGACATGTGTTTGTGACATTCCATCAGAAACAAGTAAAATTGGATTGAAATGACCCTGTGGCCGGAAACTGTTATACTGAATTGTGTCTCATTATTTGTTTATTTGATGTAGGATTCCTTTTGTGAGTTAGGCAACATGGCTTCAGCTGATGATGTAGACCTAATTTATTGTTGCCTATTGTGTGGGATATTGTCAGATGTATCCCCTCCTTCCCTGTTGTGAAAGTCTGCAAATGATTATGTGATCACTGACCAAAAATAACCGAGCCATGTCTTATTTGCTGTGTCTTACATCATGTCAGCCTATGATTTGAACAACAGAATGAAGATGTCATCAGCGCAGACACTTGTATGCATGTGTTGTTGTGACATGCTAGTCAACCTAAGTTGAACATTGTTTACATACAACATACCCATGCTTCCAGAAGTCCCTAGTTTTTACATTGCACAGTTCACCTGGTAGTACATTCACATTGTTAAATGTGAGAATTACAACAGGAGACAATGATTTGGTGGCATTTGTTTTTAATTAAGTGAACAAGGATAAGATTAAGAAATTAACTTAAAATTCAACAGTGCAAACAAAAAGTGAAGTGTTCAGTCATGGTAGATGAAACCATTGTAATAGAGTCTAAAGGGTCAGAAGTCCAAATCCTGATATACTCTACCCATCAGATATGGAAAAATGGGCAGGAATAGTCCAACAGAGTGAATGTCTGAGGTCTCTTAGTGGCGATGGTGGGTGTCTTGCCATCCTGAGCTCCTGGGTATTTTCATGTACGTCCCCTTCCTCTGACAGAGGGGGATATTGAGCTGTTGAGATGGGGCGCGTACAGGCATGTCGTCCTCTGACAGGGCCTCTCTTCCTGTGGCTGCGGCAGATGTTGATGGTGTGGATGTACTTGGACCACAGAAAGGGGTAGATGCAGTTGGAAAAGCCCTGCAGAGGGTGGTGTTGATGTCACCCCAATCAGGGAGGCCACCTCGGTGTGGATTAAGGCAACCTCTGTGTGGATGCCTGCCACCTCAGTGTGGATGCTGGCCACCTCCTGGCATGTGTCGCTCTGCAGCTCCTTCATTTCCCAGATTTCAGCCAATACCTGGCCCATGACACTTTGGGAGTCCTGGTAGACTCCCAAGACTTGAATGATGGCAGCCTGTGTGTCCCTGGCCTCAGTGGGCTTAGCCTAGTTTGTGGGCACACAGACACATTTCCAAAAGCCCTACCTCCACGGCCCTGTGTTCTTGGCACAGACTGTACCCTTACACTGTGTCCTGGTTCCTATGTTACTGGGGTGGTGTTAGGCGTCTAAGAATCCAGGACTAGGGGGCTCAGCATGGGACTGATTGTGCTAGGTGCACAGGTTTGGGGGAAATCGCTGGCTGTGATGTTGCAGCAGTGGTGGGAGGTATTGTAGTGGCCACAGAGACCCCCACTGTTAGCATTTGCCCAGACTGACCAGATGGGCCAGGGCCATCATCCACATCTTCAGGAGTGTTGTCATCACTGAGGGATTCGTCCAGTTTCCAAACTCTGTGCAGGTGCACTGGTGGATCGACCTGTTGAGAGATAGAGAACATTGTTAATGGTGAAAGTGAGGTATCTATATCCAAGTTGTTTGTGTCAAGGTAAATGTGGACCTAAATGCAACCAAATAGATAGTGTTGTCATCTTTTTGCGTGTAGTTGAAGATAGGAAAGTATATAGAGAACATAATAGCAAAAGCGGAGTTGAGAGCAAACAGGCTATTCTTACATTATGGAAGTTATCAATGTGCAATTTTCTGGAGAACACCTCCCCTATATTCTTGTCAAGCCCTCAGTATGCAGGATGTCCAAGACCTTCTACTCCCAGGGTACGAGTTGAAATGGTGCACCACCACCAGTCCTCTCAGCCTCCAACACCCAATATATCGATTCCAAAATATCGACTGCCCAGAATATCGAAGTTAAAATATAGAGTGGACAGAATATCGAATTATCAAAATATAGATAGGTCAGAATGTCGAAATTGGGGTACAAAATATCGATTTCCATAATATAGAATTTAAAAATATAGGATTCCATTATATCGAATTTTAAAATATAGATTACCATAATATAGAGAAAAAAAATTACTGTTATGTATGGTAGTATATGTGTTAAAATGATGTATTATTTTTGTAATGTATGTTTAATTTATTTAAACTAATGAATGTTATGTAATTTAATTTTTGCGTAATTTAATTCCGTAGCGGGTTGTGGGTTTATAGGGGAATAGGGTGGGAAGTAATTTAATTATGGTTAATTAAATATGAATTATATTTATATGTTTTGATAATTAATTGATTGATAATTAATTATTAATTGGTAATTAATTTTTAGTAATTGGTAATTAATGTATATTAATTGATTAATTGATAATTTTGTTAATTGTATTTTTTATTATTAGGAGCGGGTTGTGGGTTTGTAGGGGAATTGGGATGGAAGTAAATTAATTGTAATAAAGTAAATAATTATTTTTTTATTTATGTGTATTGATAATTAATTGATAATTAATTATTAATTGGTAAATAATTTGTATTAATGGGTAAATAATTTGTATGAATTGCTAATAAATTTTTATTAATTGCAAAATTATTTTTATTTATTGATTAATTGATAATAATGTTAATTGTATCTTTTTATTATTGGGAGTGGGTTGTGGGTTTATAGGGGAATTGGGTGGGAAGTAAATTAATTGTAATAAAGTAAATTTTTTATTTTATTTATGTGTATTGATAATTGATAATTAATTATTAATTGGTAATTAATGATTATTAATTGGTAATTAATTTTTATTAATTGATAATTAATATTTTTGAATGGTAATTAATTGTTATTAATTGGTAATTATTTTTAATTAACTTTTTATTGGTATTGATAATTAATGTAATCTTATTTTAAATTTAAATCATTACTTTCCCTACTTTTGCACTCTCAGGAGTGGGAATAGTATTTTTTACCCTCCGGTATCCAACTTTTTGCCTACTGTTGCACTCACTGGAGTGGGAATAGTAATTTTTACCCTCCTGCTATCCAACGATTTCCCTACTGTTACCCTCCTTGGAGTGGGAATATTTTACCCCTACACTATCCAGCGTTTTCCCTACTGTTGCATTCACTGGAGTGGGAATAGTAATTTGTACCCCTACGCTATCCAATGCTTTCCCTACTGTTGCACTCCCTGGAGTGGGAATAGTAATTTCTCCCTTCCCGCTATCCAACGCTTTCCCTACTGTTGCACTCTCTGAAGTGGGAATAATAAATGTTATCCTCCCACTATCCAACGCTTTCCCTACTGTTGAACTCTTTGGAGTGGGAATAGTAATTTGTACCACTACGCTATCCAACGGTTTCCCTACTGTTGCACTCATTGGAGTGGGAATAGTCATTTTTCTCTTCCTGCTATCCAATGCTTTCTGTACTGTTGCACTCTCTGTAGTGGGAATAGTAATTTTTACCCCTACGCTATTCAATGCTTTCCCTACTGTTGGAGTCACTGGAGTGGGAATAGTAATTTTTCCCTTCTCGCTATCCAACTATTTCCCTACTGTTGCACTCTCGGGAGTGGGAATAGTAATTTTAACTCTCCTGCTATCCAATGCTTTCCCTACTGTTGCACTCTTTGGAGTGGGAATAGCAATTTTACCCCTACGCTATCCAACGTTTTCCCTACTGTTGCACTCACTTGAGTGGGAATAGTAATTTTTACCCCTACGCTATCCAACGCTTTCCCTACTGTTGCACTCACTGGAGTGGGAATAGTAATTTTTGCATTCGCGCTAATCCAACGCTTTCCCTACTGTTGCACTCTCTGGAGTGGGAATAGTAAATTTTATCCTCCCGCTATCCAACGCTTTCCCTACTGTTGCACTCTTTGGAGTGGGAATAGTAATTTGCACCCCTACGCTATCCAACGCTTTCCCTACTGTTGCACTCACTGGAGTGGGAATAGTAATTTTTACCCCTACGCTATCCAATGCTTTCCCTACTGTTGCACTCTCTGGAGTGGGAATAGTAATTGTTACCCTCCCGCTATCCAACGCTTTCCCTACTGTTGCACTCTCTGGAGTGGGAGTAGTAATTTTTACCCCTACGCTATCCAACGCTTTCCCTACTGTTGCACTCTCTGCAGTGGGAATAGTAATTGTTACCCTCCCGCTATCCAACGCTTTCCCTACTGTTGCACTCTCTGGAGTGGGAATAGTAATTGTTACCCTCCCGCTATCCAACGCTTTCCCTACTGTTGCACTCTCTGGAGTGGGAATAGTAATTTTTACCCCTACGCTATCCAACGCTTTCCCTACTGTTGCACTCTCTGGAGTGGGAATAGTAATTGTTACCCTCCCCCTATCCAACGCTTTCTCTACTGTTGCACTCTCTGGAGTGGGAATAGTAATTTTTACCCCTACGCTATCCAACGCTTTCCCTACTGTTGCACTCTTTGGAGTGGGAATAGTAATTTTCACCCCTACGCTATCCAACCCTTTCCCTACTGTTGCACTCACTGGAGTGGGAATAGTAATTTTTACCCTCCTGCTATCCAACGCTTTCCCTACTGTTACACTCTTTGGAGTGGGAATAGTAATTTTTACCCCTACACTATCCAGCATTTTCCCTACTGTTCTATTCACTGGAGTGGGAATAGTAATTTGTATCCCTACGCTATCCAACGCTTTCCCTACTGTTGCACTCACTGGAGTGGGAATAGTAATTTTTCTCTTCTTGCTATCCAACGCTTTCCCTACTGTTGCACTCTCTGGAGTGGGAATAGTAAATTTTATCCTCCGCTATCCAACGCTTTCCCTACTGTTGCACTCTTTGGAGTGGGAATAGTAATTTTTACCCCTACGCTATCCAACGTTTTCCCTACTGTTGCACTCTCTGGAGTGGGAATAGTAATTTTTACCCCTACGCTATCCAACGCTTTCCCTACTGTTGCACTCACTGGAGTGGGAATAGTAATTTTTACGCTCTCACTATCCAACAAAATCTCTACTTTTTTTACATTACTTTTATTATGTTTACATTTTAAGCTTTTTTATATTATATTATGTATGTTTTATTTAATTGTTTTTAATATTTAATTACTTTTATATTATTTTTAATACATTTTAAAAATTCGATATTTTAGCTAACTATATTTTAACATTCTATATTTTGGAATCGATATTTTAGTACTTACCTGTTTGTAGATAGGGAGTCGATATTCTGTCTTTCTATGTTTTGTCGTCGATATTTTGTGTAGTCGATATTTTGTCTCTCGATATTAAGTCACTGAACCGTACTTGGTACGTTCCCTAAAATGTTTGGCTCTACTCTAATGATTTCATCTACCATGACTGTCAACTCTTGCTCAGTGAAGTATGTTTTTTTCCCCAAGGCATGGTCGAAAAATAAAATGTGCGTGAGTATATGCAGGGAAAATTAACACGTGATAAAGATAAAAATGTGCAAAACAAAAATTACAGGTGGTGGAAATTGCTAAATGGGAAGAAGAAAAAAGGGGGGCCTTATCTAAAAATGCAGAAAACGCTGGTGCCTGTCCTGTGGTCTGTAGTTTGGAAGAAAGGATGCTGGTCAGGGATGGAGTGTGTTTTATAATGTGATTTGCAGACATGTTCACTTACCAAAGCACATCTGGTGTGCAGTTTTTAAATCCATCCATTGGTCACTGTGGTGTTATGTTTTCTGGCGTGTATCGTGTCGGACAACTGCCGTTGGATAACTGCCATTTGTTGACCACCGCTGGGAGACCGCGAGTACAATTGTGTAGTGATAATTTGCTCAGTGGGTGACCCGGTGTGGCCAGTGTTTCAGACAGCACAACTCATAATACGGTGGGAGGTAGATCGCCGGCTCAGCAGTATTGTTGATGACACGGTTCTCGGGTGGTCAGACTGCCAAACTTATAACCAGTCCCTAAGTACTTTGAATTCTATATTCCCACTAAAATACAACTTAGCTCAGGGTAGGTTTTGAACACTAAAAGGGTAAAATTTACTATTCCCACTCCAAGATAAATTAATTAAGGGAAGGTGTTGGACACTAAAGGGGCAACATTTACTATACCTACTCCAATCTAACTTAAACCAAGCAAGGTGCTGCACACTAAAGATGCAACATTCTCCATTCCCACTCAATTAAAACCTATATCATGGATGGTTTTCGATATTGAAAGGGTGTAATATACTATTCCCACTCCAAGATAAAGTAAGTAAGGGAAGGTGTCGGACACTAAAAGGCCAGCGTTCACTATTCTTACTCCACTCTAACTTAACTCAGGGAAGGTGCTGGATGCTAAAAGGGCAACATTGTCCATTCCCACTGCCATAACACATATCTCAAGGGTGGTTTTGGACACTAAGGGGCCGATTCGGATCCTGGAAAAATTTCCCCCGTCCGAATTGTATCCGGATTTTTTTCCGTACGAATCATACAAGTAGCGTACAAACTGCCAAGTACGATTCGCATGGGAAACACTCCATACGAATCACATCGGGAAAATTTCCCCACACGTCCTCGGGTCGGAAATTGTGTCCGACACATCCCCGGACGATTTACCATACGAATCGGAAAAATGAAGTCCGACCGCGCAAGTACGATCACTCCCGTCCTTTCGATTTCACAACTGTATGGAAAAAACACCGTACGGACCGAACTCCCATAGCAACCATGGAGACATGTGCCCGCATACGCGCCAAACACCCCACCACAGACCCCGCATGTACGCGCAAAACGCCCCCCGGCCACGGATTTACGCGCCGAACCCCCACCAGTGTATGCATGGAGCGTACCCCCACCCATGTATGCATGGAGCGTACCAACTCCCCACCCGTGTATGTACGGACCGTACCTCACCCCACCAGTGTATGTACGGACCGTACCCCCACCCGTGTATGTACGGACCGTACCCCCACCCGTGTATGTACGGACCGTACCCCCACCCGTGTATATACGGACCGTACCCCCACCCGTGTATGTACGGACCGTACCCCCACCCGTGTATGCATGGAGCGTACCAACTCCCCACCCGTGTATGTACAGACCATACCCCCACCCGTGTATGTACGGACCGTACCCCCACCCCACCAGTGTATGTACGGACCGTACCCCCACCCGTGTATGTACGGACTGTGCCCCCACCCCACCAGTGTATGTACGGACCATACCCCCACCCGTGTATGTACAGACCGTACCCCCACCCGTGTATGCATGGAGCGTACCAACTCCCCACCCGTGTATGTACGGACCGTACCCCCACCCCACCAGTGTATGTAGGGACCGTACCCCCACCCATGTATGTATGGACCGTACCCCCACCCGTGTATGCATGGAGCGTACCAACTCCCCACCCGTGTATGTACGGACCCTACACCCAGCCCCCCCTGTATGTACGGTGCGAAACACCACCACCGATGGACGGTTCAGACCAACACCCTGCCCGTGTTCGTACGCACCCTACCCCAGGCCCACACACCAGCACCCTCACCCAACATCGCGTATGTACGAGTCGTACTAAGCCATAGCAAAGGACAGCACTGTACAACAACATGGCCCATGTACGCACCGTACAGATGCAAAAAACACTCGTACTGAACCAGGACAAACCAAAAAAACACAAGGAGAGTCAATTCGAGGCACACAACACCACAAAACATATCCAACAAGGCCAAATACATCCTATACACTGACCTGCAACTGACAAACAGATAAACAGAGGCCCAAACCACTACCACTCCTTATAACACACCCACCCAAAGTTCAAAAACAGACACACCCACAAATGGACCAATAAAAAGGCCCAGCACACACAAACCATGATCCTTTGCAACAGATCCCCTACTGCCAGACCACAGAGACAACGCACTGCACCATACTACATACATCAATACACCTTAAACTTGCGCTCCTTCACACAACCACCATCCCAAACACACCCTCATCACATTCACACACACACACCTGCACAACCACACACACACATCCACAACCATCCACACCCACACCCCCACAACCATCCACACCCACACCCCACACCATGCCCACTAACAAGAATCCAAAGTTCACAAAGGAGGAGCTGGAGGTCCTTGTCGACGAAATCGTCAGAGTCGAGCCACAGCTCTTTGGAACATTGGTCAGACGGACCAGCATATCCGAAAAATCTGCCATGTGGGAGAGGATAGTCAATTCCGTGAATGCTGTTGGGGCCACCAGAAGGACCAGGCATGAGTGCCAAGCCAGGTGGTACGATCTGCGGAGGATGGTCCGCCGCAAAATGACGGACGACCACAACCAGGCCAACATCACTGGAGGAGGTCCGTCCCGCAGACCGGTACACTACCATCCCTGGGAGGAGAAGGTGATGGCCACGCTGCCGCCGGTGGGAGTGGACGACTAGAAGGAGTCCGAGAGCCTGGTGAGTACACAAACAACTCACCTCACATGGGGGAAACGCCATATACAACCCAAATACTAATCATGCACGCAACCCCCCCCAAGCCAGCACCGTACACAACCACACTCCAAAAACACACACATGCCACTAGCGCCTCCATGCCCCATGCCCCAAGCAAGGCCATGCCAAGTCACAGGCCACACAAAACACCAACACAAGACAGGATGTCCCCGATGCCGGGAGGGTGGGCCTCAAAACTAACAGAGAACAACTCTGAAGCACACAACAATGCCCTCAGCCCATATGGCTTAGGGCACAGCCATACAAACAGTGTGTCCCCAGACAGTACTGTTTTGCCTGCTAATGGTGGCCGCGTTGCTGGACGACATGGGTATGAAGGCACAATTTGCACATAACAGCAGCTAATCAATCAATCATAGGCATTTGTATAGCGCACTGCTCACCCGGAGGGTCTCAAGGCGCTGGGGGAGGGGGAACGCTACTGCTCGAACAGCCAGGTCTTGAGTTGCTTCCTGAAGGCGAGATGGTCTTGCGTTGTCCAGAGCTGGATGGGGAGGGAGTTCCATGTCTTGGCTGCCAGGTAGGAGAAGGATCTTCCTCCGGCGGTGGCTCTGCGGAGGCGGGGGATGGTGGCAAGAGCGAGGCTGGTAGAGCGGACCTGGCGGGTGGGCTTGTGGAAGGTCAGGCGGCTGTTGAGGAACTTGGGGCCCAGGTCGTGGAGGGCCTTGTGTGCATGGGTGAGGAGTCGGAACGTGATTCTTTTGTTGACGGGGAGCCAGTGCAGGTCTCTCAGGTGTCCGGAGATGTGGCTGTCGGGGGATGTCCACGATGAGTCGTGCTGAGGCGTTCTTGATCCGTTGGAGTGTCTTCTGGAGTTTGGCGGCCGTGCCGGCGTAGAGGGCGTTCCCGTAGTCCAGCCGACTGGTGACGAGGGCCTGGGTGACCGTCTTCCTGGTCTCGGTGGGGATCCACCGGAAGATCTTTCGAAGCATGCGCAGGGTGTTGAAGCATGAAGATGAGACGGCGTTGACTTGTCTGGTCATCAAAAGGGAGGAGTCCAGGATGACGCCTAGGTTGCGTGCGTGGTCCGTTGTCTTGGGTGTGGCTCCCAGGGTGGGGGGCCACCAGGAGTTGTCCCAGGCGGAGGGTGATGATCCCAGGATGAGGGCCTCCGTCTTGTCTGAGTTCAGTTTCAGGCGGCGACGTCTTTTATCCCTTCGTGTAGGCTGGCTCTGGCGGCATCCGGGTCGCTGGTGAGGGAGAGGATCAGCTGGGTGTTGTCGGCGTAGGTGATGAACTTGAGGTTGTGTTGACGTGCGATGGTTGCGAGGGGGCTCATGTAGACGTTGAAGAGGGTGGGGCAGAGCGATGAACCTTCGGTGGCCGCTGACCGGAACGGGGGGAGGCGGACTCTCTGGGTTCTTCCGGCGAGGAATGAGGTGATCCACTCCAGGGCTTTCTCCTGGATGCCGGTGTTGTTCAGGCGCTGTACCAGGGTGCGGTGGCAGACAGTGTTGAACGCTACGGAGAGGTCCAGGAGGATGAGGGCCGCAGTTTCCCCATTGTCCATTAGGGATCTGATGTCGTCTGTGGCTGCGATGAGGGCGGTCTCTTTGCTGTGGTTGGCTCGGAAACCAGATTGCGAGTGGTCGAGGGATCCGTTGGTCTCAAGGAAGGCGGCTAGCTGTCTGTTGACGGTCTTCTCGATGACTTTGGCAGGAAACGGGAGGAGCGAGATGGGGCGGTAGTTCTTGAGGTCGGAGGGGTCTGCAGTTGGTTTCTTCAGCAGGGCACTGATCTCGGTGTGTTTCCAGCACTCCGGGAAAGTGGCAGTGTTGAAGGAGGCGTTGATGATGTCGCGGAGGTGGGGTGCGATGATGTGGTCGGCCGTGTTGAAGATGTGGTGTGGGCAGGGGTCCGTAGGGGATCCGGAGTGGATGGTGTTCATTGTGCGTGTTGTGTCTTCGGTACTGACTGGGGTCCAGGTGCGGAGGGTGGCGGTGGGGGGCATCGGTTCGGTGGTGGGGTTCGTGGTTGGTGGGCCGAAGCTGTTGTGAATGTTGGCGATCTTGTCGTGGAAGAAGGCTGCGAGGGAGTCGCAGAGGTCTTGCGAGGGAGTGATGTCATTGTTTCCGGCGTCGGGGTTGGAGAGCTCTTTGACGATGCTGAAGAGTTCCTTGCTGTTGTGGGTGTTGTTGTCCAGTCGTTCCTTGAAGGCTGTCTTCTTTGTGGCGCGGATCAGTTGGTGGTGTTTGCGGGTGGCGTGTTTGAGGGCCGTCATGTTGTCTGTGGTCTGGTTGGTGCACCAGGTGTTCTCCAGGGAGCGGCAGTTCTTCTTGGAGGTGATGAGCTCATCGGTGAACCAGGAGGCTTTCTTGCTGCCGCGCCTGCTGGGGGGGTTCTTCTTCAGTGGTGCGAGGGCATCTGCGCAGTTGGTGATCCACTGTGTGAGGTTGTTGGCGGCTTCGTTGGGGTCCGTTGAGCTGGTGGGGGGGTTCTGGCTGAGGAAGGTGGTGAGCTGGTCGCCGGTGATCTTGTTCCAGCTCCTGCAGGGGGCTTGTTGAGGGTCGTGGTGGGTCGTCGTTTTACTGAAGCTGAAGTGGACGCAGCTGTGGTCAGTCCACTGGAGATTGGTGGAGTGGCTGAAGGTGACGTATTTGCTGGATGAGAAGACTGGGTCAAGCGTGTGGCCGGCGTCGTGGGTGGGGGTGGGTACCAGTTGCTTGAGTCCGAGGTTGGCCAGGTTGTCCAGCAGAGCTAATGAAGACGCATCACACTGAAAGAGTGTCAGCACACACCGCCACAGCAGCAGCGCAGACTCAGACACTCCGCCCAATGGGTGCCGGCAGAGAAGAAACAAACCTACATGAACAAGCCAATAGCCTTTGAAAGACCTGCAAACTGTGTGTGCCCAGGAAGCTGGGCTGAGGTGACAGACGGTGACACCCAGAGGGAGGGAGAGGGGCAGAGAGAGGGACAGAGACAGAGGTGGACACAGGGAGACAGACAGAGGGAGGGAGGAGGCTGACAGAGGGAGGGAGAAAGGGAGACGGACAGAGGGAGGAGGCTGACAGAGGGAGGGAGGGAGAAAGGGAGACAGAGGGAGACGGACAGAGGGAGGAGGCTGACAGAGGGAGGGAGAAAGGGAGACAGAGGGAGACCAAATCACCCTTGGGTGGTGTGGCCATGTCCGCTCGTCAGCAGGTGGACTGTGTGCATGTAGACAAGGTTTGGCACTGCGTGAACCCCCCCTTCAAACTTTGATAAACACTGGGCCATGTGTCAATGTGTGCACGAGTACATCCGTGCTGCAGGCACAAACAGAACCTTACACCCAGTATACCCACCCACTGTGTTTGTCAGAACCCTGTCACAAATTGTTAAGTTACCTACCTGCATTCTCAAATAGCATGGAAAAAAACACCATTTGGCCATGTACAGTGCAACACGTAAGGCGGCTCTGCATGGCTTGCTACGCCCGCTCACTGCGTTCACAAAAGATGCATCAAGTAAGATTGTGTCACACATAGGTAAAGTGTCGAAAGCTGTGGCCAAGGGACATACCCATGCACAAGTGCACTGTCAGAGGAATGCTCGCCAAATCCAACCACCCAGAGGAACTGTGCCTAATCAAAATGAATGAACATGGATGTCGCATGTAACACAATTAACACTGTCTCTCTCACACACAGGTCAACGTCGTCGATCTCCCCCCAACACTGGGGGGGAAGACTCACAGGACCAGGCTCTGCGTGAAAAGGACCCAACCGGCAGCGATGACTCTCACCACTCCGTGGATGACCCAGACCAACCTGGCCCCTCTGGTGTCCAACCACCTGCAGCACCTGCGTCAGGTACAACTGTGCCAACCACCACCCCCATTCCTGCCACATCTCAGGAGACACCCAGGAGCCCTGCCCGCACACAACAACACAGCCAGTCTGTCCAGGAGGGACAAGGTGCTCCGGGCACCCAGGAGGAGGCAGGCGACACCGCAAATGCCATCCCTCAGGGGTCCCGGAGACCCGATGTGCCCACAACGGCAGGCCAGGCGCAAGTGGGCAGGGGTGGTGGGAGTGGAGGACGGCGGAGGCGCGAACATAACCAGTTGGCTCCTGAAACGGTAATGTTACACGTCCACAACATCCTGGACGCATACCGGCGTGACTCCAGAGGCATCGACCAGGTAGTGGAGACCCTCAATGAGATGAAGACCCTGCAGGTCGAGCATCATGCCAGTCATCTACAACACCATGGGCGGATAGAGGCAAGACTGGCTGAGCTCCTGGCGGTGCACAGGGACGTGAGCCAATCACTGTGTCAGATCGCCCAAAGCCTGGCAAACCCTCCCTGTGCCACCAGGCATAGGCCAGCACCAGAAATAGGGAGGGAGGAGGAGGAGGATTCATCTGACGGAGCGTCCCTAGCATCGTCAAGGCCTGCTTCTGAGGGTCCCCGCAGGAAGGTGGGTCGTCCAGACCGTGAGAGTCAGTGGAACATCACCATCTCCCAGGTCACCTGGCCTGGCACCTGGCCCTCTGGCCCAACAGCAGCACAGCAGCAACTGACATTCTCTGCCACATGGCCTTGCTGGTCACTGTCTGACCAATGTTGACAAAGACTGTGGCACAGACTCTAATGACTTTCAATGGCAGGATACAAACTCCCCCTGTGAACTTTGGATTCTACACTCCCGCCAAGCACCTCTTGTCACCCCCCCAAACACGTACCCCAGCACTAATAAAATTCATCACAATCACAAGATGATGCCGTCAGTTTGCATTATTCCACTACATGTATGTGTTGTAAAGTCAAACCATGTCTGATTTCAGAAGTAACTCCAAACATCCATACCCTGGGGTCTGAGTCTGGCACAGGACACACATGGGTCACAATGTACCATCCAAGACAGACATGGAGCACCATACTCACCCGTGATGGGCCCAACCAGCTGAGGGGGAGCCCGCACAACTGTGCCTACATACCTATTTAGAAGAGCAACAGTCATGCGCAGATGTCAGGGATCATGTGGAGTGTCCTGGGATGGGAGTCCCAGGTATGTGTAGACATGTGGCAGAACCATGTCCTGCATGCTTGAGTCAGGTGGATGTGGAGAATGGTGGGCCAGCCAAGGTTGGATGCATGGAGATGGCACAATTGGGTGTTGGATCACAGTGCCACAAGGTTGTGTTGTGGTTGTGGGCTGCATCCTGAGTGTGTGCGTGGATTGAGAAGGTCATCCTGCAGCTGGCAGTGATCCACTCCCCCCATCTCAGTTGGACGTTGATGTGGCCTGATCGCCGGATGTAGTAGCAGAGCTGTGCAGATGCACCCTGGATGTGGACAAGTATCATGGGATTTCTAACGCACATGTCTGTAGAGTGCAGGGTAGGATTAGACACGGATGTCGTAGTTGACCTGGGGGATGGTCTCCCTCTTGCCTTGAGGTTGATGGAACTGGGGAACTTGTGCATAATGCAGAGTGTGCTGCTGCATGAGGCACAGATGCTGCTGATCAGCACATGTCAGCAAGCAATCCATGATGAACACCAGCTCGTTTGCGTGGACACTGGGTGCCCTTGCTGCAGGGCCTGCAGCAGCATGCGCCATGTCAAGAAAACAATGCCACAAGTAGCACACAAAGACAAGGATCTCAGGAAGGAACTATGCAAAAGGTGTATGTCAAGGAAGGAATGTCTGGTTCAACATGGCACACACACAATGGATTCAGATGCAGCACAGTGGCCGTCGTGGAGACTGACATGCCACAATACCTACACAGCCATGGACATCATGCACAATACAGAATCTAATCCCTGACAAACAGCTTGCATCTTGCTACTCTACACATAGACTCATATGCACCATCTCTGAGAACAATGCCAGACATGCCACATGCACAGTGGCAACAGACCACCATTGACAGAGATGAGGCACCTTGGAGGCAGAGGGACACCTTTATTACTCATGTGAGTCGGAATGCTAATGCAACTCTGTCAACACATACACAGGTCATGTGAATGAACACGTGGGACCAACACTGCCCCCCCCCTTACCACCACAGATGCTGGAAATCCATGGCACTGGCACACAAGTGACGGGTTACAGCTAAACACCCCCTGCTGCTCACGGAGAGGCTGCTATACACCTTTGAGGCCCTAATGGGGAATTCACACACCATGTCAACCCGGTGCAACCCGTATGTTTCCGAGGGCAGTGTTACACACATTGATGGCTCCATCACAATCCACAATCCCATTACAGATGACTGTCACCAAGTCTGACCATCAATTCAGGTGAATTCAGCTCCATGTCATGTGCCCCATGGTGATTCTACATGTATGTAAAGTATCCAAACATGAACAGGAGCAGTGCACACACATTCAAAACAAATACCACTCCCAAAACGCCGTGCTGCATCCCTTACCCAAAGGAGATTTTCGAACTTGTCCGTGCATGTAACGCTGATTCAGCACATGTTGCTGTGTTCATGAGGAATAGCAGGAGCACAACAATGCCACCAGCAGACAGCATGCGCAAGTACCTTTGGATGGGAGACACACCAGAAGTCAGCCAAAAGAAGCACATCCACATGCATGTGCATGTACTCGACATATATAAGGTTGTCAACATGCTAGGTGACAATGATGACTCTGGAAAAACATTCTTCTATTGCACCATCACTCGAGTGACACATCCAAACACACCTCTGACTCACTTGGCAGACATGCAGATGGACACACACATTGCAACACTTGCCACACACGGCCCAATGCGTGCACACTCAGACACTGGAACTCACCACTAAGCAAAGAAGTTGCGTATGAGCCGACTCTGCATGTCCTCTACCGCCTCCTCCTCCTCCACATTACTTGCCTCATGACCAAGCCCTTCATCCTCCACGGGTGGATGGTCCTGCTCATCTGGATCCAGGATGAGTGGCACAGCTTTCTCCACTGCCATGTTGTGCAGCATGCAGCACACGAGGAATATCTTGCAGACCTTCACCGGTGCATATGGGAGTGCGCCACCGGTCTTGTGGAGGCAACGGAATCGGCTCTTCAGGAGGCCAAACGTCCTCTCTATCACTTGCCTGGTCCGCCCATGGTCGTTGTTGTAGCGGTGATCGGCAGCCGTGCTGGGGTTGCGGAGAGGCGTGATCAGCCATGGCATGTTGGGATAGCCAGCGTCCCCTACATGGAAACATCCAAGAGTGGGTCAGGAGAAGCAGTAAGACAGGAAGATGACGTTAAATACAGGACTGCCAGAGTATACCCACCAACAACACATGCTCGTTCGTTGCGCAGCTGCAGCATCATTTCAGGCACCCTGCTACGCCTCATGATGTAGGCATCGTGTGCTGATCCTGGAAAACGAGCACAGACATGTGAAATCACCATGTTGACAAGACACACCACAAGGGCATTAATGGAGTGGTAATGCTTGCGGTTCCTATACGCTACCTCCTGTGCCTGTCGTGGTACCAAAGCCACATGTGTTCCATCTATGGACCCAATGACATGGGGCATCCCTCCCAGGGCATAGAACTCACGCTTGACACCTGTCAACTGCTCAGGAGTTGGGAATTTTATGAACTCATCCAGGTGATCCAACATGGCGTCTAAAAAATCATGCAGTACACGGCTGAACATGGTTTGGGACATGCCACCGACATGGGCAATGGTATGTTGAAAGGTACCCGTGGCAAAGAAATGTAGGGCTGCCATCACCTTCATCTTGGGTGTCAGTGCAGTAGGATACCTGTGTAGCGGTTGGAGGTGTGGTGCCAGCCGTGTCATCAAGTCCTCAATCAAACGTTGGGGGAAGCGGTAGCGGCGTATACAGTCATGTTCCCTCAGGTCAGCCAAGTCCGGAATTGCTCGAGGGAGAGGGGGAGCCCTGCAGTGAATTAGAAGGGACAACGAAGAGTGAGTACAGTACACCACCAATGTCAATGTACTGAGCACATGCTCAACAGGCAATACACATATGCTACATACAGAGTCAGGTCTGTGCAATATGCCCTGGACACGTATGCCAGGCATGTGACACTCCTACCAAGAGCCAGCTACAAACGTTGATTCTCAACCTCAATATGCCATGCCATGAAACTAGCTGTGGGCCAGTGTAAGTGAGCAGGCAGACGCATTACAGGAGTTACAGACATCCAAATATGTGCAGAAGAAGGATGTTTATTGTACAGACAGGTTGCGGAACACTAGAGGCACAGGTCACATGTCATAGAATAAGGACAGACCACACACCTTGCCATGAAGGATTACATGTCAAGACTGATCACACATACATTGAGAGTATGCAGATATGTCCTTGTTTTCAAACTCCGTGTCGATGCATACATACACACCTTAAGTCGGATTACACATGTGTGCTGGTGTGCGTAACAGTGTGCCATGCCCATCTACACACAGACACATGTTGGTTGCAGCAACTGCAGATGCATTTGACCAAACACCTACAGCAAACCTATGGGAACACATGACACACACATGACATAGCTACAGCGTGCAAGGCGGGCATTCACTTGTCAGGGGTAACATTCCGTGTACCTGGCATCAGGGGACATTTGCGGGTGCCGGTGACTGTGCCATGCCAGTGACGCATGGCCCACCAAGTCTGTACTACATGCACACATGTCAAAGGAGTGAAGGGGATGTGTGGCACATAGGGCACCATCACACGTGACATGTGTACACAGCTCATCATACTTTAATTAGCTTCACACCTCAAGAGTATGGTGCCACATCACAGCCTGACCCACCTGTGCCCGACACATGTAGTACTGCACAGACAATGCCTTGATGTCCAGCCTTGGCCAAGTATGACAGCTCAATTCCTTCCTGTGTGCCGTCTGTCACCACTGTCAGGTGTGAAACGCACCGTACATACGCTCTGAGGGCGTGTGTAGGGTCCCTATCACTATGGGAGTGCTGGCGAATGCGTACGCCATAGTGATTCGGACCATACACGCGTGTGTAGGGTCCCTATCACTATGGGAGTGCTGGCGTATGCGTACGCCACAGTGATACGGACCGTACACGTGTGTGTAGGGTCCCTATCACTATGGGAGTGCTGGCGTATGGTCCGTATTACTATGGCGTACGCATTCGCCAGCACTCCCATAGTGATAGGGACCCTACACACGCGTGTACGGTCCGTATCACTATGGCATACGCATTCGCCAGCACTCCCATAGCGATAGGGACCCTACACACGCGTGTACGGTCCGTATCACTATGGCGTACGCATTCACCAGCACTCCCATAGTGATAGGGACCCTACACACGCGTGTATGGTCCGTATCACTGCATTTGGGGTGCCCTAGGGCCATGGAACGGACCGTACCTGTTTGTAAATCTTGAAATAACATAGGAGACACATGAGGGACAAGTATAAGGGCCTAAATGCATGCTGGTTGTCATGGAGACCAAGTTAAACGTTTGAATTATTGCATCAGGTGGCCAGCAGAAGTCGGTTGGAAACAATATACTTTGTTGCTAAGTGGTTGTTGACTTGACATCATGCTCAATTTTTAAACCATGCAAAGCCACTCACTGGGGTAGGTTTACAGGGATTGGAGGAAACATAGGATGCGAATGTGACTGACCAATCACTCTGTACTCCTGTGAATGAAACAGGCCAGCAAGGCAGATATAAGGCAGCCAGGTCCCATGAGAGAGCACTTGCCTGCACATCCTTTCATTCCACAACACTGCTGCTGCTTGTGATTCCTCTGGCACCATGTCCAGGTCTGTGGAGAGGGCCCAGCCATTCACCATGGAGGAGAACATTGCATTGGTGGATGTCATCCTCCCACAGGACACCATGCTGTATGGTCGACCAGGGGAGCAGGTGAGTGCAGACTCCACTAGCTTAGACTGTGCCCCTGTTTTGTGACTATGACTTCTGGCATTGTGTCCCTGTGTGACAGACATGCAATGTTGTTTGGAGTGGGTCACAGGGTGGGGAAGGCCTCATGTCTCCCATGCAGAGCATGCTGTGGTTCCTGTGTGCACTCCTCACTTGCATTGTGCTTACTGTGACAATCAATGCATGGTGCATGCCACATTCTGCCTGGTTACTCCTCCTGGGAATGTTGTTGCTACAGTCCTGATGTGATTCTGTGGTCCCCCCAGTGTGACAGGTGACAGTACCCATAGATGTATGTTTGTTTAGTGTACCTGTGCTGTTAGTGTACAAATGATGTGTTCGTCCCCTGGACATTGGTGTGTGTGTAAGTCCCCTGTCATGTGGGTGAGTGCATATGGGGAGTGTTGCACACCAGCTGCATGAGGAATGGATATACCCTGCCCATGTGATGTGAGCAGGGAGCAGTGCTGTGTGACTGCGGTGCTGAGCCAGCCCCACACCTGTGACACCCCCCAGTTCAGTGGCACATGGGCAGAGTGAGGTTTGTACCCGCAGTTGGCAATGGCAGGTGATTGTCCTGTGCCTGTGTGTGTCTGTGTACTCTGCTGAGGTAGCGTCAGTGGGCTGGGACATGTGACTGCTTTGAGGTGTTGTACATAATCCTTGTGTAGCTTGTGATGCACAGTGTGATCCAGGATCATTGATTGTGTGGCACCCCTCATGCCACCTGTGTACCATCAATGCCACTTAGTGCATTTTGCCTTCCACAGTGGATTATGTCCCTATGACAAATGTGCAATAAGTTGCCTGCATACCATGGCCTGTTCCAAGAAGACAATTTGTTAATATGTCTGTCTCTGTGTCATTGCTCAGGGGAATTAAAGTATTCTCACTTTTGCATCCTCACAGGTAGGCGTCCATGCCAAGGGGGAGATATGGAAGCAAGCTGTCAGTGCCGTGAGGAATACGGAGGGTCGGAAGCGGCACCTAGCCCAGGTGAGGAAACGCTGGCAGGATATCCGGTGCTGGACGAGGAGGATTGCACGGGTCCTGCTGGGGGACTCATCTGAGAGCCGGAAGAACCGCGGGCGCCGGCGTCTGACCCACATCCAGAAGCGTGTGCTGGCGGTGGTCTTCCTCGACTTGGATAGGCGCTTACTGGAGAAGCAGCAGCAGGAAGGGGGTAGGTACATGTGTGTTTATTGTGTGTCACCAGCTTTTGGTAGTGCGCAGTTGCATGGATACACTGCTAGGGTTTACATGTGCAGTGCATAACCAGTTCCCCAAAGTAAACCGGTGCTGTTCTTCCTCCCTTCCCCTCCTTGCCATGTGTTCCCTGGTCTGTGTGTAGTCACTCTTGCACAAGGTAATCTAGGCTGGCAGTAAATCCAAGTGCCAAATGCTTGCAGCATCATGTGTGGGGGTGGAGTGTGACAGGTTTTGGTACCTTGGCTGTGCTCTGGCCAGTTCAGTCATTGTGGGGTCCATGTCAGTTGGCACTGATGCTGAGTCCCAACATAGGAGTGTGTCTTTAAAGTGTACTGCCTTCCAGCATGCATGTCCAATGTTGTGCCCTCTGACATGATGTCCATGATTGGGATTAATGCATAGTGCAGGGACGGTTGCTTCAGTTGCAGTCATATCCATCCAGGACCATGGAGGTGTGTGGCCACTACCGTGCCCTGGGGTACCTTTTCCTAGGTATCATGTGTGTCATCCAACTATGTGGAAATTTTCTGTGTCTTCGGCGTAGGTTGGGCTCTGTGGCATTGTACCCTGGCCTCATCTGTATCGACGTAAACTGTGCTACATGTGTCCAATGTACTGTGTGACCCAATTTTGCTTGTGCATACTCACAGTGGGCAGTGCCTGTGTGTCTTGGAACGACAATCTGATGATGGTTGATTGTCAATGATATATGTGGACAGGCGCACCACGGGTAGTTTGTGTACAATCAGGATTTCGTGCAGGCCATGTGTTTTTATCCCAGAGTAAGAGGTGTAAGTACTTCCTCTGTCACAATCACATTGTCTCAGGTAGGGGGTGCTTTGTGCGGACAAGGCCTACATGTCCAAATCTGAAGTCCCCCTGCTAGGTCTGGCCTGTGCGTGATGTTTGTCTGGACATACACTCAAGGTGCAGTGACCCAGTCATGTTGTGCATGTTTTTATGTATTGGCTTTGCAGCATGTGCAAAAAGTTAATAGACATGGTTCCTGCTCATCCCTTTTTTGTCAACGCTATGTGGTACAGATGCTGTGCACGATTGTCCCCAGAGCCTGGCTCCTCTGTCCTATTTGATGACAAGTAATTTGTTGTTGGGTCATGCTCTCCATTGTTTCTCAGTGGCATGGTAGGTCAACCAGCAGGGTGTTGCAGGGCCTACATATGTACCTTATGTTGTAGATGTTACTCATGTTGCTTTTCAGGCTATGCACTGTGACCTATGTCGATTTGACTCATATGACATATGTATACAGGTGTCTGATCATTTCCTGTCTCTTCACCTTGCCCACAGCATCGTCGGGGGACTCCGAGGGAGACACTGGCACGGACCGTGAGGAGGGAGCAGGCAGCAGTGGCAGCAGTGCTGTCTTGTCTGGCACATCAAGTGGCACGGAGGCCCAGGAGAGTGAGGCGGAGGACCTGTCCAGTTACACCACTGACTATGACGCTGACGGGTCCGAGGCTGAGCTCCCAGAGGGGGCGGAGGCTGCTCCCACAGCTGACTGCAGCACTCGATCTCTACCCGCCCCCTCGATTCCCATCACCGTCCTCCCACTTGCTCTGGTCCCTTCCCGCCGTGCTAGGTCACCACGTGTCTCCTTCTTGCCAGGCACCGCACCCCCTGCCCCTGTCTCCACTGCTGCCGCCAATGCCGAGTCTGTGGACATCCTGTGCCAGTTGCAGGTTGGTCAGACTGCGATGCTTAATGTCCTCCATGGCCACACACGAGTGCTTACCCAGATGGAGGCATACATGGAGGGCATCTCAGCTGTGCAGTCTGACCAACGCCAGTTGCTGAGGTCCATTGACTTGACACTGACTGCAGCAGTGGGTCTCCTGCAGCGCTACATCCCCCCCCACCCCTGCAGCATCCACACTTCCCACTCCCATGCCTGTTCAAAGCACACCCAGACGTAGCCATGCACGCACCCCACCAGACACAGGCACCACACCACCAGGGAAGGCCAAGCGCACACCTCCTCTCACGCATACACGGGGGAAGTAGGCACACCCACTGGGTCGGGGGGCAAACGTAAGACACGCAGCCACAGTGGGAGTCCACATTCATCCCAACCCACTGCCTCCAAATCCACTCCCCTCAGCTCTCCTGGCCAGGATTCCACCAAAGACTCCTTCATGGCCGCTCTGTCCCTGAGCCCCAAAGTGACACCACCCCGCAAGCGGTCAAAGGAGTCCCCGGTCAGGGTGGTTGTGTGTCCCCCCCCTTGTCCACACCCTCCCCCAGTGGCGCTGCGACCCATCCCTCCGACCCCCCCCTCCTTGGGGCCTGTGGTTCCTTCGGGTGCAGGGGAGACGCTGGGGGACCTTGCAACCGTGTGCAGCGCCATTCTGACCTCCACCTTTGGTGCTGCCCCACCCCCTGTGGTGGAGTCCTCCATCCC
Organism: Triturus cristatus; assembly: GCF_964204655.1. NCBI lineage: Eukaryota > Metazoa > Chordata > Amphibia > Caudata > Salamandridae > Triturus > Triturus cristatus. Next base: position 804,998,004 of record NC_140589.1, on the reverse strand, counting down.
TGCACCCACAACACCTACCCTTGCCCCTCCAGTCCCTGCGGTGCCTGGTCCTTCCCCCCCACATGAAGCCCCCCCTTCTGTGGATGAAATGGACATGTGAACCGTGCAGGCAAGTTAGGGGACACACGTCCCGATGTGTACCCCCCCCAGGACTTTGCTGATGGCCTGGCCCATGGGCCTTGTAAATAGTGGACATTTATACCAATTTATTTTGACTGCTGAATAAAGCATTTTGTTTTTCTTTTGCACACTACTGCTTTTCTGGTATTGCTGTTGGTGGTGCTGCTCCATGTTTGGGGTGGGGATAATGTGTTAGGTGTCTGGCAAATGTAGTGGTGTGCTGCTCATGGGATGGACCCTGGTATCTGTGTGCCATCACAAGGTATTCGCGGAATAACTTTGTTCATGTATGCTCTTACTGCATGGTGACATTGTCCCAAGGTGTGTCCCTTCCTCTGTGGACCCTGACATCTTCCCTGCAGGGTGTTTTCTAAATGTTGTGCTGAGCTGTGTCTACATATCCTTGGTGTGTGATGGATCCGTTCTACTTCGGCCATGCATGCTGGCAATGTCTCCACCTGCATCATTTGTGGCATCCTTGGTGGTCACTGTATTTGTGTGTGGAGTATATTGAAGTTACTTCATGTGGACATGTTCCCTTTTACACACTATGCATGTGTGTACTCCCAGCCTCGCACACATGTTACGTGTTCTGCAGGGTCTTTGAGCACCTGACTGACTATTGTGGGCATTGTATCTGTGGGTACTGCACCCTTTATGTTCCATGGGCACTGCTGGGAGGACTCTGCACCCACCCCTCCTGCATCTGGGCACTGCTGGGAGGACTCTGCACCCACCCCTCCTGCGTCTGGGCACTGGTGGGGGGACTTTGCACACACCCCTCCTGTGTCTGGCCACTGCTGGAAGTGATAGGCACCCACCCCTCCTGCATCTGGGCACTGCTGGGAGGACTCTGCACACACCCCTCCTGCGTCTGGGCACTGCTGGGAGGACTCTGCACACACCCCTCCTGTGTCTGGGCACTGCTGGGAGGACTCTGCACACACACCTCCTGTGTCTGGGCACTGCTGGGAGTGATAGGCACCCACCCCTCCTGTGTCTGGGCACTGCTGGGAGGACTCTGCACACACCCCTCCTGTGTCTGGGCACTGCTGGGAGTGATAGGCACCCACCCCTCCTGTGTCTGGGCACTGCTGGGAGGACTCTGCACCCACCCCTCCTGTGTCTGGGCACTGCTGGGAGGACTCTGCACACACCCCTCCTGTGTCCGGGCACTGCTGGGAGTGATAGGCACCCACCCCTCCTGTGTCTGGGCACTGCTGGGAGGACTCTGCACACACCCCTCCTGTGTCTGGGCACTGCTGGGAGGACTCTGCACACACCCCTCCTGTGTCTGGGCACTGATGGGAGTGATAGGCACCCACCCCTCCTGTGTCTGGGCACTGCTGGGAGGACTCTGCACACACCCCTCCTGTGTCTGGGCACTGCTGGGAGTGATAGGCACCCACCCCTCCTGTGTCTGGGCACTGCTGGGAGGACTCTGCACACACCCCTCCTGAGTCTGGGCACTGCTGGGAGGACTCTGCACCCACCCCTCCTGTGTCTGGGCACTGCTGGGAGGACTCTGCACACACCCCTCCTGTGTCTGGGCACTGCTGGGAGTGATAGGCACCCACCCCTCCTGCGTCTGGGCACTGCTGGGAGGACTCTGCACACACCCCTCCTGTGTCTGGGCACTGCTGGGAGGACTCTGCACGCACCCCTCCTGCGTCTGGGCACTGGTGGGGGGACTCTGCACACACCCCTCCTGTGTCTGGGCACTGCTGGGAGTGATAGGCACCCACCCCTCCTGCGTCTGGGCACTGCTGGGAGGACTCTGCACACACCCCTCCTGTGTCTGGGCACTGCTGGGAGGACTCTGCACACCCCCCTCCTGTGTCTGGGCACTGCTGGGAGTGATAGGCACCCACCCCTCCTGTGTATGGGCACTGCTGGGAGGACTCTGCACACACCCCTCCTGTGTCTGGGCACTGCTGGGAGTGATAGGCACCCACCCCTCCTGCATCTGGGCACTGCTGGGAGGACTCTGCACACACCCCTCCTGTGTTTGGGCACTGCTGGGAGGACTCTGCACCCACCCCTCCTGCGTCTGGGCACTGCTGGGAGGACTCTGCACACACCCCTCCTGTGTCTGGGCACTGCTGGGAGTGATAGGCACCCACCCCTCCTGCGTCTGGGCACTGCTGGGAGGACTCTGCACACACCCCTCCTGTGTCTGGGCACTGCTGGGAGGACTCTGCACCCACCCCTCCTGCGTCTGGGCACTGGTGGGAGGACTCTGCACACACCCCTCCTGTGTCTGGGCACTGCTGGGAGTGATAGGCACCCACCCCTCCTGCATCTGGGCACTGCTGGGAGGACTCTGCACACACCCCTCCTGTGTTTGGGCACTGCTGGGAGGACTCTGCACCCACCCCTCCTGCGTCTGGGCACTGCTGGGAGGACTCTGCACACACCCCTCCTGTGTCTGGGCACTGCTGGGAGTGATAGGCACCCACCCCTCCTGCGTCTGGGCACTGCTGGGAGGACTCTGCACACACCCCTCCTGTGTCTGGGCACTGCTGGGAGGACTCTGCACCCACCCCTCCTGCGTCTGGGCACTGGTGGGGGGACTCTGCACACACCCCTCCTATGTCTGGGCATGTACGGTCGGGACATACAAGGGTGTGGGTATGCTCCGTACATACACTGGTGGGGTGTGGGTAAGCTACATTCATACACGGGTGGGGGTACGCTCCATTCATACACGGGTGGGGGTACGCTCCGTACATTCACGTACCCACGATTTGCAGGCCTGGGTACGTACCGTACCCAGGCCTTCAGAGCGTGGGTACGTGTCGTACCACGCCCACCACTACGTCACCCCAACAATAGCGGTACGGCCCATACCCACATTCTAAAGGCCTGGGTACGGGCCGTACCAGCATTGTTGGGGTGATGTAGGGGTACGCGTGGTACGACCCGTACCCACGCTCTGAAGGGCTGGGTACGGTGCGGACCCCTACGGCACCCCAACAATGCTGGTACGGCCCGTACCCAGGCCTTTAGAACGTGGGTACGGGCCGTACCGCCATTGTTGGAGTGACGTAGGGGTACACGTGGTACGACCCGTACCCACGCTCTTAAGGCCTGGGTACGATGCGGATCCCTATGTCACACCAACAATGGTGGTACGCACTGTACCCACGTTCCAAAGGCCTGGGTACGGGCCGTACCAGCATTGTTTGGGTGATGTAGGGGTACGCGTGGTACCACCCATACCCACGCTCTAAAGGGCTGGGTACAGTGCGTACCCCTACGGCACCCCATTGGGGGTCTGCACCGTACCCAGGCCTTCCGAGCGTGGGTACTGGTCGTACCACGCGTACCCCTACATCACCCCAACAATGCTGGTACGGCCCGTACCAAGGCCTTTAGAACGTGGGTACGGGCCGTGCCGCCATTGTTGGGGTGCCGTAGTGGTGGGCGTGGTACGACCCGCACCCACGCTCTTAAGGCCTGGGTACGGTACGTACCGGTATTGTTGTGTTGCCGGTTCGCGTCAACATCCACTTCCGTTGCGGCGGACGATTGCGTTGCTGGACACGCCCCCACCCCCTCGAGGTGACCAGGTCCTGCAGGTCAGGTTTGTCCAGGGCATGTGTAATTTGTGACTTGGGTGGAGGTTATGTGTCCTGCCCCTGCCCCCCCCTTTGCCCCTGGGTGTTATTCTGCCCTTCTGCGTCGTCTGCGTCGGTGCCTGTAGAGCAGGTGGACTGCTATGAGGGCTGGGGTGACACGTAGGTTCGGGTCCATGGCTGTCCGTCGCGTACAGGTGCTCCTTGTGCGCGTCGTCCTGGTTTCCTGGCAGTTTTTGGCAGGCGGAGAATTTTATCCATGCGGGGTGACGTCGGTGCGGATCGTACTTCCTGGTTCGTGAACTGCAGGCTGAATGCGTCCCGACGTCACGTCGGCGCTGTCTCGGATCACATTGGTATGTATTTTTTCGTCGGTCGGTGTTTTTTACTTTTCGTACGGAAATGGTGTTTCCGTGGGAATCGTACTTCCATGTTTGTAATGTTTATTTCCCGGGAATGAGTCGGACGGAGAAAACGCTCCGACCGACGGTTCGTACCCGGTTTCTCCAGGATCCGAATCGGCACCTAAAAGGGTTCAATATACTATTACCACTCCAAGATAAAAGAATTCAGTAAAGGTGTTGGACACTAAGGGGCAAAATTTACTTTTCCATGTCCAATCTAACTAAACTCAGGGAAGGCACTGCGCACTAAAGAGGCAACATTGTCCATTCCCCCTGCATTAAACCTATCTGAGAGAAGGTTTTGGACACTAAAAGGGTGAAATATGCTATTCCTACTCCAAGATAAAATAAGTCAGGGAATGTATTGGATACAAAAAGGGCAACATTTACTATTTCTACTCCAATCTAAATTGACTCATGGAATGTGATGGACACTAAAAAGGTAACATTGTCCATTCCCACTCCAATATAACATAACAATAAATATGTTGGACACTAAGGTCCCGAATTTTTGCGTACGACTCGTATCCGTATATTTTCACGTACGAATCGTACAAGTACCGTACAAACTGCGAAGTACGATTCGTACGTGAAAAATACATACGAATTGCGTCGGGAAAATGGTCCGAGAGGGAGCCGTAATTTTTTACGTCCAAATAGCGTCGGGAAAAGTGTCCGATAGGGAGCCGGAGATTTTTACGTGCAAATCGTAAAACAGAAGTCCGAGCGCGCAAGTACGATCCGTACCGCCCATCCGAATACACAACCGCATGTAAAAGGCCCCGTACGGAGCGAACGCTGTAGCCTACATGTACACGGGTAAATTTGTGCCCGGATACGAGTCGTACAGCCCCACTCACCCTGCACATGTCAGCACCGTACCCCCGTATGTAGCACCGTACCCCCCCTCTGCACCGTACCCCAACACCATAGCACAGCCCCGCACCTATACGCGCCGCACCCCAGGCCCGTCTCCCAGCCCCGCACCTGTGCCCCGTACCCCAGGACTGTACCACAACCCCCCACCTGTACGCACCGCACCCCAGGCCCGTCTCCCAGCCCCGTACCCGTACGCACCATACCCCAACACCGTAGCCCAGCCCCGTACCTGTACGCACCGTACCCCAACACCGTAGCACAGCCCCGCACCTGTATGCACCATTCCCCAACACCCTAGCACATCCCCACACCTGTACGCACTGTACCCCAACACCGTAGCACAGCCCCGCACCTGTACGCACCGTACCCCAACACTGTAGCACATCCCTGCACCTGTACGCACTGTACCCCAATACCGTAGCACATCCCCGCACCAGTACGCACTGTACCCCAACACCGTAGCACAGCCCCGCACCTGTACGCACCGTACCCCAACACCGTAGCACAGCCCCACATCTGTACGCACCGTACCCCAACACCGTAGCCCAGCCCCGTACCTGTACGCACCGTACCCCAACACCGCAGCACAGGCCCGCACCTGTACGCACCGTACCCCAACACCGTAGCACAGCCCCGCACCTGTATGCACCGTACCCCAGGCTCGTACCCCAGCCCTGTACCTGTACGCACCGTACCCCAAAACCGTACCCCAGCACCTTCACCCAGCATCGCGTATGTACGGACCTTACCTACGCAAAAAAGACTCGTACAGAACCAGGACACTGTAAAACAGCACAAGGAGGGTCAATTTGACTCGCACAACACCACAAAACACATCAACATGACAAAATACATCTCTATGACTGACCTGGCACATTCAAACAGGCAAACAGAGGCCCTAAATCCCAACCACCTCTTATAACACACCCTCCACAAATTCAAACCCAGCCACACCCACAAATGGACCAATAAAAAGGGCCCACACACACAGCCCATGAGCCTTTGCAACAGACCCACTGCTGACAGACCCCACAGGCAAACAACTGCACCTTACTTACACCTTAACTACACCTTAACTTACACACCTTCACACAACCCCCTTCACAAACACCCCGTCTTCACATTCACACACACACCGTCACATTCACACCCACACACCCACAACCATCCACACCCCACACCATGCCCACAGACAAAAATCCAAAGTTTACAAGGGCGGAGCTGGACCTCCTCGTCAACGAAGTTAACAGAGTCGAGCCACAGCTGTTTGGAACATTGGTCAGACAAACCAGCATAGCCCAAAAAACAAGCCTGTGGCAGAGGATCGTGGATAAGGTGAATGCTGTTGCACCCATCCGAAGGACCAGGCATGAATGCCAAGCCAGGTGGTACGATCTGCGCAGGGCAGTCAAGAGGAAAATGAACAAGGAATACACCCAAAGTAACATCACTGGAGGCGGGCTGCCCCGCAGACCCGTACATTACCATCCCTGGGAGGAGAAGGTGATGGCCATGCTTCCGCCGGTGGGAGTACACGGAGTCGAAGGAGTCGCAGAGCCTGGTGAGTACACAAACAACTCACGTAAAATGGGGGGAATGCCATCCACACCACAAATACACCAAATGCACGCAACTTCCCCAAGCCCTCACCGCACACAACCACACTCTAAAACCACGCTCATGCCACTAACGTCTCCATGCCCCATTCACAAATAAAGGCAATGCCATGTCGCAGGCAACACCAACCACAAACCCAAGACTGGATGTCCGGGATGCTGGGATGGTGGGGCTCACACAACACATTGTGCAACTCCGAAGCAGACACCAATGCCCTCAGCCCATATGGCCTAGGTACATACCCATGCACCATGCCCAATGCACAGGAACTGGCAAAGTACTGACAAGGTAGCTGACACTTGGCCCTGCTGTATGCAGCACAAGGCCCTTCTGTGACCACTATACACTCAAACACCAACTACACAAGCTCAGATATCTAGCACAGGCACTCAAACTCACTGTCATGCCAGCATGCACCATGAGGGGACAGACACATCACCTGGGAGACCCAATGACAAATCACACTACACCCAACAGCAGACCCGGTCACACACCCCCCCTCACACAAGCACACACCCCCGGGGCAGGCAACGGATTTACCCACTCTCACAATGGACATGTGACACAACAAAATTCTACTGGCCAAACACTCAGGAGAACATACCAAACTGTCCCCCGCAACATACCCATTCCCCAGTGGACATTGAGAGGAATGCTAGGCACATCCAACTACCTGGAGGATCTGTGACAACTTGAATATGTATGAAAGATGGATGTGGCATGAAACAGCATTAACATTGTCTCTCTCTCACACACAGGGCAACGTCATCGACCTCCCCCAACAATGGGGGGAACAATCACAGTCCCAGGCTCAGGGTGAAGATGATCCCACCGGCAGCGACGACTCTCACCACTCCGTGGATGACCCCGACCAACCTGGCCCCTCTGGTGCCCAAGCCCCTGCAGCACCTGCATCAGGTACATCTGTGCCAACCACCAACCCCATTCCTGCCACATCCCAGGAGACACCCAGGAGCCCTGCTCGCACTGAACAACACAGCCAGTCTGACCAGGAGGGACAAGGTTCTCCGGGCACCCAGGAGGAGGTAGACAACCCCACAAATGCCATCCCTCAGGGGTCCCGTAGACCCGATGTGCCCACAACGGCAGGCCAGGCTCGTGTGGGCAGGGGTGGTGGGAGTGGAGGCAGGCGGTGGCGCGAACCTGACCAGCCAGCTGAGGGAACCGGTATGTCACACATACGCCACATCCTGGACACATACCGGTGTGACACCAGGGGCATCAACCAGGTAGTGTCGAGCCTCACAGAGATGAAGGGGACCCTCGACGAGATGAAGAACCTGCAGGCCGAGCAACATGCCAGTCAACAACAACACCAAGGACGGATGGAGGCAAGACTGGCTGAGCTACTGGCGGTGCAAACGGACATGAGCCGTTCACTCCGTCGGATCGCCGACAACATGGGCAACCCTCCCTGTGCCACCAGGTGAAGACCAGCACCAGCCACAGGGAGGGAGGAGGAGGAGGAGGATTCGTCCAATGGAGCATCACAGACATCGTCAAGGACTGCATCTGAGGGTCCCCGGAGGAAGGTGGGTCGTCCACGAAAAAGACCGTGAGAGTCAGCGGACCATCCACATCTCCCAGGTCACCTGGCCTCGCACCTGGCCCTCTGGCACAACAGCACCACCTCACCCAATGACATTATCTGCCACATGGACTTGCTGGTCACAGTCTGACCAATGATGACCAACACTGTGGTCTGGACTCTGATGACTCCAACTGACAAGGATGCCATCTCCCCCTGTGAACTTTGGATTCTATGCACCCGGTAGAGCACCTTACTTCATCTACCAAAAGACTTACCCCACCAAAAATAAATACTTTATTTTGTCATGAGATGTTGCTGTCATTTGGCATTATTCCCCAACATATGTGTGTGTAAATGTCAAACTATGCCTGAGTGTTGAACTAACTCCACACATCCATACCCTGGGATCGGAGTCTGGTACAGGACACACATGGGTCACAATGTATCATTCAATGCAGGCATGGAGCATAATACTCACCTGTGATGGCCTCAAGCTGCTGAGGGGGTGCATGCAATACTGTGCCGACAGACCTATTTGGAAGAGTATCATTAAGGCGTAGAGGTCATGCCTCATTCGGAGGTTCCCGGGGAGGGAGTCCCAGGTATGTGTTCCCAGGTGGGAGAACTATGTCCTACATGCTGGAGTACGGTGGATTTGAAGAATGGTGGCCAGGTCAAGGTTGGATGTACGGAGATGGCACTACGGGTTCTCGGATGACAGTGGTACAAGGTTGGTGTTGGGTCGGGGTTGTGGCCTACCTCCTGAGTGTGGGTGGGGAGTCTGAAGGTCATCCTGCTGCACACAGTGATCCATTGCAGCTATCTCTGCTGGACGGTGATGTGGCTGGGGCGCAGGATGTTGCAGCTGAGGTGTGCAGATGCAGCCTGGATGTGGACAAGTGTCCCGTGAGTTTGGATGTGGCTGCCCCGTAGAGGGCAGGGCAGTATTTGACACGGATGTTGTCGTGGACCTGGGGGATGGCATGTCTTTCCTTGGAGTGGATCTATCTGGAGATCATGTGCATAATGCAGAGGGTGTTGCAGTCTGAGGCACAGATGCTGGTGATTACCATGGCAAATGTGAGCAAGCAATCCATGATGCACACCATCTTGTGTGCATGGACACTGGGTGCTTGTGCGGGGCTTCTGCGGGTGGGACACAAGCAGTTGACCCAGCTGTAAGGGGACAATCCTCAGATGTTGACCTCATTCCTGTACAAGTCCAGCCTCAGGTGGCTGCTGTTCTGCCATTCATCAATGGATCTCATGTAATCTAGAATATTGGAACTGGCAATGTCTGCGTCCTTGGTGAGGGTGAGGGGCACCTGGCTGTCAATGGCATACGAGTTGATGATGAGGTTGTGTGCGCATGTGATGGTGGAGAGGGGGGTCCCGGACACATTGTAGATTGACTCGCTGAGAGATGATACCTGTGCCATGTGCCTCACAACTACAGCATACTACATGCAGAAGCCTTGAGTCCCACTCCCATGGCCTTGCCGGGGTACAGAGCCGGTGGGGAGTAGGAGGGACATGACCTGGTGGGTGTGACAGGACCTGGAAGGCGTGGCAGTGCTATGTAGGCAGTCGGAGTTGCACACTCATCATGCAAAGGTGTTGTGTGTGCGCTTAGTGTATGCCTGAGAGCTGGCGGCAGATGTGTGGATGGACATTGCTTGGAGGGTGGCTGCAACATCAGACTGTAGTGTGATGTGGGTCATGCAAGGACATGAGGCTCGTGCAATGTGCACGTTGCATGTGCAGACGGTCCAGCCTTTGGGACGGCGTGGTCGCAACTGTGGCACAGACAAGCTGATGACAGCCAAATGAATGGGTTGATGGAGGAAGGGAGGAGCATCTTTGATGTGTGTGTGTTGCCAAATCAGGAAACTTCGTGAGCCCTTGCTGCAGTGGCTGCAACAGCAGGCGGCATGTCCTGGGAACTATGCCACAATTTCCACACAAAGACTAGGATGTCAGAAAGGACTACTGCAACAGGTGTATGTCAAGGAAGGAGTGACCGGTTTTCAATGGCACACCCAGAGACAAAGGATGCACAATACCCAAAGATGACTGACACCGGATCATGAAACTGAAGGCCAAGCTGCGCACAGGAAACACACCCCAGAAGGTGTTGACGGCCCGTTGTGGGGACCAACATACCAAAACACATACACAGCCATGGACGTCATGCACAATAGAGAATCAAATACATGTAGAACAGCATGCAGGTTGCTAATCTACACATAGACTCATATGCACAATCCTTGACAACCATGCCAGAGATGGCACATGCACAGTGGCAAGAAACCTGCATTGACAGAGATGAGGCACCTTGGAGGATGAGGAACACCTTTATTACTCAGGCTCACACCTATGGAAATGCATCAATATTAACAGACTCACATGGTCTTTTGGATTAACATGTGGGACCTACACTGGACACCCCCTTCGCACCACAGATGCTGTCAATCCATGGGAGTGGCACACAAGTGAAGGGGGTGAGCCAAACATCCCCTGCTGCACATGGAGAGGCTGCAATTCCCCATTGAGCCTCTCATGGGGATGTCCCGCAATATGTCCACCCGTAGCCTCCCGTATGTTTCCGAGGGAAGTTGTACACACATAGATGCCTTCATCAAAATCCACAATCCCATAACAGATGACTGTCACGAAGTGTGACTATCAATTCATGTGAGTCATGCTACATGTCATGTGCCCCACGGTGAGTCGACATGTATGCATAGTAACAAAACCTGCACAGGAGCAGTGCCCACACATTACAAACAACTACAACACCCAAAAAGCCTTGCTGCAATCCTTACCCAAAGGAGACTTCTCACCATGTCCGTGCATGTAACGCTGATTCAGCACACGTTGCATTACTCATGAGGAATAGCAGGAGCACAACGATGCCACGAGCAGACAGCATGCACAAATACCTGGGGATGAGAGACACACAACAAGTCAGGAAAAACATAGTCATCCGCATGCATGGTCATGTACTCTACATGAATAAGGTTGACACCATGCTAGTTGTCAATTGAGTGTGTCAGCTAAAATGTGTGGAATGACATCAGCACTCGAGTGACACATCAGCACACACCTCAAAGTCACTTAGCATACAGTCAGCTGGCCACACACATTGGAACACATGCCACACAAGGCTCCAAGCGTGCACACTCAGACCCAGGGACTCACCATTATGAGAAGAAGTTGCATATGAGCTGACTCCGGATGTCCTCCTCATCCTCCTCCTCCTCCTCCTCCTCCTCACTTGCCTCGTGACCAAGGCCGTCATCCTCCACGGGTGGATGTTCCTGCTCATCGGGATCCAGGATGAGTGGGACAGCTTTCTCCACTGCCATGTTGTGCAGCATGCAGCACACGAGGAAGATTTTGCAGACCTTCACCGGTGCATATGGGAGGGACCCGCCGGTCTTGTGGAGGCAACGGAATTGGCTCTTCCGGAGGCCAAACGTTCTCTCAATCACTCGCCTGGTCTGCCCATGGTGATCTGCAGCTGTTCTCGGGTTGCTGAGAGGCGTCACCAGACATGGCATGTTGGGATAGCCAGAGTCCCCTACATGGAAACATCATGTAAAGAAGTGGGTCAGGAGATGCCGTCACATACTAAGATACCGCTGAATACTGGACAAACAGAGTCTACCCACCAACAAGACATGCTCGTTTGTTGTGCAGCTGCAGCATCATTTCTGGCACCCTGCTACGCCTCATGATGTAGGCATCGTGTGCTGACCCTGGAAAACGTGCACAGACATGGGAAATCACCATGTTAGCAAGACACATCACAAGGGCATTAATGGAGTGGTAATGTTTACGGTTACAAAAGGCTACCTCCTGTGCCTGTGGTGGTACCAAAGCCACATGTGTCCCATCAATGGACCCAATTACATGGGGCATCCCTCTCAGGGCATAGAACTCACCCTTGATACCTGTCAACTGCTCAGGAGTTGGAAAATGGATGAAATCATCCAGGTGCTCCAACATGGCTTCTAAAACATCATGCAGGACACGGCTGAACATGGTCTGGGACATGCCACCCACATCAGCTATGGTCAATTGAAACGTACCGGTGGCAAAGAAATGTAGGGCTGTCATCACCTTCATCTTGGGGGTCAGCGCAGTCGGATAACTGTGTCGCGGTTGGAGGTGTGGGGCCAGCCTGTTTGTCAGGTCCACAATTAACTGTTGGGGGAATCTGTAGCGGCGTATGCAGTCACGTTCCCTCATGGCAGCCAAGTCTGGCATTGGTCGGGGGAGAAGTGGTGCCCTGCAGAAATTTGGAAGGAATAACGAAGATTGAGTGCATTACTACACCAATGTCAATGAATTGAGCACATGTTCAACAGCTAATACACATATGCTACATACAGAGTCTGGTCTGTGCAATACATCCTGCACACGTATGCCAGCCAGGTGATACTCCTACCAAGAGCCAGCTACAAACGTGGATTGTCAAGGTCTACATGACATGCCATGAAAGTAGCTGTGGGCCAGTGTGAGTGAACAGCCAGACACATTACAGGAGTGACATACATCCACATATGTGCATTTGAAGGATGTTATCTCATACAGACAGCTGCCGGCAAGCTAGACGCACAGGTCACATGTCATGGAAAAAGGACAGACCACACACCTTGCCATGAAGGGGTACATGTCAAAAATGATCACACAGACATTGAGACTACGCAGATATGTCCTAAGCTCGCAAGTCCCTGTTCGATGCATACAGACACACGTTACGTGTTATTCCACATGTGTCCTGGTGTGCGTAATAGTGTGACATGAGCATCTACACACAGACACATGTTGGATGCAGCTACAGCAGATGCCGTTGATGGAACACCAACAGCAAGATCATGGGAACACATGACACACACATGACATAGTCACATCGGGGCACGCTGGTAGTGAGATGTCAGGTGTCATCATCCGTGTACCTGGCATCAGGGGACAGTTGCGGGTGTTGGTGACTGTGCCATGCCAGTGATGCAGTGCTTGACAAGTTTGAACTACATGCACACATGTAAAAGGTGTGAAGGGGAAGTGCGCCACATAGTGCCCCATCACACATGACATGTGTACACAGGTCATCACACAACTATTGGGTTAAAACATGAGGAGACATGTGCCAGCTCACTGCCTGACACACCTAGGCCCTACACATGAAGCACTGCACTGACAATGACTTGATGTCCATCCTTGTGCGAGTCAGACACCTCCATTCCTTTCCTGTGCGCCTCCTATCACCAGTGTAAGCTGTGAAACGCACCGTACACACGCTCTGAGGGTGTGTGTACGGTCGTATCACTGTATGGGGTTTGGGTAGGAGTACGCGTGTGTGTACGGACCGTACACAGGTACGTGTACACACTGGTCCTATCTCTATGGGAGTGTCACCGTAGGCGTACGCCACAGAGATACGGCTCGTACACGCGTGTGTAGGGCCCGTAGCACTATGGTAGTGTTGCCGTAGGCGTACGCCATAGTGCTATGGGCCGTACACGCGTGTGTACGGCCCGTAGCACTATGGTAGTGTTGCCGTAGGCATACGCCATAGTGCTACGGGCCGTACCCACGTGTGTATGGCCCGTAGCACTATGGTAGTATTGCCGTAGGCGTACGCCATAGTGCTACGGGCTGTACCCGCGTGTGTACAGCCCGTAGCACTATGGCGTACGCCTACGGCAACACTACCATAGTGCTACGGGCCCTACACATGCGTGTACGGCCCATAGCACTATGGCGTACGCCTACGGCAACACTACCATAGGGCTACGGGACGTACTCATGCGGGTACGGCCCGTAGCACTATGGCGTACGCCTACGGCAACACTACCATAGTGCTACGGGCCCTACACACGCGTGTACGGCCCGTAGCACTATGGCGTATGCCTACGGCAACAGTACCGTAGTACTACGGGCTGTACGCACGCGGGTACGGCACGTAGCACTATGGCGTACGCCTACGGCAACACTACCGTAGTACTACGGGCCGCACCCACGCGGGTACGGCCCGTAGCACTATGGCGTACGCCTACAGCAACACAGCCGTAGTGCTACGGGCCGTACACACGCGGGTACGGCACGTAGCACTATGGCGTACGCCAACGGCAACACTACTGTAGTACTACGGGCCGTACTCACGTGGGTACGGCCCGTAGCACTATGGCGTACGCCTACGGCAACACTACCGTAGTACTACGGGCCGTAAACACGCGGGTACGGCCCGTAGCACTATGGCGTACGCCTATGGCAACACTACCATAGTGCTACGGGCCGTACACACGTGTGTACGGCCCATAGCACTAGAGTAGTCGTGCCCTAGGGGTACGTGTGAAACGCACCGTACCTGTGTGGGGATTTGAAATTTACAATGGGGACACATAAGGGACAAGTATTAGGGGATACATGCATGCTGGTTGTCATGGATACCCAGTTTGAAGTTCAAATCTTTCCATCATGTGGCCTGGAAAAAGCAGTTGGCCACAATATACATTGTTGAAAAGTGGTTGTTGACTTGACATGATGCTGCAAATTTGAAAAAATGCTAATGCTGTCACTGGTGTATGTTTAAAGGGATTGGAGGAAACGTAGGATGCAAAGGAGTCTGACCAATCACTCTGCACTCCTGTTACTGACATAGGCCAGCAAGGCAGATATAAGTCAGGCAGAACCCATGAGAGGGCACTTGCCTGCACAACCTTTGATTCAACACCACTGCTGCTGCTTGTGATTCCTCTGGCACCATGTCGCGGTCTGTGGAGAGGGCCCAGCCATTCACACAGGAAGAGAATGAGGCATTGCTGGACGTCATCCTCCCACAGTTCCCCAGCCTGTATGGTAGACAAGGGGTGCAGGTGAGTGCTGACTCCACTACCTTTGACTGTGCCCCTTCTTTTTGTGACTGGCACTTCTGGCATTGTGTCCAGGTGTGACAGACATGAAATGTTGTTTAGAGTGGGTCCCGGGGGGGGGGGGGGGGGAAGGCTCATGTCTGTCATGCAGAGCATGATGTGGTTCATGTGTGCACTCCTCACTTGCATTGTGCTTACTGTGACTTTCACTGCATGCTGCATGGCACATTCAGCATAGGTAATCCTCTTGGCCCTTCTTGTTCTATAGTCCTGAGGTGATTCAGTGTTCCCCCGTGTGACTGGTGACTGTACCCACAGATGTGTGTGAGTTGAGTGGAGCTGTGGTGAGAGTGTGCAAATGATCTGGACATTGATGTGTGTGAATGTTCCTTGTCATGTGGGTGAGTGTCTATGTGGAGTGTTGCACCACAGCTGCATGGAGGAGGCAACAGCTCGACCCATCTGATGTGAGAAGTGATCCGTGCTGTGTGTCTGACTTGCTGGGCTAGCCCCACGCCTGTGACACCCACAGGCAAGTGGCACATGTGCAGAGTGAGGTTTGTATCGGCTGTTGCCACTGGCAGGTGAATGATGTGTGCCTGTGTGTGTCTGTGTAGTCTGCTGTTGTTGGGTCAGTGGCCTGGGGCATGTGACTGCCTGGAGGTGCTGGCCATCAGCTTTGTGTTGCTTGTGATGTCCAGTGTGTGCCATGATCAGGGAGTGTGTCGCACCCCTCATGCCACCTGTGTACTTTCAATGCCATGTAGTGCATTGGGGCTTGCACTGAGCCTAATGTCCCTATGACAAAGGCGCTATTCGTTGGCAGCATACTATGCCCTGTTCAACATATCAAAGATGTTCAAATGTGTGTCTCTGTGACATGGAGCAGGTGTAGTGATGTTGTCTCACTTTGTCATCCTCACAGGTAACCGCCTACGAGAAGGGGGAGATATGGAAGCGGGCCGTCAGGGCCGTGAGATCTGTGGAGGGTCACAGTCAGCGCCTGGCACAGGTGAGGAAACGCTGGCAGGACATCCGGTGCTGGACCAGGAGGATCGCCCGGGTCCTGCTGGGGGACTCACCAGAAGGCAAGAACCGCGGGCGCCGGCGCCTGACCCACCAAATGAAGCGTGACCTGGCGGTTTTCTTCCCTGACATGGATGGGCGGTTACAGGCGATGCAGCAGCAGCAAGGGGGTAGGTACACGTGTGTTTGTTGTGTGTCACCAGCTTTGGGAAGTGCCCAGTCGCATGGATACACTGGCAGGGTTAATATGTGCATTGCATTTCCTGTTCCCTAAAGTCATCCGCTGCTGTTCTTCCTCCTTTCCCCTCCTTGACATGTGTTCCCTGGTCTGTGTGTAATCACTATTGCACATGGTCATCTAAGCTGGCGGTTAATCCAAGTGCACATTGCTGTCTGCATCATGTGGGGGTGGGGTCGGAGACATGTGTTGTTACCTTGCCTGTGCCCTGTCCTGTTCAGTCATTTGGGGGTCCATATCAGTTGGCACTGATGCTGAGGCTCAACATAGGAGTGTGAGTGTTCAAATGAACAGACTTGCAGCATGCATGACCGATGTTGTGGCCTCAGACATGATGTGCATGAGTGGGAGATATGCATAGTGCCGGGACGGTAGCTCATGTTATAGTCAGATAATTCCAGGCCCATGGAGCAGTGTGCCCACTTCAGTACCCTAAGACACCCTTGCCTCGGTATCATGTGTGTCACCCAACACTGTGCCCATTCTCAATGTGTTCAGCATAGTTTTCCCTCTGTGGCATTGTTCCCTGGCCTCATTTGTATTTATCTAAAGTGTGCTACATGTGCCCATTGTACAGGCTGACCCCATTTTGCTTTTGCATCCTCACACTGGCCAGTGCCTGTGTGTCTATGTCCAACAATCTGTTGAGGTTTTATGTCACAAATATGTATTGGCAGCCTCACGAGGTGATGTGGAGTACATTTAGGATTTCCTGATGCACTTTTTAGGAAACCCAGATTGAGAGGTGTCACTTTTTGAGCTTTCTCAATCACATTGTCTCAGGTATGGGTTGTTTTTGCGGGCAAGGACTACATGTCCATACCTTATGTCTCCTTGCCAGGTCTGACCAGTGTGTGATGATTGTCTGGACAGGCACTCAATGTGCAGTGACCCAGGCATGTTGTGCAGGGTGTCATGTTTGTGCTTTGCAGCATGTGTCACAAGTTAAAAAACATGTTTCCTGCTCATCCATTATTGGCACGGGTGTGTGCTCCAGATGCTATGTGGTTTGGTCTGTGTGTGCTGACATCTGTGTGGACATTCTTCGTTCACATCAGGGTGTCTCCTCAGTGCAGGTGCTCCTTATTCCAACACAATTTCAGGGACATTTGCTAATGCATTGTCCTGTGTCTGGACATGTGTGCCACTCCACATGACAGGTAGTGTGTCAGATGTGTTGCCAACTGTGTCATCATGGTACGGATGGCCATGTGACAGGTGGCATGTTTTAAGTTGTTATTCAAGAAGGCATGTGCCCTGGCACTCACTACCCTTGTCAACAAGACCCAATAGTTTATATGCTTCACTTTGATTTTTGTGAAGGACAATGATGTGCCTGCATGACAGAGGTCTCCCAAGGGAGTGCACAAGTACCACTTTTACACTTTTGTGGAATACGCTGGCACTATTAGAACATGGGCACATTTCAGGCCAAAAGTTGTTTAGGATTTATACATATCCATGTTCCCACAGTGTGTTAGCATTTGGGTTAGTCCTTGGTTGTTGCTGAAGGCAACTTACCGGTGTCAAGTCATCCCGACCACCGTGGTGCCATGTATGTGTACTTCCTGATACCATATTTCTTCTTAACATTGGCTTCTTGCCATTAGGCGGGCAGCTCATACTATCACTGTGTAAATGTAGTTTTGTGTGCACCTCCTTGTGTGACTTCTGATATTCATGCACATGTGTGTTCTGTTCGACAGGTGGGACATTCACACATTCCAAATATGTCAATTGTGTAAAATTTTGTGCTTCTCAATGGATCAGATAGTATTACATTTGCTTTTCTACAGTACTCACAGGTCTATGAGTGTGGGGACCCCTTCAGCATTGGCGTCTGTTATTTGGCATTGGGTGCACCAATACTATTTCGTTCACAGTGACCAGGAGGTGGCATGCCGTCATGGTCTGCCTGTGCTCCACTGTTCACAGACACTAGCTTCTCTGTATATTTGGATATCCAGTTATTTGCTGTGGTGTCCTGATTTTCATTATTTCAGGGGGCATGTTGGGTGAACCAACTGGGGAGTGCAGGGCTTACATATGTGCTGGGTATTCTAGATGTTCCTCATGATGCTTTTCATGATATGCACTGTGACCTATTTAGTTTGGACTCATGTGTCAGATGTACACAGGTGACTGATTATTTCCTGTCTCTTCACCTTGCCCACAGCATCATCGGGGGACACCGAGGGAGACACCTGCACGGACGTGGAGGAGGGATACAGCACCAGTGCCACCATACCTGGTGAGTCAGCAGCATCAAGTGGCACGGAGGGCGAGGGGAGTGCGGCGGAGGACCTGGGTAGTACCACCACCAACTATGACGCAGACGGGTCCGAGGCTGAACTCCCTGAGGGGGCGGAGGCTGCTCCAACAGCTGGCAGCAGCACTGCAACTGTCACCGCCCCCTCCATTACCATCACCGCCCTCCCACTTGCTTGGGTCCCTTCTGTCCATGTAGGGCAACAACGTGTCTCCTTCGTGCCAGGCACCGCACCCCCTGCCCCTGTCTCCCCTGCTGCCCTCACTGCCGAGTCTGTGGACATTCAGCGGCAGTTGCAGGTTGGGCAGACATCGATCCTGACTGTCCTCCAAGGCCACACCAGACTGCTGACACAGATGGTGTCATACATGGAGGGCATGTCATCAGCGATGTCTGACCAACGGATGTTGCTGAGGTCCATGGACTCATCACTGACGGCAGCAGTGAGTCTCCTGCAGCGCTTCGTCCCCCGACCTACCCCTGCGCCATCCACATTTCCCACTCACATTCATGTCCCAAGCACACACACACCTTCCCAGGCAGGCACCACACCAGACACAGGCAGCACACCAACAGGGAAGGGCAAGCACACACCTCCTGTCACGCACACTCAGGGGGAAGAAGGCACACCCACTGGGTCTAGGGCACACAGGCAGACACGCAGCCACAGTGGGAGTCCGCATGCCTCACTCCCCAGTCCCTCTGATGTCACTCCCCTCGGCTCCCCTGCCCCACAGTCTGAGAAGGAGACCTACTTGGCTGTGCTTGGCCTCAGCCCCACTGTTTCACCTGTGCGCAAACGGGCAAGGCACTCCACGGGTAGGGGAGTAGAGTTCCCCCTGTCCACCACCTCCCCAGTAGCGCTGCAACCCATCCCTCCGACCCCCCCCTCCTTGGGGCTTGTGGTTCCTTCGGGTGCAGGGGAGACGCTGCAAGATCTTGCAGACGTGTGCAGCGCAGTACTGACCTCCACCTTTGGCGCTGCCCCACCCCCTGTGGTGGAGTCGTTCATCCCTGCACCCCCAACACCTGCCCTACCCCCTCCTGTCCCTGCGGTGCCTGGTCCTTCCCCACATGATGCCCCCACCCCAGTCGATCAACCAGAGGTATCTGATGTGCAGGCAAGCTAGGGGAGAAGCATGGCCATGTGTCCCCCCAGGACTTCGTGTCTGGACTGGCCTATGGCCTTTGTAAATAGTCTCCTTTTCTACTTTTTGTTTTCATGCTGAATAAAGCATTTTGTTTTTCCTTTGCACACAATTGCTTTTCAGGTATTGATGTTGGTGCTGATGCTCCATGAGTTGGGGTGGTGATCATGTGTTGGGTATCTGGGAAATGTGGTAGTCTGCTGCTCATAGGGTGGACCCTGGTATCTGCGTGGCATCACAAGGTCTCTGCAATGATTCTTTGGTCGTGTATGCTCTTTGTGTTTTGAGACATTGTCCCAAGGAGTGTTCCTTCCTCTGTGGCACCTGACATCTTCCCTGCAGGGAGTTGCACCATTGTTGTGCTGACCTGTGTCTACATTCCCTTGGTGGCTGATGGATCCCTTCAACTATGTCCATGCCTGCTCAGCAATGTGTCTGGCTGCATAGTCTGTGCCATCCTTGGTAGTCACTGTACTTGTGCATAGAGTATGTTGCCATGCCTCCATGGGGAAATGGTCCTTTTTCCGCACTATGCATGTGTGTACTCCCAGCCTAGCACACATATGGTACTTGTTCTGCAGGGTATTTGGTCACCTGACTGACAATTGTGGGCATTGTATCTGTGGGAAGTCCACCCTATTCCTTCCATGGGAGACAACAACTGTGCCAGCACCTGTACATTCCTATCAGTCCTGGAATGCGCGTGACAGGGTGTGTTCCCTTTGGCTCTCTTAGTTTAGTGGGTTTCACATGACTATACAGTCTTGTGACATGATCTCAGTGTGTGTATTGTGCAGCCTCCGCAAGGGGTGGGTATGCATGTGTCATTTGTCATCACACCCACATGTGGTGTGTCATGCAGTGGGGGAATGACATCCATCCTCATGGGAGTGGGACACTGCTGTCAGTGATGTGTTGATATGGCACTCTCAACATAGTCGCACATTGGGGATGCGTTCATGGACCCATGGAGTTGTGGTCATCTGAGGATGATGCACCCACCCCTCATATATCTGGGCACTGCTGGGAGTGATATGCACCCACCCCTCATATGTCTGGGCACTGCTGGGAGTGATATGCACCCACCCCTCATATGTCTTGGCACTGCTGGGAGGCCTCTGCACCCACCCCTCATATGTCTGGCCACTTCTGGGAGTGATATGCACCCACCCCTCATATGTCTGGGCACTGCTGGGAGGCCTCTGCACCCACCCCTCATATGTCTGGGCACTGCTGGGAGTCCTCTGCACCCACCCCTCATATGTCTGGGCACTGCTGGGAGGCCTCTGCACCCACCCCTCATATGTCTGGGCACTGCTGGGAGGCCTCTGCACCCACCCCTCATATGTCTGGGCACTGCTGGGAGTGACATGCACCCACCCCTCATATGTCTGGGCACTGCTGGGAGTGATATGCACCCTCCCCCATGTCTCTGTCCACTGCTGGGAGTCCTCAGCAGCCACCCACCCACCCACCCGCCCCCTTGGTGCAGTACACTGCTGTCCTGTGCATACACACACCAATATACTGCTTATATGCTGCAACAGGCCCTATGCCAACATTTGTGGTGTGTGTACGCCTTGTATCCATTCTGTACTGGTGCCATGGGGTACAGGTGGGACGGACCCTAACCCCGCATTCATAGGGTGTACGTGCCGTACCCATGCTGTGAGGGCGTGGGTACGGGCCGTACCACCATTGGGGTGGTGATGGAGGTGTACGCGCCGTACCCACGCTGTGGGGGCGTGGGTACGGCCCGTACCACCATTGTTGTGGTGATGGAGGGGTACGCGCCGTACCCACGCCCTCACAGCATGGGTACGGCACATACCCCTCCATCACCAACCCAATGGTGGTACGGCCCGTACCCATGCCCTCACAGCGTGGGTATGGCGTGTACACCTCCATCACCACTCCAATGGTGGTACGGGCCGTACCCACGCTCTGGCTGGCGTGGGTACACCCGTACCACCAGTGGAGTGGTGATGGAGGGGTATGCGCCGTACCCACGCTGTGAGGGCGTGGGTATGGCGCGTACCCCTCCATCACCACTCCACTGGTGGTACGGGCCGTACCCATTCCCCCACAGTGTGGGTACGGCACGTACACCTCCATCACCACTACAATGGTGGTACGGCCCGTACCCACCCCCTCACAGCGTGGGTACGGCGCGTACACCTCCATCACCACTCCAATGGTGGTACGGGCCGTACCCACGCTCTGGGGGGCCTGGGTACGGGCCGTACCACCAGTGGAGTGGTGATGGAGGGGTACGCGCCATACCCACGCTGTGAGGGCATGGGTACGGCGCATACCCCTCCATCACTACTCCACTGGTGGTACGGGCCGTACCCACGCCCCCCAGAGCGTGGGTACGGCCCGTACCACCATTGTAGTGGTGACGGGTACGCATCCACGTCCGCTTCCGTTGTGGCGGTATGTGGGATTGGTGGACACGCCCCCCGAAGTGACCAGACCATGGGGGTAAGTTATGTGCAGGATATATATGTTTTAACTTGGGGGGGTTATGTTTCCTGCCCCTCGCCCCCCCCACACCTTTGCCCCGGGTGTTGTTCTGACCTTCTGAGGCGTCTGCGTCTGTTTCGGTGCACCAGGTCGTAGGCTAGGAGGGCCGGGATGACACGTAGGATGGGGTCCATGGCTGTCCGCGCGTACCGGTGCTCCTTGTTCGCGTCGTCCTCAATTTCCCTGCAATTTTTGGATCCCGTAAAAAATGCTACGTGCGGAGTCACGTAGACACAAATCGTACTTGCTGGTCCGTAAAACGCTGCCTGACTCCGTGCGGACGTCACGTACGCGATGTCCCGGATCGGAATTGTGGGTATTTTTTCGCCGCACGTAGTTTTTTAGGATTCGTACGGAAATGGTATTTCTGTACGAATCGCATTTGCTGCTTTGTAAGGTGGATTTCCCGGGTACTAGTCGTATGGAGAATACGCTCTGTACGACCATTCGTACCCGGGTTTTACAGGATCGGAATCGGCACCTCAGTAGACAAAAATAACAGTACCCCCACTAGTACAGAAGAACAAACCCAAAATATAGCTCACTATAAAGTCAACATTTACAATACCCACCACGATATCAACAAGCTGAACCAACAGCTATATAAACATCTAAAAAAAAAGCCATATTTATTCAATATTTAAATAAACCTCATAATTAAAATGTTTATTACCCATACAACGTTTTAAAATAAATTTCAAACAAAATTACATAAACGATGTATATGTGAACATATGATATTCATAATTATTATTAATATGTGGCCATATGTATCAAGCCTTATTCCCATTCGCAAATGGGCCAATTCTCAGAATCTGACCGTTTGTGAATAGGAAAAAGCCTTTTGGAATGTATCATCCCAAAAGGCCATCGCAAAATAGAGAATCGCAAAATTTGCGATTCTCTATTTTGCGAATGCAATTAAGGAATTGCAAATAGCAATTCCTTAAATGCAATTCTGGAAGCACCAGAAATTTGCTATTTGGCCTTAAGGAATCGCAAATTACCACCAACTTTAAATTGGTGGTAATTTGCGATTTTCTAGGAAAAAGCACTGTTTTGCTTTTTTCAAAGTGCCATTTGGCGCACATACTTGTCCTTAGGACAGGTATGTGCGCAAAATTTGCACACATGCTTATTTCAGGGGTGCAACAGAGTGTTCTATTGGCACCCTTGCAACCTTGAAATTGCATTCTCAATTTGCGATTCTCTAAATGGAAATCGCAAATTGAGAATGTCTTCCCATTCATTCCTATGGGCCTCCTAGCCCATAGGAATGAATTGGAAGGTATTCCTTATTTGCAAATCTCAATTTGCGATTTGCAAATAAGGAATATGTAGGACTTGCAAATTTTTTAGCAAAACCTACATACATTGCATTTTGCGATTCTCTAATTGCGATTTGCTAAAAATCGCAATTTGAGAATCGCAAAACTCTTTTTTGATACATATGGCCCAAGGCTTTAAAAACGTTTTGTAAATACATAACATATTCATTTGTTTTTAAAAGATCAAATATACATAATAAAATCAAAATGTCTTAATCATTTTGTAAAATATGTTTGCTATTTGTAAAATATTGTATTAAAAAATGTGCATAAACTATTTTCTACCTAAATGCATTTCTTTCAAATATACTATACTACATTTTTAAATATTCTCTCCATTTTTACAACATCCAAAGACAATTTTATTATCATTTGTATTTTTTTTAAATAAGAAGTTATTTTTTTAGAAGCTAATATTACTAATTTCTCATCAAATATCACATAACACTATTTATAGAAAAACATTTATTTACGTTTGTTTATAATAACAATAATTTATCAATTTTGAGATTTTTTTATTTCATTTGACTTTTTTTTATAAATTACCTATTTAAATTCCTTTAATTATTTCCCTGCAAATCAACACCTTTATCCAATATTAATCCTAAACCCCACTTCAAAAAATGGTTTACATTTAATTTAATAAATGTAATAAATAAGCATCCAAATATAAACACTAATATTTTTTAAAAAAATACTCTCCACCCAACATCCCGCTCAAAAATGTTAAAATAACATTATTCAACAACAATATTAACTACATCAATTTTCAGCACATCGATAATAAATACAACACCTAAAATCGATATTTTTGACAGCGATATTAAAGACAATAATACTTATGTGTCACAAAATTCTTGACACAATATTTATGTTACACAATATTTTTATTTCAGTGTTTGTCTGAACACATCTATTATCTCTAACCTCTTTGTACTTCTGTTGTTGGTGATCCATGCTGGATACTACCCTGCTATGAGGAGCTTCACCCTACACAAAGACTGTCTCTGGAAAGTAGCAGGGACACTTGAAAGAAGAACCACCCCTAACTGGTTCTGACAGTGTAGACTGAGAATTCATATCTCAGTGCTGCTTTGACTGTATAAAAGGGGTAACCTCTGATTCACTTCCAGTTTCAAGGTCTCTTTGATCAAGCAACTGAGTGCTGTATAGAGTACTCTGAGAAGTTCTGTACAGCCAGAGCTAGTGTCTGCCACCAGACAGCATCCCAAAGGAAGCAAGCAACCTCTTGAAGTCTTGACTGGAATGAAAAAGAAGCTGTTCCTCTGACCTTAAGTATCAAGAAATCAACATGCATTCTAAGACAGAAGAGGCCTGCCAAGGCCTGCCAACCATGCTAGAGGTGCGACTGCTCAGGGAGAGACAGAAGTGGCTTGAACCCCAGTGTTGGGTGGGGCTGCCAGAACAGGAAGACTGCATGCTGTGAGAAGCAAGGGTGCTTTCACTCCATCTGAATGGTTGCAGATGTGAACAGCAACAAGAATTGTGGCTGACTGTACTGTGCAGCTACATCAAAGAATTGAGAAACTGTACATGAGGTGGATTGCGCCACAGAAGAGATGGTGTCTGAGGTGTCCTGTGCTGCTGTGATCTGTAACCCATGTGGCCCAAACACCCGTATCTCACTCGAGCCCCCACACAGCTACAAAGACTCAGTGCGGCCTCTGCTGCCACTTGTCTTGCTCTCTGCCTGAACATGGGAAGAACCTCCATTGAGCACCTCCACCTGGAGGAGGGAGAAATAAGGATGCATATTGCAGGACCCGGCTGGCCACATGACAAGAACTGAAATATCTCCACTGTGGTGAGAATTGTAACACGTTTTAGATAACTGAGCACACAAACTATTGAAATGCGTAATCTACCCCTGAGCCTTGAAACCTGCCCTAGTGAGCACAAACCCAGAAGGGTTTTGGATGGGGGACAACTAATTACGCAAATGAGGGACTCACAGGACCTTAGTCTCTGTAGCCCAAGTGCCAGTAAAATAATCGTACCTGTCGCCTGTTCTGTGATGTAAGTCAACTAAAGAAATGAGTTATATTTTCTCTTATCACTCTTCTGGACGACTGTTGAGTTCTGAGCTTGCAAACTCCCACACAACCACCTCGAGAAGCCTTTGACTGCTTGTATCAATACCACTGACAGTCAAGTGCTGAAGGGATTGTTCTTTGTGTAAATTTGCAGAACCATGGTAGAACCTGGAGCATCAAAGGAAAATGGCCCTAGCTCCCACAGCTGGTGCCAGCACCCCCTACTTGTCGTGTGGCTCCCCAAAGAGGGTCTCACAATGATCAGCAGAATTTTTGGTTTTCGTAAATTTTACTCAATAGTCTTCTACATAAAAATGTACCTATGTTGTACCCCTGCTTATAATAAGGTAAAAAATACCATACAGTGTCCAAAGTCATTTGGTGAACATTGCTACACTCACATAGTCACGTTAAACATTTCGTGATTGAACCAAGTGTCCTGCGAGCAATTATTATGTGACAAGCATAAAACAAACAAATTAAGCAAAATGCATAAAACAATATTCAGGAATTCTGTAAGGTACTCTTGCTTAATAGTGACTTCCTGTGTGTAAGTGCTAAATGGCATTTAATGATATTGCTAGGGGAATAAGTACAATCAGTTTTCTTACCATCCGTCAACATAAATAGCCGAGATATGATCAAATTCTGTTCAGAGCACAACCCTTTGTTTACACACACAGAGGACATCACTAAAATGATTCTCAGACTTGCATGGATATGTTTAGCACTTTGATGTAATAAAATTGATGAGTCCATACAATGCAATTTATGGAAGTACTGTGAATGCAGTCTATTTGAATATGCTCAGTTATGTTTTTGTTTATTCCCATAGCAGATGTTTAATTTACAAACCAGGCAATTACTAAGGCATTTCCAAACAAATATGAGCAGATTAGTCAAATGTTCACATCAACTTTTATGTTAGGATTTGTTTTATGATGTGCCATGAATATTCATTGCTAGCACAAACTATTAATAGGATATCTGCTAAGCCTGAAATGTTGTTTGCTATCTCAAGCTACTGTTGTTTTATTCTTTGAGAAGAATATGAGGTCATTTACTGTTCTCAATGCACATTGAACACTAGATGCTATAACAAGTGGCAGCCAACCTTTTCTAAAGCGACTTGCATAGAATCTTTAGTTTTTTTACTAGGTTGGTTGAATAAGAATTGTGCTTTTTGCGTCATGTAGAAAACAAAATGGACCTGTCACAACATTGTGTACTCACTTTTCCACAGGTACATCTGCTAATTACAACCAGCAGTGAACATTCACCTATCACAATTTATTTTACAGAAAAGTGCAAACAGACCCAGGAGTATTATCTAGGACACTGATAATCTAGATTACACACGAGCGAGAAAATATGCCCTGGATTAGTGCTGGTTAGTACCAGTGCATTGCAATTTTACAAAAACATTTGCTAACGTAATTCAGTGCAAGAACCAACACCTGGGATTTTATCATGAACATTGCACCCAGTCAATCATTTTAACAGATCACGAAGGGCCTGATTATTACTAATACTTCTATTAGCAGTTAAGTGTGCCTACAAGGGATTTGTTGAACCACATATTCACATTAATTTTTGCATTCACTGTTGGCAAGCTCTATCCAGTAGCTCACACTTCAATCTTTTCAAATAAAATTTTGCTTACTTCAAAGCGAACATATCTACATAAAAATATCTAACACAGGTATATATATTCAAAGAGATAATTTTATATTGGCAAAATACTGCAAAGGGTAAAAAAGAGAATTTCCATAAAAAGAACATAATGCAACCAGAAGTTACAATATTTCGATGTTACAAACACGTCATTGTTGCAGTTGCGAACACCGTTTCCAAACATTCACAGGAGAATGTGACCGGTTAAACAGACAACATATCCTGAAATCAAATAATACAAAAAATAGGTGTGGTTGTCGACGTTTCGGTCTATCTGTTGTAAGCATCCGCTAGACCATCTTCAGGACATTTAATAAAATGATGAATGACTCTTAGGAAGTAATGTGGATAAAATTTAAATTTGGTTCTGTTGTCCATGATCAAAAAGACATGGTGGGTAAATGGCCTCCCACTTGTACCAGCAATAAATGCAGGTAATCCTAGAGTAACGACCCTTAGCGTGGTCGTTAAACAGCCCTCTTGTGCAAAACATGCATCAATCTGAATCCTGACGGGGCTCGATGTACAAGACGTACCGCTGACTCTACAACTTCGGCAGACCTACAGCGGACGGTGCAACACGCCATACACTGTAGGACCACCAAAGCCATAGTGAGCCTGCCCACGGGATTCCAAGTGGAATCCAGG
Source organism: Triturus cristatus (assembly GCF_964204655.1). NCBI lineage: Eukaryota > Metazoa > Chordata > Amphibia > Caudata > Salamandridae > Triturus > Triturus cristatus. The sequence goes on along the minus strand of NC_140589.1, from coordinate 804,970,062 downwards.
GCAGGGGGGCGCTGCGCTGGCCGTCTCACAGCATTCTGCATGTTAGGCTCAGTGGAGAGCCTAATATGCAGACTGCCACTGTGAGAGGGCCTGCAGCATGTTCCTACATGGTGTGGCATGCATGCCACACCATGCAGGCAGTAAGGGTGCAAATCCAGGGGGTGCTACATATGCCCCCCTCGCATGCCCCCAGGCCCAAATCCGGCACGGGCCCTGTTAGGGCCCCATTTGTTGCCATTCCACCACCATTATCTTGGCGGGTTCACCGCCATGAAAAGGGACTTGAAATGGGAACGCTGAATATGATTGGCGGTGCCGGCTGTGCCCCACCAGCATACTCCTGCCAGTTAAAGACCACCGGCCCAGCTGTTGTAATACTGCGGCTGGTCACATTATATTTTCAGACGTTTTCCTCAAAATTATAATATTTTCTTATTTCTGGAGGTGTGTGGTTAAAACGAGGACAGGTGGTGCGAAGTGCAACATTTACTTTGTACCTGTAAGCCATTGAAAGCTAGCTTTAGTTGTGGCAGTCTTTGTAAAGCTAAGATGACCCCACCGATCGGGGATCAGAGAGCATAACATGCACTTGAAAAATTGTATTTTACTGAATGCACTTTCACTGTTTTAGCACTAATACCAATCATGTCAGTGTCGACACACTCTTCCTTTTAATCCATGCTGTTTCAGCACAATATAATTATTAGTGTTGCTACTCCTAAATTGCATTATTTTGAAGGCGTGTGTATTTTGTAGAATTGTGTTTTTACTTTTAAATATTCTCTGTTCTGCTGTTTCGATTTTTCTGATAGTATATTGGGGCATATTAACAAGGGCAGTATCGCCGCTTTAGCGGCACTTCTTGCCGCTAAAGCAGCGATATTGTTATTGCCCTATTTACAAGGTGGTGCTAACATGCATTAGCGCATGTTAGCACCTGTTTTTCCGACGCCTCGCTTTGCATCTCTAATGAGATGCAAAGTGGGCGTCACTGGGCGTACCCCTGACGGACTGCCTTGTAAAATATCGCAAAATGTACATTGCGATATTTACAAAGGGGCCCACACATTTTAGCAGACGTTAGTTTTTGGCAAAAACATCGGTTTTCGCCAAAAACTAACGTCTGCTAAAATGCTGACTTACCTATACCTAACAATGGGGGTGGATTATGCTGATACGACCACAGGGTCGTATCAGCAAGGTTATCGCTGTTTTCCATAGAGCGATGTTCTATGGAAAACACCGCTATCGCTGGAAAATTATCGCCATTGCGCTATGTTTTGTTAATACAGCGATAGCATTGCAATAATTGCCAGCGATAGCCGCCGATCAATATGTTCTCGCTAAGAGCGGCTAGAGATAATTATCGCTGCCGCTTGATAACATGCCCCCTCATTCTTTGGGCATTTTACACCCGTGTTTCCCTAAGGACGTCCTTCTCAGTAAACTTCTGAAGCTGGCTGCACTTTGGTAGAGCATGAATTGTCTGCTGAAGTCCACATGAGGCATTTACGGTGTGAGACGGCTGTATTATCATAAGATTATCATAAGATTTCAGTAAAAAAAATATATATACATGTATTTTTTCAGATTTCATTTTTATCTGTTTTCCTCGCTGTTTTCACAGATTGTGTACAGTTTGTTATGGTATTGGTTGGAGAAATGTGAGATACACTTTTGCTTTTTCTTAAATGGAAAGTAGAACGTAATTTGCCCTTTCGGATTTCAGAAATATTACGGATACTATCTCATTTTGGCGTGGGCTATTGATATCACGGTGCTAATGACGAGTTTGTAGAGAGAGAGAGAATAAATATTTCACTAAATTGAGGTTTGCAGCTCTCAAATGTACAAATCTTTATTCAATGAAATAATGCCGGCAGCTGAGAAAAATAGTGAGGTGCAATTTACTGCGTACAAGAAGAACTACATAATTTACAGATGGCGTATTCAAATACAGTCTATAAAAACGATTATGTGCTCTAATCCGTGGAGGCGGAAGGCTTTAATGGATGCTGGTTAGAGTACCGGAAAAGAGTGGCGGTGCTCAAATGTTTTTTTTTTATGTAAAAGTTGCTTAAGGACGGTCTCATTTGTGTGAGTAAAGATTTTCTGAAATACAGGAAGTTAAAAGTGTTCCTAATGCTTTGGAACACCGTTGCAGAGGCGTGCCAACCAAGTATTCACAACGTGGTGGTAGCATTCGATATATCACCAGATAACGCGTCAACTGGCCGCGCAAAATCCAACGCCATGCCCCAAAAATTGGAACGCAAAAAAACATGCGATGAGGCCAACGCGGTACAAAAAGCAGCAAAATCCAGCCACAGGCCTGCAAATACCACGCATCTGGCGGGCAAATGCACCACAAAAAAGACAGAAACAACACACCAGAAACAAGCCAAAGCACGTAGCAACATGGATGCAAACTGACCCAGCGCAGAGGCCAACGCGAACCCCACAACCCCCACAGACCACCAGCAAGGAACAATGGGCACGGGGAAGGCCAAGGAGAAGAGGGAGAGGAAGACAGGGTACAGACCACAGGTAAACAAGACCAGCGTCACGAAGGTGACAGAACACTACCAGCAACTGACCCACAAGCAGACCACCTGGAATGCAGTCAGAGTGTCAAGAAGGCCAATCCAGGAGGCGCCGGCATGACGTGACAACGGAAACCAGGCACAAACCCGCTGCCAACAGGAAGGCAGCAACGGCGACAGGAGGTGGCAGTCCAGCAACACAGGAGGAGCTGGAGGATACCGAGGCCACACTTATCAGTGTGGAGACGGTGCAAAGAGTAGGGAGTACGGACGCAGCTCGAGAGGACCTGACAACATCAACAGGGCGAGTAACGAACAGGGACTGGGGGACGGGGGGAGATGGGCACAATGGCACACAGGCACAATGAGGTGTAGCACACTGCACACCCACAATTACCCAGGATCATGTCCCTGATCCCCTTGGCACACACACGTAGCAAGAACAGCACACCCACATTGACGGTAACATGGTACAATGCGCATAGCCGACACTGCTGGACAGAGGACAAAACTGGCTCCGCACATGCACAGAAACATGCCTACTACATCTGACAGAGCTGGAAACTGTGGAATGGAAATGTACGCGTACGACCTCACATCTGTCATGTAGTATAAATGTACACTGTCCCACAGAAGAATCCAGCACCTCGCAAACAGTCACAATGTACATTGCCATACAGTCTGCATGTAAACCAGAACAATGCGTCAACACATGTCAACACAATGTCAACATGCATCTCCCCTTCACATTGCAGAGGTGCACACAACACCTCCAGCAGAGCACAGAAGACAACACATCTGTGATGCCGGAGAGGACCACCACACTGTCGACACCGATGCCCTAAAACAACCGATGGATATCCCACGCAACCCACCACCAGGACCAGGGCAGACAAGGTACTCAGAGGAGAACACAGAGCCTGCAACAGACCACACAGCAGGAAGCACTCCAATGCCAGGTGTCAGCACGCCAAAAAGAGGTGGCCCAACAGGTGTGCGTGGGTGCTGAAACCATGAAAGGCGAACTAGAACACATATGTTGGTGTCTATCACCCTCAGGGACCACCCACACCCCACAAAGGAGACCCACACTGCTATAGAAACACATGCAGAAAAACATTCACAGTACAGAACCACGCCTAGGGGTGCGCAAACAGCTGTCACACACCCACGTTGGCCCTGCGTACGACGGCCCTGGCCACTTCCCCTTACGAATTGAGTGGGTGACAACAAAGCTACATGTCCAAGCTCAAACCCGCTGCCTGGTGTGACATGTCTGCATCCGATGACCACAGCACAATGTAATGTTGTAGGGTACAGGGCCCTCTTGCATACAACAAGACCACAGGGGCACATGTAGACATCATGTTGTACTGGCTACGGGCACGTGCACCCGGCCCCTTTATTGGCAGGGCCACATGTACAGTGACGCCTGTGCCAGATGTGTGTGTGGTGAGTGCAAGCCAGCCTGCACGCAGTGCTTGGTGCTGGCAACCACTTGAACAGTGGACACCAGTGCAAAGGAACTGAAAACACCTGCATGACAGAGTCAACTGCTGAGCAACATGGAGGGAGCTGGAGAAAGTCCAGGGGTAACACAACATGCAAACAGAAGTGTCTGTGAGTTGCAGTGCACTGACGTAGGGGCACCACAGCTGAGCACGCCCATGTGAAGAAAAAGTCTTGTATTGTGTCCCTTCTAGACATTCCTGATGCAGATGCAGTGGGGTGTGTTAGACCTGCATCATCTTCCTCATCAGCATCCCAGGTCTCCCACACTGCTTGAGGTGACATTGCTGCGCAACCTCTCCACAACACAAAACTCAATCAGTAACAGACAATGGCTTGCAGTGTACTGAGTCAGTGGCACCTGGAGTGCTGCGCAGGGTATCCGACTGATGATGGCATCTACAACAGGTGTGAGCAACTCCGTAAGTCTGTCAGGACCACCGTTTTGCCTCTGGCATATGGCGGCTGGAGGTTGTCCTGGCGGTGGTGGCATGTGTCTTCTGTGGTGATGCGACATCCAGGTTGGTCAGGCCTCGATTTGATGTGTGAGCCCTGGTGGACAGCAGTTGAGGCCGGAGGCAGCGGACAGCGCAGGGCCACAGACACATGGCGTTGATGACCCTGTGGCCATCGCCTCAGAGGCCATCAAATATCTCAGAAGAAGGGGTGCACAGCGGCCGGCACAGGCACCCTGCAATGAGACGGTGACTTGCGGTGCACTGAGGTAGTTCCATGCGCAGTGAGCGGGTCCTCATCGATGTCCAAGGTGAATGTGGCGTAGGCTTGCGAGGGACAGAGGAGGGTGTTCTCCAGGGCATGATGCGGAAGGTCTGATGTTATCAGGCAGCAGCAAATGTAGGAGTGGAAAACGCCAGCCTCGTTTTCACCATCAATTTGGTATCGACTACATGAGGATGAACACTAGCCCCTAGTCCATAGACTCAGACGCCAACAATGTATGACCAGACAGTGTCGATGAATGTCGGGTAACAGACTTAGTGGCACCAGTGCTGAGAGGGGACGCAGTCTGCGATGATGCCGGTACACTGATATGAATTCCGCCATCGCGAAATCAAGACTCTGTGACCCACTGGACCGCAGTGTAGGCCGGAGGCAGTGGTCAGCAGTGGCCTACACCCACCTGTCGTTGGCTCGCGATGCACAGAGTTAGTGACACCAGGGCAGTTGTCTGTAGTATTCGATCACCTCTGTCACGATGATCCTGTTCCCTCCGGACTGCAACGCGTCATCCTCATACACCTCTCCTTGGTTGTGAGGAGATGTAATCTGCCTCTGAATACTCAATGTTCAGTTCCAATTCTGTGACCTACTTGTGTGCAGCATAGGATGAAGGCAGTCATCTGCGTAGGCCCACAGACACATGTGGTTGTAATGCTATGCACAGACTTGGTGGCACCACATTGAAGGGAGTATAGTGACATGAACTCTGTCCTAAATAATGTTCACTGCCATGGTGTAATCAAGCCTCAGTTCCAAATGTGTCACCCACTTGACTGTGGTGTAGGCAGGAGGCGGCAGTAGAGTACGTCCACGAGAAAGGACTAAAGCGGGCCTCTGTCGTGGAGCCTGTGATGGTCTGAGGAGGCTGCGAAGTTCGCAGGCCTCGGGCTTGGAGCTTGCGCCTGCACGTGGTAGGCCCTCCGTGACACACGCCGGTGTAGGCAGGTGATCAGTGGGGCCTGGCTGCACAGGGGCGAGCCTGACGGGTTCGGTGTCCAGCGGTCCGGGGTTTGGCATGCACACAGGATCGCAGGCAACTCCCCTCAAAAGGACGGCGTCGGCCTCGTGGCGTGGTGAGTGGCACCACCTTGGCAGAGACGTTGGGCTTTCCAGAAAAGAACCACAACCAGGGCTACGTGCTTTTTATTCACACCCCTACACTGGCCTGGCGTACGCCGGGCTATCCCACTCCACTCACACTTACGGGGGGCATAACAGGCAACATTTCCGCAAAGTCCCCCACTGGCCAGGGTGACATGGTTGCGTCCACTGTCCACTACACGCCATACACCAGAGGTGTATGTCGCCATGGATATGGGTGTGTTCTGCATACTGCGGTCTGTCCAGCACATCTCCGCCACTCTAGGCATTGTGTAGTTTCCCAATAATGGTTCTCCTGCATCTTTCACACATGCCTGGTTGCCACCTTTCCCCACAATGGGCTAGTGTGTGGCTGAGGTGCCATGCCATTGATAGCTCATGTTCACGGCTTGCCCAGGTTACTATTGTGAGTTATCCTGTCGTGTCTGGTGGGTGGGCATGTTGTTTTGCATGGGAATGCTGGGAAGGGGGGTGTAGCCATGAGTATGATGGGACTCGCAGTCACACACAACCTACACCCACCCACATGGCCCAGCAAGATCAACCTGAACCATACTCGCCTCACAGGGAGTGGGAAGGGACCAACAAGATGTCTGATACTGGGCTCTGTTGTAGGGGGCACAAGGCCATGCTGGGACTGCTAGCCAAACAAACACCAGTATTCCACAGTCAGCCATCTTGCCATTGCTGTCACACCCCCTCACAGGGAAGCAGAGTCAAGAGGGAGGAAGCATGGGCATGCTGGGAAGGGGGGTGTAGCCAAGAGTATGATGGGACTCGCAGTCACACACAACCTACACCCACCCACATGGCCCAGCAAGATCAACCTGAACCATACTCGCCTCACAGGGAGCGGGAAGGGACTGACAAGATGTCTGACACTGGGCTCTGTTGTGGGGAGCACAAGGCCATGCTGGCAAATGGCCAACAACAAGATCAAACTCTGTCCGTGACAAGCTGGGAAAAAGCAGTTTACAGGCAGGCATCTGTTATAAAAGTAGAAAATGTCATGTTTGTGAACCAACGATGCATATAGAAACATAAATCACATTGTGTGTCTCTTCCAAACACAGGTCGTGCTAGGCACCGACTGACAAATGACGAGGATACCCAGTCACAGACTCTGTTGGACACTGAGCTCTCTGGTCTGACTCTCTCACTGTCCTCTTCGGAAAACGACGACCAACCTGGCCCCTCCCGTGTGAGCCATCATGCAGCACCAGCAGCAGCAACATCTGCCCCCCCGGTACCCACGCCTCCACCATCTGGACACCTACAGGGCACCCCCGCCAACACGGACAGACCAAGGACAATCAACACCCACAGCACAGGGACACAGGACCCCCCGGAAGCCACAGCCAACACCACCAGCAACACCACCCAAGGGGTCCCAGGGTCATCTGTGCGTACCACCGCTGGTCCTGCCCTTGTGGAGAGGGGTGCTGGGAGGGGTGGGAGGCACAGGGCACGCCTTGCAGAGGGGTCTGGACTGCATGATGACCCCCAACTGGCACGCATCATAGATGCGTACCAGGTTAGCACCGGAGGATTTGGCCAGGTAGTGGGGATCCTCAAGGACATGCAACAGGAGCAGGTCGCCCACCATGCCCGCATGGAGGCAAAGTGGGATGCCCTTACTGCGGTGCATCGGGAAATACTACAATGCCTCCGCCAGATCAACACCAACCTGTCCCCACCCCCCTGTGTGCCCACAACATCTGTCGCAACACCATCTGCAATGCCACAGGGAGGGAGGAGGACTCTGGCGAAGAGTCCCCTGCACCGCAGAGGCCTGCACATGAGGATTCCCCCCCCCCCCGGAAGAAGAGGGGTCGTCCGAAGAAGGAGATGTGAGAGGCAGATGTCCCAGCACATCCCCCAGGGCCTCTAAACCTGTTTTGGAGAATGTTCTTTGTGCGCAACCCGTTCACCTTGTCCAATCGCACACAACTCGCCCACATGACATGGAGGGTTCATGTTGGGCCAATGTATCAGATGACTGTGGACTTTACTCTGGACATTTCATCTACCAGCACGTCCAACTCAAATGTGAACTTCGGATTCCCAAACCACTGTACAGCACCCAACATCCTGTGCACCTCACTCACACATGTTTGTAAATAAACTCACCAGTACACTATTCTTGCCTCTGTTGTGATTCAAACTTGTCATGTTCAGGCCAAAGTCGATCTGCTACACAACACAGTGCATGCCAAATACTGCAACAATGTGACCAACATAAGGTCAGTAATGGGGATGTGACACATGTGAGGGACACACACCACTATGGCAACACAAAACATACTCACCATGGCCATGTGACTCATCACACACAATGATGTTGACCTGAAACACATTGGCATGCACAGACACAACACCAAGCACAGTCAGTGGTAACAAGTTCACAGGTGAGGTAAGCAGATATCACTCAGATGTGGGAAGACAGACAATGCACATAACAAACCATAGCACAGGTTCATTACACACCAGTAACACCTTTATTCCACAATAGTTGCACGGTAATTCTACGTAACAGTGGACAAACGGTCACAATGTTTTGGAGAATGGAAGTCCAGGGATGTGTGGTACATCAGTTGATGGGAATTCTCAACTTCCACACTGGTGTTGGCTTCTGGGTGTTGGGGGTCAGTGCTGACCACACAACAGGCAAAGGACCCTGGGAAGGACAGACAAGATACAGTCAAAAGCACAGACGAACAGGAGAGAAATGCAATACACATGCACAAAACATGTTGCAAAACACCTACACAAACACGAGTTAGCAGTACTACCCTATTGTGGAGTACACACCACCTGAATGGACACATCACAGCAGGCATCCAGTCAAGTGGCACACATACACACTCAGACAGCAACAGAGCTGGCTTAACACATTCCTGGAAACTCACTTTCAGGTGAAAAAGTTGTTGATGAGCTGGGAGGGGACGTCACCATCATCTTCATCATCACTGGCATCCTGGCTCAGGCCGGGATCCTCCACAGGTGCCGGACGTTGGTCGTCGTCATCCTCATCCAGGAATGAGGCGCATCTCTTTCCGCACCGCCATGTTGTGTAGCATGCAGCAGACCAGTATTATTTTGCACATCTTTGCAGGCTCATATGGGAGGGCCTCTCCGGTCTTGTCCAGGCATCGAAAGCGGCTTTTCAGGAGGCCGAATGTCCGCTCAATCACCCTCCTGCTCCGACCATGTGCCTCATTGTATCGCAGCTCGGCTGGTGTCACAGGGTTCCTGAGGGGTGTCAGCAACCACGGCATGGGGACAGACCACCAGAGCATTGATCGAATGGTAGTGCTTCCTGTTACGGTATGCCTGCTCATGGGCCTGTGGTGGTATCAGGGCAACATGTGTCCCGTATATGGATCAAATGACGTTTGGCATCCTCCCCAGTGTATAAAAGGCATCCTTAATTTCAGGGAGTTCATCTTGGCTCGGGAACTTGATATACAGGTCGAGGAATTGCAACATCCCCTCCAAGACATCGCGTAGCACCCGACTAAACATCGTTTGCCGTTTACGACATACCACCAGCAGTAGCCACAGTGTACTGGAAGGTACCAGTAGCAAAGAAGTGCAGGGCTGCCATCACCTTCACCTCTGGGCTCACTGCTGTAGGGTATGTCCAGCCAGGTAGCAGATGTGGCGCCAACTGCTCCGCCAACTCCTCAATCAGTTGCCTGGTGAAGCGGTACCATCTGATGCTGTTGCGTTCCTGCATGGTTGCAAGGTCTGGGAATGGACGATGCACAGCTGGTGCCCTGCAGTACAGAGATGCACAAAGGAAGATTGTCAGTACATCCCCCCTTGTGGCCATGACCACGATCACTCTCACATGCTAGTTCATGACATTACACAATGTACTGAGGTGTGTGCTGTTGGTCATGGACACATATGTCACCTACAAGACCACCACCTCATATCTCAATTCCACATGTCCACATGAGTCCCATGTAGTGCAATGGGCTAATCATCTGGCTGTATCACCCAACCTATGTGCTGCTGCAACGTTCAAAAACCCACCCCAGCGACTAATGAGGACTCATATCTCCCAGGCATCACAGATCTTTGCCATGGAGAAACCCAGGCTCCCTGTATTGCCACATTAACACAGAAATGGACATGGCGTAGCATGTACACACCACAAGGCAAGCGTAAGTCCCACAGGTAGTGGCCACTGTTGTCCATGCCGGCCCTACATGTACGTCTCTTAGACACACACCCCATCAAGTTTGATGCATATACCACATGGATGTGGGGACTGTCACCCATTGGTAACATGTGATCAGACACATCTGAGACACAACATGCACGCAGACTGTGGGTGCACATCAGTATTGGGGCTACAGGTCTCACTGTGACGTGCATGCCATCACCACCAGGACTCAGGGTGTATGTGACATGCCCCAAACATATCCAGCCTGACACTGTGGCCTTCACTCATGCCAATTACTGTCCAATTGCACATCACAGTGCTAATGTGCACAACACACAAAGGACTCTCCCCCCATGTACAAGATAACAGCCTGGGAGTGGCTGCACAAAGTGCCGGACAAAAAAACTGCTGTGGCCCCCTCAAACACCCAGGGAATGCAGCCTCACATGTCATGGGACACTGTGTTGCCAATGCTATAGTGTGGCAGGTGTGTGCAGGTGTCCATGACCAGTATATGTGTGTTGCATCCGTCTAATAGTCACAATAATGCAGTCCGACGCGGGTGACAATGCGTACGCATTGCACGGGTCATGTCCGAGCCGTGCATACATCTTGTCATTGAATGCAATGAGGTCGGACGCGGGTGACAATGCATACGCATTGCACGGGTCATGTCCGAGCCGTGCGTACGCCTTGTCATTGAATGCAATGAGGTCCGACGTGGGTGACAATGCGTACGCATTGCACGGGTCATGTCCGAGCCGTGCGTATACCTTGTCATTGAATGCAATGAGGTCGGATGCTGGTGACAATGTGTACGCATTGCACGGGTCATGTCCTAGCTATGCGTACGTATTGTCATTGAATGCAATGAGTTCAGACGCGGGTGACAATGCGTATGCATTGCACGGGTCATGTCCGAGCCGTGCGTACGCCTTGTCATTGAATGCAATGAGGTCCGACGTGGGTGTCAATGCGTACGCATTGCACGAGTCATGTCCGAGCCGTGCGTACGCCTTGTCATTGAATGCAATGAGGTCGGACGCGGGTGACAATGTGTACGCATTGTACGGGTCATGTCCGAGCCGTGTATACATCTTGTCATTGAATGCAATGAGGTCGGACGCGGGTGACAATGCGTACACATTGCACGGGTCATGTACGAGCTGTGCGTACGCCTTGTCATTGAATGCAATGAGGTCGGACGCGGGTGACAATGCGTACGCATTGCACAGGTCATGTCCGAGCCGTGCGTACGCCTTGTCATTGAATGCAATGAGGTCGGACGCGGGTGACAATGCGTACGCATTGCACGGGTCATGTCCGAGCCGTGCGTACGCCTTGGCCATTGAATCGTATGGAGACGGGTGCATGTGTACAGTCAAAATACGCGTTGTACAATCAGTTGAATGAGCCAGGTGCACCCATTGGCTCAGGACTGTCATGGAGACGGATGCGGATTCAAAACTTGTACGAGTTGTGCACTGGAAATACAGTTGGATGTCTACAACAATGTTGCAATTTCAAGTGTTCCGTGAAGGTGAAGATTTGAACGATGCGAAAGGCGTGTACGAGTCGTACTTTTAAATCGATTGGCCAGATTCATGGAATGCAACCGTGTTGGACCTATCACTTTGGACACATGGCACAGAGTCTGCCTCTGCAGCACAGATATAAGGCTGGCTGGACCCCAGGGAGCTCGCTTGCCTGCACTACATGCTACTGGACCACATCCCTGCTACCACTGCTGCTGTCTCTGCATCCTCTGGCTCCTGCTATGGCACATAAACTGGAGAGGGCCCCAGCCTTCACTGAGGAGGAGAACCAGGCCCTGCTGGACGGGCTCCTTCCAGAGTACAGAAAGCTCTATGGGACACCAGGGGAGCAGGTGAGTGTGCTTTCCACTGCCTTCCTAATTAAGCCTGTTGTCTGACTAGCAGTACTAGCAGTGTGTACAGCAGTGGCAAGCATTATCACTGACTACTTTCATCTCCCAAAGTATGTAGGGACATGTACTGAATATAAGTGCATTTTTGCCAGCTTAAACTATCCATGCATTGTTAACATGTCAGACATGCATGTGAATTTTCATTCCCTTGGGTTGCACTACCTGTGTAATTATTTTCCCTTTGTGATGATGACATGTATATCTAATTGTGTGCTGCACAAATCTCTGGCATGTGTGTTAATGTACTTTTCACTTTGTCCTCCTCACAGGTTGATGCCCACCAGAAGCAGGAGATCTGGCTGACCATCGCCCGGGCTGTTCATTCTGTGGCCATCTACAAGCGCCGGATCCGCAACTGCCAGAAGAAGTGGCAGGACCTTCGGGGCTGGACCCGGAGGATAGCTAGAGTCCAGCTGAAGCTGTCACCTCCACGCAGCAGGGGTGGACACCGGACCCTGACTCCCCACATGCTCCAGGTACTGCCGGTGGTCTTCCCAGACCTGGATAGGCAGCTGAAGGCCAGACAGCAGCAGGAAGGGGGTAAGTCCATGCCTGATCTGTGTACTATGTCTGACATGCAAATAGCAGTCTTTTGTCTGGGTCACACTTCCACATTACGTAGGTCTTGTAGTCCCCAAATCAGGTCCCTCATCTGTGTGATGCACCCTTCTCATCTGTTCCACAGGTGTGGCCCCTACAGTCTTTGGATTGTGTCACTAGGGCACTGTGTACCTGCAGTCAGCTATGTATCAGGTACCAGTCAGCATCAGTTCCCGTGACTCTGTTGTGTGTGTCATGGGTGGGTCAATTGTTTACACAATCCATGAGATCTGACATGTGAACTGTGTGTGCCCTTGAGATGTGTACCAATTGCTGGTCTGACTCGCAACATGTTTCTAGGGTATTCAATACAAAACCATGCAGCAAATCAAGGAGGGATATGTGTGCCATGGTTGATGTTGGAAATGACAATTGTCTTATTCTAAACAGTGTTGGCACTTTGAGCTGTGTTCAGCTGATGATGCCAGGGCTTGCCCTGTGATGTGATGTACTCACTGTGGTGTGTGCAGTCGGTGCAGGTGACTGATGTTGTTCTATTACTTCCTATTCCTATCCAGATACATCCACGGCCACAGGAGGGGACAGCTCCACAGAACAGGAGGAGCCACAGAGCCTTACAGGGACAGAAGGAGAGGAGTCAAGTGGACCCAGTGGCACGGAGGGCGATTTCAGCCACACAGCGGAGTCGTCAGCACCATCCCCCCAGCCGATGGCCACAGCAGCTCTGAGGATGACTCCCCTGTGGAGGCGGGTGTCTGCAGCCACCAAACCCTAGGTAGTGAGGCTGTCTCTGCCACCACCACCACCACCACCACCCCCTCCCATCGGCTTCCATCCCAGAGGTCCCTGTGGGCTCCCGTGTTCGTGAGCATGTCTCCTTTGTGCCAGGCACCGCACCCCCTGCCCCTGTGTCCCCTGCTGCCCTGAGTGAGGAGTCTGTGGACTTACTTAGACAGATGCATGTGGGGCAGACGTCGATGCTGAAGGTCCTCCATGCACACACAGATCTGTTTACACAACTGGTGTCATTCATGGAGGGCATTTCCTCTGGCATGTCTGCCCTACAGAGGACCAACCAGTCCGTGGCCTCCTCCCTGACTGCAGCAGTGTCCCTCCTCCAACAGTCCCACACCCCTCCTACCCCTGCAGCACCCACAATTCCTAGCACACTACCTGTCCAAAGCACAGAAACCCCCAAACCAAGGGCTAGACATGCACACAAGCAAGCGCAGGGGACTGATTCTACACTCACAGGGGCTGATTTGCTGGCACACACACAGTCATCCACAACCACTCCACAGTCCTCCAAGACCTCTCCCTCCCAGCCCCTTTCCCTTGACTCACCTGCAACCCCATCCCCCCAGAAGCTCTTCCTCTCTGACCTTGGCCTCTTCCCCACCGACCCAGCAGATCCTGATTACAAGGGGAAGAGGAAGTCCCCACACGCAGAAGGGAGTGCCCCTCACACCCGGACACCCTCCCCCAGGCGCACTCAGACCGAGATGCCCACCCGCAAGTCCCCCCGGCGCAAGAAGAGCAAGACCCCCCCGCCAGCACGCAGCTCCAAGGCAAAGTCTCCGTCCTCCATCCCCCAGGCTACCACTCCAGAGGTTCCCCCGCCACTCCCTGCCCCGGGTTCCCCCCCACACAGATATACCCGGTCAGACAGCTGCTGCCACTGATGTGGGGACCGTGTCACCACCCCCTGCCCTGCAGACCTCACCTGTCCCCCATCGCGCTTCATCGAGAAGATCGTCAACAAACAACTCTCCGCCTTCCTCGAGACCAGATCCCTCGACCCCTCGCAGTCCGGCTTCCGAGCAAACCACAGCACCGAGACCGCCCTCATCGCAGCCACCGACGACATCAGGTCCCTGCTCGACAACGGGGAAACAGCTGCCCTCATCCTCCTGGACCTCTCGGCAGCCTTCGACACCGTATGCCACCGCACCCTGATACAGCGCCTCAGCAACATCGGAATCCAAGGAAAGGCCTTGGAATGGATCATCTCGTTCCTCGCCGGCAGAACCCAGAGAGTCCGCCTTCCCCCGTTCCGGTCCGTGGCCACCGAAGTCATCTGCGGCATCCCGCAAGGATCCTCGCTCAGCCCTACCCTCTTCAACGTCTACATGAGCCCCCTCGCAGCCATCACACGGCAACACAACCTCAACATCATCTCCTACGCCGACGACACCCAGCTGATCCTCCCCCTCACCAACGACCCCGCCACAGCCAGAGCCAACCTCCAGGAAGGAATGAAAGACGTCGCAGAATGGATGAAGTTCAGCCGGCTGAAACTGAACTCAGATAAGATGGAAGTCTTCATCCTGGAACATCCCCCCTCCGCCTGGGATGACTCCTGGTGGCCCCCTGCCCTGGGCTCCGCTCCAAAGCCAACGGACCATGCTCGCAACCTGGGCTTCATCCTGGACTCCTCCCTCACGATGAGCAAGCAAGTCAACGCCGTCTCGTCATCCTGCTTCAACACCCTGCGCATGCTCCAAAAGATCTTTCGGTGGATCCCCACCGACACCAGGAAGATGGTCGCCCAGGCCCTCGTCACCAGCCGACTGGACTACGGAAACACCCTCTACACTGGAACCACAGCCAAACTAAAGAAAAGACTCCAGCGCATACAGAACGCCTCTGGATGACTTATCCTGGACACCCCCCGCTTCAGCCACATCTCTCCCCAGCTGAGAGACCTGCACTGGCTCCCCATCAGCAAGAGGATCACGTTCAGACTCCTCACCCACGCACACAAGGCTATCCACGACATGGGACCCACATACCTCAACAACCGCCTCACATTCTACACACCCACCCGCCACCTCCGCTCCGCCAGCCTCGCCCTCGCCACCGTCCCGCGCATCCGCAAGACCACCGCCGGAGGAAGATCCTTCTCCTACCTGGCGGCCAAGACATGGAACTCCCTCCCCACCCACCTACGACTGACCCAGAACCATCTCTCCTTCAGGAAACAGCTCAAGACCTGGGTCTTCGAGCAGTAGCGGATCCCCCTCCCCCCAGCGCCTTGAGACCCTATGGGTGAGTAGCGCGCTTTACAAATTCATTGATTGATTGATTGATTGATTGATTGATTGATGTAGGCACTGCTTTGGAGTCCACGCCCAACCCGTCTGACTTGGGCACTGTAGTGGTGAGCCAATCCACTCCATCTGACTTGCCCACTGGAGTTGTACCGGCACCCCCCCTTCTGACTTGTGCCACACAGTTGTGACAGCACCCACCACTTCAGTCATCTCCACTGCAGTTGCAAGTGTCTCGCCTGCATCCCCCACCTCTTCACTGCCTCCTTCTACTACGCCCTGATCCTGTCCCTGGGGTGCCTGGTCTGCCTCCATGTATGCCCCTCTGAGGGGACGACCCCGGTCCGTAGCAGTGCAGGCAAGCAAGGTGACAGTTGTCACTCTAGTTCACTCCTTGGCAATTTGACATGGACTGGCCATTGGCCTTTTGGTTGCACAGACGTTTCGAATTTCATATACTGAATTTGTGACTCTAGTTCACTCCTTGCCCTTCGGCCATAGACTGGCCATTGGCCTTTTGTTGGAACAGATGTTTCCCTTTTCATATGCTGAATAAAGCTTTTTACTTTGTCCCTGTGAATTTGATTTAGCTGTACATCATGTTGAGGTTGTTGTAGATGCCGTTGCACCTGTAATGCTTGGTTTACAATGTTGCATACTGATGTGTTGATGTGAGGTACTCCCTGTGGTCCATGAGATATGTATCCTATTCTGGTGGGTATCCATGTCATCCTTTGCAGCTACCTGGGTGTGTCTGGATCAACCATTTGTGTATATTTCTCTGTGAGCATTTAATTGCCATGGTCACATCTGTGTCTTGCACCCCTGCACATATGATGTGCTTCCCATTGTCCAAATTTTCACTTCCACATACTTCGTGCTCATCACTACTGGCCCTACAGGTGTGGGCATCATTGGTATAGGAGCAACTGGGTCCTCTGTGCAACTTACTGTACATATGTATTGAGTTTGTGCAGATGACTTAACCCCTTCAGCGCGGCGCGGATTACCGCGCTGTGCTGAAGGGTTCGTGGGCGGGCGGGGCCATGATGGAGCGGTTCCGTCATCCGCACAGCGCAACCGATGCGCATGACGGAACTGCTCCGTCATACGCATCGAAGGGGTTAAGGGAGACTCACGTACCCAGGCTGTTGTGACCAGAGCCTTCATTGTGCGGTAACTGATGGCTGACTGACCAAGTGTTCTGCAGACATGAGTGGGACTTGCGGTGAATATATTTGGCACAGCTGGGCTCCCACAGGAGTTGTGTCCCCTCAAGTTAGTGTGTTGTCCAGTGACATTGCCTGGGCCCATGGTGTGTGTTGTATGGGCATGTGTGTGTGTCCACATCCCTGTTCATGCACAGACAGTGTTCCCTTGATATGTTCGTGTTGTTGATGCTTGCTGAGTGGTACTGGGTTAATCCCACTACTTTTCCAATAGGCTACCAGATGTGTGAGTGCATGACTCACTCCTGTTAATTGATGTATCATCATTGTGATTTGTCAGTTCTGAGTGTTGATGATGTTGTCAGACACAGATGGGACAAAGTGAGGGTTCCTCAAGGCACTTGTTTGTTCGCAATATCATGTAGTTGTCCCTAGGTGGTAGTTTTCAGTGATTGGGGCATTTGTTTGTGTGTGTGACTGCTCCCACTTGTCGGGTTCACGGCAGCGATGCTGGCATGTGTCAGCATGGGTGCCTTGTGTTCCTCCTTGGCATCTGCATAGTCCTGGGACAGTGGCAGGGATTGTGAAGGTCACATGAGCTTTGAGGTCATGGCCATTTACCACATACTGTGCAGTGTGTCTGTCATTCCCCAGGGTTGTAAACAGTCCTTGTGTGATGTGTGTGTGCACCTTAGTTCCTGCCAACATTCCTGTGTTTGTCATGTGGGCATGTGCAATGTCACTTGTCCATGTGGGCTTCACAGAAACACATTGTTGCAGTTCAGGTGTGTGGTGTTGATGGTAGACTGATGTGAATGTTTACATGGATGGTCCCTTAGCTCCCGTTTGTCCATGGATGAGGGGCCATGCTGAGTGATTTGTGTTTGTGTATGTGTGATGTACGTTTGTGGCACAGGACACATGTCTGGGTTTCCCAGTTTGTACGACATCTGCCTTTGTCACCACAGTGGAGGTGTCATGCATGCTTGTGTCTCACCAATGTCTTGTCACTGGGGATTGTGCTGTTGTGTGTCAGTCTCTTGCTGTGTTAGTTGGTGTTCATTCCAGCTAGTGTCACATGTGTCTGTTGTGCTCCCTCTCATCTCCCAACACCTGATTGCCCACTGAGGGTGTCCCAATGATGGTTTACTTTTGTGTGGCACTGTGTCCACATCTGTGTCACTGTGGTTCAGCCCCTCTCATGTGTTGTGTAGTTGCCTGTGGATACTGTGACACACACACACACACATGTTGTGTCCGATGTGCAGTGTGAGTTTGCCTGTTTGTGTTTGTGCATCTGCACCAGTGCATTGGTATTGCTGTTGTGGGCTTTGTCTGGATGCTGTTTCTGTGATTTTGCATGCTGTCCCTGTCAGTCATTTCACATCATTGTGCACATTCATCCTGGTTGTTGGGTGTCATTGCTGCCATGGAATGTGAGTTAGTGAGCTGACACCGACAGTCTACACATGTTGTTTTGGTTGGTGTGTCTATTTTCGAGATGTGTGCATGCTTGGTGATGGTCACTTCTGCTGTTGTGTCATTGTACGCTGTGTGCATTGTCAGCCTCCATGTGTGGTGCTTGTCTGCACATGGCCGAGAGTGTTATGTTTTCACAGCACTGTTTGCCTCAACACATCTCTGTTTTCCCCCAGAAGTGTTTGATGTGTTGGGAGCAGGGATCATACATGCTGTTTGTTATTTGCAGCTTTGACCATGATGGCACTTACCTTTTGGTCACTGTGTTGAGGGGGGTTTGGTCCCCATCACCACAATGCTCCACATCTGCTGCATTTTGTGAGCCCCCACTTGACTTTTGTTCTACACAGTGAGGGGGTGTTCTTTTTACATTGCCACAGTACTATGGTGATGCTTGCCTTGTGTATGTCACACTCATGTGTTGGTCACACATGTGCTGTTACTTACATTGTATGCTTGTAGCCATATTCACTGTTGTGGGCATTTGTCACAGACTACACACTGTTGTCATGATGTCGTGGGGGATGTATTTTGCAGACATACCTGATGTTTGCGTATGCTGGATGTGTTGCGCATCACCCATCCTATGGCTGGGGGTGGCAGGGGTAATGGCCAACAGGTCCCCTGTGAGTGGGAGTGGCAGGGGTGATTGGCAATAGGCCCTCTATGGGTGTGGGTGGCAGGGGTGATGGGCAACATAAGCCCTGTGAGTGGGGGTGGCAGGGATAATGGCCAACAGGGCCCCTGTGAGCGTGGGTGGCAGGGGTGATAGGCAACATAAGCCCTGTTCGTGGGGGTGGCAGGGGTGATGAGCAACATAAGCCCTGTGAGTGGGGGTGTCAGGGGTGATGGGAAACATAAGTCCTGTGAGTGGGGGTGGCAGGGGTGATGGGCAACAGGTCCCCTATGGCTGGGGGGGCAGGGGTGATGGGCAACAGGTCCCCTATGAGTGGGAGTGGCAGGGGTGATGAGCAACATAAGCCCTGTGAGTGGGGGTGTCAGGGGTGATGGGAAACATAAGTCCTGTGAGTGGGGGTGGCAGGGGTGATGGGCAACAGGTCCCCTATGGCTGTTGGGGGCAGGGGTGATGGGCAACAGGTCCCCTATGAGTGGGGGTGGCAGGGGTGATGGGCAACATAAGCCCTGTGAGTGGGGGTGGCAGGGGTGATGGGCAACAGGTCCTCTGTGAGTGGGGGTGGCAGGGGTGATGGGAAACATAAGCCCCGTGAGGGGGGGGTGGCAGGGGTGATGGGCAACATTATCCCTGTGAGTGGGGGTGGCAGGGGTGATGGGCAACAGGTCCCCTATGAGTGGGGGTGGCAGGGGTGATGGGCAACATAAGCCCTGTGAGTGGGGGTGGCAGGGGTGATGGGCAACAGGTCCCTCGTGAGTGGGGGTGGCAGGGGTGATGGGAAACATAAGCCCTGTGAGTGGGGGTGGCAGGGGTGATGGGCAACATAAGTCCTGTGAGTGTGGGAGGCAGGGGTGATGGGCAACATACGCCCTGTGAGTGGGGGTGGCAGGGGTGATGGGCAACAGGTCCCCTGTGAGTGGGGGTGGCAGGGGTGATGGGCAATAGGCCCTTTATGGGTGTGGGTGGCAGGGCTGATGGGCAACATAAGCCCTGTGAGTGGGGGTGGCAGGGATAATGGCCAACAGGTCCCCTATGAGTGTGGGTGGCAGGGGTGATGGGCAACATAAGCCCTGTGAGTGGGGGTGGCAGGGGTGATGGGCAACAGGTCCCCCGTGAGTGGGGGTGGCAGGGGTGATGGGAAACATAAGCCCTGTGAGTGGGGGAGGCAGGGGTGATGGGCAACATAAGCCCTGTGAGTGGGGGTGGCAGGGGTGATGGGCAACAGGTCCCCTGTGAGTGGGGGTGTCAGGGGTGATGGGAAACATAAGCCCTGTGAGTGGGGGTGGCAGGGGTGATGGGCAACATAAGCCCTGTGAGTGGGGCTGGCAGGGGTGATGGGCAACAGGTCCCCTGTGAGTGGGGGTGGCAGGGGTGATGGGCAACAGGTCACCTGTGAATGGGGGTGGCAGGGGTGATGGGCAACAGGCCCCCTATGGGTGGGGGTGTTAGTGGTGCTGGCCATGCAACCCCTATGGTGGGCTGTTGTTAGTGGCAAGGATATGTATCCCCTGTGTGTGTGTGCCATTTTGCGGGTACATGTCGTTAGTTTATGTGGTAGGTGTCTGACTTACCGTCTGCGCCGTCGGCGTCGGTCCCTGATCCGGTCATAGATGTAGAGTACTGGTATGATCTGCGCGATGGGTTTCATGATGTGTTCGTGTCGTACACGCTGCTTGTTGCTCCGTCTCGTACCCACTGCAAGCTGTTCCTTCTTGTAGCCGTGTATTGATTTTGGGCGCGAATCGTCGTTGATATGCTTGTTTTCCGGATGCTGTGACGTGCCGTACGTGATGACCCGTCCGGCGCGTAGGAAGTACGCATCGTACTTGTCATGCCGGAAACTGCTATGGATACTGCTTCCGGGCGACACGGTTCCTCTTTGGGAGTTACGGCTCGGACGGAGAATGGGGCTTGATTCACAGCCTACGTGTCGGTCGTGTTTTTGGCAGTTATGTGCATCGTACTTCCTATACAGGATGGACCGGCTCCGGGTACGTGTCGGTCGCAGGGTAAGGTTACGGACAGCTGTCCGACCGGCCATCGGAATCAGCCCCTTATATGCTTCCACCTCCCTGTTGATATTGCACAAAGTTTGAATGCTCAGCTTGATTTAATTTTAGACTGACATGCTATTTTGCTTTTAATACAATACTGAAATGCTGCCTAATTTGCACTGGTGTTGATTTGGCATCTGAATGTGACTGTGGACCTAAATGTAATTTTTGCACTGCGTGAATTGGATTCTATCTCTCTTTAGAACCCCATCTCAATTTTTTGCTTTTGGCAATCCAGTTTTTGGAGTAGAGGAAAGACTTGCTGAGGGCCCTGAAGGGGAGGGATCCAACGAAACATCTGTGGATTGGTCCTTTGGTGCGTATCTCTGGAGAGGGATCCCACTCACTCACACTGAACACAAAGGTGCCCTACAGGAGGCCAGGAGGGATTGGGGCCAGTGGAGTCCAGAGAGGGAGTGTAACATGCCGAGATGAGCATAGGATGGTGCTGAAGGAAGATCCTGGGTCAATGATAATACCAGTAGCCCAAACAAAAGCACATGTAGCTCCCCACTGCTGAAAGGAGGGAGCAGGGGCTTCAACAAAGCCTTGCAGAGCAGGCTAGGAGCTTATCAGAGGGAGAGCAGTTAAAAATCAGTTCTGAAATAGAAGCCGGACATAGGCACAGTAGCTGGACATAGGCACAGTTTCTAACACCAACTACAGAAGGCTTTACTGGTCAACAGGATCCATCAAGAGGGTGGAAGGTAAAGCCAGGCACAAATGGGAGCTGGCATGCGAAACATTTTTTAACCCATTGGATCACTGGGCCCAGGTTTCAACGCTACTTCTGGACGATCAAGAACATTCCTGAGGGGCACTAAATGCTCCAATTTCAGCACGAGTCTGGCCCAGAAGGGCATGGCCCATCTCATAACAGCTAAGAAGAAGCTGAACCATGCTCTGTAGTTACTTCAAAATAGTTCAAATCTGACCTTATAGAGTGTGACCCTCTCCAAACTGAGATCACTATATAACAAAAGCCACATGGGAGTCAGCAAAGTCAGAGGTAGACTTGTATTGGTGCTAAATTCTTTCAGCCTCCAGAAGGAGCAATGCCAGAGAGTTCTAGCTGCTGGTGAACCACAACACAGGCCCACATCTGCCCTCCTCAACCTCTAACCTCGGAAACCACCTGGGCCATTTATCTCCAGTAAATGTAAAGGTACCCAAAGTCACCACAGGGGTACCATGAAACAGGGCCTTCAAGCATGGACGGGGCATGTCCAGTAAGTCCTATCTCTTCGGGAGAGGTGGAGAAAAATAATCCCTGCCGGCCGTCGTGATGGCCCCCTGGGCCGTAATGGCTTATCGCAAATGATCTTCAAACAGAACCCCTCTATTGGACGAAACATCTATCCACATTGTGCAACCACATTGTTATTAACAAGGTTATTCCAGACAGCGGACAGGGATCGATCTTGGCCCTGATCTATAAAGCAGGGAAGACAACACTAAACTCCAACTATCGGTTGATCACCCTACTGTATGAGGAGGCAAAATATTTTGCCAAACTTCTGCTTGCTGACTTGACAGTCTGAGAAGAAGTAGGCTCATTGGTTCTGGTGAAACAGACCCCTGCTTTCTGCTCCTTAAGGATCTCTTTAAAACAACCTCATTCAAGTCTTGGCTGCTAAACATGTTCCCTCTCTCACGTAAGATGCTGAGGCCTTGAGAGGAAGAGCCAACAAAATAATCAAGAAAGACATACATACCGACATGCATCTCCATCTCAAATTCGTCTTGAGTTCGGGCTCCGGAAACAGAATGTAGGCAGCCTGGGTGCTTATTTGAAATTTTGTTCTACGCTAAAATATAATTCCAGACCCACCTTAAGTAGTTTTGTGTGGAAGGCCATAAGTGACTCAAGAAACTCCCAGGCTCATGATTAACTAAACCTTACTCTAACCACTTTTAAGGCAGGGTAACTCTGGTCCTTATCCTTTCACAACCAGCTTTTCATAGAGCCATAAATTCAACTGGGAAAAATATCTCATCCCTCAATGATAAAGTTGTGCTGTCCCAGAGATGTCATGCTTAGATGATAATAGGCCCATACGGCCTCCTGAAAACCCCAATCATACTTAGGGAAACTGTTCAGGTTAAAGGCCAAGCTCAAACTGCTGAATCTCTGATGAGGCTAACTCTGAACCCGCTTTAATTTCCCCCTTCTGGAGGAGATCTTCCACTGAGATTACATACCAGTTTTGTAACGACTCAAAGGAAGACATTTGCCACATAGTCTGCACTTATCCAGCTCTAATGATGGAATGAAAAGGTCTGTTGTGACAGTACTTTATCAGGAATGGAATGCGCACGTGTCAGCAAGCAATCATAGCCTGTCTTCAAGGAGAGGACGCAACGTTCTGTGGAAAATTCCTTACGTTTATTCAATTCAATAAAAAAAAAAATCTTTATTCGGTTACAGGTATATCCATAAAAGCACAAGTCACATAACAGCATAATAGAACTCAGATCTTATTAATCATAAAAACAATAAGATAAAATCAGATCATATTCAAACAACTTAGAAAGATGATCTACCAATTAGAGTCCTCTTGGTTTGTGCTTATTTATGATCATAGTGCGGAGTTAAAAAGCCAGATTTATAAAAAGTATCAAGATATTTTGCACTAATCATAATTATAATATAAATATAAAGTCAATAAAAACAACCATCATAAAGTGCACATTGTTTTACAAGCATGGACTGCAACTTTCAAGAAGGAGCATACATGAAAGAATAATTCGTCCTCTTCCTGTTTCAGGATTTTCCGTGTATGCTACTTCAAGATGGACAGGTTGTTTTTTTTAAAGAAAGGTATCAAGAGTCATTTTGCATATTTAGAGTAAAATTTACAGAAAAATAAAAAATGGAGCATCGTTTGCCCGCTCCATCTATCACAATGACATGGCATTTGATCTAAATTGGCATTATACCCCAAAGGAAAACAGAGCAGAAATGTTGCTGTACCAGCCCTTAGATGAAAAAGAAGTCCTCTCTCCCAGTGACCCATCGGTTTTAAAAGGTAACTAGATGGCATATGGGAGACATCCTCAATGGTCATATATCTAACAACAGTCAGCTTCTGAACCTCCCTTTCGTATCTTATTTTTCTATAATATGCATACAGTGCTTCCCGAAGAACCTTTTTATTCATGCCATCTAAGTCAGTAGGATTTAAAAAGACTTGCTCATGGTTCATGCTACTCAGACTCTCCTTCACTGCGGCAAGCCACGGTATTACCCTCCCCTTCTCAAACTTGAGACAATCTAAGATTATTGTTGAAATAACTCCAAGCTGTGCCTGTCAGCGTGGAATAGTCACAACAATGCTGCAGGCTATTAGCTGTGCCTGTCAGCGATGACACTGAAGAAAAAACGTATAATTGAGAAGACTGCCGGCAAGCTGTGCCTGTCAGTGTGTTGTAAGCACTTACTTGGAGGTCATGAAGCAAATAGAAGAATTTGCCCTGGGTATGCAGGATGGTGATCCCATCCTCGTCGCCAAAAATGTTAAAATAACTCCAAGAAGCAAGGAGATAAGAGTGGAACGTGAGTTTATTTCTCAATACAGTTCCTCAACTGCCAAGCCTAACACTCATCAGTCCAGAAGTGCCAACATTGTAAGGTTCACTCCTGCTACATTCCAGGGCGAGACCATAGGCTATTGGTAGAGGGGTGGAACATACCAAGAGGGGAGACTGAAGATTGCAGAGGAAGAAAGATAAGGATCTAAAGAAAAGAAACAGAGGTATAGGGAAAGATTATAACAATTATCTCTTTGGTAAGGGCCGCAGCCGGATTTTTCCAGATCGCTATCCAGAATAGGGCAGGTCGAGCCTTTATATAATCTTCAATGTTAAACAATATCAATTCATTGTGGCAAACATATTGTGATGAGGAGATCGGACCTCCCAGGAGTTTACGACAGAATCTATTTTCTTCGCACTGAATGCTACTACTCTTTGTGAAGCCCCAGACCTCTGCACCATATGTTGCTGTTGGGATACACTGAGATTTATACATTTTTGTGATAGCTAAAACTACCCCTGTCCTTTTTGGTTGAGGGAGACCAAGAATTGAAGTAATGGCCTTAGAAAACGTATAACTACTGTGCGCCACGTGGTCAACCCATGAGCCGTTAGCAGCAAAAACCAGCCCCAGATAGGGAAAAGTGCAAGTGCGTTTAAAACTTTGATTATCTATTGTAATAACATTTTTAAAATACTTTTTTGGCCCACAAGCCATTATAAAAGATTTATTAAAAATGGTATATAAATCTAAACTGGCCATACAATCTACAAAACCCCTCACTAAAATACGTAAAGCATTGAGTGTGCGGCCCAAGTTCATTACATTGTAGACTCAAAACTAACGAAGTCAGAATTATAAAGGAGCTATTTCTTACCACAATTTGACACTGTCTGCAAATTGATTGAGACACTAATATACTAGACATTGTGCTAGGATTGAGATACCCTTGTTGCCAACATCTTCTTGCAGGGCTTTTAGCATCTACGAGTAAGCAGTATACACTTCCTGTTGTCCTTAGTATTAACTTTAGAGACCCTGTTATGACCTGTTGTCTTTCCCTTTTGACTCAGTATTCCCTGTATGATGAATTAAAGCCAAGTCAAAGCACTAAGGGGCATATTTACAACGAGGCGATAAAAAATTATCGCCGCTTTAGCGGCCGTTTTCGGTCGAAAAGCGGCGATAATTTTATCGCTATATTAGCAAGGTCACGCTAACGCGTGAAACCTTGCTTTAGCGTGGGGATTTCTAACGCCCAGCTTTGCATCTCTAATGAGATGCAAAGTGGGCGTTCCTGACCCGACATGATAGGAGAAATGTCGCTAAGCGCCATTTCTCCTATCATCAAGCCCCACGCTATGAAGCATAGCGTCAGGAAAAGTAACGATAACACCTGTTATCGCTACTTTCCTATCACCTGCTTCAGGACTGACATAGCCATGATATCCGATGGAAGGAGGATATCATGGCTAAGTTTGTGACTCCCTATCAACAAGCTAACGTGAGATTATCGCTGGGTTTCCAGCGATAATCTCACGTTAGCAAGTTAGCGCTAGGATTTTTATCGCTATTGAGATAAGCGTTGCTAATAGTACGCTATCTCAGCGATAAAAATCGGCGCTAGCCGGCGATAATTATCCGAGCACTAAGTGCGCTCAGTGATAATTATCGCCAGTTGTTGTTGACATGCCCCCAAGCACTTTTTTCCGAGTATTTGCACCACCAAAGCTAATATTGTTTTTACCCTGCTGTCTTCCTCTTCTGGTCCAATATTTTCTATATGATGCACCAAGCCAAAGAAACAAGCACATTTCCCCGAGTATTTACATTCGTAAAGCTATCATGTTTTATGATTTATACAGTTCTTTTCTTTTAATCTGGTATTGGTGCTTAGGAGTGTCAAAACGTTTATAACTAATGAAGTAAGATTGCATAGAGATACGCCAAACACAGGATTTTACTTAATGATGTTTTAAGTTATGATTTTTAACAATTATACGTTTTGATTAACTGAACAATAAAGATTATTGATTAATTGATCTCTGACTTTTTTACCAAATACTGTAGAGGCCACCAAGAGTAAAACTAACACTCCAAGGAGCATATTGTCAAGAAACGGCGTTATCATTATCGCTGCTTTAGCGGCAGAAAACTGCCGCTAAAGCGGCGATAATGGGCTTGATAATATGCTCTTGAGAATTCCCATAGAAGCCCATGTTCTGGTGTCAACATGGGCTTCTATCGGAATTCTCCAGGGCATATTATCAAGCCCATTATCGCTGCTTTAGCGGCAGTTTTCTGCCGCTAAAGCGGCGATAACTGTAACGCCGTGCTTTTAAAGAAACAAACAAGGAAGAAAGAAATAGCTTGCCTTTATTGGCTGGTGAGGAAACCATCACTGGTTCAAGGTATGCCCCACAAGGCCACCTTAAAATCCGGATATTTCATTCCGCACCACTGAAAGAATTTATTTGATGTCTAGAGAGCTGCCAGGAAAGCAGTAGAACCACGACAAAGATATCCATTTTTTGGATAAAAATGCATCCGATGAGACTTTTATTTCTTTGGCAGATATTAATTAAAGTTTTATGCCTCTGGAGTGCATGGACGTTTGCTTTTAGTTTATGTGGGTGTTTTCAGCTAGGTAACAATATTGAATATTGAAAATACTTTTATTTTGCACAATGTTGATAGTATATTAATGTGTATGTTGCTAAATACCATGTAAAAATAGAACAGTTTTGAAATGTTTTAAATGTTGTTTACAATGTGATTTTACTCTAGAGCTGTGCCTATAATTATTGTGGTGACACCACGAAAAAGCAGTATGCTTGACTTGCAACTTGTAATATACTTCTAAACTTGTGTGGGCCCAAAGGGAGGTATTGTGTTTTTAGGTTTCAAGGGTGGCTGGTGCAACATACATTAAATGCTCCTCCAGTGCAGAGTGTACAGGGTACAGTTACAATGTAACCTGAACTTTGGAATCTTTCTTTACTGTGTACCCTCTTCCGTGTTGGTTGTGATGCCCTTAGAAAGTGTCACCAAATATATTTCCATCCGCCCTTCTTGTATGTAGGTTTGTAAATTTGTGTGCAGTGTTTAACACCAAGTGCAGTAAAATACTGTTGATTTTATAATAAAAAAACACTGAACAGTCTGTGATTTATAAAGCCCACAACACATTCCCTGAATCAGGTTTAGACTATGGTGCCTCGTTGCCCTGACATTCAAGTGCTAAAAAGGACTACTTGTTTCCTAGTTAAGTACTTCATAGTATGCGGTCCAGAGCACCTCAGTGGCAAATGACGCTAATTTAGGGGTGGAGTATGCCATGCCTTCTCTATGACTATCTGCCCCAGATTCCTGACATTGGTTTTCAGTACTGGCCCATTGGTTTTCAGTTACAGGACACACTGATAACCTTTAATAAGTTCAGTTCTTTGCACCTGCACATAAAAACACAAATGTCAGAGCTGAAGGGTTCAAAGGTTTGGTTGAGAGAATAGGAAAGAGAAAACACCATGCACTTTATTTAAGAGGTTAGGAGAAGGCTGAGTGGTTTCTAGACTTCACTTTTGGAATAATGTGAGAGCAGGGAGGGCCCTCCTAGAAATGTTTCCATTGGAGGAATCCTAAGCCATGTTGTCCTTTGAACCCCAACACTACCTGCAGAAATTGATTAAGACCTAGGGCACAGCAATTCTCTTTATTTTTCTTTACATCTCCAAACTGAATATGTTTATTCCTCCAAAAATACTTTCGGCTTTTTGAATATCAAACAATCAGTTGTTTCTTCCAATCGAAGTTGGTGGCAGGATCTTTGAAATCAATGCAATGTTTTAGTGTAATCTTCTTGATTCACGCTCAGATTCAAGTAAAGTATGCACATGTCCCTTATCTACTGGTTCCTTCACATTACAAATGATTGATTGATTGGTGTCATCCATGAACTCAACCCGAACCTGGGCGCACTGGCACTGGGAGCCGGTTTTCGAAGGACTTTGGTAACCCAGGCTGATTTGTTAGGTTGCATGTGACTGGCTTCCATTATTGTGGTTGGAGGCAGAGAACGGGCACATCAATTATCTAAGAAGTTGCCCACCCCTTCTAAGGAAGGGAAACCCACCCACAGATTAAAACCACCTAGCACCAACAGCTTAGGCGAATTTAAAATAATGGAAACAACGGGGAGTGACATGTCAGTGAATTTATTAGCAAATTGTCAGCCAACCCTGGGTCAATTGTGTGTGGCCAGAAAGGAGATAAAGACACCCTAATAGTCAAAAGCTCAGCTGAAGTGAATTCATCTGCTGGATCCCATTGAAGCAAAAGTCTCTAAAAACAACTGCAAACCCACCATCTGTCCTTTTCATACAATCTAATCTAATGGTCTCCAACCTGATGGGATTGCTAAACCTAACTAACGTTATTTAAGACCATTCCTGAAGGTATCTGTTAAAAAAAAATCAATTTTGTTACTCAGAATGAGAGCTGACACCTTTATAGGAAGTTTAAGTAATGATGTTATATTTAGTAGGGTGTACCGAATGTTTGTAGGAAGTGATTTACCACCCAATATCCTCACATAAACATTGACTACTTGCTTTTCCTTGTCTAGTGCAGTGGTCTTCTCTATCAGTTTACCAGTGGGCAGGGGATTAAGGGATAATAACTCTGCTGTAAAATTGGTACTGCATTCTCTTTACGTGTACAAATGGACAGCATGGCTGATGCTGGACAGTAAGTAGTCACTGGCAGGTCCACATGGACTTGCCTTCGGTGCTCCAGCAGTGCTCCCGCTGAATGCGTCTCCTGCCAGAATGTGGGCAAGCACAATTGAAATACTGCGGGCTACTGGCCTAACACGTACTCAATCTGCCCCCTAGAATTACAAAAACATGTACTCCATTGGCTAGGGAGTGCCCAGGAGTCACCCCCACCCCATGGCTGCGGCCAGGCATGAATGTGGTATTCCCAGGCACCAATCTTAGAACACTTACTGGACCTATGGAAGATTAGAAGAGGAGTGGACATGCTGCCTATGACCCAAGAGGAGCACTTAAGGACTGGACCTGCTCCTTCTTGTACCCTGGACAATGAAGTGGGCTCCAAAACTAAAGTGAATGACCTCCTATGTGGCTACAGAGACACAATAAGCTACAAGAGGCCTGTTCACTGAAGTGCCCAACTGACCAGTGACAACTCGACCTGGACTGGACTTTGCCGTTGGGATCTGCTTGATACCCTAGGAGCTCAAAAGTTTGGAAACTTTTGAAATGTTTTCCTCCAGGGCTCCAGCGGAAGTCACAGGAAAAAGTATCTGACCGGCAGTTTCATAGCGTTGGAATGAATTTCTGCTTCACCCCACTCAAGGCTCCTAGCACCACTCAAAAAAATTACTAAGCCCAATTCTGCCTTAGGATTTAGAAAACACCAAAGCTTCAAAGCTCTGGCAGGACTAACCTGCTTCAAGAATCTGGTCTTCCGTTCAACAGCCGCAGATAGAATTTCAGAAGAAGCCACCTCAATGAGGATTTCCCTTCTCAAAAGTCACCAAGTCCCTTTCTGAGGTGGGACTTAGAAGACATTGCACCACTTTTCTTCAAAAGAGAGACAAAATCTTTACAGAAATGGGACCTTCCATCTTTTTAAAACTTTTAACTTCTGGACTTTTATCCAAGATCAATCCACTTGGTGTATCCTGTAAAAAATCAT
Organism: Triturus cristatus; assembly: GCF_964204655.1. Lineage (NCBI taxonomy): Eukaryota > Metazoa > Chordata > Amphibia > Caudata > Salamandridae > Triturus > Triturus cristatus. Next base: position 804,939,843 of record NC_140589.1, on the reverse strand, counting down.
ACCTAGGTCCTAGTCTACCCCTTCCACAGGCTATCCCGGGTGCTTTGTGCTTTCTGGTACTAGTTCTTTTATTGTTGGGTGTTTTGACTGTATTACTATTTTGGTGCTGCATAAATACTTTGCACGTTGCCCTATGAATAGCCTGTTTGCTCTGTGCGATAGATAGCAGGGGTTTAAGTTTAGGTTAATTTAATGAATTTTAGGCTTCCCTATGACAAGACATGTTATTATTCCCCTAGGTGACCAGTTTCCCACCCCAAATAATAATCTATTTTCTTTCAGAAGCCATGTTAAAAAAAGATCCACACAGCACATACATGTTAAAACTTCCCCTCATAAATTTCCACAGTTTAAAATCATGCTCAAAAACTTTAAAATGCAATAAAAAAGAATAAAAACGGAACTTGGGCAAAAAAAGTGCAAAAAGCCAATCCAAGCAAGCATTTCAGCATTATTCTGTGATCTGTGTACCCCTTTCAGTTAATGGTATAGTAATGATCTAAACATGTTTGTGTTGTCATTGCATTCTGAAGGAATTGTACACATATAAAGAATATTTTCAAAAGCAACATACATAAAACCAGCAGAGCTCCTGTGTTTGAGGTCATCACCTACTAAGAAGTGGTGGACATTTTCATCCTATCATTTCATTACCTTTTTTACAAAAACACTGTGATAACCTACTCTATTCTGATCTGCAGGCTTCATTTTCCTTATGCTTGATACTAATGCTCTGCCTAATGACTCCTCTAAGACACTAATGTCATTGGTGTGAAGATCTGGGTTTACTATATGATATGATTGTGGGGCCTTATCATGGAGAACATTCGAAGATACCATATTTGGTCCCGTCAGTATTGTTTACTCAACCATAGCTCTACTCTGCATAGCTGTGGCTGGGAGCAGTGAGGATTTGTAAAGGAACTAAGGAGCTGATTTACTAGTTTCACACAGCACAGTGCAGCAGCTGCAAATGCTGTGCTCCGTGAGAAAGCAGAAGAGCTTCATATTTACAGAAATATGGCATTCTCCTCCCCTATCCCTAGTACTGGTGCAGAATTATGCTGCTGTGCGCCAGGGGCACACTTATGCACTATAGTGTAGGGTGTCTCTGTGAATCTAGCATAGGTTTTTGTACTCAAAGGGAACCCTTCTAGTACAAAATACCATGCTTAGACTAACTTGAAGCCTTTTCCAACTTTGTACGAGTGCTGTACAGTGCAGCACACATACAAAGTTGGAAAAGAAAGCAGTAATTAAAGCATTTCTCCTTTATTGCTAGGGGTGGGCGGAATTTCCGAAATTCCCTTTCGCAAATTATCGCGAAAATGTTAAAAATCTCCGCAAACACGTGGAAATATCGCGAAGATGCAGAAGTTTTTTTCCCGCCCGTTCGTGGTATTTTCTGCGTGGTCACAGCTCGCCAACTTACCCATGCGGTTGCTCGCGGGCGCGGCCATCTTGTTTTCACTTGTCTCGCGGTGCATGATCACGAGAAGAAAGACGTGATCGCGCGACGAATGACGTTACTGCGGGCGCGAACTGTCGCGAGACAGCGCAAATGGCTATCAACAATCCAACATCTCGTGGAGAACGCGACCGGATCGGGAAAACTTGTCGGCGAACGCGGGGATTCAGGTAAGGCGATCGCGCGCACGCGAGAATGTATTATTTTACAGCGCGAGCAAGCAAAAAATTTCCGGTAAAATGCGGATTGCAGAAATTTTGACATTTTCGCGATCTCTGCGGAACACGAAAATGTCAAATTATCGCAATTTCCGCGAGCGGAACAGAATTTTAGCCCAGGCCTATTTATAGCACCTATTTTAAATGGGCGCTATTTTCTACACCCTGTCTACTTTTCGAAGTAATACCGTTTAGCATTAGAAAGCTTAGGTGGTTACATGGGAACACCTATGCACCACCCATGGAACGCCCCTTGGCACTAATTAATGCAAAGCAGCAATTTGAGCGGCTTTGCGCCACTTTGAAGTGTTTTCCAGTGCTAAACAAGTTTAGCACTGGAAAGTAAATTAGTAAAAAAATATTTTGCGTCACTTTGTTTCACGCAAACGCAGCATGACATCGTAGTAAATAGACCTTTACTTGTGAATCACTCAGCAGCACCAAACAACGAAATAAGAAAATCACACAACAATAAAAAAACACAAAAACAATTTATAGACATAGAACGTTTTTAATGAATTTTTAGGGACCTTGATCATTAAAACCCACCAGAGGGTTCTGGAGATACAGATTTTAGATGCAACCGCTAACAAGCATTGGTCAACAAAAAGTTTATAAACTTTTCAAAAATCTTTTAAGTTAGTGTGGGTACTCCTGCCCAAGTTAGGCAACCAAATCCAACAGGGACGAGGTGCAGGGGGCCAGTAGGGAAGCTTTGGACAGTTACATTGCCACCAGAGTGTTATTAGAGCAGGTTTCATACTCTATAGCACGAACGCCATTGAAGTCAACGGAGTGGTCCTGATGCTGAGGGATGCAGAACAAAATGCTCAAAAGAATACTCCACTTGAGGAACGGTTTACAGGGGTGTCACAGCGGTGGTCCCACAGACCATGGAGTGCAGGATACTTTGAAGTCCTCTACATTGCAGTAATCAGACAGCTGATGCTGCACTACTGGTCCCGTACCACCACAGTTGGATGCAGACTCTTTGGTGGGGGCTGGTGTCCTGTAAGTGAGATAAAATGCAGACTCTGATAGCATTCCCGGGTTCAGCAGACTCAGGTGCAAGATTTGACTATGTTGGATTGTCTCTCTTTCAACCCCGACAACTGGTAGCGGCAAAACTTGTCCGTTTGGGCTCTTTTAGCTCTTGTTGTCCTGTTGCTGGTTCCAGGAGATTAGCAGACTGATCCTCAGAGTCACTGCTTTTGGTAGAAGTGGGAAGTTGACTTTGACCCTTGTTAGGAGCCGCTGTTACAGTCCCAGTCTCGCTAGCCCAAAAGTGCAGCAGGTGCAGTCTTCATGACTGTGCAGCCTCTCTTTCTGCAGGTATAAGGCAGCAGGGCAGTCCATTATTGGTCTACTTCTCATCTTCAGTGTAAACTGAGGGGCAGGGTGACAGGGGTATCCCAATTACCTCAGGAAAGTGCCCTAAGTAGACCACATGATCCAATGGGTTACTGGGCCCCCTCCTGGCACGACCCTTCTTCGGTGGTCGGGAGCAGAGTTACCAACCCTAGAGATGTGGCTACCAGTGGGCTACATGGCAACGGTAAATCTGGTTTGGGCAACTGATTCCCTTCCTTGGCTCTGTCTCCTAATTGTCTGCAGGAACAAAAGGCATTCTGCTCAGAGATGTAGTCACAGGCGACCTTTCAAAAGCAGCTTCACCTTTGAAGCCTGTCTTTTGGGCTAACACCCTGAGTGGCCATTCTGGCAGAGGATGTAACACTTTGTTCTGCAGCAACTGCCTTTGTTCCAGGACTTGGGAGTCCCACAAACATCTCCCCAGGTGGCCTGGAACCCGTCTATGTGTCATGGCCTTTGTGAGGCCACTGTACTAGCTGGAGTGCAGAGTACCAGCTTTCTAAAAGTTGTTTAACTTAAATGGTGACTATAAATCTGCCCTGGGCATCAGGTTGGATTTAATGACACAATTAATTTGATGCCTTACTTGACCTTGTTAAGCAGTCCCATTCAGAAGTTAGCCGGACTGGGGTGTCAGTCAGAAACCCAGTGGTAGTCAATGGTGCTCCTAACCATTCCACAGCAAAATGGAAATTTTGAAGTGTGGCTGCAAAGATATATTGGAAATCATACATATATAGCCCCCTGACATAGGGTTCCATAGCCCTTCCTTAGTTGAGACTTACATATATCCTTAAAGGAAGTGGTGACTTTGCCGTTAGGTGTAATGACAAAGTCGAACTGGCAGTGTAAAACACTGCCCGTTCAGTCTGCAGTGGCAGGCTGGGGTCCCTTTTTTCCCTGTCACATGCAGGGTGGCGGAAACTGTGCTGTAGCCCTGAGTAAACATTCTGCCTTACATGCCCTTGGTATCCTGGGTACCATATACTAAGGACTTATAAGTAAGTCAGTACTTGCAAATTGGGTTTGGCTAATTTAACATAGCTTTGGTATGGAGTTAAAACATTGGCACTGAGGTCTGGTTAGCAGGCCTCAGTGCACTCAGAGTCATAAAAATAAGCAGCATCAGTCCAAAAATGTTGGGGTGAACATGCAAAAAGAGGTATTTCCTTGCAGGTGGTTACCAGGGGAAACATATTTTTGACAATATCACTACAATATGTATTCCCTCACTGTACAACTCCTAAATCAGGCATAAGTCTAGAGTGCCTGGAATCAAGTGAGCTACTCAAAATATGAAAGACAGCATCTAGAAAGCTGGGTTGGAGCAATGGTAAAAAAGCTATGTCTGTCCAGAGGCATGACATCAGGGCAGTCCAAACCCATGAGTGTCTTTGATGAGTGGCACCACCTGTCCTCATGTACAAGAGTATTAGTGTCGTTTATCTGAGTCTATGAAAGCAAGATGGCGTTCTTCAGGAGAAATAGAAGCAATGTTAGCACATGTACAAATTCAGATGGCACATTGGGTAAGGGCTTTCATAGTAAACCGTCAGAAACCAGGGCACGGTCAACACTGAGATACTTATAACCAGTGACTTATCAAATTCCTGGCAGACAATTTTCATAGGTTTAGAACAGTCAACGTGCAAACTGAAAACTGATGGATTTTAAAGGTAGGTCCATGTTCTCTGGCCATTCAGCCAAACCAGTGGCGGAACGAAGTTTGAGTGGGCCCCCCTGCAAAGTACATATAGGAGCCCTCCACTGGAGTCAGCCCAGAACTCGCAGGCCAGGACACTGTGCTGATGGGGCTCCCTGGAGTTCGCCCCCCCACGCACCGCATGAGCCTGCGGGGTCCTAGGTTACGCCATTGAGCCAAACCCTTTTCTACAATTTCTAAACAAAAATCTCTTTGAGAACATCATTCATATGGCACAACAAATAAAATATGTTTGCTCACATTTTTCCGGTTCTCCCTTATGAATGTTTGAAAAAGTGAAAAGGCTCTTACCGACTTTTGACCCCTCATCCTTTCAGTCAAAATATGTATTTTTCCATGCACGAGTGCACACGCCGGAATTGTACTTTTGCCGAATTCAGGTCAAACTTTCTAGCCACCCTCCTTTTTTTGGCACTGTGAGAAATTGGCAGAGTGGGCAATTTCATAGTGCTTGTTACTTTTATTTTACCCTTGAATCGGAACCTTGAACTTTCACAAGCACATAAAACGGAATCAATCAATGTTTTGATGACAAATAAGTAAAATAATTCTGAGCCTTCCACCAGTGCTGCGTTTGAAAAAATATAATGTATTAAAATTGTGCAGCTGTAATAAGAGTGAAGCTGAAGTGAAATTTATAACAACTCTAAATTTCTCTAACAAGCCATTTATACTTTGACTTTTGGAAGGCTGCTGCAAATGAAATGGCACATGTTTTATACAATATTCTGTATTGAAGAACAGCATGGGAAAAAGCAAATCGAAATTCTCCACGATGAATGTTCATTAAATTGAGCTTCTTCAATTACAGTAACTATGTGTAAAACCCAAGTCTGTGAAATTGCAGCACAGAGCAGAAGATCACATGCAACAAAATTCGACCTTGGACTGCTGTATTTGATGCTCTTTCTCAACCGTGGCAAACACACTTACTAATAGTTTTGCATTGGCGGTCAAGAGTAAAACAGAGTCACTTCACTTAAATGAAATTAAGTCACGTGTACAACTCAAGCAAAGGTAATTCTCAACATGCTCAGTACCACTAGAATAAAAATAAATCAATAGGTAAGTTCTGAAAAATTAGTAAAGGGCAAACGTGTTTTCACAAAACATTTTGAAGACATGGAGCCACAATTTTTTGTTTGTTTGGACTAGTTATACCTATTGCAAAACCTATTTTTTTCAGCTTGTAACATACATTTCAAGAAGTATTCAAAGTAATAAATACAATGATGCGATCTCTTTGAGATCCATGCAGTCTAAATCTGCCAGGATCCAATTGATAAAACACAAAGGTTATAAGTGGAATGCTTGCAAAAGTCTCAACCACAGCCAATCGCTCAGGCCGCAATATAATTAATCGCTTTTGCCATTTTGCGACTATGCCATTTCAGACAGTGACCAGCCATATATCTTTAATGGGAAGAGTCCTAAACATGCATTGTTTTTTTGTGTTCCCATTCAGTGGGGATTTGGCTTAGAAGTTCAGAGTGGACTGTTCCTACTGGGTCGTGACCAAGTCTGATTTGCATATGATTGGTCTCTGAAGTGTCATAGCGGAGCAAAAAACAACATACTGGGATGTAGTCCTGAGATAGTCAGTGACAGAGACTTTTTCAAGCATTGCAGCCATCACCTTTGTGTTTGCCAATGGATCTGATTGATGCATGAGGCTGCTTATAAACTAAATTACACATACATGTTCCAGGGTGAGTTGCAATTGGGAACCCTCAACTGATTTTCAGCAACGGGTACAAAAATGATTTTTCGTGAATGATGTATATACCATAAAAAAAGTAACAATACATAAATATCACTACCAAATGGACAAAAGGAGCAAAGAGGTAGCGAAACAATAGCCCAAGAGAAAGTGAAGCAAAATAATACATTTTTGACTGCAAGAGGCTTGAAGAAAAAGTGAAACACCCCTCTTTTATTTTAGAGAGGCTCAAAAGACCTCTTCTGAAAACACTATGGGCCCAGTGGTGTAGAGATGTTTGATCTGCCCTAGTTCAAACGTAGAAAATTGGCCCTTCTTCCCTTTTAAGGTAAGAAAAAGAAATCAGAATCTGGTTGAGTCGCCCCCATATTTCGCCAGGCGCCAAGTTCCACTAACAGTGGCCTACCAATAAAGCTACATCCCAGTGCGTCAAATTTACAAAGGCATTATGCTCAGAACAAAGATTTTGAGCAAATGGTAGGATTTACAACTGGTAGATATTCATAACTGTTGACCAAGCAACCGTAAATTAAATCAATCATGCATTGTATTGCCCCAAAGCATTTTTAATACTATGCAGGAGTAATACCTACACCAGAAGTGGGTAGAGGGGTAGTTCATGGCATGCACATCCCTGGAAGTTTGAAAACACTAGGGATGGGCATCACTTGAGTAATTTGCTGGCATATAATTGATATTACAGCAAAATCATGCAATATTTAGCAGAATTATGCACAAAGGATAACCCAGCATTTAGCTCTATTTTCTCAGAGCAAAATGCACCTTTAATTCCAAAACGGACCCAAGGATGCATTTTGTGCTATGAAAATAGCACTGAATGCTACAGCTTGTCAATGGGAATGCCACCGATAGGCCATCTGTGGCGGTCCAACCGATATCCAGGATAGCGGTCCGACCACTGCATTACAATGCGGTTGGTTAGACAGCAGCAGTTGGAGGGGCAGACCGACCCCTCATACAGGCTCATGATCCCACCTGTGTGGCGATCGGACCATATTCCCTACAATGAAGGCGGTGCCTGTGTAGGCACTGCCATAGGGATTACGATGTTCATTTTGCACAGCCTTTTCATGGCGGTCCCACTGCCATGGTAAGGCTGTCATGTCAGAAAGGTACTTTTGGGGCGCCTAGCAGGGCCTCAGTCCCCCGTAGGCCTCTGCAATGTGGCCCGGCAGGCACATGTGGTGACCCCCAACATCCATGCACCTTGTGCCACGCACCTGATGGTGCCTGCCACATGGTGCATGGATGTTTAAAAACATCCCTTTTTCTATTGCGGCTTGTGCTGTGGCCCTTTTCGGTTCCGCAGCACAAGCCCCAATAGAAAATCTGAAGTTTCCGACCGTTTACATGGTAGTCGCATCCTAATCTGGCATCTTGGACCTTCGACTACTTGTCGGGAGGTCCTACTCTCGCTGCGATGGTGGTCAGGCGCTCATCCATTGTAATAAGTCCCTAAGTTCGTTGTTCTGTGTTCCTGCTGTAGGATTTTTGTTTCAAAATACTCATAACTGAGTGAATGGGCGTAATTGCATAATTGTCAGTAATTTCGTGTCAAAAGACTAAAAGAAAATTACCAAAATTACTCCAATTACTACAGCATAAATACCATTTGACCCATGCGGAGTACACACCAACAAAAACATACGTTTCTAGCCATTCACAGACTTGTGTTGTAATCTTTCCATGGTGGTAATGGCTGTAGATTTACTCCAGACAAAGATTGGTTTAAATCTCTTTTCAGAGTGGGAAGAGGAACAGAACACCTCCAAGCCTCCTTGAAGTCTAGGTGAAGGGAATTCTTCATGGGGTCATTATTTTCCTCACGGGAAACAAATTTTGAAAAAACTTGTGGAATTGCACAAGTTGCTTGCATTGTTTCCCACGAATAATTAAGCATTGTTCTTACACCAGCACCCATGACTAAAAAAGAGTTCACAAAGCCTTTGCAGGACTATGCCTGGAAAGCTGTGACACGTACCGCCGTTCACATGAACCCTTAAAAAGATTTGTGAATACCAAAAAACCTAATGCAATGTCCATGCTAGAGCAAAAACTCTGTTATACGATTTTTCTGTGGATAAGACCCTGTATCTTTCAACAGTACGGCCCACATTTACCAAGTCTTTGCAAAGCCCTTGCGTCATTCAAGGTGGCGCAGGGCAACACAAAGGCTTACAAAGCCGTGCGAGGCCTGATTTGGTTGCCTTGCATGGCTTTGAGGCAACACATCAGCTTGCGCTAGGTAATGCTATATTTCTGAGAGGTAGGCTTCCCATTTGAGGAGCATGGGTGTTCCTGTGCAGCCACCCATGGATTTCAGGCAATTCCTGATTTCCTAATGTTTGAAAAGCTAGAATTGCGTGAAATCTGTATATCTAGCCACAGAGAGGTGTAATGAGGAGAAATAAATATATTTCTCCTTGTTGCTTAGACTTTGTATGTGTACTGCATTCTGTATCACACATAGAAAGAGCAATATACCTCTTTGGATTGTTTTTGCCCAGGAAGATATCCCTTCCTGTAAAAAAACAATCTTGCCCGTAACACAAGCACCCTTGCACCATGATGCAAGGGTGCCTGCGTTGATGGCGGTGCTTAATTTGCCAGCACTTAATTGGTTTCCAGTGCTCCCACTGGCACCTAATTGTCAAAACCATACTAAGAACAGCCTACCACATGGTGGCGCTGCTCATCTAATGTAGAAATGAGCAGAACAATGGTTGTTTAGGAATACAATATACATTAATATTGTTAATATCTGCCTCCCCAGTCATTCCTCTAACTTTGGGGACTTGGAATAATCGGAACTGTCGCATTTACATGCAAGAGAGATGGTTAGCAGTTGTTTTGGCAGCGATGCCAAGGGCGATGGGTGGTGCAAGCTGCAGTGGCCTTCTGGTCAGAGCCCTGGCACTTAATATTTTACAAATTAAGCACTGGTTGATGCTAGGCAGGCTCGAGTGATTTAGGAGAGATCTGAAGAGCATCATATCTAAGTGGATATGGCGCTTTTTAGCTCTCTTCCGTTCACACAATGCAGCGCAGCAACATTGCTTATTGCCCTGTGTTGCATGAACGTTTGATATATATGGCCCTAGGTCTCACCATGCGCATATATTTCGCCCCTTGGGCTCCCACCAATTTCCACCACTCCGTTGCTGGATAGCTAAGTCTGAGCTCTACAACTACTCCTACATACATATATAAATAGACATATATTTGCCTGACAGCCTGTTAACATGTAAAAGTATGCAACATGTCATAGAATGTACAATCTGAAGAGAGTTTTAATAATTGGCAAATTGGTCGTGGCCAAGTACTAGGCAGGCTCCCCTATAAAAAAACACAAAATAAAAAAACCTGGAAGCAACGAATTGAAATAGGTCAATGATGAGTTGCATTGGTGCCCTTTAAAGTCAAAAACGAATTAACAGCTGATAGAGGAAGAAACAAACAGAACTGTTTCATGAATGTCAAATGTTGCTTTAATGTCGATGAACACCGTTTCGACACCGCCGGAAATGCTCAAGTGGTGGATTCTGTCTGATGCTAATGAACATGTTCTTGAGCTTTACATGGCAGCATGTAAGGACAATCATTCCGAGGAGAGGCGGCATGCTCTGCATATCTTTGCATCTTTTATGAAACGATACGACTGATTAACATGATTTCTACATAACTGGATCACACTACTTTTGATAAATGATATTCCCTGACAAAAATGGTAAATACATTTTCTTCAAGTTCTTCTTGTCTCCTTTAATATTACCTTGAAGTGGCTTATCCACTGGCAACAAGTGTGACCTTGGATATCTAATTGGGTGGACGTTCTATATGCATATAGGAATGAGTTATGAATATGACTTATAATAAAAAATGTTGTGTTTCCTTTGGGTATATTTAGAACTAAGCCCTTGCCACAAGGGAACTAGAACGCTGTTCCTTCCAAAAACAAAGGTAGAACTGAATTAGGGATAGAAAGCTTGGATTGAAGAGGATACAAAATACAATAATGATGGTGAGCGAGCCCATTTTTTTGGTCATAAGGGGGATAAAGATTAAATGAGTCCTCAGCGCTCTAGATGCAGAATGAGAAGGATAATCGTACTTTTTCCTGGAAATGTAATCCAGACTCCATGAGAAAATCATGTGTAATCCTGCTTGAGATTTGCCCAGTCTGTGTTAGGGCACAGGCAAGATTTGGTTCTGGTCCCTTGTGACTTCCATGAAATGGTATGTTTTGACTTCCATGAAATGGTATGTTTTACCTGGAAACTAGATTGGTGACAAATTATGGACCCATGAAAGTTTAGCTAGCTTTAAATTAACTCCTTGAAAACCAAATCCTACCTAGTTGCCAGAGCACCTACAAAGTCATGGGTTTCTCGACGAAGCCCAATGTGGTTTCTGCCCTGAGACTAAATGTGGGGTCATGGACAGTGTTGATTCTGTCTTCACAATAGCTTATGGAAGTGACCTGGCCCTTCTGGTGCTTCTGGGTCACTCAGCAGCCTTCAACATAGTTGATCTTGATGTTCAGCTGGGATGTCTGAAGCAAGTATGGGGTGACTGGTACTCGGATTTGTTGTTTAATTTATTCCCCAGAAACCTTATCTTGTCCAACAAGGCCTTTCTATGCTAATCAAAGAAAACCGGGCTGTGTGGTGCCACAGGGTTTTTATCTATCTTTCGTATTGTTTAATGTTTATATCTGTACTCTCCTAGATTTTGTCAGGCGCATTGGTATTCCTTTCCAATCTGTCAATATGTTGTCAATACACAACGGTTGGTCAGAATTGATGGGGACAGCAGATGGCGTCAAACCCTGTCCGAATGCCTCCCACCAGTTCATGGATGAATTCTGGTTGCTCCGCTGCCTTTTGCCTAGGTTTGCACTATAGAAATGCTGTATACGTGCATATGTTTGCATTCAATGAAGCAAAAGTGGGAATTGTTTTTTGGTTTACGCAGAAGGCTTTCAAGGTACATTATTAATAGACAAGCTATCGTGAAAAACCCTTTGACACTGTAGGAGTTATAGGTAAACTCTGAGGTTCAGATACTGAAAAACGTATGTAACTTATAAGGATCGCTGTATTACAATCGTGTTCCACAATCCTCAAAAAAATATGCAAAACATATATAATAATTTTTTATTTCAGCTACAAAACCTTAAAACCATATGAACATCACAAAAATACAATATCTAATCAGACTTATCATACACAATATCTATCACAGTAGGTCAAGTGGGAACTGGCGTATGCTGGTCCAACATCGTTCAACCTAGATGGGCCCGAGCATGAAGTAGTAGGTCCCTTAAGGGCACTGGGTGGGAATTCTGAGCTGGTCTCTAGTGGGATAGCCTTATCACTCTTTACCCTCCCCTTTAAGTCAGCAACCTCCAATCTCAGAGAGACTACCTCGTCTCTCAGGGACTCAATAGTGGCTTTTAGAGCCTGCAACAAGCCAACATATGCTTTACTTTTATCGCCATGACCGGCTGACCCTCCCCCCGTTGCTCAAGTTCCCTCCACTGCGAGAACCAAAAATCTATCGTGGCATTCTACTTGGGTTACATGCACCTCTTTGGGGTGATCCCGTAGCTCACTATAAGGTGAGGGGGGAGTCTGGCTCAGGCTCAGAGCCAAAGAGCTTCCAGACCCTTTCCTACCCACCTTGTGGAGATTTTTAAAGATCAGGGTAATTTGTTTGTTGTTTTTTTTGCGGGGGAGAGCTCTGGAATTTGGGTGGGGCTTGTGGAAATTGCTTGTTGGGAGGAGGGCAGGGGTGTTTTCCGTGTGTGCTATTTCATGGCATTCAGTGCATAGGGACTCAATCCTATCCATCGCCTCATAGCAGACTGCACCGGTAGCCTTTTTTGGGGGCAAGACACGCCCTGCACTTTGTCCTGACCTTTGCTTTTGCCCATAGCTCAGCCGACCCTCCAAGTACTCCACTTATTACAGCTAGGGCAAGGGCAAAAATAGGCAAAGTGAGCTCTTCCGATATAGACTAGCCCAAAAGGGAACAGATCAAAAGACTCTCTAATTGACACTAAGGAAAACACAAACTTTCCATAAGTTCCACCAAAGTCAATTTCCTGTAGTTGTAACAGCTGAGGGAGTTAGAGAAGAGGAGTGAAAGCAAAGGCAGCCTCTAAGGCACCGAATAGCTTTGTTTAGTACTTTTCTTTCAAGAAGCTCTCCGGAACAGCAAGCAGGTGGAATGTAGTGAGCATCCACGGCCAAGGCGGGGGGGGGCGCCCCTCTCTTCCTTGCACAGACGGGCCTACCCTAGGCCTGGGCTTTGCTCCGGCGGTGCCAGTGCACATCCCACGCTGTGGGAGAGTGGCAGCGGTTTTTTAAAGCAGGGGTAGAATCCTCCCTGAAGTTTGATTAGCTGGGGGACCAAGTCCACCCCAGCACAGGCAAGAAGGCTGCAGCGACAGCGGTGTAGGCATCCCACTCAGCGGGGGAGTGGCAGCAATTTTAAAGTAGGGGGAGGCTCCTTCCTGAAGTTGGATCAGCTGGGGTACCACGTCTCACCCCAACACAGGCAAGCACAGGCAAGTAGGCTGCAGGGGCAGCGGTGATGGCTCTTACACTAGAGTGCCAGTTCTTTGATAACTCAGTTCTTAGTCTGAACTCATCAGTGTGACAAAGCTACACTCCTGGACAGAGGGCTCTGAACACGACAATTTTGGGCAACGTGACTTTTGGGTACAACCTGAGCCACTCCAAGCAAATGGTTTGGATACCAAGAGAGGCCCATGTCTTCAGTTATGTGGAGAAGAGCTACACATGGATTCTGGCAAATCTGTGGGCCCAGCACCTCATTGCAAATTCTTTGTACTGCCCCTCAGATCCCCTGTATAGCTGTACAGCTCCATACTGCCTCACAACTGCAACAAGGGATGTGAGGGATGAGCCTCACTGAAAACGCCATAACTTTTCTCAGGTAAACTGTGGCGTAGAGCAAAATGGTTGGCCCCTGTGCTGAATGTAAAGAGTGGCCCTTGAGTTTCCAACATCTCACAGATATTCATTGAATTTGGGCAAGATGGGACCCCCTTGAAGGTTAAACCACCCCCTGCAGGGTTGAGGGGGTCTCCTGCGCTGCAGGGACCTGTGTTACGCTCTGCTTGTAAAATATGTGCGATGCAGTAGTTTAAACTGTTTGTACCAAGCAGAATCTAACCATAATTTGAGCTTGATTATTTGAGGTTAAGGTTAAACAAGGTAAAAAGGACTCTAACTCTTCAGAAAGCTGTCTTGGCTTATGTTAGCTCTGTGGGAGATAAATCTGCATATAGATAGATCTGAATTGCTGCCTGTTATCTATGTGCGGGATGTGCAGGTGGAAGACAGAAGAGATTACGAATTATTTGAAAAAAACATCTTTATACAGGACATCCTAAAGCATCAATTAAAAGAGCTGCAGGAGAAACAAGGAAGTAATTCTGCATACACATATATTATTAATACTGCTGGATAACTTGCTCAGCATCCCAAATGGAAAAAAAACCTTAATTAGAATCTAAGCTGTACTAAAAGGCCAATTCAGGTCAATTTAGGCTAAATCAAACTTTTAATCGTTTTGTTCTCTTACTGAGGACAAACCGAGCATCAAAATGTGCAACAAGAGAGATTATCCAACACTTAATTATGTATGTAATTTCCTCCCACTATGTGGTATCTAAAATGTTTTAAGACAAAAAGAATTCATGCAGGATTATTTTATAATAATCAGCATTATTTAAAAGGTTCTCCTCAAATAATATATTATTAAACCATCGACACTATGAACGATTCTTTGAGTGAGGCAAGCAAATCGGCTTCTGTGAACCAAATCCACAAACCATGTTATTGAAAAAATAACCATTAATAAATAGTGTACCTTGTCCCTATTTAATATGTTTCCCCTGTTCTCATGTCTTTTCTTGCTCTTCTCAAACACATAGTAGCATTTCAAATGAATTGCTTTATAGAATCTTTCCCATTATTTACTGTTTCGTTCAATAATCTATACTGTAAATGTAATATAAAGAAAATGTATTGTGGCAAATGTTACTTTAAGTATTTAATATTTTCTTAGCGTTGTGTATTCCTCTTAATTTATTCTCAATTTTAGGTTAATTTATAATAATATGTAAACCTCTCTTCTGTCTTACTTTAAAAATAAAATTCAACTATTAAACTTAATAAAAATGCTGTCCTCCCTCAACCAACCGTGTAGAGAGTGTGTGGTGAAATTTGCAAATGTGCAGGGCGGGATGGCAGACGCCTCAGTCCATACGAATTATGCCGACAATTCTAGTAATACACCAATAAACAGAGCAACATTTTGATTCCAATATCCTGATGAAAAATTGTTTATAGAAACCTGATGAGCAGTGAAGATGGCAAAGGAGAGGACTAGTGAAGAGTGAGGAAGTTAAAGCAGCGTCCCATTGCTTCTGTTCAAAATTATGTGTACAAGTTTAGTATTATATTTGTACCAGCAGAGAAAAATCAAAGAAGTTAAAGCAACATAGAATTAGTCCTAAGCGGACTTTCGACAGTCTTTGTAATCAACATCATCACTTCCACCAACAAGAGAAAGCACAACAAGACGAAAGAAGTAGATCTGACTCGAAGCACCGGAATCACCTAGGGGCATATCAGCAAAGAGGCGATAAAAAATTATTGCCGCTTTTGCGTCCATTTTCGGGTGAAACGCAGAGATAATTTTATCGCCTAATCAGCAAGGTCACGCTATTGCGTGAAACCTTGCATTAGCGCATGAATTCTAAACGCCCAGCTTTGCATCTCTAATGAGATGCAAAGTAGGCGTTCCTGCCCTGACATGACTGGAGAAATGTCGCTAAGCGACATTTCTCCTATCATCAAGCCCACGCTATGAAGCATAGCGGCAAGAAAAGTAGCAATAACCCCTGTTATCGCTACTTTCCTTATGCCTGCTTCAGGACTGACTTACCCATGATATCCTATGGAAGGCGGATATCATGGCTAAGTATGTGAGGCCCTATCATCAAGCTAACGCCAAACTTCGTGAGATTATCGCTGGGTTTCCAGCAATAATCTCACGTTTGGCAGTTAGCGCTAGGATTTTTATCACTTTTGAGATAAGCGTTGCTAATAGCACGCTATCTCAGCGATAAAAATCCACGTTAGCCGGCGATAATTATCCTAGCGCTAAGTGCGTTTAGCGATAATTATCGCTGGTCCTTGATGATATGCCCCCTAGTTGGCTGTGTATCGTGCCATTTATTAGGTCAGTTGTTTTCCTGATCCACTCCAAGCATACTCATCAGCATAGATTGGATTTTGCACACCAAGGAGAGTCATGCATCAAGACCAGTCTCTGTAAAAGCGTCAAATAGTATGGGAACTATAAATGCCATCAGATAGGAACAGCTTTGGTTATTTTTAAGGATACCTACCATAAGATAGAAAGCAAAGCTTTGATTATTAGTTTATACTTAATTTTGATGGGACCATTATTGGAATTTACTCATGCAATTGAATTACAAGTTTAGTGGGAAAACCTAGAACCTGGTGAATTTCACATAGAAATTTCAGCAGGTGACATCCTGAGGCACATGTACAAAGAAATGTTGGCGCACCGAGCTGTGCCAAATTTGGCAGCACTGCGCTCCGACATTTCCAAAACGCAGGCATGAGCCTTATTTACAACAATACTGCACACCTCTGCATTTTCCCTAGCGCTGGTGCTAAAATTAGCTGCCTAGCGCCAACGCAGGCACCATTGAACCATAATCCAAGTGTGCCTGCATTGTAGGGAATGATCATTCATGTGCAGCAAGGGACACCTTCCGGCACATAAACAATCATTCATTGGATGTGTGCTGACATCGAAAAAGAAAAATGAGGAGAAATAAAATTATTTCTGCTTGTTTCACCATTCTAATGTCTGCTCTTGCATGGCGTTAGGTTTCGGCGCTGCCCAGATTTACATATCCTTGTAAACCTGGGGCAGCATAAAAAAACAATAGGTATTGTGGTGGAATGCCCACAGCAACACCCATTGCACGTCCCTTTCATGCAGATACTTGCGTGAAAGGGTACAATATTTACAAAGAGGCTTTAAGCCATAAAGTGTGGCTTAACGCCACTTTGTAAATCTGGAGCAGGGCATTGCTCCACAGGAATTTTGTTAAAAGAGGCGTTCCGGTCATGCAATGCCCTTGTAAATATGCCCCCCCCTGTGTGTGAATTAAGGAATACCCAGGGCAATCCAGGACTCTTAAGGAACTCATTAGTAATTTCTGTGAACCCCACTCTCGGAGTAACTGTGATCCTGTCATGGGTAACTCTCGGAGTTACCTATTGTGTTACTGGGAACACTCATAATTAGGCCCTTAATTGTTTAAATAAATCAAAGCTTAATGAGATTCTTTGAACTGTGATTGTTTAATTTTTCAAAAATGTTATCTTCTTGGCTGAAGTGGAACATTTGACCTGTAAAACAGCTTTAGCTATTAGTTGTCCTTGGGTACCTGCTTAGGTTAGTCAACCCTTTCAGATCCTAAGCTCCTAACTGGCTGAATCATTTAGATTTGTTTTAACGAAGACCGGCTATTTTCACCATTAAAGATGGAAGAATCAGCTACTGAGTAGAAGAATATGTATTTTCTGAAAACAGACCTTTTTTTGTTTTGTTTATGGAACATCTATGGAGTATTTAGCAGAAACCCCTTTAACCCCTTGCGTGCGCATGACGGAACCACGCCATCATGAGCCACTGGCGGCGTGTGCTCATGACGGCGTGGTTCCATCATGCTGTGGCCGCTCCGCCCACACGTCACTGATTCCCCGCCTGTGCGGGCGAAATAACGAGTGGGTGGAGTCGTGACAGAACCACGCCGTCATGAGCACAGCTCGCCCGTGACTCATGACGGCGTGGTTCCGTCACGAGCATGGCGGCGCCGCGCTCACCCCGCACCCCCCCAGCGCCGCGGCGGAATTTGCGCCGCAGCGAAGGGGTTAAAGGGGAGATTTTCCTAGCTGTCGTCAAGGAAAGTCTTGATTTTATTAAAGACATGGGGACAAGTATTATGCATTCTTTCCTTGCCTTTAATTCGATAGCAGGCAAAATTAAACATACTACAGTTGTATTAAATACTTGAAAATTAACTACAAATTGACGTCATAATGTAACCCTACTAAGAGAGAGTGAGCAGCTGCTGGCTATTGCTGTTCATGCCCTGTAGCAATTAGTGTTATTTTCTGAGCGCAAAATTCATCCTCCGGCCCATTTTGGACAAGAGGGTGTGTTTTACACTAGGAAAATAGTGCTAAAGGCTGGATTATGCTTCTCACATAATTACCCACGGCTATGAGATATTTTGGTATGATTGCTGTTAATTACACTAGAGAGAAATAAACCACTTTACGCCCACCCATACTTTCCGGAAAGGCAAAATTTAGATGAAGGGCTAGTCCCATAGAAACCATCTGTCACAGGAGCTTGAGTATCCAGTCTCCAAATGTAAGAGGGAAGTTGTGTGTTAAAGTGAGAGGTAAAAAGATCAATTGCAAAGAGTAAGAATATGGAAAAAAGCTTTTTTTAAATTGTAGGATGAAGATGCCAATCGCTCAAATCTTAAAAGTGCTGGAGCACCAAGTCACATCTGAGTTTACATTGCCTGGGATGTATTCTGCTTGTACTGAAATTTTCTTTTGTAAACAAATTTCGTAGAAATTCTTGGCTAGTTGTGCAGTGGTTTGGCCTTTGGACCTCCTAAATGATTGATTCCTGTGTTCTGGAAAACATTGTATTAAAGAGGAGCCTGCACGCATCTCTGAACAATTCATGTGCATAGATGACTCCTGCTCTCAATACGTACCAGCAGTGGAGTACAACTGACTACATCTAGCACCCTATCTTATCTGACTTGTGTTGGACTCTAATGCAAGATCTGGGATGTAGAAAAAAGTCTCTTTCCTTTTCCATGCCTCTAGATCATCCAATCATCATTAAACTATTCACCTGGACTTGTGATCCAATTTGTGATACCTCTAAAGAAGAAAGACCCTTCCAAAGATGATGAATCTTTAATCTTTGAAGAGCACAATAGTGATGAAGTACCAGATAACTGCATATAATATTGAGGACACTAAAAGACCTATGACACACACCAAAATTCTGAGAGATAAAGTGAATATCTTGAAAACGTATTACTTTTTGTTCTTTGTCATTGTGACTTTCTCTTGGGGAAGTTATTATATCAATCTTTCTGAATTGATAAGGAAACCTTTATATACCAACGCATTAGAAAAGGAACTTGAAGAAAGGGCGAGAGATCCACCTTATATCAACAAAAAGCCCATTGTCTCTCTCCTCTACGTGGATGACGCAGTACTTATGGCCCGAATGCAGCTAGGTCTACAGAAAGCCCTTGCTTCATACACTAGCTTCATGGGCAGCCGTGGTCTAAAACTTAATGCAAAAAAAACTTTTGTTATGTTCTGTGGGAAGGGGAGAATTAAATTAAGTAGTATGCCATTAGGGTACAGCAGGGTAGACTTCACTAATACGTTTACGTATTTGGGCGTCCTATTTGAGCATACCAGTTCTTGGGGACCGGCGGTTAAGAGCACGAGTCTCCTTTTTATGAGGTCAATCGCGGCTGTTGTAAATTTTGCAAAAAAAATGGGTAAAAGGCACTCGGGGATACTTCTCAAAATTTAGCAAGCCAAGTGTATAGGTATTGCAACGTTTGGGGAGGGAATATGGGTTTTTTATGATGTAGCTCCGATTCAACAAGTGGAAAATACATTTTTAAGGTTTAATTTAGCAGTTCCATCCAGTTCCTCAGTTTTTAATTGTCATAGTGAATTGGGGATTTCCTATATTTCTGACATTATTAAAGTACAACCATTATTACTGTGGCATCGAATTTGGACCTCCAGTAGTGCAGGGCTAAATAGAGAAATTATTAAGGACTGTATGAATCTGGACCATGCAAGTAAGATCGCTTGGTTGAACTATGTTAAAAAAATTCTGACTGATCTTGGCCGATTGGATTTTTAAACTTCTCCAGAGAAAATGAGTTCTTTATCTAGGAAGGAGTTCAAAATAATATGCATTGCATATTTAGAGTCTCTCAGAGATTCCCTGGAAATGAATAAATGTACGATGGCCCAGCATCAACTGACCTTGGTAACTTATCACATTCAACCATACTTGTTTTGGTGTATAGGGGGGTTTGATAGATATGTCCTAACAAGGTTTAGGTTTGGCAGCTTCCATCTTCTGGTTAGCTATCCAGTGCTAAATGACTGGTCTAGAGAACTTTGCTACTGCCCATGTGACAATATGTCACCACAATCAACAATTCATGTGATTTTATTTTGTACATTTTATACAAGGGAAAGGGCAAGATGGATCTTGCCATTGTTAAAGCGGGGGGGATGGAGGCAATGTCGACCGGCCTTTTTATATTTACAGCTATTGGAAAATGCCTACTGTGTGGGTGTTATGACTGGTTTCCTGAAGAATATATTGTGAGTAAGAAAGTATAATTGGTGAAAACTCACTTTTAAAAAGTAGATTACACTGTATTAATTCCATCAAGCTATTCCGTCTTCAGTTAAATGTAATTGACAGAAATTCATATGTATGGATTATGAGTTTATCTGAAACTGCATAGTGTATTTGATTATTATGCGTATGAAATGTGTTAAAACTGTCGCTTTTATGACTTTAAATGACTAAAATCGAATAAAGTTTATTCTGATTCTGATTCTGATAAGGAAACCAAAAAACTCTATCTGTTTAAATGATATTAGAGAAGACTTGTCCCTTTTTATTATGAATACTGGATTTGGTAACAAATGGAAGAATTATGCTAGTTTGCTAAGTAGAAGATCTCTGTACTTAGCCAGAAGGCAAACTTCATCCAAGCAGGTGATTAGCCTTACTTCTTGGGCATTTAAATGATCAATAACCACTCTTTTGACCTTTGTGAAACACCAAGGTGCAGAAGAAAGATTAAGTGGGAGACTTCTAAATGGAAAAAGGTCTTTCCCTATTGAAACTTGTAAGGAAATGCTTCTTTTTGCATGTTCACCCCCACATTTTTGGACTCATGCTGCTGGGTCTTTATCTCTGAGAGTGCACTGAGGCCTGTTAACCAGACCTCAGTGCCCTGAAAAAATGTGTTGAATTGGCTATACCCAATTGGCAAGTACTGAATTACTTTTAAGTCCCTAGTATATGGTACTCATAGGCATGTAAGAGAGAGTGTCCCCACAGGGCTGTACCACTGGTTATGCCACCCTGAGTGTAACGAAGGACAAAATAGTTCCCAGCCTGCCACTACAGACTGGAAGAGCAGTGTACACACTGCTAGTTCGACTTTGCCATTAAAACCAGTGGCAAAGCCACCACTCCCTTAACCTTATAGGTAAGTCTTCCCTAAGGAAAGCCTATGGAGCCCTATGGCAGGTAGCTATTTATTGTTAAGTAAGACATGTATTTTTCATATGTCTTAACAGCAACACTTCAAAATTGTTGTTTTGTTGGTGAAAAGTTAGTAGCCCCATTGGGGGCTACCGGCTGTCAACCCATCCTGGCTAATTTCTGAATGGGAATACCTAATTGGGTACTTCAAGGTATCAAATTAATTGTGCCATTAAATCCATCATAATGCCTAAGCTAAGATTTATGCCACTCTTAAGGTTGAGCAACTTTTAGAAAGTTGCAACTCTGTGTCCAGCTAGTCCAGTGGCCTCACAAAGGCTTTCGCAAACGAATGATGGACGGAAATCTGAATAAATCATACATTCACCCCCAGTCAGGAGATCTGGGTTAAATCCATTGTTCTTTTGCTCACCATGCCACCCCAGTTTAGATCCAGCCATGTGCAAATCCTCCTTGGCCCTGTGCCTCATGGGAACAGTCCAGACCGAACTGCCAAGCCAGGTCCTCCCTGGACCGGAAACAAGCATCCTGGGACCGGTTTCTGGGTATTATCCTTCATCAGCCAGGCTAGCTTGAATCCAGTTTCACAGTGAGCAAGGGACCCACGTCTGGGCATTCTCATCCCACTTAGGGTGAAAAGTGCTATGCAAACAAATGATGGATGGAATGCTGAATAAATCATACATTCACCCCCAGTCAAGAGTTCTGGGTTAAATCCATTGTTCTTTTGCTCACCATGCCACCCCAGTTTAGACCCAGCGATATGCAAATCAGTCTTCACCATGTGCCTCGTGGGAACAGTCCAGACCGAACTGCCAAGCCAGGTCCTCCCTGGACTGGAAACAAGCATTCTGGGACCAGTTTCTGGGTATTACCCTTCATCAGCCAGTATAACTTGAATCCAGTATCACAGTGAGCAAGGGACCCACGTCTGGGCATACCCATCCTACTTAGGGTGAAAAGTGCAACACAAACAAATGATGGACGGAATGCTGAACAAATCATACATTCACAAAGACCTGACCACACAGAAAACCTTCTGCCTGCCTGGGGAGATGTGGGAATGACTCCCAGCCTTAGGAACAAAGACAGTTGCTGCAGAGTGAAATGTTACCCCCTCACCAAGGAAGGGAACGCAAGTGTTAGCCCAAAAGGCGAGCTTCAAAGGGGGAGCAGCATTTGAAGGGAAGCCTGCAACAACAATCTCAAGCAGGATGCCTAAAGGTCCTGCAGACAAGTTGGAGACAAGAGCAGGGAGGGAAAACCCATCCCCTAACCGGTTTTCCCATGGGTGCATAACCCACAGGTAGCCACACCTCTAGGGTGGGCTAACAAGTTCCTAACAACTGAGGAAGGGTCCTGACATTTTGAGTATGGCTAGAATAGTGCACTCTGACATAGCCAGATGCCACACATTGCAGGAAAAACATCACTAGAAGTGAGGGGACCTAGTAGCCCATTGACTAGTGACTGTGCAAACTTGCTCAGGGCACTTTCCTGGGGTAAATATGGCACCCATGGGACACAAGAGCTGAAGAAGTCCAAACCGACAAGTGTGTAGTCACTGCAGACATTTTGATGCTACCAGTTGTCGGGCATACAAAATGACAAATCCGAGATAGCCAAAAGTTGCAACTGTGTCTGCTGGACTTCGAAGTGCTATTAGGAGCCAGATTTGTTGTACCAAAGGGGCACTTGTCCCTACCAGAGGATTTTGGTCCAATCGCGGTGCAACAAGACCAGTAGGGCAGCATTAGCTGGCTTGCTAATGCGAGGTAGAGGACTTCACGGTACTTCGATCGCTCTTGCCAGAGTTGTCTTTCACCACCCGTGGGCAATGGGACAACTGCAGGGATACCACCGTCGACTGCAAATCAACCGCAACATCCTTTGACCATCTTTTGCCTGTAATCTCAGCATCAAGACCACTCCATTGATGTCTATAGCAGCCATCCTCTAGAGTTTTAAACTTGCCTTAAAAACACTCTGGTTGCCAGGTATCTGTCCAACCTATTTTCTCTGGTCCCCCTAGACCTTTTCCTTGTTGGATTTGGTCCGCTAAACTCGGCTAACCCTTTCAACCCTTGACCAATGTTTGCTTGCAGTTGCATTTAAAAGTTATAAACATTTCTAAAATCCATATCTCCGGAACCCTCTGGTGAATTTTGATGATTAAGGTCTCTAAAATGGCATACCGATACACTCTATTTTTATAAATTTGTGTCTGATTTCTTTCATGTTATTTCCTTGCTTGGTGCTGTTAAATGATTTACACTAAGTTCTTGTGCCAAGCCTTACTGCTCATACCCACAGCTACCCAGGGTTGAACTAAGGTTAAGCAAATGAGCATGACTGGACCCAAGACAGTATTGCAAGTGTACTCCATGATAAGGCCCCACAGCCATATCATATAGTACACCCAAATCCTCACACAGCTATAATAATTTCCTGTATAGAATTCGAACTGGGTCTGTAAGATGAGCATCCAGGAGATCCAATCCAACCACCCAATAGCCCTCAAGTATGAAATGGTTGCCTCTATTTTAAATGATGACATATCACAAAATTGTTGAATATCCTGAGATTTACTACTGGGTGACACTGTTTGCTTTTTTCTGCACCACAAATATTGTGCTTATGAGCCAGACAGATAAACAATCTAAACCCTATTGCCTTTTTCCGTATCAGAGAGTCTAACTCAAACCTTCAGACCTCTGTGAGTCCACTTCAAACCCTCATTCCTTAGCTGTTGCTTGACATCAGCTGGGTCAAACATTCTTCCATCAACACACCTCAGCTGTCATTACTAGTTTACTTGTAATTCAGATGATGCAGATAAAAGGAGTGAAGGGCTACATCAGAATCATAAAATCCACACTTACACCTTAATCCAATGCATTTCACCTGAAGATGTTAGATGGGCTTTAGCTCCTGAAAACTCTTCGTGAAGCTATGCAGAAAAATAGAGCAACTTTTCGCAGCAGAGCAAAGACATTCCTACTGCCATAAGGTGCCTATCTGGGCAATGGGTGGACTAGTACTAGGTGATTGCCATTCTCCATGACCTGTTTTAAGCCCACTTCATGTCCTGTAAAGTCACCGGTCTCCTTACCCATACCCGTAACATTTCAGAGCCTGACCCTGCGCCATTTCCTGACCTCACCTGCTCTCTGAAAAGTCCTGATGCCTCTTATTTCCACCCAAATAATTTCTTTTACCCACCCCATCTTGAGCTGCATTTTGCCTCTGTGACAGTCCCATGTACTCTCTAGCTCTGCCTCACCTTAGCCCTCAAACACTGCACTATCCGTTGCTGTGGTACTCAGCACCTCTTAATTGGTAATCACAAATGGGTTGCATAACTTTCTGAACCAGATAGCATTGAAGAGAAAAATGATCTCTTGTTTCCAGTAATCCAAGTATTGTCCAAATTGCCTTGAATCAGTTCATCAAGAATTTGTGAAGTATCTTGAAGATGAAAAAGATGTTTTCCTCATTGGATGTTTTGTAAATTTAAATTCTGAGCAGTTTGTGGTCACAGATAAGTTTGAAGAAACTCAGCACTTTTTATTCACCTCATCAACATATCAAATATAGAATATCTATCTATTTATTTATTTTTTTGTTTATTGCATTCTTGTAACTTCCACTCCACCACAAGGTTTCAGTGGTCTGTACATTTGAACCACAAAATGCAAGGCATCATGACATGAAAAAATAATATATTAATTACACTAAAAAAGGTTGCCAGGCTGTACATCATTGCCAGCAGAGTATACACTTAAAGAGGTTGTGCAAGTTAGTGCAGGGTCAGCTAAGTGACAGTAAAAGAGAGAAAAAGAGGAAGATAGAGTGGCAGCAACAGGAAGCGAAAGTAGAAAAAAGTTTTTGGGGAGGCAGACAAAACAAGAA
This sequence comes from Triturus cristatus, assembly GCF_964204655.1. Classification (NCBI taxonomy): domain Eukaryota; kingdom Metazoa; phylum Chordata; class Amphibia; order Caudata; family Salamandridae; genus Triturus; species Triturus cristatus. The sequence continues at coordinate 804,914,956 of NC_140589.1, read as the reverse complement.
AAGTAGGTAGAATTAAATAATTCAGGTTAGGTGATACATTGGAGAGTCTAGTGAGGAACAATAGAAATTAGTGAAACAGAGGATTTAAAAGTAGGCTGAGACGCAAGAGAAGATTGTTCTGGGTAGGAGTATTAAATTCATCAGGGTTTCTTGTCATTCAATATTTCGCATCAGAAAAAATGCGGGATAGCTGTACCCGCAAATGTGTCTTTTCTATGTGATAACTGTGACATAGCACATATCTGTCCTCTTTGAATCTTTTCTACCAGTGCTACCCTCCTGTGCTTTATAGCAGTGTGGGCTTCAGGAATTCCAATAAGAGATGATTTACCTCTCACCTAAAGGTGACATTCCTCCTAATAAGCAACACTGGTAACCTAAAGGAATTTTAGACTAAACAGTCTCTCATCCTATACACTTCCTTTTGGCTGTCTTTCAGGGATGGACAACTATTTACCAGGCACTGAACGGAATGACCGCTTAGTCCTAAATGCTAACGTGTATTGAGGATAAAGTTATGGACTAAAAAGGGCAGGACTCATCCTGCAGCCATTGATATTAACTATCTTTCATTTGATTTAACAAATGACTGGCCTTTGGAAATATCTATTAAAACAAGGTTGCATCGGGGGCGTGACTTGGATGCTGAGGCAATGCCAGCGTCATTTTGCCGCTCCCACCAGCACGGACCTTTGATACGGATTTGCCTGCTTATTTTAACATGAACCTGGTCACCAGCGACAACTACGGTGATTGTAAGCTACTCAGAATGCAGTAGCGTAGAGGAACTTCCTGCAGCATCATTCTAGGACCTGTTTTCGACCAGGAACTCTGCAACACCCCAGGCATCGGGATACGATCTACAAAATATCAGCTACCGCTGATCCCGCAGTATGAACTGAGAAACACCGCCGCTAAATAAAGGTAGTGTCTGTTTGTCGCGCTACCATAGCGCGAGAACACCGCAGTGCACCACACCGCATGATCCCCATTGCCCTCGGCGACATTTTGGCCGACAATATCGATCTGGTTCAAGGATTACTGCGCTGACATGTCAAAGCTTGAAATTGTGCCTGTGAGGCTCTCGTTTTAGTTCCCACTCCACGGCATTTGAAATTGGGCATAAACATTAATCAACCATTGCTCCACAAGTCCAGCCTGATCGCACTGTATGCTGACTAGTACACAGGGGTTTTGTAATCCAGATAGTTGGGCATATTTATGATGGTCTGCTGGTTCTGCCCGACCCAAGATGGCGCTGCAAAGCTCATCAAGTGCAAGGCTATAATTTGCTTCAAGCCCTCGTATCCTCTCCATGGCTTTCCCTCTGACTGGAACCAGGGTCTGCCAGTCAATTTGAACTCTTATGCTGAACTATCTTGAGGTGCTTCTGCAATATGCAGTGCTTTAAATGGGCCGGGAGAGTACCGGTACCCTGATTGATGGCACGCCAGGCTCAGGCTTGGTATGTCCTCCAAAGCAGGACAGATGCCGCTCTGCTTCCGGATCTCGCAATCACACTGAGCCTCTGAAGTAGACGCTGCTGAAGTCCAGACGAGCCCCTTTGAATTTCCCCACACTGCAAGGGTTTGAGAGGGCTTGCATCATGCTGTGATTAACAGGACACGGTCTAAGCAGACCCTGCACTGTTAATTAGGCGTGCAACGACCATTCAGGTGAAAGTGATGGAGCGGGTAAAATGTTTTCTTTTTATATACCCAATACATTTATATAGGTTTATATTAAAATGATTAATAATTAATTATAATAATTAATAGCTTGATGTGAAGGTACTAAATCAAATCACGAGAGAACTCCACTAGATGTGTGGAGGAGGGAACAAGAGGCATGGGGTTCTAGGAGCAGCAGCCTCCAATACTATATATTCACCACAAAAGAGCTACTCCTAGTGTGATAACCCAAACGAGTTACAAGAACGTCGTAAGTGTGGGCATCTCACAAAAAGATACGGACTGATCTCACACACCACCTGGTGTCATGCTTCATCATTGACCAGTCCTCGCCCTCCAAAACCTTCGTTTGATGGAGGGCGGGCATACACTTGACGACAAGGATGCACTTCTAAGTGATTGAGTGGGGGCCCGTGACTATGTGAGTGAAGTTAAAAATCATTATAGTAATCAGTAGCAATTTTTTAATGTGAAATGAAAACTATATGATATTAAAATAAAGGTGTGACGGTGAGGACCGGGAGCGGACGTATAGGTTTCGGGACGCATTGACCACAAGTTACAAGGAAACACAACTGTGGTTTCTCCCCCGCCCCTTCCCCCATGGGACAAGTTGTCCAAATTACTAGGGCTTCACTATAGGAAGCAGTTCTAAGACGGTGAAGTGTGACTAATGCCACACTCCCGCAGTGGTTACACATTACCAAAATTTGGTAAGAACGGAGCCCTTTATTCTTTATTTCTAGGTCCTGATGAATGCCACGGACCCTTCGGGGCGATTTAGGCAGAAACATGTCGACCATCCACTAGACCATTCACTAGACGGTTGGGAACAATAACCGTCCCAATCACCGTCACACCTTTATTTTAATATCATATAGTTTTCATTTCACATTAAAAAATTGCTACTGATTACTATAATGATTTTTAACTTCACTCACATAGTCACGGGCCCCCACTCAATCACTTAGAAGTGCATCCTTGTCGTCAAGTGTATGCCCGCCCTCCATCAAACGAAGGTTTTGGAGGGCGAGGACTGGTCAATGAAGAAACATGACACCAGGTGGTGTGTGAGACCAGTCCGTATCTTTTTGTGAGATGCCCACACTTACGACGTTCTTGTAACTCGTTTGGGTTATCACACTAGGAGTAGCTCTAAGGTACTAAATCAACCTTATTAACAGAAAGAATACACGTGGGAATGCATATGCATGGCTAAAATTAATAAGTGAACTAAGTTTGTATGCATATTAAAACGGTAAATGTTGCTTGAGTAATGTTATTGTGATTTGCGCTTAAATAAACCAGCATTAATGGCTTTGGATGTTGCATATGGCTAGATAAATGCATACACATAAGGGTATTAGCAAGGGTTTAACACTGTTTTAATCATTTCTATGTATTAATTACGATTTTGTGTTTCTTTGCTTAAAGTTGACTATTCTGGCCTACCAAAAGATGGCCGCCTACTGAAACCTAACTAGAGTACATTACTTCATCATTTGAACAATGGAGAAAGGTGCCTGCAGTGACTTCGTTCGTGTCCCTTGTGTGACCTGTCAGACCATGCCCATGAAGACTACCCTGGACGAGGTGACAATGTCCCTGAACGTGAAGCAAATGTTGCTAATGGAAAAGTGAACTACCAAACTCAACCCATTACCAACAAACTGATACAATTTGAACCTGGGATTAGTCTTTCCCATACATTTACTGTGAAACTTCTTCCACATGGGAAAATTTGAAAATGTTTCCTAATGTATTGAGATGTATTTGAATTCAGCCAATCGTTGGCTTGGGAAATGAGAAAATGTAACTGTTATATGTAAATTTTAGTATAAATATTAGTAGACTAGAGAGGAAAGGAGCTGCTGCTCTTCGCTAGACGTCACTTTGTGCCGAAGCTATTGACGGAGAATCAATGATCAGAGATCCTTAAGCTGACTGAAGAGGACGGAGACTTTATAACTCCGATGAATTTACTGAGGACCAGTTCTGACTTAGAAAACGACAATTAGCCAGATTAGGTAAATATGACAAAAGATAATATTGCATTATTAAGATTTAACCTGCATTTTTAATTAGATAAAAGAAAATCATTATTTGAATTACTGTGTCGGGTGATTATTTCATTGAAATGTTTATTGATTAATTTGAGAGTTAAAGTGTCATTGAACTAAATAACAACTAAATGATTCGACCGACCTCTTGATGGAGGAATTGTTAGGATGATTCAGTAGAAGTGGTTTCCTCTATCAAAGCGAACAGCTGTGGTTAGGATTTGATGTCCCTTTGTAGGCACAGATAGTTTGAGAGAATGAATGTTAGTGTTATGGACCCCACCAGCGTGTGATGTGTGTATGTGCGTGTGACTGAGAAATCATTCTGTCCGTGGAAGCAGGGGGAAATTTAGTAATCCGAACTGCACCAAAAGTGCTTTACACACAAGGACGTGTTAACATATCATCCTGTTTGGCTTTCATTTTGTGTAATGAGTTAACCTGTTTTGTTTACATACATACATTTCTCATGTTTTAATATGTGCTGCAACTGGTATAGTAGTCATTATGTATCATCATGTCTTGCCCTTAGCCCCGCCCACTTGCCACACCTCTAGATCATTTTAATGAGTACCTGCACTTTTTCTTCCCCATTTGAAGCACTGCCAATATGTAATGTAAGACAGGGAGTGTTTGAGGCTCACCACAGGTGCCCTGAGTTGGTTCTACTGCTGCAATATCAACAAGCTGCGGGCCCTTGAATCATCTTCTGATTTGGCCTCCATCTATGGCTCTACAACTCGTGGTCTGCCACTCTAGCTTGAAATCCTCACTTCCTACTGCTGGCTGCTCGTTCTGGGTCACAACTGATCTGGGCATAATCGTGCATACTAGTGTTATATAAATGTGCACCCAAAACCATCTGTGCAGGGGGCCCACTTCTCCCTGCACTGTCTGGGTGGTGGCCAAACAGCAAGACCTGAGTGCTATCAGGTGTGTTGACCTATGTTAGTCTGCGACGTCGCTCTTTCTGACCTTCTTATGCCACCTCCTGCACCAACCTCCAGCTACCAGCTATCGAATACCAGATAGCAGCTATCATCTACCATATTTTGTTTTCGTGTCTGGAAGCCTCCAAATCCCAAGCTACAATCTCCACGCACCTCAAATGCCTCAAAACGCCACCAAGCGATTACAACATGGAGTAAAAAGACCCAAAGCTTCAAAGCGCTCCAAAGCTGACCTCCCAGCTCCAAAATCACAGATAAAAAGGAAAACAGCCATCAACACAACCATGAAAATGATTCTAAAGAAGGTATCTGATGTTCATGAGCTGGCCAAGTTTAGTAAAATGAACATGGACTCAATGCAATTGGAACTAAGTACTATAAGGGTGAATATTAGCAATATAACTGACAAACTCTAAGATGCAGAACAATGTATCAGCATCGTAGAAGATGCCTCCTCCACACAGAAAAGGAACTCAAATTACTCAGATCGTTCCTAAAAACACTCCATAAAGAGGTCGCGGAGCTGGAACAAAGGAACTGCAGGGGCAACTGCATATCTTTTGTGTCAAGGAGGAGTCGGAGAACTCTGAGTTCTCCTGTCTTGCGTTTATGGAGAAATGGCTCCCACAAATTACTGGCATAAATTTCACAAAGGATTTTGAGTTTGAGAGTGCACACCAAGTTCCTTTTTTCAAATCAGTTAACAAATTCACAGCACATCAGATTGTCTGCAATTCGCTTCGTTTCCAGCACATGGACCTGATCCTCAACTACATGCACATCCATAATCACATTGCCTGGAACGGCCACAAAATATATATTTCCCAAGACTACTCCAAAGCAACCGTCAGGACCCAAAAATGTTTCCTGGCCCTGCGTCCTCACTTAAAGAAACTCCCATGCTCCTTTGCTGGCCCAGCAAAATTTTGAGTTCTGGTGGAGGGTCGACACCATATTTTCACAGACTCAAAAGACCTCTCCACTTTTCTGGTCGAATGAGAAGACCACTCCATTGAAGCCAAACATTCAGGTACCAACAAATGTAAAATTTGACATTGTAGTATTCATATACGCTAATTACTCTTGTTTGCCACAGCATCACATATTGACAGATAAGCTTCTGTTCTTTCTGTCTGTCTTGGTTGGATTAAAAAAGAATGCTGATTATTGTTCGTCTATGACCCTTTTACAACCTGTCTACACTTCTCTAGCTACACGTAGATTGCTCAGTTACAGCATTTATGTATTTCATTGTCACTTACTCCATTTATTCTTGTTTACTTAATTGTTTAAGAGCCTAACCAGACATTTTCACTATGCATAATCATGGACACACTTTTCGCATCCATATAACAGGTGTTTTGATAACTTTCTGTTAACTTATTGCTTACCTCCATGCTGTTAGAAATGGGGGTCTCTAGTTGCCAATGGTTTGCACATTTGTCCAAATAGGGACCCTTCCTTCTACTCGGGATAAGGGGGATACACTACTGAAATAGCCCCTGCTAACTCCCTTGGTAGCTAGGCACGAGCAGTCAGGCTTATCTTAGAGGCAGTGTGTAAAGCATTTTCACATAACCAACAGTAATACAGTGAAAACACTACAAAAGGACACCACACCAGTTTTAGAAAAATAACAAATATTCATCTGTGCAAAGAAGACCAAAACAATAAAAGGCCAATATAAAGTAATCAAAACTATGCGCTCTGCAAGAATGACTTTAAAATGTAGTTCTTTAAAGCCAGTAGCTTCGTCCTAGGCCACTGCGGTGCTGTAAATAACAGAATCCAACAGTTCTGGCCAACCCCGGCGGGGCAGACCAGCGTTAGTGTCAGCAGACTCGTAAACACTACCTTTGGTTCCGGCCAACCATGTCGGTGTGAGACGGTCATGGCAACTATCTCAGTTGTGATGTGAAGCGTAGCGGTGCTGCATGTGGTGGCCTCAGGTCGCAGTGCAGGCAACAGCTCATTGGCGGTCGTCCAGTGGCGTCGGTGAGACCAGGGCTGCTGTGCGGAGTGAGGCTGTGCTCGTTGAGGTGCTGACAGGTCACGGTGTAAGCGGCAGTGCAGGTTGATGGGAGCTGGCGTCGGTCGGCCCAGTCTGTGGTGTGGGGAGGTGCACTGCATCGTGTGACTTACAAGCAGTGCCCCAAATCCACGGTGCAGTCACAGGTGTCGAGGTCAGTGTGCAGCGACATCGCCGGTGAGACCAGGGTGGCGGAGTGAAGCGAGGCGGTGCGGAGTGCCGTGTCCACAGGTTGTGGTGCAAGCAGCGGCTCGGTAGCAGTGGTGGTCATCAGTGAGACCAGGGTTGCAGTGCGAAAGGCAGCAGTGCCTTCTGCGGTGCCTTCAGGACACAGGCCCAGCAGCGGTGTCGGTGACAGTGTCGGCTGCTTTCCCCCCCTCTGTGGCAACTGAAACCCATGGTTCCAGATGCGGTACCCAGAGGTAAGTGAAGTCTTTGCTGTCCCTGAGACTTTGTGAACAGGAGGCAAGCTCGATTGCAAGCCCTTGGAGATACTCAGCAACAAGTGAAGAAAGTTCATTCCAGTCCTTTCACTGCCCAAGGCAGAAACAGCAACTGTAGACCAACCCAACAAAGCAACAATAGAGCAAAGGGGTAGAACTCGTCCTGGCAGTTCTTCCTGCTCTTCTTCTTGTCAGGTTCCGTGATCCAAGCGAGCTCTGAATTTCTGAGGTCTGGGCCCCAATATTTATATTCAGTTTCTCTTTGTTCTCTTGGGCAGAGAGTATCGGTGCTCAGTCCAAACCAGTTTGGTCCTCTCTGGCCCAGCTTCCCGGCAGGAGGTGGAGACAGCATTGTCCAAGACAGACCAGGCCCATGCAGGTGCAAGGAAATCTCCCACTACTCTAAATGCAACCCAGGTCTATTCAGTCTAGCCCTGACTCATCCAGGAAAGGCAGGACCCACCTAGACCCCCCAGTAGCTGACTTAAGAGAATGCACATCCCTAGACACTGTCACTCCAAAACCAGACAGTCAATCCACAAACCAGTCGAGGCACACAGGAAGGCTAAGCAAGAAAATACCTACTTTCTAAAAGGGGTATTTTCAAGCACACAATATAAAAATCATTTTTACTAAAAGATGCAGTTCTACATTCTGAGTTTAGTTATACTAGACTCCATTTCTCTATCTTTTCCAGATGGGAAGACATACTCCTAAAATGTTACAAAGTATTCCCCAATCTATTCTACTGGAGAGATAGCCTTGCAACAGTGAAAAACGAATTACACTGTATTTCACTAGCAGAACGTCACAAACACCAGTACATGTCATACCTTTTAAATACACCGTACCCTGCCTTTAGGGGTACCTTAGGCATGACTCACATGTAATAAAAGGAGGGTTAAGGCATGGCAAGTGGGTGCACTTGCCAAGTCGACATGGCAGTAAAAACTGTGTGCAGACACTGCAGTGGCAGGTCTGAGAAACCTTTGAAAGGCTGCTCATGTGGGCGGCACAATCAGTGCTGCAGGCCCACTAGCAGCCTTTGATTTACAGGCCCTGGCACTCAGTGCACAGAGAAACTAAACCAGCAAGAACGGAGTCAAAACCAGGAGGTCAGGAAGCAAAAAGACAGGGTAAACACACCAAAAGATGCCAGGTCTAACATGCTGTTGAGTGTTCTACCATCTACACCATCTACATCAGTCCTTGATTCACAGTATAAATGACCTGTCTTGCTCTCAAACTTACAGGTCTTCACATACCTTGAGCATGAATCTCTGGCCACTCTATACCGTGCTCTTATCCACAAAATATACTCCATCATTACTTATGTGCTCAACACATTAGTTAAACATAAGGTTTTTTTAAAGAATTGTATTGTTTTCGTTCATAACAGTACTTTGCATTAATAGTTGATTACATATTCGTTTTCCATCATATAACAGTGTCGCACCTGACCCTACATCCAACCCTCCAGTAGTGCTTCTGCACAGTTTTCCAGTTCTGACATCCACGCCCCAAATGTTCGTCTCAGAGTCCCTCTCCTCAGTCAGTGTCAGAGGCTTCATCGTCTTGCGTTTGTGGTGGTTCACATATGCCCCCTCTGTATTTGTTCCATGCCCCCCACACTTTATTCCATTTTTTAGGACACCCCCGCCTGATGAACACTGATCGCTCGGCCAGCATAGCCATATCCATGTCCCTTCCCCATACGGACAGAAACGGCGCCTCTCTCGCCCCCCATTTCTGAGCTATGTTCCGCTTAGCTAGCACAATCCCCAGCATAGCCCAGCTCTGAGCCTGTCGGCTAAGATCATTGGGTTCCCACATGTTTAGAAGGCAGCGCCTGGGTTCCGGCACCAGTGACACTCCCCCCGACTGGGACAGCGTCCGCATCACCCGCCTCCAGTATTCTTGGATAATGGGGCACTCCCATATGGTGTGATAGAAGGTACCCTCCTCCCCGCAGCCGCGCAGGCATAACGGGTGGGGTACCCTACCTATTTTGTGTAGAGTGTACCTGGTGTAATATGAGCGATGCAGAATCCGGAGCTGTACCAACCTAAGCCTAGAGGGTATCCCCGCCTCCCGGGGGGACGCCAATACCTCCCTCCATTCCGGGTCATCAAATTCCCCTACATCGCTGGGGTCCCATAGGGTCCGGCAGGTTATTTATTAACTTACGGTACGTGAATGATGTGGCCTTCTTTGGCATATAATCTGTCAGCAAACTGTCCTCCATTGGCGACGCCTCTGGAACCGTAGCGTCAGGCTCTAGTTGTGATAGCAATGCGTGTTTGATTTGCGTATAACGGAACCATTCCGAAGACGCCAGCTCGTATTGTTGTTGCAGGCGCGAGAAGGAGACCACCGCACCCTTATGCCACATGTCGCCCACCGTGGAAATTCCGATGTCGTCCCAATTATCAAAGCCCTTGCTGTGCCTAAGCCTCCCGAGCCGCTTCGTATCCCACAGAAGCGTGAGCTGGGTCAGAACTCCTCTCCACCCCAGCCTAGCCTGGGCCACATGCCATATGGCCATGGTCTGCCTCAGGGGGCCAATTAGGTTTGGGGTTAGTCTCCCGTCATACAAGGGCGATAGCATACCCCTTGTGCCCAGTATGTCTCTGTCCGCTTTAAATGCCGGGTCAGATTGTGAGACGTGAAGCCATTGGTTGACGACCTTTAGCTGTGCCGCCCAATAGTAAAGTTGGATGTCGGGAAGTGCTATCCCCCCATCGTACCAGCTGCGGGTTAGTTTGGACTGTGCAATACGCGCCGGCCCGTTATTCCACAGAAGGCCAGTCACTTGCGCCGCAATTGTACGAAAATACGCCGGCGGTATTTGGTACGGTGTGTTTTCCAGCACGTAGATGAAGCGAGGCAAGGCCATCATCTTAAAAAGCGCCGCCCTCCCCAACAGTGGCAGCGCACCCCAATGACGGACATCCTGCTTGAGACGGTCCAGTGGGGGCCGAAGATTCTTTTGGAAAAATTCAGCTTGATCTTCTGTGATGTGTATACCCAGATACTTAAATGATCCTTCTGCCACCCTAAGGGGGCAATCTGCCGGTAGTTGCGGTGGAGGGCCGCGCAGCACATACATGACAGATTTGGACCAGTTTATCGTATACCCTGATGCCTTGCCAAAGACTTTGCAGATATTGAGTAGTGTGAGGATGGAGCGTCGCGGGGAGGCCAGATACAACAGTACATCATCCGCGTAGAGCGAGACTCTGTCTTCCCAACCATCCGACCACTTGAGTCCCCTTATCGAGGGTTCCCAACGTATCCACGCCGCCAGAGGCTCAAGCACAAGGGCAAATAACGGCGATAGGGGACAACCCTGACGCTTGCCCCGCGTCAGGGGGAAATCATCAGACATATGCCCGATGGCTGTAACATGAGCCACCGGCTTGGTGTATAAAAGCCGAATCCAGGCACAAAATTTGGGCCCAAATCCCAGATGGTGCAGTACTGCAAACACAAAGGGCCATTCGACCATGTCGAACGCCATCTGTGCATCCAGTGATAGGAGCACCGCTGGTTCCCCCACACGATCCGCCCGAGCCAGTGCGCTGTGTAATCGCCTTAGGTTATGGCACGTACTTCTGCCGGGCGTAAAGCCAGACTGATCCGGATGTATAATTTCGGACAGGTGCGTTGTTAGCCTAGTCGCCAGCAGCTTTGCCAGAATCTTTGCCTCTGCATTAAGTAACGAAATGGGTCGGTAAGAAGTACACTTATCCGCCGGCTTGCCTGGCTTTGGTATTACCACAATGGTGGCTGTGCGCTGATCAGACGGGAGTTCGCCTCTATGCAGACTGTCCGAGAACATATTGAGCAAGTGAGGTGCAAGTGTCCCCACCGTCCTCTTGCACAGCTCGACCGGGATGCCATTCGGACCTGTCGCTTTACCCGACTGCAGCGCCCCCACCGCAGCCTGTATTTCTTCCACCATGAGATCGGCTTCCAGGCGGCTTCCAGGGCCGTCATTGCTTCAGGGGCCAATCTGGGCATATCCAGATCTTTAACATATGTCAGCGCCTCCTCCACTATCATAGAGGAAGCGGAAGAGTAGACCGCTTGAAAGTGTCCTGCAAGGATGTTCACTATGTCAGCGGGTCAGTTGTTACCTGACCTCTCTCTGAGCTGATCCGCGCTATCCACCTAGAACCTCTCTCCCTTTTATCTAACCATGCCAGCAGCTTCCCAGTCTTGTCCCCAACATCATAGATTCTGTGCCTTGTGGTTTCCAACCGCTGCCTGGTACGCTCCGCAAGGTGCTCCTTGTATTTCGCCTGCGCCGCTCGCAAGCCTCGGGAAGTCTCAGGCGTCGGGTTTGTGGCCTGTTGTGCCTCTGCTGCGTTAAAGTCTAATTCTACTGACTGCAGTTCAAGATGTTTCTCGCGCTTGTGCGCCACAATGGAAGCAATAGCTTGCCCTCTCAGGACTGTTTTATATGCTTCCCAGAGGATAGCTGGGGAGTCAACAGAAGAGGCGTTTTCTTTAACGTAGTGACTTGTCGCCTTCCCGAGTGTGTTGCAGATTGCGGGGACCTGGAGATAACCTGGGTGGATGGAATAAATACGGCGTCTGGTCAGGTGATAGTGTGTGTATTGTAGTAGTATCGGGGAGTGATCCGATATGCCCCTGGGCCTAATTTCCATGCTATCCACATTCTGGAGACCGCCCGCAGAACCCAGGAAGTAATCTATCCTAGTCAAACTATTGTGCACCCCAGAGTGATACGTGTACTGGTGTTGTGTTGGGTGATGGAGCCTCCATATATCCGTTAGCCCGAGTGCTTCGAAGAAGCTCCTGAGGCGGGATGTCCCCTTGCCACCAACCCGTGCCGGGTAACGATCGATTAGGTCATCTATAACCGCATTAAAGTCTCTGCCCATTATGAGCTCCCCCTCCGGCAGATCAAGCACTAATCCGCTCAATGCAGGAAGTGCTGTGGCATGTAAGGCAGGAGGAATGTAAACCGAAACAATATTCAAGGGACGCCCCTCCCACTGGGTAAGGATCGCTGCAAATCTCCCTGAATAATCGGTTTTGGCTTTGTGTATGATTAGTGGGGACTGTTTTTTCACCATTATACCCACCCCACGGGAACCGGATGAAAATTCAGAGTGTGCTACCATCTTATATCCCCACCTATCCATTGCTTTACTAGCAGTGCCCATGAGGTGGGTCTCCTGCAACAAGACCACCGCAGGGGAGCACCTCTTGAGACTCTGGAGGACCAGACCCCTTTTAATCCTGTCTCCTAAACCGCGCACGTTCCACGTGAGTAGGGAGAGAGGCTGCGCTGGAGTGAGAGGTAACTTATTGGACTGCCCTTGCGCTGTGTCAGCTATCACTGCAATTGGAGTAATGTAGAACTGGCGTTGCGAATGGATCGCCGCTGGCCATGCCCGTTATGCTTGGTGCTTGTACTGATAACCTTGACATCATTAACATGAACTTTCGAACAAAACCTTCGAACAACCCCTTACCCGCCCACCCCCTCCCTGCCTCCCTGCCATACATACTCCGAACTGCCTGCCACCCCAACTCAGCAGAGTGCTCAGAGCCCAATCCCCGGAACAGTACTTGCGTGTAGTGGAGCGGGCGATCCGAGGAAGACCAAGTACTTCCCCTGTCCCAAAGTTCAACTGTCCACCCGTTGAAGTATAACTGAGTAGGCACCGTCTATCCCCGTTGGCCATCAAGTTCTCGGCACCTTTAGAGATCAAAAAGGAACACCCAGCATGATACTTTACTTCATCCTACAGCCGGTCTGAGTCCTCCTCTCCCCGATCCTGGTCGCCGATGTCCTCCGTCCCCCCGTGTGCCGCCTCCACCTGTCAGAGCACCCAGAGCTGCCCACCTGCCGCCATCCCTCGAGCCAGTCGTGTGCTTCCTCCAGCGTCTCGAAGAACAGTGTCTTCCCATCCGCCACCACCCGCAGTCGCGCTGGAAAAATCATGGAGTAGGGCAGTTCCCGGGCTCTCAGTTTTTTCTTGATCTCCAAGAAGCTCCTCCGCCGCGCCGCCACCGCTGCCGTGAAGTCTGGGAAGAATGACACCGTCGAGTTCTGTATGCGCAATGGCGGCTCCACCCGGGCCGTTTGAAGAATGGCATCCCTGTCGCGGAAATTGAATATACGAGCCAGTACCGGCCGGGGGGGCGCCCCAACCTTGGGCCTACCTCCAGGCAGTCTGTGAGCGCGCTCCACCGAGAAGAAGGACGAGAGACCCCTGGGCTGCAATTAGTTTTTTATCAATTCTTCCACATACAGGTCCATGGTGGGCTTCCCTTCACTTTCGGGAATTCCCGTGATTCGTAAGTTACTGCGCCGGGAGCGCCCTTCCTGATCATCCATCTTTGTCGCCATTCGCTTGGTTTCTGCCTCTAGCTCGGACACTTTTTTGAGCAGAAAATTAGTGTCTTTCGTCAACGCGGTTGTCACTTGCTCCACTTCCATGACCCTGGTCGTCATTTTCTGGAGATCCGCTCTGAGTAGGGACACATCCGTGGAGATAGACGCCACTGTGGTCTGCACTTTATTGAGAGCTGCCATGATGTCCTCCAGCGTCACTTTAGGCGCCCCAGCCTCCTCCCCGGCCTTTTCCGCACTCCCATTTTTCTCCGACATTGCGGCGGCGTCTTTATTATAGGCGAATTTGTCCAGTTTACCCTGCTGGTGCGCACGAGTCCCTTTCCCAGTCATTTCTTGGCAGGTGGACACCGTCTCGAGTCTTCTCCACGCCTCACCGATCAGTCGGGGGAGTGGGGGGCCCCGGATAGACACCCCCGGCCACCACACAGATCAAAACGCAGCGAATTCGGAGCCCCCGGCAGGCAGCACCTCCTCCCTGGACGATAAACTGGCCGCAGGCTCACCTTCAAGTCAGTTGGGGCCAGAAGTTTCGATCACCGCTGCACCTCTCCTCTCAAGTCCTCCGCTTGCGCAGTACGACTCATGGGGCCCACCCGAGGGCGTCTGCTCATGGGGCGAAGGACATCCTCAGCCGGCGATTCCATCGCTTGATCCAACGGCAGTGCAGGCCGATATTTCTTCCCCAGGTTGTGCCGGCGCCAGCCCCCCGCCAGGGGCCGCCTCCTGATGCCTGCGGTGCGGTATCACAGTGCTGGGCAATCTTTCAGGGTTTCAGCGAAGCGTTGAGCCTCGCTCGCTACAGCGCCGCCGCCTCCAAAGCGACGTTCGGATCCGGCCGCCTCACTGAGCCATCCGATTTTAGGCTCCCTCCGCACCGCGCCCGGCCTCCAGCCAAATCGAGGCCCCGGTCGCGGCGCAGGCCGCAAATGTCGGGTCAGCGTCGATCGAGCTCCTGACCACGTAGGAGCCCCAGAGTCACCTCAGACGGTGCCGCTACCTTTAGGCTCACAGCCTATAGTATTTGGGGACAGCTTGCTTAGCGGATTGATGTCCGGATGCAAGGGGAGTCGGCCTCACCCTCGGAGCTCCTTAAGGCTGCGGCCATCTTGCCTGGCTGCTAGCCAAGCCCCAGTTAAACATAAGGTTAAACATAATGACTTATAAGGATGTTCTCGAAAAACCTATTAGATCGATTAATAAGGTTGTTCTTGCATGGAACTGTTCTTTACAACCAGTTCAGTAATGTGTGACTAAGCTCATCAGTAATGTGTGACTAAGCTCATGTATGATACTATTTTTACTTCCGGTTTTCCTTATGATCGTAAATCCTCCTTCCAATTGGTTTCTGAAAATGTTACACTTTTATTGGTGCTGCGACCATGTGTTAACATCTTGTTGTCGTCTCCTCCTATTTACTTGTTGTGGGTGAGCTGGGTGGGGGGAGAGACTAGGGGGGTTGGGACCTTCTTGAGGTGTCTTTGCTGGCATTTTCTATCAATTAGCCTCCTATGTTTCCTTCTGTTTTTAATCCACATTTTCTTCTTAGTTAATTCCCAATGTACCAAGGACTGTATAAGCAAGGTAATGTGGCTCATGTGCATCTGTGTTTCTGTTCTATAAGCAGGGACGGTTTCTTGCTTTGGACAAAGGGGCTGCACCCACCCAATTTCCTTCAGAATCAACATGTAGATTTAATAATTACGATTGTAATGATTACAGTGGTAATTAAAAACATAGTTCTTCCTGGCACTATGTGACGCTCGGGTTAGTGTGGGCCCGAAAGCCAGGCACTTTTCACAGACATATGCGCTAGTGCGCATGTGCCAACCATTATTGGTATGTTGGATTAAACCAGGGCTTACCATGTTCCTGCCCTGGTTCGCCGATCTTCAGGCTCACCTGAGAACACCCATTATCACACATTGCAAGTGTCACTTGTTAAGGTTGCCCCGGGCGTGGTGAGTTTCAGCCCTGTCCTACCTGGGGCTACATACCAATCACTGAGGGCTCAGGTGGAAGAGGCAGCCTGTTCGGTAGAGAGGAGTGTAGATCAGGCCTTCACCATGTGACCATGCAGTAAACAGATACACTGTGCATGTTTTAGGTGTGAATGCACAGTATATCTGTTTTCTTTCACTTTCTCCTTTGTCGGAGAAGTAAAGCTCGAAAAGACTGGTCGATGCCGAGCCTCCTTTCAAGGGTAAGTTGCCTCTCCTGTCCTGCCAGCTTTTTCCCAGGTGTCTAGTCCCTTTTATGGCCTCCAGCAGAGGTCATAGTATAATAAAGAGAAGTAAAATGGGCTAATTAAAATAAATGAATTGCCTTGTTCAGTGCGAAAAACAGATATATTTTTTTTTAACACAAATGAAACAGGAACTACATTATCTCAATATCTAAGCCCTTGGCATGTGTATTGTGCAATGACCAGCCTAAGTAAATTTAAGAGACAGTTTCAAAACATTCTGATGATAGAACATTCAAAACGGTCAAATACAGACAATAGCAAAATGCCTCAAATAATTAAACCAAGCAAACTGCTGCTCCCATTGAGACTTTGGATAATCACTGCATTTAGGGAACCAAATCTGTGTTAAACGGGTGGTGTCAGTCTGCTCCCATGTCACTGCAGATGCACTGTGTAAGCTGCGTCTCTGACGACACATTTACCAACACACTTCTGGTTGCTGTACACACTTGCTTGGTTGTGCAAATGGAAATACTTGTTTCCATTCACTGTCTCAGAAGACACTTTTTTTCAGAGTACCTGCGTCTGTTTTATGTGCCTGGAAAACCTGTCACCCTGCAATTCCATGGTCTAAATTCTACCTGCATCAAACCGGTTTCTGCTGCATGCATGCCATGCTGGAGGCTGCATGTCATCTGCCCTCAGACCATCTGTACGTACCCTCGACTGCACCAAGACGTATGGTCTTACAAGCCTCCCAGCCCTTCTTGCCACATCTGGTTTGCTGTGTGCATACTGTGAAAACTCAATAATTGTAAAAAACAAGACAAACAGCATCATGTTCTCAAAATGCCAGCATTGTGTGGGCGATGGCCAGATTATCCTTCCTGATCATGCTCATATATCAGTTGTAAGTTAATGCTGAGGTTTAAAAAGAGTTAACTCAAACACAGCTGTGAAGGAAAGGAAAATACTGTTTTCACAGGTGGGTAGAGTGGGTGCGTATGGGAGAGCATGTGCGTGAGAGAAAGTAATGGATGAGAGAGAATAACCATGAGTGACTGAGAATAAGTGCTGTGAGTGAGGAGAAGTGGGTGAGAATGATTATGAGAATAAGAGCCTAGAATAATTTTCTCACTGGAATTCAGTGCATATATTGTGCCCTACTACATTCAAAGCTCACCAGCCGCCATTGTCTATAAGAACCAATTATTCCTGGTCGAAACGTTTTGTTGACGAACTGTACCTCAGCTTTCCCCACTTCAGATGGATCTTAACATGTTGAACTCCACTAATTGTTGTTTAGCAAATGATGGCTAATGCAACTACAGTTAAATACCAGAAAATTATATCGGTGAACGTCAAAGGTCAAAATCACCCAGTTATGCGTAAACAAAATTGAGAATTACCCTTTTAAA
The DNA here is from genome assembly GCF_964204655.1 of Triturus cristatus. Classification (NCBI taxonomy): domain Eukaryota; kingdom Metazoa; phylum Chordata; class Amphibia; order Caudata; family Salamandridae; genus Triturus; species Triturus cristatus. The sequence continues at coordinate 804,897,786 of NC_140589.1, read as the reverse complement.
CAAAAAGCAGATCTTATACTGTAGCAGGAAACTCAAATTAGTCACAGAGAAGCTACCTCGCTTACAACAAATGGACCAGTGAAGTCATATGCTCACTTGCTATAAGTAAAAAGCTTGTTTCAAAGAATTCTAACCTTACTCTAGTTTCTCAGTCAATGGACGATGCTGGTAGAATAGTATTCACGAACCTCAGCCAGAATGGTAAATACATTCATCTTCTCAACCTCAATGGTCTGAATGCTGAATCTCCAGACTTTTGGCACTCTCTGAGTGATATCCCTAAATATAATACTTGGCGATGAACTAATGTTAGAGGGTGGAGATTTCAATCTCCCCCTTGACTTGGTTCTGGATACACAGTCTAAATCCCCACTCCTTCACTCCAAATCCCACAAAGCCTTAATTATTCTCCGTGCCAGATTTCACCTGAAGGACTGTTGGAGATTACTACACCCTGATACTAAAGACAATACCCTTTTCTCATTATCACATTCCTCATACTCAAAAATTGACTATATACTCGTTTCAGGCATTCACACTCACCTTATTGATCAGTCTGACATATTACCATGTCTTGTCTCAGACGACTCTTGTATAACTCTAACAATCATGGGCACTAATCCTAAACCAAAATATAATATTTGGCGTTTCACGACAAGTCAATTAAGGATGATGCTGATAAGTCACACATCAAGAAGGCAATCCTTAATTATATCAAATAAAATTCCTCCCCTGATATTCAGATAGATACCTTCTAGGATGCATTAAAAACTACCATCAGGGGCTCACTAATAGACGTTCTGGCAAATTTAAACAAAACACCTAACAAAAAAATAAGCTCTCTGGAAAATGAAATCAAAAGTCTGGAATTCGGGGTGTGGCTAGCAGACAAATGAAATGTTCGCTACCTAACAGAGCTCCAAGACCCCTTCCGACGTCTCTGACAATCCGGGCAATAATCCGCATCTCCTGCTGATCGGTGAGCGGTGGCACAAGCACCGGACCGCACCCGGCAGACAGCGATGGTCCCAAATTGGAACAAAAGCAATTAGCGCCGATGCAGCACCGTGTGGAAGAACTACGGCCTGCGCGGGGGGGAGAAGCCTGGTCCTCGAGTGCATGGAGAGTCCGTGTCAAGTGAGTCAGGCTCGGTGGGGTCCCACGAGCAGCCCTCCACAATTGACTTCAGGTATCCCGGGGCCATCGGGAACACTGGCCGGGGCAGCGGTGCCCTGGGCTTACGTTTTTGACCCAGCCGGGCCTCTGCGGACTTCTTCTTCCGGGCCTTCCCCTCCGACGGCTGAAAACACTGCCACCGCCCACGGCGGGGCGAAGACCGAGACACTGAGCCCAAGTACAGCAGACACCGGCACACAATCGACGCGTGTGCCGTGCCAGAAGGTACAAAAGGCAATTAAGAACTACCGCCCCCCCACCCTTGCACAATATCGGTCGCTGACTCACTGCAGCAGAGGGCCGCTTGCACGGCGAACGCCCGGTGGTGGAGGTGGTACCGATTGGCATACCTGACGGTGTAATAGAACCCAATCCGTGGTGAAGAGCCTCAACTGCAGGAGGGTGCACACCTGCGGGACCCACTGGCAATAAATACCCTGCACAAGCGACAGTGCGGGGCAGAGCCTGGCGTTGCGATGAAAGGGACGGCTGCAGATTCTCCGCTTGGGAATAGGAAACCCGAAAGGCCGCAGGGGACGCAGGGGACGCAGGGGACACAGAGTCTCCTTGGCAGGCAGCGGTGAGTACTACCGCCCGATTGTATCCCAACAGCGCAACACAATGCCAGGAGTGAGGATGGGGGGCCGCAGACAACGCAATATTCAGCAATCCAAATTTGAGAAGTTTGCCTACACTAAAGATCAGCAAGGTTTGGTAGAACACCCAATGGGACATGCAGTGGAAGCATTCGCGGGAGACGGGCCGGAGGACACGCTACAGGACATACTTACCACTCTGAACAAAGTGCATATAGCATTAGATGGGAAAATTGGCGCAGTATCATCCGAACTCTCCCTGCTCAGAGCTGATTTCAAGAACATGAGCGCCAGAGTCAAGGAGGTAGAGACAACCACCGAGAACTCGTGTACCGAGACCAAAGAACTCCAAAGACAAGTGCGTCTATTGGAAACAGAAACGAAGGCACTTTCCGACAAACTCGATGATTACGAAGGCTGGTCTCAGCGCAACAATGTTCGCATAATTGGGGTGCCGGAGGGTGCAGAGGGACAAGCAGCTGACCTATTGTAGAGGAACTCATTCAGCAACGCCTACAACCCAAAGGACTCTCGAACTATTTCTCTGTGGAAAGAGCACACCGAGTTCCTGGAGGCAGACCGAGACCAGGGGCATCCTCTAGACCAATCCTGGCCCGCATTTTTAATTTCAGGGACTGAGACATCATTTTACAAACTGCACAGATTGCTCCGCCAGTCCGTTTCGAGGAGAAAACTATTACCTTCTTTCCCGACTACACGGCAGCAGTCACCAAACACGTTCCTGGAGGTTAAGAAAGAACTTAGGAAGAGGGAGCTGAAATACTCAATGCTGCTCCCAGCATGTCTGAGAGTGGAAGCGGAGGGCAAGGTGTGGTTCTTTAATGCACCGGAGGAGGCCTGGGACTGGCTGGAGGGGTGGCGCCCAGCGGCAACATCAGGGAAACAACACTGCAGACCGCGCCAAACGTCGGCAACAAGTGCACGGCCTGAATCTAAGGCTACTTTAATAACGCAAAGCGATTCACCTGAGCGGTACTGACCGGACAGGGACCAAACCTAAGATTGTACTGTAGCTGGAACAAAGTAGCGGTTTCTCCACCCAATGGCTTACGACATTCACTTGCCATGGACACACCTACTACACTAGAAGTGCCCAGGAGAGTTGGATGAAGCCGTAGCATGGACATCTCACTGAACACTACAACTACCACACGCTCACTTGTTTTGAGGTGTTGAATTAAGGATTAAATCAATCATTGCTTCATGATGAGATGAGGGGGGGGTTGGAAGATGGGACCGAACCCCACTAAGGTAACTGGGAATGGGACGTAAGCGCCCTGCAAATTGGGGAGGCGGGTAGTTTCAAGTCCGTCATGGAGGGAGGCAGGGAGGAGGGAGAGACATTTTCTAAGGGGTACTAAACGTTTTAGGAATGTAGTTTCTTTTGTTGTAATGGATGAAGACCTGCAAACAATAAGACACAATCTCTGTGAGAACTTATGTGCACGTAACCTCAAATATCCGGTCCGTGATAGGGACGCACACCATGAAAGACCTCACCTAACCCAATGACGCAACGCACCATCACACCAACGCTATTGTTTATCTCTTGGAATGTTAATGGTCTAAGAGACAAGGTAAAGAGTGGGCTGGTGTTGCAATATCTAAAATGCAGGGCCCCAGCAGTCACACTGCTACAGGAAACACATTTAGTAGGGTCCACGTGTAAAGCACTGGACCTATCGGGGTTTAAGCTCATAGTACATTCAGAATTTACCTCAGGGTCCCGAGGGGTGGGAATCCTGGTTAGAAAGCCATTCCCTCTTATTGTTCACCACACCTTCAAAGATGATCAAGGTCGGTTTGCTGTGACCTCGGTCCAATGGGAAGGCTGTCTAATTAACCTAGTGATTGTGTATATCCCACCTGCTTTGCACTCGATGGCCTTCCAGGCCTTGGGCGTGTTCTTGCTTACACTGCCAGAGGGTGACTTGATACTGGGGGGCGACTTAACATGACGTTAGATGACGCAGTGGACCGTACACCCGCCCGACCTCAACACTGTCTTAGATCACACTTGGCTGATTTCCTAGAGGCACATGGCTTGCTGGACACTTGGCGGTTTCAAAATCCACACAAGAGACAATATACTTTCCACTCAGGGTCGCACAATAGCCTCTCCTGCATAGATTAGATTAATACAGCAACGGACAATATGGGAAGGTTTGGGGCGGTCTCGCATCTGCCCAGAGGAATTTCTGATCACTTCCCAGTGATGGAGGATTTTAGATTACACGCCCCCACACAACGCCGCGTGTACCCCATATATCTGGGATTCCTACACAATCCTAAGATTAGGAAAGGTTTGATAACTACAGCAATGCATTACTTCAAAGAAAATTAGGCTTTGGTCTCCTCTCCGCTAATTTTATGGGAGGCAGACAAACCAGTCCTACGGGGCAGGCCATCTCGCTCATTGAAGGTCAAAAAAAGACAAGAGAAAAGAGATAGAAGCCTTAGAACAGGAGGTGCACCATTTGGAGTCCCAACATGCCGGGGACCCCTCAGATGCCAACACACAAAGGTTGCACGCGAAACAACAGGAATATAAAGAATACCTATGGGCAGATGCCAAAACCTGCCTAACGGCAGTTCAAAATAGGGTCTACGAATCAGGGGACAAAGCCGGCAAAGTTCTTGCTTGGTTAGATAAGCGGGAGCGGGCGACTAGATGGGTGGCGGAGCTCAGATCGAAGAACGGGGAATCAACATTAGACCAGCAAGAGATAGTGACTGCGCTGGCCGCGCATTTTGAATGGGTGTACACATCCACGAACACAACCACAGTTCAGGAAGCACTCGACTTCATTCGGGACATACGCATGCCAGTGCTCACGTCAGAGGAGGCCGAAGGGCTTGATGTAGACATCACAGTAGATAAGCTCAAGGTGGCCATCCACAAGCTACAGTCGGGCAAGGCCAGTGGCCCCAACGGCATCCCAATAGAACTATATTTACCCATGGCTGATAAGGTGGCCCCCTACCTGTTGAAAATGTATGAAGCAAGCCAGGCCCAAGGCGAGCTTCCTAGAGATCAGCGTATGGCTACCATAGTGGCCATCCATAAACCTGGCAAACCCGTTGCGAAGTGCGCATCATATCGGCCGATATCACTGATTAACGCAGAGGCCAAGATTTTGGCCAAAACGTTGGCGCTCAGATTGACCCCCTACCTCACTAAATTGGACCACCCGGACCAATCGATATTCATGCCGGGAAAGAATACAGCACTGAATCTTCAGCGCCTACATAGCATCCTGGGACAAAAGCATACAATACGGGAGGACGCAGCAGTCCTGTCTCTTGACACGAAAATGGCCTTTGACTCAGTGGACTGGGCGTTTCTTTTCGCTGTCCTTCAACATTTGGGGTTTGGGTCTAAATTCTGTTCCTGGGTACGCCTACTGCATGCTAACCCTATTGCACATGTGGTGGCTAATGGACACATCTCATAGGAATTTGCTCTGGGACGCGGGATGTGGCAAGGTTGTCCGTTGTCGCCACTTCTGTTCGCACTGGTCCTGGAGCCATTGGCTGCCTAGATTAGGAGGGACCCAGTAATCTGGGGTCTAAAGTGGAAGGAAGGATGGGAGGATTGTATCTCCCTCTATGCAGATGATGTCCTGGTGTATATAGCTTCCCCCACACTGCTAAACATCTGTGAGGTGTTTGGGACAGTATCACGGTACACGATTAATTGGGAGAAGTCTGTACTGTATATTCTGCATGGTCCACCTCCCAAGCTACCTAGGGGCTGAATGGTCAAGGTAGAAACAGATAGCTTTAAGTGCCTTGGCATACATGTAACGTCTGACACAGACGAATTCCAGGCGCTCAATCTTCAAGCACCGTTACAGAAGCTGAGGCGAGATAGTAAAGATTGGAGAGCATTGTCGCTCACCCTACTTGGCAGAGTGGCACTTTTTAAAATGACAGCATTACCCAGATTTCCCTATGCCCTACACAACATGCCCTGCCGAGTCCCTGACTCGTATTTTAGAGCAATACACTCGGAAGTCACTAATCTCCTTTGGGATAGCAAGCCGGCAAGAGTGGCCGCGAGTAAACTGATTAGAAGTTGGTATGACGGGGGTATCGCTCTACCTGACGTCCAGGCATTTTACTGGGCCTCACAACTGACAGTAATCAATCAGTGGATTCATGCACCTTACACTGACCCTGCGTACCGCTTAGACAGAGTAGCACTGGGAACGGGGGGGTCAATAGGGTACTCTACAACAAACAGAAAACATTAGGCCTCCTGGGACCAACAGCGCACACGGTTCCTGTTTGGCACACAGTTACACGGCACTTAGGATGGGCTGACAAACTTACACAATACACTCCAATATGGGAAACTGGCAGGCTGGGTACCCTGGGAAAGAGCAAGGGGTTTCAGAAGTGGGACATGATAGGGATCTCCTGGCTGGGGGATCTTTGGAAAGAGGGAAAGGTCGTCACCTTTGCCTGCCTGCAGGAACACTACAAAATGGCTCCTGGTGAAAGGTTTCTATAAATGCAGGTTAAACGTGCACTGGAAGCAGCTATTCCAGCAGCGGAGGTACTCCCTGAATCGTCCCCCTTAGAGGACCGGCTGTTGACAGACCACTTAGACAAAAAAGCAATTTCTCTTACTTACCTGAAAATTGTTAATAATCAAACGGACACCCTGGTACGACTCCAGGCAGTCTGGCGGGCAGAGGTGGGGGACTTAGATGACTCCGACTGGCAGGATGCAATTGCATTGTCTAGAGAGGTAGCGGTCTCCTCTAGGCTGCATCTGATACAGCTAAAATACTACATATGACCTACTACAAAAGGGTGACAATGCATAAGATAGGTAGAGCCATTGACCCGCGCTGTATGCGCCAATGTGATGAATTAGGTGCATTTTATCACACTCTGTGGGAGTGTCCGCTGATTACACTATACTGGACAGCAGTGATGGATACTATAAGAAAATTCAGCGAGAACCCAGTCCAGCTTGACCCCAAACGTTGCCTATTGAACATATGGGAGCCAACGGACCTCAACCACACGTATCGAAATTGGGCAACAACGGGGATGATGATAGCTAAGCGGAATATAGCTCAGAGATGGGGGGCGGCACAAGCCCCAACCCTGGCAGAGTGGTGCAGGGATATGGACATGATCATGGTGACTGAGAAGGCTACGTAGATTCACAGAGGGTGCCCAAAGTAATGGGGGAAAGTATGGGGCAAATGGAATGCCTATATAGGCTATATATGTACCCCTCATGTTGTAGATCGAGACTCGGATGATGAGGTATAACAATCGAAACTGCAGGAAATTGTATATTACTGTGTGTACAATGATGATTGGTGAGACATTGTCAAAGTATTATCTCCTTCATAAGAAATGTAATTGCAGATCTTGTTATATATATAATAAAAAAAATTCTTTTAAATTCTGGAATTCCTTGACATGTCGAATCTCGACCCTAACACTCTTACTCTTTTAATGAATCCAAAATATGAATACAATAAAATATTGAGTGAGAAGGCGGGAGTTTGGATTAGCAAATTCAAAAGTCTAAGACTTTGTGAGGATAATAGAGCAGTACAAATGTTAGCATCGTACCTGAAACACAAACAAAACCAAATACAGATTAGCTTCATGAAACCGATACCCAAAAGACTTTAGGTGTATTTAAAGAGTTTTGTAAATCTTTATATCATAATGACTCTCAGATCTCACCTGAATCTTGCAAGTCCTATTTAGATAATCTCGAACTCCCTCAACTGTCTCCTGAAGACAGAGAGAAAACAATTCTCCAATATGTGCATACGAAATATTACTAGCGATAAAATCCCTTAAAGCGAACAAAGTTCCAGGACCAGACAACTTTACTCCAAACTTTTACAAGACGTTGGCTCACACACTACTCCCTACATTACTGGGCCTCTCATCATTTTGCAGATTTTGGTGCCGTTTGGGACCAGCTAGCAAAGCTACTATAGTTGTAATCCCCAAGGACAGCAAAGATCTTAATTTAGCCAAAAAATAGCAGGCCAATCTCACTTATTAGTTTACATGCCAAGATATATGCCAAAATCTTATTTAAAGGCCTAGAGCCTCTCCTCCCTAGATTTATTGAGGGCTCACGGGTGGGCTTTATGAAAAGTTGAATGCCAAAAGATAACACATGATTGCTTTGCCAAATATATTACGTCGACTTCTGAAAGTGTGCCATCACACTTGATGCCAAAAAAGAATTCAATAAGGTTTCGTGGGTATTTCTTAAGGATACTTTAGCAAAATTTAACCTTGGACAAACCTTTATCAATATGGCTATGGCCCTCTATAGTAATTCCTGTGCTAGAGTGCGATCAGGTGGCCTTCTCATGGCATCCTTCAGACTGGGAAAGGGCTATAGACAGGGATCCCCTCTCTCACCCCCCCTGTTCATTCTTACGGTGGAACCACTTCTCCACAATATTCAGAATAGCAACTCCATATTGGAGTCACTTTCACAGATACAACAGTGAAGGTGGTGTATGGAGATGATATTATGATTCTGATTGATAACGCTCGCCCATCCATTGAAGCACTCATTAATACGATCGAGGATTATGCTCAGGTAGCAGGATACAGTCTTAACAAAGATACCTCTGAAGGGAAAGGACTAAATAACATCTGCTCCAAAGAAGTTATAGGTGAATCTGGGCTGGCTTGGCAGACTGGTTATTTGAAATATTTAGGTATAGAATTTGGCACACACTTAATGGATACCCCACACACAATGAGAAACGAATCCTGCAAAAAGTTCAAAATCTCTTTGAATGATGGAACCCAGAAATGATTACATGGTGAGGACGCATCAAAATTAAAAAGATGATGCTCACAACAATAGTAAACTACCTTATATCCATGCTCCCACTCTCCCTTTCTGATGACTTCCACCAGAGAGTAGATGTACTCTTAAGCACTTTTATCTGGTATAATAAAAGTCCAAGAATGTCGATATAAAAATTCTGCCTCCCTACCCCCCCCCCCTCCTCCCCCAGGTGGCGTATACCTCACAAATGTCTGGTCATATTAAACAGCTTTTATGGCCAAACAGGGTTCTATGTAGTTTCATCCTCCACATGAGTATACTGCTGCCTGGCTTCTAGTTGAAAGAGCACTTCTCAAGGATCATCATCCCATAATGCTACTTTCCACCAAACTTAAACCCTCCCTCCAAGCTAGATAAATCTTTCAAGCCACTAATCAGGTCTTGTTGAAATGAGACAAAACCCTGAAGGTTCCGGTTAAGTGCCCTAACTGGCTTTTCATAAGGAACGACACACAAGTCAAAATTTAAGGTACTCTGACTGATTGGAAAGCATGATCTTCTAAAGGGATCGACTTTTTAGTGCAATTGAGCTAGAAAAATTACCCACTCTCTTTCAGAGAACTGCAGATCCAATTTAACCACAGACTTTTATGATTTCCTTAAACTCAAGTCCTGTGTTTCTAAGGCCAATCCACTCTTCCAAGGGCCTTCACTTCCTAAATTGATTGTGGTTGCCAATAGACAGGGTCACCAGGTCTCAAAACACAATAACCTACTAATAAAAAACTATTCTCGTTTAAAACGAGGCATACTCGAGAAATGGGTCCTTAATACTTCCCTGACCCAAAAACATTGGAAATGGATTTGAAAATCAGTGCTCTCCAGTAAAATCATACCTGCATACCAAGTTCTGTTTCCTTCATATAGTTTGCCTAACAGATGAGCCAATTTGCTGGAATTGAAATAATGAAATCGGAGATTTAACACATTCACTCTTTACTTGCAGCCCTGTTGTTTCATTGTGGGACAAAGTTTTTTGGGTTCCTCTCCTCAATATTTGGTTTCTGGATTAAAAATGAGTTCCAGTCGACAGTTATGGGTTTTCTTAACCCTCACCTAAAGTCCCAATCCGACGCATTACTGTTAGACATTCTACTAATAACAGATTGAAAATCCATCTTTTCTATTTGGAAAGATACTGCATCCACCTCCTTTAAATCCTGGCTGAATTGGATCACACATATTAGGGGTATTGATAACATTGCTTTAGAACACTCCCCTTGGAAAACAGGCCATAGACAACTATGGTTGACACTTAATTTGCTACTTCTAAACCCCCATGAACACACAGCGGATGTCTGTCTCTCTTGTTCCAGAGGATCTTATGACAGGTTGACAACAATGAACCTTGATCTGTGAATGCTGTTCTAGGCTTCACTCCTTTGAACCTGATATGTTTTGTAAATCTCTATATGTATTATCTGCATTCCTTACAGGGGCTGCGGTCTTGCTCTTTCATCAGATCTTATTATAGCCTTTTGGGAGCATACACTTTACTACAGCCCTCTACCGACTATTTAAAAAGTCAATGTAATTTTGTATATGATTTCCTTTTACCCCCTGTAGGCATGTTTCCTTAGTAATTCCTTTTCTTATTCTATCATTGGATTATGTTTTTAATATGTACAGAATTTCAATAAAACTTGTTAGAATAAAAAAAGCAAGATTGCATCTGTAGTGTCCTCCCTAGCCGGGGTACGCACCAATGACTACACCACACACTGAGCTTAGTATATATAACATGTCTTTATTCTTCTGCATGTAATCGCAAACTCGACATTCTAAGCCTGCATTCACTTTACTACACTCTAATTCTTACGTCACAGTTCTACGGAGTCCATCAGGAGCCACAAGGGTTCCGTCATTACAAATTTACATGACACTACAGCCTCTATAGTAGCAGTGGCAAAACGAAACTTAAGGGGGAGGGGGCTGCCAACTATGTGGAGGGGCCCCTCCACTCTCTTGACCCAGTCAGGACCTCTCATGCAGGGCCAGACTGGGAACCCAAGGCAGCCCTGGCAAATTTCGTAAGATCAGCCTCCGTACAGTGCGTAGGAACCAGCATGGGAAAAATGGCAGAAATGGTGCATTCCACAACACATTTTTCATTATTTATTTAATTACATTAGCTTTTAAAGTATAGTAAATGCCGACCTTACAGTGCACCATATACACATACAACTCACCTTACAATGCAACATGCTGTACTCCCAGGCCAAACCAGCCCTCAAACAATGTGGCATTCTGGAACACAAACTTCATCAAACAAAGGTGCATTTTAAATCCAGACTACATGTAAAGCATACCAGACTTCAAACACTGAAACATTCTTGAATACTGACGGGGAGTAACGATCATCCAGTTTTGTTTGCTTATTGGTTCTCCTCCGTTGATACTGCTTTGAATCACTAGATTCTGGAAGTGTCTGTTACTGTCTCTGGATAGTCACTCATTAACTGTGGCTATGTGGTGTGAATGTTCATCAAGAAAAAGGGGGCTGTAATGAAGTGGTGTGTGACTGAATGAGTGAAGGTGACCGGAAGCAGGGCTCTGAGCTGGTGTGCGCTGGCGAGTTAGCGATGAGACAGACTAAAGTAGGGAAATGGACATGAAGTGAGGAAGGATGGGATAATGTGTGGGGGGTGGTATGTGAATGATTGGGTTCGGTTGATCTCTTCCTCTTAGCCTTTACATTACAGAGCTCTCATCAATTTCTGAGACAGCAGCTATCCGTCAGATTCCACCACACATACCAACCCATGAGAAATCAGAGCTATCCCATGGGCTATACCGGTTTTTGGTAGGTAGGTCGGCCTAACCCTTACATTACAGAGCTCTCCCTGGGTTCTAAAACAGCACTTTAACCCTCTAGTTATGCTGCCGGTGAGAGCTGAGCTACCCCTCGGGTAAATGGAACAAACAAAATGTGTTTGTTAGCCCCAATTTGAAGTCACTAGTAGTGAGTGAGACAGCACACATATTCATCAGTTCCACTGCCCTATTATTTCTCCAGTTACACCAAACTCAGTAGTGCAAACATGCACAAACCTCACCCAACCACATTAAAGTGCCCCAGGGTCTCGTGAGATGTGCGGAGCACTATATTGTTAACCCGTGGGGATGCATAGTAATCCATAGTGATACCGATCTGTGTCAGTAATGAGACACGCAGTGACGTCAGTCTGCTCCTTCACTTCTCATTGTAAGTCCCGAGAGGATGGGTGGGGACAAAGCTCTCAGGTTACACAGCTCTGGAAAATCCTCTGTACACCACTGCTACCCCTCAGGTTACAAAACTTTCACTAAATACAGGGACAGCAGAGCTCTCACCGCTACACCAAACATGGCCCGTGAGATGTCCAGGTATCCTGTGTCCAGTTCAAGACTTTCACTAACATTGACTCTGTGCTTCCCCTATTTTGCTACGTCTGTTTCGTTTCCAATTACAAATGCGGAATTGCAGGTACCAGAACACAAAGCAGCTAAAGGTAAAAAGAAAAAAAAGCACACAGGGAACCTGTCTAAATAAAAACAAGAAGCAGAACAAATGGAGCCCTCTTCCAACCAACACGCATCACAACCCCTTGACAAGATACAAAACAGGAAGGAAAGGAGGCTTCCTAGATACTGCATTGCAGAGTCCCCGCTACCCCATACAAATATTATTCAAGAGAGAGTGAGCTCATGTATGCCCCACACAGAGAGGAGGGCAGGGAACGCACTGGTGGCAGCTGGACAGAGAAATTCAAGGGGGTTAAATCAGTGCCCTAAAGCGATCAGGTTAATCAGTAAACCCCACCACTTCACAATATTGCACACACAACACACCAAGCTGCCTGCCACCTAGAGGTGGGCGAGCCAAGAATTTAACAGGGAGAACCGAGCCAATGGTCACTCTTGGCTCTTAGGGCACAATTGCAGAAGCCAAGCTCTGAAAACGTTTGCTATGTAAATCCTATGATAAACATCACATAGAAAAAGATAAACTATCTTCAAAATCTTCTGATCTTGCTCCTCTGAGACCCCTCCGCAAACCCGAAAAAGGTGCTTCTGCCCCTTGGTTTACGGAAGCATTGGCGGCCTCTCGTCGGCAATGCAAGGTAGCGGAAAGAGCATGGCGCGTGAAATACGACGCGACGGCGAAACTCACCTACAGGTCTCTGGCGAAAGCGTACCATCGGAACATCCTCGCGGAGAAGAAGGCTTATTTTGCTAGAAAAATTGAAGCCGCTTCCAACTCCTGTAAGGAGCTTTTCGCCATTGTGCGGGAGTTTACAGCCTCTCGCGCAGCGCCTGCCCAGACCCCCCCTCCTGCGCCTTGGGTCAGGGCGATTGCGGACTTTTTCACCTCTAAGATCCAGCGGATCCAGGACTCCTTCCTTGTGTTGGATCCTGAGGTACCAGGTCGGGCGGAGAATGCCGCTGTTACCCGACCGAACGCCGGTGTGGCCTTGGCAGCTTTCCCTCCTCTCTCGCTGACAGCTTCATTTGACCTGATGGTGGGACTAAAGTCAGGTTCCCCTCAGGATGCCTGCCCCGCAAAATTTCTGGCTAAAATGGCAGCTGTCATTAATCCACTCGTGAACCCCCTGTTGAACTGTTCTCTTGCACAGGGTGTGGTTCCCCAGTCCTGGAAGCAGGCAATGATTATTCCCCTGCTTAAAAAGCCTGGTCTGGATGTGGAGGTGTTAGCGAATTATAGACCTATCTCGCTTCTGCCGGCTTTGGCGAAGGTCATTGAAAAGCACGCGCATAAGGTGCTTGCCGATTACTTGGAGGCCCACGACCTACTGCACCCTACCCAGTCGGGTTTCCGCGCCAATCTTAGCACCGAAACAGCCCTCCTGGAAGTCTCGGAGGCGATAAAGGAGGTGCTGGATTCGGGTGGGAGAGCGATGCTGGTGATGTTAGACCTGTCGGCGGCCTTTGACACCGTCCCTCATGAGGGTCTGCTTGCTAGACTCTCAGAGATTGGTCTTCGAGGGACGGTGCTCCAGTGGTTTCGATCCTTCCTGGCAGGCCGTCGACAATCGGTCTGGGCTTCTGCTTGCTCCGCCGAGATGTCGCCATTGGGTGTCGGAGTTCCCCAGGGCTCTGTCCTGAGCCCAACTCTATTTAATATCTTCATGACCCCTCTGGCGGCCCTGGCGGAGTCTTTCGGGGCCCAGATCGTTTCTTACGCCGATGACACCCAGCTCCTCGTCACCTGTGAGAGGGGTGCGGACTTCGATGGAGGTAGGATCCAGGGTTGCCTTGAGGCTGTGTTTCAGTGGTTCCATCATAACAGCCTCAAGTGCAACTCGGATAAATCCGAGGTCCTCTTTTTTGGGTGCAGCTCGGACCCGGACTGGAAAGTGTGGTGGCCTGAGAACATGTTTCCACCAGCAAGTTCGTCCCAGGTAGCTAAAAACCTTGGGATTAAGATCGACAATGGCCTCACACTACGCTCGCAGGTAATCGGTCTCACAGGCACCTGCTTTGGCTTACTCCGGATGCTTCGCAAGTTCCTTCCCTTGTTATCGGAGGAACACAGGAAGATCACGGTGCAGGCGATGATAGGCTCGAGAATAGACTATTCCAACGTCCTCTATCTCGGCCTGCCAGAATACCTGCTTCAACGATTACAGGTTGTTCAGAATTCGGCAGCACGTGCTATTTTTGGACTATCTCGCCGTGCCAGAGCCTCGGGCCTTTTGGAGGCTCTGCACTGGCTTCCTGTCCGGAAGCGGATAGTTTTTAAAACTCTCACCCTGGCACACAAAGCCTTGCACACATCTGGAGCAAAATATCTTCAGAAAAGGCTGTCCTTTTACCGTCCTGCCAGATCGCTTAGGTCTGAAGCCTTGTTTCTTGCTGCAGTGCCCCGCGTGAAGAGAGCTCGCATCGGTGGCCGCTCCTTTAAATTATTAGTGCCTCAGCTGTGGAACAAATTGCCAGTGTCCCTGCGCAGCACCCCTAACTTGTTGGCCTTTAGGAAGGGGCTTAAAACTTGGCTTTTCACTTCTTAGTTTCAGGTCCTATCAGGTTTCCTCTTTTTCTGTTTCTGTGCATTTTCCCTGTTGTGTTTTGAGATTAGTGTGCAATTCAAAGCGTCGGGACACTCTTTCGAGTAGCCGCACGCTATACAAAAAAACCTGTATAACATAACATAACAAAATTTGCAGGAGCATATTTCTTTAACAATGTGAAGCTTTGACATTAATACAGCACATTATAGCACTGCCCTGAGAAGTACTTATTAAAAGTGATAGTTTTTAAACATGAACCATTAATGAACTAAGAAGGCAACACAGTTATCATGCAAACCCTGTATGTGGCCCAGATTGTTAAAGACCTGCACTATTGTCTATTTAATCAGATGCAGTAAGTATTTGTACACCTAGTATTCTGAGCTCACATATTCGAAAATGCTTCCATATGCTTTTAATGATGAAAAAGGAGTATTTAAAAAAAAAAAAAAACATATGTGCTTAAGATCAATCATTTTAGGAAGGGAAGCCGCGATTTATCCAGGTTTTCTTGTTTCACTCTGTTTAAATCAGCCTCCAAATTGGTAAGTGTCTTTCCTATTTTAAGTTGAAGCTTTGTTCTTATCTCCATTTACATAGCTTGAAATGGAGCCGGAGGTATTGGAGGGCTTTACATGAGCACCAATTAGGCTAGACACGGTCACATTCATTTTGTATTGGCACCTGAGGACTAATTGATCTGCCCAGAATCACAGGATGTTAAGCCAAAGCTGAGATTCAAATCTGGTCCCCCAGATCCAAAGTCGAAGGATCTCGCCCTAAGGCTACGACCTGGGTGTAGAGGCAGAGTGGTAGGTAGACACCACCTGAAAGCTTGGCTCAATATGGCTTGAGTTTCCACCAGGACCTCAGACTAAGCAGGAGCCAGGCTTCAGGCCCAAGCTTTCAGTGGCTCGCCCACTAGTCTGAGCAGTTCAGGGCATAGAGGTCTTAATAGACATATTCACCTACGACTCTGAGAGCAGTGTGAGCGGCTTATAAAGAGATAACGTGGACCTCCCTGCCAGCTACTCATATACATCCCACAGCACAATCCCTACCTAAGCAACGTGTCAGGATTTAGTGATAGAAAAAAAGATGGGGTGTGAGGAGCTGGAACACACATTATTTCCCTGTGCAGATGTTGTCAGTTGAATGGCAGACAGTTTTTCCATCAGGTCAATGACATGGTAAAACCGCATCACCCAAAAGCGCTACTTAAACTTATGCATAGAAAGAATGAGCTAAAGCCAGGTTTGTCCTCAGTTTTACAGTGTGCATCTATAATGGGTCTTCAACCTTTTCTGTACTGAGAGCTACTTATGTTCAATGAAATGCATCGACAGCTACTAATATTATTAGTGATGAATAATTTCAATGTTTTATATGTATAATAATTCAACCAAGCGAAAACGTTCTAATTTAATAAGCTGGGCTGCACACAGGGGAGCTTTTCAGAGGTAGCTGGAGAGCTACAGTAGCTCACGAGCTACTGGTTGGTGACCTTATGCCCGCTTTAAAGTACACACCGCCAGGTCGTGCATTCGGAGTGTTGCTACCTTTGGATATGCTGGTTTGGGAGAGGTGAGCTGAGAACACCCTTCTCTGTTTGGGCTATGGGACTGGATTGGAAAGTGGGCTTCGCACGCCCTCAAATTTTTCAATCTTCTAATTTTGATATTCTCTATTGCAAAAGACCCGTTCAGTTGTCAGCTTAAATGGTGTGTCTGCAGTTGAGCGTTGGCACTTTCTTCATGTAGCCCTCGGAAACAAAAGCACCTATACATTGTTTATTTATTTATTTTGGGTTGTACTTAATAGCAGTTTCCTTGGCGCAGATGATGGTTTAAGGAAGAGGAGCCCAAAGGCTCACCAGATGAACATCTAAAAAGTGCGTAGAAAGTCGCTTCGAAAACTGCTGGCGTTTTTACTAAGGGGGCCGGGTGTCAAACTCATTCAAATTAGAGGTTTCAACAAAAAACACTGTTGTAGCAGAAAAGTGGTACCAAATGGGTGGGGGCTTCTTGGGGGAAGGAAGAGTGGCAGCATCAATCCAAAAGTACAATGCACCCCCCCCCCCCAAAAAAAGTGACTGGTGCAACTGATGATGGGGTACCTTCTTTCACCTTCACTGAACACTGTTTATCCCACTTGTTGGCCTAAGTGGGGAAAAGTTTTAGCATAATGAGTGTGATGAAATCGAGGGGCATGACAAAGAGCTTGGGGGTAGGGAGGGGGGACAAATAATTATGCCAAGGCAGTCAGTCAGGTACCACTACTGGCTGTTGGTTGCTGATTCTAGATGGGCTTGAGCTTGGCTGCTGGGCTGGGCGTGGCTGGCAGGGGCTGTCTGGACTTGGAGGCGAGGTTGTGTGCGACGAGTGGAGGGAGGGCAGGCAAACTGATTTATACAAGAGCCGTCATTGGAAGCGCATTTGCACTCTACTACTGATTGATAGCCCTATGAGCAAATACACCTCTAAGTGTGGTCATATGTTGACTTTTATTTTTTAAAACACCGTTGTGTCTACGTTGTTGTTGGCTGGCCCTGGGAGGCTGGAAACAAACTGGAGAAGTGCGTAGTGATTATAATGGCCAGAAACGCTGGTTTAGTTCCTGGGCGCTGATATTGCAGCACTGCTGCAAAACCAGCCCCCAGGAACAAAACCTGCCTCCCAGAAAAATGCCCGATGCCGGTACAGCCAGTGCACAGTGCCGGAGGGACCCCTGGAACTCGGGCTCGCTCCTGCACCACAGGGGTTGCGGGGGCTATTGTTACATCACTGTACAGTACATTTTCCATTCAGTCCCAAGTCAATAAATTCTTGAATGCTGCCCAAAATGTTATGTTTGATACACCACCAAACTTTGTAAAATCTATGCTTCTCAATAAGTTTAACTGTGTTCTGAAAATGACACCGCTGGTGGCCACAATACCGTTGAAATTCAATTTATGCATGTTGGAGGGAGGACCACCCGGGAGTCAGGGGGACCACTCCGGGGCACCTTCCTACCGCAAAGTTATAGCCGAGCGCCGCTGAGAAGCCTCCTAGGCGAGGTCCTTCTCCTGTGATCGTACTAGGCCCAGTAACACCACCACACAGGACTCCGTATCAGTTGCTTATCTCGGTACTTTATCAATGGTAGCACATTCAATATTTACAGTGTGATCAAGTGATACAGGAAGAGTCTCAATGTCTTTGTAGGGACAGGGTAGCGGGACAGTCTTAGTACCAGCCTGGTATGGGGAGGCTCTGCGCCAGACCTTGCGTGCTGGTCTCAAAGCAGCTCGGACGTGGAGAGCCGCAACGGTGTCTGCAGGGCTCGGTTGGTAGTTCCGCTTGGGTCGAGCCGCGACACAGTCAGCAGGGCTCCGGTGGTAGGTCCGCTTCGGTCGAGCCGCGACGAGGTCAGCTGGGCTCTGATGGTAAGTTCAACAAGGTCGGGCCGCGACAGCGTCAGCAGGGCCCCCAAGGTTTGTGAAGGTCTTTAAGCACGGTGGAGCCGCGACGTAGTCAGCAGGGCTCAGAGCGTGGTTCTAGGATGAGTCTTTTCTCCGTAGGGTCAGCCGCGATCCGATCAGCAGGGCTCTTGACTCCGGGATACAACTGCCGTCTTGTTGCCGGGTCGCCCCAGATATAGGTCTGGAACCCTTTGATGTCCGGACCCTTGCGCCCGGGGGGCGGAGAGGCCGGGTTGGGAGCGGCCAGACGCCCAGCAGGAGAGGCGCCAGGCCCCAGAGAGCTGTGGGGCGATCGCACCTAGGTGTGGAAGGACGGTTGGGGGTCCCATCGATACTGCCCTCCGCCGGGAGTGGGAAGTGTTCATGTGGTATCCCCCTGGCCAGGGGTTGGCGCCTCGATGTCGGGCCTCGCAGGGACCGAGGCCGGGTGGAGCGGGGTCACGTAGGCAGGTGCGTAGAGTCACGCATAATCCAAAATGGAGGAGCCCCGAGGTGCAGGGGACCTCGTGCGGCTTAGCGAGGGGGACCAGGACCACGCCACGAGGCTGGCTCCAACACGCGTCCCCCCCAGCTGAAGGCAGGGAGAGTCACCCATCTCCTTGGGGGTTCTCCTCGCCAAGACGGAAGAATCTGGACAGGCCACGGCATTGGCGTGGTCGTTGCCGGGCCGGTGCTCCACGGTGAAGTCCATCCCTTGCAGCGAGAATGGACCATCACAACAACTTGGGGTTCTCGCCCCGCATTTGCATTAGCCACCGCAGGGGCCGGTGGTCAGTTTGGACTCTGAAGTGGGTGCCGAAAAGGTAGGGCCGGAGCTTCTTGAGAGCCCATACCACCGCGAAGGCCTCCCGCTCGATGGTGCTCCACCTCTGTTCTCGTGGCAGCAGTCGGCGGCTGATGAAGGCCACCGGTCGATCGAGACCCTCGGTGTTCATCTGGGAGAGGACCGCCCCAACCCCGTACTCAGAGGCATCGGTCTGAACCACAAATTCCTTGCTGTAGTCAGGGGCCTGTAGCACAGGGGCAGCGCACATGGCCGCCTTGAGGGCTTCAAACGCGGTCTGACAGCGGGGCGTCCAGTGCACCGCCTTGGGCTGCTTCTTGGAAGTGAGCTCCGTGAGGGGCCCCACAATGCTGCCATAATCCTTGATAAATCGCCGGTAGTAGCCTGTGAGGCCTAGGAAGGCCCGGACAGCTGTTTGGGTTGCGGGGGGCTCCCACGCCTGGATGGCATCGACCTTTAACTGGAGGGGCGCCACCTGGCCACTCCCCACCTGATGGCCCAGATAGGTCACAGATCCTTGACCGATCTGGCCCGAGGTGCAGGGGACCTCGTGCGGCTTAGCGAGGGGGACCAGGACCACGCCACGAGGCCGGCTCCAACAATGCATGTTGCACAATGTGTAACATTATTTTCCATAACAAGTGTTAGAACTGATTCTGTGCTTTGCACAAAAACCTGTGGTACACAGAACACCAGAAGAAAGGCATATATGAGTATATTTAAAAATGTAACGGCCCGATTTAGAGTTCGGTGGATAGGTACTCCATCACTAATAAGACTGATACGCGGTCCACTTTATAATAAAGTGCATTAGGATATAATACACTTGTCAAAAAGCAGACAGGATATCCTTTGCATTTGTGGAAGGAAAAAAGCAGGACACTTGCCTTTCTTGTAATCTGTGTACACCGAGTGAAAACAGGCACCATCAGAGCAAATGCACCCAACCTTCTGGAGCCCTGGCTGAACCATTATCAGGATATGCTGAGCGGCCTGGCCATATGAGGGATCGAAGTGGCCAAATGGCCAGGCTTGGAGGACGTCCATCTGGTCCACTGTGTATTAAGACCAAGATTCCACTAACCCTTGGAGGGGACAGGAAGTCTGCGGACTATGCTCGTGGAACCCAAACTGGGCTTCAGGCAAGCTAGGTTAGAGCTTCTCAATCCAGGAAAGCGGGGGAAACCTCTCTGGGCCTGTGTGAGCCCATCCCCAGCCCTTAGAGAAACGGCCGACCAGAGCATGGAGACCAGGTCCAGTGGATTTCCTCCTTCAAGTCAACTGGCGCTCAGACCTAGACCCTAGTCAGAGCTTCTTACCCGGGCAAACAGGGAGACCTGCCCAGGCTTGCAGAACCCCACCCCAGGCACTTTTAGACATTTATGACTGGAGCATGGAGCCCTGGGCCAGGAGCTTTCAGCCCCAGGCCAGGAAGAGTTCTCACCCGACTCCCTGTCACAGTTTCCTAACCTGGACAGTAGAGGTCCCCTCCCCGTGCAGGCGGGACCTTGACCCAGGCAGTTTGTGACACAGTGGGATGAATAATGGAACCCAGAATGAGGGTTCTATCCCAGAGCCAACTGGATCTCTGTCCTGGGGCCCAGTCAGGACTTCTTAATTTGCCCAAGCAAGGGATTGGGCACTTTGCGACACATCAGCGCACTATCCATTCTTGTAATCTGTGCATACCCAGTGATAGAGTGGCTGATTCTAGAGATTTGTATCTAGCCTTCTGGAGACCTGATTGAGCTTGAAGCTTCAAAAGAGCCCTCATTGGGACTTCCGGGGCAGCTTGGAATTCTGAACACTGGGTCGCGTCAAGAAAATGACGTGTTTCGTTTATTCATTTTAAGTACCAAACATCACCAGCTACATTGTCATGGAGCACCCTGCACTACCCAATGCTGCTGTGGTAAATGTCTCACAGATATAATTTCACGCACCCCTGATTTTATTTTCGCACAGCTCTATTAAACATTAGGAATTTGGATCATGTGGATATAGATCAATGAGGGAGAGCTGTTTGCATGCAAGGAGGTGGGAATTTGAGCTCATCTTAATGTGAAGAACAAAGATTAATTATGATTAACTGTAAATTGGGATTGTGCTCTTATTGCGTATATGATACCTGAAGATGTTTTTGTATGTTGATTGTAATATTATATTTTGTATGGTTTTATGGCCTTTTAAAGAAAGAAAATAAAGTAAGAAAAAGAAAAGTATCTTTAAAAATTCCTACCACAATATTGAATATTCTGTGGTCTAAGGTTATACCTGTAAATCAAAAAGACCACTTCACAAAATTAGCTGCATATGTAAGTTTAACATGCCTCTGCAGAATAACCATTTGTATGTGTGCAAAATCACTTTTTCACAAAGGTCGGATTTGCATTGGTAAAATGATTTTCTCACACATAATTTCTTTGTGACTAAATTACCTCCTCTAGGCCTGAATAGTGGGTGTTCCAGTAGGAATGTCCTGGACGTTTGTGCACACCCACTAAATTACGAATTTGAAAGTATTCACTATTCATTAACCATTTTCTGACTTTTTTCCAGACTGGACATGCTTAGACTTTTACTCTTGTCAAGTGGAAGCTCGGTGGGACAGGGAAGAACCCCACACCCCCTCAAAACTGTGGCATGTATGGGATAAATTCCTCAACAGGAAAAAAAGAAACTTTCTGGGGGAAAAAGAAACAGTCTAACAATTTGTATTTTCATACACCCTTTTATTACTTTTTTGCACGCTCAAGTGTATAGCATTGTGAATGTTTTCACCAAAACAGGAATTTACGTGCGTTTTCCGATTGTAGATGCTTTTTTGGGCTACTTTCAGAAAGATATGTGAGTGGCTGAAAGTCCAAGGAGGTAGTAATTTTATATTTTTGCTGAGCAGAATCGAACTCCAGCATATTAGCAAATGCAATTAATACAATACGAAAGGCATGATACACAATAAAATGGTATAAACTGATGGGTACAAATTTAGGGGCATATTATCAAGGGGCCGCGATAAAATTATCGCCGCTTTAGCGTCTGTTTTCGGGTGAAAAGCGGTGATAATTTTATCGCATTATCATCAAGAACACGCTAGCCCGTGATTCCTTGACTTAGCGCCCGTTTTTCACACGCCTCGATAATGAGATGCAAAGGAGGCGTGGCTGTGAAAGCAACATGGGATAATATCGCGAAGGCAGCTTCGCGATATTATCAATGAGGGGTAACGATATTTTAAATCTCGCTAAGTATGCCTTAACGCAGGAATTTAACGTCTGTTAAATTCCTGACTAAGGCATACCTAACATGAGGGGTGGATTGTGTGGCTAAGACCACAGGCCCTATCATCAAGGATATCGCCGTTTTCCATGGAACGTAGCTGGAAAACCAGCGATGTTCCATGGAAAGCACCGCTATTGCTGGAATAATTATCGCCATTGTGCTATGCGTTGTTAATGCAGCGCTTACATGGTGATAATTTCCAGCGATAGCCGGCGATAAAAATCCTCACGCTAAAGGCGGCAAGCAATAATTATTGCTGCCGCTTGATAATATGCCCCCTGTTTCTTTAAATTATGAAGGAACAGGCTGGAAATGTTAAGTGACTCAAACCCAAAGTGTATGAACTACAGGAGGCAAGTAAAATCTAAGAAACAAGGCACATTTCATCAGGGTGAAATATTTAAGAGATAACCTTTTGCAAGGAATATGTGACAAGCAATTTTAACATGAATGTCAGAAGTCCTTAAAAGCACTTCATACTTATTTCTTTCAGGATGAATTAATCAAGTGGCCTTAGTTACCTTATGATAATGAAATCCATAGTTTTCGCTTGGCAAGATAAAATGGCAATCAGCCTTAAGAGGGGCAGATGCAATTGGCAAACCTTCTCTTCCTACCTGGGAACTTCTGAACTGTTCTCAGTGATTTCATTAACATGGCTCACACCACTTCTGGAAATGGATAGTCTCTGAAAACAAACATTATTATAATTTCAGCTATGTCTTTTTTCCGACTTCAAATTTGTCGTGGAGTGCCTTGAATAGCGTTCACAGATTGCACTCAGAAAATCTCGACCTTGAGTGTCTTTTTGGGTGGCAACCTATTTGCATTTATGTCGGTCTTCTTTTAAATGGTGGTAGTCATGGGAAACTAGAGAAACAATGCAAGCCACACTTCATCTGCTCGTCCACTTGTCTCATTCTAGCTAAAGTTAGAAGGATCGATGAAATACACACCGCTTACCAAAACGTAATATTTTCGCTTAATTTATCAGCTGCAGATTCATAGAAAGGGTGCATTGTGCCCTAAAGCAAGCAAGTCAAACAGGCCTCTAGCACTTAGTTTGTGTAGGGGGTAGCAAAAGAAATAGGCCCAAATTTACAAAGCAATTGTGTTGCCATTGCGTCACTCAAGGACTTTAGTGAGATTTACTAAGCCACACAAAGCCATCTTGCGTGGCTCTGTTTGGCTTAGTACGTCTGGAGTAAAGAATGGCAGCGCAAATCGCTGCCTTGTGTTACTTTGCATTGGAAAGGCTTTCCATGGGCGGAGTACCCATGCATCCACCCATGGTTTTTGGCGCATCCCCAGATTCACTGAAACTTCTGCAGCACATATAGAAAGAGGAAAATGCCTCAGAAGATTGTTTTTTTGCAAGAAGGTGTCCCTTCCTGCACAAAAATAATCCTGGTTGTAACGCTGGTACCCTTGCGCCATGGCGGAAGGGTGTCTATATTTACGCTAGATAGCACTTAGTGCACCAGCGCAGGGAGAGAGCAGAAAGGCGCCATACCTTAGTAGATATGGCACATTTCTGCCCCTCCCTGTCACCCAATGCAGCGCAACACGTTTCCTTTCTGCATTGCGACAAATCTTTCTAGATCTGCCCCAGACTCTTTACAAGACTAAAAAATACACCTTGGGGCCAACTCATAAAGCTTTTCCCTAGTACAGATATTGCTGATGTTTGGAAAAAGTATAGTGTAAGAATGCTTGATTGTGCATGATTCACAAAAAAGAACATGGGCCATGTCATGAAGGGCTACTGTGGCTCAGCTCAGTCGGGTGCTTGTTTTTATGCGCCTGCAGTGTGTACAGTTAATTAATTTTTCGCAGTTCGTGTTCAGATAGCATTATGTGGCCTGTACCTCTCACCCTGATTTAGCTTTTGTGAAGGGCACAGCGACAGCTTATTCTACCATCATAGTGAGATGTCACTGTTAGAGCATGTTGGGTCACCTCATTGTCGCCCCCCAAGGGGTGGTTGTTTGGTCTATAGGCTGGTTGGCAGACCTGGTCTTGTGTATCAGTAGACTCATCGCTACTCTCTGTGTCTGTCTCGGGAGTAAATGAGTCAATCATGTTCCCGCATCTAGCAATATCTTCCATGGCCTTCTAATCAGTTAGGGCCTCCCTCAGGCCCCTCTCTTTGGCCAGCGCCCACTCGGAAATGCCATGCAACCAGGCACCATATGTTGGTATTTTTGGTGAAATCCATTGGATCACAATACATCTCTTCCCCAAGACCAACCCGAAGGCCGCAAACATAGATGGCATTTTCCTTTTTTTAGGGTTTCAGTTGAAGCCCTTGTGCTCATTGTTTCGCATTTACTTTCACCTGTATGTGTGGTACCCTAGTGAGTACTGCCGCGATATTCACCCGATAGTGATCCCAACCATGGGATTCCTCAAGTGACGCCACATCAGAGACGTTTATACCTTCACACAATGGAGTTTGACCAGTCAGTAAACCTAGTCCAGATTTCAAGGACATCCTTCGTAGATGGAGCCAAACGTGATGGCTCTACAATTAGTGACTTGTGGCCTAGTAACCAATGCCCACAGTTTGACTGATTGGATCAGGGAGAATCAACATGAGGTGTTTAAATTCAATTATTAATGATGAGGAGATCGAAAACTCTGTACAAGGTTGCAAGGTCTAAAATAGAAAGTCCTCCTTCATAATGCGATTTACAGCATTTTGTAAATAAGATGTGTTGTTCACCTATGGTCCAAGGAAGCTCCTTCATAAGTGAGTGTAGTACATTTTAATATAGTGAGGTAGGCTAAAATTGTAGTTCTTTAAAGAATATACGACTTTAGGAAGTGTCATCATTTTCAGCATGTAATTCTGCAATGCATTAATTGACATAGGCAGGGGCAGTCATTTTTGCGTATGAATTTTGCAGATTGGAACACGCTCGTTTGCTGTCAAGAAAGCCTCTGTTTCTTGCAAATGGGGGGGTTTGTGACCACAAAAGAGTTTTGTACGTCGGGGCCATGGTATATTAGCTTTTATGAGGGACTGAAGAAGTTTGTCTTGGAGAGTTCTGACATAAACTGGACATAGACGTCAGTGCACAAGTGCTTTTTAACAGTTCATTTGGGAATTAGCAAGTAATCTCTCTGCCTCTGCTCACGTATCCTTTTTTGTGCCACCACACATTGGACTGTATTGAAACGACAGGTCTAGAGCACATTAGATGAAAACAATTTGAGCGCATGCGCCATTCGACGTCTTATTTTTTTGGGTTTTGGTTTTGCACTTGAGAGCAAACGTTAATCTGTGTTACTCGAATATGCTTTTGGTGTCTCGGGAATCTGGCAGATTAGTCACTAACACCCACACACAAGAAGAAATGTCAATAACGCAGGTGCTTAAGAGAGCCAACGCAGCGTGGCGTTATCTGTTCGTTGTACAAATGTTCTGAGGCCTCTTTAAATATTCAGTCCTGCGAGCATTCGAGCAATTGGAGGAAATTCCAGTGCAGTAGAAAACTTTTATGGACGCCTCCTCCTTCTCCTCGTCGCAGTTGGCAGACTGTAGGCCTCTGGCTATGCGTCCATAATGAGTGCAGTAGTTTCTCGGTGATTTTATAAACCGCCATGATTCTGAAACTAAGCGTTGAGCAGTAATCTATGACGCAGTTGCTGCGAGGGACGCGCCAGTGACGGGGAAACAGATTGTGCGTCCCTGAAGCTGGCTAGGCAAGCAGAGCTGCAGACATGCTCATTGAGGGCTATGGACTCCGCAGCAGAACTTGTCCCCAAAGGGTACAGTAACTTTGGTAGTTTTAGCATAAGAGTCTGAGGCATGCCTGAGAGGGTGACGTCCATCATATGATATCCCAGGCGGGTAGGGAGATCGAGGTAGCTGTAAAACAAGTCGAAAACATCGATTTTTCATTTAGGCGTGAAGAGTTCGAAACGCATCTAGGGGCTGCAATTTTCTCGCCTTCTGTCTGAGCTGTTATTAAGAAAGCCTTCCAGCAGGGTTAAAATACCAGTGATAAACAGCTAGCACAGTAACAAGGAATTCACACTGTTTCTATTTGGTACAGTGAAAAAGAAGTTGAGGACATCTATAAAAACTGTAAGTCGGTGTTTTGGGAGAGGCAGTAAACCTGTGTGGCACAGATTCCATGTTACCTTAAACACGGGGAGGACTCAGTTGTGAAGCCTTCAAAATGTGCATATATATCTTTTTAAGTCAGATTTTAAGAATGTAATTGAGGCGACTGCTTTTTTTTTTAAAGTCTGGTTAAGTAGAAAGCAGGAAAAAAGTTTCTGAGGGACGCGAGTAGTTTTCTTCAACCCAGGAGCTGTCCACTGTCTATACTTACCCATTAGAAGTCTCATCATTCCTATGGGAAATTCTTCAAAGAGTTGCATAATTAAAAAAATTGTCAGCTTTGAAAAATGCAATTGACACCACTTTTTTCCAAATTTAAGTCGGATAAAATAAGTCCAGCACAAGAGAAGGACATCTTATTCTGTACTGCCCCAGGTCGTAAGCAGGTCACTGTAACTCGAAAATGGCTGTCTTTTGCCTTCCCGGAAGTCCGATCTTGTGAGGAAGGACTTCTGGGAGGAGGGGAACGAACGATATTAGCCTGACAAGTGTCACCCATTGGGGCATCCCACATTGGAGTCGAGGCATGAAGACTATCATGCTTGATAGGACAGCACAGGAGAAAACTCCTAGTGATGGGCCTTGAAAACCTTTTCTTGGATGGGACATTCAATTTCAGGGAGTCAGAAACCGATTAAATAAAACTTCACTTTGGTAGAATTCTGTAAACCTCACCTGTCTAAGTGAAGGGGACAATTCACGGCTTCTCCCAACTAGATAGGCAACGATTAAACTGTGCAAACCTGTTTATACCAGAATTGTTGTTAAATTGTATGAAAAAATCTGCAGGATCCTTTAGGTGATTCAAAGACGTCTGTGTATAAATACATTTTTGGGCCTTGAACTGCAAAGTAAAAAGCTCTCTAAAGCACAGCCTCAAATCAAAGAATACCACCTAAAAGGTTGAAACAGGAAAAAGGGAAAACAAGGGAATATGATGCGGTTGAAGTAGGGATGAGGTCATCAAAAGCTAAAGGGACAACTAAGATTCTGTAGAAATTAACGCAAACCAGTGCACACAATTCACGTCACAAATGGTAAAGTCCACATTTGGAAATGGAAACAAGACAAATCCAACGGAGGTATCAGTTCTAAGACACTACGCTCCAGACTCAGCCCCACAGTCCCAAGAGTGAATCGAACAGTTACTTGGCTTACACCACATACCTTAGGTTTCCACAAATGTGGGTGTTGTACTATGTGTAAATGGGCCAAGTGTAACATCAAAACTTTCAACGGTTACAATCATAAATCGTACCTAATAAGATCTAACATTAACTGTATGACTAGGTTTGTAATTTATGTTATTGAATGTGTCTGTGGCAAACAGTATTTTGGTAGCACGATTAGACCATTGAAAGAAAGAATTGGGGAACATGTGAGAGCCTTATATCAACAGGATGTTAGATATCCAGTTGCGATACAAGCTGTGTCATGTAGCACCCAGGGTCCACACAAGTCTTTCAGTTTTTTGGGGATTGATACTGTAAATCTAAACCCGAGAGGTGGTAATAGAGAACTACACCTTAGATGAACAGAAGCTATGTGGATCATGCGTTTACATACAGTCGAACATGGGCTCAACTGTGATGCAATATTTTTTGGGGAATTAATGTACTTGGTGATGCCTTTTTTACACTACTTTATGGTCTGTGAATGCAATCTTGGCGACCAATATGATGCGCTGGTATATTTGTGTGATATGTTCAGATAGTAGCTTTTCATTTACCCGGCTGGGTAATTTTTTGCAATCTACTACATATTTTTAATTGGCATTGATGTATATGACTATGTACTATTGTATTTGACTTTGAGGTCTGTGATGACTACATTATTGCCCTTGTGATGGTCAATGCATTGTTAACTGTGTGCCATAAGCTGTTTATTTTCTTTGTATTGTTGTAATACCACACTATACTGTTGTTTGTTATGCTGATATATGTTCACGGATTATAATCTGACAAATTTATCCGATATAGCTGTATACATGGTTGACAATCTGATACAATGATGCATGACTATGAATTCTGTGCATCCTGTCTCTACTTTCCCTCTCGGAATATTTGCCTTTGCTGCAATTAAATTCCTCTTCCAAATTTCTATTTCTCTTTTTCTTTCCTTTTGACTTTCTTTAGGCTACTTTTATTAACATTATTTATGTTTTCTTGCACTATTGAATTCGAACCATCTCTCTCACTACACGATCTCTTTGAATATTGGTGTGGCTCTGTAATACGCTTGGATTATTGTGCATGGAATATTTTATTACAATGTTGTCGTTTATACGTTTTGTTGTGCTATTACTTTGAGTATTTTCATATTTCAGGTGAATTGAGTTCAGAGTAGTTGTTTCCTTTGATTTAGAGCTTGTGTTTGCAGGATGCTCCTATTCACAAACATGATGGCAGTGGTTTAGGACATGGTGATACGAGTTGTTTCCTCTGCTGTGCGCTTCCCCTTTTTTATTTGGCCTTTGTTTTGATTATGATTAGGACCCTATGTCACTCACCCGTGACGTTCTTGACGTTGAGAACGCATTTGCGAGTTGACTTGGTCTAGTTGTTTTTCTTCGACGGAAGTATAATTGTACTTCCGTGACGCCGGGATTTTTCTCGAGGATTGTATTGGGACCGCCGGAACGTACTCTCTCTGTGCTGCGAAGTAAGTTTGCAGTTTGAATAATGGTCAAGTGTTGACATTTTGATAGTTGTTGTTAAATGGTAGCGGCAGTTTCAGTCGATAACCCTTCAAGTATTGCCCGGCTGTAATCGCCTCTTATACCATTCGATGATTAACCAACAAAAGAGGCAGGCGCCGGAGACTGGAAGGCAGGAAACAAAGTTTTATTCCGTCGGAGCAGAACACATCAGATCGGACAGCAAGGTATCGTCTCGAGGTGCTCTAACCACATCTCTGAGGCCTGGCCTCTTATACACACGTTTATGACTTTATTGCAGGTTTATCATACATGGCACATTCTTGAGATCGCTTTGATACATGAAAGAACATCCTCAGAATCCCCGGCTCAGATCCGCTCCCACACATAGCTACAGTAGAAGTCCCCACCCCACCCACAGTAGGAGATGGCTATCACACAGCTGGACATTCCGCCAATTCCCGGGGGTGTGTGCGACTGGTCGGGTCTCAGGGGGTGGGGGCTTTGATCTACTGTAGTCCCTTTGATGTGAGGTGTTTCCCTTACAGTAGGGGCAATAAACTGCATCTGCAGGGCTAGGTGATGGCCTGGGATCGGTTCGGACAATCGGGCGCAGAGGAAGGGGGTTATCAAAAGGATGTATGACCATGTATGGGATGAAAGAAGTGTCGGTCAGGCGCGGGATGTGGTTCCATGGCAGGGTCGCGCAGAAGGAGAGAGTTTATGGCCCATGTATGAGAGAGCGGGGGTGGTCAGCGCGCAGGGGGATGTTTGCAGCGCCAGAGGGACGCGCTGGCGATCGGCAATGAGCGGCGAGAGGGGGCCATGGTGCCTAAAATGGCCGTCGTGTGTTTCTGCGTGCGGCGCTGGAGAGAGACAAGATGGCGCAGATAATGTTCAGTTACGAACTAAATTTCCACATTGTTGCTGTGTATTACTTGTGAGGGAGGTTTTGGATGAGAAATTTTACCATTTTATATTGGTTTCCGTGTTCTTCTCTTTTTTTGTGCAGTTTGACAGGGGGTGTGTTTGACATAACACACGTGTCTTCCCCCCTTCCTCCAGATTATTTGAATCTACGTCTGTGAGTATACCCGTTGGCTTATATAATTGGGACTTTGGTCTTGTGATTTATTGTTCTGGCTATTTTTCACTTACTACGGCAACTATTGCTTTTCTTATTGCACAGGGGTTTTAGGTTCTTATCTCACTTCGGGTGTTTTCTTGGGAGCATATCTTTCTTCTCTTTTTTTCAAATTTTGGTGTGATATGTTGGTGGCTCTTTTCATGTGGCGTATGAAGGTGATCATACTGTGATGTATTTTTCGTTATTATATTTTTTTGCAAATGATGTTTTTAAGGGTTGTGTAATATGATGAACGTATTAGGATTAGTATGATTATGGTCTTGATTATGATTATGTCTTTGCTTGGTCTTCTTATTTTGTGAGGGTCTTGCATTAGAATTAGAGTTTTTGGTTCTGATTTATGAATATTTATGTTGTGAATAATGACTTTGATTTTAGTCATGATTTTGTATCTTTCCAGCCCTGAAGATTCAGAGACTTTTTTCTCTGATGAAACACGTGTCGGCTGGCCGTTTATGCACAACTTATTAAAGAAGAACTGATACCTCCGTTGGATTTGTCTTGTTTCCATTTCCAAATGTGGACTTTACCATTTGTGACGTGAATTGTGTGCACTGGTTTGCGTTAATTTCTATTGAGTGTTAGGGTTCTCCTGCACTAATTAAGGGGTTTCCGGGTTTCCCCTTCCAGTTTGCACCTTACGTATAATCTTGTGCGATTTGATATTTATACGTTTATCCTTTGAGCGCCATTTCTTCCTGCATCCTCTAAACCTGATTCTTTTGATACCTAACAAATGTGTCAGGAAGGGCAGCCATAACGTAATAATTTTCATAACACACTGCAGCTGTCTTTCTTTTCCATAATGGACAGAGATAGAGAAGCTGATTAGTTGTTTGGTAACTTGGCTACAGGCAATAATACCAATAACCCTTCTACTAGTGGTATTCCTAAACGAAAAGAAGGCCTAAAGGATAAGTTTCTCAAACTGGAGAGACTCAGAAAAACGTAAAACGCTAGATGGTGGGATGGGGCCACCCTTAAACAATATGTCAAACTTAATCGTATACCTAGAGGTTTACGATCCCAGATTTTGCCCACATACGATGAGTTAGATGAGGATCTCTTGGCCAAATGGGAAGAGACACTTACGAGCAACTCACACACTCTTATGAATATTTTGATTGAAAGTGCGGAGAGGAAGGTAGGTAGGTTACAAATTGAGATTGACACCTTGGAAAAAGAGATCAGGGAACTTAACCTCCCGGAGGCTACCAACAAGAACTATGCAATTCTGAAAGATATCCTTATGAACCATCAGAAGCTTGTTTCCTTTCCAGTATAAGAATTGGCTTGGTAGTTTGGTTTGCCCTGTTCCCATCATGCACTGGGACAGGTACAGACTAATTTGCATGTAGCCAGGTTCTGAGCTGGGATGGTGCAGTGAGCTAAAAAACGGTGATGGATTAAAACCATGATCTCTTGACTTGGTAAGAGTATTCTGCATCATTCAGAAACTCTGTCCATCACCACCCCCTTTTTCCCAAATCCATCAGAAGGATATTAAAGATAGGAAATCTAGACAATTAAGACGTGACGAGTTGGATTACAAAACAGGGAGAATTTTTACTTATGCTAAAAAATATGATTCTCTGATCCAACCAGGTACCAGACTAGATATCATTCCTAGAGCTGATACCATCTCATTATCATCTGGCTCTACATCTTTGAGCGCCCCAGTCTCAAGTGACAGTGAGTTAGAGAGCAACTCAGGCACCAGACAGGTTGTGTCCTCTTTTTTACGAGAGGTTCGGACCATACGCAAGGGCAACAGAACACAGGGTACACGTCCAGGTCCAGATCCAAAACTCGTAGAGGCAATAGGGGAAGACAAAGAGGATTACAAAAAGAAACTCCGGTCCGGCAACGAGAAGAACAAGTAGATACAGTTACATGCAATGTGCAGGTCGTCAATCTTTTATCCAAAACTCTTACACCAGATATGATTTCACTTTTGAGTAGAGGTCTGAGTTTCAATCCACGAGATTCAGGTGATCTTTGTAAAATGAAGGTTGATTTGTTCAAATATATCAGAGGACTTAAATTGAAAAACATTTTTTCATGTAATCCAGCCTTGAATAAAAAAATCACTAATACTACAATGAGTGATGCGTATGGTGTTCCTAGTATTCATGATATACAAGCTACGAAACTTTTACTCTCTTTGACAGATGTTGAGCAATCTCCCTATACTATGGCACGCCTTCTTGAAGAACTTGATATAGACATGGATTTGTCGATCTCGAGTGGTCTCAAGAATAAATCTAAGTGGGTCCCCACTTTATCAGGGGGCAATGCAATTGACTTGTTTTATAAACATGCGTTGGAAGATCTTAATGCACATGATAATAAGAGATTGCCCGCTAAGAGATTTTTTCAAGATAATTTGGGGAAAGGGGAACGTCTTGCTTTAAAAACCCTTAGTAATGACCAAGATCTACTAATCAGAGAAGCCGACAAGGGAGGGAACGTAGTCCTCATGAACAAATCAGACTATAACTTTGAGATCATGTCCCAACTAGATGACATAACTTGCTATTTACCAATCGAGTATAATCCTATTGGTTCTTTGAGCATACTTATCAATAAACATCTCACGGATTGGCACTCTAAAGGCCTCCTTGATGACGATGAATTTGCTTATTTGAAAATCTTTAGACCCACATTTCCGGTATTGTATACTCTGCCCAAAATTCATAAGCATCTGCCTTTTCCTCCGGGCAGACCGATAGTTTCAGGTATTGGTGGCCCTACCGAGAAACTATCTGAATATGTTGACATCTTTTTGTGTCCTTTGGTACGTTATCTGGCCTCTTATATCCAGGATTCAAAACATATTTTGAGTCTTTTGACTGACGTACAATGGCAACCGGGAATGATTTTAGCCTCTTGTTGTATCTTTGTACACCAATATACAACCTGAATTGGGCATACAAGCTGTTACTAGGTTTTTGAATAACAGACCAGCGGCACAATGGATGCATAATGAAATGTTAATTACCATGATGCACCTAATTCTCGACAACAATGTCTTTCTGTTTGAGAATCATTGGTACAAGCAAATAAGAGGTGTCGCGATGGGATCGAAATTTTCTCCATCGTTTGCTAATCTGTTCATGGGCTGCCTTGAAAAAGACTGGATTTGGGGCACAAAAGGTGCCACTTGGATTGATCATGTGATTTTTTGGGGCAGATATATTGACGACTGCCTGTTGTTATGGTCTGGAACGCAATCAAATTTGGACCAATTCTGCCTTCACTTGAATACAAATGATTTTGGCATGCAGTTCACTATGGAATCCAGTCATACAAACATCAGCTTTCTTGACATTGAACTGTACGTCAAAGATGATAAACTTAACAGTCGCCTGTTCCGCAAAAGCACGTCATGTAATGCAGTGCTTCATGCGGACAGCTCTCACCCTGCACACCAAATTAGATCTATTCCGTATGGGGAGTTTATCAGAGCTAGACGCAACTGTAGCGAGGAACCTGAATTTCAGAAATGCATTAATGATATGAAAACTAGGTTCATAGATAGGGGTTACTCATCTGAATGTCTTAAACGAGCTGAAAATCGAATTTTGCATGTGAAAAGAGATGACGCCTTACTGAACAAGAGCAAGTCTTATACTACAGACCCCGTGCCCCGTTTGGTGTCTGATTTTAATGATCTCAGTAACATCCTGAGAAAGAGCCTCAATAAGCATTGGGGTATTCTTCAAGCTGACAAATCTTTGGCTGGTTTCATCACCAATCGGCCTCAGATTACTTTTAAACGTGGTAAGACACTACGCTCCAGACTCAGCCCCACAGTCCCAAGAGTGAATCGAACAGTTACTTGGCTTACACCACATACCTCAGGTTTCCACAAATGTGGGTGTTGTACTATGTGTAAATGGGCCAAGTGTAACATCAAAACTTTCGACGGTTACAATCATAAATCGTACCTAATAAGATCTAACATTAACTGTATGACTAGGTTTGTAATTTATGTTATTGAATGTGTCTGTGGCAAACAGTATGTTGGTAGCACGATTAGACCATTGAAAGAAAGAATTGGGGAACATGTGAGAGCCTTATATCAGCAGGATGTTAGATATCCAGTTGCGATACACGCTGCGTCATGTAGCACCCAGGGTCCACACAAGACTTTCAGTTTTTTTGGGATTGATACTGTAAATCTAAACCCGAGAGGTGGTAATAGATAACTACACCTTAGACGAACAGAAGCTATGTGGATCATGCGTTTACATACAGTCGAACATGGGCTCAACTGTGATTCTGAGATGCAATATTTTTGGGGGAATTAATGTACTTGGTGATGCCTTTTTTACACTACTTTATGGTCTGTGAATGCAATCTTGGCGACCAATATGATGCGCTGGTATATTTGTGTGATATGTTCAGATAGTAGCTTTTCATTTACCCAGCTGGGTAATTTTTTGCAATCTACTACATATTTTTAATTGGC
The DNA here is from genome assembly GCF_964204655.1 of Triturus cristatus. Classification (NCBI taxonomy): domain Eukaryota; kingdom Metazoa; phylum Chordata; class Amphibia; order Caudata; family Salamandridae; genus Triturus; species Triturus cristatus. The sequence continues at coordinate 804,863,185 of NC_140589.1, read as the reverse complement.
ATTGATGTATATGACTATGTACTATTGTATTTGACTTTGAGGTCTGTGATGACTACATTATTGCCCTTGTGATGGTCAATGCATTGTTAACTGTATGCCATAAGCTGTTTATTTTCTTTGTATTGTCGTAATACCACACTATACTGTTGTTTGTTATGCTGATATATATTCACGGATTATAATCTGACAAATGTATCCGATATAGCTGTATACATGGTTGACAATCTGATACAATGATGCATGACTATGAATTCTGTGCATCCTGTCTCTACTTTCCCTCTCGGAATATTTGCCTTTGCTGGAATTAAATTCCTCTTTTTCTTTCCTTTTGACTTTCTTTAGGCTACTTTTATTAACATTATTTATGTTTTCTTGCACTATTGAATTCGAACCATCTCTCTCACTACACGAGCTCTTTGAATATTGGTGTGGCTCTGTAATACGCTTGGATTATTGTGCATGGAATATTTTATTACAATGTTGTCGTTTATACGTTTTGTTGTGCTATTACTTTGAGTATTTTCACATTTCAGGTGAATTGATTTCAAAGTAGTTGTTTCCTTTGATTTAGAGCTTGTGTTTGTAGGATGCTCCTATTCACGAACATGATGGCAGTGGTTTAGGACATGGTGATACGAGTTGTTTCCTCTGCTGTGCGCTTCCCCCTTTTTATTTGGCCTTTGTTTTGATTATGATTAGGACGCTACGTCACTCACCCGTGACGTTCTTGACGTTGAGAACGCATTTACGAGTTGACTTGGTCTAGTTGTTTTTCTTCGACGGGAGTATAATTGTACTTCCGTGACGCCGGGATTTTTCTCGAGGATTGTATTGGGACCGCCGGAACGTACTCTCTCTAAGCTGCGAAGTAAGTTTGCAGTTTGAATAATGGTCAAGTGTTGACATTTTGATAGTTGTTGCTGTGTATTACTTGTGAGGGAGGTTTTGGATGAGAAATTTTAACATTTTATATTGGTTTCCGTGTTCTTCTCTTTTTTTGTGCAGTTTAACAGGGGGTGTGTTTGACATAACACACGTGTCTTCCCCCCTTCCTCCAGATTATTTGAATTTACGTCTGTGAGTATACCCGTTGGCTTATATAATTGGGACTTTGGTCTTGTGATTTATTGTTCTGGCTATTTTTCACTTACTTCGGCCCCTGTTTCCTCCCCTTTTTTTGTTTCCCCACTTTATCCTGTTTTCTTCAGGTGGCATTCCCTTTCGTAATAAGGATTGTGGTATGCAACTCACCCTATGTGGGTTTTATTTTCAGTGGCGTGATTCTGTCCTGGTACCTTGAAATACTAGCGGTGAGGTGTGATTAATCACGGAACAATGTATTTGGTGGAGTATATGTTAATCTGATGAGATTTTGTGTTTTGTATCATGTAGCTTTAATTATGTTTTTTCATTTTGATTGGGTATGTTGTATTACATTACATTGTATTTTCTTGTATTTATTCTAGCTGTCTACATCAGTGATTTGCACTTGACAGATACTCACTGTCATGTTTGTTTGAGATTCCTGCTCGGGACTGAGCTTTGTCCCTTAGATTTTCTGTTTTGGATAATAGCCACAGGTATTTATGGACCTGTTTATGCACCTATTTCTCTCATTTCCTTATCTGATCAGCGTTATGATGGTGCAACTATTGCTTTTCTTATCGCACAGTGGTTTTAGGTTCTTATCTCACTTTGGGTGTTTTCTTGGGCGCATATCTTTCTTCTCTTTTTTTCAAATTTTGGTGTGATATGTTGGTGGCTCTTTTCATGTGGCGTATGAAGGTGATCATACTGTGATGTATTTTTCGTTATTATATTTTTTTGCAAATGATCTTTTTAAGAGTTGTGTAATATGATGAACGTATTAGGATTAGTATGATTATGTTCTTGATTATGATTATGTCTTTGCTTGGTCTTCTTATTTTGTGAGGGTTTTGCATTAGAATTAGAGTTTTTGGTTCTGATTTATGAATATTTATGTTGTGAATAATGACTTTGATTTTAGTCATGATTTTGTATCTTTCCAGCCCTGAAGATTCAGAGACTTTTTTCTCTGATGAAACACATGTCGGCTGGCCGTTTATGCACAACTTATTAAAGAAGAACTGATACCTCCGTTGGATTTGTCTTGTTTCCATTTCCAAATGTGGACTTTACCATTTGTGACGTGAATTGTGTGCACTGGTTTGCGTTAATTTCTATTGAGTGTTAGGGTTCTCCTGCACTAATTAAGGGGTTTCAGGGTTTCCCCTTCCAGTTTGCACCTTACTTATAATCTTGTGCGATTTGATATTTATACGTTTATCCTTTGAGCGCCATTTCTTCCTGCATCCTCTAAACCCGATTCTTTTGATACCTAACTAAGATTCTGTAGCAAGATAGATTAGTTTTAGAACGAGATCTGAATATAATCCATACTACTGTTTCTATTCCAAAAATGACAGGCTCCCATATGAATGAGATGTTTGGGGGCATATCAGCAACGAGGCGATAAAAAATTATCGCCGCTTTTGCATCCGTTTTCGGGTGAAAAGCTGCGATAATTTTATCGCCTAATCAGCAAGGTCACGCTATCGCGTGAAACCTTGCATTAGAGCCTGAATTCTGAACGCCCAGCTTTGCATCTCTAATGAGATGCAAAGTGGGCGTTCCTGCCCTGACATGACTGGAGAAATGTCGCTAACCGACATTTCTCCTATCATCAAGCCCCACGCTATGAAGCATAGCAGCAAGAAAAGTAGCGATAACCCCTGTTAGCCATGATATCCTATGGAAGGTGGCTATCATGGCTAAGTTTGCCTTGCCCTATCATCAAGCTAACGCCAAACTTCGTGAAATTATCGCTGGGTTTCCAACGATAATCTCACGTTGGCAGTTAGCACTAGGATTTTTATCGCTTTTGAGATAAGCGTTGCTAATAGCATGCTATCTCAGCGATAAAAATCCACGTTAGCCGGTGTTAATTTTCCTAGCGCTTGGTGCGCTTGGCGATAATTATCGCCGGTCCTTGATAATATGCCCCTTGGTGGGGGAACTCCCAGGTTCCAATCCCCATATGGTATCGTAACGAGTAAGGCACAAGTCTCAGGTAGCTTTGTGAAACTCATATGTGAAGGTTCCCATTTGAATAAGAATTCTCGATTGGTGGTCTCTATGCTGAACAGATATGCGTGTTGGTGTATAATCAGCAAGTCACTCTTCACATATGTATAAGCCTGAAACACCTTTGGAGCACTTACTTGGAAACACTGATATTGGTGATCGTGCAACTGTGTTGTTCTGGTTTTGGCATGGGGAGTTATAAGAAATTGGATTATTAGTTGGGGGTCGAAGCCCCACTCAAGCAGCAACAACAATCCTTGTCAGGGTGAACCACAAAAAGTCACTAAATTAGCCTGTGCATAACTCTTGGTAGCTTGCCACAAAGCAGTCAGGCTTAATTTAGAGACAATGTGTAAAGTGTTTGTGCAGCATACAAACAGTAATAAAGTGAAAACACAACAGCAGAAAAAACCCAAATCAATTTAGAAAAATAGAGTAAACTTTAATAAGTAAAATGATACCAGCACAACAAAAATCCATTCAGTACAACCAGAGATATTGATTTTAATTTTTTTTAAAGAAAATAGCACCAAGAAGTAGAACGTGCCAATTGTGATATCTGGTCCCGCAAGGCAGGGACAAAGTCAAAGGTTTAGGCTAACCGGGCTGGAGCACAGGCTAGGATTTGTAGCTCTGTGGCCTTGGCATTGAGATGTGAGGTCCTCTATTGGTTTGCGTCTGGTGTAATAAATTTTACAACATTTGAAGGAGAGAGCACAGGCACTTTAGCACTGGTTAGCAGGGGGAAAAGTGCACAGAGTCCTAATATCAACAAAAGCAAGTTCAACAAACCAGGGGAGTGAAGAAAAAAGGTTTGTGGCAATTCCATTCCAAGGATGTCAGGTCTCACAAGGGTTCTTTTCCAGCCTTTCGTCCCCTCATAGGGCCTGATTGTCGGGGTTGTCAGTAGCGCAGAGAGAAGAACAAGCCACTAACCTTAGCACAACAGCCAGCGGGGACGACAGCAAGCAGCAAGGCCTCCCTATTCCCCAGGGCACAACCCCCCACAGTGTAGGGAACACATCTATGGGAAATAGTACTCCGGGGAACAGGGAAGGGAAGATGGATTAGGCAGTGCAGGGGTCTTATACTTCAGGGTATTGCGGCAGGTCTAGGCTCCTTCTATCGAAGTACTGTAGAATGACAAAAGACAGACGGATATTCAACTACCTAGGGTGTTTCTAGGTGAATGTTACCTCCATAGACATAACCCTTAGTTCACTTACAGTGTCTTTATCCGTGTCCTTTAGCTACCTCGCCAGATTTAGATTCATAAGACCATGCACATAACTATGTGGACTTGTACGTGAACTCAAGCCGCCTGGCTGTTATCTCCACAGCAAGCGGTAAACAAACGTTTCCCAAATAAAGATTTCTCCACGTAACATATGATTAAGCACGATAAAGCACCACTGAAACAATGTTGTTCCCTCTGCAAGGGAATCCTTAGGAAATGTAGTACTTAGTGTAAGAGCCCTCGCGTTTCTCAGCGTCTTTCCCTTTGCGTCAAGGCAAACGTGGAAATGCCCTCGGAGCTCCGATAACAATGTCTCGTGTTCCCAGGGTCCAGAATGGCGCGCGACGGCGCCCGGCGGTTGATGTTGCGGGAACAGAACTTCCCAGCGGGAAGGCAAGTGTCCGCGAGCCTCAAGCTTGATAGGGTAACTGCAAACAGGGTGGGAACTGCGAGGAGGACGGGAAGCGTCCCCTCGCCATCAGCTACTGGGAAGGATTGTCAAGCACCCTCCCATTATGGAGGCGGTAATTAAGTAGGGAATGCCGCGTATGGGAGCCGTGTTGTTGCACGTCAGGCCCAATTGCCTCCTGGGAGTTGCAGTCCCGTCGGTGCCCTGACCACCTACGCCATCGCCCACAGCTGCAGGTGGACTTGCGGGGGTGCGAGAGGCCCGGACCATGCCGTACACAGCTTATTACCGTTACAGAGCTCCCTATCAAGGACCGCCGTCTCGGCGGGCGGCCTGGCTTTCCTGGATTGTCCTTATGAAAGAGTTCTAATAATTCCGGGCAGTGGAGATTCTGCAATGGTTCCCATGTTCTATCTTCTACCCCATACCCTTTCCACTCAACGAGGTACTGCACCCTTCCCCGCACTAGTCTGGAATCTAACAGTTTCTGGACCTCATATTCCTCCTGACCATCTACGTCTATGGGAGGGGGTCTGTCAGGTAATCTCATGTGTGCAGGACAGGGTTGGAGCAGGGATATGTGGAATACAGGGTGTATGTGCCATGCCGGGGGTAAGGTTAATTTCATGGTGACAGGGTTAATTATCTTCTCGATGCTATAAGGACCGATGTATTTGGGTTTCAACTTGCCTACCCCTTTTAGGTGTAAGGGTTTTGTGGCTAGCCAGACTTTTTCCCCTACCTGATATTCGGGTTCTTTGGTCCGTTTTTTGTCAGCGAAGTGTTTTTGTGCTGCCTGGGCTGTTATCAGGTGTTGCTTTGCATCCAATAGGACTGCCCTAAGGTGAGCATGGTGCTCTTGTATGCTCGGGAGTTTGGTTACAACTGGCCACTCAAAAGGGAGCATGTTCGGATGGTGTCCGTTTAGACAAAAAAAAGGGGAACACCCCAATGTTGCATGGTCTGCGTTGTTATAAACAAATTCTGCCATCCATACTAAGGTGACCCAATCCGTGGTGTTTTGGAGAGCAAAGCACCGGAGGTATTGCTCCAATGTCTGGTTTAGCCTTTCTGTTTTTCCATCTGTTTGTGGGTGGTAGCTGGAAGAAAGGCGAGCGTCTATCCCCATGGTTTTGCACAAGGCCTTCCAGAAGCAGGAGGTGAACTGTGTTCCCCGGTCTGTAATGAAAACACTGGGTATCCCGTGGGCTCTCACTACATGTTGTAGGACGAGAAGGGCTAGTTCTGAGGAAGAGGGAAGCCCAATTACTGGTATAAAGTGACCCATTTTTGTTAAGTGGTCCACTATCACTAGGATCGTCGTGAATCCTTGGCAGGGGGGCATCTCTACAATAAAGTCCATGGACACCGTATGCCAGGGCCTAGGAGGGATAGGTATCGGTTGCAGCAGTCCTGTTGGTTTGGAGTGTTTAGTTTTCCCTTGTGCACACACACTACAACTCTGAACGTAGTTCCGGATGTCTTCCTTCAAAGACGGCCACCAGAAGGAGCGCTCTACACAGGCTATCGTTTTGTGGATTCCCAAGTGCCCTCCCAATAAAGAATCGTGTGCCCACCGAAGGACTTGTACTTGCAGGTCAGGGAGGGGCACGTACAATGCTTGGTAGCGGTATAGCAACCCGTTCTCAATTGTTCTATGGTCGGGGTCCTCGTCTAGCCAGGTCTCCCCGTCCAAGCTGGTCGTGGCTGCCTTGACTTCTGCCACAAAGTCTTGATGGATTAGGAGAGCGATGGAGTGGTCTTGAAATACTTTTTCTTTAAGTATGAACGGGGTGTCTGACGGTGGTTCTTCCTCTGTGGTCATACTGCGAGAGAGGGCATCCGCTTTCCCATTCTGGGGTCCCGGGCGGTACTTGATCACGAAGTCGTATTCCGAGAAGAAAAGGGTCCAACGTAATTGGCGAGGTGTAAGGGCCTTAGCAGTCTTTAGAAATAATAGATTGCGATGGTCCGTATAAATCTAAATGGTATGCTGGGCTCCCAGAAGATAGTGTCTCCATTCTTCGCAAGCCCTTTTTATAGCCAGCAATTCCTTATCGGTAATAGAGTAATTAACTTCACTGGGGGTACGTTTTTTCGAGAAGTATGCCACGGGGTGTATCTGCCCCGTTTTTGGATGTCTTTGCGACAGTACTCCTCCCAAGGCATATTGTGAGGCATCCGTCTCTACTACGAAAGGGAGGTGTGTGTCCGGATGTCGAAGGATGGGAGCTTGAGTGAATTTGGACTTTAACAATTGGAAGGAACTTTCAGCTTCGTCTCCCCATACAAATGGTATGCCTTTTCGTAATAAACAGGAGATGGGGTGTATAATCTTGGAGAAGTCCTTGATAAATCTCCTATAATAGTTAGCGAAACCCAAAAAACTCTGGATGGATTTCACATTTTGAGGGGTTTTCCACTGAGTGATGGCCTCGATCTTTCCGGATCCCATTTGAAAGCCCTGGGCGTTGATCACATACCCCAAAAAGGCTACCTCCTGGACGTTGAAGAGGCATTTCTCCAGTTTAGCATACAGCTCATGTTGACGGAGTCTACTTAGGACCTCTTTGACGTGATTCACATGTTCTCGGGGACAGGATGAATAGATGAGGATGTCGTCTGTGTACACTACGCAGGTAGTGTCACGCAAACCCCTTAGTACTTCATCCATGAAGTATTGGAATGCTGCCGGGGCGTTGCAAAGCCCAAAGGGCATTACCCTGTATTCAAAAAGTCCGAACTTAGTCCGGAAGGCGGTCTTCCATTCATCCCCGCTTTTTACCCTTACCAGGTGATAAGCGCCTCTGAGGTCCAACTTCGTGAAGTAACGGGCTCCTTTAGGTTGGTCCAGAAGGACTGGAATCAATGGCAGGGGGTACCGGTTCTTCACAGTGATGCTGTTTATAGCTCTATAGTCGTTACAGGGCCTGAGCTCGTCACAATCTTTCTTCGGTATGAAGAAAAGAGGGGACGAAGCCGGTGACGAGGAAGGTGCGATAAAGCCGGAAGCCAGGTTCTCCTCAAGATAGTTCTTCAAGTACAAGGTCTCGGGTTCGGTTAACGCGTAAACCCTACTACATGGGATGTCCGCTCCCGGCGTGAGTTCAATACGACAATCGTACACGTGGTGCGGAGGAAGCCGCGTAGCCTTTTGTTTGTCAAAGAGAGGCCTGTACTCTTCATACTCCTCGGGTAAGGTGATGGTACCGCTGCAGGTGTCTTGTGAACATGCAGTGGCCAAGAGACTGGCCTGAGTGTCCATGGTTATGACTGAAGGTGCTGTCTGTTGGTTGCATGTCTGTCGACAGTAGTTGGAGTTCAGGGTCACGGTGCGAGCAGCCCAACTAACAACAGGATCGTGTAGAGTGAGCCACGGCATGCCGAGGATGAGCCGAAATTGCGGTGCATCAATAAGATCGAATTGTATATATTCGTAGTGCTCTGTGTTGACTCGCATCAATAAAGGAAGCGTATGTGATGTGACTGGTCCCGAGGTTAGAGCTGATCCATCCACCGCCTTCATGTACTCGGGTTTTCTCTTCATTTCCCACGGAACACCGATGGTTAACGCATACCCTTGGTCCATATAGTTTCCGGTAGCACCTGAATCCAATAGTGCTGCTAGTTCCCTGGGGTTGTCCTTGGTAACCCACAATGACACTTCTACACATAAATGAGCCACAGCCGGTTGTAACGTATTGGCTATTGTAGTAGAGACCTTAGCATGTTGTCCGCCCGACCCAGTGATCTCCTCCTGGCTCGGGCTGATCAGTTTTCCGCCACCTCTTGGGTTCCCAAGATGGCTTGTTTCCGTGGCGTAACCCCACGTTCCGGGAGTTGAGCTCTGGCCCTACATTCTCTAATGAAATGCCCTCCTTTCCCGCAATATAAGCATAGTTTCATTTTTCGTCTCTTTTCCCTTTCTTCTGTGGTAAGGGGACCTCAGATGCCCCCGATTTGCATGGGCTCTGTTCCTTCCACTGTCTTGGGATGGTCTTCGATAACTTGTTTCGGTTTGGGGTACCAACCCCGGGGTTCTCCTCTGCCCTTGTCTCCCTTTCTGTCCAACAAGCGGTGTTCTAATTGAACTGTGAGATCAATCATCTCTTCACAGGTTTGTGACAATTGAACCACTTGCGCGAGGACGTCCTTCAGCTCCCCTCGCAACCCTTGGTAAAACAGCGTTGTTCGTTTCTCTTGGGGCCAGTCAGTTTCGACCACTAACCGGTTAAAGGAGGTTATGTATGTCAGTAAATCTTGGGACCCTTGACGGAGGTTCAGCAATTCTCGGTCCAAAGTTAACATGTGAGACTTTCGGTTAAACAATTTCCTCATGGCTGCACAAAAGTCAGGGAAGGAATGCAGCATGGGGTCATTTCTCTCCATCAGGGGTATGGTCCAGCTGGCCACGTTTCCCCCCATGTAGGACATCATAAAAGCGGTTTTAGCAGCCTCAGTCTGGAAGACTACAGGTTTACACAAGAAGTGGAGTCTACATGGGTTTAGAAATGTCTCAAATTTCTTTGGTTCTCCATAGAAACGCTCGGGTGGTGCCAGAGGGATCCCTGTATTCTGGATTACATGAACTGTGGGGGCATGATCAGAGGCCGTGGCAGGAACAGGAGGGACGGTAAAGAACCCACCCACGTGTGTGGTTGTTGTAGCAAGGGGAGGTGCAATAGGTCCTGGAGGCGGTAAAGTAGCTTCTCTAATATACGAACCCGCCCCAGTGCCCTTTCGTGAGAGTCCCGCCACCTCTCTACGCAAGGTACTCAATTCTCTTTTTAGGTCCTGATTTTCTAATCGGGAGGTCTGAACTTCCTGCTGGATCGCCGTAAGGCGATCCAGCAGGGAAGATAAAACCACATTGGTGTCCATCATCCAGGCCGGACGTCTAACTTGGGCTTGACAATCTGTCGGGGTTGTCAGTAGCGCAAGAGAGAAGAACAAGCCACTAACCTTAGCCCAACAGCCAGCGGGGACGACAGCAAGCAGCAAGGCCTCCCTATTCCCCAGGGCACAACCCCCCACAGTGTAGGGAACACATCTATGGGAAATAGTACTCCGGGGAACAGGGAAGGGAAGATGGATTAGGCAGTGCAGGGGTCTTATACTTCAGGGTATTGCGACAGGTCTAGGCTCCTTCTATCGAAGTACTGCAGAATGACAAAAGACAGACGGATATTCAACTACCTAGGGTGTTTCTAGGTGAATGTTACCCCCATAGACATAACCCTTAGTTCACTTACAGTGTCTTTATCCGTGTCCTTTAGCTACCTCACCAGATTTAGATTCATAAGACCATGCACATAACTATGTGGACTTGTACGTGAACTCAAGCCGCCTGGCTGTTATCTCCACAGCAAGCGGTAAACAAACGTTCCCCAAATAAAGATTTCTCCACGTCACATATGATTAAGCACGATAAAGCACCACTGAAACAATGTTGTTCCCTCTGCAAGGGAATCCTTAGGAAATGTAGTACCTAGTGTAAGAGCCCTCGCGTTTCTCAGCGTCTTGCCCTTTGCGTCAAAGCAAACATGGAAATGCCGAGGGTGGAGGTTCGGTACCGTACTCTTTACCTGTGCAAGACGGGGACTCTACTCTTCGACTCTGAGGCGGGTAGGAAAGCGTCCGCCCTCAGAGCACCCTACTCACTCCGAGGCGGGAAGGAAAGCGTCCGCCCTCGGAGCTCCGATAACAATGTCTCGTGTTCCCAGGGTCCAGAATGGCGCGCGACGGCGCCCGGCGGTTGATGTTGCGGGAACAGAATTTCCCAGCGGGAAGGCAAGCGTCCGCGAGCTTCAAGCTTGACAGGGTAACTGCAAACAGGGTGGGAACTGTGAGGAGGACAGGAAGCGTCCCCTCGCCATCAGCTACTGGGAAGGATTGTCAAGCACCCTCCCATTACGGAGGCGGTGCTTAAGTAGGGAATGCCGCGTATGGGAGCCGTGTTGTTGCACGTCAGGCCCAATTGCCTCCTGGGAGTTGCAGTCCCGTCAGCGCCCTGACCGCCTACGCCATCGCCCACAGCTGCAGGTGGACTTGCGGGTGTGCGAGAGGCCCGGACCATGCTGGACACAGCTTATTACCGTTACACTGATTCACAAAGCACTTTGCATGTGTACGTTTGGTGTCCACATAAATAGCCTTACAAATGTAATACCACTTTTGGAATTCTCAAATTATTGATTTTACACTTGCGAAAAGGATTTTATTCACAAAAAGAGTTTCATGTAAGTCTACACACAGGGTCAAGAAGTGGATGGGGGTGATTGTTCCAGTGTGGTAATGCTCAGTATGTTATTGAACTCTCACAATCTCGCTTTCTCTACACATTTGCAGGTATTCAGAAGCTTGTCTCTGACACCTTCACACTTTGATAAATGGTAACTATTATACAGTGATCCACAATTATTTACTATCCAGACTATAAAATTATACTGGGTATTTAGGAACACATTAGACTGAATCTACGTCTCCTGTAGCTAAAAAAATCCATATTTGATCTGCTGAATCTTCCATTCTTAAAATGTTGTTCCGTGAGCCCCAGTGCTCTTTTTTTTGCTTCTTTGCTATGCAAGGGCATAAGCCCTTTAATGTAGTTCCTTGAACAATCCCAGGTGCATTATTTACTGCACACAGGTGATGTTTAAAACGTTTTCTGTAAACGTAAGACTTAAAAAAGTTGTTGAAAATATGTTGCATACTGACAAAAAGGAATGAAAAATAATTGTGTCTACAATAAAAAATTGAAAGTATTCTACTTTACAGGGCAACGGTAAGTGTACTGGGAGAAGGGTCAATGTACATCCTCTTGCTATATTAAACAGGAGCAGCTATAGTGAGGTGGAGAAGGGTCAGGACTTAGTAAGGGTTTTTTAGGATTAAGGGAACAGTAACGTTAAAGGGTAGTAAGGGGTTGGTAGTATTCAAGTAATGTTAGAAAAACGGGGTAGTTAGGGGTTTTTCAAGGAAAGGTAGTATTAAGGGGTGGTTCAGGCTTTCAGGGTTTTGGGATGGGTAGAGTAAGGGTAGCAGCAGCGTTAAGAACAGGTAAACTAGGTGGGGTAGGGCGGGACGGGAGAAGTCGACAGATGACGGAATAAGTATAATTAAATAAATAAATAATACCTTTTTCGTCATCTGTCGGCTTCCCAACTGCGGCGCCCTGCCTCGCCTCACTGCGCTCACCTGTGCTGGCTGCCGCTGGAAGGTAGTAAGGGGCGTTTAAGGTCAGGGAAGGGTAGTGTTAAAGGATAGTGCGGGCTTTTTAGGGATCATGGAAGGGGAGCAATAAGGGAAAGGTTTGTTAGGCTCACTGAAGATTTAAAGGTTTTTAGAGTTCATGGAAGGGTATCATTAATGGGTAGTGTAGAGATTGTATGGTCCATGTACGGTTATCATATATGTGTAGTATGGGGCTTTTAAGATTCAGAGAAGGGTAGTGTTGAGGTGTTGTGAGGGCTTTTTAGGGTCCAGGGAAAGGTAGAAATGAAGGGAGTTAAGAGGGTTTTGCATGCAGGGAAGTGTAGCACTAAGGGATAATAACAGGTTTTTAGGGTTCAAGGAAGGGTAGCATTAAAGGGTAGTAAGTGAAGTTTAGATTTCAAGGATGGTCAGCATTAAGCAGAAGTAAGCGGTTTCGATGTGCAGTGAATGTAAATGTTATGGGGTGGTTAGTGGCTTTTAGGGTTCAAGGAAGGGTGTTGTTAGGAGGTAGTAAGGGTTTTTTGGGGTTGAGAGTTGGGTAGCATTAATCGCAAGTAAAGTTTATTAGGGTTTGGGTACTACAGTGCTAAAGCATAGTAAGCAGTTTAGTGTTAAGGGAAAGGCAGCATTAAGGGGTAAAAAGGGGGTTTTAGTTTTCATGGATGGATAGCATTAAGTGGATGCACTAGTTTTCTAGGCTCAGGGAAGGGTACCTATACGGGTAGTAATGGGGTTCCGGGAAGGGTAGCATTAAAGGGCATTACATGATTGTTTAGGGTCCTGAGAAGACTATTTCTAAGGAGTAGTTTGGGGTTGTAAGCCTTCAGGAATGGGAAGCAGTAAGGTGTGCTAATCGGTTATTAGGTTACAGTTAAAGAATGCATGTAATAAAAACAAATTTTAAAATTCAGCATTTTGGGCATTGTCATGGGTAATAATGAATGACACAATATTATTATATGACAATTTCAACTCAACTTTAACGTAGTCAATATTATAAAATTTGACCTTATAACATACATCTGCTTAAAACTATATTTATTTCTAAGATGATCGTAGGCTTGAAGCTAACATCAACAGACACCTAGGCCACAACCACCACGGCAAGAGAGAATGCTTCCTGTACCTGAACAGAACCAAATCTAAGATTCTAGGATGATGGTGGATAGGCTCCTCTAGACCCCACTTTACCTGGATCTTTCACCTGAAGCCTGCACTATCCATGCCACTGTCAGTCTTGAACCTAGGAATCATATGGATGCAAATCTTGCATTTGTACTCCAAATCAAGGTTTTGGTTATGGTTTCAAAAAGATTCTCTCCATGAGTTGAAAAATGCTTACTCTCCTGCAAAATACGGGATTAGAGTTGATGAAATGATTGGTTATGGCATACCAACATTGTTGTAATTTTATCCACATGAGCATACCAAAAAAAGTTAACAGGCAGGCCCTAAACCGTGATTTTAAATTAGCGAAAATAACACAACATAGAACCAGTTCTGTAAATCACCCTCTTTTCTCATATAGTGTAGAGGATCAAGGGGTATATTTATCATTTTATCATGCAGCACAGCTTTGCAAGTCACCTTACTACACTGCATGATAGGGAAAGGGCACGAATGTGCTGTATTACATATTGTATGGTACATTCCAACGTTTTCCTAGCGATGACGCACACTGTTCTATTTAACGCCAACCCAGACACTCTTGCACCATGGTGCAAGGGTGCCTGCGTTGGTAACAGGATTATTTTTGGGCAGGAAGGGACACCTTTCTTCACAAAAACAAACCTGAGAGGCATTTTCCTCTTTCTGCAGCACACGTAAAAAGAAGAAAAAACAAGGAGAAATAAAGCTATTTCTCCTCATTGCGCATCCCCTGGGAAGGCGTACCATTTTGGCGCATTGCCAGGTCTACCAGTAAAAGTAAATCTGGAAATGCATTTAAATCCATACGTTTTGCATGGAAACATCCATGCACCACCCATGGAAAGCCTCCCTGGGGGGAGTAATGCATGGCAGCGATTCATGCTGCGTTGCTTTACTCTAAATTTATCAAGCCACTCAGGGCCACACAAGCTGACCTTGCATGGCTTGATAAATCACATCTTATGGGTTGCATCGCTTTTGCACCACGTTGCATGGTGCAAAAGTGTTGCAACCCCTTGATATATATGGCCCCAAGTTTAAAACTCTATGCATCTGCATTTACACAAGATCTACTGGAACTAAGGTTCTGGGATACTTACACAAAGGTGCTACCCTATTCCCACCAGATCTCTTTTTTGTCCACCACTAGTGCAACCATACTGACCAATAATACTTCAAACGGCAAAAGCATAGCTGTTGATTACTGATTGTACAGATTCTTATAGGCCAGTGTGAAAGGCAGAAGCTGAATAACAATAATTCAGGAAACCTTTAACGACAGAACTACGTAGACAATCATCTGTCTCATAAACCTGATCTGGGACAGCAACTGAAGAATGTCGAATTGGGGGACATAAAGAAAAATCTTAATTTTCCTCTTGAATGTTGCTGCCTTCTAAGCACGTCAGAAAAACGAATATAGCCACAAAAATATATTTTATCTTTTATTTCTATTACAGTGAGCCTTTCCTTAAGCCTTAAACAAAAGAGCCTTAAAAATCTGTAAACTAATAAATTGAATCATAGTATGACACTGTAGTAAACTCTTCCTATCACTTTCGCTCCGGAGTCTCCTTGGCATGGGAACCCTATAGTTAACTGACATACAGTGGCGGCTCGCCAAGGGAGTGCTGAGAGGCAATGGGGTGGGGCAGGGGAGGGGCAGGGTGGGGGGTTAGTGGAGTCCGACATACGACAGCAGGAGTAAGATAAGTAATTAAATAAATAAAACAATTTACCTTGCACATGGTAAATTGATTTATTTATTTAATTACTTACTTTACTCCTGTCCGTCGCATGTCGGACTCATCTACCCCCCACCCTGCCCCTCCCGTGCCCTACCCCACGCCCCTCAGCACTCCCTTGGCGAGCCGCCACTGTATGTGAAGAATATTAGGATAACTTACCTTGAGCCTGATGTGTATTTCCACTTGCCACATTCCTTCATTTTTGGAATAACTACATTACTTGCTTAATTTTGCAGATTATGTCGCCTCGGGTGGCTATTTACATATTTTCTACATTGGCAAAACATTTGTCTCAAAAGGAGTTGATTTGTGAAGTCTACAAAGTAATACATTCCCAAAATAATTGTTCGTGACGGCATTTAACCTTCCTACGAGTGCATGCATAAAACTGTTTGGAATTTACATTGAAAATGATCCAATTGCACGTATTGTTTTAGATGAAAATACATTGATTGTGATTACGTCAGGCATTTTTACTGAAAAAAAGATGCGGAAAAAAACCCTATTTTTCTTTCGTATTGTAAGATATGGATTATCCGACAATCTAAAACGCATCTTCAAAATAATGTAAGATATAATACCTTATTTTATTATTATTCCTCCATGACAAAGATCCTTATGATACTTACAAAAAATATTTTTCTGTTTTCGAAAGCATTAGAAATTAAAACAGGAGGTGAGCGAACAGCATTGTCGAATTACAACCAGTTTGTTCTCTCTTCACTGTAAAAGAACTGATCATTACACATTAATTTGATATTAATGTGGTTGTCATATGTACTTCCTTATGAGTTCCATTGCAATTTAGTGCTACCTTAATGTGCTATTAAAAGAAAGTGTTATCCATAAAAAGGGGTCAGTTGCACGCCTTCCGGTTTACAGTAAATTTATTTCTGCTATTACGTCACACGCATGCCATCAAGCACAAGAAAGCACTCTTAGATATTTAAAGAATAGAAACTGATTCAAAGCCTGAAAGGTAAGATCCTGTAAGTAGGGACGATAATGGCTTTTTGCTTCAATGTCGTAAAAAGGACAATGACAGGTTCCAGCATTATTATTAGAATATACAGAACAAGCATTAAACCTGTTTATATTGAGGGCATAATTCAAACATCTCAAGAAGCCTATCAATGACAACCTTTAGGAAAAATCACCAGCTTGTTGTAGCTTTTGCACATTTTATTCAGGAGGCATGACACTCTGTTTTTTCAATAGGAAGTAACTTAGAATGTTGTAGTAAAGTGTCCTTTGCGGTAAACAGCCTTTACAATGCAGGCATTACAACTTAATGTCTTTATCACACATCCATACCAAGCACTGTCTTTACCACACATTGGCTTTACAACGCATGCCTTTACCACTAATATGCCTTCACAACGAATGTCTTTCCATCACATGGTAAGTATATATAAAGTAAGAGGGACCCCACCAGGGCTAAAAAAGAAGAACTTTTGTGAAAATATTTGCAGCAAAAATCGTAACGTATTTGTGAATTTGCTGTTACAATAAAACAAAAAACAAGCGCAGGATCCCAAGCTTGTTTTACAAAAAGCCTCCAAGGACATGCATACACATTTAAAAAATAAACGAGGGAGGCACAAGTGGCCCCCCTCGTAATGCTCTTATGAGTCCGGGACTATCACCTCCCTGAGGCCTTATTGAAATGAAAAAGGGGGGCCATGTGGACCCCCCTCTATTGGGATTTTTGAGACCTGGGGACCGCCACCTCCCTGGGGCTTCAATGAAAATAAACAAGAGGGGCTGTATGGACCCCCCTCCAGGGAGTTACATAGACCCCAGGAACCACCATCTCCCTGGGGCTAAATAAATACTAATAGGGAGCCCCACAGACCCACGGACCCCAGAGGCCACCACCTCCCTGCAGCCAAATTCATATTAAAGAATTAGAGAGTGGCCACATGGCCCTCCTCCCGGGCCATATGTGGCCTCAGGGTCCACCATGTCCCTGGGGCCGGCCCATGCATAGTAAAGAATGGGGGCTGCGCAACCCATCTTCTGGAGCTATTAATGGCCCTTAGGACCACCACCCCCCAGAACCGGTTCCTGCTATTTCTGATGTGCCCACCTTCGGGAGATAGCTGCTTGCTTTTGCTTGGCGGAAGCTGTGACAGCTCCCGCCAACCGAAAGCAAACACTGACTCTGCTCCCAGAAAGTGGGAGCTGTCAACCCGATCCCACGTTCTGGTAGTGGAGTGTTCATCTGTTTCCCTGCCTGTTGTCATGAGGGCAGGAAAACAGATGACACGATTGCTCCCACATGCAGGGAGCTGCATATTTGGCAGCTCTATGCATGTGGGAGGAAATACCGTCCCCCTGTGGTACCCGACAATACACACTGGGTGCTCTGGGTGAGCTCAGGTCACCCAAGTAGACATGGCCAGGTCCCAGGTGATAGGGTCCCCGGAGATGAAATCGGCCCTGGTAGGGGCGCTGCATGGCCCTCCTCCCTATTGAATACTGTCTGGGCCCAGGAGGATGGGGTGCCTTGGGCTGAAATCAGCCCGGAAAGTGGGCACACAGCACCCCTCCCTTATTGCAAAAGAATGACAAAACAGAGGACAGAAAAAATGAGCAGAAAAAGCAAAACAGAGGGCAGACAAACGAGCAGCAAAGGTAAAACAGAGGTAAAGAAACGAGCAGGAAAAGGCAAAACAGAGGGCAGAAAAACAAGCAGAAAAGGTAAAACCGATTGCAGAAAGATATGAGCAGAAAAGGCAAAACAGTGGGCAGAAAAATGAGCATGAATGGCAAAACGGAGGGCAGAAAAACAAGCAGATAAAGGCAAAACAGATGTTGGAAAAACTAGCTGAAAAAATAAAAAATGAAGGGTAAGAAAACAAGCAGATAAGGCAAAACAAGAAACAAGAAAAAACGAGTAGAAAAGCAAAACAGAGGGCAGAAAAGGCAAAATAGAGGGCAGGGAAATGAGCAGTAAAGTCTAAATAGAAAGAAGAAAAAGCTAGCAGAAAAGGCAAAACAGAGTGCAGAAAAATGAGCATGAAATTCAAATCAGAGGGCAGAAAAACAAGCAGAAAAAGGCGAAAACAGATTTCGGAAAAATGAGCAGAAAAAAGCAAACCACATCAGAAGAGGGCAAAACAGATATCAGAAAAATGAGCAGAAAAGGCAAAACAGAAGGTGGAAAAAGAAAATATATATATTTGTGTGTGTGTGTGTGTGTACATATATATATCTATATCGAGAAAATAGTTGTCCAGAGAGGAGTACGCCAGGGTTGTGTTTTGGCGCCGACCCTGTTCTCTCTCTATATAAATGGGGTGGCGGACCATTTGAGTGAGGACACGGCCGATGCCCCAACCCTGTGCGGGGAAAAAATACCAACTCTATTATTTGCGGACGACACCCTCCTGGTCTCCGAGAGCCCCATGGGCCTGCAAAAACTCCTTGATCGCTTCACATCGTTCTGCGTAGCCAGAGGCTTGGTTATCAACATAGCTAAAACCAAGCTAATGGCTTTGGCACCATCTAAAAGTTTCAGAAATAAATTTAACCTGAATGACAGCCCGCTGGAGTTAGTTGAGGCCTTTGATTATCTTGGGGTAAGGATGAACAATAAACTAAAATGGTCACCCCATCTGACCAAAATGGTCCTGAACCACAAACGGATTTCTGGGGCCATAGCGAGGCACCAGAGACTCTCCTACAGTCATCCTGTAGCCCCAGCCATTAAAGTATATGAGGGTAAGGCTTTGCCTGGGTGGCTATACGGGGCGGAACTCTGGGGGTTCGATAATCTATCTGAATTAGTAAAATCAGAAAACAAATTTTTTCGTGACCTAGTCTCGCTCCCCCCATCCACCCCTCTAACTCCTCTCCGTTACGACCTTGGGAGACACCCAATTAATGAAGTGGCGAGGCTGCGCCCTCTGTTATACTGGACCCGGCTTATGAGATCTTCTGACCTATGCCATTATGCATCCGGTCTAAAGGAATTGATAAGTTTGGGCGCAGGCCATAAGGTTGGTTGGGTGTCCAACTTGAAGAAATTAGTGGTCGAAATTGGTCTGGACCAGGCTTGGGAGAGCCAGATGCCCCCGCCCAAACCTCTAGTGAAAAGGCTTTACTGGGACTGGATTTCTGCCATGACCAATAAAAATCATAATGGCATTCTGTCTGAGAGATTCTTGGATGTTAAGCCCACCCTAAGATTGGAACCCTTCCTTGACCTCATTGAGTCCCCGGGGGATAGAGTGCTCTACCTGAAACTCAGGTATGGCACACTCCCCCTTCGAAATTTCCAGAATGGTTGGAGCGGCCAATCGGGAAATAATGAGGGCTGCCCGGGCTGTGCTTGCCCTACGGAATCTACAGCACATTTTAACTTTGCTTGTAGGGCATACAGCCAAGTGAGGTCCAGGTGGCTAAAACCAGTTTGTTCTAATTTGGGCTGTTCATCCCATCGGATGGCCTTACGCATTTTAACTTATGAGACGCTAATCCCAAGTGTTACCTGTGGTACAGCAAAGTTTTTAGGACATGCTTGGAGGATAAGGCAAAGGCTCGTTAAGGGAAAATCAGCTTAACAAACTGTTGTGAGTTTTGTCTACCGAGCTCTCTTGTCCTGGATGGGTTTTTAATCATACTGCTATGTGGTTTTTATGTATGTATTATTCATGACTTGATCTATTTTTAGCTTTGTTTTTAGTTCTGCTTTCTTTTTTCATCCATCTAAGAGAACAAGAAAACTGACTATTTGCTGATATGAATTTTTCTGGTCTTTTGATTATCAACTGTGATGCATTTTTGTACTTTTATGATTGATATTTTATTAATCGAATAAAGTGATTTGAATTGAATTGAATATCTATATTACCTACTGGCGGTCGCCAATACGTAGTTATAGTTAGGACCTCGTTTCTATTCAAAAAGCGTTTTTGTTTTCCCAATAACTTTGGAGTTGTTTGACGAATCTTTGCAAAATTTTCAAAACTAGTGGCCCGCTTCGGTCAGCTTCTTTCCTGAAAGTTTCGGGGTGATTCGTCAAGCAGGGACCGAGAAAAAAGGGGGTCCCAAAACGCATTTTCCCCATGTTAATTTCCATAGGAAACTTTAGACAAAGCTACAGCCCGAACTGCTGAATGGAATTACACCAAATTTGGCAAAAGGGTAGGTCTTGGTTCTGAAAGAGCCCTTTTTGTTATATGGTGTAAATCTGTTCAGTAGTTCCTGAGAAATTAGAAAAAGAAAAATATCGAAATCTGAGCACCAAGGTGAGTTCCCGAACCCCCCCGGGCACGAGCTTCACTGTGATTGGCTGCCATTACTCCAAACCAGGAACTGTTGGCAGCCATCTTGTGACTCGATAACTGAATCTAAAAAAAAAGGGTGAAAGAAAGATAAAAAAAAGGAAAAGGGGGCAGGGTACAAAACCCCTGACCCCCTAGGCCTGCTCAGTCGGTCCCATAAGGTCCCCCAGGGCCAAATAAAGCATTAAAAAAAATATTAGCCAAATTCGCACTGGGGTCATGAATCCTGGCGAGAAAAAAAAAAGAGGAAGTGCGGGCTCCCACGCTTCGTTGTATTTAAGCCAGGTCCCGGAGGCATGCTTAAATTGGGCCCCCGCAGCCCCGGAGACTGCCACCTCCCTGGGGCTTCATTGATAACGTGCAGGGGGCATGCGACCCCCACACCCCAGGGGACCGCCGCCTCCCAGGGGCATTGTGCAAAAAGTGTGGGGGGCCTCGAGACCCCCCAAGCCCAGGGACCGCCACCTCCCTGGGGCATTTTTACAATTAGGGTGGGGGCCTCCTAGGCCCCCCTAAGCCCCGGGGACTGCCACCTCCCTGTGGCTCTGTTTTTGTTAAATAAAAAAATGTGTGCTTAGGCTCAAGCCCCCCCACACGGCCCTCCTGGAGCCCTTGATTGCCCTGGGGACCGCCACCCCCCAGGGCCGGCTCCTGCAATGTCCTGAGGTGCCCACCCCTGGGACATTGCTGTTTGCTATGACAGGGTGGTAGCACGTCTCCCGCCTTGTCATAGCAAACTCTGCTTTGCTTCATTGAAACGAGAGCAGGGAAACCTGCTCTCGCTTAAGTGAAGCAAAGCAGAATTACTTTTGAGCAAGGGGAGCTGCAGGTCAAAAGCAAAAGGTCCCAATCACAGAGGCCATGCCCTGGGGATGGGGTCCCCGGGGCGAAAAGTGGTCCGGGGGGGCCACGCGGCCTCCTCCCCTCTAATAAAAAGAAAAAAGAAAAAGGACGGCCCTGTGGAATGGGTTCCCCGGGGCCATAATAGGCCTGAGGTGGGGGGCCATGCGGCCCCCTCCATATAAACACATTATTAAAAATTTGAAAAGTCTGGCCATGCCACGAGGGATGGGGTCCCCGGGGCTGAAATTGGCCCCTTCGCGTTTTTTTTTTTGTTAAATAGGGGTAAGGACTTGGATGGGGTCCCGAGGGCACCATAAAAGTTAAAAAAGGGGGGCCACACAGCCTCCTTGTTAAAAAAAAGAAAAAGAAAAGACGGCATCTCGCCGGAGGCCACTCCCCCTTTCTCCACCACTCTGCAAATGCTCCCCTGGCATATTGTTAGATGGGGAATTAATTCCCCTTGAATACTGAGGGTCCCTGGGGGCCAACTAGCCCACCAGGCACCTCCAATATGCGCCTCAGTGATTTAATCAGTGATGTCATTTGAGATATCATCAGTGATGTGACTGACCATGTCATGAAGGATGTAATATGTGATGTCATCAGCAGTGCATTGCGGGGGCGCGAGTTATAGTTAGCTGAACTAACTATAATGGCCGAATTTCTCAGGTTTTGTACGAGTGAAATGTCCAACTAACTAGAACATCTCTGAAACCTCTGGTCGCCAGTAGGTAGATATAGTTAGGACCTATTTTCTATAGGAAATCCGCAACATTCTATTTGCAATAACGTTGGTGCCGATTGACGAATCTTTGCGAAATTTTCCAAACTTATGGGCAGCTCCAGTCCGCTCCTATCCTGAAAATTTCACGGTGATTCGTCAAGCGGGGGCCGAGAAAAAAGGGGGGTCCCAAAACGCATTTTTCCCATGCATTTTCCCATAGGACCTGTTGACACAGCTACAGCCCGAACTGCTGAACCGAATTACACCAAATTTGGAAAAGAGGTAGTCCTCAGTTCAGACTCGTGCCTTTTGCTTAAATGGTATAAATCTATTCAGTAGTTCCTGAGATAATCAAAAGTAAAATCATAGATACATCTATGCCCTCGGAGGATCTGCGCACCCTCCCTGCACCCAGCACGCACCCTGCCGTGCATGAGCTGTATTCTAAATGGCTGTCAACACTCCAGATCAGGAAGTGTTGGCAGCCATCTTGTGCCTCGGTTCTACCGAGGCACAAGAAACCTAAAAAACAAACGCAAAAAACGGAAAAGGGGGCAGGGTAGAAACACCCTGACCCCCTAGGCCTGCTCAGGGGGTCCCACAAGGACCCCCAGGGTCAAAAAAAGATTATTTATTTTTTTTAAATCTGCGAGATTCGCGCACCCGGCGCGAATTTTGGCCAAAAATTTAAACAAAAATTCAGCGCTGGCTCCCGCGCTGAATATTCTAATTTGCCCCCGCGGGCCAAATCCCGGTGGCATAATTAAAAAAAAAGTGTGAGGGGGTCTCAATCCCCACCACACTGCCCCGGGGACTGCCACCCCCCGGGGATCGAAGATTGTAAATGCGGGGGGGCTCATGGCCCCCCGAAGCCCCGGGGACCGCCACCCCCCGGGGCTTTGTTAACATAGGTGGGGGGCTCACAGCCCCCGCACCCCCGGGGACCGCTACCCCCCGGGGCTTAAAAGAATTTGATGTGGGGGGGCTCTCACGCCCCCCAGCCCTGGGGACCGCCACCCCCGGGGCAACTTGTACATGTGGGAGGGGGGGCCATGCGGCCCCCCTCCTGGAGCCTTGTATTGGCCCTGGGGACCGCCACCCCCCAGGGCCGGCTCCTGCAGTGTCCCGGGGTGCCCACCCTGGGACCCTGCCGTTTGCAATGGCAGGGCGGGAGCCTCACAGCTCCCACCCTGCCATTGAAAACTGCTTTGCTTCATTGAAGCGAGAGCAGGGAAACCTGCTCTCGCTTCAATGAAGCAAAGCAGATTGCTTTTCCACATGGGGAGCAGCATGTTAGCTGCTCCCCATGTGGAAAAGCAATGCCAGCTACCGCAGGAGGCGTGAAGCTGGCTGGGACCGTGGGGAGATTGGGGACCCCTCCACGGTCTCCAACGAGAGGCCAGGCCCCGGGGGATGGGGTCCACGGGGCAAGAAGTGGCCCGGGAGGGGGGCCATGCGGCCCCCCTCCCCATTAAATAAAAAATAAATAAATAAAACAATGGCCGGCCCCGGGGGATGGGGTCCCCGGGGCCTTTAAGTAGCCAGAGGAGGGGGGCTACGCAGCCCCCCTCCATTCATTTTTTTTTTAAAAAGGCCCATGCCCCGGGGGATGGGGTCCCCGGGGCAAATTATGGCCTCGGGAGGGGGGCCATGCGGCCCTCTTCCCGATTTATTTTCATATATAAAAATTGAGGTCAGGTCCTGGGGGATGGGGTCCCCAGGGCCAAAAAAATTGAAAAAGAAGGGGGGCTACACAGCCCCCCTTCTAAAAAAATGAAGAAAAAAAAACCATCAGGACGGAGGCCATGCCCCCTCCTTACACCACTCTGCAAACGTGCACCCTGTCGTGTTTGCAGAGGGGGAACTAATCCCCTTGAATACTGGGGGTCCCTGGGGGCCAACTAGCCCACCAGGAACCTCCAGTATGCGCCACGGGGCTGCGTTGCAGAGAGGTGTAATGAGGCCAGGCCCCTTTTTACACCTCTCTGCAACGCAGCTCCGTGGCACTTACTGGAGGTACCTGGTGGCCTAGTTGGACACTAGGGGACCTCATGATTCATGGGGACTTAATCCCCCAACTTAAAACGCGCCATGGGCGCGTTTGCACACTGGTGAAGGTAGGGGGCGGGGCCTAAGGTGATACTGTGCAAAAACGCCCTGTGGCGCGTTTTAAGTTGGGGAATTCATTCCTCTTCAATCGAGAGGACCCCAAGGGCCAACTAGCCCACCAGGTACCTCTAGTAAGCGCCACAGAGCTGCGTTGCAGAGTGTTGTAAAAAGCGGGTGGCCTTTGAACACCTTTCTGCAACGCAGCTTCCTGGTGCATACTGGAGGTACCTGGTGGGCAAGTTGTCTGCCAGGGGACCTCAGGATTCAATGGGACTTAATCCCCCAACTTAAAACACGCCACGGGGCGCGTTTGCACAGTGGTGAAGGTAGGGGGCGGGGCCTGAGGTGATATATGTGCAAACACACCCTGTGGTGCGTTTTAAGTTGGGGAATTAATTCCTCTTCAATCCAGAGGTCCCCTAGGGGCCAACTAGCCCACCGGGTACCTCCAGGAAGTGCCACGGAGCTGCGTTGCAGAGTGTTGTAAAAAGGGGCATGGCCTCTGAACACCTCTCTACAACGCAGCTCCCTGACGCATACTGGAGGTACCTGGTGGGCTAGTTGGCCCCCAGGATACGCAGGATTGAAGAGGAATTAATTCCCCAACGTAAAACGTGCCACAGGGCGTGTTTACACACGTCACCTCAGGCCCTGCCCCCTTCCTTTACCATTGTACAAATATTCCTCCAAAATCAGCTGAACTACAAATTCCGATTTACTCACCTGTTATCAGGAGAGAACCCAGGGCTGCATCTTTTAGACCAGCACTGACCCTGAAAAGTAATTCTAAGCGTACTTACCAGTAACTTGCATTTCCTTCCATAGGATTCCATTGAGTGGTTTTCAGCAGAAAAGTTTCTAAGTGTCCATTTTTGAAACGTACAAATAGTCCTCTAAAATCAGCCGAACCACGAATTCCGATTTACTCAACTGTTCTCAGGGGAGAACCCAGTGCTGCATCTTTAAGACCAGCACCTACCCTGAAAAGTAATTCTAAGCGGACTTACTAGTAACTTGTATTTCCTTCCATAGGAATCCATTGTGTGGTGTTCAGCAGAAAAGATTGTGTCCATTTTTGAAACGTACAAATATTCCTCTAAAATCAGCCAAACTACAAATTCCAATTTACTCACCTGTTATCAGGAGAGAACCCAGGACTGCAGCTTTTAGCCCAGCACCTACCCTGAAAAGTAATTCTAAGCGTACTTACTAGTAACTTGTATTTCCTTCCATAGGAATCCATTGTGTGGTTTTCAGCAGAAAAGTTTCTGTGTCCATGTTTGAAACTTACAAATATTCCTCTAAAATCAGCCGAACTACGAATTCCGATTTACTCGCCTGTTATCAGGAGAGAACCCAGTGCTGAATCTTTTAGACCAGCACTGACCCTGAAAAGTAATTTTAAGCGTACTTAACAGTAACTTGTATTTCCTTCCATAGGAATCCATTGTGTGCTTTTAAGTAGAAAAGTTTCTAAGTGTCTATTTTCACAAACTAAAAATATTCCTAAAAAATCGTCTGTATGACTTAAACACATTCTTTCAACTGTTTACAGGGGATTCACCTGTGCTGGATCCAGGATCCACCACTGAGTAAGAAAAAGTAACGATAACACTACTTACCTGCTAAGTGAAGTTTCTGCCATAGGATAACATTGGTGATTCTATGTGAAAAACTTTCTAAGTGTCAGCTTTTAAAATACAATAATAATCCTTAGAAATCACTAGGGGCCAACTAGCCCACCAGGTACCTCCAGGAAGTGCCACGGAGCTGCATTGCAGAGTGTTGTAAAAAGGGGCGTGGCCTCTGAACACCTCTCTACAACGCAGCTCCCTGACGCATACTGGAGGTACCTGGTGGGCTAGTTGGCCCCCAGGGTACGCAGGATTGAAGAGGAATTAATTCCCCAACTTAAAACGTGCCACAGGGCGTGTTTGCACACGTCACCTCAGGCCCTGCCCCCTTCCTTTACCATTGTACAAATATTCCTCTAAAATCAGCTGAACTACAAATTCCGATTTACTCACCTGTTATCAGGAGAGAATCCAGGGCTGCAGCTTCTAGACCAGCACTGACCCTGAACAGTAATTCTAAGCGTACTTATAAGTAACTTGCATTTCCTTCCATAGGATTCCATTGAGTGGTTTTCAGCAGAAAAGTTTCTAAGTGTCCATTTTTGAAACGTACAAATATTCCTCTAAAATCAGCCGAACCACGAATTCCGATTTACTCAACTGTACTCAGGAGAAAACCCAGTGCTGCATCTTTAAGACCAGCACTGACCCTGAAAAGTAATTCTAAGCGTACTTACCAGTAACTTGTATTTCTTTCCATAAGAATCCATTGTGTGGTTTTCAGCAGAAAAGTTTCTAAGTGTCCATTTTTGAAAGGTACAAATATTCCTCTAAAATCAGCCGAACTCCGAATTCCAATTTACTCACCTGTTATCAGGAGAGAACCCATGGCTGCATCTTTTAGACCAGCACTGACCCTGAAAAATAATTCTAAGTGTACTTACCAGTAACTTGTATTTCCTTCCCTAGGAATCCATTGTGTGCTTTTCACCAGAAAAGTTTCTGTGTCCATTTTTGAAACGTACAAATATTCCTCTAAAATCAGCCAAACTACAAATTCCAATTTACTCACCTGTTATCAGGAGAGAACCCAGGGCTGCATCTTTTAGCCCAGCACCTACCCTGAAAAGTAATTCTAAGCATATTTACTAGTAACTTGTATTTCCTTCCATAGGAATCCATTGTGTGGTTTTCAGCAGAAAAGTTTCTGTGTCCATTTTTGAAACGCACAAATATTCCTCTAAAATCAGCCAAACTACAAATTCCAATTTACTCACCTGTTATCAGGAGAGAACCCAGGACTGCAGCTTTTAGCCCAGCACCTACCCTGAAAAGTAATTCTAAGCGTACTTACTAGTAACTTGTATTTCCTTCCATAGGAATCCATTGTGTGGTTTTCAGCAGAAAAGTTTCTAAGTGTCCATGTTTGAAACTTACAAATATTCCTCTAAAATCAGCCGAACTACGAATTACGATTTACTCACCTGTTATCAGGAGAGAACCCAGTGCTGAATCTTTTAGACCAGCACTGACCCTGAAAAGTAATTTTAAGCGTACTTAACAGTAACTTGTATTTCCTTCCATAGGAATCCATTGTGTGCTTTTAAGTAGAAAAGTTTCTAAGTGTCTTTTTTCAAAAACTAAAAATATTCCTAAAAAATCGTCTGTATGACTTAAACACATTCTTTCAACTGTGTACAGGAGATTCACCTGTGCTGGATCCAGGATCCACCACTGAGTAAGAAAAAGTAACGATAACACTACTTACCTGCTAAGTGAATTTTCTGCCATAGGATAACATTGGTGATTCTATGTGAAAAACTTTCTAAGTGTCAACTTTTAAAATACAATAATAATCCTTAGAAATCACTAATGCAACCAAAACGCTTTTACTCAACTGTTTACAGGAGATGTCCAAGGACTGAATCTAGCAAACCGTATGTACCTATCACCATGACGATTTGCGTGGCGACTATGCATACAATGAATCCACGTGGAATGTATTTACACCGCTAGTGAAGCTCTGACGTGTCTGACTCCCTACCGTGCCTAATCCCGTAGCCCCCGCCGGTGGGTACTCTCCAAGTAGACACCCTTGTCGTTTATTTATACAAACATGGGTAGCTATTGACGGGCACATTTAATACACACACACACCAAGCCATTCAAAGGGCATTCGACAAAAATTCAACCAAACTATGCAAGAAACCCCCCTCACGGTTAATAAAACACACATCCACCGCCGGATGTGTAATACTTTTTATTTTACTCTCTGGAAAGGAGACAAACCTCACTTGAGAGTCACAGCGTGCTCCTGGCTGAGCCCAATGCTGTGTTACACCCACCAGTGCCCGCGGAGTGCCACACACCTCTGTGTTGTATTCCACCACCGTGAATATGTCATGCCACACTTGCCTTCGCACGGGTTATATTGCCCCATCTAACGTGCCTTCCTCGATGCCTATGTTATAACACACAGCGCTATGCCATACATATTACAATCTGGGACCCATATCTTTGTCACAGTGCATATGCAACATTACACTCCCCAGCACATATTTTATATTACAACTTTAGAGACTAGTTAGGTTACACAACACTGCCCTGTGCATATTACACTCCAAGGCGCATATCGCATAGCACGCGCTAGTGCCTGTGCTATCTCACGCTCTCCAATGAATCTGTAATTGCGCACAATGTATTGCATATTATATTTCACGCCCCAGTTCATCTTATATCACATTTTTTGGTGCATAGTTTATGCCATATACTATATCTAGTTTTCATTTTCAATCGTGCTCTCAGGACTATGTTCTATATAACACTGCGTCCACCTACCCTTTTCATGGGCATTACATTTTGCGATGGGGGTTGAGGATCAGGGGGTGTTTATGCCAAGTGAGCCCGAAGTCACAGTTACAAACGTCCTCTTCTTCCTGAATAAAAGTGAGATTATGCTGCATACTTGTTCATATTTTAAGTAGTTCGCACAGACACACATTTTAAAAACAATAAAGTTCCTAATATCCACCTTCTCTGAACAGTTAGCTTGCTGCCCCATCTACCTCCTCCCTATCCTCTGTTGTCTGAATCCATGGACTAGCCTCCTCCCTCCTGCCATGCATGGTCTGATGTGCTGCCACTGCCCTCCATTTAGCATGATGTACCAGTCCACTCCTCCTGCCCTCCATTGCCCAATTCTATGGCCCATCATTGACCTCCTGCTTAGCCTCTGTGCTTAGCTTGCTGCCCCTATTCTCCTTCCCCCTGCCCTCCGATGTCTTTGTGCATGCCCCTTCTCCATCCTTTTTGCCCACCATGTTCCATGGACCTGCCACTCCTATCTACTCTGAGTGTTCTGTTGAGCTGCCACTCCCCTCCCACCTGCCTAGCATTGTCAGATGACTGAAACCTGTCCCTGCCACCTCCACCCTGCCTGTCCACATGCCATGCCCCTATCCCCTTCCTCCTGTCCTCCATGGTCCATTTTACTGCCACACCCTTCTGCCCTCCCTGGTCTGTTGTGCTGCAACTGCTCCTCCTGCCTGCCCCGCGTGGTCTGTTGTGAGGCCCCTTCCCCTGAACTCTCTTGTCTGTGACCAGGTCCTGACCCTCCCTTCTATCCTCCATGGTCCTTTGTGCATGCCCCTGCACCCTCCTTCTTGCCCATCATAGCCATTGTGCTGCCACTAACCCTCCCGCTTGCCATGCATAGTCTTCTGTGCTGCCATGGCTAACCCTGGGCGTAGTTTGCGAAGTAGCACTTCGCGAAGCTACGCAAAGTGAAGTTCGCACTACGCGAGCTACGCGTAGCACTTCGCGAACTGCGTAGTAACATGTTCGCACTGTGCAAGATGTTGTTTTCAATGATTGCACAGTGCGGACAAGCAACCGGCACTGTGCAATCATTGAAAATGGCATCTTGCACAGTGCGAGCTGTAGTTTTCTGCTGCTCGAGTAGATTTTTACTCGAGCTTCAGCTTTCTCAACGCGAACTGGTAGTTTCTCATCGCGAGCGGTCGCGAGCATACGCGACCACTCGCAATGAGAAACCTGACCTCCTCGCGTTGGGAATCTCGCCGGGAGGTTTATTTTCCATGCTCGCGATCGCCAACTTGCAGTTGCTGATCGCGAACAAGGAAAAAGTCTCGCCGGGATGTCATTTTGCTTGCTCGCGGTCGCCAACTTGACGTTGAGGACCGCGAGCAAGCAAAAAATGACCGCAGCACTACGCAACACTACGCTACGCGTGTTCGCACTGTGCTACGTGCAGTTCGCGTAGTGCGAAGTAGCGCGAACTTCGCAAACTACGCGAGCGTAGCGTAGTGCTTCGCCCAGGCCTAGCCATGGCCCCTCCCACCTTCCCTGTGTGGTCAGCTAGCTGACCCTGACCCCCCACCTTCCCTCCATGGTCTGTGTGTATGCCATCATAGTCTCACTGTTGTTCTCCATTGTGTGTCTTGTTGCTAGTGCCCATCCTGCCTGACCTCCATGGTCATCTTGCTGCTCCTGCCTTGCCCCCTTCCCCCCAGCCCTCTGTTTCCATGTGCAGACCCCTATTCCCTCCCTCCTGGCTCCCTCCTGGTTCCATTGTAATGCCCCTGATCCGCCCCTCCTGCCCTTTATGGTCTGTTATGCTGCAGCTTTCTCTCCTGTCTGTCCATTATGGTCAGCTAGCTACCATTGCCTCTTTCCCCTCTGTTCTCTGTTGTCCATGTGCATGGTCCTGTCCCCTCCCTATTGCTTTCTATAGATTGTTGTGCTGCACTCCCGTCCCGCATGACCTGTGTGGTGTATTGTGCTGCTGCAAACCCTGATGCCTGCCCTGTAGGGTCAGTTTGGTGCACCTCTCCATGTCCCTCCTGTCCTCTGTTATCCAAGTCCATGTCCCTACCCCAATTCCTCCTGCCTATCATGATCCAATGTACCATACTTGCAAACAGTTTTAACTTGGTAAGAGGGAGAATTTGAAAAAAACTGGGGTATTGATTTTCCCCTTTGAGTTACATTGAAAAAGAGGAGATTGTAGACAGGAGACAGATCAAATAAAGCCCATTTGAGCTTAAAAACATTGGACGTTTCCTGGCTGAAACAGGTCTGTTGGCATGTATGGTTGTACTACCACTGCCTCTTCCTTCTGCCCACAATGGTCTATTATATTGCCACAGACTCGCTTGCCAGTCCTGTATTGTTGGTTTGTTGCCCCTGCCCCCCTTTCCACTGCCCTCCATAGTCTGTTGTGCTGCCACTGCCCTTCCTGCCTGCCCAGTGTGGTCAAATTGTTGCATCTGCACTCTCCTATCTGCCTTCAATTTTCAGAGTACGTGCCCCTGGCCTCTGCCTCTCAACAGTTTCCCAATGAACAACTAGATTGCGAACATTCTATATTTATTACAAAAGTGTAGAACGCCTGACGTCATCTTGATGTAATCAAAACTGTAATACCTAGAGCAATTCCTTTAGAAATTACATATATGAGAGGGTCTTATTTGCATCAAAATTATGGTTAGTGCTCTAAAAAACTAAACTGAGGACATATTTTCTGAGTTTTCAAATAGCGACACAGAACTTTTAAATTATTTGTAATCTTTATGTTTTTTTATCCAGTTGCCCACTTGATTAAATGTTGCACCTAGGGGAGAGGATGTGGTGTTACTTCCAGAGCTGCAGACTTTGCAACTGGGGAACCAGGTTGGAGTTTCTGCTTCAGCTCAAGATTCTGTGATTCTGGTCAAATCACTTAATCTCCCCATGTCTACAACCAAAATGAATTTGATCTTGTGTGATGTAACCAATGCTCATGTAAAGCACTCCGATACCTGACAAGTCTACACTATATAAAACTGCAAATACACAAAAAATAAGTGTTTTGCACACTTCTGTCATTGGGCTACATGTGGGCTACATCTGGGTGATATTTGTGCTGCATTTGGGCTCTTTTGTCTCTGGTGGCCATCTTGGGAGATTTATTTGTTATGAAGTTTCCTAATTTCCTCATTTACTGCAGTCTCCTCAGTAGGAAATGCTTTCAGTTTTTTACTTTGATTCCATCAAGAAGGTATTCAGATATGTCACACATTTGCCATAAATTCTGAATGTTAGCACTCTAGTTGCTAATTATATCACTGTAGTAAAGCTACTGCTCACCACGGACGTCTGCTGCTGGTATTAAAAGTGCAAATTTCAGTCTGCATATCAGAATTTCTTTATGAAATAGAAGAGGATTTGAGAAGTCACTCAAAATGTGCCCTCATTTTTCTTTCTATAACACTAATCATAATTTCTATGGCAAAATGAACCCCCTTATTGTGTTCCTTTTTAAATTAAATGTTTTAAGTGTTACCAGTTTATTCCAATCAAGATGGCTTCAGGTGTGCCATACTTTTGTCATAAGTAAGACAGTAAGCGCTCTAGTTGTTCTTTAGAACACTCTGGGACATTCTGTCATTGGGCTATACTTGGGCTACATCTGGGTGATATTTGGGCTACATTTGGGCTCTTTTGTCTCTGGTGGCCATCTTGGGAGATTTATTTGTTATGAAGTTTCCAAATTTCCTCATTTACTGCAGTCTCCTCAGTAGGAAATACTTTCAGTTTTTTACTTTGGTTCCATCAAGAAGGCATTTAGATGTGTCACACATTTGCCATAAATTCTGAATGTTAGCACTCTAGTTGCTCATTAGATCACTGCAGTAAAGCTACTGCTCACCAGGGAAGTCTGCTGCTGGTATTCAAAGTGCATGTTTCAGTCTGTATGTCAGAAATCCTTTATGAAATAGAAGAGGATTTGAGAAGTCAAAATGTGCCCTAATTTTTCTTTCTGCAGCACTAATCATAATTTCTATGGCAAAATGAACCCCCTCATTTTGTTCTTTTGTAAATTAAATGTTTTAAGTGTTACCACTTTATTCCAATCAAGATGGCTTCAGGTGTGCCATACTTTTGTCATAAGTAAGACTGTTAGCGCTCTAGTTGTTCATTAGAACACTATGGTACATTCTGTCATTGGGCTATACTTGGGCTACATCTGGGTGATATTTGGGCTACATTTGGGCTCTTTTGTCTCTGGTGGCCATCTTGGGAGATTTATTTGTTATGAATTTTCCTAATTTCCTCATTTACTGCAGTCTCCTCAGTAGGAAATACTTTCAGTTTTTTACTTTGGTTCCATCAAGAAGGCATTTAGATGTGTCACACATTTGCCATAAATTCTGAATGTTAGCACTCTAGTTGCTCATTAGATCACTGCAGTAAAGCTACTGCTCACCAGGGAAGTCTGCTGCTGGTATTCAAAGTGCATGTTTCAGTCTGTATGTCAGAAATCCTTTATGAAATAGAAGAGGATTTGAGAAGTCAAAATGTGCCCTAATTTTTCTTTCTGCAGCACTAATCATAATTTCTATGGCAAAATGAACCCCCTCATTTTGTTCTTTTGTAAATTAAATGTTTTAAGTGTTACCACTTTATTCCAATCAAGATGGCTTCAGGTGTGCCATACTTTTGTCATAAGTAAGACTGTTAGCGCTCTAGTTGTTCATTAGAACACTATGGTACATTCTATCATTGGGCTATACTTGGGCTACATCTGGGTGATATTTGGGCTACATTTGGGCTCTTTTGTCTCTGGTGGCCATCTTGGGAGATTTATTTGTTATGAAGTTTCCTAATTTCCTCATTTACTGCAGTCTCCTCAGTAGGAAATACTTTCAGTTTTTTACTTTGATTCCATCAAGAAGGCATTCAGATGTGTCACACATTTGCCATGAATTCAGAATGTTAGCACTCTTTTTGCTCATTAGATCAGTGTAGTAAAGCTACTGCTCACCAGGGAAAACTGCTTCTGGTATTGAAAGTGCATGTTTCAGTCTGCATGTCAGAATTTTTTTATGAAATAGAAGAGGATTTGAGAAGTCAAAATGTGCCCTAATTTTTCTTTCTGCAGCACTAATCATAATTTCTATAGCTAAATGAACCCCCTCCTTTTGTTCCTTTGTAAATTAAATGTGTTGAGTGTTACCACTTTATTCCAATCAAGATGGTTTCAGGTGTGCCATACTTTTGTCATAAGTAAGACTGTTAGCGCTCTAGTTGTTGGTTAGAACACTCTGGGACATTCTGTCATTGGGCTATACTTGGGCTACATCTCGGTGATATTTGTGCTACATTTGGGCTCTTTTGTCTCTGGTGGCCATTTTGGGAGACTTATTTGTTATGAAGTTTCCTAATTTCCACATTTACTACAGTCTCCTCAGTAGGAAATACTTTCAGTGTTTTACTTTGATTCCATCAAGAAGGCATTCAGATGTGTCACACATTTGCCATAAATTCAGAATGTTATCACTCTAGTTGCTTATTAGATCACTGTAGTAAAGCTACTGCTCACCAGGGAAGTCTGCTGCTGGTATTGAAAGTGCATGTTTCAGTCTGTATGTCAGAATTTTTTAATGAAATAGAAGAGGATTTGAGAAGTCACTCAAAATGTGCCCTAATTTTTCTTTCTGCAGCACTAATCATACTTTCTATGGCAAAATGAACCCCCTCATTTTGTTCCTTTTTCAATCAAATGTTTTAAGAGTTACCACTTTATTCCAATCAAGATGGCTTCAGGTGTGCAATACGTTTGTCATAAGTAGGACTGTTAGCGCTCTAGTTGTTCTTTAGAACACTCTGGGAAGCTGCAGTAGAACACAAAGGAATCAACCGACAGTCTCTGCCTTTGTTGGATGTACATGTTTTACTGAGAATGTCAGACTTCATTCTCACATGACTGAGAAAGATAATGTGAATTTACAGAAAATATTCTCTCAGTTTAGCTTATAGATCACCTTCCAAACCTCTGTGGGAAAAGCATGAGAAAATAGTTTTCTCTCAAACATGATTCATGATATCACAGTAGAAGGCTTTTTCACATGGTAAAATCACCTTAGAACACACCACAATTCCTAAAATGAGTATGGTACCAGCAACAAATGATTTATAATGTATCTAAAGTCTTAAAACCTTCTATTAACTGCAATGCGTTTTAATGAGGTGCTATCATGTATATTGGTCCCAAGATGGCTGCCAACACTTCTTGGATGAAGTACTGACAGCCAATCAGATCTCACGATGAGATGTGTGGTTAGGCTCCGCCCAGATATATATATCTTTTTCTCAGGAACTACTGAACGGATTTACACCATTTAAGCAAAAGGCACAAGTCTGAACTGAGGACTACCTCTTTGCCAAATTTGGTGTAATTCCGTTCAGCAGTTCGGGCTGTAGCTGCGTCAACAAGTCCTATGGGAAAATGCATAGGGAAAACGTGTTTTGGGACCCCCCTTTTTTCTCGACCCCGCTTGACGAATCACCATGAAATTTTCAAATAGGAGCGGACCGGAGCAGGCCAAAAGTTTGGAAAATTTTGTGAAGATTCGTCAATCGGCGCTAACGTTATTCCAAATAGAATGTTGCAGATTTCCTATGGAAAATAGGTCCTAACTATAACTACCTACTGGAGACTGCCAGTAGGTAATATATATATATATATATATATGTACAGGGGCGTAGCCAACAGCATGGCCGGGTTGCTGCACTTTCTTTGAGCTCCACTGGCCCGATCCAAATCCTGAGCTGTTCCTTCTCGCCTTTAATTAAACATACCTGTGGCTGAAGTGACCGAGCAAGCGGTGGTGCGCCCGATTGGGATTTTCATGGTTCTTACCGGCTGGAATCGGAGCCTTTTCGGCGTGACTGTTGGTGTGCAGCTCCTAAGATGGCGGCCGGGGTGGATTGGAGAAGCTCTGAGCTGACGCGGTGGGACCCTCCCCCGGCGTAACTGTGGTGGTGCTGGTCGACCGAAGATTGTGGCCCGAGGGGCAGATGCAGGGACCCACTCTGCCTTCTGTAGTGGCGACGTGACTGGTGACTTCTGCTCGCGCCCTTGGGACTCCCTCTGTGGCTGCATGGGGCCTGCTGGGACTGTGGAGGCGGAGGCCCGAGGAGAGAGGTGTGCCCCGTGCCGCAGCTGCAGCGATGCCCTGTGACTGTGAGGACCGCTGCGAAGAACCGGAGGTGATGATGAGAGCCCTTTCGGGGAGGCGCCAGTGCCCCATAACCTCTGAATAAGACCCCATGGGAGGAGGCGGTGAGTGGCATACTTTGTGTGAGCGCAAGCCGCTTGGGTGCAACAGGAGACAGTGGCATTGAGCACCGCCCTGCTCCTTTTGAACTGCGAGGCACCCGGGAGCTGGTGGCTGCCTCTTTGACTCCTTCTCTGGGCCTGTGGAGTGGTGGGGGTCTGAGGCAGAGGATGATCTGCCTCAACGTTTGGAGGAGCCTTGTACCTTCCACAGCTGTTGTGATGGTCTACTTGAGCTGGCAGAGGGGAGCCCTGGTCGATGGGCGTGTGGCCCCCAGTGTCCTCTGTCTCCGGTACTGCTGCATAGTTGGGAACTGACTATCCCCTTAGCCCATTAGAATTCACTCTAAGACACCACTACCTGAAATACCTGGCTGTTGGCATTGTGGATCTTTGGGCAGACAGTGAGAGGGGTACAGCTGCACCGCCTTTCAATGTTGGGGGTCCCAGGTGAGGGAAAGCCTGTTCTCTTGCTCTCTTGGATGTACTGTGTGGGATGGGGAGGCACTGAAGATGGCGGTCCACTTTGCTGAGGGTCTACAACTTGGGAGGTGATGTTGCACCCCCCTCCCCTGTATTGGGTCACTGGATGTGCCGGGCATGAGGTTGGCCTGGTTGGGACTTCCTACACCACGGTGATCCCAATGTCTTTGTGCTGCGGTGCTGGAAGCCCCCCCATCCATCCCCTCTCCTGGGAGTATCATCTAAGGGGGACTAACGGTGTCGGTCTGCATATTGCTTGGCCATGATGGCAAAAGATAAGGAATCCAAGACAGCCAAACGGGGGAAGATGGACCGCTTTATGAAAGTTCTCCTGTGCCCGCGGGGGCGGAGTGGGGCCCAGCCCCCCGACCAGACACAGAGGAGATTCTGCTGGCAATCCACGCGTCTCTGAAAAGCCTGGAGGGCAAGTTGGCAGAGGTGCAGACAGAAGTCTCCTTTCTGCGACAAGACCTGCGCAAGGTTTCCGAGAGACTGAATAAAGTTGAACAACGTGTCTCGGAGCTCAAGGACACCTCGCAGACCATGCAGAAAGATATAAAGGATCTTCAGGCAGCAGTGAAGGGCGTGCTCTGGAGAGTCGACAATGCCGAAAACAGGGCCAGCAGAAATAACATACGATTTATAGGCTTTCCAGAGAACGCAGAGCACTCAGACCCAGGACATTTTCTCCTGACTTTTCTTAAGGATGCCCTTTCTGAGGCGCAATTCTCCTCCTGCTTTGTCATAGCAAGGGCGCATAGGATGCCTGGGGTTAGGCCACTGCCAGGGGCCCTCCCTCAGCCGTTGATAGCTCAATTCTTGAATTTTCAGGACAGAGATCTGATACTCAGGGAGCTGCAGAAGAAGAGTGAGATCAAATATGAGATCATGAGAGTGATGGTGTTCCCAGATTATTCGTGTGATGTTCAAAAGCAACAACGCACCTTTGACCTTATAAAAGTGAAGCTTCGTGCCCTTGGGATCCAGTATATGTTGCTGTTCCCGACCAAACTCAAAGTTATCTTACAGGGTACCACGCAGTTCTTACAGACACCTGAGGAGGCGTGGTTCTGGATTGAGGAATGGCCTCAGCTACGATGTGGGTCGACTTCCCCTGCTCTCCTATCCGCCATCAAGCAACGCAACCCTGGTTGGGAGAGCGGAGACGAATGCTCAAGAGCTGGACTTCGGTTAGAAATACGCCTGGGAGATCCCTGAGTCCCAGGGACCACAAAGCCACCATATCGGACTTGAATGACGACACAGCCTTGGAATGAGAATCAAGAACTTCTATGAGGTCTAGCGGCCAAGGAGACTCTGATAAATCGGAGAACCTTGATTCCCGACTTTCAGAAGCTACACACCGTCTTCTGGAAAATATTCAGCAGTTAGATGCCTCGGGCTCGGGTCTCCTGGGTGGGGGCTCTAGTGCGTTGCAGCATCCAAACAATGGCGAGGAGGAATGAAGTGGTGGGCCGGGTGCACTACCGGAGATGCTGTATTGTCCCTGAGGCATAAAGGACATTCAGAACCTTTGCAGCGTGAAAGGGAAGTATACAGTGTTTTTTTTTTTTTTGTAGTGCTATATAGTTGAGTGTGTGAGGGAGGTGGGTGGGCTGCAGACCTCTGGGTGGTTTACCTGCACCAGTGTTGTCATGTTGACGAATTTGGGGTGGTGGGGGTGCCTGTAGAGTATGGGGTGGGGGGCAAGATGGACACTGCTAACTGTCTGGACTACGTGTTCGGGGTGATGGGGAGGTTTGTTCTGTTTTGACAAGCTGCATGAATACTGACATTGAAGCAAGCTGGCATTGGGCGGGCTGTGTTGGGGGGCCTGGATGGGTGCGGGAGGCTTTGATAGACCTTACACTATGGCTGTTGATGGGTTCTCAGTGCTAATGTGGAACGTCAATGGACTTGGCAGTGAAATCAAGAGGGGGTTAGTCTTGAAATATATAAAAAGGCAGAAGCCGGACATCATATTCCTACAGAAAATACACCTTATGGGGCCACACTGTGCTTTCCTTGGTAGGAGGCAATACATTACCCTGGCACATGCGGGTTTCACCAGAGGATCAAGGGGAGTAGCGATTCTAATCAAACAATCACCCCCCTTCGGGGTCACTCAACGGTGGGAAGACACAGAAGGCACATGTGTTGCGGTTTAGGGTATTTGGAATCACAAATGCTGGTTGATAGTCAGTGTTTAGGCTCCCCGCGTCTCCAGCAGCGTACGCTGGATAAATTGTCTGAACTCCTGTTGTAGTCCGGTCCCGCGACACATTTGATAGGATGCGACTTCATTGACTTGACATGAGTGATCCTACCCTGGATCGCTTGCTGCTGCGACTGAGGCAACAGGAGACCACAGCATTGGCTAGGTTTCAGGCGGCCCTGGGGCTCACTGACCTTTGGAGACACCATCATCCATCCACACATGCATATTCATACTTTTCTGGGGCCCACAGGGTGTTTTCTAGGTTGGATTATCTTCTTGCCCAAGCTGGTGAGACCGACCAAATCAAGGAGGCGGAGTATTTAGCCAGGGGAATCTCAGATCATTCACCGCTGTTCCTGCGGTGGGGGGAAGGTGGAGGAGTCAGGGCATGACCTGGAGGCTGAACGCTTGGGCACTGAGGGATGAACAAGTTGCGGCAGAACTTGGGGTAGACACTGACCTTTATTTTAAAGAAAACAAGGGCTCCATGCAATCGGCGGTTACTCTCTGGGAGGCATTTAAAACTGTGATACAGGATAGAGCCCAAAATATTATTGCCCACAAAAACAGACGAGAACTTTAGGAGATGCTGGTGCTGGAATGCAGGTTGCTGGAACTTGAAGGGAGTATCCTCCCCTAAGCGAGCATACCTTCTGGCAGTTGGATACTACTAAACAGGAATATCAAGCGCTCTTTACTAAATAGACTTGGGCGCATCAACTAGCAGTCCATCATAGACTGTACGAGACTGGAGACAAAGCGGGTAATTTACTAGCGTGGTTAGGCAGGAAGCAGCGAGAGTCGAGAAGGGTTTTGTCTATTCAAGAGCAGGGCAGTATTTATACCGCGCATCAGGACATTGTGGAAGCATTTCCTCGATACTACTCAAAGCAATATGCAGCCCAGACGCAAGCCTCTGAGGCACAAATAGCACAATACCTTGAGAAGGTTGAGCTCCCGTGTTTGCCCCCGAGGAGAGAGACAAGCTTGATGAGGATCTACCTCTAGCAGAGGTCACGGAGGCCATTGGTCGACTAAAGGCAGGGAAAACCCCGGGTCTTAATGGCCTTCCGGGGGAATTTTTTAAACCGTATAGCTCCCTGCTGGCTCCGCACCTACTTAAGATGTTTCAGGCCTCTGAGAAAGAAGGGATACTACCGGCAGACCTCCGGCTAGCAACGATGGTTGTGATTCCTAAAGAGGGGAAGCCCCCGGATGATTGTGGGTCATACCGACCCATCTCACTGTTAAACATTGAAACCAAAATCCTGGCCACTGTCCTGGCGACGTGCCTTGTCTCTGTTATAGTAACAGAAAAACAATGTCTCAACTGGAAAATCATGTAAAGGGACCACTAAATATAGGAAATAATCATAAAGCACAGGAAGGGACAAGGGAGACCAAAGGAGAATGAAAGGTTGTTATTTGTAGTTAGAAGCACAACAAGTACAACTAATTTACAGTAACCATAACAATCATATGTGCACTGACAAAGAAGTGGTAAGTGAACGGCGCAGTGAAATAAGTGTTTAAACAACAACGTGGAACGGCGAAGGACAAATAAAACATAAGGATCAGACAAAGGTATTTACAAGAGAATTTACAATACAAACAAAATTATTCAATTTATGAATGACCCTTTTTCAAAGCCGCAATTGGCGTTGTGGAGTCAACGACGTTTCAACCTCTTTACACTGAGGTCATCATCAGGACTATGGTTACGATGATTGAAAAGTACTTCTGTGCAGGTAGAGGAAAAGGAAAGAGAAGATAGGTTATGGGACCCAAAGAAACCAATTCAAAGCCATAGAAAGTTAGGTAAAAGAGGTAAGTGAAAGAAAAGAAAACCTGAACTGGAGGGACGAGGGGAACAAAACCCAACGGGGCGCGGTCGTGTCAAGATACTGAAGGACGTAGACAGCGGTAAGAATCTGGCCGGTAAAGGAAGGGGACGAGTTAAGGGGTACAAGGAACCACTAAGAACCCACTCAAGCGAAAAGAACAAAAGGGGAATCGTCCTTACCAAAGGTGAAGACTAACTGAATAGTCGAATGTGCGTCAAAGGCACTTTAGGGGAGTCATCACTTGGTATCTGGCACAATCTGAAATAAAAGGAGCAGAGTAAACTGAGCGGGGCGGAGGCGAGGAAAGAATCGCTATTAACTTAAAAGTGCTGGTCGTAACACTGAGAACAGAGACGGCATTTACCCTCGAAATGCGTATCAGTAGGAATGAGTCAATCTAATTCAGAAACGGGATGAGTCCAGGATGAACAAGTTACCAGGACGAATGAAGCGTCTAAGCAGGGATGCACGGCACACCCGGAAGTAATGCCGGCAGAGTCACATGACTCAGTGAGGGAAGAGCTGACCAGAGAAAGGGAAGAAAGACTTGAACAAGGGAAATAGGCAAATACACCCGGGATAGAAACGGCAGGATTAGAGTGATAAGGCAGTTAAGAAATGTAAGAACATGATATTAATAATCATGAAACACAACATAAACAAAATATGAATAGTCTCAACAACGTTTAGATTAAATTCATCAATCTGTAAGAGTACATAAATTCGTAATTGAATGGAGGACAGAAAGGAATAGAAAAGGTGATGCAGCATTGCAAAAACATTATCGGACAACTATTGGTATTCAATGACCGGTAAGGGGTACAGAAGGTTACAACGAAAACAAGTGCACCACTAAATGAACATCGCAAATTAATGACAAAGCAAATGGCATTGAGAAATTCACAAAGCAAGTCTAAAAAGATTGCAAATACACGTTCATTAAAGGAAAGACATAAATTGTGCGCAGACAACTACAGAATAAGAATTAAAAATACAAAAGCGCAGTATCAATGCTAATAGAAGAAGAACAATGCAGGATAGATGGTCCCTTTACATAATTTTCCAGTTGAGACATTGTTTTTCTGTTACTACACCTACCCGGTCTCAGCTGGGTAAACAGGTTTACTCCTGTTCCTTTTTTCTCTTGTCTCTGTTATAGCTTCTCTGATACATG
This sequence comes from Triturus cristatus, assembly GCF_964204655.1. Taxonomy (NCBI): domain Eukaryota; kingdom Metazoa; phylum Chordata; class Amphibia; order Caudata; family Salamandridae; genus Triturus; species Triturus cristatus. Next base: position 804,821,942 of record NC_140589.1, on the reverse strand, counting down.
GAGATCAGACGGGCTTCATGCAGAAATGTGCCACGCGTTGCAACCTAAGACAAGTAGATAATTGGATGGATGTGGTAAGGGAGCAGGAGGATGCTCATTTGATGTTCACACTAAAAAAGCGTTTGACACCATCCATTGGCCCTTTAAGAGAAAAGATTTGGAGAAGTTTGGCTTCGGTCCGGGATTCCAGGAGTGAGTGGCTTTGTTGTACAATGCGCCTGAGGCCAGAGTTAGGGTCAATGGTGCTCTTTCTGATCCCTGACGAATTTGACGGGAGACTCTGCAGGGTTGCCCACTCACCCCTTTGTTGTTTGCACTTATTTTGGAACCTCTGGCCTGTGTTGTTAGGGCCTCTCCCGGGCTGGGTGGCTTTGTAGATGATTCCTGACAGATAGGCGAGGAACGTATACCGTTATATGCAGATGATATTTTGTTGTATGTGACGAATTTGGCGGAGACGCTCCCTCAAATCCTGCGAATAGTTGAAACCTATGGATATCATGCGGGATACAGGATTAACCACTTCGATGCGCATGACGGAGCGGTTCCGTCATGCGCATCGGTTGCGCTGTGCGTATGACGGAACCGCTCCGTCATGGCCCCGCCCGCGCAATAGAACCTTCAGCACAGCGCGGTAATCCGCGCCGTGCTGAAGGGGTTAACTGGTCTAAGTCCACCCTGTATCCAGTGGGGAGGGGGACAGTGGAGAATCAGACTTTCCCTAGTTGCTTCCATTGGTTCACAGAAGGATTTACTTATCTTGGCCTTTACATTACTTTGGATGCCAACACCAGTCTGGTTCGCAATATTTGGTGGGTCTTTTTAAACTTTCAGGAAGATCTTAGGAGATGGCGGAAGCTTCCCTTAACTATTATGGGCAGGCTGACATGTTTAAAATGGTAACACTCCCCCAGTTGCTTTACATACTGCCAAATAACCACATTAAGGTTCCGGATCTGTTATTTAAGGACATTGATAGTGAGTTACGTTTGCTCCTTTGGGATGGGGCTCATTCACATCTTGCACTTTTAACTCCGCAGCGGAATCCCTATACTGGGGGGTTGGCTTTGCCAGACATTCGGTCTTATTATAAAGCGGCTCACCTTATTGCCATTAATGAATGGATCCATGCATCTGGGGAACATCCGATATATAGGCTTGAAAGGCTGCAGTTTAGAGAACACTACCATCTTCACTATCTGTATGGGGGTAGGAAATGTAGTAGATTGCTCCAGGCGACCCAGAGAACGGTGGAGGCATGGAAGAGTGCAGACCGACAAATGAAGTGGGATCAAAAATGCACCAGGTAAACCCTAATGTGGGAATGAACTAGTCTGAAAGAGATTGGAAAGTTGAGTGGCTTAAGGCAGTTGGATCTGATAGGGATCACTAAAATTGGCGATGTCGTTTAACGTGGTGTATTGGCCTCCTTCCCCACACTCTAAGATCGGTACACAACACTCAGACATACGCATACCTTCGTTTGCAGCATGCCTGGAGGGCAGAGGGGTTGGCTGGTATGACGCTACTGGAGTATGCCCCACTAGAAGGTCATCTCCTCCAAGAGGAAATCCCGGCTAAAGTTGTTTCCTTTACCTACAAAACATTACTCAATAACATGCCCAACAGACTGGGCCCGCTTCGTGCAAAATGGGAAAGGGTCACTGGTGAGTTAGAGGACATTGATTGGGAGGCTGCCCTCATGCATCCAAGGGAAGTGGCAATTAAATTAAGATTACGTCTCATCCAGTATAAAATATTACATTGCACATATTTCAATATAGCCAAATTACATGCAATAGGAAGAGCCGAGAGCCCGGAGTATCTTCAATGTCATACTGAGATGGGGAAATTTATACATACCCTATGGGGGTGCACTGAGATACACACTTATTGGGGATTGATTGTGGGGGAGCTCAATCCTATTTTGGAAGTACAAATAGAATTGGAGTCAAGGTTTCTCCTTTTGGGAATTCCAACAGAGGTAGACATCCCAAGGCTCAAACTGGTTTTAGCCAACCTGGGGCTGGTGGTGGCCAAGCGGGATATAGCTAAATACTGGGGGGTTCCACAAATACCTACTATCGACGAATGGCGGGCAGGCCTGGACTTGTAAATGGTCGTGGATTGAGTGACAAAAAAAGCACAGGGCTGTCCTAAAAAGTTCCGGAAAATTTGGGCCCCGTGGATTAAATATTATGGTTTGGAGGTGGGTGAAGGGAGGAGGATGGGATTCTGTCGTCCAAAGGAACCGGGGTAGAGCATTGACCGATATACTGCTTGTGTCAATTATGTATAACCCTGTAAAGTGTACTACTGCCTCTGGCTTGTCTTTGTGCCTGGTCCGTTTGCACATATGTGTAGATTTGACAAACATAGTCGCTCTGTTCCACGCTTACCCTGCGCGACCAATGTGGAATGCTATGCAATGTGTTTTGAGTATTCATGCAATAAAAAAACTTAAAATATATATATATATATAGATCATGAACAAGGCAGCGTGAGGCTGTCGAAACGCGTTGATGTGATAGTCACCAATAAAAGAAAAACCGAGTGACTTATGCCTGCTGGAGTGCTGGATGATTATTGTTTGAATGCGGTAATCTTGTGTTGATATATATATATATATATATATATATATATATACGTATATACTTTTCTGTATATATTATTCTGTACTCTGTACTACACTGTTTTTAGACTGTGAAACTTTAATGAGAAATACACCAGAGAGTATTAAAAAGTGCTACTAAGACCAGTGTACGCTGCTTGCAAAACGTGCCCAAAGCGACTATACCCTTAAAATGGCCAAGGTCCAAAGATGCTAAAAATCATACTACCTGCAGCATTCATACTGTGGTAAAAACTTTACAAATAGTCCATCCTCTGAAGCAAAACAAGCACATGTATGTAGGCTAGTACCTAGTGCACACAATCATCTATGTTATGTATAAATTGTCAATCTGAAACGATTCTGTCTAATAATTCAAGGCTACTTACAATACTTAATATGTTTATATAGAATCTTTGCCCTGTTGGAAGCGTTTTCTGCAGAGCACAAAACTAAGGGTGGGCGGAGTGCTCCGCTCCGCCCACGAAGTGTACGTAGTGCTGCCTGCTTCGTGCTCCACGAAGTAGGCGTAGCAGGGAGCACTACGCACACGGCGTGGTGGAGCAGAGCTGCCCGCCACCCGCCTCCCGCCCGCCCGCCCTCATTTTAGAGAAATGTGCATGCGCCGGCATCCGCGCATGCGTATTTGCGAGGAAGAAGTTGCGGTTGCACCAGGAAGAAGGAGCACCAGGACGCCGACCTCAGGTAAGGAATTTTCATACTTTAAAATAGTTCAAATTAATTTAAAATGAGGGCGGGTAGGAGGCGGGCGGCGCGTAGTGGGGCTACGCGGAGCGCACTAGTGTGCGTAGATTTGGCCACACTACGCAATGCTCCACGTAGCCCCACTACGCCCACTACGTCCAGGGTTAAATTAAAGAATGACTGGTGATTTTCTGTGGTTTTTTCAATTGAAAACTTTAATGTTGTCACTGACATATTCACTTAACTATCATTTTACTTCAGCTTTGGTTGTTTCAATGAATTTCTAAGGGTTTTTTTGTAGACAAAAACAGATCTTTTACCACACCTAACTATAATGTTAATTCAACCCTTGTATTTTATCAGTGAATTTCTGTTTTTTTAATGTAAATTAATATTTTATTACTATACGTAAAGCAAAACCCCTGCCATGCACGGTTCTGTCCATGCACAATGATGGGTTGACAATGGTGCCTGGCCTGGAGCCAGGTCGTGTGGCCAACCCCCCTGGAGGCAGTCAAACACCGTCTAGACAACCAGCCCATGCTACACATGCCCTTTTCTTGCACGCGGTGTAGGTTTAGCCACATGGCCTCACTGACAGCCAGGCCCTGCCTCCAATTCGCTGCAGGCAGCCACCCAGAGGTAGTCAGCCCCATGCTGTGCACAGCCTTTGGCCGTACGTGGTGTGGAGCTAGTCTTTCAGCCACTTCCTGCTTCTAACTCTGCACAGGCATCCAAGAACATGCTGCACACAGCTGGGTGCACTCTAGAGCTGGTCACAGGCCTTGGCTGCTGCCAGGTCCTGTGTGCAAATCCCCAGCAGGTTGCCAACCACACACCACGCAGAGTCTTTGCATTTGCAGAGTATTGTTGGTCTTCGGACCCCAGGTACCCAATTCCCCATTGCCCAAGCATATATATTAAGAAGAGGGAGAGTGCAGTCCCCTTCCCAATTATTAATTTGCCCCTTGGACCCCATCCCCTGGTGCCAGTTCCAATAAAAAGGGGAGGAGTGGCAATAGTTTATAAAGAGAGGGGGCGCATGGCTCACCTCCTTCAGCCGAATTAGGCCCTGTGGACCCCATTCCCCAGGGCCAAAATGTGAATAAAAGGGGAGGGGGCATGAAGCCTCCTTCCCCAAGCCTTCTTGGGCCCCGGGGATCCCACCCTCATATCTCTAACAAAAAATATTGACTTCCTATACTTAACTAGTAAAACCACAAATATCGATAACACAAATATTGTTGTTAATTAAAAGTATTGATTTTAACCTATGTCAAAAACAGAAATATCAGAAACAAAAATATCATTACCTTTAAAGAAATATATATGTAAAAAATATTGATTCACACAATATCAACTGCAATATAATCACCAAAATAAATACCGCTTTATAAATATAAAAAATAGTCTATACATAAAGTAGGTGTTTGGGGAGCTCATGCCCCATGTGAAAAGCTTCCTGACCAGGCCTAAGGGTAGAGTTCCCTGCCAGGTTAAGCCAAGGTTGGACAATGAATACAGAGTGTTGAGTGATAAAGCAAATCTCTAGAAATCAGATTTTGATAACAGCCTGTAGGAAAGAACATGGGATGAGAGGTGTGAGGTGATAATGGTAGCCTGTCAGAAAAAAGATCCTCAGGTATTCTGGAAGGTGGTGCAGGCAGGCAGGTCACGAGCTCAGCCCTCAGGCAAAGTTACAGTGCATATTACTCCCGAGGTGTGGTATGACCACTTCTCAGCTGTGTATTCCTCCGAAATGGTGCCCACAGATGAGGGTCTGCTCAAAGAATCCCCCTGTGGCAATTTGTCTTTTAGGGAGCAGGAAGTTCTTAAGGATATTTATGACAGCCTGAGCAAAAAAGTACCGGGCCCGGATGGGGTGCCCTGGATTTTGGTCACCAGTGCTCACTTCTGTCTGTAATATGGTTTTCAGCAAGGGGAAATTACCATCTAGGAGCCTTTCAATCATTATACCTATCTTTAAAAAGGGCAATGCCAATGACCCTAGGTGCTATCAACTAATATCCCTGCTTGACTCCACCACAAAAATAATTTGCAGAGTAGTTTTAGATCGTCTCTTAGCATGGACAAGGGAGAATGGCATCATATCGAAGGTTCAATATGGTTTCCGGAAGGGCCTAGGAACTATTGAGCAGTGTTTGAACTTACATCTTATCGTGACCAAACATAAATATGTAAAGAGCATCCCAATCCATCTTGCTTTTATGGACCTATTGAGCGCCTTTGATTGGGTAAATTGGTCGAAACTGTGGGCAATCCTTGAACTTATGGGTCTAGAGGCAGACCTGGCTTCCTTTCTTAGACTTCTACATTGGGATCTCACAGCCTCAGTAAGATTTGTTGAGGCCAGCGAGTGTCCTTCCCCATTTAAAGTCAATCGAGGAGCACACCAAGGATGCATACTCGCCCTCATCCTCTTATTATTATATAATAATGACTTGGAGAGGACATTAGATGTTGTTGGAGCAGATGTACCGCTCATACATAATAAAGCTAAACCCACCTTAATATATGCGAATGATGCTGTACTTCTTGCTAGATCAGTGAACAGTATGAAGATATTGCTCAGTACCTTTGTGGAATTCATGAAGGGCCTTGATTTGGAAATAAATTACTCCAAAACGTTTTTTATGGTGTGCGGCCCTAGGAACACCAAAACTACTACCCAATCAAAAGGAGGGAAAAATTAGATAGGGTATCCTCTTTTTCTTATCTTGGCTTGGATTTTGATGATGCTTGCACATTGTCCGCCTGTTTTGGAATTAGATTAACCTGATTCTCTCATACAGTCGGCACCATCTTCTTTCTTGCTGCTTGTATTGATAGAAATCCAGTGGCCCCATCAAAGGAAATCTATCAAAGGAAATGTCTTCCAACCTTGACGTATGGCAACCTTGACGTATGGGGGTTACAGGGATGTTGCTGCCATTCAAGTGGAGGAAAATAGATTTTGTTGCCGCTTGTTGGGGGTTCCTCCTTCAATACCTCACTTCTCCTTACACCAAGAATGAGTCCTTGAGTATGTCCAGGACCTCATTGGTGCCGCTTTTGAAGCTCTTGGTGTTCCATTTAGTCTAATAAGGAAGCTGAGCCCAATCTTGCACTTGTTAGAGATTGTCTTGCTTGTGACCATGGATTTAGCATTTCCTGGCTAAAGTATATAAGAGCTACCACCTCAGCTCTGGGTTGCGCACACTTGTTTGAGAACCAGGAAACTATCAGCAAAAAAGATCAAAGCTGAACCAGGGAATGCTTTTCTACACACAGACAGGCCTCTAGGGAGGCTGTGGAAGTGGTGAAGCCGTCTATAAGAGATTAGTTTGGTTCAGATGACAGCCGGGATTGCTTCATACTTATTAGTTGTGCAGAGTGTATACGAACGCAACTTACTGACTTGTTTTATGTTAGGAACAATACACTGGATATTGAGTTTCCTCCAGGGCAATACTCTCCAAACAATATCTGCATTTGCCCATGTGATGAGTAATTACATCAGACCTTAATGTACTTTGTTTTCTTTTGTAACTTTTATCTCCAGTGCACCAGGAAATTTCTATTGCCTTGGCTGCACAGACACACATTTACTAAGTGTAAAGCTGCTTTGCTCTTCCAGCAACTAAATGACCAAGATAACTGTTATTTGGTTGGCTGTTTTTTGAGGGAAATTTTACATGTGAGAAAGGCAATGTTATTTTAAATGATGGTTGCTCAATTATACTTGTACCTCATGTAATGGCCTTTGTGACTGCATGTTCACATCTTATCATGTATTATATCAGTCCACATTTTAAGAACAGTTCTTTTTTATGGCTTTGTCCCTGGCATGTATTTAATATCCTTGATGCATTTTAAAACATTAAGGGGTCATTAGCATGGCGGGCGGATCGCCACGCCCGACCGGCAGTGGCGATCCGCCCGCCAAAACACCCCGCCGGATGGCCTGTTACCCTCCCGTCACATTAGCATTGGGGGGTACCGCGGCAGACAAAATACTGTCCGTCGCTTTACCGCGGGTAGGCAATCATCACGATTGCCTACCAGGCTGAAAAGGCCCATAATATGGTGGTGGTGCCTTGCAGACACCACCATCCATATTAGTGTGAGGCATTTTCAATGCCTTTCAATGGAAAGACATGCAGAGATCTCTTTGAGGGCCCTTTGCATGCCCCCAGGGGGGTGGAGGACTGCACTTGAGGGGTACCCATGGTACCCCCCAACATTGGCATGCACAATATGGCAGGCACCGCCTGGTGCCTGTCATGTTGAGCATGCCAATGTACAACATGCATATATTGCATTGTGGTGGGTGCTGCTTACAGCACCGCCCGCCACAATGTAATATATGCGGAATGCCACCGCCACCATGGCGGTGGCATCCTAATTGTCATGGTGGGACCGCCGCACCACTGGCGGCCGGTCCCAGCACCGCTAGGGTGGCGGGCAGACATCCTAATGGACCCCTTAATTATTTGACTGTTTTTATATTAATTGTGTGTGTTTTAAATCATGTATGTCTTTAATGATCATCTGGGTAATGATCGAATAAAGATTATTTGAATTTGAAAACAGTTATTGGAGAAAACCTCAAACATTTTATACACATTTTTAAATTAAATATAAATAAATTAGATCAACAAAAACGTTATCATTTATCCCAACTAATTATATTCCTAAAATCATACCAATACAAAATTACCATTGACTACAAACATTTAAACAACAACCTAAATAGTGAGAAATATAGATAAACAAATTTCAATTAAAAACTATCAAACTATGGGGTCTATTAGGATGGCGGGTGGATGTCTGCCGCCGGGCCGGCGGCAGTCATCCGCCCGCAATCGCAACCCAGAAAACCGCCGGTCCCATTAGCATAGTGGTGACGACCGCAGCAGTGAGATTATCCGCCTGCCACTTTTCCGCTGGTAGCAGTCCGCACGCTTGCCTGGCGTGCGGAGCTGTACCTCTAAAATGGGGCTGATGTAGGGCCAGGCTCCGCGGGTATGATTATGATGCTATGATGCTGTCGGTAGCCAGCCTTTCCGCGGCAGTGGAACCACCATGGAAAGGCATGAGGAGAATGTCTCCTGGCGGGGTGTGGGTGCACTGGGGGGTACCAATGGTACCCCTCTAATGGGTACCCCCTACATGTCCCTGTACCAGGTGGCAGGCACTGTGCAGTGCCTGCCACTTAGTGCAGGGATATGCTGGACATGCCTTTTTTGACATCGCGGCAGTGCTGCTGGCAGCAGCAACTGCTGCAATGTTAAAACCCGCGATCCGATGGCTGCGGTCGGATTTCGACAGCCGAGCATACTAATTGGATCGGCATTCATTCCGCGGTCCTAGCGGGCGGTGTTTTCCCACTACCATGGCGGTCAGACTGCTTTTCCGACTGCCATCCTAATAGACCCCTATGTATCATTTATTAATAATAAAGGCTAAACTATGGTTTACCATACAAGGACATAACTGATTAGAAAAATTTCGAAAGAACACTAAACCAACCATTAAAATAAGAGTATAAACAGCTTTAACCAATAAGATAAGACAAGCAATTAAATCAACAATATAGAAGGCACCTCATTTAAACAAATAACTACTTCAAAAGCAACAAATGCTGCAAGACGGGGAAACTCTGCCGGACTTTCTCACCAAACCATTAATGAAAAAATATATGCATCTCAACAGCTACTTAACCATTATATTCAAATTAGGAAGTACACGTTCTTATCTTATCTTATCTTATTTTAATCTTATAAGGCGCACAGCTACCCAAGGATTTCCCGGCATCGCCTATCAGGAACAATAAAGAAAGAGAGAAAAGTTCTCGTTTATAATTTCGGTCAAAAGTGACATAGGAAGGGAGTTCCACAAGGAGGGACCTAGGCAGGAAAAGGACCGATCGCCCATATGTGACAGTCTGGTCCTAGGCACCGTAAATTTTGCTTGAGTGGCAGAACATAAGGAGCGTGAAGGGAGGTAGGGGGGAACTAAAGCATTCAAGTATTGGGGCGCCTTACCGAATTTGATTTTAAACATATAGCTCAGGACTTTGAACTTAATACGATTCTCAACCCTGAGCCAATGAAGATCTCGGCGAATAGTTAATACACGTTAATAGAACTAAAAACGTAACATAACAAATAATTAATAAAATGCTCTCAAACTTCTATCTCTTTACATAGACTTCCTAACTGACAAAAGTATGATAAACTGCCAGAAAAAAACAACTACTACAAACTAAAATAAACAATATAAGAAAGTAGCTATAAATAAATTGTAAACTCACCCAATTGGCGAGTGAAAATAAACCTAACAACCTCAACCTATACAAACGTCCACCAAATTAACATTTAAAATAAAAATAAAATGTTTTTCAGCCAACAGAAAAGAAAGTACCTGCTTCACATTAGAACACCACCAATAAAAATGCTGCAAAACTGTGTGAAAAATATTAACAGAACATACATGTAAATACAAAATAGTAGTAGTTGCATAATTTTACATGTAAATAAGAAACATATACACTTTAAAATATTGTACATATTAATTCTATTACACTACTTTCAGACACAATGACAGAGGCAGCACTATACATTACTACACAGAAAGGAAAGTAGTTTCTAAATCACATGGGCTATATCTACAGTCAAGAAAGTGCATCAACAGAAAATATAAACTGGAAATGTACCATATAATATTCTAATGCATGTTATGGGAGGGCAACTACAAAAGATGATGTTGTAATTCATCTGAGAGAGCACAACCACTCCCCAAATGTGATAGAAATACAAAAAATAAAATAAAAAAATGATGTAATAATTATTATTTTTGTTTATAATTTCAAAATAAAAATAGTTATTTGTTTGTAAATTATTTTAAAATGTATTAAATATAATATTTCTAGGTATTTGCCATATATTTAACATTATAATATGTTTCTATTTTTTAGATTTGTTTAATATTTGTATATATTTTTGAATGTATATTTTTTTAAATATTTTGTGTTGGTGATATTTTGAATGTTTTTAATTTTGAACTGACTGGAGTAGGAATATGAATTTCTACCCCTCCGCTATCCAAAACTTTCGCTATTGTTGCAGTAACTGGAGTGGGAATAGTATTTTTTACCCCTCCGCTATGCAACACTTTCCCTAGTGTTGCAGTAACTGGAGTGGGAATAGTATTTTGTACCCCTCCGCTATCCAATACTTTCCCTCCTGTTAAACTCACTGGAGTGGGAATAGTAATTTTTACCCCTCCGCTATCCAACACTTTCCCTACTGTTACACTCACTGAAGTGGGAATAGTCATTTTTACCCCTCCACTATCCAACACTTTATCATTGTTGCACTCACTGGAGTGGGAATAGTAATTTTTAACCCTCGGCTATCCAACACTTTCCTTACTGTTGCATTCGCTGGAGTGGGACAAGTAATTTTTACCCCTCCGCTATCCAACATTTTCCCTACTGTTACTAGAGTGGGAATAGTATTTTTACCTCTCTGCTATCCAACACTTTCCCTACTGTTGCACTAACTGGAGTGGGAATAGTCATTTGTACCCCTCCACTATCCAATACTTTCCCTACTGTTGCACTCACTGGAGTGGGAATAGTTATTTTTATTCCCATCGCTATCCAACACTTTCCCTACTGTTGCACTAACTGGAGTGGAAATAGTAATTTTTACCCCTCCGCTATCCAACACTTTCCTTACTGTTGAACTTACTGGAGTGGGAATAGTATTTGTTACCCCTCTGCTATCTAACACTTTCCCTACTGTTGCACTCACAGGAGTGGGAATAGTTTTTTAAAATTAAATGTATTTGTTTTACTTGTTAAAATGTATTTTAAATCTAATTTATTGTTTTAAGTTATTTTATTATTTAATAGATTTAATATTATTATTATGACGTTGGCTTCTTCACCTGCCCTGGATAAATCTGAAATGGCATGTAAAATGGGTTAATTGCAACTGCTTTTCCACACCTGACAATCTAAAATCAACAGAAAACATTTATGAAGTGCACATATCACACCAGCTTCATGGTTTACTCTATAGGCTTCAAATGTAGCATGATCACATGTATGCATGCTACATAACCTGCTAAAAGTTGGTTCCACATAATTTAAATCTCCAGACAGTTCCAAATGCATCGATGGACTGGTCCACATGCCATCCTAATTTCCATACTACAATAGTTGTTGACCTTGCATACTTTGGCACTTGTAGTATACATTAGTAAAATGATGTTATCAATTAGGATGGATACATTTTTTACATTTGCACTCTTCACACAAGGCCCAGATTTCAACAGATCTTTCTTTGCCTCAAAATGCCATGAAGGTCAAGTTAACTACTAATGTACCATCAATATGTGTTGTGGCAGAAATCATATCGCATGCAAATGCAAATTACACACTGATGAAACTTTTGACTCCAAACTTCATCATATGTCCACCACCTAAAAAGTATAATGAAAGCTGTACTGAAGCAGTTTAGCTATGTATTACATGTAACTTTGAAAATTCCCTTGAATCACTGAGGTCTAAAGTTTTTGGAGATACACACTCAAAATTCACACAGCCCCAGACTTCATACAGCCATATGAACATCTTCAATCCTGCTTGGTAGAAGTAACAATGCAATTCATTGATTGTATTCCTACAAGACTTTACACCTTTGAAGGTTGTTGGGTGTCTGTGAATATCGATGACATGAAGATGTGAGATCACTTTGGGCCATATGTAGGAAGCCAAATTGCGATTGCAAATGCTGAAATTCGCGGAATTTCACCGTTTGCGATCACATTATGGGCAGTGTGCTATGTAGCACACAAAACCCCCCACGCAAAGTAAGGAATCGCAAAATTTGCGATTCCTTATTTTGCAAATGCATTTAAGGAATCCAAAATTGCGATTTCTTAAATGCAATGTAGGAAGCACCCAAGTTGTGCGATTTTGGCTTAAGGAATCGCAAATTACCACTAGCTTCTGGTTGGTGGTAATTTGCGGTTTCTTTGAAAAATGCACTTTTTTGCATTTTTGAAAGTGCCATGTGGTGCACATACATGCCCTTACCGCATGTATGTGCGCCACATGTGCACACATGTTTATTTCAGGGGTGCAAAAGGGTGTCCTATTGACACCCTTGCAACCTTGAAATTGCATTCTCAATTTGCGATTCTCTAATTGAGAATCGCAAATTGAGTATTTCTTCCTATTCATTCCTATGGGCCTTCTAGCCCATAGGAATGAATGGCAAGGTATTCCTTATTTGCGAATCTCAATTTGCGATTTGCAAATAAGGAATAGGTGGGGTTCGCAAAATATTTTGCTAATCCTACCTACATTACATTTTGCGATTCTCTAATTGCGATTCCCTAAAAATCGCAATTTGAGAATCCCAAAACACGTTTTACGTACATATGGCCCTAAACTCCCAATGGGATGGGACATCGCAGCACTTTGTGAAATTCCAGCCTGAGATTGCCTAGTAAGGATGACTGGAGACACTCACATATGATCTCTACAGTTCTACATCTCACTCCTTGATGCATGTCACCAGTCAGTGAATGGTGTTTGAAACACTATTGCATATGAATTAACAACAGGCAAATGTACATTGGGCAACATGTAGGCACTAATGCTGATGGCACCAGTAATGTTTGCACACCCATGTCACTGTTGAAGCACAACTTACTATTACGAAGTTTTGGTCTGTCACTGCATAAAGAGTTCACTGTATGCCATGTCACATGTATTAAGGCCACCATCACATGGGAGACAGTATTGAGGGAACCTCATTCCTTACACATGGAAGACAAGGGGCCTGAGTGGTACACTTGTCACCCAGAACAATGAAGAATATGACATGATTTATAACTTCACTCAGCTCAACTGCCCATCAAGCTCTGGGTAGATCACCATGAGTATGTGGGCCATTAGGGGGTCAGGCTCCGGCACACGCCCCATCCACGTTGGGATGACTACCCCAGCTGGATCTACACAATCTTCCTGCTCCAGTGCCACAGGTCCTCCCATCTCTTCCTGCAATTGATGCTACGCCGGTTGAAGACCCCAGTGTCTGCACCTTTCGGGCTATGGCTCTCCAAAGGTCTTTCTTCTGATGAGCGTTGACCTATATGGATGGAGTTGAACACACAGATTGTAATTGCAAGTTTTTGGATATCTGGTTGTTTAATACACATTTTGTAAACAGCTCGCACAAGCATTCATCAATAGTCAACAAAATGCATGTGTAAATGTCACCTGCTAAGCACTACAAAAAGCATGAATACACACTTTTTTAGTCAACTGCTGACTATCCTCAACCCTGGTCGTGACCTACATTGACTGAGCCAGCCCAATAACATCATGTAGCCCAGGACCATCCTACATGTATTGTGATGAGAGGTATAATGACACACAACACACCATTGAGACCTTCTGAAGGGTGAACTACTAGTGCATGACTGTACAGACACCTTTACAGCCAGGCCGAGTGACTTGCTGTATACGGTCCATAGAGCCTGATACCATAGTATAGACTACATCCTGAGACTTAGGTCACAAAGTAAGGGCTCGCCTGTGTGTCACTGAGAGCTGCCTCTCTCAGGATGTGTTGACATACGGACTACTTACAATACTATATCAGATAGAGCTTGTGTGGTATGTACTGCATCATAGGACACACCTTTTGCCATATGTGGCATTATAACAAGGATGGCACTCAACATACAATTGTATGTGTCATTGGATTGAATGTAACACAACTGGTGAATGACATTCCCAACACTCTTCAGATTTAACAACTTATCTCCACTTGTAGTGTGTCAGATGTGCAACAGGCCTGTACAGTGCAATCACTACTTCTGGAAAAGTGACAACAGACCTGTTGGAGTAAGAGGAGTGTCATAAGTAAAAGACACACATTGACAATGTGGGTCAATGGAAATAAGTATCAGGGTAGGTGGTACCTCACTCACCATTTCAAATAAAATCAATATAAAAGCAATCAGGGCTACCGTAAAACTAATTTTGGGAACATCCATGGATTTTCAGGTCTACAAGAAGATTACTCTGTCCGTCAGTTACCTTGCCACAGTAACCCTGCCCCAGCCAGGGCCATGGCCCAGACTGGCTACAAGTCATTGTGAAGCCTTGCTCTCTTGCAAGCTGTCCCTACTGATCCCACATGCATATCACATTTCCACAAATTCAATACATAAGAGTGAATCTTATGACCATCAACTACGTGACTTCAAATTTGTATCACATTCTTAAGGGGTCTGTGAAGAATAGCTAGCTCCCAGACAACAACTTTGCAAAGCCTGAAGTGGTCTGAGTGACCTGTGGGGCAGTAAATATGGCTCACATCATCCTGAACTGCTTCTTTCAGTTTACAGGCACAGTTCATGGTGTAAAGCCTACACATTTATTTGCACATATACCATGATCTGATTAGGTAACTTATCATAGATACCATGAAATGTAGTCATTCATAGATATGTGCATTCAAAACAAGTAGGGTATAGGGCTTAGCACACATTACAGTGCTGAAGGTCACTCCACAAAGTACAGATACCCATAACCCATTACAAGATTTTCCTATGTAGGGAACACTCAGGCGCATATTTTCAAGCCCCTAACGCCACCGGAGCATCACTTTTTCTGACGCCCAGGTGGTGTTGCTCCATTTCACATATTCACGATGTGGCGCTAAGCCACTTAACATGACTTAACGCCACCCTGTAAATATGTCCCTTGCCACCGCAGTCTGCTGCTGGAAATGGGCAGGCAATGGGTGTTGCTCTGGGCATTCCACCGCAACAGCAATTGCTTTTTGAAGCTGCCCCAGATTTACAAGGCTGGGGCAGCGGGAAAAACTAAGGACAGATGGAGCCGGACCTCCTTCCTCAATCACTCATCCTACATCTCTCACACCAATTGTGAAACTTATGTCAGTCTTGCATTTTCTGGCCACAGGTTCCTTTCAAATCACAGTGGCTATTTCTCGTGGTATGTCAAAACCAATGATCAGTCGTGTATTACGAGACGTGCTTTTAGCAATGATGAGTGCACCATATTCTTGTGAATATAGTGCAGCCCTGCGTTTTGGAAATGGCGGAGCATGTAGTTAAAGACAAGCTTTGCCACTTTCATTGTAAAGATTTGAAAGGGTATAGTACCAACATTTCTCACCTGGAAAAAGATTTGAGTGGATTAAAAACTGATGGTGCTTGGTAGTCATTTGAGAATGGAATTTCTGCAATGGGAAAATGGTTTACTAAAATGAGAAATGGAATAGTAAGCCAGATTTTGAAGCCATACTAATAATTGCTGCTTGTATACTAATACTAATTATCTTTATCAAAATCTACAAACACATAAAAACAAAGAAAGGCCCCCTTTCAAGCTGTATTTAGCATGAAAGTGGAGGGCAATGGGTGTTGCAGTGGGCTTTCCACAGCAACACCTATTGATTTTGACACTGCCTTCTATTTACAAAGGTTGTATAAATAGGAGGCAGCGCCAAAATTAAGACCAGGGAAAACCTGATCCTAAACAGGCGAAATGCTTTATTTCTCTGTGTTTTTGCTGTTTCCATGTGTCCTGCCTTGTGCAGCACATATAGAAACAGCAAATTGCCTCTGATTGTTCATGTGCAGGAAGGTCCCCCTTCCTGCACATAAACAACCTTTTATAAAAAAAAATGATGCTTGGTAACTTCTATGTATGCTGCATTAAGCAGCACACATAGAAGTTATAAAATGGCAATTAAAGATTGTTTATGTGCAGGAAGGGGGGCCTACCTGCACATAAACAATCTTCCTCTCAACACAGGCCCCCTTGCACTATGGTGCAAGGGTGCCTGCATTGGCGCTAGGCAGCTAAAGTTATCACCAGCACAGGGGGAAACACAGGGCTGCACCATTTTCTTGTGAAGAAGGTGCAGCCCTGTGTCTTGGAAGTGGCGGAATGTGTCGTTATCCTTCTAGGTTTAAGGACACGCTTTGCCACTTTCATTGTAAATATACCCCTAAATACTCACAAAATTTTGAAACTTTCTATTGTAGTTGACAGACTGTCAACTGATACTGCTGTGAGGGTTCTTAGCCATAGATACTGAAATGACTACTATGAGATCTATGGTACTCCAAAATAGACTTACATTAGAAGTCCTGTTCGCAAAGGAAGGGGGAGTCTGCCGAATGCTGGAGGTTCAACAATGTTGCACGTATATCCCTGGCAAAAGTAAAGATTTGAAAGGGTATATTACCAACATTTCTCACCTGCAAAAAGATTTGAGTGGATTAAAAACTGACGGTGCTTGGGAGTCATTTGGGAAGGGAATTTCTGCAGGGGAATATGATTTACTAAACTGGCAAATGGATTAGTGATCCTGATTTTGAAGCCATACTAACGATTGCTGCTTGCATACTAATACTAATTATCTCTATCAAAATCTACAAATGCATAAAAATAATGAAAGAAACAAGTGGAGTGATAAAAAAGAGAGATGAGCTAGATTTAGAAGATAGACAATATGGGTATTCTGATGAGATAAAAGCTCTAGAACAATCTAGATTAAAACCGTATTACCTGATTACCTGATTAAATCTATTGATGCACTTATCTTTCTGAATTTTGATAAACTAAACTAAATTTACTCATTTGACTCAGCTGCCATGATTTATTCCTACATAACTGAATGAGCATTCTCAATTTGGGTTTACTAATGACAAGTTGGCCTTAGATAAGGGGACACCAACTATGCTGATCCTTCTCGACCTGTCAGTAGCGTTCAACACCATCTCTCATCGAGTAACAAGAACTAGTGGCTAACAAAGTTAAACTTAGCATAGATTGAAGACTTTACAATTAAAGTTATATCTTTAAAGGCACGTGCCCAAATAGGATTTTTTATGATAATATTTTGTTAAATGTCTTTATTAGCATTTTCTTTACATAATACTCAAAGAGCACCTCTCAAATGTAAGATGCAGGCTGACAACAGCGGACAATATAAATACTATGTGATGGGATGCAGTGATAATATACTGTAGGAACATAAGCATTTTAATGAATGCACAGATATGTTTAAGAGACACATCTGAACTAATCTGGTACAAGCTGAGGTAGGTCTTCAATGCTATTATTGTTGGTCACGTTGAAAAGAGGTATTGAGGAGCGCTCTTGTTGCGGTGGTCTCAGATCGGATTCCACATCCCCAACCTCCAGATATTTACCCAGTATATCTGAACCCTCTGCCCTCTGACCCACACAACTCAGACCTCCTTCAATCAGTTTTGCAAATCAGACCCATTTATGCATCTCCTAAACTGGAGTCTTATCAGTGGTAGTGTCATCCCCTTCATAAAAATACAAGATTTTGCCATCAATCTCAGTGCTGAAACTGTAAGATGTTGCCCCAATTAAAGTATGGGAGCTTCTTTTCAACAATTACTGAGCCAATTTCCTTCCGCAGTATGTAAATTTTCAAAACTCAAAAAAATACCCATTACAGCTAAGACAAAAAAACTAAAGACCAAATGCAATTCTGCACTACGCCTCTCTAGGAAACACCAGGGAGATGTTCATGCGTTCTCTAATTACAAGCAAGCTCAGAAAGCATTTAGAATTTCCATCAAGAGGGATAAACAAAAAGCAGCCAGTAAAAACTCCAATCCTAAACCTTTTTGGTCACTGGTGAATAGGAGGACATTGGGCATAACTGGGCAATGCGGTGCGAATATAAGTGAAGCTGAATTGGCCCTGTTTTTAACAGAGCATTTTTAAAGACCACAACAATGGAAGGGATCAATTGAATATCATCTCATCATCAGAAACAACGAGTAATGGCACATTTACCACCTACAATAAACACAACCCTCCCACTTAAGTTATCCATACCGTGGAAAATGCGATTCAGCAATGCTCTGTGTTTTCAAAGTCCGAATTTGTGCATGAAGTCATGAAACAAAATATCAATCGCTGTATCAGAAACGCCCGGTCGGACGGGGCTCCAGGTCCTAACGGGCTTCCGCAGGCACTGTTTAAAGCCGACCCCATGCTTTGGTCTGAACATCTGGCCCCTCTATTTTTGCACTGTCGACACACCCATAACATACCAGAATCGTAGAAAGGAGCCATAATTCATCCTATTTTTAAAGGAGGCAGGAGAGCCGATCCAAAAAACTACAGGATGATAGCCCTCCTAGATGTAGACTCCAAATACTACGCCAGCCTCCTGTTGGAAGACTTGTCGTCCTGGGCGTTAAAAACTCAGCGGCTGCCATATAATCATACTGGCTTTCTGGCCAAATCAGGCACTACTAGCAACCGATTGGCCTCTCTGTACTCACGGAGAAAGCAGCATCCTCAAAAATGTTACTACATTGATGCTTCATTGAATTTAAAACGGCCTTTGATCGGGTGCCTAGGGACCTGTTATGGCACAAATTAAAAAAATGGGGAATACCCAAGGATCTGTTAAAGTCTATAATCCAACTCCATTCAAACTCTTGAATTCGCATCAAGCTGGGTGAGGGGTCAACAAATGCTTCAAGAAAAATACAGACTTCCTGTGGGTTAAACAAGAATGTGTGTTGGCTCCCCTCCTATTCAACCTTTTCATTTCAGATATATCCCATCTATTAGACAAAGTCAACTCTCATCCCCCCCACTTGGTGGAGCCCGAATCAGTAATCTGCTTTATGCCAACGACCTTGTTTTATTCAGCCACACGGGGGTCAGTTTACAGAGACTCCTTGACCAGCTGCTTTCTTTTACATCAAGTAATGCTCTGGAACTAAATCTTTCAAAAACTAAAGCTATCACCTTTGGGAATTGAAAGAAGCAAAATGGTGGGTGGTTCTTCAATGGTAAAAAAATTGAAACTGTGACATCGTACAAATATTTGGGCATTTATATATGGACTCCAAGGGCTCCTTTCTAAAATGGAAAGAAGTGGTCAAAGCAAAAGCATTGTCTCTAAAAGCAGCATCAATGAAACTCTCGAGACAGCTACTTGGCCCTAGCTTATCCCCCCTCTTGACAGTCATGAAGGCAAAGGTTACAAATTATTTAACCTACGGTCAAGAAATTATGTTGGGGAGCAATTCTATAATGTTGAATAAAATAACAACCAGAATTTTTAAACGAGCCTGGCACCTGCCGAAATCAGCATCACCAGCTCAGACCAGGCTCGAGTATAGCCTTTTGAACTATGAGGGTGTCGGAGCAGGGGCATTCATCAAGTTGTGTCATAGATTGCGCAATTCAAGGGAAGGAAGCCTGAGGCCATGTTGTGGCAAGAAATATCAGCCAGCCAATCCAGTCAAAAACACAAACCTTATCTTGAACACTCCTTGCGACTGCTTGACGTTGTAGATTACGAGGGTACTAATCCGCCCCAGCAGGCAATAAAACTGTCCATTAAAAGAAGTGTTCGACTCTGGTCTTTCCATCCGGACAGGGCACAATTGTCTAAAAGAAAACACGCATGGTCCATAATCGTGGAGCCCAAACCCAGATCAGAGGCCCCCTTTCTCTTAAGCACTTATGCAGCCTTCTGGAAGAAAAGATTTATGGCAATGAGGATGGGTGAATGGCCCTTTCTAAAACACCTGCCAACATGGCGCCGCTCAAATTATGACATTAAATGTAGGGGCTGCGGTCATCACTCAGAATCAATTGAGCACGTGGTTTGTGCTTGCCCCGTGTTAGAATCCGGGTTCTCTGGTTGGCACAGGTAGGTACTTGTGACAAGCAGGGAACCTTTCCTCTAGTCAGGGTAAGGGGTTACACTCCTAAAATAACCCCTGCTCACCCTCTACGTAGCTTTGCGCGAGCAGACAAGGCTTATCTCAGAGCGTTATAGGTTAAGCATTTGTGAACACAAACAGTAACCCAGTGACAACACTACAAATGGACACCACACAGGTTTTTATATTAATAAGGATTCTTTATATAGAGTTACCACAAGACCATTAAACGACAAAAATACACAATACTGTTACTTTAGATGGTAGAAGTTTGCTTAGTTCTCTTAAGTTCTTAGATGCGACACTTTACGACACGCAGGGCAACGAAAGTGTTGCAACGATGTTGATGCGATGAAGTTTTTGGTGCAAAGAAATAAAGACGTGAAGATCTTCCAGATGCGTTACGCTTCTCCGATGTTGCGGGAAGACTTGTCTCGATGCGTCGGCTGCAGCGGCGTCACCCCTTTACGCGATGCGACGACAGCGGCCTTGGCAGCGGCACTCTTCTCCGACGTTTGCGAGACGCTTCCGCTCGATGCGATGCTGCAGCGGCGTCACCCCTTTACGCGATGCGACGACAGCAGCTCTGACGGCGGCACGCTTCTCCGTGGATGCGAGGCGCTTTTCTTGATGTGGTGCAATGCGACAACTACGATGGCTGCAATGGCGACACGCTTCTTCCTCGATGCGAGACACTTCTCTTGATGCGGTGCAATGCGTCAGCTACGATGGCTGCGATGGCGACACGCTTCTTCAGCGTTGCGAGACACTTCCGGAATGATGCGAGACGCTTCCGCTCGATGCGATGCTGCAGCGGCGACACCCTTTGCGAGATGCGATGACAACAGCTCTGACGGCGGCACGCTTCTCCTTCTTGAGTCGCCCTTCCAGCTCCTTGCAACACGCAGTCCCCCAGAAGGCCGAACAACAGCAGCAGGCACTTCCAAAGAACTCTGGGGAGCTGGGGGGTGAAGTCCACTGGTCCTGGGACTTCGTTCAGGGGGCAAGCTCAGCACTAGCCCTTGGAGATCTTTTTGAAGCACAAATTGAAATAAAGTCTTTGTAGTCTTTCTCCTCTCCTTTCAGCAGCAAGGCAACCACTGCAGGCCAATCCCCCAGGTCAGGGACAATACTCCTTCTTACAGCTTTCCCGGTTCCTTCTCCTCAGGCAGAGGTTCTTCTTGTCAAGCAGGATCTAATTTCTTGGGAGCAGGGTCCCAATACTTATACCCCTAATTCCTTTGTTCCTCTGGGGTAGAGGGGCCTTTGCCCAGTCCAAACCAGTTCTTGAGCACTTTGTTGACATGACTCTGCCTTTCTATTCAGGGTGCAGGGCAGAGGCATCAGCCGCTCCACAGGAGGTGGAGCCAGTATTGTGGTGGCAGAGCACAGCCCTATTCAGAGTCCAGATGCACTCCTCCCACCCATCTGGATGTCAATCTCTCTATTCACCACCAGGCTACCTAGCCCTGCCCCTCTGGGTTTCCCCAGCCCTGTCACTCACACAAACCAGACAGGCAGATACACATCATAGCAGAGGCGGGCTGAAATGGTTAGGCAAGCAAATACCAACTTTCTAAAAGTGGTATTTGCAAACACAGAATATTAAAATAAACTTTACTAAACGATGTATTTTATTATTCTGAGTTCAGGCATACTAAACTCGATTTTCTACCATGTTTCCTGGGTCTGTTAGGATCATAGGATGTAACAATTCTAACAGCCCATTCTGGCCTATGGAGAACAGGTAGCCTTACAATAGTGAAAAACGAAAATGGCTGTAATACACTATTAGGACATGCCACACACATCAGGGTTTGACCTAACCTTATGCTTACAATGCACCCTGCCCTTGGGCCTACCATAGGGGTGACTAATATGAAGTTAAGGGAAGGTTTAGGGACTGGGAAGTGGGTGCACTTGCCCAGTCAGCATGACAGTACCAGACTGCATGCAGGTTCTGCAATGGCAGACCTTAGACACATTTTACTAGGCCGCTTCTGTGGGTGGTACTGCTGCAGATCGGCGCATATAAATGTAAATAAATATAAATGCACCGAACAAGGATTTTTTCTTCTTTTACTCAGGTTGGTAATACATTTTAACGTTTACCAATATTCTCTAGTCCCTTCCACAACTGCACGATCTTTTGTCCAATAACAGCGCGACTCACACCAACGCACCAATCCTGGAGCGTCTACGTCACCCTGTACTCCTTCCAATCCCTGCGCGGCTCACACTAACGCACCAATCCTAGCGCGAGCACTGTTCTGATCCACTGCCCAATCACAGCGCGGTCTGAATGACGTCAGCAGTCGCTGCAGACGCTTCTGCTCCTGTCTTCTGTCACTCGTCTACCCCTTCTTTACAAAGTCTTCTCAGTAGACTTCGTTTCAGATTCTACAAAATCTATTAGTTACAACATATAAACATCTCCATTGTCTGCTTCGCTAACCACAGAATAGTAAAGAAATTCTTTCTCACAAGAATACCGATTCTCTCTAGAACAGCGCTTACCTCTGCTCTACCACGGAATTCTTACTTTCATTGACACAGTAGCACATCCCTCTACTCTGCCCTTCTAACATGCA
Source organism: Triturus cristatus (assembly GCF_964204655.1). Taxonomy (NCBI): domain Eukaryota; kingdom Metazoa; phylum Chordata; class Amphibia; order Caudata; family Salamandridae; genus Triturus; species Triturus cristatus. The sequence goes on along the minus strand of NC_140589.1, from coordinate 804,799,238 downwards.
TCCATTAACTGTTTCCTCTAGGACTGCTCCAAAGAGTCTTACAATCAACTAAATGTTCATACATTCACGCACTTTCACACCAGAAAATGTAGCACATGCACACAGAATCCTGCCTTTCCCGAGAACAGCGAACAGTCTGTCCCACTACAGAATTATAACACGCGTTAACCAAGCAGCGCTTACCTCTGCCCAGTCCTCCAGACAAGCTCAGAGAATACCTATTACTCCTCCCGTGATAAGCTTTAACGGCGAACCTTATGGATCCCTGGGACTTAAGACCAGAGTTTCACAGATAACCTTCGCTACCATACACACTCCTCTTATACTGAAAATATGTCCCTAATAGTAACACACGACGATGTCACTGATTCCGAACCCAGACAATGTGACGCGCAACTTCAATTGTCACACGTTTTTCCCTGCATACGTACAGGGCCAACAATCCCGTTTTTCCCGAGAGCAGCACTCACTTCCCTCTGCCCTACTACGGAACCGTCACCAGCTCCCCACGTTCCAGAAGCCGTACACACTACATAGAACTCAATACGACGACCTCAACATATAGTATTAGTACATATACTAACATCAACCAATAAATCAATGAATCGAAAAGCCTATGTACAAGCAATCTATCAGATCAAGACAATAATCTAAAACCATCATACTGCTACCAGGAAACTGCTGCAGATCGGCGCATATAAATTCTCCCTACTTCCACGGACAGAGTAAATCCACAGTCACACGCACATACACTCATCATACGCTAGGGCCCATCACACTGAAATTCACACTATTACTCTATCCACACTGTATATAGGAGAGAAACCTAAACCAATCTGCATCTGAACGAAGTCAATGCGACCATAAAGACATTGTCCCGAGTCATGATTTAAAACATAGGAAATACATTTGAGAACTCAATGAATGACAAAGAAATAACCACCCGACACTGGAATTCAAACAAATGCTTATTTATCTAAATTAGTTCAAATGAAAGTCAATCAATAGCAAAATCATTATTCTCACAGTTACCTATTCTAGCTAAATGGGTCAGGACAGGTCTCTCAGTAAAGTCTCTCGAGCTGCCGTCCTCAGCATAGGTTCAGGAAGAAGTGGCCTCAAAAATCCAAAATGCAATGACCGCAAAGAACACGGACCCTCTCTAGTCTAGTATATTTATAACAAAAATAACAAAAAATAAAGTTACAAACAAACTTTGAATATCCGTTGAGCCGCTGAGCAGAGCGAGCAGGAAAGGATGTCACTTGGTAACATTTAGAAAACCTCCGCTCAGAAAAAATCACAAAAATAAAAACACGGAAGAAGGAAACTCGAGTTTACAAGCGATACATTTGTAAATGCTCTTCCTTGGTACCATAGCAGAGCCACCGCAGATTTATCAATGTTCATTGTGGCTTCATTCTTTTTCAAGGGCAATTGGAAACATGCCCAGAGCTGCTGTCCTCACGGAAACTTTTAATTCAGGCAGAGGCTGTGGTCAGATGACTTTCAACCATGTTCAGCAAGGCCTCTCGTCACATCTCAATCACTCGAGCGCAGGCTGTACATAGCAGCCATCTTTGTTTAGGCCAAAACGGACCATCTTAATTAAAAGAAACACAAAACAACGTTACCACATCATAATGATTGTACGGTGTTAATCCCCACTAATACCCTTATGTGTATGTAATTACCTAGCCGTCTGCAACACAAAAAAGCATTAGCACACGTTATTTTAAAAGCGCAAACTCGAAACAAATAGCACTTCTGCAATACTCATTTAATTAAACTGCGCATATTAATAAGCAACATATATGCATTCCCACGTGTAGTTTCTCTCATTAGTAATGTTGATTAATTTAGACTTTTAACAAAACAAACTATTATTTAGTGATTACAAATTAGTAATTTTAATCATAACATATAGACAAAACTGGAGCTTGAAACTCGATAAATTTTCAACAGAAAACTCTGCTCCAGCAATACAACCAGTGCTGCAAGCCCACCAGCAGCATTTGTATTTACAAGCCCTGGGCACTCCTGGTGCACTTTATTGGGGTCTGACAGTAAACCAAATAAGCCAATCATGGAATCCAATCAACATATATATTTTAAATAGGAAGCACTTGCACTGTGGCACTGGTTGGCAGTGGCACAGTGCTCTGAGCAGCTAACACCAGCAAAACACGAGGCACAGCGACAAAAAGTGGAAGGGAGACTCACGCCAAGGTGCCAGGTCTAACACCCCGCATTTCTTAATGACAGAAGGAGTTTGTTGCGGGGCGAATGGATTAAACACGGAGTTCGAGCATGCCGACAAACCATCATAGCAGCAATGAATCCCAACAATACGATGCTTAACGTCAGGTTCACGAAATTTGTCATTAAAACTGCAAAAAAACTCACATCTGCAGGTTTACAAGAACAACTGTCGTAATTTGTACATCTACGAATAAATCGGGATTCCTGTGTCCTTTATCCCAAGACACTTATTGATGCTGCCTTGTTTGTCTTATCGAAGTTTATGGCTGGGCCGCACACACACCAACAAGGACATTCTGTTTTAACATATTTTAGCTTGTTTCTTGCTCACTTTTTAAAATTTTGTACCACTGCATCTTTTTAACACTTTTAGCATTTTCCTGTTGCATTTAAGATGAACTGTGTTTTCTTGCTTGTTTTTCCCTTCCTTCCATTTTTATTCTAAGTGTCATGATTTTAAGTAATCAAACAATAAACAATACCCCACGACCTGTAAGATAGTGCTGAGCATTCGACTTTGTTAGTGGTGTTGACACTCTAATTGAAATAATTAAGAAGGTCGATGTGTAGGATGTGGACTGATGCTTCGCAATACCTTGTGAGTCTTTGTAACACTGTCTCCATGCCAATCAAGAAAACTTCACAAAACAAGATTTAGAGTCAGAAACCTATGTTTATTCAAAGTTTTGATCATTACAGAAGGCAAACATTATTTAGTTAGGAAATTATCAATATATTTGCAAATAAATCAAAATAATTCAAGAGTATCAACATTAGGTTTACCTCTAAAGCAAGTAGCAGCCAATGAATATTGTAGGACATCAGAACCCTTCAATAAGATACATCTAGAAACATATACTTTACTGCATTACAATGGATAGTTCAGGTAATTAATGATCTCTAGAGAAGACTCGAGCAAAGGACATTGAAAGTTACAAGGACAGGAACATTCTGAGCATGGCTAAGTGAAGAGGAAAGCGATACAAAAGGGGGTGGTGATGGACGGAGCATCAGAACCAATCAAACACTCACACCCAGTCAACAGATCTGGGTTTGATCCATCACCGTTCTTTAGCCCACTCTGCCACCCCAGTTCAGACATGGCCATATGCAAATCAGTCTGACCCTGTGCCTCATGGGAACAGTCCAGCCCGAACTGCCAAGCCATGCCTTCCCTGGTCCGGAAACAAGCTTCCTAGGACCGGTTTCTGGCATTTCAGCCGTCTTCAGCCAGAATTGCTTGAATCCAGTGGCAAAGTGAGCAAGGGACTCACGTCTGAGCATACCCTGCCAACTTATGGCGAACAAAGCGGTACAAAAGGGGGTGGTGATGGACGGAGCATCAGAACCAATCAAACACTCACACCCAGTCAACAGATCTGGGTTTGATCCATCACAGTTCTTTAGCCGACTCTGCCACCCCAGTTCAAACATGGCCATATGCAAATCAGTCTGACCCTGTGCCTCATGGGAACAGTCCAGCCCGAATTGCCAAGCCATGCCTTCTCTGGACCGGAAACAAGCTTCCTAGGACCGGTTTCTGGCATTTCAGCCGTCTTCAGCCAGGCTTGCTTGAATCCAGTGGCAAAGTGAGCAAGGGACTCACGTCTGAGCATACCCTGCCAACTTATTTCGAACAAAGCGGTACAAAAGGGGGTGGTGATGGACGGAGCATCAGAACCAATCAAACACTCACACCCAGTCAACAGATCTGTTTAATTAAATGGGTTTGATCCATCACCGTTCTTTAGCCCACTCTACCACCCCAGTTCAGACATGGCCATATGCAAATCAGTCTGACCCTGTGCCTCATGGGACCCCGAGTGGGACGGGTATGCTCAGACGTGTGTCCCGTGCTCTCCATGCCACTGGAATCAAGCTATCCTGGCTGAAGAGGGGTGAAACCCCAAAACCGGTCCTAGGATGCTTGTTTCCAGTCCAGGGAGGACCTGGCCTGGCAGGTCGGGCTGGACTGTTCCCATAGGGCATAGGGTCAAGACTGATTTGCATATGGCTGGGTCCAAACTGGAATGGCATGGTGAGCAAAAAAACGATGGATTTAGGCCCAGATCTCTGTACTGGGGTGAATGTATGACATTGTTCTGCATTCTGTCCATCAATAGTTCTTTTTGCATTCGTGAAGAGGAACACACATTATTACAATTTATTAATACAGTGTCCATGGAATAGGCCTATATTTTGCTGAGTTTCTGAAACAGCCACAGGAAGCACATACAGACGTAAAAAGGCCCGTTCACATCAAATACAAGTGTGCATTTCTGCGAATATGAATAGATGTCAACGTAAGCTGTCTGAGGCCTAGTCTTGCTAGCTAACCCAGGTCCCAATTAGGCATTATTTTCCAATTAGTGAAACACAGTCACAAACCCAGTAGCATTTGTTGTAGTTGTTACACAACTTGATTTCTAAGTTAATGAAATGCTCTTACCAAATGTTCTTACATGAATATAGGGAGTCCGAGCTGCCAATCTGTGCCAGCTGCCTTCCTGTGTCGAGCATTGTTAGGTTCTAGAATTGTTGGCTTTCCGTTAGCTCTAGCAGTTGGATCGCCTTTACTTGCGGTCACGTTCCCCTGCTGACATCATTATTACAATAAAACTTCTTACCTACAAACTGTCGCCTTCCTCCATTAATTCATATTGGTAACGAACTTGTCACCAGATTTGTGGTTCACCGTGAAGTAGATTCCATTTGTCATTTCTCTTCAGCGGCTCAAACCGAAGACGTCGTCCAGCTGCCTGACGTACTTTATCCACTCCTCTATACGGAAGGTGGGAACTTTGAGCACATACATTGCAGTATTTACAAGTAGAAAAATCAAACTGTGCAGGTCTAACTACACACAACGCAGTTCAGATTATCTGCAGCCCAGTAAGTTTACTGTAGCCACCAGTGCTTAATTTGTAAAGAAATAAGTGCCAGAGCCCTCGTGATGGGGCCACTTCAGTTTGCACCACACACTGCCATTGCCAGCCCTACAGATGTCAGAACTTACACAACTACTAACCATCACACTGCTACAAGTGGGAGAATCCAGCTTTAAGAATTATTTCAGTGGCAGGTATTAGTTCTTTCAAACATGCATTGAATTATTAAACAACAATTTTTCAGCTCATCTTAAAATGAACAGCTGTCCTAAGTGCAGCTGTCCTAAGTGCCGGTGCCCGCAATTACGTTCCGGTGCCGAGCACCGGAAAGCACCTGCTCAAATTAAGCACTACCGATTTCCCAGCCGTAACGTCCTGTAAGTACTGCCATCTTGATTGTGATGCTGCGCCACACCACACCTTGGTGCATTTTTGCTTCGACAGCCACCCGGTGGATACATTATCTTCGTGCAGCCCTTTTGTTTTTCAAATATATATTATTTTTAATTACTTTTTTATTTGCATTTTCAAACATTACACACAACAAGCCAGTTGATGAGCATTACATTATTGGCCACACATTAACATACCGTTTGAGTTACAGATGGTTTTACAACCGTGCGCGCCCATTTTGTTCAACTAATAACTAAAGTGGACAAAATCCATCAAGACATTGTGTTTATCTACAGCCCTACAGATGATTCTGGCAGTCCTCCTCCTTGTTTTTCAAATATTATTGAAAGTTTTTCCAGAACTTCACCGCTGTTGCATTGTCGTCATATATTTAAAATTATTTGTTCAACTGCAGTTTCATCACTTGTCTGGTGTTCACTGCAAATGTGTACCATCGTTTCTCCTTATCAAACAACTTCTATCACTCAGGTGTTTTAAAATTCATTTTTGTGTGTTTAATGTTTAATGCAACCGTGCTGTAATCCCCTCTTCCATTGCTCCAGAACCCTGGAGACCAACCTATGAATTGGAGCAAATAGGTAGCTTTCACATCTGCAAGGAAAAAAGGATTATTGAACACTATGGACGCTGAGGCACAGGAAATATTTGATCATTTACCTGAACCTCAAGCTCCTAATGGTATTGAGGAGTATGATGAATTCTGTAAAGCATTAGACAGGCTTAAGCTGCATTTGAGAAACGAACCTAATGTAGTGATGGAATGCTTTAATTATTATTCTAGACATCAGCTGACTAACAAACCTATTGAAGGTTATGTTGCGACACTCCATATTTAGGCAGCGAAAAGTGAGTTTGCCACTTAAAGTGATCAATACATTTGGGATTAAGCGATTATGCAATGTTATAATAAAAAGATTCAGGAACAGCTACTTAGAAATAAAAATCTCACACTTTCCGAAGTGGTTGAAGTAGCTAAAGGCATTGAGAGATCAATAAGATCGCGCAAAGTGCTTAATAATGCAAAAGAAAACAATTCTTAGATTGCTTTCGTATGTAATAGCAACAGAAATAAATTCAGCAGAGGGAGTGGGGACAAATTAAATACTAACAAATTCAAATGCCTTAGATGTGTTTCTGGTATGTGTATCAATAAATCTTCATGCCCAGCTCTAACTAAAGATTGCTTCAAGTGTAGGAAGCTCGGACACTTTTCAAAATGTTTGCAAGGCACAACGCAATATAATCACTATTGAGGAGAATAAAACCTAGACTTTGCACAAGACCCAGGGCAAGGAGAACATGATATGGACATTAGATGGCAACGACAGAGAAGATAAAGATTTGTTCACATCAGTTGACTCTGATCCATGCAAATCACCCAACTGCGAAATTGTAATTGATGACACAAATCTGTTGTGCTGGTGGATTCAGGTTCACCTTTTTCTTTAGTATTGGAGGCTTTCTTCAAGGAACAGTGGAGAAACAGAGAGCTGGAAGAACATGATATAAAAGCCTATTGTTACGGAAATTCTATTATTAACATTATGGGTTACTTTGTGGCATCTATTTAATTTAAATCTCAGACTATTCTGGGAAATATATATGTAATTAGGAATGATTAAATTTAAAGCTGGTGCATCTCCTGGAAAACGTAGACTTAGAAACGTAGGGGCATATTAACAAGGCGGCGATATGAAATTATCACCGCTTTTGCGTCCGTTTTCGGGCGAAAAGCGGCGATAATTTCATCGCCTTATCAGCAAAGACACGCTATCGCGTGTCTTGCTGACTTAGTGGCCGTTTGCAGCACGCCTCCGATCGCATCGCTAATGAGATGCAAACGAGGCGTGCCTGACAAGACTTCCTTGGGAAAATATCGCAAAGGCAGCTTCGCAATATTAACAAGGGAGGGTAGCGATTTTTAAAATCGCGTTAAGTATGCCTTAACGCAGGAATTTAACGTCTGTTAAATTCCGGACTAAGGCATACTTAACATGGGGGGTGGATTTTGTGGCTAAGACCACAGGCCCTATCATCTAGGATATCTCCGTTTTCCACCATGGAAAACGGCGATATCCCAACTATCTCTGGAATTTTTATCGCCTCGGCGATGCGCGTTGTTAATAACGTGCAAACCGGCCGATAAATTCCAGAGATAGCAGGCGATAAATATGCTAGCGCTAAGCGCGCTTTGCGATATTTATCGCCGGCCCTTGTTAATATGCCCCATAGCTCTTAGTTTCAGGAGATATTTTAGTTTTGAACAAATTCAAGCTGACGGGGGTGATTGAACCAGGTGATTTCTCTGAGTGGGTTTCCCCCATTGTGTTAGTAAAAAGAATGTGGTTCCTTGAGGTTAGGTGCTGATTTGAGGTCTCTCACTAAACAAATTATTGTGAAATATCATTCCCTCCCCAAAATTCAGGAGCTGTTAGCACAATTGGAGGGTGCAACATTTTGTACTTCTTTAAACCTCACATCTGCATATCACCAGATTGAACTGGAAAAATTAAGCAGATCCTGACTACATTTATCTCTCCTGATGGAGTTTTTAAGCATGTACACAAGCCTTTCGGATGAGAATTAGCTGCATCTGTTTTCCAGAAACTCATGTTCACACTTTTCGAAGGCATGCACTGGTTTTTGGCTTCTAAAGATGATACGTTAGTTTTCGCTGATTCCATTGACTTGCACAACTTACGTTTGTCAGAGGTATTACATAATTTGCAAGAAAATGGGATGACATTGCGGATGGAAAAGTGTAAATTTCTCACCTAGGAGGTTGAGGATTTAGGTCATTTGCAAAGGTAGTTTCCCTAAACCGAGTCTGATCCAAGCAATTAAAAAGTTACCTACACCCACTGACAAAGACCCATTTTGAACTTACTTCGAAGTGTGGGAGTTTTATTCCAGGTTCGTATGCAGATTCTCCCACTTCGCTTTACCCTTATGGGAGTTGCTTGAAAAATGAGTGAAGTTTAATGGGCCAAAAGTACATAAGGATGCTTTTGATAAGCTGAAGTGTTCCAAGGTCAAGACACTACCACTATTTCCTTTTGATCAAAAATTGAGATGTTATCTTTATGTTGATGCCAGTGCTGTAGGTCTTGGGGCTATGCTCAGTCAAAAGCACCATGTCGTAGAAAATACTGTTGTCTTTGATTCACAACCCCTCTCATGTCCTGAAGCCAAGTATTCTACTATTGCAAAGGAAACTTTAGCATGTGCATGGGCAATGGAACATTTCCCAATTTATCTGTGGGTCAAAGAATTTACTTTCAAAACTGACCATAAAACCTTACTAGTGTTAGTCAATAGCAATGGCACAGGCAATGCTTCTGCTCATTTGGTTCGAATCCTCTCTAAAATGTAGCAGTATACCCTTAAGGTGGAATATATTCAAGGAACGTGCAGCGTTCTTGCTGCAGCGTGCGGTGCCCTCAGGTCGCAGTGCGAAGTGAATGCAGTGCTTGTCGTGGTGCTGGCAGGTCATGGTGCAAGCAGCGGTGTTGTAGTTGGCTGATGAACTGGAGTGAATGCGCCAGTGTCAGTAGGCCAAGGGTGCGGTGCGGGATGAGGGCGGTGCGTTGTGCAACTTTACGAGCGGTGCCCTCGAACCACGGTGCAGCAGCGGCATCGATTTTGGCATGGAGCAGCATCGTCGGGGATACCAAGGCTTATTTGTAAAACAAGGCTGTGCGGAGTAAGCTGCCCACAGGTCGCGGCGCGAGCAGCGGCTCGGTGGCAGCTTCACCAGGCATCATCGGTGAGACCAGGGTTGCGGTGCGGCAGTGTGGCATTGCGGCGGAGCCTTCAGGTTACGAAGTCGGCAGCGGCATCGCAGTACGGTTGCTTTTTTTTCTGCTGCACCACAATACACACAGTTCCCAGTGCTGAGGGCAGAAGAGCTTGAAGTCTTTGCTGTTCCTGAGACTTCTTGACCAGGGGTAAGCTCTACCTCAAGCCCTTGGAGAAACTAACAAAAGTAGATTGCAGAAAGTTCAGTCCAGTCCTTTCACTGCCCAAGACAGAAGCAGCCACTGCTGGCCAACACAGCAAAGCACAGAGCAATGTGGTAGTTCTCCTCTCAGCTTCTCCAGCTCTTCTTCTTGGCAGTCTTCTTGGTTGAAAAGAGTTCTAAAGTTTGGGGGTCTGGGCCCTAATGTTTATACCACAAAATCCTTTGTCCTCTCAGGCAGAGACTGACTGTGGCTAGCCAGAACCAGTTCTGCCCTCTCTGGTGTGGCTCCCTGGCAGGAGGTGAAGACTGCATCATCAGAGGCAGACCAGGCCCATCACGTGCAAGGAAATCTCTGCTCCCTACTCTAAATGCAGCCCAGGTCTATTCAGCCCTTTCCTGACCTAGCTAGACTATCTGGAGCCACTCCTGCTCCCAGCCCCTGTCATCCTAAACCCAGACAGTCATTCCAAAAACCAAGCAGAGGCCTGCTGGATGGCTTAGCAAGAAAATACCTACTTTCTAAAAGTGGCATTTCCAAACAGAATGTAAAAATCACCTTCACTAAAAGATGCATCTTTAGATTCTGAGTTCAGGCATACTAAACTCTATTTTCCGAACTTGTTCCCGGGGTCAGTTATGTTTATAAGATGTTATAAACTAACTCCCCATTCTGGCTCATGGGAATATCTAGCCTTGCAATAGTGAAAAATGAATTCGGCAGTATTTCACTATCAGGACATGCCACACACATCAGGGCATGTACTACCTTTCACATACAATGCACCTTGCCCATAGGGGTCACCTTAGGGGTGAATAATATGTAGAAAAGGGAAGGCTTAGGGCCTGGCAAGTGTGTGCACTTGCCAAGTCAACATGGCAGTCCCAGACTGCACACAGGCTCTGCAATGGCAGGCCAGAGTTACATTTACAGGCTGTTTGTGTGGGCGGCACAATCCAGTGCTGCAGCCCACTAACAGCATTTGATTTACAGGCCCTGGCACACTCAGTGCACTTTACTAGGGACTGGCACATACATCAAATAGGCCAATCATGGAAACACCAATCCATAACACATTTTACCACAGGAGCCCTTTCACTATACCTCGGATCAGCAGTGAGAAAAGTCAGCAGAAACACTAAGCCAGCACCAACAGAGTCAAAACCGGGAGGTCAGAAAGCAAACCCTCAGGGGAAATGCACCAAAAGATGCCAAGTCTAACACATGTCCCCTCCATCTCAAAGTAGGGAGAACTGCCCAACCTCCTGGGAGTTCTCTTCACGAAGGCGGAAGAACCTGGACAGACATTCTGCATTGGCGTGTTCTGTGCCAGGGCGGTTTTCCACCTTAAAGTCCATTCCCTCTTGGGAGATGCACCACCTCAGCAGTTTTGGATTCTCACCCCTCATTTGCATCAACCATCTGAGGGGCCTGGTGTCTGTCTGAACCCAGAAGTGAGTCCCAAACAGGTAGGGCCTCAGCTTCTTCATTGCCCAGACCACAGCAAAAGCTTCCCTTTCTATGGCACTCCGCCTATGTTCCATGGGGAGTAGCCTCCTGCTAAGGAAGACTACAGGCTGGTCTAGGCCCTCTTTGTTTAGTTGTGAGAGCACCGCTCCCACACCAAGCTCTGAAGCATCAGCCTGCACGATGAATTCCTTGGAGAAGTCGGGTGCCTTAAGCATGGGCGCCGTGCACATGGCAGCCTTCAGGGCATCAAAAGTTTTCTGGCAGGACTCAGTCGAGATCACCTTCTTGGGCTGCTTTCTGGAAGTCAGCTCTGTTAAGGGGGCAACAATGGTGCCATACCCCTTAGCAAACCTCCTGTAGTACCTGGTGAGACCTAAAAAGGGTCTTACTTCTGAGTGGGTCTTGGGGGGCTACCAAGCCAGAATGGTGTCAATCTTGGGTTGTAGGGGCACCACCTGACCGCTTCCTACCTCGTGCCCCAAGTACACCACCGAACCCTGCCCTTACTGGCCTTGATCATGAGGCCTGCCCTCTGCAGCGCCCTCAACACCCTGGGAATGGGGTGTGCGTTAGTCCTGGTGATGGCATTGAGCCCACGGTAGTCCTCACAAAACCACAGTTCTAGAGTGGCACCAGGTGCAGCTGCCTTTGGGACCAAGACCACTGGGCTGGCTCAAGGACTGTTGAAGGGCTCGATCACCCCTAACACCAACATCCTAGAGACCTCCTCTTTGGTGCTTGCCCTGACCCGGTCTGTCAACCTGTAAATGTTATGGTTCACAGGAGGGCTGTCACCAGTGTCCAAGTCATGGGTACACCAGAGAGTAACACCTGGGGTGAAAGACAACAGTGGAAAAACTGTCCCAACAACTGATGACAGTCGCTCTGCTACTCTGGGGTCAGTGTAGGGGAGAGGATCACACCTTCCACTGACCCATTGTGCTCCTTAGTAGGCAGGAGGTCAGGGAGAGGTTCACTCTCCTCTTCCACCCCATCATCTGTCACCAAGAGCATGCTCACTTCGGACCTCTCCAAGTGGGGTTTGAGGCGGTTCACGTGCAGGACCCTCAAAGGGATCCGTGCAGTCCACAAATCCACCAGGTAAGTGACATCACTTCTGCGCTCCACCACCCCAAATGGACCGTTCCACTTGTCCTGCAAGGCACAAGGTTCCACTGGGGCCATGACGCACACTTTTTGCCCAGGTTGAAATTCGACCAGAGTGGCATTCTTGTCATACCACTTCTTCATTTCTTCCTGGCTTGCTTCTAGGTTCGCCTGAGCGAATTTCCTGAAGCGATCAGTTTGGTTTCTGAAGGGCAGCATGTAACTAAACACATCCTGGGGAGTATTCCTGGGAGCTGCCTCCCAGCCTTCCTTTACCAAACTCAGAGGTCCTCTCACAGGGTGACCAAACAGAAGCCCAAAGGGGCTGAACCCAAGAGACTTCTGTGGTACCTCCCTGTATGCAAAGAGAAGGCATGCCAAGAGGACGTCCCACTTACACCTCATGGGTTCTGTTAGACCCTTAACCATGCTTTTCAAGTTCTGGTTGAATCTTTCCACCAGACCGTTACCTTATGGGTGGTAAGGTGTGGTGAACTTGCAGGTTACCCCACACTCCTTCCACAGGGATGTCATATACTTGGATATGAAATTGGTCCATCTGTCAGAAACCACCTCTCTAGGGAACCCCACGTGGGCAAAGATCACCATTAACACCCGGCCCACCACTGGCGCCGTCGTTGTCCTGAGAGAGATTAGCTCCGGGTACCGGGTGGCATGGCCCACCAAGTCCAGGATGTACCTGTTGCCCATGGCTGTCTTGGGATCCAGTGGCCCCATGATGTCCATCCCTACCCTTTCAAAGGGTGTTCCAAAAACTGGAAAAGGTTGGAGAGGAGCTTTGACCTTCCTCCCACTCTTACCACTTGCCTGGCAAATTTGGCAAGACCTGCAATGTTCATCTGACTACCTTTGCATTTGGGGCCAGGAGAAGTGGGTGACAAGCCTGTCAAAGGTCTTGTCCTGGCCCAAATGTCCTGCCAAAGGCACGTCATGAGCCAGACCCAGTAGGAAGGTCCTGAAGTGCTGGGGTACCACCAGCACATGGGCTGACCGAGGCTCAGCGACCTTAGGCTCACTATACAGGAGACCATTCTCCCAGTAGATCCAATGTGATCCAGACTGATCACCAACTGCCTGGGCTGCAGCCTGCTGCCACAGACCCTCTAGAGAAGGGCATTCTTTCTGCTCCCTGCAGAATTCCTTACTGGTGGGACCCCCTTCCTTGCTGCCAATGGGTCTGCTCAGAGATATCCCCCAGTTCAGCTACTTGCTCCCCTGTAGGCACCGGGACATCTCCCTCAAGGTCCGCCTCCTCCTGTACATGGGAACTTCAGTGGCCGGTTTAAACCCCTTTCCCTTTCCCTTGGCAGGCACTTGGGCCACATTTTCAGGCTCCAAGTCCTCCAGATCACCCTTTCTGGCTGCCGTTGACCGAGTAGACATGCATGCCCACTCTGGCAACCCAAGCATCTCCAAGTGAGACCTGAGCTTAACATCCTTCCACAAGGACTGCTCCAGGTCGTTACCTGGCAGACAGTCTACAGGCAAGGTAGGGCTCACAACCACCCTCAAAAGACCTGAGACCACCCCACTCAAAGGAAACCTGCACCACCATACACTGGTGCTCCGAGTTGTCCACAGCAACTACTTGGTGGAATGCCCCTGGGACTACCTGCTCCTCAGAGACCAGGTGACACCGGACTGAGGTCACACTGGCTCCGGTATCTCTGAGAGCCTCTACCCTTTTCCCATTGATGGTAACCCAGGTGCTGTATTTATTTGTGTTAGGGGGCACCTGGTTTCCAGGGGCAATCTCACTGTTTCCTAGTGAGACGAGGGTCATTTCTGTGGGATCCCCACCCTCCTGTGGGCACCCCTCCTCCCCAAGCGCTACACTAGCCAATATCTTGGTCTGCACACCAGTGGGTGGCTGTGCCTTTTTGGGACACTTGGGATCCCCTTTCATGTGACCCACCTGCTCACAGGCAAAGCACTTGCGTGGGCCGGTCTCTGCAGGCTTTCCAGCAGAGACCACTGCTTTCTTATCTCCTGGGGGATGGGAATCTTTTACCTGGGTATTAATTTGGGTCCCTTTAGAGAACTCCTGCGTTTTACCCTTGTCCCCCCACGTTTCTGCTGGGGACCCTGCCCACCTTTGGCTGAGTCTCCCCAAACACTTTAAAGGGGACCATGGTACTCACCCAGCGGTCCGCCACCATAGCAAGCTTTCTGGGGGCAGTCAGCTTACTATCAACTAGGTGCTGGCGCATATCTGCAAACTATAGACTAGACAAGTGCTCCCATGCAATCAAATTGTAAAGCCCCTGAAAATCTGTCACATTACTGCCCTTCACCCAGCCGTCCAGTGACCTGCAAAACAAATCTACACACTCCAACCGAGTGCTGGCATCAGACTTCTTACTAGACCTGAACTGATCCCTGTACTTTTCAGGAGTAAGACCATACTTAGTGGGAAGGGTGTCCTTCATGTCAAGATAGATGAGGTTATACCCCTTACCCAAAGCTATTAAAGTATCCCTTGCTTCTTCTGGAAAGAGAGGCCACAATCCTCCTACCCAATTCTTCTCAGGGACCCCATTCATGTGTATCGCTGCCTCGTAACCCATAAAACCACCTTTGTATGTCATCCCGCTTCTTGAATTCCTTGCCTACATTCTTAGGGATATGCACAATTCTGTCAGCCTGTCCTGAAAGGTTGCTGCCACCATCTGAGCTGGTTCTGCTCCTCTGATCCAGCTCCTTTATCCTGATCTCATGGTCTAACATCATCCTTTTATCCTCCATGGCTACCTCAAGCTTCTCTAGTCATACTGCAACTCTCCTTGCTTTCTGCCTGTCCTCCAGCTCCTCTGGGCACAAACTGCTGCTGCCTGGTTTAGAGGGTGCCCCCCCTCCCAAAAGCACATCCACCCTTGGAATAGGCTCTTCAACCTCCAGGCTAAGATCCCCAGACTCATGGAGCCGCGGGATGGCACTAGCAGAGGCGAGGACCTGTTGACCACTACAATACAGTGGCATCATCCTTCCCACCCGTTTAAAAGGCTCATGAAGCATGGACTCCTGCTTACTCTAGCTTACATTTCAGAAATACTGACTTACCTTACATTTTAAAATTAATGATTGGGTATTGTATAGAATGCATGACATTTTGCATCCTTTTCACTTTTTTGTATATAGCACTTTATTCTAGCACAATTTGATAGCAACATAGTGAGTACAGAAGGGATCCTTTCTAGCCCTGATGAAGAAGCCTTGATGCTTCGAAACATGTTGACTTGATCAGGAGTATCCGCACATAACAAGCAGGACAACTCTGCACCACCTTTTTAACAGCACCAGCCTCCCTGACCTATTAAAGTTTTTTTAAGTCTATGAGGTCAGGTTCTTTTTAGCTCACTTTCCGCATCCACCCCTGACCCTTCATCTCACTGCCTCTACATCACACATAGTACTGCAATTCCAGTGCTTCCATTTAGTCGCTGGTCGTAGTACGCCCTGTCCCGCAGTGGGGCGGGAAGACCCCTATGATGAAGCATGACACCAAGGGCCCTTTTGGTGTGTGAGGGGTATTTAAGCAAACACTGTGTACATCCTATCATGATAGAAAACACATTCCTTTGAACCCCCTTGAAGGTGGATCCTTTTGGTTTAGTATGAATTTCTGAGGAGGACGTATCCACCTCCAGTGCCCACGAAGGGCACTCCCTCTCCACTCCCTAATTTTGTTTTTGTAGGATCCCCAGACTCCTCCCTCACATGTCTGGCCGCTACCCAGGCACTCAGAGCCTTTTGTAGCTCCTCTTTTCTGGTGAGGCCCCTGATATGTACTTTGAGGTTCTTGCAGATAGCCTTCAACTCCTTCACATTGTAGGTTTCTAACCTCTCCTCCTCAAAGGCCACTTTCAAGGATGCAACATATGAGGCAATTGATTCAGGCATGTTGTACTGGAAAGTTTAAGTTCAAAACCAATGGAAAGTCAAAAATGGCCCAAAAAAATAGTATGTGGTACATAATGGTCTTGGATACGGTAGTAGTGCACACCAATCACTGTGAGTCAAGTGCAAACGCAAGTCCTATCCCACCGCTGCCACCAATGTTATAAATGGGGGTCTCTAGTTGGCAGGGGTAGGTGCCTTTGGGCAAATAGGGACCCTTCTTCCTAGTCAGGATAAGGGAGTTAAACTCCTAAAATAAGCCCAGCTCACCCCCTTGGTAGCTTGGCACGAGCATTCAGGCTTATCTTAGAGGCAGTGTGTACAGCATTTGCACATAACCAACAGTAATACAGTGTAAGCACTACAAAAGGACACCACACCAGTTTAGAAAAATATCCAATAATTTTATATACTTAAGACAAGCCGAAAAATGATAAAAATCCACAATACAGTATTCTGAATTCTTCAGTTATCAAAATAACCTTCAAAAACAGTTTCTTGATGTCGATAGCTCCGTCAGGTTCTATCACGGCGTTGTGAAAAAACAAATCCAAACAGTTCTGGCTGACCACAGCATTGTTTGCCAGCTATTGTGTCGGAAAGACCCACAAAACAGTATCTCTTAGAAATGCAGGGTGCCGGCGACCTCTGGTTGAGCTTCCGAAAGCACGACGTCCGCAGGCATCTGTTCCGGAGGTCGGTGTAGGAGTCATAGGGCCCTTGAAGTCACAAGCATTGCAAATCGAACTCCTCGCGGTTGAAGTTAGGAGTGCTGGCATCAGCAGGCGTCAGGTGCTGTGGTGCAAAGTGCAGCGGTGCGGCAGGCGGTGCCCTCAGGTCGCAGTGATTAGTGAATGCAGTGCTCATCGTGGTGCTGGCAGCTCACGGTGCAAGCAGCTGCGTTGTCGTTGCTGAAGTGCTGTCGTCAGCTGACGATGGCGCGAGCGTCGGTAGGCCAAGGCTGCAGTGCGGGTTGAGGGCGGTTCATCGTGTAACCTTAAGAGCAGTGCCCTCGAACCACAGTGCAAGCAGCAGCATCAATTTCGGTGTGGAGCGTCGTCGTCGGGGATACCAAGGCATTGTCGTGAAGCGAGGCGGTGCGGAGTGCGGCGCCCACAGTTTGCGGTGTGAGCAGCGGCTCGGTGGTGGTGTCATCAGCAGGCGTTCTCGGTGAGACCAGGGTCGAGGTGCGGCATTGCGGTGGTGCCCTCTGCTGGGCTTTCAGGACACGTAGTCGGCAGCGGCATCGTAGATGGCGTCCGGTTGCTGTTTCTTCTGTTGCAGCACAAAACACACAGTTTGCAGTGCTGAAGGCAGATGACCTTGAAGTCTTTGTTGTTCCTGAGACTCCTTGAACAGGGGCAAGTTCTACCTCAAGCCCTTGGAAAAACTCACAAAAGTAGATTGCAGAAAGTTCAGTCCAGTCCTTTCACTGTCCAAGACAGAATCAGCCACTGCAGGCCAACACAGCAAAGTGGTAGTTCCTCCTCACAGCTTCTCCAGCTCTTCTTCTTGGCAGTCTTCTTGGTCCAAAAGAGTTCTAAAGTTCAGGGGTCTGGGCCCCAATGTTTATACCACAAACTCCTTTGTCCTCTCAGGCAGAGACTGTCTGTGCCCAGCCAGAACCAGTTCTGCCCTCTCTGGTGTGGCTTCCAGGCAGGAGGTGGAGAGCACATTATCAGAGGCAGACCAGGCCCATCAGGCCCAAGGAAATTTCCGCACCCTGCTCTAAATGCAGCCGAGGTATATTCAGCATTTGCCTGACCCACCTAGACTATCCGGAGCCACTCGTGCTCCCCAGCCCCTGTCATCCAAAACCCAGACAGTCAATCCACAAACCCAGTAGAGGCCTGCTGGATGGCTGAGCAAGAAAATAACTACTTTCTAAAAGTGGTATTTTCAAACACAGAATGTAAAAATCACCTTCACTAAAAGATGCATCTTTAGATTCTGAGTTCAGGCATACTAAACTTTATTATCCGATCTTGTTCCCGGGGTCAGTTATGTTTATAAGATGTTATAAACTAACTCCCCATTCTGGCCTATGGGAACAGATAGCCTTGCAATAGTGAAAAACGAATTTGGGAGTATTTTACAATCAGGACATGCCACACACATCAGGGCATGTCGTACCTTTCACATACCTTGCAGCCTGCCCATAGGGGTACCTTGCGCCTACCTTAGGGGTGACTAATATGTAGAAAAGGGAAGGTTTAGGGCCTGGCAACTGTGTGCACTTGTCAAGTTGACATGGCAGTCCCAGACTGCACACAGGCTCTCCAATGGCAGGCCAGAGTTACATTTATGGGCTGTTTGTGTGGGTGGCACAATCCAGTGCTGCAGCCCACTAACAGCATTTGATTTAGAGGCCCTGGCATACTCAGTGCACTTTACTAGGGACTGACACATAAATCAAATAGGCCAATCATGGAAACACCAATCCATAACACATTTTACCACAGGAGCACTTGCACTTTACCACTGATCAGCACTGAGAAACGTCCGCAGAAACATTAAGCCAGCACCAACAGAGTCAAAACCGGGAGGTCAGAAAGCAAACACCCAGGGGAAGCACGCCAAAAGATGCCAAGTCTAGCAGTTGTATTTGTTACAAATTTGATTTCTAAGTAAATGAAATGTTCTTATAAAATATTCCTACTGATACATGTGTATAGGTGGTGCGAGCTGCCATCTCACGCCAGCTGCCTTCTCCTGCCAAGCACTTTTAGGGTCTAGAATTGTTGGCCTCAGTTAGCTCTGGCAGTTGGATGTTGATCTCCTTTACCTGCAGTCACCACTCCGCTGCTGAGGAACATAATTATCACAATAACAATTCTTATATTTAAGCTGCCACCTGCCTCCATCACCTAATATATCTTTCCCTTTTTCTCATCTCCAGCTTAACAATCCTCCAAATAGCCACTAGGTTTGAACAGAAATCATATACTAATGTAGAAGCCTATCACATGTTCGAAGAAATTCTGACAACAGCAACCACAATAAGGGCGGGACGGGCCTAAGGACGGGTCATAATATACATCATTTTAGAAGTAATGTACAGTTCTTATCTGACATTTGCAGTATACTGGTTGAGGATTTCTACAGTAATCCTAAAATAAGCCACGTATTTTGACCAACTTGCTTCTTCCCATCTTTTGTGGTGCTGCAGTTTCAGGTTTTACATCTGAATTAAAGAAGGGAGTATTTTAAATCCAGTAAATATATTGCACCCAAAACAGAAGTTTGGAATTTGCACCTAATTGTGCTTGCTGACAATGATGACAGATGTTTTGTGACTGTAACAAACAATAACCCAGATTCTGAATCTGGTAGAGCGAAATTACTACATCGAATTTCCCCCGTCCTGATTCAGTGTGGATAGATTTTTTTCACACGTGGTTTTGCCAAGCATGGTGAAACCATACACGATTTTTACAGTCAGTAGTGCTGGCCAGCAAAAGTGAGTGAGGCTTTTGCTGTAGTCAAGTCTCATTACCCGGTTTGGGAATTCTGTGTGGTTTTACAACTGGAAAAATCAGTCCCACGTAATAATTCCCCTTTCTATGGTGAAACTAATTTCTTTGGCCTAACTTGTTTCTTTTATGGCGAAACAGTTTCAGTTTTTTTAATCGAAATTATGTCAGGGAATACTTTAAATCCAGTACGTAAATAGGCCCCAAAAATGTTTGAAATTTTGTTCCAAAATCACTCATGTAGACACTTAAGAGAGGATTTTTGCACCTGTAATAAGCAATGGCCTCTATGGAGGTTTTACATCTGAATTAAAGACGGGCGGAAAGTCGAGGAAAGAAAGATGGCGGTTGGCTGATTCGATTGCTTGCACCACTCTGATCAGCTGAGACCCTGATAAAACCCCTGCACCGTTAGAATATGCTGGCCAACATGTTTACAGCTCTGCAAATGCTGCTTACTCAAAAAAACGACTCCCTGTATGTCCAAGTGTAAAATAGTTACAGGTCAGGAGGAACTGCTACTTGCCTGTGAGAGACTCTGCAAGGCTCTAGGTCAGTCTGACTGCCGTTCATTGCCCTCCCAGTTACCACAATGGGACGAAGACTGTCTCCAGCCCTGCTAGAGGGAGAGCAAATGCAACTCCCTGTACCAGCAACACAACAGTCGTGGCTATCGCTCCTTCAATGGGAAGAGGGTGAACCACCCTCCAGAGGCCAATGACATCGGGGCAGAAGCCGATCCACGGCGACCTGGACTCCGATTGCAGATGGCAGCAACCCAGAAGGAAAACCTCTCAGAGAGAAAGGGGAAGGGTGGGGCTGTGCCCCAGCAATGCCCTACCGGCTCCACAGTAGTGGAGCTGCTTAGAGCATTCAAACCGGCTTCCAGACCCGCAATTACGGCTGAACCTGAAGTAGCAAGGATTATTGGAGAAAAAGCCAGCGGCGAACTGCTAGTGATAGACAATGAAGACTTAAAGGTAATTCTTGTGTCTATGGGCCTTAGGGTATTGAGACACAGGCAAACACATCCCCCGTAGTGAATCAGATAAAGCCTAATCCCCTACAAACTGCTGTAAATGGTGAAATGGGCAAATCTTGGACAATAGGACAGGCAGTCTTTGGTGAGGGTAAAGAGTTAATGTTCATCCCTGGGCCCAAAAAGCCCCCACTGAAAGAGGGGGTGAGGAGTATGGGTTTGGGTTCAAAGACTCCCAACAAACACCTGATAACCCCCTGTGAGAGGAGGGAAACATCAGCGACATGCATAAGTACGTACTAAGGATGTGGGGAAGGACACGAATGAGCTCAATATAGAATCAAACGATTGCTTCTTCCCTCTATTGGATGACACTTGGTCGACGGATGGCTCAGGGTCAGACAAGTGAGAGTGAAAGCCTACTAGACATCAGCGGGATGGATTCTGCCGCAACCTTGTGCAAAGTTAGTAGGAAGCTAGGCCGATCAAACAAAACCAAAGAAAATAATTTAAATTGGGATTATTCGCCATCAAATCAACTTGTTGTGCCCACCAGAGACACAGCTCAAGACCCTGAGGGTGATGCTACTCCAACCTTAGATACCATCCTACAGTGAATAAATCGCACCACAAGAAAACACAGTAGGAGAGCCGCCGCTCCGAATCAGCAATACGTAGGGTACATGGTGCAGTAGGGAAAGTCGCCTAGGAATGCAGTGATATTAGTGAGTGGCTATCAGACCTCGAGACCAGAACCGTAGTCCTGGAGGCAGATCTTGTGGGTAATAGAGGCTAGACAGAAGCCCACGAGTCTAGACTGGTGGATAGCCAATGGAAATGGAAAGACCAGGAAACCCCCAACAGCGGAACAATCTGCGATTTTTAAATATTCCTGAGAACAAGGAGGGCACAGATATCCACGTCTTTATGGTTGACTTACTGAGAAGGGCATTCCCTGAAACAGTAAGATTGGAACTGGGCCTATGAGATTCAGCCCGCCCAACGGGTTCCTCTTTTCTTAAAACAACCAGCTGGAACAGATACGAAGCCTCGGGCTGTCTTAGTCTATTTTAGAATTGATCTTCTTAGGCAGAACATCTTCGAGAAGGCTAAACCGGAAGCCAAGCGCACTGTGGGCGACATCTCATTTTTTTTTTACCTGACTTATGCCATGTAACTGTCGGGAGGCGGTGGCGACTATGGCAGATTATTAATTTATTCCCCGAGAAGGGGACTCAGGCCTTTTTTGATTAACCCAGCAAAGTTGAAAGTGATCTCTGGCGATGAGACTCGATTTTTTACATTTGAGATTAAAGCACAGGAATTTCTGTCTGAACTCACGGGCTAGGGGAACTACAGCCTGTATAGGGTAAAAGGCTAAGAGCTATGGATCAATAAGTAAACCATCATTGAAGTAGGGTGGTGGGGGAATGCAATCATGTATATGTATCTTCATAGGTAAAAACTGGATTGGGATATTAATGAATTGTATTTTGTTAGGTGGTGGAGGCACAAGATTAGTTTGAATCGGGTGTGCTTAGGGGGGGATCTTATTAGTCCAGACGAAGTGCTGCTTCATCTAATACAGACAGAGCGGTCTGCCAGTTTTCATGTATGGAGGGGAGAAGTAGGGAGGTGGGGAAAATGGGGGTGCCGGTGGAGATGCCCAGGGAGGAGGGATGGGGGGCAGGTAGGGGGGTTTGGGTGAAAGGCAGAATAATAAAAGAAAGAAAACAAAAAGGAAAAACAAATGTTGAAGGTCTATTAAGGAACTTTAGAGTGGTAATGATCAGGTTGTTGATACTCTTATATGACAATGGCTAAAATGAGGATATGTTCAGTAAATGTTGAAGGGGTGAATGACAAGACTAAAAGGGCAAAGGTCTAAGAGATACTAAAAACTATCACTCCAGGTATAATCTGTCAGCAAGGGACCCACAGGTCTGGAACTGCTTTTAAATAAAGCAGTATGTTTGCGCACACGGCTCTAAAACCCATTTGCGCATGCAAAAATCTGTCATACATCTGGCCCTACTTTCTTTATCCACAGGACTGACAATAGGTAGCTTATATGGTTCTATCCAGGACGATTCCAAAGTATGAGAAGATTTAGAATTGGAGCTAGCTTCCTGGCCAGACCCTCTGATTATGTGTAGGGACCTAAATATACACATGGAAGTTGATAACACTGGATCCCAAAGGTATAGTGGGAGGAAACCGCAAATATATAGGGCGCTGACCTCCTTTAGGGATAGCCATGGCTTAGCAGATGCTTGGGCAGCTAAGAACTCTCCCGACCCTGGTTATATGTATTTTTCTTACCCTCACAAAAAGTATGTTCATCGGACTAGTTTTTGGTTTCCAGTATTATGTTGAACAAGGCTGAGATTAAAAAGCTTCCCAAATTATTCTCGGACCACAGCCTGCTACTTTTGGAAATAACAGTACTGGGAGTGAACGTGAGGCAGACCAACTGGTCTTTTGATAGAAAGCTGCTGACCAATGATGAGTTTAATATTTATATATATATATATATTAGGCGCTGGGCAACATAATATTTTGATTTGATTCAATATAGTGCCTCACACAGGGTAGTTGGGATGCTTTTAAAGCAGGTTTGAGGGGAAAGGTCATTAGCTATGTGGGCCAGAGATGGAAGCAGCAGAGGGTTGAGGTTAACCAATTGATAGAAAAGCTGGGACACCGAGAGACAGAGCACGCAAAGCTGATCAGTATGGGGGGGAGGAAGAACAAAGAGAGCTTACACTGAAACTAACAATAATAAAAGCTGAGATTAACAGTTACTTTATGGAGAAAGTAGCTCAAACCAGCCAATCACATAAAAGAGAGGTGTATGAATACAGTTAGTCAGCGGGAAGGTTGCTGGCTCTCCGCACAAGATATAAATCCATCAGAAATAATGTTATCAAAATTAAAAAGAGTGATGGCCAACATGCGACAATGTCTGCTGAAATTATGGGTGTCTATGAGATATTTTATAAAGATCTGTACCAGGCTGACACTCCCAGTTCTAAGACAGCGGCTGAGAGGCCGAGAAGGTAGAAACTAAAAGGTATTGATGGAGCAGCATACCAGGAGATAGAGGAAGAGCTCACACTCAAGGAAATTACGGATGCCTTAGGTTCTTTGCTATCAGGGAAAGTGGCTGGCCCAGACAAAATTCCCCTCGATCTATATAAGTTACTCCTTCGTGAGTTAGCTCCTATATTGCATGATCTATTTTTAGATGTGCGGCATCATGGGATTCCTCCTCTCTCATGGCAGGGCACGGATATAATTATCTTTATTTTTAAACGGGGAAGCTACCTGAACTACCTGCCTCTTATCACCCTATTTTTTTGATAAACTCTTATGCTAAATTATATTCAAAAGTTTTGGCCAACCTGCTAGGAAGGATTATAACCACATTAGCCTCAACATGGCAGCATGGCTTTATACCGGGTAGGGGGACTACAGACCATATTAGGTGAGTTATCTCTCTGTTAGATATAGCCAAAGCAACAGGGGTAAGATGGTTGTGATCCTCCTAGATGCAGAAAGAGCTTTTGACCAGGTCTCGTGGCAATATTTGTGGAGGGTTCTGGCAAAGAGAGGGTTCAGCCCACGCTTTACCACCGCCATACGAGCAATGTATTATAAACCTTTTGCCTGGCCACAAATGATGGGTAATGTATCTGGGGAAAAACAGGTGGCCAGAGGGACAAGGCAGGGCTGATCCTGTTCCCCAATCCTCTTTGCTATGTACAGAGATCCACTTATCAACCTGATCTTACAAAGCCAAACAATAAACCTTTCAGCATTAACGGATATGATAGCAAGATCTTTGCTTATGCGGGTGATTTTGCTATCATCCCAGCAGACCATGAGAAGTCAATTATAGAGGTTGAAAGCATAGCAGGGGAATTTGGGTAGGAATCTGGGTACCACCTGAACAAAGGTAAGACACAGATAGCCAGCTCTAGGAGCATTCATTTTCAAGATCCTTGAAAGGTTGAACTAGATACTTCTATGGGGGTCAAGATAAGCAATACCCTGGATGTTATCTGACCTACTAATTTAGACCTGCTACTAGCCAGTATAAGCATTAACTTAAGACGCTTAAATAAGCTTCATGTATGCATTTTAAGGAGGTCTAACATACTAAAAATAATAGTTTTTCCTAAACTGCTGTATCTATTTCATTCTATCCCCCTCGAGCAAGCAGATGTAACTATTAGAAAGCTGAACACTATGTTTATACATTTTATATGGCAATATCAGAAATTCCGTAGGGCGTTAAAAACTTTAATGCTCCCTCAGGAAAGAGGTGGTTGGGCCATCCCGAATCTGCTTTTCTACTACTGGGCTGCTGCATTACAACAGATGGGGAATCTTGCTCACAGCAGATAGATTGAATACTAGTGATTTGGATCTCCCCTCCATCTACCAGTTGGCTATTGGTAGCGAGGCACCTGTGGTTGTTCTCCGACAACTTGAACCTGGCTCCTATAAAAAGACGGGCTTCAAGTGTATAAGGGCAGCTTGGAAGGTCTGTACAAAGGTTGGTAGATTGCTGAAAAATTCAAGCTATAATTGTACACAGTGTGTCCTCATATTGATGCCCTTACACTCCCTGAAAGATGTCATGCTTCATCATTGGGCTTTTGCTCCTTGTCAGGCTGGCGCTGCAATGCCCTACGGGTCCCCCGAAGGGTCTCTTTATCAGAGATCTTTTGATGAAGTCGTATGGTTGCGTGGGTGTAAGTGGCAGTGAAGTCCTAAATGGTGTGTTAAAAAATGGATGGAGGGAGAGTGAATAATTTTATTAAGGTGATCCCTCTATCATTATTAATAAACAACGTGAGTAGCGCTGCTCTAAGGGATAATATGTCCCTCTGTAGCTGGTGGACATACATTACAGTCAACATGTTTTTCGCTTGTGAGTGGTCTCAGGAGGAGATCCGGGGTGCTTATTCAGGACCAAAAATAGTTCTATATATATATCTCAATAGCGGCCTAAAGGCATTAGTGTTGCTGGATTGTTGAAGGGAGTAGCACTTCTGAAACAACAAAAGTATATAGACTAGGCCTGGGCTAAAATTTCGTTCCGTTTGCGGAAATTGCGATAATTTGACATTTTCGTGTTTCGCGGAAAGCGCGAAAATGTCAAAATTTCCGCATTCCGCAGCTTGGCGATAATTTGTTTCTTGCTCGCGCTGTAAAATAATACATTCTCGCACGCGCGCGATCCCCTTACCTGAATCCCTGCGTTCGGCGACAAGTTTTCTTGATCCGGTCGCATTCTCCATGAGATGTTGTATTGTTTTTAGCCATTAGCGCTGTCTCGCGACAGTTCGCGCCCGCAGTGACGTCATGCATCGCGCGATCACGTCTTTCTTCTCGCGATCATGCATCGCGAGACAACTGAAAACAAGATGGCCGTGCCCGCGAGCAACCACATGGGTAAGTTGGCGAGCCGCAACCATGCAGAAAATCTCGCGAACATGCGGGAAAAAATCTTCCGCATCTTTGCGATATTTCTGCGTGTTTGCGATAATTTTTAACATTTTCGCGATAATTTGCGAAAGTGGATTTCGCAAATTCCGCCCACCCCTAATATAGACCAAGAGTACAAATATCCGTTCCAATGGTAGTTCATTTTGTCTGGGTCATCCATTGGAGG
The DNA here is from genome assembly GCF_964204655.1 of Triturus cristatus. Lineage (NCBI taxonomy): Eukaryota > Metazoa > Chordata > Amphibia > Caudata > Salamandridae > Triturus > Triturus cristatus. The sequence goes on along the minus strand of NC_140589.1, from coordinate 804,773,085 downwards.
GCCTGGTGCTCATAACCATTAGTGTGACCATTTCTGCTATTGGTTGACATATATACAGGTGAGCCAGTGGTGCTGTGGTCATTAAAATTAAAATTAAAAAGATGATAATAAAGTGACAGACAAAGAGATAAGATCAATGATTAGTGTCATAGTACGGTACCAGGGTTGTTCTCATACATCCATGATTCTGCCCTGGTCGTATATCGACATAGACATGGTTTAATTGAAGCAGGTAAGTAATTGCAGTTAGATAATATCGGAGGGCCCCACCATTGATGGCAAACCTCGAGACACTGTTTTAGCATATGCACACAGTAAACCACATTTCTCACCCCTTATTATTTGTGGTAAGTCCACATGAGATCAGTGAGAGTTTGCTCGAGGACTGTAAATAGAGAAAGATAATAACACGTAATGTTAGAGGGTTCCATTGTGCCCCGTTGTCAGGGAAAGTTATTTAAAAACAAAAAAAAGACCATATGGACATATTACGGTAGCTGAATTCACTCCCTGCATGCTGGGAAGGTTTTCCTTCTAACTACTCATGGTTTCCTCAATGTTACAGGGCCGATTCACCTGTGTGCCTATCATCGTCTCCACCGGTGGTGAGAGGTTAGCCCTAGCCCCTTTTATGGGAGTGGTGCATTTCCGGTTTGGCACGTTAATTATCCTAACAAGTACTCTGATTGTCAGGTGGATAGTGCGGACCACAGGCGCTTTCTTAGAATGGTGTAGTTATTATGTGCCTGCCGTATTTGATTGTAAACACGGTGTTCTGACTTGACTGCAAAGTTATAGGTGATGATAGATCAAGTTAGAGGTGTCAGAAAAATGATTTTATTAAAGTGTGGCGGTAAGAGCATCGGATATAGAGTATCCGTTCGCCATCTTGGAGTGGTCTTTGAGAGTTGGGCAATACAGTGTTCTACAGGTCTACCGCTAATGGGAAATCTGGTAATGTGGCAAAATCCATGGGTGGATGCGTGGGAACACCCACGCTCCACCCATTGAATGCCACCATGGAGCAGAGTTACGCAATGCAGCAATTTGCCCTGCGTCACGTTACTCTAGATTTATCAAGTCACGCAGGGGAGGCAAGATAGTCTTGCCTTGCTAGACAAATCTAACTTAGTAGTTGTGCTGCCCTGAAGCAAGGGTCACGCAACTCATTGATAAATGTGCTATGCTGCATTAGAGAGACAGGGCAGGAAGGCACCGTATTTATCCCAATGAACCGCATTCCTGTACTTTCCCCAGCAGAGGTGCATAATGTGCGCCTAGCACCAACACAGGCACCCTTGCAAGCAGGATTGTTTTTGTGCATGAAGGGGCATATTTCTGCATAAAAGTAATCCCCTAAGGCAACCGTGGGAATGCCCATGGAATGCCTCCCAAGGCAGAGCAACGCAATGCAGCGATTTGCGCTGCATTCCGTTACTCCTGATTTATCAAGCCATCAGGGCCACGCAAAGTGGCCTTGCGTGGCTTGATAAATTTCATTTTGGATTTGCGTCTCGTATGTACCACGTTGCGTGGTGTAAATGTGACGCAACCTCTTGATAAATATGCCCTTTAGGCCTTCATTAGGATGTGAGTCGGAAAGCCTCCAACCAACATCCTTAGTTTGAAATTCGACCACCATATTAGGATTATGGTGGTCAGAATTCAAACCGACTGGTCATTCCAGCTGACTTCCGATGGGCTCATGGAGACCTTAGCCTAGTCGGAAAGTAAACATAATCCAGTGCGGATGGCATATCCACCGCTGAGATTATGATGTCTGTTTCCAACAGGCTTTCCCTGTCGGGCTTTCCAACATGGAAAGCCTGTCTGAAAGCGACTTTGGGGACCCCTAGCAGGGCATCCTTCTCCCAGCATCCTCTGGTTGGGGGCCGAGGGTGCACCTATAGTGCACCCCTGTAAATCGCTGCACCTTGTGGCAGGTGCCATGAGGGGCCTGCCACATGGTGCAGGGATTTACACAAACTCCCGTTTCTCTAAGGAAGATTGTGCTTTACTCCTGCCGCACAGGCTCCCATAGAGAAATGTGTGATTGCATCGAAATAGGGTTGGTCGGTTCCCACACCAAGACGGTATCAGTCGGAGGCAAGTTCAATGAACATCGTAATAGGGGCCTTAGTATTTAAAATTAAGTAGCCTAGAAAAAATTGCTTGATTCACTATTTTTTCTTTCACGCTAAAAAAGTATCTTTATCGCATTAGAAATGTAAATGTGTAATTCTGCCTGTAGGTACTAGTAGAATGCCTCAAATTTGCCTCTGATATCAATGCCATCATAAACAATTGTTTGCCTCTATCCAGGAGGCTCACTGATGTACAGCCAGACATTCTGCCTTTTCTGATCTTTCACAGCCACTAATACAACCTTTCTGCCTTTACATCCAAAGATGTGTTATCTGTCTAGTGGGACTGGTCAGCACTATTACTAGTTTGAGGCTGAGGTGTACCGTTTACAATAAAACAGGGAACATTTATGGTCAAGAGGGTAACTGCTGCTATTAAGAAACTCCCCTGGACAGCAACCTTTGCTGGCACAGTAGCACTTTACAATCAATTTTTGCTCCACAGGAATTGCTTCTGTGAAATCACAGCCAGATGTGTTTTTTGTATTAGACAATAGCACTGAAAATTACTATAGCAGATGCATTATTGTTATCTCTAATCTATTGACTTTAATTCTGGCAGAATGAGTTCCTTTGAAAGGGTACTTATCAGTACAGGGAAACATCAGTTGAAATTTGTGAATAAAAATCAATTATTATGGAAGAAGAGCCTGCATCAACAATTATACACAATTTCTAATAATCGCTCCACCATAGAATAAATGCATTGTTTTATATTATGAATTTTTGAAATGCAAATGTATTATCCTTCCCTGGAATGTGATGTAATAACAATCAGGTTACAAAACAGTTGCTAATTTGTAGAGTGTAATTAAGTGCTCCAATTGAGCTATTTGTCAGAATATTGCATACAGAAATAGAGCCTAACATAAATATGTTATCCTAAACATTGTTTACAAAAATATTGTCCTATTAGGTGTCAATTTTCTAATATTAAGTAAAATAGGAACTAATTTTGTGGACAATATTTACAAAACAATATTTACATTGATATTCTGACAAAAATATTCCGATAAACCATCTGATTCATTTTTTGCTCTACATTGGATGCAAAATTCTGTTACAGAACAGTATGGTTGCCGGCAAGGAATCTCAGAAGTGTAGCCTCATGTGTACGAATGAGGAAAGATTCTCTCTGCAAATCCTTCTGAACAGCTGAAAAAAACAATGAATGAGGGCCGCAGAGAAATAGTTGCCCTCCATCAATGCATCCCCATTTGTATAATGGATCACTGTCTGCTCGCTCTGATGCTCGCCACCCAGGTTTACACAGTGGAAGCTAACCCTAACAGAGAGCTTCCACTTGGCAGGTGGATATCACCTCATTTCGGGTGTTGATATCCCACCAATGATTTGTGAATGCAATAACACTCACAAGCAAGTGATACTTCTTCTTGCTAGTCCTAAGTAAGGGGGAATTTTTCTTTGAGTATCAATGTGTTTATATTTGTGCAGTGGTGGCTCCTCTGACAGGGCTGAGGGTCCTTCCCCTTCTGTTTTCTGGCCCATTTTTATTATACCAAGAGTGAATAATAGTATATTATTCATTCTTGGTACAGTATAAATCTGATCTCTTTTTGTCAGGCAACAGTCTCTGTTTGTTAGCTAGTGCAGGTACCCAAAGGCACCAGCACCAGCACCAGCCTTCAGAGATGGATGACCAGGGCTGGGAAAATTCCTTCCCTGATCTTGGGGCCCCTTGCACGCTCTGTGCCTCCCCCATTTCTGATATGCTAGGCATCACAGCTAAAGTTAGGTATGGGCACTGCAGGCTAAAGCCCTGTGTGCCAATAGTTACATACCAATAAAGCATGTCACTCCACCCTTTCCCAACTCATCACTGAGTCGGGAAAGGATGGGGGTGAATGAGCAAAGATCAAACCCTCAATTCTGTGACTGCACAGGTTTGAGGTTTCAGTTTCATGCCCTAGCAGCAGAAGCTGAAAGGAGCAACCTTCTAAATGGGACCTGCAGCAAGGTAAGTAAAAAGCTTTGAAGCTTTTAAATATTGGGTGCTGCGCATATGGGTAAGTGTGAGTGTTTATGGGTAAGAGAGTGTCTGTAAGAGCCAGCATATGCATGTGGGATGAGTGTGTGTGTGTTTGTGTGTGTGTAAATGAAAGTAAAAGAATCTGTGGAGGGAGGGGAGAAAGTCTGTGAGTGACAATGAGTGATAGGAAGAGTGTGGATGTATGTGAATAAATTATAGTAAGTGAGGGAGAAAGACAGTGAGTGTAACTGTGAAGGAGAATGACAGGGATTGTAACTGTGTGTAAGACCTATGAGTCACAGTCTGACTAGGTGAGTCAGAGAGACTGAATGAAGAAGAGTGGGATAGATTGACTGAGAATGAGTGAAAGTGAGTGGAACAGTCTGAGTGAATAAAAGAATGAGTGAGACTAGGTAAATCAGAGAATGAGTGAGACTGAGTTATTCGGAATGAGTGGGACTGTGTGGAAACGAGTGAGACTAGGGGATTCTGATTGGGATTGTGTGATTAGTTAGTAAGAGTGAGCTTGATTGAGTGAGAGTTAGTTGGGATGAGTGAGAATGAATAGGATTGAGTAAGACTGCATTACAATAACGGAGAAAGAGCTAGACTAAGTGAGTGAGTCAGAGCGAGAATAAGACAGAGTGGAAGTGAGTGAGTCAGAGTGGGACCGAGTGAGCCCTCCTTGCATCCACTGAGAAGTCAGACTCGTTCAATAGATTCAAGCCAAAGATTACACCCTACCACTATTTAAGGTCACCGGCCGCCATTGATATTGTGAGTTACAATTCCATGAATAACTCATAAATTTCCATTATTATTTTAGTTTTTGCACTTACAAGCCCCGCAATATTGCCTACCACAGGCTTTGCCAGTGTGTTGCAAAATGGGTTCCGCCCATTATGCCCAGTATGCCCAGAGTTTATGCTTTTGATAACGCAATTTTGGACTTTTTACTGTATGTAAGTTTCACTGCATGTGTCTTACCCATTGTAAACGAATAGAAGATGGTCACACTCTCAAATGTCGTTAAACTTAAATCAATTGTAATCAGAAAATAAAACTCTTAGGTGCTTGTGAGTGGCACCTCCTAATCTCCTGAGGTGTGATCAATTAATGGCTGAATAGCGTCCTCCTACAGGGAAAGATCGTCCTCACGTAGCACTCGTGGATAGCGATAAAGTCGCTTAAGTAATGTTCATTGAATAACCATTCAAATTTGATCTTTTAATAAAGATTTTAATCTTCAATTTATAGTCTTCATATGATGCGTCTCATATAAGAGTAGCCATGATATTTGCTTGAATATCAATGAAGTTCACATGATCAATGTAGATGCAAAATAACAGGTTCCATAAATTCACCGATGCATTTCGGGTCTAACCCTTTGTCAGGGGAAATTTCCTAAAGGTAATGGAAAACAACAGGTTGAGCTGTAATCCAAGAGCTCGAGAATGCAAAACAGTTTGTTATGCGCAATGCCCTAAGTGACCACAGTAAAGTGGATTGCTAAATGAAAATACCAGGAACATACGTGCCCGTCAAAAGTTAAAGAAAATAAAAGAAAGTGTCAAAAGTACCAACAGTGTATCGTGAAGGAAAGTGCAGATCGCAATGTCCATGCTTAATAGTGTAAAAAGACGTACAAGATAAAAGAAATTTGTGTGAAAACGTGACTATATAAGTAAGTGGCATAATACCAATTAGCGTGTGCTCGTGAGCAAACGTGTGGAGAAATTACAAAACTGTTAGTATATTCAAACGAGAACTGAAATTGCAATTGACAAGTGCTTGAGAATCAACGTGTATAAAAAATTCCTAAACTAGCGTGTGCTGCAGGAAAGATTCCCACTAACAAACAAAAAGAAATGAAGACGTGTACCTGTTAGTGCAATCGGCAATGTGCAAACAAACGGCTTCAGCGTGATGTATCCGCGTGTGCCGACATCAGAAATGAAATAGTAAAAAGACAGGAAGTGTACGCTCTCAAGGTACCAACATAGAAAAAATACTAAATAAACAAAGTTGAAGGAATGTGAAAACAGCCCGGAAAAAAACTAGCTCTAAAGCAGGTACCGGAGAATACTAGCGACAATTAAGTGTGTGCATTCCATAGTGACAAAAGGATTCAAAGAAAGAAAAATAGAAGAAGAAGGTGGAAAGTGCAACGGTTGTGTGAAAAATGATATCAGTAATCAGAATGCAGAACACATGCTTATAAGACAGAGTGAAGAATAAAAAAAACTAAAATCCAGAAAAAACGATGTGAATAAGAGATAAAAAATCAAGTGAGTCAAAAAGAATAAGAATTAGCATAGGTCACAAATGCTGGATACAGTACACATGTTTATAGATAACAACTAAATTCTAAACGTTCATTTAACCCCTTGGGGTGCACAGAATTAAGTTTGTTAATCCAAAAAGTTCACGTTGCAAAAGGAAACTTCTATTGTCTCTTCCTTGTCGTACGGTGATTTGTTCCAATACCATAAACCTGAGTTGACTGATGTTATGGTTGGACTCAAGAAAATGTACTGCCACTGTAGACTTGGTGTTCTTTGTCCGTATATTACTTTTATGTTCCGTGAGTTGGGTCTTGATTTTGCGCTCAGTTTTGCCCATATATGGTAATCCGCACAGACATTTCAATAAATACACTACGTTGCTGGAATCGCAAGTGGCGGTGACTCGCAGTTTAATCGGTGTGCCTTTGGTAGGGCGCATAATGGTAGTACCCTTAATGATGTTATCACAGCTGCCACAATTATGACAGGGAACGGTGCCTTTGTAATTTAGTTCCAAGTTGCGGGGTGCTCTTGTTGAGTAGTTGTTGCAAATTATGAGTGCGTTGATTGGCAAAAATAGGGAATTGATGGAAAATGCCTTTGAAATCCAGTTCGGATTGTACAAGAGGCCAATATTTGCGAATAATATTCTTGATTTTAGAACTTTTAGTAGAAAATGTAGACACACATGTCATTCTTGAATCTCTGGGATCGTTTTAAATTTTTGGTTTGAGGAGCTCAATTCTGTTCTTGGATTTAGCTCGGTTAACTGCTTCTTATAAAATGGAATTAGGATATGATCTTTATTTGAATTTCTCAATGAGTTTAAGATCATGTTCTTGATAGATTTCTTCTGTCGATAAAATTTGTTTAATCCTTAAAAGTTTAGAATATGGCAAATGCTTTATAAGGGATTTCTGATGAAAGCTAGAAAAATGCAAAAAATTATTGCGATCAGTTGTCTTGGTGAATACTGAAGTGATCAGTTGGTTGTTTTGTATTGTGATATCAACATCCAAAAATCAAATATGATTCATACTGATGTCATGGGTGAATTGTATGCGATCATTGATAGTGTTCAGCTGAGTGATGCATGAAAGGAGTTCAGATTGATTTCCCTTCCAAATTAAAAAAATTTCAGTAATGTATCTGTGAAAAACCACCAGATTCTTCAGCCACTGTTCTTGGGATAGAATATGATCTAGCTCAAATCGGTGCATGAAAAGATTCGCATACGCAGGGGCTGCACAATTGCCCATTGATGTTCCAGACAGTTGGGTGTAATAGTCATTGTTCCAAGAGAAATAGCTATGATACAAAGTGAAATGCATTAATTCAAGTAAAAATATTTTGAGGTCATTGTCCATATTACTGTTGATCAAAAAAGATTCCAAAGCCTGTAATCCTAAATCATGAGGAATTGAGGTATACAGTGACTTAACGTCGATAGTGCACAGTACAGGTTGAGTGTAATCTTGAATCTTAATGTTACTGAGTTTCATGAGAAAGTCTGTAGTGTCCCTTAAGTAAGTTGTCATGTTTTGTACAATAGGTTGTAGATGCCGGTCAATATATTTTCCAATGGGTTCATGAATGGAGTTTCTGGTACTTACAATGGGTCTGAAAGGAGGTGTTTCCAAACACTTATGAATTTTTGGTATCATATACAGATACAGAATACTGGGATTATCCTTCATCAAGAATCGTTTATCAGGTTCATTGATGGTACCTCTGTGTAGAGCATTGTCAATGATGGTCATCAAGATTTTAGAAAATTATTTCATGGGATCAGAAATTAATTTCATGTAAATAGTCGATCCGTGACATGCGCCTTAACATATTCAATGTAAAAACAAGTGTCCAATACAACAAGAGCACCCCATTTGTCTGCTTTGCAAAACGTGATGTCTTTATCCAATGCTAATTGGAAAATGGTGTTGCGTTCCTTCATGGTTAGGTTGGTTCTGTTTTGTTCTTTGGAGTTGAATAGATTGCTAATCTCTTTCCCTACAATGGATTCAAATGAGTCAAGAACTTTATGACTAAGTGGTGCCATGAATCTGCTTTTAGGTTTGAGATCGAGTAGAGTTCCTGTCTCCTGACTGGAAGTAGGTTCAATGATATTTGTGAAAAAATGTTTCAATCGAAGGTTACGCTTGAACTTGAACAAGCTCACTTGAGTTTCCAAATCGTTGGCATTATAAGTGGGTACGAAAGACGTGCCTTTTTGTAATGTTTGAACTTGAAAGGGTGTTAATGTTTTCTGAGAAATATTGATCACTAGTTTGTCTGACTCCTCGTCGATTTTGCGATTGGTAAGTCCTTTGTTCTTAAATTTTTCCCTCCTGGTTCGACGTGTGTATTCTGGCCTCTTCCTAAAAATGGAGCCGATTCAACGTTTTATCACTTGAAGTAGAGGGGCGAACGTCCCTGTCAGCTTGTGCGCTGGCATTTTTGGGTAGTGGTCTCCGAGCTTGTGATTCATCTGATGATGATGTTTCCCCTTCTGTGGATCTATTGAATGATCTTTGCTGCCTGCGAGAGGCGTACACTTCGGCCCCGTGTACACCTCTCCAAGCTTGTAATCCACGGTATCTCTCTTAAATTTGTGTAGTTTCCTCTCATTAATTTCTTTTTGCTATTTGTCCAACTGGGTGTTAATGTCATCAAGTGTCTTAGCTAGTTCATCTGTGCTCATTTTCTCACTTAAGTCTTTTTTAAGTTGGGTGACTTCTTTATCAAGTTCTTCCAACAGAATAGATAGTTCCTCCACAATTAAGAGAATTAGTTCGAGGGACATTTATTCAAAATAGCGTACCAACGCTCTGTGAATCTAGCATTGTTTTTGCACAAAGTAGACTTAAGGGGAATGCGTAACCCCCTTGCTATCCGTTGCACTTTGTGGTAGCGAATAAGGGTACTAGTGTGCAATCGTTGGTTAATTTTGCGTTTTGCTGAAAATAGTAGTTGTCTGAAGGTAAACTGTACTGATGTGGTACTTGAAGTGATGCATTCAGGTTCTTGGATTAGACCGCATATTCTATAACCCACTGTAATCCCCCAGTAAATAGACTGTGATTGTTTACCACCAGTGTACGCCTTTTAAGATAAGGCTGAAGCTTTGCAGCTACTATAAGGGGCACTTGGCTGGTTACACGTGAACACATGTGCACAAATGGAAAGCCAGTATGGCTTACAGTTTTTTTCTGCCGTGACGCTTTATAATCGTATACACAGGGGGAAACGTGCATTAGAGTGCAGTTTTGCTTCCCTTTGGCCTACAAAGTCCATCAATAAATCAAAATGGGGTGAAACATGTACGCCTAGTCTGACTAGGCAGGTCTCAAAATCCTACATGTACACTTTATTGGCCATCCAGAATTGCCATATTTCTCTGGTCCAGCTGGGCATCAGAGCCCAGGCATCTTGTCATCATGCTGGGCCAAGTTAATTATATTTCTCCCCAAAAAATGGAACAAAGGCCTCCCCACACAAAAAGAGTAATTAACAGTGTTTCCCTCAGCAACTGAGGAGGAAGGGGTGGGAAAGAAAATGTGCATCTGTCAATTATCTGTTAGAATTTACCAGGGCTGGGAACAGCTCAGGCCCACTGACCAAAGAAGGAAGCAAGTCAACTGGAACCAACACAGCAGGGGGCTCCTCTTTGAAGTTTTGGTGGTAAATGCCTTGGCAGAGATGACAGTGAGGGGCAGAGCTGAGGTTTCCAGAAGAGTCTCCGTCGCCCCCTTAAGCTCCCTTAGGACCAGCTGGGGGAAATATGAACTTCTGGGCCCCAGAAAGAGGAGAAGTGCACCAGAGACAAAGACCAGGAGGGAGCTGGTGCAAAGAGACAGTGGAATCAGCTCCCTGCAAGGAACACTGCTTTTGAGACCAGGAGGCCTGCTAGAACTGCAGGAGTAAAATGAGCCAAATATCATGCACAATGACTCAACAGGGCCAGAGATATCCACTTTAAAAGCTCTGTGATCTTTGCTTGGTGCAAGTATTATTTTTCTGTGTTGACCCCGGGAGGGGTTGTGTGCGAGGTCCCCTCCCCAGGCTCATTCCCTTCCCCGGGGCCCAATCGCCCAGGGGGCTGAAGCAAGGTGAAAAGGAGTTTTATTGTGCCCCCCAGGAAGTAGAAAGGGACCCCAACTCCCTGCCCCAACACCAGAAAAGGAAAGTAGGAGTGCCATCTCCCCCCAATTGTGATGGCAGCCGCCACACAATGCAGTACCCTGCACGCATGGAGCGGGCAGGGAGAAAAAGGTTGCCAGCAAGTACACGTCAGACAGACAGAGAGATGGCAGGGCAGCATGGGAGTGGGCTCCCCCTAATGCCCCAATGTAAACCTAGACTTGGGGTGTCCCACGTGGGACCGGGCAAACCATAAAATGCACACAAAAAGAAAAAAAGAAACGGGCTCTCCCAAACAGCGGAAGAGCCGCTCTTAAAAAAGTCACAGCTCTCCTCTAGGGAGCACCGCATAATGCCAGTGACAAATGTGGATGATAATCCATCTATCTATTTTCTTAAACTGTTGGTATGCAATGGTTGATAACATTTCACCAGTAGATTTTACCCCTAATTTAACACTTTCTTCTAAAATCAGAGGTGTTTCAATTGCCACCCAACTCTAATACAAACTGAAAAGTCTTTGTGAAAGGTAGTATGTGCCATCACATTCATTAGCTGGTAGCCAATTACTAATATTTTGACCATGATGAGGTCTGGTGTACCCCATTTAGGTATGCACAGTGTATTTGCATTATTATTAGTCGCACATTCACAGAGTGGTAGTCCCTCCTGTACCTCAGATGATGTGGGGATTCAGATTCCCTGTTTCCTGCTGCCATTTTAGGAAGGGTGTAGTCAAATACTGTTTAGGAGGATTCCAGGATTAAGCAAATATTGTGGTGGGTGTACCAGGGCATACTTTGTGCCAGTGTTTGCTGGAGCTCAAGACCAACACTTATTTTTTGACCACAGAACATACGTATGACAGACTACCACATGGTAGTGGTGCCTATCTACTTTTAATTATGAGCAGATGACTTATCATTGCAAAATATATTAAAGAAATACTAATACTGGCCCCTCCAGGGCATTTGAACAACTGTGGATGGCCATGGATAGTGTATATTGTCACATTTGCAGAAGAGTTATAAGTAACCCTCGTTCTGGCATTTAGCAGCGCTGGCAGGGAGTGTTGCAGTAAAAGCTGCAGTGACCTCCTGAGAAATATTATGGGCCCGGGAACTTACTGTTCTACAAATTAAGCACTGTTTATCACAGGCATATAGCAGCAATGCAGCAAAAATGGAACCCCAGATTTTCTTTTGAAAATTTCTGCTTGTGGGAGCTAGGCTCCTCCTAAAATTATCCCTAGGACTTGTCTCACTGCAATCTTAAAACCACCTTTCAAGTTCAGTTAAAGTGACTGGGGAGGTCTGGCTTTGTCACTTTTTCTGCAAATGTACATATGTTGAGAGAAGAAAGACTTTGCACAATTAAGTAATGACAATGCATATCCTTGCATTAGAACTGTTGCAAAATGACAAATGGGTTGGCTCTGTGCTTGGTGATTGGAATAATCCAATAATGAAAAGGGACTGAAGTAAATTTCTTCATCCATGTTCATCTCTAAGAAAATCTACTCTGCTAAACATGCTTTGTCGTGCATCTACGTTCCTACAAATGCAAGAGACTTATCTTTTTTTCAAGATTTTATAGCTCTATTTAAAATATTAAAGCCTTATTTTTCAGATTTAAAAAAATCTGTTTTAAAATGCAAACTATGTAAGAAAGAGTCTTACTTAATTATATGGTTGTTGAGCTATCTTTTGTGGTTTTGATGCAAGCCCTAATGAATTGAATTATGCGGCCTATAATGAGTTTGTTTGGATATTGCTCTGGCCGATTCCACGGGGCCAGAAGGGGGTCATATGCAATTGGCCCGAAACTACTGGAACAGACTTAATGTTACTGAGTTATTTTGGCACTTGACAAAAACACATGATGAGGGCTGAAGGCACCCCCACCAATCCTTTTCTTAACACCCCACCAAACCATTTCTGTCATCATGGGTGAAGCACAGAATGCTCCACTCAGCCACAAGAGTGCCTTCCATGTCTGCCCACACCTTACTGATCCTCTAAACCGGCCTCAGAAAACTCATTCCCAACCTTTCAGAGCTTAATTTGAGCTGGTGGTTTCCGGTAGTTGGCACTGGCACTTAATTTTCAAACACAGCACTGATGACAGTCTGCCACATGGTGGTGAGGTTTATCTCATTTAGAGATAAGCACAACCACTGTTCTTTATTATATCAATATAAATTAAAATGACTAAAACCTGCTGCTCAAGCCATTCTCATAGCTTTGCAGGCCTGGAATAGCCAGAACTTTCACACTTATTGTTGTGTTGGTAAAGTCATTGGCAGCGCTAACAATCGCAATGGGTGGTGCAAGCTGCAGTGGCCTCCAGAGCAACAGCCCCGATACGTATGTTGTTTACAAATTGAGCACTGCAACCACCCAACTCTGATTTACCACCTCAAAAGGAGCAGAAAAGTCCTGAATCAAGCAAGACCATGCAAGACCATCAAGGATATGACCCGATAATCCTGTATCCACATGGTTATTTCCTATATAAGTGTCTTCTCAACTGTACGATGCAGAGGAAGAACTGCAAGCTAGAATCAGTCATTCTGTTTCTGGTAATTCCAACTCTCCCTGCACCATGCAACTCATATCTTCCACTAAATGATATTTTGTCATGAGCAGAAAAACAATACTATTTTAATTACCTTCTCCTCTATGTCTCCCATTAAAACAAAGATGGTGCAAGACCTCTACAATGCATCGTTCAGCAAAGCACAAATCGACACATATACGCTTGTTGTAATGTTCTCATCATTTTTCTTTTTTATGACAGATATTTTTCAACAACTGCCTCCTGAGGCTCAGTGTTGGATATATTCTCTATTCACATAATTGGGATTCTAAACGTAAATGGTAGTTGCTCAGTTGAAAGGAGGAATGAAGACCTTAAGAAGAAATTCAATGGTGACATTTTATGATGTGTAGCATTAGAAAGTGGCAGCTTGACAACTTTGAAAGTGTGGGTGTGTAAGTATCTCACTCTGGTTTGACTGGATGAAGCAGGTGAACCCAACATCCATTTGCAAGGTTTGGGAGGGGGAGATTTCAACACCTAAAGAAATTTAAAGAGTACCAAAATTTGCAATTTACTGCACAAATTACACATAACTTAACAAAAACAATCAGAAGTTCTGATACAGACATAATTAAAAATTCCATTTCTTTTGTGACGCCCTAGGCAAGTCTCACCCTCCATATAGGTGTCAAAGTTCATCCTCCGTAAGACACCATTGAAGAAATGGCAGCAAAAAAGTGAGTTTTCCAAGATATTTTCCATAAAGATATCTTCCACAAAGATAGGCTAATTGATTGTATACATTACATGAAGTTAAAAAAAATCTGGTAATGTGATGTCACAATTTATATAGCACGTTTTCACGTCATTTTCATTGCCACCTACCTCTTCTAAGTATATTGCTGATTCTTAAAATCTTCAGATAGTCACAGAACACAAGGAAGCACCAGAAAATGGGCTGATTTTTGACCAGAGCATTTCACTTAGTAATCTGGCCTGTTCTAAAAATAGGGTGCACTTTTCCTGTTTGCACCACAGCACACCTTTAAACAGGCGGCCTGGGCGCATGCAGGGAATGTGCACCCTATTAAGATGAATTCTCTACCCTCAGGAAAGCTGCGAACTGGCTCTGCCTTGGGGGTATTTAAATAATGAGGCACCTGCTTACAAGCCGCTCCCTGTTTTACTTTAAACATGGAAGAGAGATCCTTACATGGGGGGCCAAAGTGAGTGGCTGCACCCATGGGAATCAAAGGGACCCCCTTCTCCCCACCAGAGGGATGCCATCAGGCGGTGCAATGAAAATGTGCCACCTTTATGAGGATCACTTTTAGTGACCCTCCTAAGGGCATATTTGCCTCTGCGCCCACAGCTGTAATACAGAGAGGCAAAATGATTCCCTCATTTGAATTGGGACACGCCCTCACAGGATAGCACTGGCGTTTCATGTGCACAAGCTCTATCAGTATTACAGAGGGGCAGCATGAGAGTCATACCAAAGTGACCTGGGGGCGCACAAAGTGGTTGCATACTCACGATGGGCCCTATAGCACTTTCTGTAATATGGCCCCAGATGTATCTGCGGGTGTGGGCCAGCAATTATATTCTCCTGGTCAGAAACATTACTCGTCTTTTGCCAACCATCCTCAGTACATCCATGTTACCAGCACAATACATTAGCAATTGTAGTCTAGGAAAATTCTCCTTTTATGGCTTCAGTACTGGTGAAGAAACTCCATAAAGTAAAGGGTGGCCAGATTAAATTCAAAACTCAGAATCATACATGCCATATCAAAACCATCTGCAGGGCTTATACACCCACTTCAGTGCTTTGTGGGTCATGCTAGTGATCCAGCGGAAGCGGTGTAAATTTTTATAACCATATATAATAATAACTAAATTCAATATACTGGATCTTTCTATAACCAAGAGTTTGGGCCCATGAGAACTCAATAGTTACTTTCAATACCAGGTCCTCTGATGGACCTTTAAGTAGAGCTCATAGGGACTTGATAATTAAAAAGACGGATGCAATCCCTTTGTGAGGACCTATAATGAAGGAAATGCCTCACTAATAAACATAGTCAGAAAAGACAAAGTCTAAAGTTACTTTTATCTAATATTTAAAAATATGAATGGTCAATACATGAATGCACTTAGAAAAATCATCAAGAATTGTCATCAGTTCAATGTTACAGGCCGATCACAATAGAAATAATACAGCTTAAAATGATTTATTTTCAATAAAAGGCATGAGTGGGAAGAAGGAGGGACATCAGTATAAATCCACACTTCATCATCTCTTCTGTGTGTACAACCTGCTTTGAACCAACCTTCTCTTTCCTCATCACTAGCTGCATCTAGCAGTTGTCTAATTTCTTTCCATGTTTCAACAGATGAAAACATTAAACTGCATTCTGCCTGATCAGATCGTTCTTTCAATTGATCCCCATTGATTTTTTTTTTTAACAACACTTTTTATTGATAAAGAAGGCAAGGGCTGCAGGCCCCTGTAAACCCAGGGGATCTGTCGCATACTAAATAGCAACAACTCTTGAAATTTTTGTCATATAGAGGAACAATGGAGAGCTATTCATACATCATCTATCAAGAAAACCCCCCTCCCCATCCCCCGGACGTTCCCCATTGATTTTGATTGAATTTTGAGCACATTAAAGTGCAATTTTGTCAGCATATCTATTGCCAACAGTAACATAATCACAACCGTATTTATGTGCTGGACATTTCACCACCCCAATTTGTGCCGGCAATTGTAATGCCATCAATAGAGCTCTCTCACACTCTCCGTAGCATATTGGTAAACCCAAAGAAGTTAGAAATCCATGTTGGGACCACAACTGACCAAAGCCATGCACAACTCTGAAACCATATTGACCATCAGTAAATATGGTTATTCTCATGTGCTTTCCCAGACAACATGCCCTTGTGCTCAACTCACTCCCTTCAACCATGATGCAGCTCGCAAGGTACCTTCTTGATATCTCAAACATGATCCATCCACAAACAGCACAGAATCCGATTCAGGCAAAGGAGTATCCTGAATATCAGGTCTCGATTTTGTACACAGCTCACTAACATCTAAACAATCATGATCAACTCAGATTTGGCAACAATGTAGCTGGATTCAAATTTGCACATCTTGTTACTGATACAGTTTCAGCTCCCAAAATCACTATCTCTCATATTTTGTTAACCAACTGTTTGTAAGATGCTGTGTACGAGTTTGTGTTAACAAAATCTCTACTGAATGTGGCACATACACTTTCAATGGATGTCCCATCATAATGGTTTCACTCTGCTCCAAACTCATACAAGTAGCAGCTACTGCTTTTAAGCAACCAGGTAAAGCTGCAGCCACGGTATCGAGTGTGGCAGAAAAATATGCCACTGGACGGCTTGCTGTTCCATGCATTTGCTCTAGAACTGAGAGTGCACATCCGTCACACTCACTACAGAATAGTGCAAATTCTTTATTGAAATCTGGCATTCCCAATTCTGGTGCTCGACACAAACTGTCTCGCAGCTCAACAAATGCTTTCATGCATTCGTTATAAAGATTTATTGGATCTGACACGTCTTTGTGCGTCAGTCTTTGAAATGCCTTGGCTATTAAGACAAAACTGTTTATCCACTGTCTGCAACTTAACCAACCATTCTCAAAAACATTCAAATTTCTTTCTGAGTCTTTGGTGGATTAATTTTCAAAATTGCATTAATCCGATCTTGAATCACCTTTCTGATTCCTTTCTCAATTTTATGGCCCAAATAAAGAACTTCTTTTTGACAAAATTGAAATTTTGCTGGTGACACTTTATGCCCAACTACTGCTAAATTGTTCAGTAAAGCAATTGTATTTGTCACAAAAGCCTCTTTTTTATGCAACCAATAGGTCATCAATGTTCTGTACTAAAACAGAAATATTAGGCATTACTAGTGATTCCAAACATTTCTTCAATATCTGATTGAAGATTGAGGGAGTCTCTGTGTACCCTTGAGGAGCTCAGCACCATGCCAAAACACGGATTTCAGAACGCAAACAGATTTTGGCTATCCTGATGCAAATGTATTGAGAACAATGCTTGACATAGATCAATCACTATAAACCATTCTGCTTTGCAAGGAATTTGATAAAGAATCACAGCTGGATTTGGCACTATCGGACAATAGGGTATTACTATTTGATTAACTTTTCTTAAATCTTGCACAATCCTATATTTTCCATTCGGTTTGCGAAATCCCATAATAGGTGAATTGCATGGACTCTCTAGAATCTCTTTTAAGATGTCTTTTTCAATCAGCATTTCAATCACAGGTGTTACTCCTGCAATTGTTTCAGGGCTCATTTTGTAAGGTGGTGTTCTTGGAAATTCTGCATTTACTTTGACTGTGATTTGAATTGGCGCTACTGCTTTCATTATTCCAATGTCTTTCCCTGAAAAATCCCATATATCCATCAACACTGTATCTTTCAACTCAACAGACAAATCATTCGCTGTATACAAAGGATACAAATCATTCACTTCTGTTCCCTACCTTGCCATTTTAAAATCTACGGGGCAGATTTACGAGTTCTGGTGCATCTCTGCAAATCAGCAGGGATGCGCCAGAAAATATGTGACATGCAATTCCCTCCCTGCGCCACCACAAATGCGTCGCATTTACAATGCGGCGCAACGTGGCGCAAGGATAGGGCGATTCATGTTGCATCTGATGGCATAAGGGTGGTGCATTTCTGGAGTCGTGTCGCAAGCGCAACGCAACTCCAGCAATGCTCGGGGGCGCCCTATGCCTGACATGCTGTGTCACTCCTTATGCCTGGTTCAAGCAGGTGCAGGGTTTGACGCAGCATGGACGGAAAAGTGACTCAGTGAAATCTTGTAGATTTCACTGCTTCACTTTTACAAGGCATTCCTGCAACAGAAGACCCACCCTGCGCAGGAACGCCCACATGAAACCTAACGCAGGTTTCATGTGGCGCTGGGCTTTACAACGTGACGCATCTCCTTAGAAGCGTCACGTTGTAATTAAGGCGCAACGTGGCGCATGGTTTACTCCACTGCTGCGTCACAGAAGTGACGCAACAGCAGCGTAAAAGTGTTGCAAGGGGCTTGTAAGTCTGCCACTACATCTTCATCCTTTGTATGTAATGCTATTCCATCTGATGTACAGTAGTTGGAGCAGTTCATTTTACAAAGAAAGTCCCTTCCCAATAGGTTAACTGGACTTGTATCACACACCACAAATCGGTGTATATCCTGAAATCTTCCGATTTGCACTTTCATTGATTCTGTCGCTGGTGTTTTGATCAATTTGTTTGAAACTCCTACAACTTGGATACTTTCTCCCGAGAGGGGTAGGTTGGGAATTTCCACAGTTCTCACAGTGGAACGGGTAGCACCAGTATCTACGAGGAACGTAATTGAAGTTCTGTCAACCTCACCATCCACATAGGGACCACACTGATCTACCTCTAAGGATGCGCCAAGCACGCACTCCTCCTCCCCCCTCAGGCACCGTCATTGAGATGTATCTAAATTAGTTTCTTGCCACTGCACCAAATATTGTGAAGCCACCTGCACATTTGAATGTACTTGATCATTTGTATGGAAACCCATATTTGCATTATATTTCTGTGCTTGACCATTCACATTTTCATTTTGCATAGGAACTTGAGGCATCTGCTGCATCTGCCTACCCTGCCCTCTTCCGACTGACATTTGTTGATTCTGATTCTGTTGATTCATCTGTATCTGATTCATTTAATTTACTCCTGTAACAGCATTATGTACCAACAGACTTCTACACTCATGCTACCAATGTCCCAACTTGCTGCAGGCATGACAAGAAAACGTATTTTTAATTTCCTCTCTATTACCTCTATCTCTCCCTTGCGGAATCGGTATAGTTTATGTCACAATATTGCCATTCGATACTACACCTCTCATATCAGTAGTAGTTTGACCAACTCCTTGGTAACCTAGAGATTCGTATTCACAAAATCTCCTTTCTTCGCTGCTTTCATTTGAGCTAACATTATTTTTCTTTTAACTTTTTGTGTCTTGTATCAATGTCATCAACAGTCTTGCTTTGCCAACAAATCTAAAGACTCTTGAATCAACAATCATACTAATTTCTGGTCTCAATCCAGACACAAACCTATATACAAAATGACCCATATCTTTTTTTTAAAATATTCTCATTACCACTATACTGTTTAAACATCTGCAAAAGCATTTCATAATAAGTATGTACTGACTCTTTCACCTCTTGAGTAGTTCTGTCTAATCTCATCCAATCTTTTTATTTTGGTGAAATCTTCCCTTTCAAATAGGTAATAACCTGATTATATTTTTCATGACTTCTTCAGCTGGTGCTCCTGTTATTGGATCTCTTGGATATTATTCTTTTGGCCAATCTGTTGCAACGTTACACTCAACCAACAAATCAGCTGGAACTACAATATCAAACAAGCCATCCAAATCCTTCCACAAAACCTTTGAAACCTTCAGAAACCTCTCTACTTGTTTGTACCATTCCACTGGTTTTTCTCTCAACCTCTGGAAATCATTTGTAAATGATAATATATCCTGCCTCGACCATGGAACATGAACATACCAGCCTCCTGGTACTTCTCTCATAATATACATCATTGCATCAACTGTTTCTGCTCCTGTCTCCCTCACTGGATACAATGGTAAAACCACTGAAGTCACTGTTGTATCTTCCTTCTTTTTAACCCATCTTCCTTTCCAATGATCTAACTCTCCCCATTGTTTTATTTTGTTGATTAACTCTTTTATTTGTACTCGTTTCCCTGAAGCATTTAAGCTCTCCAAATCTTTATCACTGAAATCTAATCTATATGTCTTTTGTAGGGCTTTAGACTTCTTTATGTCAACTCCATGTGTTTGTGCAACCTCAGCAAACTTCTCATGTACGTTTCTCGCTTTCTTTGTAATATTTTTACACATAAACAATAATTCTTCATCCTGATATTTACTTAATCTATCTGGACTGATCGTACCAAGAATAATTTCTTCCAGATCTGCTTTTAATTTGCTCACATCTGTACTTGAATTAATATTATTCTGTACACTACAGCCAGGTGCTATTTCTCTTATTCATTTGTCTAATTGTTCTGGCGAAGGAACTAATGATTTCCCAATACATTAATTTAACTCACTTCTTGACCCTCCTGATGTAGGTGTCACTCTTTTTCCATTCTGCAATAATCTTTTTGGATTTAGATATTTATTTCGTCTTGGAGTTGCCACTGATCTTTCTTAAATGTTAATTAATGATTCTGTTTCTCCCGCAACAACACTCACATTTGCTCCACTATTCTCATTTTATCCTGATTAGTCTCATTTACTCTTCTGTAAACTGTAGTAACCCTATTCATGCTCCTATCAGGTATTGTTAAAGTATGCACTTGAGAAATACCTTGTCTTTCATTGTATAATGGAACAATCGGACCAATTGTTACAGGTACTGACAAAACATCTGGATTCAAATACATTTGTGTTATTTTCCTCACCAAATCTTCTCCAACTGGGTTTTTATTCTGACTTGAATTTACCAAACTTTCTTCTTGAGGGGCTTCTATTTGAATTATTGGAGTACTTGGTATAGGATTTATCTCTGTTCTGTTCCTTTTGATATGACAGAGGTCTATTCCTTAATAATTCATTTAAGAATTCATCATCTATGTCATCAGTACCTTCGACAAATTCAGTATTTTTAGATTTTGTTCCTCAACATTCTTCTTTTTCTCCCTACAGTTATCTCCTTCTTTAGTTTATGCTACCATAACTGGAAACATTCCTGTTCCTTCTGCTTCATCTCCTCTCCAAATTTTCTTTTGAGCATCCCACTTTGCTTCTGAATATACACTCACAGTATTTTTTTTATTTATTTTGATACCTATCTCTTTCTCTCTTGTGTGCCTCATGTTCCCATTCTTCAAGAGCTTCATACTGCATAGGTCTAGGATTAGGTCTCAAATCATTCATTTGCCTTCTTAAATTCTCCAAAATCCTAGTATTAAAGGTACCATTCTCTGGAAATGCTAGAACACCATCTTGCTCAGTATATTTCATCCACTTTTCTCACCAGGTACACGTAGGATAACCCCTTTCTGACATAAAAGAAGCGGTTGTTCCTTCAGGATCTACAGTAATTCCTTCTCTAATGGGTATAGGCTCATTTTTACTAAATAAAGTCTTCAGTAATTTTAGTAACTTCATGATTATTCTACACTATGCTAAACTATATAAGTAATTCTTCAACTATTCTTCTTCCGTATTATTGTTTCTAGCACCAACCAGTGTTAATCACGCTGTACAATCCTAGCGTGGTTTACATTAACAAACCAATTCCAGCGCAGCACTTTCAGTGACGATTTCACATCAACTGACCAATACCAGTGTGGTACTTTTGTGACATCAGTTCAACTCCTACAACTGACCCTCCTTTTACAAAATCATTGTCAGCTTCTTTACAAAGTCCTTGACAAAACAAACTACATAAAAACCAGCTTGTCTGCTCCACTAAAGAAATAATTTGATAGAAACATAAACTCTGAGAATTTCTTTCGCTTCCAGCAATTTTACCCTCACTCAAGTGAAAACTCTTGGGACTTCTCCAGATGCGCTTTCCGAAGGTACCCAAATAAATCTCCACTATTCTAACTTCATGATTCCCTATGCAATACCGACAATATGAACATTGCTCAGCACTGCATCAACAGCAGACACAATGCATATTCCCTTAGTGTATGCCACACTAAGTCCGCCCTTTGACTTATCCCGGGACCGTAGGTCAACGACAGACCTGTTATTTCTTCTTCTTCGTTTAAGGTCAACGAGGGACCACAACATATAACATAAAGGTACGTAGTCAATAAACGTCTGTCCCTACAAATTTCGTCTCTTTACATTACCTAGTATGATTAGTCTAAAGTAACCATCCTTTGCTACCAGAAACTGATCCAGCGGAAGCAGTGTAAATTTTTATAACCATATATAATAATACCTAAATTGAATATATTGGATCTTTCTATAACCAAGAGTTCGGGCCCATGAGAATTCAATAATTATTTTCAATACCAGGTCCCCCAAAGGACCTTTAAGTAGAGCTAATAGGTACTTGATAATGAAAAAGGCGGATGCAATCTCTTCACGAGGACCTATAACGAATGAAATGCCTCACTTATAAACATAGTCATAACTTTACAATATGCCAATAACAGCCAAAATCTTATTAAGAAAAGACAAACTCTAAATACTTATCGAATTACTTTTGTCTAATATTTCAAAATATGAATGGTCAATACATGAATGCAATTAGAAACATCATCAAGAATTGTCATCAGTTCAATGTTGCAGGCAGATCATAATAGAAATAATACAGCTTAAAATGATTTCTTTTCAATAACAGGCATGAGTGGAAAAAAGGAGAGACAAAAGGAAACGATTCATTGCAAATATCAATATGTAATTCGAGTTTCATATGAACCTAGGTCAAAGGTGTACTAATGCATAGCATGCAATTAGTTTGACGAGCCAACCCTTCAGTCGAAAAGGTATAGCTTAAGTCAACATCACCAGCCGATGAAGTGCAAAGTAATCAGGACAGCCTCAGTTAGGTATTGCAAAGACAGCAGCCAGCCAGTGTAGCATGGAGAAAAGGCAGCAAAGCTCTCTACTCTTAGAAAAGTCTACTCCTAAAAAACAGAGGGCATATTATCAAGCACGGCGTTAAAATTATCGCCGCTTTAGCGGAAGAAAACTGCCGCTAAAGCATCGATAATGGGCTTGATAATATGCCACAGAGAATTCCCATAGAAGCCCATGTTAACACCAGAACATGGTCTGCTATGGGAATTCTCAAGGGCATATTATCAAGCCCATTATCGCCGCTTCTGCCGCCAAAGCGGCGAAAATTTTAACGCCGTTTCTTGATATTATGCCCCATAATTTCATACACTAATAATAATACCCTAAATATCAAATGTCCAAACTACTAAAGTAGCATTTTCAATTTCTTCACGGTCTTATTGGCTTTCAGAATAGGGTGATCATCATCTCATCCATGGCGCCTAAGATTTGTAGAATCAGTCCATTGTTAATACGAAAGATGGCATCCTCCCGCGGAAGCAGGAAAAGAATCTTACAACTTAATCCAACAGTAAATATTTAGCTCAGAATGGAAAATTCCTAGAGATTACTTTCTGCACAGCTAAACAAACTAAACAGTATTTTAGAATCTTAATGAAGGAGAAAATAGATTCTTCAGAGGCCAAACATAAATGAAAGGGAAATAACACTAGCAGCGTTTTGAGGCCTTCTGGAGAAATTTAAAAGGCACCTTTCTCTAAGAAAATAAAACATATTTCAGTTAAATGTTCACAAAATGAAATGTATAGGAAAATCATTGCTTTAGTTTTCATTATCCTAATCAGACTCGTATGTATAATTATTTTTAATTTTTCTAATATTTGACTATAATGATTAATGCTTTCCTGTTACTAAGCAAATAAATCAATATTCACGCAAACACTTTCTGAGTGCATTTAATTACTTTGCACTTTTCATTTTACTTGTAAAAATTCTAAAATATGTAGAACAATCTCTCTTTTCGTTTATACATGAAACCTCATGTTTTTAACCTTTTCATTTTTATCTTTCTGCACAAAAACTATCACAACCTTTTAACTACCAAATGTGCAAATGTGCCATCTGTCGAATGCACAATTTCCATGTCATTCTTTTCAATACCTCATTTTAATTATTTTTCACACCATTAGTCATTTAGGGGCATATGTATCAAACGATTTTTGAATCGCAAACGCTGCGATTCGCAAAATAACAGCGTTTGCGATTAAAAAATCGGTAATCGGGATGTATGAGCCAAATCCCATCGCAAAATTAAGGAATTGCTAATTTAGCGATTTCTTAATTTTGCGTAAGCATTTAAGAAATCGCAAATTGCGATTTCTTAAATGATATGTAAAAAGCACCCAAGTTGTGCGAATTATCCTTAAGAAATCGCAAATTACCACCAACTTCCAGTTGGTGGTAATTTGCGATTTCCTTTCAAAATGCACTTTTTTGAATTTTGCAAAGTGCCACGTGGCGCTCATACATGCCCTTAGGGCATGTATGTGCGCCATATGCACACACATGCTCATTTCAGGGGTGCATCAGGGTGTCATTATGACACCCTTGCACCTTTGAAATTATTCTCAAATAGCGATTAGCAAATTGCGATTCGCTATTTGAGAATTACTTCCCATTCATTCCTATGGGTCTCCTGGCCCATAGAAATGAATGGGCAGGTATTCCTTAATTGCGATTTCGCAATTTGCTAATCGCAATTAAGGAATATTAAGAAATTGCAAAAAGTTTGCAATTTTTTAAATACATCCCGTTTTGCAATTCTCAAATAGCGATTCTTTAAAAATCGCTATTTGAGAATCGCAAATGGTGATGTTGATACATATGCCCCTTGTATTTGTTAAAGCACACTTATGAGAAGACTTGATCAAACAAGATTATTTCACAAAAAATCTTGCTCCATCACTGGGAAGTTCAAAAGATAGGAAATACAACTTTGGTAGAACAGGGACAAGTCTCCTAAGGCCACTGCCCCCACACCGGGTTTCTTTGTGCGCCACAGAGACTAAGGAACTGTTTCAAAGGATCAGAATTAGTTGTGCAAGACAATTTCTGGAACACATAGTCCAAATCTTTGAAAGCTAAAAATCAAACGTTCTAAAATATATGAAGACACTGCTTTTCAAACTTGTCTATTGCTAGGATTATCACTGGGACAGTATTCACATTCTCCCCTTAGTAACCTGAAAGACCTCCATCCCTACCCATCAACCTGCAGTATGCCATTCCCTTCTTGTAGTGTTTGTGTCATATGAGCCCTGAGTCAGTGAAAGTACTAATTAAAACCCCCACAGCACCATACCGCACCATTTCCTGTAATCTGCTAAATCTTGGTTGATGCAAGGTGTTAATGCAATCGTGAAGTAATAATAATATTCCATATTGACATTATAGACAGTTTTTTGGTAAAAAAACAATTTGAGTTACAGAATACCACGGTATACTCATAGGAAACACTAACTTTCAGCATTGCTTATATTTCTGCAGACTGCCTAATGGTTGCTATAGTGGAGTGATCACTGGGGGAAATGTTGCTAGCTGAAGACGGTATGTAAAGTTTGCACCCTGACATCTTTCCTTCCAAGACCTTATCTTTGTTGTCTGACTTCCCCTTGCTGATGTAGGTGAACCTAGTGGGGGGGGGGCCCTTCTTTGAAGACAAATCAGGTACTGGCTGACTTCCTGAAAGCCGTGACCTGTCTGTGAACACATTTCCCCCTTCTTCCCCTCAGAAGAATCACCTATTCAGATGCTAAATTGGAAGTGAGAAGCCAAGAGAGGGACAAGGGTGAGAGGCAGTAGGAAGAGGGAGGGAAGACTTCAGAAAGCCTCAAGAGAAATGAACAGCATCAGTAGTCTAGAATGAAAACATTATTATACCACCTGACAGGATCAGCTCCTTGTGAATGCGTCTAAATCGAGGTGCCCTGGAGCTGGGCTCCACCAACCCCTAAAACCAGCCCTGGTCCCCATACCTGTTGTGATCTCAGGCTGTGCAGAGCAGAATGTGAAATGTTGTCCTTGAGCATTGGTATAACATGTAGGCCAACATGATGTTGTGTAACATGTGGCTCGTCACACAGACAGAAATCATGACGTCTGACAGTCTTGTTGGGATGTGTGGTGAGATGCCCCAGCACACTCAATGAAGCCCGAGCTGCTTCCCCACCCCCTCCTGCTGAGCATTTGGCAACTGCCTATGTGATTTAGAGATGACAGTCATGCCACCCTGTACATGTGTTGATGGATTTAATACTGAGCTCGAGTCACAGGGACACCAAATGGGTGCCAGGACCCACCCCCAGGAGCAATTTAAAAAGTTAGTTTGCAAATTTAGGCAGCCCCTAACATCTATGTGCATACCAATCTCTGCTCTATAGATGGTTGTTGCTACTTCCTTCATTCTATACACTTTAAAGATCATGCACAGCGACTGACTACCAACCCTTTGCTTATATCGTAAATTGGCTGCTGAGGTTTGCCTCAATGTGTAAGCAACCTTGTCTCTGTGCTTGGCTCAGTTTTGGAAGCAAAGCAGATACCAAAGTAACTGAAATTATTACATCAGTTTACCAATGGGCCATTAGTAGCATATGATCACTTTGGAGAGGAATGGTCTTCATAATCATAACCATGGTTTTAGAAGGCTTGATAGACAATTCTTTATTGGCAATACTCTGTGAAACTATTCATTAGATTATGCATAGAAAATCGGGTCACAAAAAGCAACATAGTGACATTCATGAACAAAAGTATTGGAGCTTTCCTGTTGCATAACTTGGTGGTATCATAGTCCAAACTTTCCAAATAACCTGCTAAGTCATTAGAAAATGAGCTGAATAGCATAGGAGCTGAAACACATCCATGCCATACATATGCCTAAAATTTCACTCCTCAGATGAGCCATACTAAACTCTTGTCAGTGTTTCTAAATGCTTGTGCCTTATGCTATTCAGCTTATTGGAGACCCAGTCAATTTAATGCTAACCACAGTTGTTCATGTTGGCCAGGGTAAAATATTTTAGATCCATGAATGTCAGATATAATGGAACATTTAAATGTGAACAAATTTCGCTCAAATTATTTATAGTCTCATGCCCTGGTCAACCTTTCCAGTACCCTTCCTGATGCCAGCCTGTACATTAGGAACAATGACTTGCAGTTCAACCCAACCTGTTGATAGTTCAGCTTTAATAGACCAAATATATTGTCAGCTCCTTCCAAAAGCAATATTGGTCTGTTATTAGCTGGGTTGTCTCGTCTGCCCTTCTTATACAGAAGAGCAATTATGGCTGACTGCCATGAACGAGGTACAACATGAGTCATCAGTACAATACTGAAAACCTTGGTATGGGCTAACACCCATACTTTAGGATCAGCTTCATACACATCGACATGGACAAGATCTGCGCTATGTGCTTAGTTTACTTTTTATCTTGTAATGCTTTATTCCACCTCAGCAGACAAGACAACCCCATTTGAATTCACAATAACTTTAGATTGAATCAAGGTGATATTAATTGAGGTTTGTTGTTCTTCCCTACTAACTGTATATAACTAAAGTGTCTTACCCATTCATATGCTTTTAGGCATAATTCCAAGTGGTCTGTATGTCTTCAGTAACCCTGGAAAATGAGCTTTCAGAATCTCCTAAATTTTGGATTCCACAGTAGCCTTCTTGAGTTAATTTGACAGGCAAACAGTGAAGGATAGAATGCCTGAATTAATCTCAACAACTGGTAATTACTCGGGCAGCATTCCAGTCCATTGTTATTTTACACACCATGCCACCTCAGTTTGGGCCAAGCTCTTCAAGCAGCAGGTCAGTCCTCTGCAGGCAGGGCAGTCCTTCTGTAGTATCCACAGGTCCAGGAGTGTTCTGACTCAGGGTCCAATATGTATACCTGGTGCCAGCTTTGAAGTGAAAGAAACTTCAGAAATTTCCCCCCACAGATGGTTCTGGAATTTCCATCTTACTTGCCCTGGTCCCAGGATGTCTGGGGTGACAAGAGGCTATTGTGAAGTCATTTGTGTGTGTGTCCTGAAGCATCTCCTTCCAGATGTAAGTGGGTTGTTCACATCTCTGCCTCTCCCATCATGCCTGGATGACCTATCCTACCAACATCTAGTCTCCCTTTTGTGTTAAAGTCTGGGAGGAATACACACAGGCCAAGTGCCAACTATACCTAGTCATGTGACCCAGAATACAGGCTGCAGCACCAAATTGTTAGGCGAAGGAAATGCAAGCTTTCTAAAACTGTAATTTTCAGAATTGTGACTAAAATCCGACTTTACTATTAAAGAGGAATTTAAATTACAATTCTTTAGAGACTATGCATGACATTTCTAGCTGTTCCCAAGCAAAGGTTATCACTTTTTAAATGTAATAAGGTAACCCAATATTATCCTATGGGAGAGGTAGGTCTTGAAGTAGTGAAAAACGTATTTAGGAGTTTTCCACTACCAGGACATGTAAAACTTAAAAGTACATGTCTAACTTTTTAAATACAAATCATACTGCCCTGTGGGCTGTTTAGGGCGTACCATAGAGGTGATTAATATGTATTAAAAAGGAAGGTTTAAGCCTGGCAAAAGCTTTTCTTGCCAGGTTGAAATGACAGTTTAAAATTATTCAGAGGTTGCTGTAGCAGGGCTGAGATATGTGATAAAAGGGCTACATAGGTGGGTGGCAAACTAAGTGCTGCAGGCCCACAAGTAGCATTTAATTTACAGACCGTGGGTACAGATAGTGCCACTTTAATAGGGACTTCAAAATAAATTAAATGTGCCAATTGAGTGTAAGCCAATCTTAACATGTTTAAAGGAGAGCACAAGCACTTTATTACTGGTCGGCAGTGGTAAAGTGTGCAGATTCTTACTGCCAACTAAAATGAACTAACAACAGTTGTGGTGAATGCAAAAGGTTTGGGAGTGGCCTAGCCGAGATGGCCAAGTCCAACAATCATTCTTGAGACCTTAATTAGAAAGTCATGAAGGGCAAGCAGATGGACAATGACAAGGAGCAAAAGAAGGAGGACAAGGAGCAGGAGAGGGAGAAGGAGAAGAAGAAAGGTAATGAGACAGACAAGAAGGAGGAGAGGAGTAAAGTAAGAAGGAGAGGAAAAAGACAGCGGAGATAATGAGTGGTTCTCAGTTAATTGTGATTCTCGAAATTTAAACACAAGAACCATTTCATGAGGCAATAACTTCATGGGCTGGAATATAATTAAACAAATTCAAACAATTTCCAATTCTCAGGTGTTTTGTCCATGAATATTTGGTTACTGAATGACGGCCAAATAATGACACCAATAGATATGCTGCTTTACACATTCATTTTGCATTTTCCAAATTTAGTTTTTCTCTTAAATGTTTTATTTTTTAATGAGTAGTTTTTAATGGGGTTGCATTTCTGAGCTACATGGAGCAAAACATTGTGAACAAATGGCAGAGCGAAATAGAGAGGGAGGGGAGAGAAAGAGGAAAACGAGAGATGGAGGAAAGAGGAGAGGAGGGAAAACGTGGTAGAATGAGAATGAGAAAGGGAACTAAAAGAAGAACAGGGAATAGGGCAGTTAGATATGGAGAAGCAGAAAGAGTTGCAGGAAAAGAGTGATGTAGAAGAAGAAGAAAGTGAAGCAAAGAGTGGCTGAGTTAGAGGCAGAAGAATAAGAATGTTTAGGGAGCAGCGAAGACTATTAATAAGGGATAAATAGAAAGAGAAGGCAGAGGAGAAGAAGCAGGAGTAAGAGAAGGGGAAGAAAAATAGAAGACATTTATACACCTCCAAAACGCAGGCTAGTCCTTTTACTTACTCTAAAAGCTGTTTTATATCTAAATTTTGCCGGCAGATTTTGGTGTTAATAATTGATAATGAAAATGGGCCAGTCTCTACTCTTCTGGTTTATCAAATTCAGGAGCATCTGGCCTTCTGTGAGCCTTCTAGCACTTGACTAATATGAGTCAGTGTACTGTACAATTGTCATTCCATTCCCCTCTTGCCAAGGACACTTTTAATGTACTGTACCTTGAAGCATGTGTAAAATGAGCACGTTGAATTATAGTTTTATCGAGAGACAGATACCAGTTCGACCATCTGCTTGATAGCGATCTGACATAAAATTACAGCCGCCATTTTATTTGTCAATTACACAAAATGCCAACCCAGATTGCAAAGAGGGGCAGGCGCTATTCCATCTTTTTATCACGGAGAATAAAGAACAGCAATTTTACCTCAGAGTCAAGCGAGCTCATAAATGGCTCGCTATTTTTCATTTTTTAAACCAGATTGCTCTTCCTAAGAGGAAGAAATCACATTTCATTTCAGATCCTATTACATGCTTTATTAGGGCACGGATGGCTACTCACCTAGACAAAGTTGCGGGTCTGCAGCAGGTGACACCGATTCGGCAGCAAGAGTCACGGGTTTTATTACTGGAAAACCACTGTCCGTGAACTCCTCTCCTCTGGGATAGTAGTGAGTGAGAAGCATCATCTAGAATATAATTATCACAGTAATTCACAAATGACAAGCACTTTCGAATTAAATATGAAACCCTGCATTGATTTATTTTTCATGGGTTTCAGTGAATTTTGAAACCATATCTATTCCATGCTAAGAAAGCCATTCCAGTAAGAACGCATGTAATTATTTGTTTACAGAACAGCCTGTTATTTGGGGTTAGCTGCATTAGACACTGAGGCTAAATACAAGTAGAACAATTATGTGGTAACAGTAAAACTGCCTGTATTTTTACCGTTGCTGTGCGGTGAATCTGCAGCAGCACCACGCAATTGTGAGTGAAACCCAATGGAATGTGGAAAATACCTTTTAGGGTCGATTTTTCTGGTCATAAAACCAATTCTCATTTCGGTGGAGTTTTATTGGCTAGTTTTAAATGTTTTCTATACCTGAGGGTGCTGTGGATGGTAAGAGAGGTGGGTGAGGGAAGTTGAGGAGGGAAGCATTGTTTTCTCCCCCGTCCAAAAATAAATGAATAAAACGAGGAATGAGGCTTGGCTCCCTCATGCAATTTTCCACCCGTAATTATTGGCTGCAAAAACTGGGTAAAATTCTCCGAAGCATAGAACAAAAGTATGCGGAAACACCTATCCACTCTAAACACAACAAAATGAGGTTTAATGTAGTAATTACACTCCACCTCACTCAGAATTGAGGCCCATATAGTGATCTTGGGGCCGTGTGGGACAAAGCACAGTGTCAAAGTATGGTACTAGCAAATAGATACTGTGGGGTAGATCTATATTGGAGATGCGCCACTTTTACGCCGCCGTTGCGTCACTTTTGTGACGCAGCGGCGGTGTAAACCCTGCGCCACGTTGCGCCATATTTACATCGTGACACATCTATGGAGATGCGTCACGATGTAAAGCCCTGCGCCACGTAAAACCTGCGTCAGGTTTCACGTGGGCGTGTCGACAGAGGGGGGGCGTTCCGTTGCAGGAACACCCCTGAAAAGTGACTCAGTCAAATCTATAAGATTTGACTGAGTCACTTTCCCAACGCTGATGCGCCAAAACCCTGCGCCTGCTTGAAGCAGGCGTAAGGCTTGACGCACCATGTTAGGGATAGGGTAGGTTGGAACAGTGCTGGAGTTGCGTCGCACTTGCGACGCATCTGAAGCACTGCCCCAACCTTACGCCATCGGATGCGTCACGCATCTGTTTATTCCTGCGCCATGATGTGCCGCATTGTAAATGCGGCGCATCATGTGTGGCGCAAGGGTAAACTTGCGTGACGCATCATTCCTGGCGCATCCTTGCTGATTTGCAGGGATGCGCCAGGAAACATAAATCTGCCCCATAAAGTACATAACTTCATAGTCACACAAGTTGCAGACATCTCTGATGACATACATGTTATATGTTGTTAATTATGTAGGGAATATTCAAATGTTATTTAACTTGGTAAGTCTAGAACACTAATATCGCATGGAATATTTTTTGTGATCACAAGACATGTTATCACTACTAGATAGAGCACGACAGATGACGTCCATTTTGCATCCACCTTTCACTTTTTTCCATCTATATACAACCTACAGAATCTAAAGATTATATATGCGTAAAGTTATAGGGCAATTGTATAAACTAGATCAGGTTTCAGTGAGGTAAGACCACACGCTGCTTAAAAGCATGCATACTTCTTAGAGCACCTGCTTTATGACTCATTTACAAATAGAGCATCTGTTTTATGACTCATTTACCAAATGGTGGATTGACCGCCAAACAACAGGAAAGGCTGGTGTTAGAAACTGGTTTTCTGGTTGGCAGAGGTATGCACCCCGTCAAAGCAGGAACCACAATCCTAGTCAGGGTAAGTGAGGTACACAATGAAAGATCACCTGTGCTCACCCTCTGGTAGCTTTGCACAGAGCAGTTAGGCTAATCTGAAGAGCCAATAAGTAAAATATTTTTGAACAAACACACAGTAATACAGTGAAAACACCTCTAAAAGACTCCACACCAGTTTAGAAAAATAGACTATTATATTCTGAACAAAACAGGACAAAAATCCAATAAATACAAGCCAAGATTTGAATTTTTAAAGAATATGTGAAAAATAGCACTTCAAAGCAAATAGCGCTTGGGGGTTATTGTCGGTTGCACTGGACCTGGGCAAAGTCAAGAGTTCAGGCCACCTGGGATGGAGCGCAGGTAGGTTACAGGACCCACCCCACACATGGCCTACTGAGCAAAGCACCTTCATCCTTGTCACAGAACAAAAT
Source organism: Triturus cristatus (assembly GCF_964204655.1). Lineage (NCBI taxonomy): Eukaryota > Metazoa > Chordata > Amphibia > Caudata > Salamandridae > Triturus > Triturus cristatus. The sequence continues at coordinate 804,740,541 of NC_140589.1, read as the reverse complement.
ACAGTAGCAGCGAGGTGTCGGTTCGTGGATAAAACAGCGAGTCCAGAATGCAAGGGTGATGCGCCAGGTTAGCCCACACTGGAGTCGATGTGTTGATCTTCTCCTCGCACTGGTGCTAATGCATTGATTCCTGAAGCAGGGAACCTGGAGGCACTGCAGCGGTGCCAAGTGCAATACGCCCGGTCCAGATCTTGAAGCTGCGGTGATGCGTCGATCCCGATGTCACGGCAGGCGATAAGTCAGTGTCTGATCAGCTCAGAGATGGCAAAGCACAGGTTCTGGCAGATGCTGCACTTTAAACCCACATCCAAGGGCCCTGGACTGGATTGGCACCACTAGGCTGAGCAAGACTTACAGCAAGTAAAGTCCAGGAGCTGGGAGGAAGTTGAAAGGTGAAGTCTTTGATATTTCTGAGATTCAGCAACAGGAGGCAAGCCAACAAGCCCTTGGGGAAACTTAAGTCCTTAGGACGTAGAGAGCAGGCCCAGTCCTTCTCACTTTCAGGCAAGAAGCAGTAGGCAGCATGCCAACACAGCAAAGTAGCTAGCAAAGTGGCAGTCCCACTTACAGCACAGCAGCTCTTGTTCCTGGCAGAATGTCCGTAGTTCCAGCAGTGTTCTGAGGACATGGTGTCAGAGGTTCAGTACTTATAACATTTTAGCCTTTGAAATAGGGAGACTTCGAAGAAAGGGATTTGTAGTGCACAAGAACCTGCCCTGGCTCTAGACTCACTACTGGGGGGTATGCAACCCTTTGTGTGGGGACATGACATAGCCCTTTCAGGGAAAAGTGTCAACTCCTTTCCCTTATCCTGCTCAGGCAGACCCATCAACATGCAGATGACCACTCAGGCACATCTACAATTCCTTTCTGTGTGTCTGTCGAGAGGGAATACAGGAGAGCAGCTGTCACCCACCCCAGACATGTATTCCAGATATAGGCACAAGGCACCAAATGATTTAAGCAACAAATTTCGGCTTTCCCTCATCAGCCAGGATAGCTTGACTCCAGTGGCATGGAGAGCATGGGACCCACGTCTGGGCATACCCGTCCCACTCGGGGTGACAAATGCAAAAACAAGTGATGGACAGAATGCAGAACAATGTCAAACATTCACCCCAATACAGAGATCTGGGCCTAAATCCATCATTTTTTTGCTCACCATGCCATTCCAGTTTGGACCCAGCCATATGCAAATCAGTCTTGACCCTGCACCCAATGGGAACAGTCCAGGCCAGGTCCTCCTGGACTGGAAACAAGCATTCTAGGACCGGTTTCGGGCTTTCAGCCCTCATCAGCCAGGATAGCTTGACTCCAGTGCCCTGGAGAGGTCGGGACCCACGTCTGGGCATTCCATCCATCAATTATGTGTCTTTAACTTTCTAAAAGTGGCATTTTCAGAATTGCAATCTAAAACCCAACTTGACTAAAAGATGCGTTTTTAAATTGTGAGTCCAGAGACACCACATTTAGTTTTCCTATCTTTTCTCAATTGATAGCTACACTTATAAAATATCACAAGGCAGATACAAAGTTATCCTATGGGATAGATAGGAGAGATAGGCCTTGCAGTAGTGAAACACAGCACCGAGACAGCCCTCCTCACCGCCACCGATGACATCAGCATGCTACTCGACCAGGTCCACACAGCGGCCCTCATCCTACTAGACCTTTCCGCCGCCTTCGACACCATCTCACACCGCACCCTCGCAGACAGACTCCATGATGTTGGTATACGAGGTACCTCCCTCAACTGGATCCGCTCCTTTCTCTCCGGTAGAACCCAAAGGATCCGACTCCCTCCCTTCCTCTCTGAACCTACTGAGATCAACTGTGGAGTACCCCAAGGAGCCTCGCTCAGCCCCACTCTCTTCAATATCTACATGGCCCCCCTCGCCACCATTGTTAGACAGCATGGGCTCAGCATAGCATCTTACGCCGATGACACCCAACTCATCCTCTCTCTATTAAAGAACCCCGAAGACACCAGACTCAGTTTCCAAGAACGAATGAAAGACGTTGCAGCCTGGATGAGCGACAGCTGCCTAAAAATGTACTCGGAGAAGACTGAGGTCCTCGTCCTCGGACCCTTCCCTACCGCTTGGTACAGCTCCTGGTGGCCCCCTGCCCTCAGAAGCCCACCCACCCCGACAGACCATGCCACGGACTTCGACATCATTCTAAACTCCTCTCTCACCTTGACCCGCCAGATCAACGCCGTCGCCTCCACCTGTTTCAACTACCTCCGCATCCTCTGCAAGACCTTCAAGTGGATCGCCCCAGAATACAGAAAGACTGTCACTCACCCACTCATAACCCGCAGACTGGACTACGGTAACACCCTCTCCGCCGGAATCAACAAATCCCTGCTATACAAGCTCCAAACCATCCAGAACACCGCAGCCAGACTCGGCCTCGGAACTCCATGACACGAGCACATGACCGAGCACCTACGAGACCTCCACTGGCTCCCCATTGAGAAGAGAGTAACCTTCAAGCTACTCACCCACGCCTACAAATCCCTCAACAACATCGGACCCAAATACCTGAACGAAAGAGTCTCCTTCCACGTACCCAAAAGGAACCTCCACTCTGCCTACTTCACCCTGGCAGAGACCCCAGGCATCCGCAGAACCAGAGCAGGCAGAAGAGCTTTCTCCTAAGTCACAGCAAAGACCTGGAACGACCTCCCAGTCAACATCAGATGCTCCCCCATGCTGCACACCTTCAGGAAGAGTTTAAAGACCTGGCTCTTCGATTGATCCGGAGCTGCACCCCCCCCAGCGCCTTGAGACCCTCACGGGTGTGTAGCGCACTTCACAAACTCCTGATTGATTCATTGATTGAGGGCCTTCGTATTCCATGGACCCAGGAGCTCTCTGTCAACACACCGGCTGGAAAGGCAATTCAACCTGGTGCACTGACTCAGGCTTCACTGTTCTAAACTGCAGTTCCCTCACCTGTAAATGAGACGGGGAAACGTAGGGGTGGGTGATTTGAAACCTTTGGATTTACATGGGTTTGCCATTACTGCCCACCACCAAATTTGTCCATATTTGATATTCTTATATTTTTTAAATTGTCAGACCGACTTATTAGTGTACATGAAGGTGTTTTATACAACCTGGAACATGGCAGCTGGCTTGTACTGGTTCGAACCCTCATACTCAAACACCCGCACAAAGCTGAATTATGCACCCAAATACAGAAAAGTTCACCTTTACCAGGACAAGCAAGAACTTGTCAAGTTACTGTATATAATGTAGAGGGAATATCAAGGAAACAAAGAGGTGGCTCAAAATGCTGCAACGTGTTTCACTGCTTCACTTATTGGCCTGCCTTTGGAGAAAGGCAAGTGACCCCAGCAGGTGATGTAGCCTGAGACAGGAGTCATTGGTCATAATGACCTTGAAATAAGATGGACTTGAAATCTGTCTCATGTGTGATGGAGTAACCATCTGCCAAACTCTAAATCAGGCCCTTAGTGGACTAATAAATTAGGCACCAATACAAAAAGACGTCTTAATCAACCAATATATCTTATGAGTTACTGCTAATTGTCATCAGGATTAATGCAATATAAAAAGTGATTTAAGGGTGGAGAAAAGTCTTTATATACTGAACTCTGGTGCAGAACAAAATGTGTGAATATATAGATAGAGCAAAGGGTACATAAATTGAAAAGGCCAGATTCTCAAAGTAACCTGTGCATTTGAGTTTGACTTACATTTTATAACTCGTGCAAGGGATGTGTGGAGGGAGTTTCAAGGTGTGGCTAGCCTTTAAAGTTTGTGAACACTCAAACATGACGTAGGCGAACAGCAGGAGTTGATTCCTTACCATTGTGAAAATTGTGGGGGTGTTGGGAAGGGGTTTATCCATTGGAAAAGAAGAAAACATTTTGTTTGTATATTGACAAGGATCCAGCATTTTGCTATGCATAATTGCACAATATATGCAATTGTGCTTTATTGAAATGCTTTCATCAGTGAGAAAAAGGGAAATCTCAATTCTTTTAAGGGGGTTATGCCAGGAAAATTTTAACAGGCGCATCTTCCCAAAAACCTGGGGCAGTTTTCGACAACCAGACCGTTGAAAATCTCCACCCGTGAAAGGTCACAGACCTTCCAGTAGAGAATAATGACTTTCGATTGAAAATCGGTCCCCTAAGGACTATTGCTAGAGAACAAGTCATAACATTTAATAGGGTAGCTGACCAACCCCAATCAATTAAAGCATCTTTATTGTGATCAAAGTATAATGCAATTAGAGACAATTTCAGAACACAAGGAGAATCGCAAATTATACTACATGATACAACTGAGGAGCTCATTTAGTATTTGGTAGGCGCCCCCCAGCTGCCAGGTATTTGCCCTTCTCCTGGCAGAGGATGTCACACTTATGGGGCTTCTGTCTCAGGATGTCATAATATAGCATCATCATCATGGCTCCTGGCTGCCCTTGTAAGGAGTGCTCCCATTGTTGAGGGACAGCCCTTTATTTTAATCAAAGCTTATTTATCCTGTTGTTAGAACATGACAGGATTACTGCTAGATGACCAGACAACTGCATTTTTTAATAAATCCAGACAGTTATAGCCTGTTTTCCAAAGATGTGGGAAAGCAAGAACTTTTCAAATTAAAAATTGTTTCGTCATTAGTAGCCTATCCAGTTATTCCTGCAAAGTACAAGTGGAGGCATTTTAAGGCAGATTTACAAGCCCCCTTTGCCACTTTTGCGCTGCCGTTGCATCACTTCTGTGACGCGGTGGCGGCGTAAAGCCAGCGCCATGCTGCGGGGTATTTACACCGTGACGCATCTAGGGAGATGCGTCACGTTGTAAAGCCCGGCGCTACACGAAACCTGTATCAGGTTTGATGTGGGCGTTTTGGTGCAGGGGGGGCGGTACGGCATAGGAACGCCTCGGAAAAGTGGCTGAGTGAAATCTACAAGATTTCAATCAGTCACTTTTCCAACCCCCCTGCGTTAAAACCTTGCGCCTGCATGAAGCAGGCGTAAGGCTTGATGCACCATGTTAGACATAGGCAGGGTTGGCACAGTGCTGGAGTTGCATCGCGCCCGCGACACACCTCCAACACTGCGCCAACCTTACGGCAGCAGATGCGACACGCATCTGCATTTCCATGCGCCTTGATGCGCCGCATTGTAAATGCAGCGCATCCACGGTCGCGCAAGGTTTGAGATGCATGTCGCAAGTTTCCTGGTGCATCCCTTCTGATTTGCAGGGATGCGCCTGGAAATGTAAATCTGCCCCTTTGTTTCTACTTCCGTTAAAATCAACCTGAAATTACATGACTTTTAATCATCCCAGCTGAGCAGTTCAGTGTCCTAGATTAGACACCATCAAATCCTTAAGAGATCAGAATTATTCTTCGCTATTGTTTAAGGCATATGCACCTCGAGGTTCACTCTTTAGTTCATTGCTGTTCTCAGTTTACACATCTATAACTAGAAAAATAGACCAGGTCCTAATTGTATGAGGTTTTAATAGAAAATGTCAAAACGTATAGAAAATGTAATTCCCTGTAGTTTAGCACCTTCTTTAAGTATCCCAGAATTCAGTGTCTCATCTCATTACAGATCTTCCTCTATGTTCTGCTATCTCACGCCGTCTGATCTCTTAACACTAACAACCTGTAGCAAAGTGCTCTATATTTAGAGCAGATTCTAATGCCACAGGGCCTTTTACAGTCAAGGCACATTCTATCTTTAGGAACTCTCCAAGTCCAACTTTTCTTCCATAATGCTGCGCTATACTTCCTCGAATTTCAGATCCTTAGGGTTAATAAAGCTGATAGTGCGCACAGCGCTTTACAATTTGTAAGGGGTGCATTATATTAATGAACGAATTGCACTCGTATATATTCAATGTGTGGCTGAACTTCATGCATATTAAAATGAAGTTTATATATCATTGTATGAAAATCTGTGAAGTAAAATCATGATGTGATTTACATAACTGATTAATATTTTGTATGTATTTAGAGAAATCATGTAATTATGCACGTATATGTTGATTAAAAGGTAAACCAGATGCATTCACTGTTATAAGATTCATAAATGCCTGTGTAACGAGTGCATATAAAAGGATGTTTTAAGTTAGCCAGAATTGTAGGCCTGACTTTGGTTCCTTCAAGGTTTCATTTCTCCTTGTTCGCTCTTAAGGTCAGGAGCTAATTAAAATGTATGTGTGTAGAAGGTTTTCTTTTTACCCCTACTGTAGGTGCAGGAATTTGACCTTGTTCATTTAGATTTGAGAAGATACATGGGAGGAAAGGAATGTCTTTGAGGCACTGGGACAATGAAAAGGGAGGACACCTTCCGTGCCTGGAGAAACTTGGGAACCAAGGTCGGCGGACAGAGCTGTGAAATTAATTGGACTTTGTTGAAAGTAACTCAAGAAGGTGTTCACAGAACAATGTGCCATGTGACCTGTTAGGGGTGTAACTTGCCTTTTTGTATTAAGTACAGGGACAGATCTGTAGGACTTCTGCTTTTGGCTGAGGAAGGAGAGCATCTTAGAACGAGCTCTGTAGCTTTAGGCTACTTGACACATTTGACGTGAGTGTACTTCTTTGGAAGTTAACAGGTGCTGACACCTTTTGGGGAACCTACTGAAAAGATTGGAAGGGATGCCACTTTAGATGCAGAGTAGGGACAGATTATTGTAAATTCAGAATTGCAAATGAAAAGAGATTTGGACGCAGCATCTATACTCTGCAGTGTTCTTATTTTGGAATTTATCATTATATGCCTATTTTGTCGTATGAACTATATTCATAGGTTGGGCTCTGTATTAGTTTTCATGTATCTTTATACTCTGATTTTGGGGTGTGTCCATATTTTGTTGTTTCTGGCTTTGTAATAAATCTACAAAAGCTAAATTCGGAGTTCGTGGGTATTGGATACGGATGAGAGGGAAATTGTATAATTTGTAAAGTGTATTCTTCCCTCCACGCTTTTTAGCAGGCAAGAAAAGACCATCGGCCAGAGATTCTTAAGTGAAATTAGGGTGCGAAATTCGGCCATATCAGGCTAAACTTGGTGGCCGTTCTTTTGCCTTCCTTCTAGCCAAGCACTTGAATTTTCTGGCACAAAATATTTGTTCTCTTTCTGTAAATAGGCAGGAGTTTATTTATCAACCCCTTGAGCCGCCAGTGTGTCAGTTTTTGTGATGCACCGGCAGCATAAAATATGCGCCACACTGTGACATATTTACAAAGTGATGCATCTAAGCAGATGAGTCACTTTGTAACCCCCTGCGCTACATTATACCTGCATCAGGTAAAATGTATGCAGGGTGGGTGTTCCCCCGTAATAAAGGGTCGTAGAAGTGATGCAGTGAACTGTATCAGATTTCAGTATGCCATTTCTAGGACGCCACTGCGTCAAATCCTTACACCTGCCTCACAGCAGGCGTAAGACTGAAGCAGGCCCTTTCACATGGGGCTTGCCCCATGTGAAAGGACACATTGCTGGATTTGCATCTGTTTTCAGATACACTCCAACAATGCGTTGATTTTGCTCCTACAGATACTTCAGGAATACTGACGCATCTCTAAATCCTTGCGACATGGAGTGCCATACAGTAAATATGGCGCGTCCATGGTGTCGCAAGGATGATGCTATGAAAAGTGTCACATTGCTGGTTTCCCCCAGCGATGCAACACTTTTCACAAATGAGGCCCACAGCTTTTGAAAAATAACGTATCCTATTTTATTTTGCTGTGTCTCCTTTTTCACCCTTAGCGCCAATACACCTTTTCCTAACAAAAAGTGTGCTATGCAAAGTTTTTCATTTAATTTCTTTTAGATTTAAAATTACTACGGATCAGACAACTGAACAAAATAAGTTTAGTGATTTACTACAAGGAAATGGAATAGCTGATTAATAGAAATGAATGAAACTTAACTATAGCCTCAGAAGAATTATATTTCAACACAGGGTGGGTTGCTGAGGCAAAAGGAACATCTGTGTTACAGTGGGAAGACCAGCACAGACCTCTCTGTGGAGCCAATGTTGGTCTAAAGAATGACCACTTGGTAGAGATGAATGGTGCTTCAGTATAGAAGAGGAGAAGAGACATCTGTAACTTGGTAGGACTAAGGACACTTGTGAGTACAGATTACAGTCTAGAAAGTAATAGAAATATTTTACTGAAAGCAGTGTGTTACTCAATAATAATATTTACTGAAAGTATTGTAATATGTTGTTCTAGTACTAACAGAGTTGGTCCTAATAAATTTTGTAAAATTGAATCTTTCAATTGCAAGAAAGGAGCAACTTCTGTTATCGGGAATTAGGAACTGACAATGTCTGTAGAGATTCAGAAGATGTCTATTTCGTCATTTTCTTTTTATGTTATGTTATGTTAAATAGTTTTATAGAGCGCAAACAGTTGTCCAGAGGTGTCAATACTGAGTATCGGAGCGTGTAAGCTAAGTTAATAGGTAAAAAGCCATGTCTTCAATGAGAACAAGTTTGTCTGGGATTTAATATGCACTGTCAGAGAGTTCCAAAGTTGTGAAGCCCCTGACACAAAACTTCTGCTGCCCCATGCGGCGCACCTGAACCCAGGGATCATAATATTTTTTTGACGCACTTGAATGAAGGGGCCTCTCCGGCAGGTACCATTTGAGCTTATCCTTGAGTTGATTTGGGCCAAGATTGTGCAAAGCCCTAAAGGTGATACATAAGGCTTTGCAATTGACTCTTTGTTTGACTGGGTGCCAATGAAGCACCCGTAGAGCTGGTTTAGCTGATTGGAATTTGGAGATTCCTGACAAAAGCCTAGCTGCAGCATTCTGAAGGGACTGCAACTTGTTTAGGTCCTGCACCTGTAAACTTAGATACAGCCTGTTGAGGTAATCTAGTTTTGACAGTATTAGAGCTGTTACTACTGATCTTTGCAGAGAGGGTGGAATGTATGGAAGAATCTTTTTAATTAGCTTAAGTGTATAGAAAGTTGTTGAGATAGAGGCATTGACCTTGTTGCAGGGATTCTGCACAAACACAGATTTATGCGCAGGATTATAGGACCTTGGTGTATGGGGACTGGGTCTTCCTACCACCTTAGTACCCAAGAGCCCAAGACCAACTAGATATAGTGTCTCACTTGCTCTCCTATTCACTAACAGAGAAACAAATGATTAAACACCCCAGGACACAACACTCCCAGATCTCTCAGGAATCTCTATAACAAGACGCACCCTTTCGCTCGCACTCTCGTACTTGTCCACAATATGATGTGACAGAGACACGAAGCAGTTTACAATGTTTATTTTAACTAACAAGCCCTAACATGCAGTATACGTGCCACAACAAACAGAAAAATGCATAGTATTAATATAGTCAGCATAGCAGCTAGTCCATAAATCATGACGGGAGATGTCATCATGAAAAGACAATAAAGCCTAACCTCCCTCCTCTTACTACTGAGCGGTATTATTATATATTAGAATATCTCTGGGCTTTGTCTGCAGACCCCCATACCTTAGACTATAGGTGATAGTTCTGCATCATAGGTGCTGTCTCACTCTGTTCCCTGAAAGGTCCCTCTCCAAGTGTGTGTTCCCCATGCTTGCATCCCTATAATATCAAAGTACGAGTTTCCAACAACAGCTGCATTAGCAAGTTTTGTCTAAGTGCTAGGGTCTGACCAGAACAGAATAACAAGTGGCATTGTTTAACGAACACAGCAGACAGTTATGTGAAAGTCACCCACAAAGTTGTTTGCAAAAATAAATCCATGTAGTAACGTACTCACAGCTGCCTAATGGCTGCAATGCTCATGCTAACTTAGTGATGTCGACAATGTCCCCAACGGCCACATGACAGCCTGGTCATTAAAGGTAAGTTTGTTGTCCATAAGGACACTAAGATTTCTGACCTTTTTAACAGGAAATGGTAGCGGCCCTAGATTTTGGGGCCGGCAGAAGGGTGTCCAAAAGGTGGTGTCCTTGCCAAAAAGGAGGACCTCCTTCTTGCTGGAATTCAGTTTAAGACAATTTCTGTCAATCCAGTCCTTTACGGCCAACATGCAATCATGGAGACTTAGTACAGTTTTTTCAGAAGAATTTCAGAAGGACACCACAATCTGGGTATCGTCAGCATATGATACCAGGGAAAACTCAAATGTTCTGATCCACAAGACGCGTAACATACACGTTGAATAGTGTCGGGCTCAAAGAAGACCCCTGCGGCACTCCGCAAGACAATGAGAAGGACCTGGATTCGAACTTTTTTAAAGACACTGTCTATTCTCGGTCATTCAAAAAGGATTTTAAAAGGTAGAAAGCAACTCTTCCCATTCCGATATGAGCCAAGCGGCCAATCAGGAGAACATGATTGACAGTGTCAAATGCTGCAGAAAGATCTAACGATATAAGCGCAGCGTGTCCTCCGTTATCCAAGATACCTCTGATCTCCTCTGTGGCTGTTATAAGTGCGGTCTGAGTGCTATGACAGCTCCTAAACGCAAACTGAGTGGGATCTAGGATATCATGCTGTTGAATGAAACTAGCCAGTTGGATATTTAGAGCTTTTTTGATTTTCAATTCCCTCAGGAAAGGGAAGTCTGAAGAAGGGACGATAGCTGTTGGATCCGTAGGATCCATGTTTAGCTTCTTTAAAAGAGGTAGTATAGATGCTTTTAACCAATCACTCGGGAAGACACTGTGGTGATCATTTTGTAAAAGATAACCGTAAGGTTGCTTGCAAAGAATATTGAGGTCAATTGCATGTTTATAGGACATGGGTCATAGGGAGAACAAGATTTTGTGGCATACTTTTGTTCTATAACCTGTTGGTTGTTTAGTGGGTAGAAGACAGTGAGATTAGCTATGGCTGAGATTTGACTGACCTGTCGTTCTCCCTTCCCCTTGGAAGTGGACGAGGCCGTAAATAAATATAAAGAATTTTAAGTTGTTTCATTTTTTTATTTAATTGTAATGGTTTGGTTTTTAAAGATTTTATTTTAATGATATATGTATATATGTATTTATTTGTTTTTATATTATTTTTAAATTATAAAATAAATTAAAATGATTAGTTTAATAACTTTTTTGTAGTAGATATATGAAAATATATATATTAATTATTATATTGTGTCTACCTTTTTTAAATTAAGTGTATTTGTTATATTTGTTAAGATATATATTAAATATTTTTGAATTTTTAAAAATGTATGTTACTATTGAATATACTTAATATTTATTATTTTATATATATTTAAAACTCAATATTTAATACAACTATATAAATGACATTGACATTTCCCCCGATATGTTAGTACTTGCCATTCTAAGTGTAGGATGTCGATATTTTTGACATCAATATTTTGATCACGATATTTCGGTATGGGGATATTTTGAGGGTTGATATTTTGTCAATGAACCATGGCATTGCAATCTTCTCATGCATCACTGCTAAGGTCGGAGATTATCATACCTCATGTGGCCATTGGGAGGGGCTGAACAGAATGAGCAAAGGACTTTAAGTTAAAAGAGTGAACAGATAGTTCTTTGCCACAGAAAAGCCACAAAAGCTCACCCTGCCTCGGGAATAGAGAGGCTCCGGAGCCAAGAGTTTACAGCTGAGCAGTGCTTAATTTGTACTGGCGTTTGCTGGTGCTCAACACTGGCACTTATGTATAAAGACTGGTAAATATTTGAGAGAGTACACCTCAAGGTGACATTTTCTCTCCATTTGTGAGCAATGCACATCAGTAGAGTGTTTAATAATTCAGTATACCCAAAAAATGCAAATCTAGCACTTTGAGGCCTTCCTTAAAGTTTGAGGTGATCTGGAATTGTCCAAATTGTCACACTTTTTCAGTGTGCTGTCTCTAGAATTTGACACCTATGAAAGGAGCTGTGGGTGGTGCCAGATGCAAAAGGAGACCTTGGGCTCTAGCACTTATATTTGAACAAATTAAACACTGCAAGTGAGAGCATTTCTATGGCATGATAATTAATTGTGTCATACTGGTATGTATTACCTTGCTTATGACTGTGCGTTTTCGTTTTCAGGAAAACACTGGGCGTCAAGCTAGAATCATTAGATACACTTTAATATGGCCTCATCTGGTACACAGCTAGTGTGGCCTGCCCACCACTGTAGTGCAATCTTTGGGTCTCAAGTGGTGTGAAAAAACTGAATAGGTCAGCATCATCAAATGTTTGGAATGTTTAGCTTGACCACACCAGTGTACTCAGCGCTTAATTTATAAAAGCGTAAGTGCCATGGCCCAAGATATTTCACAGGAGCTCAATGCAGATCGCACCACCCATCTCCCCTACCAGCACTGCCAAATGCCATTACCAACTACTAATTATCACACTCCACAAGTGTAACACTTTGTACTATTCCAGGCCACCCAAAGCTGTAAGAATGTCCTTGATGCACTGGTAGTAGTAATTTTTAATATTTTTTAAAATACCCACATCAGAAGAAGACAAATAGTGCTTCCCAGTGGTGGACTTTCATAAGTGCTATTGTTGAGAATTGAGTGAAGTATCAAGCACGGGGAAACACTGCCTCACATTAAGCACTGCCTAGTCTGCTATGTGAGAAAGTTGTCTGCATTCAACACAGTGCTGGCCTGTGTGATGGAAAACATTTCTGCAAGTAACTACATCTGGTGCCTCTACTGATACAACATTTGCACTTTACTTTTGCTACACTTTGGGCCTGATTACAAGTGACGCATTAAGGTGTCATCCCTGAGCAAAGCTGTTGCACAGGGATCGAAGTTGCTAGTGGCGCAAAATTATTTTGCCTGTTAATTAGAATCTTTCACTAAATTTCAGTAGGTCAACCCTGTCAGAATTTAACAATAGGAAAAGGCCTGATATTTACTCATACATGCAGATTTGTGTGCACAAATCAGCAAATTCATCATGCTGTTCTTTAAAAAGTCCTAATAGGCTATACTTTTAACATTTGATATATTCCGAACACCCTGGTATCAGCTGTGAAGATGATCTCATCCCCCCCCAGATTAAAGCAATGTTTCTATGGTAAAGAAGGGCTTTACATATTCTGCATCGTAGATCTTTTCTATTACTGTCCCCTCTAAATAAATGTGGTCTTTCACAGGTACTTCCCCACAGAGTGCAGACCTACCAAATGGAGTATTGCCCAGGCCTCGTGTGACACCGAAGTCTGCTCATGACTTTTCCCATTAAAAGGTAAAGGTAAAGGGGGGGAATGGTTTTTCGCGCAACCAAGATGACCGCACTGTTTTGAGTTCCGGCAGACCGCTGATGCAGTTGGTCAAATTAAATGCTATTCAGGTGACCTTTGGTTCACCACACAGCTGTAATGTGCGACGGAACGTCTCAGGAGCCCCAGGTCTGATTTTCGGCCGATTTGTTCGATTTCCTGGCAGTACGAGCTTCGCGGCGATTTTCTCTTCAAGCTGGGTTCTCAAAATGGCGGCAACTACAGAGGCTTTGTCGATACTTGGACCAAATGCATGATTACTTTGGTCTGTATACCCTGGTTCCTTACATATTACCCCCTCTACATGAAGTATTGTATCTGTGTTCTGCATACCTCCCTCTGCAGTGCAATCTTCTCTTTGGGATTGATGTTTCTGTGCATCCTGGTAACATGGAAAGGCGTTCTCTGACTGAACTGTTTCGGCAAACATATGGTTTAACCTGTGGCCTAATTTCGAGCTGGCTCTACCTCAGCGAGGGTGCACTAGTTTAGGCATAATTGCTTGGTTGCACAATTTGTAAGTCTTTCGGTTACGTTTGACCATGCAGAGCTTATTCAACAGTGATTTCTGTGACAAAATGGCGGCCGTCACGGAGGCCTCATCATTTCGGAGCTTGATGAAATACGTTTAATCTCCCTTTCCTGTATGGTCTCCTGAAATTCATTTTCACAACGTTGTATGAGGTATTGTCAGGTGCATATTATACATCTCATTGGCAGAAGGGGTGTCGTGTATCAGAGTGCTACTGCTGATATCAGTCTAAGCACATTATGGTGTTCACTAACAGGAATCTTTTAGGCCCATAATACCTAACTAGTGGCCTCATATCCAGCTGGCTGTATTTCAAAGAGTGGAGGATATCTTTTGACAATATACTTGTGGTTTGGCTTTAAGCGCTGTTGTCTGTGGCTGGCTGTGCAGAGTTACGCTATTTTGGTGAGCTGGTTCATCTACTGTGTCTGTTCCAATGGCAGAAGGCATGGGTGTTACCTCCAAGGAAAGAGATTCCAAGGGGAATTTGAAGAGGTCCAAACAAACTTCTCCCATTCTGGAGATACCATCCAAGGGCAACCAGGATTCCGCTGTAACCTTGGACACTATCCTTCTTAAACTTAGTTCAGTTCATGATATTGCTCAGAGTACCAAAATGAACACAGATTTACTTCAGGTTGAGGTGGCAGCAATTCGGAATGATCTTAACCCCTTCAATGCCCATGACGAGCTGGACTCGTCATGGCACACAGTTCTCGTGTGCCCATGACGAGTCCAGCTCGTCATGAGGGATTCCCTTTAATTAAAAATAGCCTCAGGAGCTGGGGAAGAGCTTCCCCAGCTCCCGAGGCCCCCCCCCCCCAGTTTTCTGTGTAATGACGATCGGCGCGCACGTCGCGCCGAAGTCATTACACTGAAACTGAAACTGAAATGAGCCAAGAGGCTCATTTCAGTTTCACTTTCTACATGCTCAGGGGGCTATCTCAGCCCTCTGAGCACGTAGAAAGACGGGAGAGGTATCGTTGGAAAGGGGAGAATGTCCCCTTTCCAATGGTACCCCTCCCCAGTGGATCCCTGCTTGGGGATCGCCACAGGAGGGCGATCCCCAAGCAGGGATCCACCCACTAGACACCAGGGAGGGGGGAGCGGCCCCTCCATGGTGTCCTTCCTTCTCTGATTATATGTTGGTGATTAATCTTTTACTGTGTGTCTATTATTCTTCCGTGTCTTTGTCCATTATTGTATTTCTTATATTCATCTGCATTTTGTTTGAACAATTTTTTATATATGAATTTATTTATTATCTTGTTTTTGCTTTCAGTATTTATGTGCTTAAGTCATGAACTACATCTTATGTGGAATATGCTACTTACTTCCTAATTAATCATGTACATTAATATTGATTCCGATGACAATATGTTGGTTACTCATCAAATAAGACATATTATATAGAATTTGTACTATTTATTGTTATTTGCTACTTACTTCCTACCCTTCCATATAATCTAGTATTTTTTCTTAGATGCTATCAATTTTTATATTGTTTGTTACATTAGTGTGATAACTGTTATATATCTTTTCTCCGCTTTCCCTATTCATTTTTTCCTCTTTGCTCGTTTTTTTCTTTTCTTTATGCTTCTTGTACGTCTATTCTCCGTTTTGCTTGACTTTTTTCCTCCTCTTTTACTCTGACTATATGCTAAATATGAATTTATTTATTATCTTGATTTTTCATTGCTTTTAGTATTTACGTATTTAATTAATGAACTATATCTTATGTGGAATATGATATTTACTTCTTAATTTATCATATACCTTTGTATTGATACTTAGATGACAATATGTTGGTTACTCATCAAATAAGAGATATGTTATAGAATTCGTATTATGTATAATTATTTACTACTTACTTCCTACTCTTCTATTGAATCTAGTATTTTTTCAAGGATGCTATCAACTTCTATAGTGTTGGTTACATTAGTGGTTCGTGACTTATAATGTTTTAAATTTGTATTTATAATGCCTTAATTTGCTATTTATTATGCCACTTATGTGTATTTATTATGCCTTAGGCAGTTATTTCTATTACTTACTATTGTTATTTATAATGCCTTAACTTGATATTTATCTATATTATTGTTTCACTTTTATATTTAAGAAATGATAATATGTTGGTCATTCTTCAAATATGATATATGTCGTTTTTGGAACTTTTCTTTTTAACCCTATTGACAGATTATTGAGAATATAGTACATATTAATATTTATTGTTCCGTTGCTGAATGAATTATCTTTTTTGAGTGGTCTGCACTGTGTGGGTTGGCCTCTGCGGTTGCTCCTCCACGTTATTTCCCCCATGCAATTTGTCTATTACAGACATCCCCTGGTGGGGTTCTTCTTTTTTTATGCTCCTTTTTTCTTTGGAGTATCATTTTCTTTTCTTTTCTTCTTTCTAGTCTTTTCTTACCCTCTTTCTATCTTTTCTTCTCTGGGGACTCCTTCTTTGGTTTATTTTATATGTCTCTTTTGCTTGCCATTTACCCCTATGTTCTCTTTCCTTTCTTTTTCTCTTCTTCTTTCTTTCATAATGTTATTTTACTTATCTAAGCAATGCAACTAATTTTTGGTATGATCAAATAGGGAGTATAAGAGGAAGCACCTAGTTAATGGTGGTCCTGCGAGCAAGATTAAAGTATGGAAAACGCACCCGTTGCCGCCACAGACCTCAGCACACTCGCTGAAGATCCAAAGACTTTACGGAGCGGTTTACTTAACCCCTCTTTGGCCTCACGGCACGGTCCACGCTGGATCACCACAACTTAGGTGCTTCCTTTGACACACACCATTTTAATCTTACTCGCAGGACAACCGTTACCTAGGTGCCTCCTCTTATACTCCCCATTTGATCAAATCACAAAGCCACCAAGTCTTTCATTTATTTGATCGGCCGGGTCGGAATTATCACCAGCGGAGTAATCCATAAGAATCCACACATACGAAGTACAGCCCTGAAGAAGTCGCGGGATACTTCCCACTGTGACGAAACACGTGTTGGCTGGTTACTTTTTGATGTTACATGGAATAAAGAGAAAGAACAGATCCACTTGGACTTTAATGATTTGTTTGCTCACATGACTTAAAGAAGTCTCATTAAGAACTTCTATACTTGTGCATAGGACTTTGGTTCATTGTTTTGTGGAGGAGCCTTTCCTTTCACACATTTAGGGGTTATGGGGTGTTTCCCCTACCTATCAGCACGGTACATACTAGATACCAAGCTCACTACACACAAAAGCAGCAGGGCGCCATCACTTCCTAGACCACCACAACTTCTCACTGAATAAATGGTTTAGCCAATGCTTGTGGAGTTTGGGAGTAAAGGATGTCAATGATACATTTCTTCTCATTCCCAAATGCAGACAAATGAGCTCCATTGAGAGTAAATCTTGCCCATAATAAGCATTGTCAAAGCCAACAAGTCTGGCTTTAATATAGCTACAAACACAAGGAGATGATGGACAGAACGCTGAAACTTTTCAGACACTCACTCCCAGTCACAGATCTGGGTTGAATCCATCATCGTTCTTTAGCTCATTTCGCCACCCCAGTTCAGACCCAGCTATATGCAAATCAGTCTTGGCCCTGTGCCTCATGGGAACAGTCCAGCTCGAACTGCCAAGCCAGGTCTTCCCTGGACAGGAAACAAGCATCCTGGGAACAGTTTCGGGGTAGCACCCCTTATCAGCCAGTCTAGTTTGAATCCAGTGACAAAGCGAGCAAGGGTCCCACGTCTGGGCATACCCTGCCAACTTAGGGCAAACAAAGCAAACACAAGGAGATGATGGACAGAGCGCAGAAACTTTTCAGACACTCACCTCCAGTCACATATCTGGGTTGAATCCATCATCGTTCTTTAGCTCACTTCGCCACCCCAGTTCAGATCCAGCTATATGCAAATCAGTCTTGACCCTGTGCCTCATGGGAACAGTCCAGCCTGAACTACAAAACAAGTCTTCCATGGACCGGAAACAAGCATCCTGGGACCGGTTTTGGGGTACCACCCCTCATCAGCCAGACTAGCTTGAATCCAGTGGCAAAGTGAGCAAGGGACCCACATCTGGGCATACCCTGCCAACTTAGGGCAAACAAAGCAAACGCAAGGAGAGGATGGACGGAGCACTGAAACTTTTCACACACTCACCCCCAGCTCACTGTGCCACTGGATTCAAGCTAGCCTGGCTGATGAGGGGTGTTACCCTGAAACCGGTCCCAGGATGCTTGTTCCCGGTCCAGGAAAGAACTGGCTTGGCAGTTTGGGCTGGACTGTTCCCATGAGGAACAGAGTCAAGACTGATTTGCATATAGCTGGGTCTGAGTGTCTGAAAAGTTTCAGCACTCCGTTCATCATCTCCTTGTGTTTGCTTTAATATAGGTACAACATTTGTGAAACAATACTTCTGTATGCTTGTGTTTGCATGTATTAACACATACCTTTAGGAAACAACACGGGATCTTTGTTAGGAAATAGCCAAGCATCAACCTTTGTCAATGGTTGTTGAATATAAAAACACCTAACAGACATTGAATTATTTTACCATGTGTTTGAAACCTTATTGTTATTTTCCTGCAAATTATGGAGGGGTGAGAACACCCTCTTTTACATTGTAATATATATTTGATAAAGAAGTCAATGTTAGTTTGTGTGTGTGGAAAGGAGTAGATAACTTTGGATAACTTTGGACTGTTTACTTTTTAACCACAATTCCTCCAATCTGCACACCTCAAAATCCCTATTTTAATTGTATTCAATTTTGGTCTTAATCTGAAAATAATGCAGAATGAAATAATGACACTGCAAACTTTCTATCTTTTTTATAACACATTTTATTTAGTTTTACATTAAATAATAATGCAATAACTGTGCTACGTAAGCATGGCGCTCACCAGTCTCTCCTCCCTCCCACCCATCCGTATCGTTATGTTTGGATTGATGCATCAACTCCAATCCCATATATGTCCGGATATCAATATCTAGGTTGAGCTCGGTAAAGTATCGTTTTGCAAGAATAATACATATGTACTCTGCCTATGCACCTGATAACTTTGCATGCTTCTGAGTACAATCTCTAGCTTCATAGACAGGCTGCTCCTTGACCATGAACTAGTTGATGCCCCTTCTTCACTCTGCAACTGATGGTGGCGCCTCAGCCGTCCAGTGAAGCACAAGATTCCTTTTATCAGTTGAAAGGTACACCCAGAGCAGTGGCAATTTGTATTAGTTCTGATGTTTTTATATACTGCTCAAACTTTTTAAAGAAAACTCTTTGTTTCACTAACATTGAAAATTGCACTGATCAGTTTCTATATGTTGATGTTTAAGTTTTGATCTGTATTTTGCACAGTCTAAACTTACCCGCACCTGATCACTTCCAACTCCCCGGTCCGACGCTGCAAGTGGCGTTGAGCGGAGGGCCTTCTCAGGAGTTACATTTAGGGCGGGGCACTTCCGGTAGCAGTTAGCGCACTAGTCTTGCGCTTCACTGCTATTTAAATTGATGCCCGAGCGCACGCGCAGCGGAGGCGCGCAGTGGGCGCTCCAGCGGCGGGCCGAAGGCACGCCAAAGGCAAGTCCGTCTGCACCTGGACCGGATCCAGGGCCACCCCCCGGCCCTACTTCATCAGCCCTGACCAGCAAAAAAATATATTACTCAAGTACTCAATTGAAAGACTACTGCCCGGCAACTAATGCACATACCTGTCCTTGCATGGAGATAGGTTCGCTACCGACTTGTCACCCCCATTTGTACCAAATGCACTTTTAAACTGGATACCCAGTTCAATACTGCCCCATCTCAGATTCCCTCCATGCATGTTGAACAGGAAAATATTAATGCAGCGCTTATAAACTCACGTTCACTAGCCAAACATAAATATGAGATATCAGATTTCATAATAGACCACAATCTTGATATACTCTTCATCACCGAAACATGGTCTGTCCCTTCGTCTCGACCCGACCTTAGCTCTGCTACCCCTGATGGTTATTTAGCCTTTAGACAAGATAGACCTATTAAAAGAGGAGGTGGACTAGCGATAATTTATCGCTGTAAATTTACAGCTAGGATGGAGACCATCCCTTCTCTGGCCTGTGAAGCCCTTAACTTCTCAATCATGCTTACCCCTTCTCAACCTTTTAGGGGCATTCTGCTCTATCGCCCACCAGGCTCCCAGGCAGAGTTTCTTTCCACCTTGGGAAATATGCTGGAGCCCTTCGCAGCCGAATCCACGTTTACCATTTTAGGCGACTTTAATTTTCACCTTGAAATCTGTTCTGTCAACGACACCAATTCATTGCTTTCAGAACTGGAGGCAGTAGGCCTGACGCAATTGATAACCAGCCCCACACACTCAGCTGGTCACACCCTAGATGGCCTGTTTTCTAATTGCCAATCTATCTCCTTGAAGAGCATCCTACCACTGCTCTGGACCGACCACTGTGCGGTTATATTTAATATCCAAATTAACAATAAAGCTATAGGAAATTCCATCTCACACATGCCTGCACTCTTTAAGGCCTGGAATAGCATAGCTCTGCAGCTTCTTAAATCACACCTGCTCTCGACGCAACCAGATTCCTCACCAGACCCTAATCTTGCCTCATCAAATTATTCGAACTGGCTGCACAAGGCATTTAATCTCTTGGTCCCACAAAAAAAAGCCTCCAATAATCGACGCACCCCCTCTGCTCCCTGGTTTTCAGAAGCCCTCAGACTACAGAAGCAATCATGTAGAAATCTTGAGAGACATTGGCGAAAAGACTACAATAATAACAAAAAAATTTGCTATAAAGAGGCACTCATTAAATACAAATTGCTCATTGTACAGGAGAAAAGTAAATATTATAGTGGACAGATAGAATCTGCGCAAGACTCTAACAAACATCTATACCAAGTAGTAGCTAAACTATCAGGACTAACATTGAATTCCACCTCAGCCCCCTCGCAGGATCTATGTGACTCACTTGCTAGCTATTTCTTTGAAAAGGTCAATGACATCTACACCAACTTCTCCTCTCATCCCAAGATAGATGGTCAGCTCTTGAATCACGACATCCCTGAACCCTCTCATTCCTTCTTAGAATTCGATAGCACATCACCAGACCAGATCACACATTTAATTTCCATCATCAAATCAGGATCTGCCACTGACCCCTGCCCACCTGCCATTCTGAAACCCATCGCCGAGCTCATTGCGCCAAGCCTCTCTAACATCTGCAACGTGATGTTTACGACAGGCATATACCCACGGATCTGGAAAAAAACAATCATCAAACCTCTGCTAAAAAAACATAATCTTGACCCTGATGACCCTAAGAATTATAGACCCATAGCTAGCCTGCCATTCCCAGCAAAAATCTTTGAAAAGGTTATGAATACCCAACTATCTAAATACATCAAAGATCACCATCTCCTGGATGACACACAATTTGGTTTCCATAAGGGCCACGGAACCGAGACAGCGCTTATTAAAGCATCAGAGGATATCAGGATGATACTAGATCAGGGGAGTGCCGCTGTTCTTATACTGCTGGACCTTTCAGCGGCATTTGATGCAGTCGATCATGTTACCCTGATCGACCGTGTCACAAATATAGGTATCAGACATACTTCTGACCTCCTTCCTTACCAATCGCACTCAATCAGTGAGTCTTGGCACCTTCAATTCTCCACAATTGATCCTCCCGTGTGGTGTACCGCAAGGATGTTCACTGAGTCTGACACTATTTAACATCTATGTGTCGGACTTGGCCAAAGTTATCAAAGCACACGGGATGGGTCTCACGTCTTACGCCGATGACACACAATTGGTGCTGGCAGTGCATAATGATGGAGGTGAAGTAGCAGCCAACTTCCAGAAAGGCATGTTGGCCATCAGCATTTGGATGGCCAACAACTGCCTAAAAATTAACTCTGAGAAAACAGAGGTAATGATATTTGGCAAATTACTGCCAGACTGGTCCTTCTCCTGGTGGCCGTCCTTATTGGGTCCCCCTCCTCTTCCGGTAGCCAAGGTTAGAAAAATAGGCGTTATATTTGATAACAAACTGTCCTTCGTTCCTCATGCTAATTTTGTGGTCTCATCCGCATTCCATAAACTGAAAATGATAAAAAAGCTCTTCCCTTTTTTACCTCTCAGTGCTGGAAAGAAACTAGTAAGCACATTAGTCATGTCTACTATTGATTACTGCAATGGTCTCCTCATTAATGCACAGAGCAAAGTCCTCAATAAACTACAACTGGTCCAGAACTCAGCTGCCAGAATCTTATCAGGAACCCCCAAATACAAATACAATTCACACATACTTCGACAGTATCATTGGCTCCCGATAAAAAAACGCATTAAGTTCAAGGCCCTCTGCATTGCATATAAAGCTTCGCTCAACTCTGGACCATTGTTCTTGAATGAGGCCGTAGGTGCCTACATCCCTAATTGGACCTTATGCTCATCCACAGCAAACTTGCTAAGGGTCCCCCGTACAAAGACAGCATCGTGGGGTGACAAACGATTCACTGTTGCCACGGCCAAGTTGTGGAATTCCCTTCCAATTCACATCAAAGCTAGCCCGACTTTACTTGCTTTCAGAAAAATGACAAAAACATGGCTTTTCGGCCAATAGTCTATTGTTTTTGGTTCTTGCTCGCTGTCTCCAGCACCAAGACACCCACGGGTATTTGCGCGTTCTATAAATTGTATAAATAAAAAAATAAATACCCAAATCTTCAATGATGTGCAGGAGAATTAGCTTAGGTTTGTGTTGCATCAGAGAGGCGAATATGTGATCAAAGCAAGTCAGTACACCTTCCCAAAGAGGGAGTAATTTTGTGCATCCCCATGTGGTGTACAGAAAGTCCTCCATATGGGGTATATTATCAAGCAACTGCGTTAAAATTATCGCCACTTTAGCAGCAGAAAACTGCCGCTAAAGTGGCGATAATGGGCTTGATAATATGCCTGTGAGAATTCCCATAGAAGCCCATGTTCTGGTGTCAACATGGGCTTCTATTGGAATTCTCTGCGGCATATTATCAAGCCCATTATCGCCATTATCGCCGCTTTAGCGGCAGTTTTCTGCCACTAAAGCGGCGATCATTTTAATGCTGTGCTTGATAATATGCCCCCAAGTGTCTTACACCTCAGGCAGAGGGCTGAGGCAATCACTCCCATCTGCCTAAGTCTGGAACACGTGAGGTAAAGTCTATGTTGATAATGTAACTGGATGAAGCAAAATCGAGTGGTGATCTCTGAATATCTCAGGGACGCCCTTGCCTCCTCCCAATCTCCATCAGGCACAGGACTTAGGTCTTAGGTCTCTTCCTCAAAAATCCCTTAACTCTATGAAAGTGTCTGGTGTTATGTGCATCAAGGAAAGATAGATTCGGGATGTTTTATGATTGCCTAGTGCCCCATGAACAGTTTAGTCTCTAAGGGGTTAAATTCTTCAAGGCCTTCCAGGTCAGCAATGTAGAGTATGAGGGATTGCAGGTAGCGATAAAGTAGGATGTGGTTTAGGATCAATTTACTTTGTAGTGTATGGTATGCTTTAAATGTTGTGCCGGCCATCAGGTCTCCAGTATGGAAATCCCAATAGTATCCCAGCTGTGAAACCCCTCCAAGGCTGACACCTGGGGGAGCATGTTACCTGCCCACAGAGGTGTATGTAAGTGTTGGACCGATGTGGATGGAGAGTTAATTTCTCAGATGCTTAGGTAGAATTTCTTTGGGGTTTATACCACCACTTGTTGATGACCATCAGGTGAGAAGACCTGTAATATATTTTAACATCTGCTGTGGCTTGCGTATCAATTCGAAGTTATTCCACCAAGGGATTTATGGCTGTAGCAGACTGCAGGGGGGACAGTGGGCACCCCTGCCTCATACTCCTTTTGATAGGAAACGGTCAGGAAGCTACCACTCCCACTTTAACATGTGCAGTTAGGTCAGAATACAGGAGCTTAATATATGTGAAAAACTTTGGCCCCGAAGTTGAGAAGCCTTGGGAGAGTGAACAAATAAGTCCAGCTGACGAAACCAAATGCCCTCTCAATATTATACCGCAGTACTGCTGTGGGGTGGCAGAGCGTGCCAGCCAGGGCTTTGGCATTGTTTAATAGTCTATTATTGTAATATGTGGCTTTTCGAGGCATAAAGCATCCCTCATCTGGGTGTATCAAGGAGGGAACAACTTTGACCAAGTGGTCAGCCAGCGCTTTGACCATTATTTTGACTTCAATATTCAGAAGGGAAATGGGTCGATAGGAAGATCATAAGTCTGGGGGGTTTCCTGGTTTTGGGGCTACTATTTCGGCCCTACGGAAACTTGTAGAGAGTGAACCACCTATACCTGCATCGCTGATGACTTCTTCCAGGGGTTCACTAAGCTTGTGTGAGTATAGCACCGCTTTCCTGGGCTAGGCCAATAGCATTGCACAGCCTCGGATTGGGATCATCTGTGTATGGTCCCTCGAGTCATTGAATTTGTATTTCCATGTCTTGTATCACCTGGTGCTTCTTGAACTTTTTTGTAGTCAGGTAGTTGATAATTCCGCCCCTAGGGGTCACCAGGAGAGCCTACAATAAAACACCCGGGGATACCACTGTGTCCCGGTTTCGTGTGAAGTAGTGGTCCATTGCGTTCCCTATGTGTGAAGTAAGCTCGGAGTCTCTGTAGAACAAAGGCGACAGTCTGCACCGCGGGGGCCTGCATGGGGCCACTTGCACACTAAGAATTATGGGAGAATGATCAGAGATGCTCCACAGAAGGATTTGAGTGTCAAGGATTCTATGCGTTTCTGACTTGGGAAGGACAAGATAATCGAGGTGTGATGAAGAGGAGTGTGCCCCAGAATAAAAGGTGCATCACCTTTCACATTGGTGAAAGAGTCACCAGGCATCCAAAAGGGCAAGCGCCTCTAGAAAGGGCTGTAATAAGGAGCGAGTATTGCCCATCCTTGGGTGGAGCCGAAACCTATTGAGTACTCCATCCACCACTCCTTTCCAGTCACCTCCTAGTATCATGGGGCCTATCAGAAGTTCACCTAGAAGTTTTGAAACCAGTTCCGGGAAGGATGCTGTTAGCAGAGGAGGAGAGTGTACATTAACAAGGGACAGTTATGTACCATGAAGGAGACCCGTGATTCCTATGCACTTATACCGAGGGTCAAACCACAATTTAGTGACCTCATAGCAGAGATGGTTTTGAGCAGTATTGCCACCCCTTGAGAGCCCCTCATAAGCCCATCATAGAAAACCTGGTTATAGGAAGGGAGTTTTGTGTCCTAGCAGGTGAGTCTCCTGGAGAAATAGGATATCTGTCTGGTGTCATTTAGCTGTGCCAAAACCTGTAGTTCCTTTAATCTTATGCAATAACCCATTAATGTCCAGGATACAATACGAGTCGGGTAGTCCAGAGTTTTATGATCACTAATGGTCATCTGGGGGGGGTGCACAGGAAATGGGTGGTGGTAGAGGGACGGTGGCAGCACCCAAGCCATGGTGACAGTCATAATGGCTGGGGCACCCACAGCTCCCAGTGATCCTCGTCATTCAGATCCGTCAGCCCTCCAGCTCCTTGAAGGCAGCACGTGCTGTCTAGGGGGCCCGCTTGGAATCAGGCACCGGCTCCAGTCCTCACGACCTCGTGGATCTTCAGTGATTCACCGTGGGCGGGAGAGAAAAGAGAGAGGGCACTCCCCCTGCTCGGACAGAATGGGGAAAAACAGCCTGCCAGCCCCCCAATTTTACGGCCTATTGGTGTAGTCGAGTCTGCAGGCCGCACTGCGCAACCAGGCAAGCACCCAAGGACAAGGCTAATGTGGTGTGGGGGTAGGGCCAATCTCTTTCTTGGTTGGCTCAGATGGGTGTGATCCACCCAGACTCGTCATCCAATTGCAGCCCTGCCTGGCAGCTCACCTCCAGTTGTCGGTAGGCCTCTCATTCCCTGTGGTGCCGCGCAGGCTCCAACACAGCCCCTTAGACCAAGTGGAGGCCTAGCTATTGGAGACAGACAACGGCCGGCAGGATGTAGCAGGATTTCAGCCCACAAGTCCGGAGTCAAATTATCCTGACACCGCCATCTTAGGCAGCCAGGCAACGCTCCCCAAAACTTTTATATTCATGTGGTTCATAAAATACACTTTGAAAAAAGAAAGGCATGCTTGAAAATCAAAGCCAACTGAAGTTGAATGGTTTTGAGATCTATTGAAATATGTCACCATCCCCAAATAGCTGTATGTTTTCAAACGTTCTCACTGCCATCACCATCCTATCAAACTCATATCTGGCATGTGCATTTGGGGAAAGAAATATCCTTTATGGCTTAAGCGCTATGCTGGTTAAAATAGGGTGTGGTACCGGTTTGCCCAGTTTGTTAAGGATTGACTGCCTTAGTGTCTTTCAGGTAACGATGCAGTGCCATGTCTCAATCTCTGTGATTTTGATTTGTATGTATTGAACATGTTTTACTGCTGTTCGTTTGCCATCTGTACAGCTTTTGTATCCGCGCTCTTTTTATGAAGGTGATGATTGATTTGCCGCCGACCGCGGCCCCCGCAGGGGGCCACTAGGCGGTTGGCGCCCTAGTGCCGCCGGGGCACCGGTCACCCCTCCCCCTCCCAGGGGGCGGGGACGCCGGCCGGTGTCTCCCTCCCCTCTCTCTCGCCTGGAAGTGATGCACAAGCGCATCACTTCCAGGCTCCTGTGGGGAAGGGGAGGCTATTTAGCCTTCCCCCACCCTCCTGGCGACCTCTTTGTTCGCCTAGACACCGCATGGAAGGGTCTTCGGGTCCACGCGCCGAGAGTCGTCTTGAAGAGTTGCTTAAGCGGAAGCTACGGTGAGTTTCGATGCACCCCACCCCCGCCCCGGCCCTGTCCTTGGACAGCACCAGGTGGACGGGGCCCTGTGGCACGGATGGCCACGGGCGGGGGGGGGCTCGAGCGTCATGGACCCGTGGGAGGCGAACGCGCGAATGGTGCCCGGGCTAGCTGGCCTGTCCGGCTGCCCAGGGTGGAACCCGCTTGAGGGTCGGGGGCGTGAGGTGGTCGTCGGGCTGGGGAGAGGCTGCGGTGGGCGGCAAGACGGCGCCAACTGTTGTAGCCACGGCCCCCCCCCCGGTTATGCGGGTCCGCATTCTGTGATGCGGGGCTAATCACTTCATTCTAGTACCTCAACGTGTATGTAAATACGGTGTTTTACTGATCCCGCGCCAATCCTCGGGTTTATCACTTCTTCTCCGGAGAGGATGTATTCCATCGGCCGCTCTGGTGCAGGAAGCCAGGGTTCGAGCCTCGAGGTCGTGTCCACATCATGTGACTCTGGGCAAATCTCTTATTCACCCCGTGTCTGAATGTATAAACTACGGTGCTATGTTAAAGTGTAAAGTACTCACGGGCCAAGCACCGCGGCTCCTACACCTTCGGGTCGAGCTCGCGCGCCAGGTCATGGCGGAAAAATCATTGGCGGTTCCGGGGAGCGCGACCCCCCTCGCCTCCCCGTTTGAATAAGAAAAGGGGCCCAATGCTCAGCCGCACCAACTCCTTCGGGCCGAGCACGCGCCGGGGGCGGGGTAGTTTGTTTAACACGACGAAGCGGAAGTGGCGGCGAGCAGGCACGCATCTGGGCAGGAAGGGGCTGCGGTCCGTAGGCGCAAAACTATTGACTGCATCCCCCCGTTTAAATGGTGGTAAATACGGTGTCCGTGCAAAGGACGGAAACACCTTGGCTTGCTCGCGCCATGTAAATATTATATGCTTCATCTCCCCGTTTAAATTGGGGTAAATACGGTGTCTGTGCAAAGGGCGGGAAAACCTGCGGCTTGCTTCGCGCCGTGTAAATATTAAGCACACGAGTCCCCTGCCAGAAGTACTGAATGCGCCCCGATCGGCCTTGCGAGGGTACACATCCGGGTATTCTGGGCAGAATACGGCACCCCCCTCCAGTAATTAAAATGGGAGGGGGATGCGGTGCCGATTGGGGGCGCGGGCACGCCTGACGCTGAGTTCACGTTATGCAATAGGCGAAAGATTATGCACTTGGGATAGTCCCTTCGCGAGGGTTTTGCGTGCGCTGCCAGCGCGGTGCAGGACCTTGTCGCAGGGGAACCTGCTGTCGCTACGGATAAATACACGACTTTCGTGCAGGAATTCAGGGTTCGAGCCTTGAGGTCGCGCTTCATCTCCGAGTCACGCTATATATAAATATGTAAAAAGTGTAAGCACACGTCTCTCTGGCCAAAAGTATTGAAAGCGCCCAGACCGGCCTTGTGAGGGGCCACCGCCCGTGCAGTAGGTCTACAAGGGTGAGCTTTACGGCGGCAGACATGGCGGTCCAGGGTTAACACACCCCCTCCCACCCCCCGCGTGACAGAGCTCGTAAATGGCAATCACAACGACGCGCAGCCGCCCCAACACCTTCGGCGGGCGCGCGCAAGTGAATTGGAAGGGGGGGTGCTGTAAATGTCCCTGGAGAGGGTTAACCCGTCCCGTGGGAGTCGTTCTGCAAAGTAGACATTTTGGGGGAAAGGGTAGCGGCGCGGCCAAGGCAACTTGAGGCCGCTAGGGCTCACGGTTCGATCCCTGCCATCGGTGGCAGGTCAGCCCAGCACCATGTGCCTCTGGGCAATAGATTGCTGAATCTTCTTGACAAGCTGCCAGCGCGGGATGCCTTCGTGAACTGTTCACGCTTTACAAATACTAGAGTTACTTTCGTGACGCGACGCTGTGGGGAAATCACTGTAGACCTCAGGGGTATCATCTCCCATTTGGGGAGATCACGCACCACAGTGGGGGCCCAGCGGGCGGCCCACATCGTCGCCCGCCGGACAGCCCGCCCGAGCGGAGGACAGCACCCAGGGCATGCACACCGTCCCATCCCACCAGTTGGTACACCGCTGGCCCAGAGCAGAGGGATGCTGCTGCTATGGTCCTCCAGGAGCCGCCTGTTGGGTGTGAAGCCATTCACCGCGGCCGACGGCAGCTCCTGGGGGCGAGATCGAAGCGGGCCGGGGGGAGGTGACAACATGGGAGGAGGGCAAGCACTGCGACCGGGGCCCCACTGCCAGACCACGGCGGCATTGGTGCTGGGTCCATGCAGCCCCGGCGCCTGAATGGATGACAATGGACGCTTGCCAAGCAACGTCAAGATAGCCCCTCCTGTTGTGGGTGTCCCCGTGTCTCACAATTGTTTGTTTTACAGCCCTTGCGCGATGGATTAGAGGTTGACCAGGAGCCCAGAGTGACCATTGCACGACAGCCAGACAGCACGTCCATTGCATTTCTCCCTGTACTCATCGAATTGGGAGGCACACGCGCCGAATAGGATGGATAGTCAGGGATCCCCACCGCTGTTTACAATGAGGTCCCAAGTCGAGGAGACCCAGGCAGGCACCTCCGAGGACGCCGGTATTGCCGCTTTTCTAGACTTGGCCAGGACCAAGGGATTGGCTTGGGTCACCGAACTGTTGAGAACCAGCCATCCCGCTGACTCTGGGATTGCCAGTGAGGTCCCGCCCGTAGAACAGGAGCACAGCGAGGAAGCTGGCCCCTCTAGGTCCGAGAGGATACGTCGCCCCACAGTCAAGGATTTTCCGGTGAAGCAACCGCCGGTGAGGGGCAGAGCCACTGCCCCCCCCAGGGCTGCAGCCCCCCTCCAGGCCCCCCTGGCTTTGTACGCCGGACCGTCTCCGGCACCTTCCAGCTGCCCTAACCAGGTGGCATTCGCAACATCGGAAGACCTCGGTAAGCTCTCGGACACTTTGAGAAGCTTCATGGCGGAGGTCAGAACGGGCCTAATGCTGGCCAGGCCACCCACGGGGGCTGTGCCCGCTGCCCCTGCACCCCCTGGCGGTGCCACGGTGTCGGGGGCGTTCACACAAGTTTGGGGGGAGGGGGGCAGTCCGTCCAGCGCCACCGGGACTGAGGTGGGAGGACCGGCACCTGCCATCCCTCCGCCCGTGGGAGGTCTGCACACTGCGGCGGGGGTCCCCCCACCGACGACCACCCCGCAACAGACATAGCGTCAGACCTAGCAACAAGCATAATAAACCTACCTAAGGCGGTCCCACCGACGGGGCCCCCAGCGGCGCTTACCCCTGCAGTGGTGCCTAAGCCTTTGGTAACCACTGCACCACTAGTATCTGTCCGCTGCTCCCTGGGGTGGCAAGTTCCTCTGGTGGCCAAGGAGGGTATCTGGCGTGGGGAGTTTATTGACATTTTCACCTTGCTCATGCACGGGGCTGAGGGGGTGGATACTAGGAGGATGGGCACCAAAGAGGAGGACAGGAAGGTGCGCTTCCAATCTTGGCCTGAGAAGAACATTGTCACTTGGGGCCAAGCATTCGCCATAATGGCAGCGGTTATAATGGAAAAATTCCCAGATGAAGGTCCAGGGCTATTTCAGTATGCGAGTGTCATGACGGAGGAGGCCGCCAAGAGCGGGGGCATGGGATGGTACCGATACGATTGCGACTTTAGAAAGAAGAAGGCTATTTGTCCGGAACTAGAGTGGGATCAGCTGGAGGTCAGGTTATGGGTCATGCATATGGGTAAGCACGCGGTAGAAGCGTCAGCCAAGCCAGGCACTCCCAGCAGTGAGAAGAACAAAGAGACCAAGCAGGAGGGGAGGGCACAGACTAGGAAACCCTTTTGAGGGGGCCGTGGGGGGGGCTGCAAGCCGGGTTTTAGAGCACAGTCCAACGGCACCTGCAGGCTGTTCAATGCAGGGCATGTTCATGGGGCAAGGCATGTCGGTTCGCCCATATTTGCAGCAGGTGTGGGGCTCCCCACACTGCGACCTCATGCTCCAAGCGCGACAGCCCGGGCCAATCCACTGCCAGACAGGACAAGTAAGCCCCCGGCAGGTAAGTGATCACTCAGTTGGTCATTGTTTCCCAGAACCCCCGCCCCAGCATCCGGGCAGGTCAGTGGGAACAAGAGGGGCCTCCAGAGAGGTGCACCTCCTCTTTAGTTGGGTGGGTTCCAAGGAAGGCAGGGACTGTCCATCTCCCAGCAGGGGGCCTTAAACCATAGCGGGTTCTCCTTGGATGTGGCACGGCTGTGTCCGGCTGTCCGTTTGTTTGCAATATAGCAAGGTGTGCATCTAAACGCAAGGTGCTCACTCGCATAAATGGCGGCCGTCGCACACGTGATGTGCGTGTGAGGGGAACCAACCACGGCCTGACGGCAACTCACAAATGTATTTGGCTGGGTGGTTTGTCCAAGCAATGCAGCGTGTAGCAGGGCGGGGCCTGTGCTTGGCCCCGCGCAGGTCTGATGTTGCGGGATGGGGAGGGCCGCGCTGCCCCACCCCCTCCTACCATGTTTATTTCTGTGGAATTGGCCGCCCCGCCGGGGCAGGAGTCACTGCACTTCCCGTGCTCTGCTGACCCTGTGGCCGTACGATTACTCTGCGACGCTCCGTCACTGAGGAATATGTTTTTGGGGGTTTGCCGCGTCATCATAAGAGGGCCCCCATTCCCACACTTGCTAGGGTAAGCGGAATCGACCGAACACTAGATTAACCGGGAATCCAAGTATCACTGATTGCGACGAGGGGTCTCGCGGTGAGGAGCAGTGGGCACTGCATGACTAACTCCTGTCTAGGATGCGGCCTGGAATTTTAGAAGGCACAAAATTGCACAGTGTAGGCTGTAAGCACAGCGCTCTGTGGGGTGTCAGGCAGAGAACATTAGCATGGTACTACCCACATGCCACGTTATTTAGTATAAAGTCGGTCGCATGGCAACGCAGTGCCCGCTGCACAAGCCATGGGCAAGCTTGCTATTCACTGAAGGGAGACACCTAAGGCTTATTCAACACAGAAAGGTGACAGTCCCACCATTTCAGAATGGAAGCAATTCTGAAATGCTACGCGGCTAAGCCAGAATTGCGGCTTCGGTCATCTTCTACAACTAACAAGCCTTGTTAAGCCATCGGCACTGGGGTGTTGTAGGTGTAGTGTGGTCTTGTAATATACATTGGAGGCCATGTAAGAAGCCGCAAAATACCAGCCGGCAGCCCACCGAGTTTGGCACCAAAACCAAGGGTTAGGCCTTTATGAGGAACATCTGCTGGCACCATATAGAAACAGGTCCAGATGTCCACTGGGGGGGCATTCCCCTGCAACCAAAGGCAGGTTTCGGGTTGCTTCAATTAAGATCTATCCACCCGCGCTTTAGCCAGGGCGGCATGTGGGTGGTGTAGTTGTCATATAACAAGTGTGCGGTGGTTCAAGAAAGTTTGGTAAACACTACGTTAGAGCCCTATGGCAACAGGGCATTATTGACCATTCAGCATTCTCAACATTCAGGATAGGGCCAGTATTTGCACCGAAGGTTCCCGCTGGTTCCCACAGACTTGTCTGCCCCTAGCGTTATCCTTCTATGGGTTAGAACCTGAGACTTGAGGGGGCATCTCCTGCTCCGGCGTCCCAAATATGTCGATAGTCTACGCTGGGGTGGAGGTACCATGAAGGTCCTGACTACTACTGGGATTCCCCCAAGCGATGGGATCAATCTAGGTGGGACCACAAAGTCTGCATTCTTGGGAAGCATCCAGCAGTAGGGCAGTTAGCGACAGATAAAGTATTAACAGACACCAGCTCTTCAGCAACACCGTGCCCTGGGAGCACGCGCGCTGCGCAAACACAGAGCTCCAACCATAAGGGGGCTGAATAGCATAAAACAAGTAAATAGGTTTAATAGGCGGGCCTCTCGCCTTACAGCTGTGTGAAATCACTATCATTCAGAGGTAGGCCCAGGTGAGAATGGGGCATTCCTAAATGTCCGGAGGACCATTGCGGTTGTTGGCATCTCCCAGCGGAGCCACTGGTCATGTACTGCAGCTGCAGGAAACTGGGAACCTGGGATACGAACACTTTTACCTCGCTTAGGGGATGCGGCCAGCCAACATATTGTGCTGCCGTCCCAATAACTGGGGTATCAGCGGGTCAAACACAAGGGGACATTATGTCAATAGAACATTTGGCACGCCCAGGGTGTAAATAAAACTCAACTTCAACGGAGCAGGAATTTGGCACCGTTGGGGATGCTCCAGGTTGGCGGTGGGCACCCCCCTGCCACCCTCCTACGAGCATGCTAGGAGGGGTGAAGTAGGACTTAGTCAATCCTTAATGTTTGAACCATACCGCAGACAGTGCGCACTGCGTAAACCAGACAGATTCCCGAAGCTGGAATGCCTAGGGGGTTTCACAACAGAGGGATCTGAAGGGGCTTAATTCCCATAAGGAATAAGGGATGCATGGCAAGGGCAAGAGGGCCCCTTGCCCATGGTCACGCGCTGTCAGCTATGAACACTCTTGTGCGTCAGGATTTAGCAAATAAAGGGGACTGTTCAAAGGTTAAGTAAAACCCCTTCTCGACATAATAGCCAAAACAGGCAGGTGGGTGGGGGAGTGGTCACCTAGCAAGTGGGCTGCTGTCCCAGAGATGGGCACGCAGGTTCAGGCACACTCTGTGCTAGGAGGACAGCAGCTAGATGAGATCATCAAATTGATGGGGCTTTGTGAGCCTGGGTGCCGGCATCCACCCGCCCAGATTTGGCTCGGGCGGAGGCAAGTGAAGCGGTGTAACTTCCCTGCATGGGGGTGAATAGTTCTTGGCAAAACTTCTAAGGCCCAACGGGTCCTTTGTTTCAGCAGACACTATCACCCAGGATAGCGTCTAGGGCTTTAGGATATAGATGGGGCCATCTATAACCAGCAGGGATGGTTCTCTTCCATCTAGTTGCAGGAAGCTCTAGACAGGAGCGGTTGCAGGTAAGACTATAGCAGTTTTGGTGGGGGGCCCTGGCGGCGATGGTGAGCCACCTCCAGGGCTGTGGCGGAGTTACAGGGTGATCTGGAAGCAGGCCGGTACCAAGGGTACCTCTGCGCGGCACCATAGGGGGTGCCTGAGCCAAATCCGAGGAGCCTCAGGGGAGGGTCCCGGAAGCCGTGTCGGCGCCCCGCTAGTCCTGCGGGTGGTTGTGGGCCTGAACAACCGGGGATTTGCTATGCGACGCTCCGCCCCGAGAGGGGGGGCGTGAGTAGAAGTTACCAACGGCACGTGATCCTTGAAAAGAATCACCTGGACGGCAACAAAGGTGGGGTTCGCTCCAGCGCTGCCCGGCTCATCAGGCGGGCAGGCGGCCCAGTTGGTTGCTTGCCCTTGGATCGCCGGTAAGATAACCCACCCATTACATATTGGAATATGTAATAAACCTGCAGCAAACTTTACCCAACTCATGTGTGTGTGTTATTTGATTATGTATTCTGGGGGAGGGGGGACTGAGGGGTGCCCATGGCGGTACTATGCCTAGTGTGTTCTGTTGACTTTTGATTGAGTGTTTTACAATAGAAAAATTGTCCCTTTGTGCATTTGCGAATGCATTTTTCTGTATTGAGTTTGTGAATAAAAATATTTGTGCAGTTGCACAAATAAAAATGTTAAATCCGCAAATTAAGCATAATGGTCCCTTGTAATTGATTTCTATGATTTGTATGTAAAGTTCAGCAGTATGCAAGAGCTATCTTGTTCATTCTATTAGGAATAACAGGCGTGACATCTCGGTTTTGTTAGAGGGAAATATTGAGGTACGCGAGGCCCAAAATCATGAAATACATGATTTAAAGATATTTCAAAGTTTTCACGGAAAATTAATTATGGGAGCAATGAAATTGTATTTAATGAAAATCGCAGTTTGTGACAGGGTGTCAGCTTAGCTTCAAAGAGCAGCTATGAGGACATTTGTATTGCAACAAGGACACTTCCAACGTGATGGGCCTGATGAACAAACAGATTTGTGTTTTGCAAAAATGTGTGTCCTTGATAGTATGAATCGCAAATGAATATGTACGTATGGCAGGATTAAACAGTTTGGATGTAGTTGCAAATAGTGACTGTTGTACCAGCAGCGAGTGATGAGATTAGAACCAGGGTGTGGATTACAATGTCCACGTTGCTAGACCAAGGGAAGCACAGAAAAGGAGCTGTAGTGCAAAGAACATCAAAAGGACAGTAGAAACGGCTGGTCAGGGAACAAGAATGAAGAAGAAAATATAAGCAAACTATCAGGTATTGTTTATTTAGATAAGATATTCTGACTCCTGGAAAACTCACAAGCCATATATGCTAAGGCAGTTTTACAAAGATCAAGAGGTCATCTCATTTTTTGCTAACAGTGATAAATGTACCTTTGGCATTACACCTATAGAATTTTTAGAATATATAACTATAACTGAACGCATCCAGATGGACGAAAAGAAAGCTTAAATTGCTCTGTGACCACACCCACTTCAGTTAAGGATATTCACTTGGGCTTTAATAATTTTTTATAGGAGGTTTATGTATAATTTTTCTGAAGTCGTCCGACCAATTAAGGGTGCAGTGTTTGTGTGGTAAAAATAAGGTGATCAGACCTTTTGTTTCTCGATAGAACATTTTTCTAGTGTGTAGAAGAGTAGGATCTGCACTTATGTTGCCCCCACTTTTTACCTGTATACACTGGTTTCTGGCCTAGTCTGGCTGGGTCCCTGCTAATCAGGGCCCCAGTGTCTCTGTTCTCTCTAAACGACTTGTTGTGCATATTAGATGCACTAGTGATTGGATACTGTGGTACCTTATAAGCCCCTAGTATATGGTACCTTAGGTACCTAGGGCATTGGTACTTCACAGGCCTACCAGGGGCTGCAGCATGTATTATGCCACCCCTGGGAAGCATTCTCAATCTGACACCACAGGTATGCTACTGCAGCCTGTGTGAGGTAGTGTTAGCACTCCTCACTGAGGTATAGGTTTCTATATATCACCATACACACACATATAAACCACCCCTATGGCAGGCCCTATCAATCCTGAGGGAAGGGTGCTTGGTTTACTATGTGAGGGGGTGCCTCTGCATGAGCAGGACCCCTCTGCAGCTACCAGAGTCTATTCTCTATAGCTGTTTGTGGATGCGGTTAAACCATATACTCTTAAGTGCATTATAACCTGGCGGTAAATGCTAACTTTGGAATGACTGCATCAAAACATGTCGTGTTTGTTGTCAAACAACTTGGAATCATACCCCCACACCAGTAACTGGTGTGGGAGTATGATCCCACCCTTCTAGAGGGAATGACATGTACCCACTGTACTAAACGACAGAAATCTGAAAGAGCCCTGGCATCACAAAATGGATGCCACCAGCAGAGACACTGGGCTGCCCTCCTGATGCTGACTGAAACTCGCAGTGGAGGGAGACCAACAAAAGGCATCCTGTCAAAGGGAGGTGTCACCACCTTCCAGACAGGATTTAGTGTATTGGAGCTGGGTGGATGCACTCTTAGAGTGCTTTGAAGTCCTGCACTGGGGGAGCAGTAGGCTCTTCTGTGCATATGCCAGCTCAAACCGGTTCAGGGGCTACCTGTCCCTGCTCTGGCGCGAAACTGGACAAAGGGAAGTGGGTGTAACCACCCCCTACCCTGACCCTCCTAGAGGAGTGGTCATAGAGCTGGTCCCTCCCCTATCTTCACTATAAGATAGCAAGCATTGCCAATGCAATTCAGATAACCCTGGACGACGCTCTACAAAGAAGAATCCTGGTCCTTCGATGTTCCACTACCTTTGGAAGACAGAAGAATCTCCCTTGGAGTCAAGGAGTGACTCCCCTGCTTGGTAGGCACGAAAAACCTTAATCAACAGTTGCAAACTTTCCCGCTCCCGCCGGAGTTTGAAGTCCCTGCTG
Source organism: Triturus cristatus (assembly GCF_964204655.1). Lineage (NCBI taxonomy): Eukaryota > Metazoa > Chordata > Amphibia > Caudata > Salamandridae > Triturus > Triturus cristatus. Next base: position 804,704,026 of record NC_140589.1, on the reverse strand, counting down.
CCCCGGAAGCAGGTTTCCTGACTTCTCGATGGCCATTGTGAATCCCCAGCAAGGCTGTGGCGAGTGGACCTCACGAGTGACGAGGAACAGCAATACCCCGGGGACAGTGCATTATTGTCCAGTGCAATCCCTTAACAACATTCTATGAACTTGTGCTTTGGACCATTTGTGGCCCAAGCCTCCAGCAGGTCTTGCAGCAAAAATCAGTGGCCTACCCCGTCCCGAGTGACCGTGGGCTCCTGTGAAGCATTTCCTGAGAAGGCGTCTTTGCGATCACTTGCCCGTTGGCTAGTGGGTCCCCGACGACTTTCTTAACAACTCAAAGGACTCCCCTGGTTGCTCCAGGCCTGCCCTCACTTACCCTGGCTGGGCAAGTCCCTCAGACCTGGTTTCTAATCTCATAAAGAGATTAGTAGAGTGTGTGTAGTAATAAGTACATATATATTTGATATATATACCTGTGTGGTGCCCTTTCATTTGGTAATTCAAGAGATTATAAGGTAAAACAAGCTGCTTTACATTCCTCTGAGACTTAGCCTGAAGGCTGCTCTCCACAGCTACCACTAGGATAGCTTTCTTTAAAAGGTTGTCTTAAACCTATCTACCAGAAGAGTCGAATTGGACTGGTGCAAGGTGGCCACTATAACTAGTGACCAGCATATGCCAGGCCAACTTCTCACATAGTGCTCCTATTTTGCAACATCCTAATGTAGAATGTCCATTTTATTGTTGAGACTCGTGTTTCTTATCGTGGTATGGGATTTGTTCTATCTTAGAGGAAACCAAAAACTGGGTAGGTTCACAAATCAGCAGAGTTAAATTACACACTCAGTGATAAAGAGCTCCTGAACATAAAGAGCATTTTTGAGGAATGGAGACACTACTTACTGAGGATCAAAAGCACTAAAAAATTGGGTGCTGGGCTCAGAAATCTGCAGTTCCTGAAATAGACCAGAGTATTTGCTCCAAGGCACTCAGATGGGTTTTTTCTTTTCTGTCTATGATTTGTGATAAGTTACAGACGAGGTCGTAATAATGGTAAATCGATGTCAAAGATGATGCTCTGTTGCAACATAATCAATGTGAAAGTGAGAGTCAGTTGAGACAACACCTGTCATTAATTTTGTCATCCGATTGTGAATTATCATACTATCTGTTGTAATCAATGTTATGCTACGCTATGTCTATTTGTAAAGCACCTTATAACCTGCAAGGGTATCCTGGCACAAAGCAAGTGTGTGTGACTGGCCTTACTTGTGGTAGGATGGAACATTTAAGAGCCAGTTCCTCAGATTCTTGTGGAATTCAAGAAGATAGGAGGAGGCTCTAAAGAGGAATGGGAGGCCGTTCCAAGCATTAGGAGTGATATAAGAGAATGCCCGTCCTCCTGATCCGGTTCTATGTATGCCTAATATGTGTGCTAGGAGGAGTCCTGTGGAGTGGTGGTGTTTAGGTAGTTTATGGTAGGCGAGGCAATTGTTGAGGTAGGTGAAGCCTGAGTTGTGAGGTGCCTTGAATGTGTGTGTGAGAAAATTGAATTGAGCGTGTTTGTGTTTTGGGAGCCAGTGGAGTTCCCTGGCGTGTGGTGTGGTGTGAGTTCTGTATGGGAGGTTTCGGATGAGTCTGAATGCCGAGCTCAGGATGTTTTATAGTCTTCTAGTGAGTTGCTTGGTGATATCGGCATAGAGGGTGTTCCCAAAGTCAAACTTGCTGGTGACTAGGGTATGAGTGACAGTTTTTCTAATGTTGCTTGGGAACGATTTGAAGATCTTCTTCAGCATCTTCTGGGTGGGGAAGCAGGATGCAGTGATGGTGTTGAGCTGTACAGTCATGTCCAGTTTGCTGTTGATGATTATTTTGAGGTTCCTAGCATGGAATGTGGGTCTGGGTCAGAGTTTGTCTGGCCACCAGTTGGAATCCCATCGTGAGGTGTTCTTGCCGAAGATCACTACTTTTGTCTTATCAGTGTTCAGCTTGTGACAGTTGGCTTTCATCCAGTTAGTGACTTCCATCATGCAGGTGGCAAACATGTTTCTTGTGTTGAGGGTCTTGTCTGAGAGAGAAAGTATGAGTTGCATATCTTTGGCATAGGAGAGGATGTTGATGTAATGTGCGCAGATGATCCTAGCCAAGGGGGATCATGTATGTGTAAATAGGATGGAGTTGAGCGATGGACCTTGAGGCACACCGCAGGTGAGTTTGTGGGCTTTAGAGGAGTAAGGTGCCAGGCGGACAGTTTGTGCAAGAGCAGACCAAGCAGAGAGCAGGTCCTTGGATGCCAATCTCATGCATGCACCTAATCAGGATGGGTTGTGAGACCATGTGAAATGCTTCATAAAGGTCCAGGAGAATGGGGGCTGCTGTGTCTCCTCTGGCAAGGATCATGGGAATATTGTTTGTGGTAGTGATGAGTGCTATTTCAGTACAACGGTTAGGCCAGAATCCAGAGTGAATGCCATCTAAGAATTGGTGGTTGCTCTGGAGGTCGGTGAGATGTTGGTTGATTAGTTTCTCTATGACCTTTGTGTGGCAGGAGGGACATAGGTCTGTAGTTGGATAGTGTGGCTGGGTTAGTGAATGGTTTCTTGAGCAGTTGCATGATGGTGGCATGTTTGCAGGGGTTGGGAATGTGATTCAGTCGATGGAAGCATTGAGGGTTGGTGTTACTGCTTTGCTGATTGGTAGGAGTCCTTTGGTGAAGGCATGGTGGGGAATGAGTCTGGTGGAGTCTGAGTGGTTAGTATTCATGATAGCAGTGATTTCGATGGTGGTGCTGGCATGCCACAAGAAATGTGAAATAATTTCTAACAAAGGCAATACAGAAAATCAATCTGTAGACGAGGAGACGGTTAAAAGAGTAAGAAGACAGACATGAAAGAGATGATTCAAATGGGGTGCAACAATTGACCAAGATGGCACATTTTACATCCTTGCCTGGTTTTCCTACTGTTGAAGATTTGGCACATGTTTTTGTACAACACATTGTCCAATTGCATCGTGCTCCACATATTTTATGTACTGATAAAGTGCTTACATTTATTTCAAAATTCTGGTCTGCTCTGTGCAAAGAACTTAATGTAAAAGCCTGCAGACTTCAAAGGGAAACCTATAGAAGCTCCCCTCACTTCAGAGGAAGGCCCAAGTATAAATATTGGACATCAGACACCATCTCTTCTGTACACTTCTGGACCCGAGGATGCTCGGCCAGGAAGAAGGACTGCTGCGCTGCTGAAATGACTGTCACGCTGCTGGATTGTTGCTCTAAGGGACTGCTTACCTGCTGTTCTGACTGGCTGCCTGCGGCCCTCTTGTCTGGGTGAGAAGGACTAGACCTACACACAGGACCCCAGACTGATTCCGAATGCTAATTGGCTGGTCTGCTGGCTAGATCCTTAGGCACATAATGTAACAATCCTTGCAGAGTTCCTCATGGTTTGGACTATGATACAGAAGTCCACTTCCAGGCACCGCCATGTCAGAATACCTTAATGGCACAAAATATTGAAGCGACCAGGCGAGGGAAATAGTTTGAGGGAATGGAACAGAGGAAAGGAAGATATGAAAGAGAAAATAGAGAATGATTCCTACTTGATTCTACCTTGCCCAGCCCTCTTTAATCTTTATAAAAGTCTATCTTTCTGAATCACCTGTGTTTGAACCTCCAAGCGATGTTATGCGTGGAGATCAAGGAGTTGAGATCTCAGTGATTAAACAAGAAGACATGGTGAAGTTTTTTTACAAAGGCACCATCTGTTCACATTTGTTAACTAGGTAAAATTCAAGAACAAAGTACATACAACGTATATAGTCCTTGATAATCATGGGGTTTGTGTTTTCAGTTCTGGAACAGTGGTTAATATCGCCCTGTTAAGTTTAGAATTTTGTGGAATGGTTTTCTCTATAGTATTTGGGGTGGCTGGGCTTAAACATACAGGATAGTTATCTAGTTTACTCCCACGGTTCAGAGAAAGGGTTGTTAAACACCAAGAGTTTTTGTTATTTGACTTCTTTGTCTTTTCCATGTATCAAGTTTACTCCCAAAACTCAAGGAGAGATTTAGAGCAATTCCAAGCCTAATATTAAGTGATCCTCCCAGAAGTAACATCAAAGAAAACATTTAAACTTACTTGCGCTACTGTGCGCTTCCAGCTGGGATCATACCAATCTCTCTGTGAGGCCCTTGAGTCCGAGAGATCCACCAAGTGCTCAGAAAAATCCCAGAGGAGTTCAGGAGGAGATCCGCCTTAGTAGCAGGCTTCAGAATAATGAGCATGTGGCTCTGGGAGGGGCTCCTTTTATAAAGGAAACCCCACCCAAGATAGCCGCCTCCTGAGGCTGCTGGCTGCTGGGACTTGAAGTACCAAAGGAGAGCAAGGGCTCTGGAACACATTGAAACGGGTTAACTATTACGGGAGCTGAGGTGTAACAACAGTAATTTCAACATACTGCACAATAACAAATGTGCATCATCTAGCACCACAGTGAATGTTTCAACATCTAGCACAACCGGTACTTTGAAAGCACTCCAGCCTCTACTTACCACTAGTGCTCAGGCTGTGCATCTTGCAACAGCACCGGTGCCTGCCCCATACAACAGGCGGTAACGGCCTTGTAACCCTAGAGACGCTCCTGGCGACCATGACACAGAAGGCTCCAACAACCTTGAACCTAGCACCTAGACTCTACCATCCGTGAGCCCAATCCTGCCAAGTGGTGCCACTGCAGTCCTGGACCCTTGTAAGTGGGCCTGAAGGTGCTCTGCCAGCCCATTTGTGGAGCCAGCCGAACCAACGAATCTCCTCAGCTGTACTGCTTGATCCAGAGCAGAACCAACGCATCGCCTCTGTTTTGAGGATTCTTTAACTATAAGACTCTGCATCAGTCTTGCAACCTGCATCGGAGCCACAGCTGTGCGAAGCTTCCCCAATTCAGGCCTTCGCATTGCAAATCTCTTGTTGACAGCAGCCTCAATGAAAACACAGGTTCACACATTGCAGTCTCGCAGCTCTTCAGAACCAAATGTGTGATGCATCGTCGATGCCGGACTTCACATCGCAAGCCCTCATTGATGGGAACCTCGACGATCATGCAAGACCTAGCAGCAGCTTCGCAGCTCCTCTGAACCAATGCATTGCCTCGGCTGCACAACACATCCTCGACACAGAACTAAGTTCTGTGCACAAGTTTTAGAGTATAGGTTTCAGTGCAAAAAACAATATTCAAAGTACTTAGCGTTCAGAAATTATGAAGGTCGACATCAGGAGTATCTTAAGGAAGATTCTTTTATAACAAGTATTTTCGGTCAATACAGAAAGAAAACCAGCCGACACAGGTTTCATCACGAAGAAGTTAACTTGTGACTCTTCAGGGCTGGGAAGGACACAAAGCATAAGGTATAATACAAACCCGAAACATAAAACCAGAAAAAAAGAGGGGCACGAAAAACGAAACAATAGTGAAGGTGAACATTGTGAAGGCATCCATAATCTCATGGATACCCTATTAGAGTGTGCACAAAGAACATAATCGTGACTTCACTGCACACAAATGAGAAGCGTCTCGTGACATATAAAGAAAATACTCCGTATTACTCAGGAGGAGGTAAAGACGCCCTATGAAAAAAACATTACCAGACTTTCCTAATTTGGTATGCCTATCAGGTGAGGGAATATTAAAGACATATATCCCAACAAGGTATTATTAAGTGCAAAAGGTGGGTTGGTGTTTCAAGGTGACTTCATGAACATGATAACGGTATATACAGCATGCCAAGATAGTTCAACTATGAAACTTACGGTAGGCACATAATAGGAACAAAAACAAAATAAACTAAATTAAAACAACACTCATCCCCAATTGATATGTAATTCGCCTTAAACGACCTAAATGTAAGCTAAGGTAAGCATATCATAAGAGCAACAACACCAAAACATGCCGTGTTGATGTACCACTATCAATATTCTTTAGTTGTCTAATAATGTCATGCGGTCATGGCAAGAGCGGATAAAGAATAAAAAGTACAGAGTCCACCTGTAAGGAAAGACAATCCATGGTACGGGAGTCTAAGGAAAACTGTGCAATAAAAGCGTTTAAAGGGGAGAATCGTGCGTTAACCGAAGGTTGACAAAAAGGTAGAGTCTATAAAGGGTAAGAGGCATTGGAACTCACCGCAGTACCGGTGATAATTCCAACCCGGTATTGACACGGGTTCATCAAAAGGAAGACGCGTCGTGAAATTGCAAAACAAAAGCAGACATTCAACAACCACTACCACATTAAAAAAAAGGTTAACTTAAAAAAAATGATTCTAACTATCACATACAAACATTACTAACCACATCACTGTTTTCCAAACATATTTGTACACATGTATTTGTAGTAACATTTTAAAAATCTGTGTTTTTACCCTACTTCCAGTTTTCACGGTTACACAAAGAGTCGCAATAACTCTGGTAACCTCAAAGATGGCACCTTTTTCAGGGGAGGTAAAACACATATATGCACACATTTTACAGTATTTTAGACACTGGGGGATTATTAGTGCACTGTTTAAAGTATTTTTTTGTAGAGAGTTTGCATGAAAACAACCATTTGAACCAATTTTCAATTTTTATGGTGACCCGGGCGTCTCAATGATATCTGTAGCCGCGGTCACTGCAAATACTTTTCTAAACTTATAACTGCAAAATGAATTATAACCAACACACTAAACACATTACTATCTAACCGACTGTATAATAGCATATACAACTCCCTTAATATCTCTATAACACAGTGCACAACTTTTTCAGTGTAATCTATGACTGCATGAATCACTCTATCACTATGTCTCTCATTCACTGTATAAGTATTTGAGGGTATCTGTGAGACGATGCATCAGTACATCAATACTTCTATAACAAAATGCATGACTGCAATGCATCGGTACATCTATGAGTGGGTGCATCAGTGTCACAATGGGTTTGTTATTAGTTGCTTAAGCCTCTCACTCAATCTGTGAGTAGGTGCATGAATGCCTTTGTGCATTTCTAAGTAAGTATATGACTATCTGACTGGATCTGTGAGTAGAGACATGAGTATCTAAGTGGGTGTCTGAATGGGTGAGTGAGTGCATGAGTCTCTCAGTGGGTCTATGACTGGCAGTGTGAGTGTCTGAGTGGTTCTGTCAGTGGATGGATGCGTCGGTCCGTGAGTGTAACTGTGCGTGGGTACATGAGTCTCTGAGTGTGTAACTAACTGGGTGCATAAGTCTCTCAGTGGGTCTATGAGTAATTGTGTGAGTGACTGTATGGGTGTGTGAGTGTCTAAGTGGGTCGGTGAGTGGATGTATGAGTGCCTGAGTGGATCTGTGAGAGAGTGTATGAGTGTCTCAATGGGTCTGTGAGTAAAAGCATAAGTATCTGAGTGGGTGAGTGAATAGGTGCATGCATGAGTGTCTGAGTGGGTCTGTGACTGAGAGGGCAAGTGTCTGGGTGAGTCTGAGTGGATGCATGAGCCTTGAGTGGGTGAGTGAGTGGGTACATGTATATCTGACTGAGTTTGTGAGTGGGTGTGAGTTTCTGAGTGTATGAGTGACTGACTGAGTACATAAGTCTCTGAGACGGTCTGTGACTGATTGTGGGAGTGACTGTATGGGTATGGGAGAGGGTATATGAGTGTCCTATTGGATCTTTGAGGGGATGTATGAGTATCTCAGTGGGTCTGTGAAAACACATGTGAGGGTGTGTGGATCTGTAAGTGGGTGCAATAGTCTCTGAGCGCCATGAGACTCTTTGGAGTGATATGTTGCGCTATAGAAGTGCCTATGACTTGACGTGACTTGACTTGACTGTACATGGGTGTGTCACTCTCTGAGTAAGTCTGTAAGTGGGTGCATAAGTACCTGAATGGATATGTGAGTGAGTGCATGAGTATCTGAGTAGGTATTTGACTGGATCTATCAGTTTGTGAGTGGATATGTGAATGGGTCTAAAAGTGTCTGAGTGAGTTTGTGAGTGTGTGACAGTGACCGGCAAGTGTGTACAAATGTATATATTTTTTATATTTTCACCAATATTTGCGATGACTTTGTGATAGTCACAACTTCCCAGCGATGGTACACAGGAGGCCCGCACTGACAGTCACATCATCGTCGAGAATATCACGCGCAATAAAATAAATCAAATTTGGACACATAACTTGTGTTACTAACACCCCCATTTCTCAAACAAGGGGTCAGAGTATCTCTACTTTGACCCCTTCTGTTAGCTTTTTGAAAAGATTTCTGCCCCGGGAACCATTCCCAATCAATAAAATGGCAGCAACAACTTTCTGTTCAGGTTCCATCTGACGTCAGACCTTCTTCATGTCAGATTTGTTGAAAGTTAGTTTAAAAAATGTACCCACTTCAAGTAATAACCACAACCATTGTCACGGTGACCCCTTATTAAATTCAGCAAATTAACCTGATCTCAACCACCTGGTAGCTATGGCTCAGAGCAGACAGGCTTAACTTAGAACCAATGTGTAAATTATTTATATACTACCAAGCAGCAATAAAATCAAAACCAAACGCTAGAAAATCCTAAAACAATTAAGATAATAGAGTAAGTTTTTTATAAATAAAATTACTCCAACACTCCAGCCTCTACTTACCACTAGTGCTCAGGCTGTGCATCTTGCAACAGCACCGATGCCTGCCCCATACAACAGGCGGTAACAGCTTTGTAACCCTAGAGATGCTCCTGGCGACCATGACACAGAAGGCTCCAACAACCTTGAACCTAGCACCTAGACTCTACCATCTGTGAGCCCAATCCTGCCAAGTGGTGCCACTTCAGTCCTGGACCCTTGCAAGTGGGCCTTAAGGTGCTCTGCCAGCCCATTTGTGGAGCCAGCCGAACCAACGAATCTCCTCAGCTGTACTGCTTGATCCAGAGCAGAACCAACGCATCGCCTCTGTTTTGAGGATTCTTAACTATAAGACTTTGCATCAGTCTTGCAACCTGCATCGGAGCCACAGCTGTGCGAAGCTTCCCCAATTCAGGCCTTCACATTGCAAATCTCTTGTTGACAGCAGCCTCAATGAAAACACAGGTTCTCACATTGCAGTCTCGCAGCTCTTCAGAACCAAATGTGTGATGCATCGTCGATGCCGGACTTCACATCGCAAGCCCTCATTGATGGGAACCTCGACGATCATGCAAGACCTAGCAGCAGCTTCGCAGCTCCTCTGAACCAATGCATTGCCTCGGCTGCACAACACATCCTCGACACAGAACTAAGTTCTGTGCACAAGTTTTAGAGTATAGGTTTCAGTGCAAAAAACAATTTTCAAAGTACTTTGCGTTCAGAAATTATGAAGGTCGACATCAGGAGTATCTTAAGGAAGATTCTTTTATAACAAGTATTTTCGGTCAATACAGAAAGAAAACCAGCCGACACAGGTTTCATCACAAAGAAGTTAACTTGTGACTCTTCAGGGCTGGGAAGGACACAAAGCATAAGGTATAATACAAACCCGAAACATAAAACCAGAAAAAAAGAGGGGCACGAAAAACGAAACAATAGTGAAGGTGAACATTCTGAAGGCACCCATAATCTCATGGATACCCTATTAGAGTGGTGCACAAAGAACATAATCGTGACTTCACTGCACACAAATGAGAAGCGTCTCGTGACATATAAAGAAAATACTCCGTATTACTCCGGAGGAGGTAAAGACGCCCTATGAAAAAAACATTACCAGACTTTCCTAATTTGGTATGCCTATCAGGTGAGGGAATATTAAAGACATATATCCCAACAAGGTATTATTAAGTGCAAAAGGTGGGTTGGTGTTTCAGGGTGACTTCATGAACATGATAACGGTATATACAGCAAGCCAAGATAGTTCAACTATGAAACGTACGGTAGGCACATAATAGGAACAAAAACAAAATAAACTAAATTAAAACAACACTCATCCCCAATTGATATGTAATTCACCTTAAACGACCTAAATGTATGCTAAGGTAAGCATATCATAAGAGCAACAACACCAAAACATGCCGTGTTGATGTACCACTATCAATATTCTTTAGTTGTCTAATAATGTCATGCGGTCATGGCAAGAGCGGATAAAGAATAAAAAGTACACCTTTAAGGAAAGACAATCCATGGTGCGGGAGTCTAAGGAAAACTGTGCAATAAAAGCGTTTAAAGGGGAGAAACGTGCGTTAACCGAAGGTTGACAAAAAGGTAGAGTCTATAAAGGGTAAGAGGCATTGGAACTCACCACAGTACCGGTGATAATTCCAACCCGGTATTGACACGGGTTCATCAAAAGGAAGACGCGTCGTGAAATTGCAAAACAAAAGCAGACATTCAACAACCACTACCACATTAAAAAAAAGTTTAACTTAAAAAAAATCATTCTAACTATCACATACAAACATTACTAACCACATCACTGTTTTCCAAACATATTTGTACACTTATATTTGTAGTAACATTTTAAAAATCTCTGTTTTTACCCTACTTCCAGTTTTCACGGTTACACAAAGAGTCGCAATAACTCCGGTAACCTCAAAGATGGCACCATTTTTAGGGGAGGTAAAACACATATATGCACACATTTTACAGTATTTTAGACACTGGGGGATTATTAGTGCACTGTTTAAAGTATTTTTTTGTAGAGAGTTTGCATGAAAACAACCATTTGAACCAATTTTCAATTTTTATGGTGACCCGGGCGTCTCAATGATATCTGTAGCAGCGGTCACTGCAAATACTTTTCTAAACTTATAACTGCAAAATGAATTATAACCAACACACTAAACACATTACTATCTAACCGACTGTATAATAGCATGTACAACTCCCTTAATATCTCTATAACACAGTGCACAACTATTTCAGTGTAATCTATGACTGCATGAATCACTCTATCACTATGTCTCTCATTCACTGTATAAGTATTTGAGGGTATCTGTGAGACGATGCATCAGTACATCAATACTTCTCTAACAAAATGCATGACTGCATCAGTACATCTATGAGTGGGTGCATCAGTGTCACAATGGGTTTGTTATTAGTTGCTTAAGCCTCTCACTCAATCTGTGAGTAGGTGCATGAATGCCTTTGTGCATTTCTAAGTAAGTATATGACTATCTGACTGGATCTGTGAGTAGAGACATGAGTATCTAAGTGGGTGTCTGAATGGGTGAGTGAGTGGATGAGTCTCTCAGTGGGTCTATGACTGGCAGTGTGAGTGTCTGAGTGGTTCTGTCAGTGGATGGATGCATCGGTCCGTGAGTGTAACTGTGCGTGGGTACATGAGTCTCTGAGTGTGTAACTAACTGGGTGCATAAGTCTCTCAGTGGGTCTATGAGTAATTGTGTGAGTGACTGTATGGGTGTGTGAGTGTCTCAGTGGGTCGGTGAGTGGATGTATGAGTGCCTGAGTGGATCTGTGAGAGAGTGTATGAGTGTCTCAATGGGTCTGTGAGTAAAAGCATAAGTATCTGAGTGGGTGAGTGAATAGGTGCATGCATGATTGTCTGAGTGGGTCTGTGACTGAGAGGGCAAGTGTCTGGGTGAGTCTGAGTGGATGCATGAGCCTTGAGTGGGTGAGTGAGTGGGTACATGTATATCTGACTGAGTTTGTGAGTGGGTGTGAGTTTCTGAGTGTATGAGTGACTGACTGAGTACATAAGTCTCTGAGACGGTCTGTGACTGATTGTGGGAGTGACTGTATGGGTATGGGAGAGGGTATATGAGTGTCCTATTGGATCTTTGAGGGGATGTATGAGTATCTCAGTGGGTCTGTGAAAACACACGTGAGGGTGTGTGGATCTGTAAGTGGGTGCAATAGTCTCTGAGCGCCATGAGACTCTTTGGAGTGATATGTTGCGCTATAGAAGTGCCTATGACTTGACTTGACTTGACTTGACTTGACTGTACATGGGTGTGTCACTCTCTGAGTAAGTCTGTAAGTGGGTGCATAAGTACCTGAATGGATATGTGAGTGAGTGCATGAGTATCTGAGTAGGTATTTGACTGGATCTATTAGTTTGTGAGTGGATATGTGAATGGGTCTAAAAGTGTCTGAGTGAGTTTGTGAGTGTGTGACAGTGACCGGCAAGTGTGTACAAATGTATATATTTTTTATATTTTCACCAATATTTGCGATGACTTTGTGATAGTCACAACTTCCCAGCGATGGTACACAGGAGGCCCGCACTGACAGTCACATCATCGTTGCGAATATCCCGCGCAATAAAATAAATCAAATTTGGACACATAACTTGTGTTACTAACACCCCCATTTCTCAAACAAGGGGTCAGATTATCTCTACTTTGACCCCTTCTGTTAGCTTTTTGAAAAGATTTCTGCCCCGGGAACCATTCCCAATCAATAAAATGGCAGCAACAACTTTCTGTTCAGGTTCCATCCAGCCAATCAGAGCATGCCTTTTGGCGCTTGCATTCGCAATTACTTGCGAAACCATCATGAAATATCTGCGACCAGAGATATCACTATAATTTTTGGCTTAAATTTCGCAAAAGCTACTGAACAGATTTACACCAAATAGGCAAAAGGTACTTCCTTACACCAACATCTGCCTCCCTGCCAAATTTGATGTAAGTCTGTTCAGCAATTCAGGCTTCATGTGTGGCTAAAGATTCCCATGGGTAAAAAATTTCAAATGCACCCTTATTTTGCACCCCAAATTCTCGGTCCCCATTGCATGGATCACCCCCAAACTTTCGATGGCAACCAGAACGTACCTTGATACTCTCTTTGGAAAATTTCATGACGATTGGTCAAAGTACTTCAATGTTATAGGCAAGCCAAAAAATGCTTTTCCAATGGGAATTAGGTCCTAACTATAACTACCTACTGGCGACTGCCAGTAGGTAATATTTTATATTCTCACCAATGATTAAGGCTAATTAAGTTGCTGAAACACGTCTGGAAATGATAATGAGCTGCCGTGTGTCACTAATAAAACACTAGTTCCTTCCACATTCGGGCCTCCGCTTATTCTTCTCTTCGGCAATGTCCCTTCAGGTTGCTCCGTGCGTTTGGCTGAGGCTGCCAGGGTCGGGGGCCCACTATTCGGAGAAATGTGTGTTGGACATAACAAGTAAGTAAGTGGGTGTGTATGTAACTGTATGGGTGAGTAAGTGGCTGTGTGAATGACTGTATGGGTGAGTGAGTAGGTGTGTGAGTAGCTCTATAGATGACTGACTCAGTGTGTGAGTGGCTGCGTGGGCATTTGAGTGGATATATAAATGGCTGTATTAGTGAGTGAGTGGGTGTATAAGTGGATGTATAGGTGAGTGAGTGGAAGTGTGTGTAGATCTATGAATCAGTGAGTTGGTGTGCAAGTACTGGTATGGGTCTGTGAATGGGTTTGTAAATGCTAGTGTGGGACTGGGTGTATGGATGATTCTCTGGGGGTGTGAGTGGGTGCGTTGGTCATTTTCTGGAAGATGTAATCAGTAATGTCACTTGAGATGTCATCAGTGATGTCATGAGTGATGTCACTGACCATGTCATGAGTGATGTAATATGTGGGATCATAAGCAGTGCATTGCGGGCACGGGAGTTATAATTAGCTCACTAAATATAACGGCTGAATTTCTCTGGGTTTGTACGAGTGAAACCTGAGCCTAAATATATTGTCCCTGGAACCTTCGATTTTTTCAGTTAAATACATATATCTTTCTTTCTAGCAAAGTTTTTAGGCTTAGGATTAGCGAAGTGGCATCCATGCACTAGAAAGTGACAATGTATTTTGCCATTTTTGCAGCAAAGTCTTTAAGCATAGGGTTAGCTAGTGCCATTTATGCTGAGCTGAAAAATGACCAAAGCCCTTTAAACTCAACTAACACATTTGAGTACCTTTGAGAATCAAGCTCCATACCGACACCAAAAAACAGAAGGGAATCTTTACTAGCTAAAGTTAACTACTAACATTAACTGAAAGAATTATAAACCACTCAACCCAAATACCAGTCTCCAACCTGCATGTCCAAAACGTGGTATCATCCACAGCAGTTCGAATGATATCCACAAACCCATATCCTACCATTGAGCACAGTAAGAACTGGTCAACTCGAATCTCTAAAAGGCCAGTCGACATATAGCACTTTATTATGGTGCGAGGGTTCTTGTTAAGTCTGTTTGAAAGTGCATTTTAGTGGCCTGTTCAGCCAACCTTTTATTATTACAATTTCAGTTCTTTAATTTCTCATAAACTGTTAAACTGACAGCAATGTATCTGTTACTCTGTCACTTTATAATATTATGTTCTTCATATCTGGGTGTAAATGGATTCCTTAGCTGTAGAATTTCTTTTTTTACAGTGTAAATTATTTTCTGCCTCAACCAGTCATCCAGAATAGAATCAAAGAGATAAATGAGTTTAGCATACTTACATATTTACAAATACCGTCCCCATTCAGAAATATGAAATCATGTATTTTCCTTTCACTTGTATATTGTCTTACATCCTTGTTCTTTGTTCCAACTTATCCATCTTCAAATATTTTAAATCTCTAATATATCCACTAAGAAGATTCACCACACATACTGCACTTCCCATTTTGAAAAATTAGATCAGATGTCTGCTATTTCTTTCCCGTTATTTCTAATTATTATTGATGACATTTACATGTAAAGGAAACTCTCCTTCCTTCTCTCACCGGCTAGAATCATCTAATAACATATCGAATTACTCCAGTAACAGCACAAGTCAGTCCCCAGGGGAACACGGTAAGAATGGGAAGACTTCTCACCAATGAAACCGGCTGACTGCACAAGAGTGTTTGTTACAATTAAAAACTTAAACGTAATCAGTAATGACGGCTGAGGGAAGGCTGGAAATGTACAGAATAGCAAGTCTGGGATTGCTTTTGTTCAAGTTATTAGGTAAACAAACCTGTGCCTGTTTAACCCCTTCAGCGCAGCGCGGATTACCGCGCTGTGCTGAAGGTTCTATTGAGCGGGCGGGGCCATGACGGAACCGTTCCGTCATGCGCATGGAAGGGGTTAAAGATATAATGTCTGTGTTTTTTAGGTGGGGCTCCTCTAATAAAGTAATGACAATCATGCCCAAATTTACAAAAAAAGTAATAGAACGCAGTGCAGCAGCCAAAAATGCTGCGCTGCATTGCATGACAGAGTGGGAGAAGGAGAGTGCCATATCTACAGAGTTATGGCTCTCTCCTCCCCTCTTCCTAGCATGGGTGCAGATTTCAGGTGCCGTGCTCCAGGCACACACATTAGCGCTGAGTGCCTGATTCTACCCAAGGTTTGTTGTTCCAGTACAAAATACTATACATAGACACGCTTTAAAATGTTTCCTACTTTGCATGTGTTCCGCGCAGATCTGCACGTAGGCAAAGTCAGAAAAGAAAGGAGAAATCAAATTAATTCTCCTCTTAATGCTTCCTTTTAAATGGCGTGAACTTATGGCACTAAACCCTGTCTACTATTGTTTGTAGATACGGTTTTGCGTCAAAAGGCATGGTTGGTAGCATGGGAACACCCATGTACCACCCATGTAACCCCTCGTTGTAGCTAACTAAAGCAAAGCTGTGCTTTGTGCTGCTTTGCGTTACTTTCAGGGAACTTACCAGCACAAAACAAGTTTTGCACTGGAAAGTAAATTAGGAAAAAAAACATTTTGTGCTGGTTAGGGTTCCATTTGTGATGCTAATCCAGTGCAAACTGTTAGTAAATCTACCCCTCAGTGCTTTCTATAAAATTCTGCAGGTTTCCATGCAGTGTATACAAAGGGTTCATGGTTGTTAAAAGTGTTGTGCAAACCCTTATTATGTACAACAAAGGAATGTCATTTCGGCCCTGATATCACAATAAAAAACATTTATCAATCTCCATTACATGCCACATGTTGGAATGTTGTCTGTAAGTGCATTACTATTATATCATCATCCCAGGACCCATGCTATGTGTCCATATGCAAATGTATGGTCCAGCCCAAATACATTGCACACTAACCATTTTGCACGTGTTGACAAGTAGAGATTTTAGTAACTACAGCTACCATGAGGCCCTGTTTCTGTAACTCAAAACAAGATGAAATTTTGATTTTGCCCTTTCTCACTTGCTGACATGTTACAACTTATGTTCATGTCTCATGGAGTTACCCATTTGCCAAGTGTTGGGCAGTCGAGATTGAAATGACAAAAACGTTATTCCTTAATCCAAAATGCAATACAGTGGTACATGGAAACAGCTCCATTTGGCTGTGGCAGATCAAGAAGTACTGTCATGTGGAAGAGGGAGTGGATATATGGAATGGCATTTGGTCTTGTTGTATATGTAGGTCAATGTGACAAATTGTATGAGAAAGTTTTCTGAGCAAGTCACTATTATGCTATCATATTTCCAACATTTTATTGTAAAGGATCAGACCCAACACCCATTGGAAGCGAGGCATGAATGGCACACACAGCAAACACAAGGAGATGATGGATGGAGTGCTGATACTTTTCAAATAATCACCCCCAATCACAGATCTGGGTTGAATCCATCATCATTCTTTAGCTCACTTTGCCACCCTAGTTCAGACACAGCTATATGCAAATCAGTCTTGACCCTGTGCCTCATGGGAACAGGCCAGCCCAAACTGCCAAGTCATGTCTTCCCTGGACCAGAAACAAGCATCCTGGGACCAGTTTTGGGCGAACAGCCCTCTTCAGCCAGGCTAGCTTGAATCCAGTGGCAAAGTGAGCAAGGGACCCACGTGTGGGCATACCCTGCCAACTTAGGGGGAACAAAGCATACACAAGGAGATGATGGATGAATGGCACACACTCCATGAGTGTTCGTTTAGTTTTAGTCCAATTGAGTTAGAATGGTGCTTCAAAATTGCCCTAATTTTCTCAAACTGTTCTTTGGTTGAGAACTCTCTCAAACACATTTTGAAGGAAGTGGGCTTGCTGATTTGACTTGCCTGACCTTGTTCAACGTAGGTTTTTATTTGCAATTTCTTTGAAAGTTCCTAATATGTCTACAAGTCAAGGCGTTGCTTATGACATGATCAATACCCATCATAGCTAGCATGCCCAATAGAATGAGTTCAGAGATCACTGGGCAGTGCCAGGATGTATGGCTCCACCCATGCCCCTCTGCTCTCTTCCTGGGATGCCCGCGGATGATTTGATGGAGATATAGTACCCCAAAGGGTGCAAGTCATATGAGTTTAATACTGGAAGGATATAGGGTGGATGTAAGGTCCTTCGGGCATTACATTTACCTACCAACATCCCTCTGTTTGAAGAAAAAATGTCTACCATCTCCGTAGAGTTCTGGATTTGTTGCATTGAGTATTGACTTGAGCCGATCCATGCACTGTAATAGAAACATGTCCTTGTATATACAGTATTACCCTTCTTTAAGTGAGGCTTTACTGTAATGGTCAGGAGGTGACCTCGGTCTCCTCCTTTACCTACTTAGGGGTAGTTTTTGATGAGAAGTTCTCTTGGATACCGCAACAGAAAATTAAAAAGAACTCTATTACCCGTTCTGCTTTAGGATTAATGGGGTTTGCTAAACGCTTGGGGGCTAGACCAATTAAGAGTATATTGAAAATATATAGCGCAAAGTGCGTAGCGATTGCGACCTATGGTTCCTCTATATGGGGCTTCAAAGAACAGCCAGGCATTCAAATAGCCGAAAATACATTTTTACGTAGCCTTTTAACAGTCCCACAATCTACGCCAGTCTTTTCTATACACCAGGAACTTGGGATTGGTTACAGTTCAGACATTTTGAGCCTAGCTCCGTTGCTTTGCTGGCTCAAAATGTGGTTAAATCCAGAACTGACTTTGAACCATAAGATCCTAAGCGACTGTGCACAGTTAGACAACTCCAATAAAATCAAGTGGCTGTCTTATGTTAAAAGTGGGTTAACCAAATTGGGGCGGCCTGAGCTATTTAAAGCCCCTGAAAAGATATGGAAGGAGGATGTTCTGTGGGTGAAATGTAATTTTAAGAATTTGTTGTCTGCAGAACGGGAGGAATTAGAGCTGCAGAATCCTTCCGTTAGGGCTCATTTTCTAATGAAAACAAATATTTGTATTGAACCCTATCTGGTAACGGTAAATAATCCCTACCATCGTTGGCTTTTAACCAGGTTTCGCTTTAACTTAGTTCCTTTTTTATTAGGTGATTTCCAGGAGTGGTGTAATCCTGAGTATGCAATCCCCTGTAAGTGTGACAATTTTTCTACCCAGAATACCCTTCACTTTATGATGTTTTGTCCTTTCTATACCAACATTCGGAATAAGTATTTAATCCCAATTCTGAAAGGAAAGGGTTTTATGCAGGTTAGACCAGCACTACTCTATCTTCAGTCATTAAGTACACCATGGGATATTTTTAATATTGCATGCTTTTTGGTTGCTGCTATGCGGTGCAAAAAAAACAGACTCCTGATATCTGATTATTGTCTAGATTATCAAATGATATAATGTAAATATAGTTCTGTGTATTTGTAAGTTTGACTGAAGGATCGTTTTTAGAAATATAATAATGTTTTAAGTAATTAGCAGATCACCCCAAACTTCTGAGCCTGGCCTATTTGCACATATCACTTTCTTATGACGTTCTTTTGTACGCAGGGTTACCCATGGTACACCCTATGATTGTATTGAATGATATGTTTGCACTTTATCTCGTATGCGCTTTTGCACTATGCACTATGCACTTTAAAAAAGTTTTTTTGCTGGGATGTATCATGGGAAAGGTAACGTGAAATTTTGTTTCCCAATTTACTCGCATTTTGCACTTTTGTTATAGATGTCCAGAAAAGTTTTAACCTCATAAGATGAAATACAGGAAAAGTCATTGGTAGTTTTGCAGCCTAATATTTTTTGTATGTTTTTATCTTGAATTTTTATTTTAAACCTTTTTAGTAATTCACTATGAGCTGGCAGACGATATCTTGTACTATCTAATTTTTAACTGTAATGTATGATCGATCAAATTGTTCACTTTTATGACATTATGGTGCCGATTAGGATCCTGGAAAATTTTCCCCGTACGACTCGTATCCGGTCTTTTTACCGTACGAATCGTACAAGTGCCGTACTAACTGCCAAGTACGATTCGCATGGGAAAAAGTCCATACGAGTCGCATTGGGAATTATTCCCCACACGTCCTCGGGTCGGAAAATGTGTCCGACACTTCCCCGGACAATTTACCGTACAAACGTGAAAAGTGAAGTCCGACCACGCAAGTACGATCCATCCCGTGCGTCCGATGTCACAACCGTATGGAAAAAACACCGTCCGCACCGAACTCCCATTGCAACCATGGAGACATGTGCCCACATACGCGCCGAACCCCCCCCAGCCCCCGTGAGTACGTGCCGAACCCCCCCCAGCCCCCGTGAGTACGCGCCGTACCCCCCCAGCCCCCGTGAGTACGTGTACGTTCGAGTCGTACCCCCTCGTGTATGTACACCCGTGTACGTTCGAGTCGTACCCCCCCCGTGTATGTACACCCGTGTACGTTCGAGTCGTACCCCCATGTATGTACACCCGTGTATGTTTGAGTCGTACCCCCCCGTGTATGTACACCCGTGTACGTTCGAGTCGTACCCCCGTGTATGTACAGCCGTGTACGTTCGAGTCGTACCCCCACCCGTGTATGTACGGTGCGTACCCCCAGCGGGGGTGGGAGTACGACTCGAACGTACACAGGTGTACATACACGGGGGGTTCGACACGTACACGGGTGGGGGTACGACTCAAACGTACACGGGTGTACATACACGGGAGGGTTCGAGACGTACACGGGTGTACATACACGGGGGGTACGACTCGAACGTACACGGGTGTACATACACGGGGGTTCGACACGTACACGGGTGTACATACACGGGGGTTCGACACGTACTCACGGGGGCTGGGGGGGTACGGTACATACCCACGGGGCTGGGGGGGTACGGCGCGTACTCACGGGGGCTGGGGGGGGGGGGTACGGCGCGTACCGGGACCCTATTCTGGTCGTTTTGCGGCGTATTTCGCTTTTCCGGCACTTTTTGGGTGCCGTGAAAATATTGCCGCCCGGACTGCTGTCGGTTCGAATCGTTCTTCCTGGGTCGTGAAACGCTGCCTGACAGCATCCCGACGTCACGCTGCCGCATTCCCGGATCACATTGGTATGTATAATTTCGTCGGACGGTGTTTTTTACGATTCGTACGGAAATTGTGTTTCTGTGCGAATCGTACTTCCATGTTTGTAAAGTTTTACAACCGGGTACGAGTCGGACGGAGAAAACGCTCCGACCGACGGTTCGTACCCGGTTTTTCCAGGATCGTAATCGGCACCTAAGTTGTCGAATAAAGTATTTGATTGATTGATTGATTAAAGTGAGGCATACCCACATAGAAAATAGATTACCTCTAGTAATGACCTTGTGTACTACCCTTTATATCAAAAACAGAGAACACAGTAAATTTAATTTAACAACTCTCCTGTGTCAGAAAAAACAATGTTTTTCTTGTAAAACCCTCACCCACCAGGGTTACCCCTTGTTGGCATACGTCATTATCGGGTCCATCCCGATCTGCTGCAGATCAGGGGGTGCTACGACCTACGATTTACACGGAAGCACTTGATGGTCTTTATGTGATAATAAAGAAGGTGTTAATATGAAAAGAGGGAGTGGAGAAAGATGCCAATTTATGGTATAATTTAAAAATACCTGGCTAGTAGGTATATATATTTTATTCCTGCCTCTAGGTGGTATGATTAAAAATTAGGGGGTAGTTAGGAAGGCGTGATTGGTATTGTGCCTGCGATCCTATAGGTCAACATGTCTTGAAGTGTGCCCCTATGGCTCTTCTTCAGGACCATGGGAACCTAGTTCCTTGGTACTCCTCCTGTAGGTTTTAATCACATAAAATATGCTACTTTGTGAAAAATACATACGTATACCACCTAATTCCTTATTTTTATACGATGCCTTAATAGTGCATCATGGTTCCTCCGGGGAGAGGGTGGCCTGTTGTCACACTCACATCATAGGTGAACCCTCGCTGTGTTGACTATTGTGGTCTTTGCCCCAGGGACCGCATCGAGGGTACTACACCCCAGTGCTTAATTTTTTTTCAAATAAGTGCCAGGGTTCTTGTCAAGAGGCCACTGCAGCTTGCACCACACATTGCCCCTGCTATGCTGCCAATGAAAGTAGCAACATAACTACCTAACCATCACACTCCTACAAGTGTGACAATTCGGAATATTCCACACCCCCAAAGCTATAAGAATGGCTTGGGAGACAGGTAAGTCATTTTTAATATGTATTAAATTAATAATTGACCGCTGTTGTAGCCATCTCTAAGTTAGCTAGACAGCGACATCTTGTGGCAGACTGTTGATAATTGAGTGCTGGTGCCGAACACCAGAAACCACTGACTCAAATTAAGCACTGCTACACCCATTCGAAGAACTTGACTTTTAACACAAATTGTATTACCAAGCTCTGGCCAAGGCCCAGTAAGCAATAAAATGGGTCATTTTCATAGAGATGCATTTTTCACAATGAATGCCAAGAGTGTCTGATTCAGATGCAAATATCTCTCTCTATATTTTCTTCTCACAGCAGTATCTGCCAGTCAAGGGCACGATATAACATTTCCGTTCTATTAAATAATAGAAAAGGCCTTGAATAAATGTTAATGTCAAAATATTTCTCTTTTCCAGGAGCAGTACAAAGGGAGTTCTTTTCGTGTTCTTAGCAATATCCATTTTATCTGAGGAGATCATTTTGAGCTTGAGTTGAAGGACAATATATAATGTCGTTTTTGGCTATAAGGCTAACCAAAATATGTGTTTTTAGTTCTGGCTAGAGACCGCCTTAACTATTACACAGGAAATGGGCTCACGGACAGTCATTTTCAGCGGTATATTGCCCAATTTTGCATTAGCCTACAGGAGTACTGTGCATCTAAGTATATAGTTTGCTAAGGTGTCTTGCACTGATGATTGGAAAAAAAATATCCTCTTTTTCCTTAGTGAAGGTCTGTTATAGGGAGTCTCCTCTCTTTTAAGATGGCCACAGAGGGAATGGGAAAATAAGTGTTAGCAGAGCAGTTCTCACTACACACTGATCAAGCAACAGCAGTGTGTACGGAAATACAATTATGAAAAAGGCACCTCTTTGTTTTAGTTCGACTTTTATTCTAGTAATGTTATTTTGAAGTTTAAATCCGACTGAACCGTAGTACATTTTCAAATTATAGACCTAAACTGCGTTTTTCAAGCCACCATTGAACCGCCTCACATGATGCTTTGTGCCACTTAGCTTTGGGGATTTGCATATTAAATAACACAGAAAGACAGACGACTGTGCGATTAGCAAATATTCAGTTTCACATGGTGGAATTTTGAATAGAGGTCCCCACTTCACAACAAAATGACATTTTGTGACTCATTCAGAAATGCCTAAATTTGAACCAATAACGTGTGCCTGCATTATTTCAAGCGCGTGCTTTGTAGTTTATGGACTGTGGAAATGTTGAGGGCCATATTTATCATTATATTGCTGCGTTGCGCTGCGTGATAGGGAAAGGGCAGGAATGCGCTGTACTTAACATTGTACAGCTTATTCCTGCCTTTTTTTCCAGCGCTGGTGCAGAATTTACTGCCTAGTGCTAATGCAGGCACCCTTGCACCATGGTGCAAATGTGGCAGTGTTTTTAGCCTGTGTTATTAGCAAGATTGTTTTTGTGTAGGAAGGGGCACCTTCCTGCACAAAAACAATCTCCTCAGGCATTTTCCTCTTTATATGTGTGCTGCAGAATAAAGCAAAAAAAGAAAGAGGAAAAAACGAGGAGAAATAAAGATATATCTCCTTGTTATGCCTCACTTAGGCAGGTGTAGTATTTTGATGCATTCCAAGGTCTACCACTTATGGTAAATCTGGAAATGCGCCAAAGTTTATGGGTGTTGTGTGGAAACACCCATGCCCCATCCATGGAATGCCTTCCTGGGGCAGAGTAATGTAACACATAGATTTGCGCTGCATTGCATTACTCTAGATTTATCACTCAGGGCCACGCAAATGGGCCTTGCATGGCTTGATAAAAACGCATTTTAAAGGTTGCGTCACTTTTGCATGGTGTAAAAGCGATGCAACCCCTTGATAAATATGGCCCTAACTGTGGTCATTGAGGAGAATCCCTTACTCAACCACAGGGTCAGACTGGCCTGTGCGGCAATCTGGCAGTGCCTGAAGGGCTAGTCTGCGAGGTCAGTGCGTGGACCTTTTTTTTGGTAGATTGTGGGACTATTTTTGTAGTCTGGTGGACCAGTTTTTCCTTCTAATGTCCCTCTTATTATCACAAACCTTGTTGCAGCAAGCACAAGTGTATTCAGTCACCCATACTGTGCAAAAATCCTATACAGTGTGTGTTTACAAGTTAAAAACTGCCCCTATTTACAAATGTGGGCCACGTTTTATAGCTATCCAATTTTCTAATCGGAGCCACTTTTAGTTTGGTGACTGGGCCTATTTTCTGTCCCAGGCCGACCCTGTTCAACTATACATCCATCTACACACACTGACCCTGTACTTCTCCATGCACTTAGACACTTGCTCACTCATCCTTTTATGCCCCCAATCATCATTAATCCAGCCACCCACCACCCAACCACACACACGAACTCACCACTGAAGAATAACTTTCCTGTTTGAAATAGTTGACCTGTTTGTGTAGCTCTCTGGTGTATATGTTGTCTTCTAATATAGGCAATTTACACAGAGGTGAAGTTTCACCCAACCAGAAACTAGCTCAACTGAATTCGCTTCTTAGATTCTGTACATTAATCATTTTTTTGCGGGGGTGAGTGCTTTAACTTTATTGCAGCTCTTACTAGAAAGGATTTGAACGGATTAGGAAAATTAAAGATTCCTATTGATAAATGAAAAAGTCTATATCGCGAAATAGAATTATAACTTCAGATAGCAAAATCTGCTTCACAAAGAGTTAAAGTGCACCTTATTTGGATCGGATTTTAATATATATTTCAAAGATTTCTTATCAGAACAGCAATAAATATATGCTGAAGGATTGTGACTTTTCAGTAGCAGTACATCCTGCTTAGTGTAAGAGATTGGGGCTGGTTCAGCCGTGGCTCTGAGTGCATTTGAGACCGATTTGGAAACACACCTACCTTGCCTTGGAATTGCATGCGCAGTATAGTCGCTCAGATTAGCGGATATCCTTTATCCCTCTTCCTCCAATCACAGCACGGCTCGAGGGAATATCGCCAAGCCTCTTTCTATTCCCTTGCTTTGCATTTCCATTTGACACTCTCACAGACTTCCTAAGAGGTTTTAGAACCGTTTAATTTAACCTGAATGTTATCTTATAATTGGCAATGAAAGAAATAAGCGTATAAGAATCCAGTAGGATTCACATAAACCCACCGGGCTCTCTTGGGCACAGTGGAGCCTGTCTCATGTTAAATGACAGAACTCATGTTTTGTAGAAGGCAGCATGCAATCGCATTCGTGGATAGAGATGTTGTTTGTCTTGGTTTGTAGATTCAGAACACGATCAATGAGCCAATAAGGGCCTCAGTAGCATTGCTTATGGTGCTGTCTGACTTCTTTTGGAGAAGAGTGGGGCATTTGTATCCAAGCAAAAGGCTTTATTTTGTTACTTCCTGACCCAGATGTGATTTTACTTCAACTGCCTTCATTTTTATAACAAGTACTGGAAAAGCCAATCGGTCTCGCCTTTGGAATCTATTGGCTTTGAGAATGTTTATGGTGATGCTGTACTAAACCGTAAAACGCAAAATGTGTTTTGCTGATACTGAAAGAAAGGGAAAATGCATCATGATGTGAAACGCGCATTGTGCATATGCATCACTAAAGTAGAGGAGCTGTCATTCAGTAGGCATGTATATGTTACCAAGCGTGCGCATACCTACTGATTGGCATAGCCACCATTTTCTTTTTGTTTACCAATCCAAGATGGTGGGCAAAACTTGAATTGGTAATAAAAAAATGTATTTCTGCCAGCACGAAAGTGCGTCATTTAAGGAGGAGTGGCCTGGCAGTAAATGGTAGTTTTTGTGCCGCCACATTTTCATGATGTCCACGAGGGATGCGGAAGCTAAGAGGGAGGGGAAGGGGGAAACAGCAGAGAGTGGGCAGGAGAGCAATGGATGGAGGAAGCAACAATGGGTAGGGAGTTAAATAATTTATTATAATAAAGTCAGGGAGGAGTAAGAAAAGTACAGGCTTGGGTATTAGGGAGAAGCACGGAGTGTGTTGTGAGAAGGACATAAAAAGGAGCACGTGAGGGAGAAATCAAAGAGCAAAAGCATGTGGGGAGGAGGTTACAACATGGAGTGTCAGGAAAGAGGATGCGATAATTTGGTGTCAATGAAGCTGCACAAGAGAGAGAAATCATGGAAACACACGCAGGTCCATGGAGCACTTAAACAAAAAGAGAAAAGTAGGCTGCTAAGCGTGAGTAATGAAAGGACACAAGCCACCAAATCTAAACAATGGTAACGATGCTATGAACCAGTAGATGGGCAGACATAAGAGGGGGAAGGAAAGCCTTTAATGATGCAAGGAAGAAAGGAAATAAGAGTGACAGTAAAGTCAACTAATGGAAGCAGTGGATGGGCTCAAAGCCCAATGTAAGTTTTTCAGTATGGTCCACAAAAGGTCTTTCACAACAAGATAGGGTAGGTGAGACAAAAATGTACCAATGCAAGAATGAAGAGAGTAGATGGATTCCTGGTTGTCAGTGCTGAATTTCTTTTTCAATTTTTACAATTCAATAACTTTATTTCAGCCATTGCGATCATAAAAGTGCCATATGCATACAGAATATATGAAACAGGATAAAACATGCAAGATAAATAGAATCAATTTTACAGAGACAAGATAGATAGTATTTATAGATCGCAGCGCAGCAGCCCCCACAGAGCCGCGATGTCTATGCAGAATGGTCAGTTGCTGCATGATGTATTGTAACGAACATCATAATTAGCAAAGGCATGAAAGGATAACAACAAGAAAGTTCAAATGCATTCAGTACACATAATTTTTGACTCGCTGGTTAGGACCATTATCTATTCTTTTTCATTTTCTATCTGGGGAAAAAAAAAACACGAGAAGGCTTTGACAAAAAGTGAACCTCTATTGAAGATTTGACTATATTAAAACAGTGTAATAAAAAAAAGCAAAAATAATGGGCTTGATAATATGCCGTTGAGAATTCCCATAGCAGCCCATGTTGACACCAGAACATGGGCTTCTATGGGAATTCTCAAGGGCATATTATCAAGCCCATTATTGCCGCTTTAGCGGCAGTTTTCTGCTGCTAAAGCGGCGATAATTTTAACGCCATTTCTTGATAATATGCCCCTAAGTCTTTCAAAGCACAGGGATAAGGTATTTTCTTAACCGATGGTCATGTAAGTAGAGAAAAATCTAATTTAGGTCTATTATTTATTTCTGACTTTTTGCTGGTTATGACTTTTGCATTGTGCAACTCTCGAGCAAAGGGTTTCTATCCCACCCTGCAACTTGTCCTTGTGGAAGAGGTTTGGACAATTTGCCAAAAAACATGTCCTGTTAAAATAAGGGATTCTAAAATTGCACTTTAGTTTAAAATATTTTTTTGCTACTTGGCTATCCAGAATATGTGTCTGAGAATAGGTGAAGGAACGAGATGGCATCTGTTGCTTGACTGGTGAAAGGATGTAGTGGACTATGGATGTGATTAACCATCCCAGTCCTTAATAGATGGTTGTCCATGAGTCTATTTTGTAAGAAAAGTGGAGGGTGAATGCGTGTTTGTCTATGTGTATGTCTTTACATGCATGTGTGTGAATCCTCCTTAAATATACTCTTTTTGTAGAGAGATTATTGATTGATTGAGGCTTGGTCCCTGACTGCCCTTAATAGACAGCTGATGGGAGGCAGAGCATAGCTGCACACAAGAGGGTTGACTCTTGATAAGACTCTAAGCAACTCCACACTTAACTCATCTCCATCCAGCACTGTGGATGATATTCAGAGCTTGTGGTGATGCCTACACCAATGGGGCAACTGTCATTGTAAGGCGACAACTCAAATGCTGTGGTTCCACTGATATCTAACTAGACTACTGTAGATGGGACTGAACCCCGTGTCTTTCTCGCACTGCTCTGTCTTTAATGAATCTCTGGCTGCAAGAGTGAACTGCAACACTTACCTGAAAGTTCTGCCAGTGCAGAGCAATGTCAAAGCCCCATGCCCTGATCATTCAATCACTGTGATAGATGGCCTCTGGTCATAGAGAATGGGTGACCCAAGACACAATGAAGGCTCAGAGACCTATTCACGACTAAGGTTTTGGATAAGTTGGAGGACCAGACGTTTGCTGCATCCAGCTCTATGTCAGTGGAAACTGGTAAACATAGAACAATGCTGATACAGACCAGATGAATCTACAGTTCCATCTTTAAATCACTGGATGAGGTGGCAGTGAGGGAAATAAAAATGACTGTTAATCTTTTCATCAGTACACAACACACTGTATTGGTTCTGTGTCTCAATAAGAAAAAGTGGTTTATGCACTCTAGCCACACATCACACAATACTGTGGAGAAATCTACATCGCAGATCTAGGCATGGCTAAACAAGGACCTGCATCCCTGGAGAAGGTATGCTGATAGGTAATGTGAATCAAATTGGGGGCTACTACACGCCAACCATTTTTGGAACATTTATCCTTCACACAAGGAGTGGGCTCAGGTTCTGCCCCACTGACAATGGTTTCACCTGATCTACTGAGGCTTGGCAGTGGCACATCAGTCCTGGTATAGAGTGTATATCCCCTGGCACACAAGGAAAATTTGACCACAGGCTTAGGGCCCCAATGTCTGATTACAGTCTCAATCAATCAGGGGGTTTATAAAGCGCGCTACTCACCCAAAAGGGTCTCAAGGTGCTGGGGGGGAGGGGTGCGTCTCCGGATCAGTCGAATAGCCAGGTCTTGAGGCACTTTCTGAAGGTGTGCAGAATAAGGGAGTGTCTGATATTGACTGGCAGCTCATACCAGGTCTTTGCTGCAACGTAGGTGAAGGCTCTTCCACCTGCTCTGGTTCTGCGGATGCGTGGGGTCTCTGCCAGAGCGAGGTCGGTGGAGCGGAAGTTCCTTTTGGGTGCATGGAAGGAGACTCTTTCGTTGAGGTATTTGGGTCCGAAGTTGTGGAGGGATTTGTAGGCGTGGGTGATTAGCTTGAAGGTCACTCTCTTCTCGATGGGGAGCCAGTGGAGGTCTCATAGGGGCTGGGCCATGTGCTCTTGTCGTGGGGTTCCGACGACGAGTCTGGCTGCTGTGTTCTGTATGGTTTGGAGCTTGTGTAGCAGGGTTTTATTGATTCCGGCATAGAGGACGTTGCCGTAGTCCGGTCTTGATGAGGGCTTGGTTGATGGTCTTCCTGCACTTGGGGGGGGGGGGGGGATGCACTTGAAAGTGTTCCGGAGGATGCGGAAGGAGATGAAACAGGTGGAGGCGAAGGCGTTGATCTGGCGGGTCAAGGTGAGGGAGGAGTCTAGGATGATGCAGAGGTTCCGGGTGTGGTCCGTTGGGGTGGGTGTGTGTCCGAGGGTAGGGGGCCACCAGGAGCTGTCTCACGCAGTTGCTGTTTACTACACCAGCTGGACTGATTCCCTAACTCAGCCACTTGCCTAATAATTAGTCTCATCTTCAATGCTGCCTTTCTGCCCTAACGGTGTTAACAGCATAGCCCCAATGTTGCTACTGGGAAGTAGCACCCTGGTCTTCATTCTCTCCACCAGTGTTAGGTGGCTCAGCATCTTTCCATTGTAACACTCTGGGCATGTAACCAGTCATAAGAAGGCAAACTCAGCAACATACTACAGTCGGGCCGGACAGCAAGGTGTCCTTTCCTCTCTCCCCCACTGTTGTACATCCTAATGTTCTGGCAGAAGCCCCAGGACAGCTACATTTTGAGGAAGCAATTAAGTGGGCTGTGACCTTTGTTAATAGTGAGTGCCCTTGCTGGCTCACCAAAATCTCTTTGGCTTCGCCAAAGTAACTTTTTATTTTCTCTACACTAATGTTTGGGTACCTAGCATCCTATAGAACTTTTACTAAAACCCTTCTAAAGGACTCACTATTTGTTTCCCCAAAAGGACAGAATCCTGGCTATTCTCCAGTTCACAGGTAGGCAATAAACAACTTGAAGATGTTGCATCATAGGGAACACTTAATTGTCCCTGCAGAATATGGGCTACACAACTGTCCTAACATTCAGGTACAGAAAACATGTTTGTGTTTGAAATTAGGTAACATCACATCTGTAGAAGTACCCTACAACAAGTGAAAAAATAGCACATCAATACTTGTTTCCAGCTAATACATCATAGCCAGGTTTCTTACCACGTCATTATTGTTCACTTCTAATTCTCAGGTAGCGCTAGCTTGCTAGTTTCCAATGAGCACACATTATTACAAATGTACAATTCACATCATATCATAGTCAATACCTACTTAGCCCAACACACCTTTTTCCAGTTAGTCCTTAAAATCTAGTTAACATACCTAGTTGCTCTCTCCTAGAATGCATGTCAATACTAGGGCCCGGTATGCATACATCATATTAGTTTCCAGTTAGAACATGACTTATAAGGGGCTATTCACAAAGGTAACTTACACTTATGAGTAAATTGTAATTGTAAGGTTACGCTTGCATTTTTTAGAGCAGTAAGAATGAAAGCAGTACATGTAATAAGTAGTAGTAATAAGCAGTAAGAGTACTAAGTTCAGCACCACACATGACCAGCCACTGGTGCTGCAACACCCTCCCAGGGGAAATTAATAGAGGTTGGGACTTAAAATCCCATAGGAAATGATTGTTAATTAAACTAATTAAATAGTTACAAATATAATTAAATATAATTTATTGTCGAAAATATCTTATTAATTAATTAATTATCAAAAATTGTAATAATTGTTTTGAACTTATATATTGATGTAACATAATTTCCTTAATAAAATATAATTATAGTACTTCAAATATTTCTAATCTACGCATCAATTTTAACAATTATTGATGCACAATTTTATTTTTAATTTATGTGGGAATTTATTATTTAATTTAAATTTCAGAATGTTTTATTTCATTTAATTTATTTAAGATGAAGAAAAATGAATTTAAAATTAAGTTAATAACACTATAGTATTTTTAAATGTTGTTCTGCTTTTAAAATAAACGTACAAATAATGTAAATTAATAATTAGCAAAATATTTTTACTTATTAAATGATTAGCCTGTTTTATTTTTAGATATTATTTTAACATTAATTTACATATTATTAATATTTCTCACAATTTAAAAAACTTAATTTCATTTAACATTACTTCCTATGGGATTTATTTTGAATCCATAGCTCCAATTGTTTGTATTGCAGGGTGTTACTGTACCAGTGGTTGGCGATGTGGGGTGCCGTACTCTCTTCAGCTATGAGATGGAGTAATTTACTACACTTTTGAGTTCCTTTTTGGGTGTAGTAAATTGATAAGTGCAGTTTGTGAATAGCAATGGTCTAAAAAAAGTTTGCAAATGGAATTTAGTAGTACTATTGTACAACAAAATGTAGTTTGTGAATAGGTCACTCAAGTACTCAGTTTGCACACATGCATGTTTCCAGCCTGATGCAAAGATCTTAAGCCATTCAGTGTATATGTGTTCAGACTTTTATAGTCTGTGACAACAACATTACCTATTTCTCAAAAGAGTTTCACAGAGGGTAAGAAATAGTACTTTAATCTCATCACCTGCCCTTTCTTCAATTTCATACATCAAATACTAAGTACTTTCTTTGATTTATGAATTTTCTATGCAAACTCCATTTCTCATCATTTTGGTGCTAAAATTACTTTCTTTCACCTTCCTCAGGGCATAGATCATTTTCTGTCATTCGTATCATCCTCATATTTATTCAGTGGTCTTAGAATAATCAAAAGAACAAGAGATTTTAACAAACACTTATTGCAATTGTTAATGTAGAATCCAATTGTTCATATGCCAAAACATGCAATGTGTACGGGGGGAAATAGACCCAAACCAATATTTTAATCTATTTGAAGGTATTACTTGTACAATAACCTAACTTGGTACAAGTATCAAGTCAACTCTTTCCAACTTATTAGGGGCAGAGGGACTGGGGGCTATTCACAAAGTTAAACCTAAATGTGATTAAGGGCCTTATTATGAGCCTGGTGTCACACAGTGACAGTCTCTTGACCGCCTTATTACGACTAGGGCAATCGGGCTGCCCTGGGAACGCCGCAACCATCGCAACCGCTAGGGTACCGCCATTCCCCGGCAGTTGTGTGGTGGTCCTGAGACCGCAATATGCTTGGCGGGACCACCACAGTCCCGCCAAGCATATTACAAGATTCCTGTCCGCCATGGTTTTTTATGGTGGTGATCCCGTCATAAAAACCATGGCGGAAAGGAAACAAAGAGGGCCCTACAGGCCCCCCTGGTGCCTCAAGCCATGTGGATGCACACACAGTACCTGCACAGCATGGACTTCAGCAGTCCATGCTGTGCAGGTTATGCCTTTGATGTTCCCATTGCGGTGCCTATTTCATAGGCACTGCCCTGGGAATGCCAAAGAACCGCCCGCCAGACAAAAAGAAAACTCCTGATATGACGGGTGGTTTGTACAAGGATTTAGGCAGTGCGGGAGCTGGGCGGTCCCACTCCTGTACCACCAAACTTGTAATGAGGCCCTAAATCTATGGGCCTGCAGGTCTATGTGCACACTTCCTCAATGCTAGCAGATGCAATTAACAAGGTGAAAGATGCCCATAATGAACCACTGTTCCTTTGGTTATGGTTGCCACTTGCACAGAGCCTGGTGATAAAGCTTTGATATATCACTTATGGGCTCACCAGAAGGGGAGATACCCATGTCTATTGTGATTTCCAATATGCAACCATGTAGCCATTGCACTTATCAATGGAACTGTGAATTGCAATGTACCTTTTGGTACCATGAGAATGGAAATTTGCATACACAGAGCCTGCATTTTGTCAAGTGCACGGTTTGCACATCTCCGCCTTTTCTATGTCTTCCTTAAGATCTGCAATCCTGTGATGAGAATCTCTAGAATCTAAATTAAGCAAGTGTAAATGCTTCCAGAGAGATAAGAGATTCAAATGTGTGATGATGCTCACATCCAGTTGACAGATTTAGGATCATCACTTCTCAGGAGACATGCATTGGAAGCATAGATGAAATAGAGTCCTTCTTTTAGTTGCTTGACTGGGCAAATGTTATCTTACTAAACAGCTGCCTCATGGAAAGGGGTATTTCCGTGCCCACTGCCCTGTAACTAGAGCATTGTTAAACAAGAAGGCTGTTAAAAGCACACTGATGCAAGACACTTCTGTTTCGTCTATCGGGTGGGAAATGTTTGAAGTCTCACTTATCAGGAAACTGGTAGTGGGTACAGGAAAGGCAGCCATTACAAAGACAAGAGAGAATGCTGAGTGCAATATAGACTCTGTTATTGGTCTAGATGATCTGTACAACCTGGTTCTAGAATCTTATATACAATACATCAGGGTCTGATAAGTTGTATAGGACCCATTTTTATGACTAGAATAAAGAAAGTTTTTCTAGGTGAGGCTTTTTTATCTGAGTTGGTGAGGGGACCATTTATAACTGATGGCATCATACATCCTTAAGTTGCTTGGTGAATCAGCCAAAAAAATGGAAGAACAGTTGACTGTTGAACAAAGAATAATTTGATAAAAGTATGATGTCTAAACTTCAGAAAGAAGATTGGGGCCTTACCACAAGTTGTCTACTGAGGTTCAGTACAATTCTACAACTTAATTAACCATCTTAGGGACATAACATTGTCTTCACAGTACCATAAATGTATCAAACACATCACAGCATCACTAACATGGTGAGTTGCTTTAACTCCTAAGCAAGCTTAAGCCATATGTTCCCCTCTGTGTTTTTTGGTAAGTATTCTTTTCCTGTTAAAAGCCTACCTGTCCCCAGAATTACAGAACTGCAGAATTGCAAGTAATGCAGTCAAAATAGAAAATGGGGTTTCTCTGCTCGCCTGTTACCTCTAAACTGCTGGTGGTGTGCTCCTAACCTGTGGCGCTTCTAGGAGGCTGGCAAATCCCTGTCTGTTGTACCTTCTCTCCCGCTGTCGCTGTGGGCTCTGCGGCGACCGCTGTGTGGAGATCTTGCAAAACTACGGCACCCAGGCTCCTTTGCTGCACATTCCGGAGGCGGAGGCGGACACCCTGCGTTTCGCACCAGAAGGCGCTTTAAAAATATTACCGCCCCCGGCAGAGCGGGTTTCTCTGATCGCCTGTTACCTCTAAACTGCTGGTGGTGTGCTCCTAACCTGTGGCACTTCTAGGAGGCTGGCAAATCCCTGTCTGTTGTGCCTTCTCTCCCGCTGTCGCTGTGGGCTCTGCGGCGACCGCTGTGTGGAGATCTTGCAAAACTACGGCACCCAGGCTCCTTTGCTGCACATTCCGGAGGCGGAGGCGGACACCCTGCGTTTCGCGCCAGAAGGCGCTTTAAAAATATCACCCTCCGGAGGCCGGGCCGGGCCCATTCCCTAACTCTTGGTTTGAACTGATCCTATTCAGGTTACATCTGGTATTGTAATGATTATGTAGTATTGGACATTTATATATTGTGCTGTTGTTGTGGATTCAGCTGTATTATTACCCTGTAGCTCCAGACTCGCCCCTGTTATATTACCATGACTGAAGGTACAAGTAAGGGACTCTTGATGGTTATGTTTTTAAAGTTATGTCCGGAAATGATCGGGAAGCCACTCTTGAGGAATTAAGGGCGAGGCACCGCCGCTCCATTGAGCACATTAAAAATACGCCTCTTCCTGTGGCTCCCCTTCTTGCAGATATTTCTCCGGATATGAGTGTGCTGTCTCAAAAGGAGGTTTTATGTACTTCTAGTAATGCCGATTCCCCAACACTATACCGGAATTTAATTTCTATAATCGAGTCACCTAAGGACATGTCCGCAACTGGATCATTTGTATCTCTTAATTTATCCCCTGAAGTAGCCTTATCTAATGGGTCAAGGTATTAAATCCCCACCTTGTAAGGCTAACTCATTCAGGCACCCTAAAAAGTCCGGACTAATCCCTAGAAAAAGGAGGAAGGTAGATCCTGTGCAGCCAAAGAATAAAACATTAAAAAGTATTTGTAATACTGATTTGGTCTCTAACGACAATAGTTTTATACTCTCTGATGTTATTCCACAGACCAAAGTTACGCTCGCTCCATGTCCCGCAAAAGTTACAACTACTGCAGAGCTATTGGCTCAGATTGATCAGCTATTGAAAGCCTTTAAGTCACCTATCATTGAGAGTTTGAAAACCATTAATAGAAGGCTTGACAAAGTAGAGTCGGTAATAGAGTCTAACAGGGAATTAATTAGGAATTTTGTTAAACCAATTATAGCACCCCCCCTTATTCCTTCTCCTATTATCTCTTCTTCTGTTACATTACCTCCTCCTGTTGTACCATTAAAACCTATTTCTCAAAATCACCCAGATGTTAGTAATGTAACTCATAATAATGTAGGAAGAACTAATCTCCCGAATTCAATGCAACCTCCTATTTTAGCTGTAGAAAGAGCTTCATCAGGAGGTACAAATCCAACATCAAAAGGCATATCGTGTGATAGCAAAGTTAATAATCCAATTCCCATTTTACAGATGCGTAGGCCTTTTTGTATTGAACTGCCGCCAGAAGCTGTGCCCTTGGTGGTCGTTCTTGCTGGTGTTCCAACCCTAAAGGACGACCTAACTGAGAGTTACCCCCAGTTAAAAAATAAAGTGATTCATTGGCTTGGCCAAAATCGCCCTCTTCCATCATACATAAATGGGGAAATTTTACATGTACGGCGTCTACCTTGGCTGGGTCACACCCCAAAGAATATAAACGGGGACATTATGATAGTTAATTTTAGAGATCCTCGAGCGGTGAACCATATCCTTAATTGGCATGAAAATCATGTGAAGTCTTTTATTACTACTTGGGAACTCACTTATTTTTATCCTCGCTCCCTCTCAGCTCCCATTTTTAATTCAGGGACTCCACTTTGCAGTCGGCTTAACCACCCCATACCGCTTAGAAACCGATACGAGGCATTAGCTAACCTTGAAGATGTAGATTGACTTAACTACCCCAAG
The DNA here is from genome assembly GCF_964204655.1 of Triturus cristatus. NCBI lineage: Eukaryota > Metazoa > Chordata > Amphibia > Caudata > Salamandridae > Triturus > Triturus cristatus. The sequence goes on along the minus strand of NC_140589.1, from coordinate 804,668,770 downwards.
GGTTTGTCACCAACCCCCGTTGAACCATCTTTTCCTGTCTCTTCTCCACTTTCTAACGAGCGAGGAATTCAAGCTTCTGAAGGCAGAGTAGTTACCTGTACCAATCATCTTATAGTCCCGGTCTCTCCACCTTCTGCCAGTCTCTTGCCGATTCAGAGAATACATCGAGGAAGTTATTGTCCTGGAATATTGCAGGGTTGACTTCCAAATTGGAGTGTGAGGATTGGTTACGTTTCATTAACAACTTTGATGTATGCTTATTTCAGGAAACATGGTCATGTGAACCATCCTTTGTGCAGGGTTATTTAAATTATTTTGTTCCTGCATTAAAGGGCTCAAAGGGGAGACCCATGGGGGGATTAACTATTTGGGTTCGACAGAGTTTAAAGTTGCTCACTAAAACTATTGACACCAACCATAGAGACATCCAACTCGTTAGGATAAATTTAAATAAGCTAGGGTTTTTGGATATCTATAATGTCTATGTAAGGTGTAACAAGGGAGAGAGGACCGAGGTTTTATCAGCCTTAGCCTGTCTCCTTGATATTTATTCTTTAAACCATAATATTGTTATAGCGGGAGATTTTAACAGAACATTTGAACCCTTAATTAGTGATGATGACCTCTTTGGTGATGATGAGGACCGGCAATGGGGTATCCCCAAATTGGAGCTTAAGCCGGTTGTGCGGTGGTCTGATGATGTGATTAGTATAAATGCTCTTTGTTATGAGAAGGGTCTAAGAGCCCTAAATGGAAGGACCTGTAGTGATAAGAATGGGACAAGCACATTCGATAATGGGCGATATAATAGAAGGATTGACTACGCCTTATGTAGTTTAAAATTATGGCCCTTGACTAGTGACATGGAAGTTGTTTGGCGAATAGAGAGCGATAACAACCCCCTGTGCATAACCCACAAATGGTGGTCCCATATTACCCAGTCCTTTGGTCATACTGAGCTGATTCCTCCCAAGATTATTCCCACCAATGACATGCGCAGATTAAGGTGGGAAAAAATAGCGACTAACCAACAGACCATTGCTAACATTAGCAACCAGGTTGACCAAGCAATATCGGCCATAGAGCCTTCTAAATTAATCAGCCCTGATATGGACAAAATATCAGAAATTCATACTTCCCTTTTTTCTACAATTAAAACTCATTTCCTTATACCAGTGAAAAATAAAGGAGCGAGAGCCCCAAAACATGCTAAATGGTATAATGAACAGTGTAGGGCTGCACGATTTGCTCTAGGTAAAGCCATTAAAGGCGGGCAATCAACTGCAATAAAATCTGCAAGAAAAGTTTATAAAACCAGTATTTTTATGGCAAAAAAAGCCTGGGACGAGTACCACTGGTCTGAGTTAAGGGCTCCCAGTGATAAGAAGGATTCTCGGTTATTCTGGCATATTGTTAAATGGGGCAGCTCAGCCTCGCCTGATCCCCCATGCAATAACGTTCCACAGGAAGAATGGGTGAAATTTTTTGAAAACCAGTATGCTGAGCCCAATATTGTTGCATCGGGGCCAGACACCAGTGTAAATCAGCTTCAAGACTATTGTTTTGATACTGATGAAATTATGATGGCCATTAGCTCAGTAGCCCCGGGCCGTGCTCCCGGTCTCGATGGTGTTCCAGCAGATGTATTTATAAATGATAAAGATCGCTGGTGCAAGTATATCCATCTTCTTATAAATGCCATTGCATTGGGTGCTGCGGTGCCAACCTCTTGGAAGGGTGCTGTAATCATACCTATCTATAAGAAAGGTGATCGATCCCAGCCGGGCAATTACAGACCAATAAGCCTAATTGATACTATCCAAAAGGTTGTCGGACGTGTGATTGCCAACAGGCTTCTGGACTGGGCGGAGGTGACTAATGCTTTATCACCCTTTCAGGCAGGTTTTCGAAGGCTTACAAGTACGGTGGACCAGGTTTTTCGCTTTACTATGCTGCAATGGCGGACTGTTGTACTAGGCGAGGGTAGCTTGTATGCCGCTTTTGTAGACCTGCGGGCTGCCTTCGACCTTGTTCCACGCTCTAAGCTATGGCTGGTCTTTAAGAAGCAGGGACTACCTGGTGATCTATTATCCTTGATAATGAGACTCCACAAATCTAATTTTGCAAGAATATAGTGGGGAGGATTAGGTTCGGTTACAGTGGACTTCCCAGTTGAGCGGGGAGTCCGACAAGGTTGTTCAATGGCCCCCGTACTTTTTACTCTGTATATTAATGAGGTTGTAGATCGTATGCTCTCTGCTCAAGTGGATGCTCCCTTCTTAGCTGGGATTAAGATCCCCATTTTAATGTTTGCAGACGATACGCGTATTTTATCCAAAACCCCTAGTGGCTTGCAACGTGCTTTATCTATTTTCGATCAATTTTGTGGGGAGTATGGATTAGAAATTAATTCAGCCAAAACAAAACTTATGACTTTTAACCCCCATCATAATTTTAAATCTAAAATTACCTTAAATGACCGCCCGCTAGAAGTTGTGAATACTTTCACATACTTAGCTATGCATATTTCTAGCGACAAAAGCTGGCGGCGTCATATTGACATCGCCACACTCAGACATAGGCAATTGTCTGGTGCTATTTGTGCTGAGCACAGAAAATCCTTAACTAAACCAGTTAAACCTGCCCTACAGGTCTATGAAGCAAAGGCCCTAGGCTCCGCCCTATACGGTGCTGAGCTCTGGGGCTTTGAGAAAGTGGTTGTGCTTCAATCTTCTGAAAATAAATTCTTTAGGGCTATAACGGGTGTTCCTAAAAGCACCCCTCTGCTCCCTCTCAAATACGACCTGGGTAGAAGAGCAGTTTCAGATCTGGTTAAGCTTCGCCCAATTTTATATTGGCGTAGGATATGGACGACTCCTGTGCTCTCTCACTACGCTGAGGGTTTTCCAGACATTATAAGATCTGATGTATTCCACAAAATTGGGTGGTTAAAAACGCTTAAGATAACCTTGACTGAGCTTGGTCTGTGCTCACTTTGGGAAGATCCGGAGAGAGCAATTTTTCCAACAAAAAGTGCTCTAAAAGATATCTATTGGGAGAGGGTTGCCTCTCGGCAATGGAGTAGCTCCAGTGCGGGGTCTATGACCGGAGAATTCTTGGAGGCTAAGATGTATCCCTGTTTAGAACCATATTGGGACATTATAAATAAGCCTGGTGAAAGAAAACTCCTTTTCCAACTTAGAGCAGGTGCTCTTCCCCTTAGATATCTGACAGCCAAGTGGGAAGGTGGACCCTGTGGTTGCTGCCCTACTTGTGGTTCTACTAAAGAAACAATCGGCCATTTTTTGTTTTTATGCAAAGCTTATGCTGCCCCAAGGCGTATTTGGTTGTCCCCGATGTGTAAAAATCTAGGGACCACCAGCAGCACTGTCGCTTTGCGTATTATATGCACCAACAATTTGATTTGGATTTCAGTTGCCACCGCAAAATACCTAGGGTGGGCATGGTCAATAAGACAGAGATTTTTAGCCACTTCAAAAAGAGACTGCTAGTCATTGACTGTTCTCTTGCCTAGACAGGGATTGCTAGTTATTTGACTATTCTCTCACTTAGATAGAGATTGCTAGTCATCTGACTATTCTCTGTTATTTATCCGTCTGCATTTTAACCATTCTTAATCTATTTTAACCTTTTTAATTTATACAGTACTTCTAAACTTTCGGGATTGATTGATTTCTACTATTTTTTGTGTAGATTATTATCTTGTTGAAATAGGATTAGCAACCAAGTTTGTAATTTATATTCAGTGTGTCTGTATTCAGGTATTATCGTCTTTATTTGTATTATTGTTTTTGCTTTTATGAATGTTCTTCGAATAAAGCAAACTTGACTGACTGACTGACTGAAAATGGCATAATAACTCTTCTAACATCCAGCCTCTATCAATGTGCCTTGAGTTACTCAAAACATATTGTTGCATTTGGCCCACATTCTTGAGATCTCTACCAAACAAAGAAGGCAGTTCATCTGAACCGTGTAAATGCACTGGTTTATCCAAGCATCATTTACCTGAATGCGTACATCACAACAGCTCTGTTATGTTAAGCCATTTTCCTTTATACCAGCATAATGTCGCATCATTTTTGGCATTTTGCGCCATGGATGTCTGATGCGTTGTGTCTTCTTTTAGGCAGCCACACATTAAACTTTTTTGTTTTTCAAAAACAAACCTCCAAAGAAAGAGTTTGTTTTTGAAATAGAAAGAACTAATGACCCCAACTTCCTGTGAGTTTTTTTCTCAAGATTTAGGGTAATTTTTCTTTATGTTCTGTCTGGTACCACCAGGTTTTTTCTTGTAGTGGTGAACAAAAAAAACAAAAAACATCAGACCATCCTCTCTAAGTACGGCAGTCAGTCCGATGTCCTCCTCCAATGGGCCCTCTTCCATCGGCCAGGTACAGTAACATTTTTGAAGGCAAAATCAGTGGCATCACTACAGTCAGAAAGATGTTGGTACGCTCAGCTCTAAATAGCGGGTTTGGAGGACATGGTACTCCACCACATTTGTGATAGAGTATAATTGAGTTTCCTGTCCACCAAATTCTAAAGTGGCCCCTCGGTTTATTGCCACCACTGGCATCCTTTTTCTACAATGGTGCAGAATGTAGCATACATTCTGCATTTTCTTCTGGCCAGGAAGACATTTGGAAGAGGATTACCCTGGCATCAACAATGGTGGACCACCACCAAACCAAAGCAGATATCTCTCAGGATTTGTCCCAGCAAATCAAGAGGCATATTATCAAGACAGGTGATACAATTATCGCCACTTTAGCGGCAGAAAACTGCCGCTAAAAGGGCGAGAATGGGCTTGATAATATGCTCTATGGAATTCCAATTGAAGCCCATGTTAGATGTCCTTCACATCTAACATGGACTTCAGTTGGAATTCCATAGAGCATATTATCAAGCCCATTATCGCCGTTTTAGCGGCAGTTTTCTGCCACTAAAGCGGCGATAATTTTATCGCCTGTCTTGATAATATGTCCCCAAATCTCTAAGGAAACTCAACAGCAATAAGCATCAACTACAAATGTTCGTTTTAAGGTATGAGCAGGGCAGTAAGTTGAGCTTGCTGCACAGCAGGATGTTGTGACTATTCTTACATCAGAAACACTGCCTTCACCATCTCCTCCAAGGAAAAGAAAGACTACTTCCCCATCTTTTTCAAGCCCCCCTTCGGATGATGCTGATTTGAAGTGGACCTACAAGTTCTGCCCCTTGTGACAATGCAAAGGAAGTTTCCAGAAAATGTAGTAAGTAATGCAGAAGATAAACTATTAATTGTTCTTGTTGAGAAGGCCCTGAGGAAGTGCACATCCCTTCGATTCAACCTATTCCTGTAGCACCACCATCTGCTTCGATCTTCTCAAAAACCCAAAACACAACACCAACAACCTCTATCACAGTCACAACAAACCGTTAGGAAAAGGAAACACGGCCTGATCCCACCACAACATCTAGCTTTGTCTCTAGAATGAAAGTCTCCTCCCCAGTTTGGGATGTTTTTATACTTGCACAATTTGCCACAGACCACTGTATTGTGGAAAGCCATGTGGACATTTCAGTACCGAGGGCCAGTTGCCCCATATAAAAAACAAACATCCACCTAAAATGTGGGAACAGCACCTAAAAATACATCTCTTTATGAGAGACAAGAACCTTAACAGACAGAGGGAGGTGCTGCTGATGAAGAAGATGCTGTTATCATGTTAAACAGCCCTGTCACTCATACTTTGCACTCATTACCTGCAGCAACCTCAGATTGGCACAACTATAAGATGGATGAAATGGTCTCTCCACAGCCTCAAAGTGGCCTATGTGCACGGAGTGTCACTTAAAGTGAGATCATCACAAAACAAACACAACTATTTGGCACAACTATAAGATGGATGAAATGGTCTCTCCAAAGCCTCAAAGCGACCTATGTGCATTGAGTGTCACTTAAAGTGAGATCATCACAAAACAAACACAACAATCCACTATCAAGGCTGTGTTCAGCAAGGTGTCCCTGTACAACCAAACTCATAATCTGGTCCAGAACTAAAAAAGGGAAACGAGCCAAAATGTTGTTACTAAATCTCCTTTCTTTTTCTCTGGTAGAAGAAGAGGGGTTAATGGGTTTTGTGAATGACATTTGTCCAGAATGTAACCATCAAAGTTGGACCCATTTCTCGCTGTTGCTGTGCTACAGCTGCACCATCAAGTGCTGGAATTGTTTGCTGATGTAAAAAGGGAGAGTACTGTGCCGCGATCTTACTACAGACATGTGAACTAGTTACCAAGCTACCGTCTACTTTTACACTGTAAACTTAACCACACCAACAGCATCACTTCAACTAACCTCTGAGATGGGTTAATGTTTTAAAGTCCCAGGACTTAATTCAAGCACACAAGTGTAGGTAACGTGAAACAGCAAGGGGCATATTGAGACGGACATTGCGTCACAGTAACGCCACTTTTAATGACGCTCCTGTGGCGTCATGTCCTACTCCATAGTTGCAAGGTGGCATTAAGCTCCTTAACATGGCTTAACGTCACCTTGAAAATATGCCCCTTACCGCAGCAGTCCGCTGCTACAAAGAGGTGGGCAATGGGTGTTGCTGTGGGCGTTCCACCGCCACACCCTTTGCTTTGTGATTTTTTATTTATTTGAAAGGTTTTATATAGCGCTAGCTACACCCGAGGGTATCAGAGCGCTTTACAACGCCAATGAGAAATAAACTTGGAAACAACAAAAGCAATAGATAAAGCAATTAAACACAATGTTATATAAAAATAAAAGGAAAAAGGAAAATAACATATTTGGCAGATTGCGTAAATTGTAAAGAGAAAACAAAATGAGAGGACCAGAATGAAGTTATAAGTAGTGATATAACAGTATGCCTGGGGGGACTTATTGCACATAGTAAGGAGGGAGGGTATGGTGAGCGGAGATCAGGGGTGTGATTACCCCAATAATTTGTTGAGAAGGTGAATTTTAAGGTTTCTTTTGAAGCTGTCGTAGGAGGGGTTGCAGCGGAGGTCTTTGGGAAGGGCATTCCAAATGGTTGGGGCCTTGCCGGAGAAGGAGCGGGATTTCGAGGTGTTTTTTTTTTAGAAGAGGGGTATGAGAAGAAGAGTGTTGGAACTTCTCAGCGTACGGGGACTGCCAGCTCTTTTGAGTTTGGTTGAGAGGTAGGTTGGAGCATTCTGATAGAGGGCTTTGTGCGTGATACATGCAATTTTGTAGGAGGATCTGCCTTCGATGGTGAGCCCTTTGAGGGCCTTGAGGGGAGGGGAGATGCGGTTGAGGCGGTTGCAGTTGGTTGTTAGTCTTACTGCAAGGTTGAGGACAGATTTGATGGGGAAGGTGGATTTTGGGAGTACTGGAGAGAAGGGCATTCCCTTAATCAATTTTGGATAGGACCAGAGATTGGATAATTAGCTTGAAGTCATCAGCTGGTATGAAGGGTTTGATTTTTTTGAGATGTCGGAGTGTGAAAAGTGCACTTTTTGCTGAGTTCTTTATATGGGAGTTGAGTGTGAGTTTATTGGTGATGGTGATGCCCAGTTATTTGACAGATTCGGCGAGGGAGAAAGAGCAGTTTAGGGCATTAAGGTCAGCGATCCATGTTTGGATGGGGAAAGGGTTGTTTTTGGGAGAGAAGAGGATGATCTCAGTTTTGTTAGGATTTAGTTTAAGATGGTTATTATGGAACCAGGATTGGATCTTGGTAAGTGTAGTGTTAAGGTGTAGGATATCGTCATGGGACTTTATTTTATAGTACAGTTGTGTTTCGTCAGCTTATAGGTGATCGTTGATATTTGCTTGTTTGAGTATGATGGTCAGGGGTTCCATAAAGAGGTTGAAAAGGGCAGGGGAGAGGATGGATCCTTGAGGAACACCTAGGGAGACAGGGGTTGGCCTGGAGAGGCTGTTTAGAATTTTGATTTGTTGGGTTCTATGTTGGAAGTAGGATGTGAACCAGGAAAGGACCGTGCCACTAATGCCGAAACGTTCCTTGAGTGCATTGAGTAGGGTCGGGTGGCAGACTGTGTCAAATGCCGCGGTGAGGTCAAGGAGGATGAGTAGGTAGCTCTCGCCCTTGTCCAGGGCTAAGTGAATATCGTCGACTATGTTGAGCTGTGCTGTTTCAGTGCTGCAACCTTTGCGGAAGCCCGATTGAAGGGGGTCTAGGAGGTTAAATGTGTCAACGTGTTTGTCCAGTTGGCGGAGGGCGCATTTTTCGAGGGCTTTGGAGAGGAGGGGGAGGTTGGAGATGGGGCGGAGATTGGTAGGGTCATTGGGGTCGGCTTTGGGATTTTTGGGGATGGGGGTGATTTGTCCGAGTTGTAGGGAAATGGGGACATTTCCTGTAGAGAAGGAGGTGTTAATGATGTTGGTCCAGAAGGGAACAATGACGTGTTTGAGATCTTGGATGAGTGCGGAGGGGAGAGGGTCTTTAGTGTGGGAGGAGGGTTTGAGTTTTGTTAGGATGTTGAAGACTTCCTGTTCAGAGACGGGGTGGAAGTTATGCCATGTGGCGTTATTTTTGAGCGGTAGGATATTGGGCAGGATTTCAGGAGGGATGTCCGATGGGATGAGGAGTGAGTGAGTAAATGGTGGGTTCAAAGGGAGAGGTGAATAGGGTGTAGTATCCAGGGGGTGTTGAGGGGTGGGCTAGGGTTGGGGGTGGAGGAAAGCACGGTCAATTTTAGCGATTTTTTAGCTGAAAAAGTTTGCGATTTCTTCACATTTGTTAGTGGAGGCCACAGGGTTAGGGAGTGCAGGTGAGGTTTGACTTCTAATAATATTGAACAGTTCTCTAGGTCTGTTTTTGGCACGGGAGAGTTGATGACGAAAGAAAGATGCTTTTTCCGAAAAGATGTGTTTTTTGTAGAAGGATCTTGCATTTCTGAGGAGAGCAAGATGGGATGGGGAAGGGTGTTGTCTCCATGTTCTTTCAGCTAGTCTCAGTGAGCGTCTTTCTTTATTAAGGTCAAGGGTGAATCATGATTTAGAGGGGACATTTTTTAGCGTGTTCGTTTTCAGGGGGGCAAGTTGGTCTAGAACCTCAGTGACAGTTTTGTTAAAGTGCTCAGTGAGTTCGTTAGCATTAGAGGAGGAGGCAGTGAGACTGAGTTGGGATCGGAGTTTAAATTCCAGAGTGCCGGGGGGGATTTGCCTAAGATTTCTGGTCACAGTTGTAGTCTTATTTTTTTGTATCGGGCCGGAGGGGCTGGAGGGAAGATCGAGAACAAGATAAGATGGTGGTCAGACCAATCGATGGGGATGATGTTGGATAAGGATGTCAGATCAAGGTTGGAGATGATGGCGTCAAGCGTAGCTCCTTTGGCGTGGGTGGGGGAGTGGCAGAGCTGTTTGAGGTCGCTAATCTCAAGAAGGCTGTTGAGAAGGATAATTGCAGGGTCGTCGGGCTCATTCCAGTGGAGGTTACGATCTCCAAGGAACAGATCATTGGAGTTGGAGAGTAGCGATTTAGTAAGAAGGTCAGATAGTTCTTCGGCAAATGGAAAGGATTCACCAGGAGGGTGGTATATGTTATGGAGTCGGATTGGGAGGGAGTTTTTAATTTTAAGTTCAGCTCCTAGGTATTCAAAGGTTGCGTAGTCAGTGTTAGAAATAGAGGAGAGTTGAAGTTCTTCTTTATAAATAATTGCTAAATCTCCCCCTATTTTTTCAGTTCTGTCTTTTCTGAGAATAGAGTAGCCAGGGGGGCCAGGAGGTCAAGGATGGGTTTGGAGTGGTCTTTGAGCGAGGTTTCAGTAAGAAAGGCAATGTCAGCATCCTCGTTGAGGATGGTTTCAGAGATTTCGGACGCATGTCGGACAGCCGTGCGGCAATTAACGAGCATGCAGGAAAGGGGTTTAGGATTTGTATTAGAGGCGGGGAGAAGTTGAATGTTGGTGAGTTGGGGGGGTCTAGGGGCTCTCAGAGCCTCAGGGATTCTGCTAGTCCCCTTGATAACTGGGATCTTGGAGTGAGTGGGGGAGGGGTCAATAGGAGGGAGATGGTTAAGGTAGGCGTTGCAGAGGGCAGAGATGTCGTGGGCGGAGTAGGGATTCAAGGTTCGAAGGGGTCTGTCAGAGCAGGTGAGGAGAGGCGATGTTATTCAATGTTTAGGATATGGGTGTTTTCTGTGGCTAGTATTAGGCGCATAGGGCCAAGAGGGGCGGGCTATGGTTTTGTGGGAATTGATCCAATTGAGATCCTTTCTGAGAAGGGTGAGTTCAGTAGTTAGGGTAGAGAGATTGTGGTTTAAATTACGAAGTGTCTGACAAAGGTTGGGTAGGAAGGAAGTGGAGGTGTCTGGGTTGGAGGAGGGGTTAGGGATGTAGTGTGGAGTAGGGAGGGGATGTTGGCAGCTTGGACGTGGTCGTATTGCTAGGGGGCGATACAGCAGGTGGTTTCGTGTTAGGAGGGGGTTGGGAAAGGTTAGGGGAAAGGAGGGGTGTATGTGCCGGTGTTGACATGGAGGGCTGGGAATTACACGTGATGGCTTGGTGGGGGAGGGGGAGGGGGGGAGAGGGGGAGAGTATGGGGGGTGAGAGGGATGCGGTAGTGGTAAAAAGGGTGGAAGTGAAGTTTGTGAGGGAAGGGGTGATGATCTGAGGAGTTACGGTTGTCAAGGGACTGGAAAGAGGGGTACAGGGGAGGTTGCAGGGTGTCAGAGTAGGTCGGTCATTGGGAGGCATGGGGGTTAGGAGGAGTGTATTGTGGGGGTAAGGGGGGATTGGATCCAGAGAGGAGGGAAGGATAGGAGTTAGTGCGAGGGCTGTGTCATTAAGGTTGGGAGTAGCATGGGGGGGGGTTGGTCTCTGGGGGCGGAGAAGAGTTGAGAGGGGGTCTGGAAGGGGGTTGGTGAGGTGATGGGGTATCGGATTGTGACGGGGATGGTTCAAGAGAGGGTGACTGAGTAGGAGTTGTTGAACGAGGACTGTCATTGGGGAGAGGGTTGGGAGTAAGGGCGTTTTGGGGGTAGATAGTAACAGCTGGTCGGTAAGAGTGTTAAAGATGAGTTCAAAAATTGCGAGGTGCTGTTCGGAGGCTTGAATCAGGATGTTTCCAGTTTTGTAGATGGAAATGGTTATTTCACCAGGGAAATGAGAGGTCGGGGAAGTGGTGAGTTTGTGACCATGGGAGATTTTAATCGAGCTAGATACTGGGAGGTGTTGTAAAAAGGTGCTCTTCCATTTGGAGGGGCGTTTGGTGTAGAAAATATATTTGGTTTTAATGGGGGAAGTGAGGCTGTGGTAGTTCAATAAGGGTTTCAGGATTTCGGATTAGGAATTTATGTTTGAGGTTCTTTTTGGCATTTTTTGAAAGGTCGGTAGGGTATGGAATTGTCCAAGAGTTGGGGCCATGTTTGGAGAGTGCAGGGAGCTTGTCAGTTAGAGTTTGAGGGGGGCGTGGTGTATGGGTGGGATTGGGGAGGGGCATGGTGGAGAGGTTTGGCTGGGGGGAAAGTGGCGGCGGACAAAGAGAGGTGGGCAATGATAGGGGGAAGAATGGGGGAAGGGGATTTGGGTAAGAGTGATGAGGGGGTGGGTGTGGGAGGGGCGGGTGGTGGTTCGATTTTGGTGACCCTGCTGCAGATCCGTGTGGGGGAGAAGATGTAGGTGGGTGGGGTTGATGGGGGTAATGAGGACAAATTGCGCAAGTTAGTGGAGGTTAGGGAGAGATTAAGATTAGGAAAGTTGCCAAAAAGAGGGCAGAAAGAGGTCTAGGTTGGTGACCGAGCAGGGGTTCAGTGCTAATAAGATAGGGGGTAGCGGATTGGGGTAAGGGTTGGGATGAGATAAGCAGGAGGGTAGGGGAGAGTTAAGAATCCGAGTTCAGGTGGGCAGTGGTGATTCTCATAGGGTGAGGAGTGGGGAAGACTTTGTATAGCAGAGAGGGGAATAGAATGGATAGGGAGGTGAGTGGCAATACAGTAGAGAGAAACAACAACAGTAATGATGAATATAGGTATGAAATATACAGTAAGTGGCACAAACAACAACGGTAATGATAAATATAGGTATGGAATAAGCAGTGAATGGCTCAACAACAACAGTAATGAAAAAGTAAATGATAAAGTAATGATAGTAAAGACAGTGAGTGAGATGAGAGAGACAGTATATTTTAAGTTATAGGATCAATACAATCAATTTAAAGTGCATGTTGATATTGATATAATAAGCGATGGGGAGTATAAGGAGGAGGAGAACATGTAGGGGAAGAAGAGGAGAATACGTTTAGAGCATGTAGTCAGGGTGCGTGATAGATAGGAGGGTTGGAGGCTTAGAGGGAAAAAGAGAGATAATAAGAGGAGAAAGGAAGGGCAAGCGCGTAAAACAATGAGAAGTCGTCAAAGTATTGACAGGCCTGTCTGGTGGGGGAAGGTTCAAAAAAAGTTCCGGATTCGTGGGTGAAAGCGTAAGGTTGTGGGTCCAGGGATCAGGTCCAAGGAATAGGGCACGGTCTTCTGTCGTTGCGGGGGTGAGGCAGGAGGAGTACTGGGCATGCCAGAGCATGGAGACTTGCTTCGGTAGTCGGGTGATCGTTGGGACAGAGAAAGTAGGGGAGAATGCAGAATGTTAGCTTATGGGGAGCACCCCATGTAAGGATGCAGTTAAGTGAGAGTTGATGGAAAGGTTTTCTAGGACGTACCAATGACAAGGCAGCGTTGGGCTTTCAAGTGCGGTTCAAAATGGTGGCAGTGAAACGCAATCAGACTCTAAAATGGTAACAGTGAACCAGAGTTTCATCAGAGTTTGCGAGAAAAAGAGACGGGGATAAGGGGCACCAGCCAATCCCACAAATAACCTGTCCATTCAAAACAGGCTCATGCGGCTTCTGTTAGACCGCATGAAAAGGGTCTCATTGGGTTCAAGTGAGGTGCAGAGCTTAGGGGATCCCGGGCCGTCATTGGAGAGGTCTCAAGCTAGTAGTATGGAGCCACTGCTCAACCCTACCTGCCAGTGGCCCTCAGGGGCTATCGCGGTGAGTATCAGGCAGGCAGCGGGGAGTCACAGTTCGGGCCCACCAAGTCTCAGGTGTTGATTCGGGTGGGGGCCTCAATGGATTTTTTTGGGGCCTCAATGGTGTAGCACTGCAGTCCCCGGCGAGAAGAGGCCAGAGGGGGCTCAGCAGGTTCGAAGCCACAAGGCAGATCAGGCTCAAAGAATCTCCGGGGCCATCCCACCGGGTCTCCGGTAAGTGGCAGGGTGCCTTTGTTCAGGTGTCGGTTGGGGTTTTTTTCCTCCTTTTTCTCCTTCAAACAAAGGCCCAGACCAAGTGAGCAACGGGGGGGGGGGGCACCGAGCAGCCCCAGCCAATTCACTTTAATTAAATTAAAGTAAAGTAGAATACAGTGTGCTCACCTTGAGCGAAAGCGCGCTGAAACCGCAGTCCTCCGACACTGATCGGGGAATCACGGTGGACTCAGCTCCAGCGTCCAGCGTCGGCTTCACAACGTCAGCTCCAACGAATCCAACGTGAGGTCCACACTCATGAAGAGCGTCCTCCGCCCATCTTGCGGTGGTTTGGGTGTGCCTGCAAATGTCCCTTGGTGAGCAGCGGGAAGCTGGGTCCGAGCCGCAAGGTCTGATCGGGTGTTCGCATCAAGGGCAGGCTCCGGGCGGTGTCTGTAAGGGCAAACAGTGTGTGCAGGTCAAGGCATCGGAACACCGGGTCTGCTCTTCTGACCGAGCAGAGGTCGGGTCAGGACCCGAGCAGCGGGCGCCCACAACGCAGGCCTCCGAAGAAGGGGGGGGGGTCTTGTGGATCGCAGTGCTCTCAATCCTCGGCGTCGGTTCCCGGGATACCACTCCGAGGAACAGACCGATTCAGCCGGGGGCCGCGCCGCAAGGTCTGATCGGGTGTTCGCCTCAAGCGGCAGGCTCTGGGCGGCGTCCGTAAGGGCCAACAGTGAGTGCAGCTCAAGGTATCGGAACATCGGGTCTGCTCTTCTGGCCGGGCAGAGGTTGGGTCAGGACCCGAGCAGCGGGCGCCCACAACACAGGCCTCCAACGAGGGCCATGGAGGTCGGGTGATGAGTGGAACCGCTGGAGCGAACCCGAGAGCCCAGGGAGTGAAGAAGTCCGGGCAAGTCAGCGTCGAGTCCTGGGGTAAGACGATAATCTAATTTGCTTTCACTCCATAAATTTTAATGGTAGCGGTTTCAATGGTAGAGATGCAGCATTCGGATGGGTTGGATGGCCAGGTAAACAGGGGATAAATACCGATTTGGTATTCCCCTACCATGGAGCTCTGCGGAGGAGCTCCTAATTGGCGGCCATCTTGTCCCCATGCTGCCCCTATTTACAAAGGTGGCGCAAACATAAGGCAGTGCCAAAAATAACACCAGCCAAAACCTGGTTTTAAACAGGCGCCACAAGGAGATATGCACCTACATTTAGTGCCAGTGTTAGGGGAAATGCAGGGATGCACCGCATTCTTGTAAATACAGCTCATCCTTGCGTTTTGAAACTGTCGGAGCCCGGCATTAGCAATTTCATCCTAACTTTGCGCTTTCTTGTGAATACCCCCACCAAAGGTCAACCACTATGAACACAGACATTACAAGAACACTTGGAAGAACAAGAACAAGTTTGTGGGGCTCAAGAGACATTGATCTACTGGCACAGGAAAAAAGAACTGTGACAAACACTCCATAGACCGGCAATGAAATATCTAGCATGTCATGTAGCTAGTGCATTCTCTGAGTGGTTTTCATTGCAGCTGCTGCACTGGTCATGCTCAGAAGGACCAATCTCTGTCCTCAAAACATAGAGAGACCAATGATCAAATGAATAAATATTTTGTCCCCAACAATGATCAGGTTCCGGAGGAATATAAGTTGATGAAGGTGATTTCTCTGACATCTCAAGTGTGTGGAGTGCTTGTCCTCTTCCCGATGTAGTTTCTGAATGTGAATGTGAATTCTACATTCTGGATTAAAATAGAAATGCATCAGAAAGAAAACAAAAATATCTGCTGCAAAAAAAAAAAAAAGGAAAGCAAATGAAAAAACTCAAAAACAATTATTTTTTAATTTTGTTGGTAATAAAATATAAATAAAGTTAAATTGACCCATGTGCAAGGCACAAATAGATATTCAAAGAAGACACCACCATTTTGGTCTTGTGACTGAGTGGTGAAAAATAAGAAAACAAATTCAATATTAGCAACAAAAGTTGATTTTGCACTGAACAGCAATCTCCATGTCTGCAGTAGATGTCTCCATTTAAAAAAAAAATTGCATCTGATGATTAACCCTTCATTCCCATGCTCAGTTGTCAGTGAAGATTTAAAGGACATTGAGCCATATGTACAACAGATAGTGTTTGTGATTTCGACATAGCGATTTTGTAGAAATCGTTATTTGGAAATTGCAAAATGAGATGTACGTAGGAGAGTGTTCCACTAATAATGATTTCTACAATTTTGCATTTGCAAATAGGACATTTCCTATTTGGACATTGGAACAATGAGATTTCCAATTAAGAAATCGCAAATAGGAAAAGTTGCATTCTGGATGCAGGATGATAATGTAAGAACCAAGAAGTTTAGAAATACAGGGTGTGGCCACAACCCAGAAACCTAGGAAGGAAGGAATGCTCCTGTCTGACTATTGGAATCCTAATTTCTGGAGAACACCATGTCCAAGGAAGTAGGGGACAAGGACCCTCGCAACACGAAGTGCAAAGTACATTTTTTTGAGAAGGAACTGGAGCTGTTAACAGAAGAATGTTTGGCACACATGGACCAGCTCTTCGGGCAAGCATCATTTTCTGTTCCAGAGGCCCAGAAAAGCAAAATATGGAACAGCATCCTGGGGAAAGTTACCTCTCTTGGTGTCACTCAGAGAACCATATCAGAGATTAGGAAAAGCTGGTATGACATAAGTTCCCGCACCAAAGAGAAGGGGGCCAGCAGGATGGCTGAGGCTCGTGGCACAGGTGGTGGACTCTCCAAACACCACCCTCCCACTCCAATGAAAACACCGATTGAGGGGACACTTGAGCCTGAAAGTGTGGTGGGAGTGTCAGACATTGACACCTCCAATCCAACATGCCCCTGCCAAGGTAAGTCTTTTTATGTTAATTTCTTACCATTACATATTTTATGTAAGACCTCAAGTACAACATCTTAGCTAACAAAACTTCAGTGAGATGTTTGCTGTACTTTGGCAAAGAATTATGGGAATTGTAGTACCCTAAGTTACATGGTGTCAGTGCTTAATTTGAGCCAGTGGTTTCTAGTGCTCGGCACCAGCACCTAATTGCCAGCACATGGTGGCGCTCTCTGGCTAATTTAGGTATGAGCACAACAACAACAGTTTATTAATTCAATTTATATTTACAATGACCAAAACCTGCCTCCCAACCCATTCTTATAGCTTTTGGGGCCTGGAATAGTATAAAGTGTCACACTTCTAAGAGTGTGATGGTTAGTAGCTGTGTTTGCACTGTCATTGGTAGCCGGGAGTGGCAAATTATGGTGAGAGCTGCAGGGGCCTCCCAATGAGAGCCCCGGCACATATTCTTTTACAGATTAAACAGTGCATGGTGTACTTTGTGCTAATAATTAAACTGCACGTATTTATACACAATCTCTATGTCACAAAGATATAAATCACAGTTTTCACCAATATTATGCAAACTCATTAACCATGTATTTACAATAACTAAATGTATGCATTTCCATAGATCACACCCAGGACGTGTCTGAAACCATTGAGGCTGACAAAGCTATTGACAAACATGTGGAAATAGATGACAGCACTATTGCTACTCTTACGCCCATTACTCCTACTCCAACTACTAGGAGAGCAAACGGGTTATCTCTATACAACTACATCTATGCGCAGGACACACACACAGACACCAGAGAGTCCAACAATCCACAATGATAATGTCTCTGATGACATGGCAGACAGCTCTCCATTGTTTAGTGACCTGGAGAAATTCATCATCACACTACAGTGCCTGCAAGCCAAACAGATAAAAACTGTTAACAGACATCTCCAAAGCATATCAAGGTCAATAGAGAAATTACAGAAATGACAAGACCGGTGGATTGCTGCCATGGAGAAGGGGCAACGTCTGCAAAGACGCAGGCACAGGCAGCACATGGCATGCTATGGTGCTTTCACGAATTCGATCAATCAATTGGCAATAGCCACAACCACTTTTGACAGGAGAACTGTAAAGACACTGGTGCCAAGATGTTGTATGCGGGCTGATCCAAGTTACCACAGCTCTGGAAAACATACTAACACAAAATGTGTCTGTCTCTGACATATTTCTGCCCCTTGAAAAAGAAGACAGCTCTAGCCTCAGTGCCACATCTGTGCCAGATAGATGCCGTACCAGGCGGACACGCCGCCACATATCTGGAAGAAAAATATCTCCACCTCCACAGCCAAGTCCTGCTGAGAAGGCAACCAATGCTTAAAGCGGTAAAACATGAATTTTGTAAATGCTCGGATGTATGAGAATACTTTGTTATGTTTGTGTTTTCATACTTTGTTGCTTTGTGAAAAAAATAGTACATCTTCTATGGATACATTTGACGAATATTTACATTGCTACAACCTGAACAAAAGGTAAACTTTCAGTCATGCACAAAATATTACTATTGCTTAGATGTGGTCATCATTCTTGCCTTAAAATTAGTTGTTGGTGATCTCTGTGAGTCGAGTTTGATCCTATGCTGCACATGTCTCATCCTGCTGAATCTGTAGTGGTATTTCCTCATCTGAGTCTGATTCTGGCTCTATGTTGATGTTGTGCAGGCCCTTCCTCATGGCTATGTTGGATAATGGCACATGTGGCAATGGTTTTACAACTCATTTCAGGTCTGTACAGCAGTGCTCCACCAGTTTTGTGGAGACATGAATCAAGACTTGAGTGTTCAAAAAGTGCGTTCTGTTATTGATCTCATTGTCTTATATGTCCTGTTGTACTGCCTTTCATTTCTGGTTCTTGGATTCAATTATGGTGTCAGTATCCAAGTGTACAAGGCATATGCACTGTCTCCTTAAATAGTATGAGAAAGAGAAAACATTAGGTCATTTTACAAAAACACTATTGAACACCGTATGAATTCATCTTACCAAGTAAAAAGCCATTGCCAAAATCACCCTGAGAAAGACGATTATAAATTCACTGTGGTGGAACATAAAGGAGTCGTGTGCTACCTGGAAATCTGACTAAAAGGTCAGCCATGGTACACGAGGCATGACACACTGTGTACATTGTGTGAATGGGTACATTTCTTGTTCTATAAATGAATTCACTTGCAGAGGGGGGACATATGGCAATATGTGTGCCATAAACGCAGCCAATTGCATTGGGAAATGTGCTACCCGGTAAAATATGTATTTGTTCTGTTGCAAATATTAGGAAGTAATTGGAAAAAATATATATTGGTTCACTTTGTTAACCATGAGGACTAGAAACCTGTGGAAAAAAATGAAAAATGCACCTTGTGACACTCCCCCTACCACTGCTATGGCTTCCTGGTAACTGCCAGAAGCTAAAAGGGGTAGACAACACTATACATGCACCTGTGGTGGGATTGCATTTCTTCTCACTGTTGGGGTCCGTAGCTGATGTTGTAGATTAGCACTTCAATCCAGAATTATCTCACTAATGAGTATGTACTTCTTATACATCTACTCTTCAGTTTGTTCAAACAGGGTGACACTCATCCAAAATATCCTCTCCTGTCTCATCCTCCTTTCCGCATATCTGAAGGGGCCAGATTCATTTAGGGTGAATTTTTATACCTTGCACATGATTACCACCTGATACACATAGATGGTAATTGCATTTCCTAAATGGCCATTTTGCGATTATTCGCAAATAGGAAATCTTTTATGCATAGTGTTAGAGATTTGCTATTTGTAAATCCCAGTTTGCAATTTCCTATTTAGGAATTCCCAAAATGCGATTTCTACATGATGGAAATTGCATTTTGCACCACCAAAAATGCCTTTCGTACATACTGAAATGGCATTTTGCGTTTCCTAACACCTTGAAATTGCAAATCGCACCGTTAGGAAATGCAAAATGCCATCGTACCTATTGGCCATTGCTTCTTTTGTTTGTGGCTTCTATGAAAAAAGAGCTGCACAGATAGATCGAATATTTGAAACAGATAGCTTGAAAATTAAGGAATGCCAAATGATGATTCATGTGACAGATGGAAGGGATTAGGTAAGCTTAATATTTGCAATGTTTGAGTGATCGGTCTGGGTGAATGCTTCTACATGACTTTGGGAGTGGTACTTGGTTGGCCTTTTGTTAACTGCACATCAGAAGCTCTCTGCTCTTCCAAGACACTTCAGTTTAACATGAGTTTAAGACTCATTTTATTTTCATTTTAGTTTTAAACAGTTAAACACTCTCTGTCCTCGTGCACCATGTTTACCTCAGCTCTCAAGTACTTACCTTTTCTTTTCTGATTAAAAATGGCTTTTCTTCTGCAAAGAACCACCGTGTCTCTCATGCACTGTGGTTCAGCCCTGTTTCCAAGACGGAAAATGTCAGGATGCAGTTGCACCAATTTTATGGAGTATCAATTCTATTTTATTTTTAGCAATAATTATGTACTGTTTGTATCCTTCCTATTTTGCATTCCAGCCAAGGTAACTATTTTGGGATTCTGTTGGCTGCTAAAGACTGTTTGAATAGGTTAACTTAACTGTCATGTTCCTTCTATGGCCAATATGCCATGCTCATGGGGTAGCTGATTTATGTGCCTGTCTCGTTCAACTTTTCCCTAATTCCCCATACCCATCTACAGACTGATATTCTAACGCTTCCTCAGTTGTGAAATCTATTATACTGTAATCTATTTCCAGAGTCAGCAGATCGCACACTTGGCAGGGCGGCTGTGGTATAAGCAACTGTAAACCTTCTTCAAAAGGAGAGTTAAACAATTGGTATGACGCCCTCACAGTCCCTTCTGCATTGACCATCAGACATCATGGTGCTGAAAATACATTATTATGCTGAATAGGATAAGGCTATGTGGTGTGTGCCTTTTTTCATAATCTACACCCCACAGAGAATCCAGTTCCCAAAGTAACCTTCTCTCAAAACCTGGCTTGAGCTTATCTATAATATGATCCATATTTTGACTGTAATGTGTATATTATTCTTATATGTAATATTTGAGCTGCATTTCTTTTTTTATATTATTTCTTATTTTTTCAACAGAAATTGTTATACAGTAAATGAAGATAAAAGTTCAATTCGAATAATAGACTTAGATAGGGCTAGGTTTTAACAGTGGGTCGAGAGTCATGTCTCATATAATTGAGCTGCATTTCTATTGGAATATAATACAGTGCGTTTAATTTAGTAAATTATTCTGTCACTATTAATGCTGTTATGGGTAAGGTGCTCACAAAAGAGATTACAATCCTTTTTGTATTGCTTGCAAGACTAATCACCTGAAAGTGATCTATTCTCACCTGATACCTCAAGATAAGCATAGACTGTTGACTATGTGTGTTCCTTTTGGAATGGTACCACTTGTAGAGAATTGTGTACTACATGGGGGACTACATTTGCAAATATATACACTATTACACGTGGCACACCCTCTTTGGTACTAATATTGGAGGTGATGAAACACATAAAGTGTGAGCATTAAGTCGCTACAGCATTCAATTTGGGAATGAAGTTGATTGGTAACTTTAAGCACTATTTCTTCCGCAGTTCAGCTGTTCTTACATGTAATATTTGAATTGAATTTCTATTGGAAAAATTACATAGGATACTTGACTCAATAAATAACTCTATATTCCGTGCTTCATGCTGGAGCCTGTCTTACATCTGCCACTCAGTCTGTTTTCTTCAATGTTGCAGAATCCTTTTGTTTTTTCACCTTCTCTACTTGAAATAAGAAACCTTGTATGCTATGCATGTTAGTGTCATCACTGGGAAAAACATGTGCATCAACAACTACTATCAGGTATTGTGGAAGGGTTGGTGGACATTCCAGCTCCGGAGAGGAAGGTTGACTGGTTTGGCTTTATCTATTATACTACTTCATAGAGCTGACTGCAGAGGGAAGGGCAGTATTTATCCATTATTGATGTACAGAAGCACAAGTGACATCAAGTCATGAAAGCAGTGCATACATTGGGCATAGGCAGTTTTCCAACCGTGATTGCAGGAAGATAAAGGCCGGCATTAGGATACTTTGGCAAGGGAGCTCAGGTAAGGAGAAGACAGTGGGTGGGCCTTCTTTGTACTTGTTGATAGGTCATATTTGGGGCTCAGTCTCTATTGGAAAACAGATGTAGCCCCCTAGTTTACCAGGGATGCTACTGCATAAACAGTAAATAGCAAATCAAATCGCTCATCTAATATAACAGACCAATATGTATAACATAAAAAGTAATTACATATACAAATTAGGGGTGGGCCTAATGCGGAATTTGTTGTGGTGTATTATGTGAAATTGCAGCAAAATTATGTGAGATTACATGGAACTATGCAAATGTAACCCAGCCTTTAGCTCTATTATCTTAGAGCAAAATGCACCATTGCATCCAAAATGAACAGAGAATGCATTTTGTTCTAAGAACATAGTACTAAGTGGTTTCATTATATTATGGGTTACAGATGTGAACAGCCCTGCACTAGGCTACTACCCACTATATCAGTAACGCAATGAACAGATATGTTGCAAATAAACATGTATACATATCAGTGGAGGGCCATTACCAACTAGCTACATATTAATTAACCCAAACACCTTCATTCTAATTGCTTTCTCTTTTATTGAAAAACTAATTTCTTTTAAAATCCTCTTTCAAAAACCTTTTTACTTATTATACCAGTATATTTCACCCAAAATGTCTTTACAGTGATAACTTTTTAATCACATTTAAAACAAAATACAAATCCCAAAAATAGTTCTTGATACCCTGATACAGACACAGCCAACATGTGTTTCGCGGTTTACCAATCACTTCCTCAGGGATCATGTTAGGAAAGTGAACAGAAAAATTATTAGCGGGTTAAAAAAATCGGACATTTTGCCTCTAAATAACTTTAAAAAGCACCGGTCTGATAAAGAAAATAAGACCAGAATCTGTGAACTCTGTAATGATGGGACTCAAGACATGAAGCATGTTCTTTTTGTTTGCCCCATAATGCCAGTGAAGGAATCTAGAAATCGTTTTTTAAAACCTTTGGAGCATATTCACAAGGAGCTATCGCCGAACCGACAGCACTTTATCGCAGCCAAAGTTGTGATAAAAATACCTCCCCATTCACAAGCTGGTGTAAACAGCCCACAGCACCGCAAAAAACATCGCCACAGAGGACCCGTGCAACTATCGCTAATGAGATGCAGAGTGGGCGTTCCCGTGGCAAAATCCGTGACAACATCACACCACAACATTCTCAACGACCAGCCACATCGGCGATAAAAACACAAAACAGGCGATAAGGCGCGTTAGCACCAGGAAATCTACACCTGCTCTGACCTGGTATAAAGTTGGACAGGAGCCTGCGCCACAAAAGGGAGACCAGCCCAGGGCCACATTGGAAGGGCAACAGAAGCCATGGAGCCACCCATCATGCGGCCCGGACACCCAAGAGGGCCACAAAACCCACCGAAACCACACCCAGGCCTGCAACACCCCCCCCCCCGGGACCACCCCCAACCCCGGACTAAGAAACTGCACACCAACACCACCAATCCCAATACAAATATTTCGCCTGGAGCCGCACAAGTCGGAAGATCAACAGACATGCGTGGCCAGAAAATGGAGACTCAGTCAAACAACAATGCAATCACCAACACAAAACAACATAGAAACAAAAGCTGAGACATCCCTTCGGATGAGTCCTAGCGGCTCCTCACTGAACAATCCGTAGCACACAGCCTGGAAGACCAAATCCAAGAGAAGAAGGTGTGCCATGAGCCCAACAAAGGAAAGAGATGGAGAGAGCGAGGGAGAGAGATGGAGTGAGATTGCACAACCTGGCTCCACATGCCGCACTGTGTGTGTGTATCGCCATCCGTACACCATGAGCCCGAGGCCGTGTCCCAATCTCAGCGCCAAAGCCTCATCACATTCCGAAAACGCAAGTAGTAGTCAAACAAACATCAGGGATGAAAGCTCCATTGTACCAATGCAGAAGGCGGGAGGACACCTGCACCTCTGACCTTGGTCCAGAACGCGCCTGGAACACCCTGAGAGAGATGCCATGGCAGACGGGGATGACTCCCACACCACGCATTCCGCAAATGAACTATCCGACTCATCCACACCCCACACACAGAAGCCCCTGCCTGTGGTACACCCGCATGGGATGCCCTTGACACACACAGAAACAGCAACCCACTCTCCAACGTTTCCCACACATTCAAATCATTGCTCAGAGCTGTGGCATATCCTCCACACAACTGCCGTTGTTCAGCAGAGTGCCGGTTCCAAGAGACGCACCAACACAATTGCAGGCCATACCGGGCACATGCACAACCCCCGTCACGTGGAACAGTACCGTGCATGTATGCTGCATTTACTGGGCGCAATGCCACTGGCAGTGCTGCGGATCAGTTACCAGCTCAGCTTCCGCATTGCCTACGTCACCTGCGTCCAGCCCTGGTTCCACTGCCGAACATGCCCATTTGAGTGTCCCATGGATGTCTGCCTATCCAACACAACTGTTGATTAATTGGACTTTGACTTGTGCCTGTGTCCCCTGTTGAATCACGAACAGGAGTGTAACCGAGACAGCTGTGCATGGGATGGCCTGACATACTGCGTATGTATCGGTAGTTGTGCATGGGCGATTGCACTATTCCCCGTGTGCAGTGACCACATCGAGGCGCTCCCCTATTGGGCTGCATTGTGGATTGGTGAAACGGCGTGGCCTGAGCACACCTGCCCGGACCTGTTAATGGATTGGCTCACCCTAAGGTTCCTTGAACACGACAACAACGTGCTATTGGAACACATTGCACATGAAGCTGCACGGGCATTCATGGACGAGTAACTACGTTCCTGCAGCCACATCCGAGTGTCACCCACAGCACATGTCCCAACAACTTGGGGATGGCTCTCATATCCCACCACAACAGAGGACAAGTCTGCCTTCATCCGGGCTCTGGATGCATGTGCGTGGAACAACGCGTGTGTACACACACCTATGCAAGGTGATGCAGGTCCATGCTCGGTGCAACACAGCGTCATTTGGCAACGTTGTCAATTCGGACACACTGCTGGGGAGAGCACACACATGGCAATGTAGCACGACATGTGAACCTGTTGGACCCTCACACCTGATCACTGTCAGCAGAGCAGACAATCGCAGCACTCTGGAGGCAGAGCACTATGCAGATCCCATGAGCAGTGAGTCGTGCCCCCTCACACTGGGCAATGGGCAGGCACAAAACAACACATGACTCATCCAGCAAGGCAAGGTGGGCTGAGAGCGTTGCCATCCGTGATGAATGTTGTCCATTTTAGCCCCAACATTTCCTGAACCTCAACACGTACCCATGCTGCGTGTATGTGTCTTAAGCATGTCCCTGACTGTTGTGGCCATTGCCTCGTTTGTACTGACACGCACATGCCAATAAAGTCTATGCAAATCCACTGGTGTCTAACTGTGAGGTGTGTTGTTTGGATTGTCCACTCGTGTGCCATAATGAGCATCGTTCCTACACAGGGAGAAACTTACTGACGCATGTGCAATTGGGGTGTGTCCCTTTTGCAAGCTCCACCTCTGTGAGCCAGACATTGTTTTTGGATAGGTGTTGGACGACATGTGCATTAACTTGACTTCAGCAATGTGAGTATGGTGTCGAACCTCTGACCATGTGGAGCAATGTCATATATCACAACAGAATGTGTCCACACAGATGTGTGAGAGTAGGTATGCGACGTGAACTTCTGGTATCACATGTGCTGTAAGACACCACTCCAGGCCTAGTTTCGTTTGGGTCAGTCCTACACACAGCCCTATTCAATACATAGACATGTGCCTACGTTGAGGGTTGCGAGATTGTTGTTGATGTGCAATGGGGACACAGCTAGTACTCACCTTCACAGTCATCCAATTGGCCATGTGTCTCAGGGATACACATGCGCATAGATGTCAGTTACCAGGGTGTACCTTCATGTGCAATCATTGTTCCTACATCCAGCCATACCTCCATACATAAGTGAACATAGTGATGACACATCTGTGTGATTTAGAATGTTTTATTCACATTCAGGTGATTGACGGAGCTGGGGCTGTACATGGCCATCAAAGCCCACATCACATGGAAGCCCAGTGGTGTGCCAACCAGAGTCCTTTGGGATTACACAGTGATTGGGAAGGGGGAGAGCGCAGTCCACAGCAGGATAGCTGTGTAATTGGCCAGCGGTGAAGAAATGGCAGTCCGTGTCGGGGTCCGAGTGAAAGTCGCAGAGTGTTCCGGGGGTCACTAGGAGGTCTTTCCTAGGCCATGATGCATAGGTCAGGCCATATGGTGGTGATGGCTGCCACTGCCTCCTTCCCCACACAGTAGTTCACATCCCCTTCTTACTCCCCTGATACGGGTTCTGTGTCCGGTGTGTCCGGTGTGTGTGGCGGGGTGATGGCTGCATCACTGTGTGCCACTGACACATCAGACTGCGAATGTGATGGCGCAGCATCACTGTGTGCTACAGACACACCAGGGGTCGGAGCTGTGTGTGTCGATGTTCCTGCTGCAGCCATCTGGGAATGGCTCAGTGGAAGCAATGGCAAGATGAAGTACTGCAGGGCATTGAAGTTCCCAGCTACTACTCGCTGTTGTCCATCCGTGTCAGACATCCTTCCAGCCTGCATCCGCTCCATGGTCTCCATTGACCTCCGCATCTGTGCCAACTCTGTGCTGTCATGGCTGGTGCCTGTCTGCCCACACAGTTCTTGTGTCCGATTCATGGCACCAGCGAGGTCAGCCAAGGTCTGTGGCGGAGCATGATGCAGGCAGGAGGTGTCCGATAGGGACTGTACGTGGTCCATGATGTGACTCAGACACCCACGTATGGCAATGAGTTTGGCTGCCATGAGCTCGAAACCCACCCGCAGCTGTTCAGCCAACTCCACCTGGGAAAACCACACACATTGTATGTGCTCCATGTATTGTTCGGGGGGTCCGGGAGACAGCTGTGGTGGTGTGTGTTTCCTGCTGTGTGGTCTGTGCAGGTGGTGGGGTCACCTCGAGGCAGCTGGCCTGCCCTGCTCCTGGGGCTGTGGTGCAGAGGCTGTCTAGTATCCGTAGGAGGGGTATCTTGACATATGTACTGGTTGTCCTCTACATCATCAATGATGGGGTTAGTGTTCTGCTCTGCAGTAAGTGTTGCTTGTCCCTCTGCAATGTTAAGGGGAGATGCAGGTTAACAGGGTTTCACATGAATGTTGTTGATTTGCATATGTTTACATTCAGACTGCATGCCAATGTACATTACGAATGTTTTGGGGGAGCTGGCTATTCGATGGCAGTCAGTGTGTTTTCCCAATACATGACGGATGTGTGGTGGTACCCATTCATTATCATCACATAGTGTCAGGCAATGCCAGATGTGAGTGGACAGTTACTACGCACTTGCGGAACCTGTTGTGAGCCCTGTCCTGTGGTGTTGGTGTTGCACTTTGCACCACATTGCCGTCATTGCTGATGTTCTGTGATTGCTATGTGTGTGTGCTGCATTGTGGGGGAGTTGCCCCTGCAGCGCTGATTTCGTGTGGCCTTCTCCCTTTGAGGCGGAGTCCCTTTGAATTGTGTGCTTTTCGGGGCCTTATTTTCTTTTGACTTGGGTCATATGTGCTCTCGGACAGACTTTGTGGCCTGGTGCATTGTTCGTCTGCTGTGTCTATTGTAAAGCATGGGTTGTGGGTGCATGTGGATATGTCAGAGTGTGACCTGCTCCTTTACGGATGTGAGCCGCACTGGGCTACCTCCATGTCGATTCCTGGGCCATGTCATTTTTTTTGGCTGCTGCCATGCTATCGGACATGCAGTGTTACTTGCATAGTCAGTATGGGACACAAAGCCGCTGCTTTTCTGGATTTGGCACATGTGCATGGGTTGGTGATATGGGGGGCCCCTCAGTGCACATTGTGGATGGGGGCCTACTTGGCATTTCTATGTGTGCTGCAGTGTGCCAAGGCAATGAGGGACATGTTACATGGTCATTGAGGGTGTGCCATATGCTACGCATACTTATGCATGTGTGCCATTGTGCCCATCTCCCCCGTCCCCCCGTCCCTGGTCGTTACTCACCCTGTTGCTGTTGTGTCAGGTCGTATCATGCTGTGTCCAGGCACACCAATCCTGCCACCATCTGCTCACTGCTGACTGTGGCCACCATTTTCTTCGGCTCATCCAGCTCCTCCTGTGTCGCAGGAGGCCCACCTCCAGTCGAAGTTGCTGCTTCCCTTTTGTCAGCGAGCTTATGTTTGGTCTGCCTTTAAAGATCATGCCAGCGCCTCTTGACCTCCTCCATTGACCTCCTCAACACTCCGACTGCATTGACGTTGGTTACGATGGCCTGTCATTTTTCGGTTTGGGTTGCCAGTGCCGCAGTGGAGGTGCCAAACAGTTGTTGATGGTGTTCGGTCACCTCGGTGACGATGATCTGGTCTTCCTGGGCATTGAACCCTGTCTTCCTCTTCCTCCTCTCCTTGCCCTTCCACGAACGCCGGGTTCCTGGCTGGTCCTCCGTGGGGCTTGTGGTGTCGGGCCTGTCCTCTGCACTCGGTCCGGGTGCATCCATGTTGCTACGCAGTTTGAAATGTCTTTTTGCCTTTTTTTTGTTTCTTGCTTTTATGTTGCTTTTTCCCGCCAGGCTTGTGGGATTTGCAGGCCTGTGGCTGGTCTTCGCTGATTTGTGTACCGTGACTGTCCTCATCGCATGATTTTTCGCGGTCGCGTTTCGCATGTTTTGTGGCATGGCATCGATTTTTACGCTGACATTTGACGCGTTATCTGGTGTCTATCGCATGGTACCGCCTTGTTGTGAATTCCACGTTGACACGAGGTTATTTTCCCGCGATGGGCTGCAATATTGAAAGTTGTGTTACGCTACTCTTGCAGTAGTTATCACACGTTCTGGTGAATATACCCCTCAGTGTGTGGGAGCCTCTTTACAAAGTGCTGTTCATTTGAAAGTGTTCAGGGAGACACACCTGTCCCACCATCAGCACAACTAGAAGTGTGCTCTGCACTAGAGCCAACGCCACAGACATATATATAGCTATTGTGAGAAACTGGGATGTTGGTTCAGAGGAGGTGTGCGTCCTTCTTAAGTAATAGCTACAATCCCGGTCGGGGTCAACCACAAAAGGCACTAAATTAACTTGTGGCTAAACGTCTGGTAGCTTGGTACAAAAGCAGTCAATCTGACGTTAGAGGCAATGTGTAAAGTATTCATGCAGAACTTGAATAGTAATAAAGTGAAAACACAACAGAAGAAAACCAGTAACATTTCATAAATGATTTGACACCAAAAGGATGACACTTCAGTCAGTAGAACTGAAGTTATGAATTTTTAAAGTTTGTAGTGCAATCTAGAGCCAAAAAGACTAAAGCACCAACCGCAGACATCTAGTTGCACGAGACCAGGCCAAAGTCGAAGTGGGGAAGAATGTAGCGGGAGCTACTGCAAAGTCAGGCCGATCAGTAATGCACCTTGGGCAGAACGGTGAGCAGGTATATCTACTCCCTTTTTTCCATCAGTTTTCAGAGCACTTTTTGGCAGAATATTTTCTGAATCCCATGTTTTGGATTTTGGCACCTTTAGCACCACTTCCAAAAGTCCAAGTTTGAGGGAACACCACTTCAAGGGTCAGACCTCACTTCAGGTTGGATCAAGGTGCACTTTAAAAGTTGTTGGAGCTTTCTGTAGCCAGTAGCTCTGGACAGGAGGCTAGCAAAATATCCCTTGGAGTCACTCTGGTGGTCCTTGGTTCACGTAGAAAAGCAGGTCTTCCTCTTCCCAGCTCAAGGCTTCCTTTACTCACTCATTAGGCAGCCATGGACCTTGTGGTCATACAGACCCATTCTGGCAGCCCAACATCCACAGGTGTGACCTGAGATCCACTTCCTTCTAGATAATGTACTCCAGTACATTTTCCAACAGACAATCTATAGGCATGGCAGGGCTAACAGCTACTTTTAGAAAACCTTAGACCCCCGCCCCACTTATAAGAAACCAGAGCCATTGAGTAGTGACTCTCACGGTTGTCTGCGACTATGATCTGATGGAATCTATTAAGGATTACCTGCTCTGAGGACACCAGATGACACCTCACAGTAGTCATACTGGCTCCGGTGTCCTACAGCCTTTGAAGTATTTGAAGGCATGTTAGCTTTTAGCACCATCTCTCTAATCCTTCGGGACACAAGCTAACTGGGACCACCTCCTCCCCAAGTGTTACACTAGCCAACCCAGGTGTCTGCCTAGTGGTGGGGGGCTGTGCCGTCTTCGGAAATTTGGTGTCTCCTTGTTGTTTCCATATTTATAGCACTCAGCAAACTAGGGGACAAACCTCCCTGTCTTCTTGTCAAATAATTATTTTGTCTTTAGGTCAGACTGGGATTGGTTACCGTTCCATTGGGAATTATTTTGGGGTAGTTTAGAGAACTCCTTATTCTTAAGTCTTCCTCCTCCCTCTTTCTTCTGGGGAGACCACTGACCACCCTTTTGGTGATCCCTCCAAGATACCTTTTTTGACACTCTGGTGCTGACCAAGTGGTCCCCCTCCTTTGAAAGCTCCCTGGGGTCAGTGAGCTTACTATCAATCAAGTGCTGGCGCAGCTTTGTAAAACAGATATTAAATTTGTGCTCTCTCAGGATCAGATTAAACAACCTCCAGTGTTAGTATGGTATTTCTCCATACTTTAGGCATGTGTTTCCAGAGTGATGGCCCCCAATATTCTTCTTGGACCCTGTGCATCATGAGGGCCACCTCATAGGCATTAAACCACCTGTCAATATAATTTCCTACCACACAGCAGGGCATCTGATCTTTAGGTATGTGGACATTCCTGTCCCCCACAGACAATGCGGGTATGCTGCCTTCATTGCTGCGGGACTCTGCATGTCTGGCTCTGATATTCAGCTCTTTGATGCTCCTTTCATGAGCCAATTACTCTAAAGCAGTTTCTCCTCCATGCCCAGTTTATTTTCCTCCATCTTAAGTTTGTTATCTGCAACCTAAACTAGCTTTCAGTTTTCCTGCCCACCAGCTTCTTTGGGGAAGGGCTTGTGAGAGCACACTGTGTCTTGCTCCGGAAGAAAGTTCCAAATCAGGAGAAAGGTTTTTCCCCTTCCCTATTTGCTGCACTCCTGAACCTGCACCCTGGTCTTCCACTTGCTCCTCCACATCATTCTCACCCTCCAGGTCATCCTCTGCTGCTGCCAGTGATCGATGAAATTCTGCTGAGTCCCTAGAGCCTTTTTGAACTCCAGAGTCCTGGTTTTCCTCTTGACTGGAAGTCCCCTCTCATTACAGAACTCTTTGAGCTCTACCACAGCGTAGTTATCCAGCTGGGTAAGCTCAAACCCCATCCTTACAGGTGTAGTCACAGGTACAGACAGTCAGGTAGAATGAGGGTGAATTTGAAAAAAGCAAAAGATCCAATTGAGGAGAATTTAGAAGGAACTCAAAATGG
Source organism: Triturus cristatus (assembly GCF_964204655.1). Taxonomy (NCBI): domain Eukaryota; kingdom Metazoa; phylum Chordata; class Amphibia; order Caudata; family Salamandridae; genus Triturus; species Triturus cristatus. Next base: position 804,638,073 of record NC_140589.1, on the reverse strand, counting down.
TGTTAAATTGTTCCTGCAGTTATTTTTGTGTTACACAATCACTGGATGGCACTGCGCAAACACATGTCCTAGCTGAACACCAATGTAGGAAATTGGTTTACTGGTCTAGGGGGGGGCGGTTAAAAATCCTACTTAAGCAGCAACCACAATACTTGTTAGGGTGAAACACAAGCAAACCCCAAATAAACCAGTGCTAACCCTCTGGTAGCTGGGCACAAAAGCAGTCAGACTTAACTTAGAAGCAATGTGTCAAATATGTATGCAGCTCTTCAAACAGTAATGAGTGGAAACACTACACAATAAAAATTACATATCAATTAAGATAAAATAGAGCAAAATGTGATAAAATATTTGACACCAAAACAACAAAACTCCAATTAGTAGAACCAGAGATATGCAATTTTAATGATTTGAGCAAAAATAGTGCTTAAAAGCACAAAGAGCTTACTGTGGTTATCTGGTTCCGCCGGACTGGGACAAAGTCACAAGTTCAGGCCAACCACGATGGAGCCTGAACCAGCTACAGAGACCAAGTTAGGCCTACTGAAAAAGTACCTTAAATCCTGGCAATGAAGCATTGCGAGATCCTGTGTTGAGGATGCTTAACGTGGTGATGATTCGGGTTTGCGATGCGAGGACGTGTGCACAGGCAGTTCCAAGGAACTGCACGGCTGTAATGGAAGGTCCTGCATCGAGGATTTATCACACAATGTGGAGGTTCCAAGGAGCTGTGGACCTGTGGTGCAAGCTCCTGCTTTGAGAATGCGCAGCATAGCTGCCTTGGTGATGCATGGTGCAGTGGTGGTTCTGTTGCAAGGCTTTGATGCAATATGTCACGCAGAATCAGTTCTGCTTGGACAACAACTTAGCTACCAGTGCACCTACAGGCAACAATTCCAAGGGTTCAGGGTGGCACTACTTCTGGGGTCTAAACTGAATCCAGGTGCTGGGTTGGAGCCTTTTCTGTCCCTGAGGCCTTGATCAGGAGGCCAGCCAACTAGCCCTTGGAGTCGTTCTGGTGGTCCTGGGTTCAAGGTGCAGGTCCAGTCCTTCTCAAACAGGCAGCAGAGTTGCAGGGTAGCAGAGTAACAGTCCTTGCCAAAGAGCAGAATAGCAGTACTTCTGAGTCTTCTACAGGTCCAGATGTGTACCATAGAGTTGAGTCTGCGGGTCCAATATATATACTTGGTGCCAGCTTTGAAGTAGGAGGAGTTTCTACAGAGTTCCAATCTGAGAGGAGTTTGAAGATTCCTGCCTCCATGCCCTGGCCTCTGCTTGTCTGGGGCACCCAAAAGGTAGGCCTCAGAGTAGTGAAAAACAAATGTAAGAGTTTTTACCACGAGGAGATGTAAAAATTAAAAGTACATGTCCAACTTTTTTAAAGCACTGCACTCTGCCCTTTGGGCTGTTTAGGGCTTGCCCTATGGATGACTTATAGGTATTAAAAAGGGAGGTCAAAATAGCAGTTTAAAATTGCACACACAAGCTGTAATGGCTGGCCTGAAATATGTTTTAAAGGGCTACTTGAGTAGGTGCGCACAGGTTTAAAAGGGCTACGTAAGTAAGGGCATAATTAGTGTTGCAGTCCCACTAGTAGCATCTAATTTACAGGCCCTGGATACATGCAGAACCATTTTACTAGGAATTTGCAATTAAATTAACTTTGCCAATTGAGTGTAAATCAGTTTCACCATGTTTAAAGGAAAGCACTTTAGCATTGGTTAGCATGTCTTTGAGTCGATGGTAATAGCATTTCCTAAATGCTCAATTCTCATTTACGAAATGACTTGTACATGTACTTGAGAAATCGCAAATAGGTAATCCCTATTTGTGTTTCCTAAATAGCAGTTGCAATTTGCAATTTGTACCGGGTAGAAATTGCGAATTGCAACCGGTTTTTGGCTTTTGAACACATGAAAAGGCTTTTTTGCATTTCTTAACAGGCTGAAATTGTGATTCGCCCCGTTAAGAAAAGCAAAAAGCTTTCGTACATCTGGCCCCAATTGTGCAGAGTCCTAAGGCTAACAAAAAACAAATTCAGCAAAAACAAGCGAAGTAAGGCATAACGTTTGAGGGTCTAATAGTGCATTTGTGGTTTTTTTAGCACAGAATGCAATCTCATACCCATTTTGGATGTGAGGTACCAGAAATGGATTTTGCACAATAACCTTTAATAACACCTAGGGCCTCATTTACAAGGGGTCTGCATCGCTGGAGCGTCACTTTTCATGACACTCCAGTGGTGCAGGCCTCTCAATCAAATCTATGAGGTGTGACTTTGCATGGCCTCATAGATATGGAGTAAGGCAAGGCAGCGGAAAGTGCTGGGTTGCCTTACTCTATGACAAGGAGGTGCTCCCGGGGTGTCGCAGTGGGTTTTCAAATGCAACACCCATGGGTATTGACACATTCCCATATTTTCAAGGATCGGTAAATCTAGGAATGCGTCAAAACTCCGTCCCTCTCCAGGGGAGGCGTAACGAGGAGAAATAACATTATTTCTCCTTGTTTTTTCCTCTTTCTATGCACACATAGAAAGAGAAAAACGCCTCCATATGAAAAGGTGCTCCTTCTTGCACAACAACAATCGTGCCAACAACACAGACACCCTTGCACCATGGTGCAAGGGTGCCTGCATTGGCGCTAGTGTAATGACAAACCTTAGATCTCCCCTGGACCAAGGACTGTACCATCACTTTCCCAGGGCGAGAATATCAGTTCCAAACTTATGGAATATAACATATACACAGCACTTCCTAAGGTGGGCAAACTTTCAACACTCCCCCAAAGGCAAGGCAAGAAAACAATAATTTGCGCATCACTTGTGAGGAGTAGCGCCAACTTCCTATAACACAATTACCTGCTAGAAGGGAATTCATCCATCCTTCTACAACAGAATACTTGGCCAAGAAGAGTCCACACCTCCTGCTACAAGGAAAAGACGAATTGGTATATCTGGGATGTATTTATTAGTAAATAGCATCACACAGTAAGCCAAATGCACCTAACATAGCAGACTCTAACATATCAATAGTATGATTGCAAATATCAATCAAGACAAATATATATTTAGAAATATATATGTATGGATATAAGAATCAGAAAATAAGAAGGAAAGGAAAGAATTCAGAAAAGAATCAAGAGACATTAGCAGAGACACCTCACCTAATGCTCCATTTCACCCCACTTTGTTCAAGGGGAGTCCATTGCTTGAACCGGGCGAAAGCTCAGAGGTGACACCAGCCTCTACTCTTCCGTGGCAACACGTCTGTTCCACGGATGAACTTCCACCGAGCCAGTGTAGACTCCCCTTTTTAATACACATTCAAAACACAGCGAAGCTTCTAGCAAGCCATGCCCCCCTAGTTCTCATGAGAGCCAGTACCAGCCTGCTTCAAGGTCAGACCAAGGGTTGATCAGGCCCCTGTTATGACTAAAGGTCAAACCATGTACATTCCTCTGATAAGAGCCAGTTCTCTCTAGTCAGTAAAATGTGAAAAACAGCAGGAAAGCAAAACATGCCCTCTTCTTCACAGAAAATGGCTTCAGAGTTAGTTAAGCCATGCACACAAAGGCCCAAAGCAAGATGGAATCAAAAAAGCAAGGAGCACCTATAATTCTCATCCACACAACTTACAAGCACCACTGTGCACACAGAAAAGTTTGAAGCAAGGTAAAGTCAGAAGGCAGAATGACATTAGACCACGTCAAAGCCAATAGGTCAAAGTCATAATTCACCTAACCCAAATAACATTATACGCTAAATCCCTCAGTATACAACATTGAGCACATGTGTGCACCACCACCCACAAGACTGCACCTCAACATACCATACCTTCTATTCTTGGAAAGACTATTCCACTAAAAGGCAGAACACACTTAAGTCAGTACAGAATGGTGGTGGTTGAGGGTCATCATAGGGTGTCAGACCACAAAAGTGGCTGATTCACTACATTGCACCCCATGACCCTTGATCATCACCATTCACATATGTCAAAAACAAAATCTAGCAAATAGCAACTGTATTACATAACTGAAAAACAAAACTATCATTAAAGTACTGCATATCTCAATTGAAAGCAAAACCATTTAAAACCACATGTCTAAATTAAAAGTCACAACTACTAAAAAGCACATGTTGAAACAGCAACTCATGTGTTGAAGTGGCTACACAAAAATACATAATTCAAAACGAATCATGACTAAAAAGCAACTATGATCGAAATGCTCCATTGCAAACCTGAAAAACTCATCAAAGGTATATGATAATCACTTTAGAGCAAATAAAGTCTGCATTCTCTAAACACATGTAGTAGCAATAACTCAGGTACATCTAGAAATAGCTCATAGATATCTGGATACATGTTGAATGGATACACAAAATAAATGAATCAAGCTTTTGAATGCTCCTAATGCCTCTAATGGTTAAACTGGAAACTCCACTGCCAAACTCATATATTGTAGCAACAGCTACAGGTTATTACTGTTCACTAACTTAGAAAATATCTACTCTGATCGCTGCAAAGCGTCTCTATTGGTCGCCATCCCTAAAAACAAAAACAGTCCTTCAGTGTGAAAAAACACACAGCCGTCTTCCATCGCATCTGAACTTCACGTTGATAAAACAGTTCTGGCAAAGCACATCCTGTAGTTCCCTCTTTTGTCGTTTGTTTTCACCGTCACACAAGCAGTCACCCTGTGTGAAAGGCACACAGCCTTCATGCATATAAAGTTGGCCTCACGTGAAGGAAACAGTTCCACACTTTGCTGATCCCATTTTGCTTGGAAAGAAGCAGTCCATCATGCTCTCTGGTATATATCAGCAGCTGTATCTCCTTGACAAGGGAGGACCCCATCCAGTCTGGATAGCCACAGTCATCAGCCGCCACCGTCTGGTCTGGCGATCACTCCAGGCTTGGGGGAGGGGGGAGGGGTGGGAAGGGAAGGGGGAGGGGGGGAGAGGGAGGGCCCCACTCACACGGGAGAAGGGAGTCCCACTCACACGCGGAGAACTGGGCGAATCTGAAAAAGAAACAAGCATCACTCTTCTTGCAAAAAACATTTGTCAAAAGTCCACTTCTTCCGTCTTGCATTTCTAAAAATACAATATTTTAATTTCTGTCTACATAGGTCTCCTCCAGCTCTGGGGAATTGTGTAAGAATACTACTAACGCTTTAGCCTCTGAAGTCTTGATAAAATCCCTCTTTTTCTATACACAGCAAGAAGGGCTGGGGCAGTCTCCTTCTCTCACTTCTCTCACTGCACCCCTCACAGGTGCTGCCCCCTTCACAAATCTCTGCGGACACTAAATGGCTCCTTGCCAAACATAACAAGCAGAGACTTCTCCGGCTGTCTCTAGCTCGCACCTTATCTCCTTCAAGGTCGGAGTGATCTGCACTCCTGCCAACTTTCGTGGACTATCTGTGACTCTCCTCATGGGGGAGGGCCTGCGCCTTTGCAAGCCTCCCAGACATCTATCTCCATGAAGCTGTCCCTGCCTACTGAGGAGAGGAGCTGAGATGGGATGACCCCTCCCATAGGAATTCCTCCTCGGACTTCACAGAAAGCCTGAGCTCTGCTCAGCGTTGCTGGATGATCTCACTGCAAGCCTCCCAAACATCAATCTGAAAGACGCTTTCAAATGACCCACTTCCAGAACAACTCTTTACATGTCTGAGAGGAAAAACAGCTTTAACCACTCCTTACCTCCAGCAAGACTTCACATTCTTTAATCTGAAAATGCTCTCCCATTCTGTCCAACTAATTCTAGCAAATTCTTAACTGACATTAGTCTATCACCTCATGAGAAAAAAAAACTAAACTGCTCTTGACATATCAAAAAGAAAAAAAGCATTGGCAATATCAAAAGTCACATATCAAGTCCCATGCTACTTCTGTAACAATATCTGGGACAGCATCAGTCAAAGAAGGTATATTTGCACACAGGCTACACAATTAGGGTCACCACCTCAGTCTGTCAAGCCCTGCATGATCTCACTGATCCCTTCATGCCCATCAGGCATTCTGTACTGTTTCAAATTAATTTCCTTTGTAACATAGGGCACCTTCACTGGGAAATCTTGTGTTTCAAACTCCACTTCAGGACTTTCTATCAAATCCTGTGCAAACTGTTTTTCTGTCTGTACATGCCACTTAATAACCATTGCAATCTCCCATAGGCAAACCACATTTTCTCTAACTCTGTTCTGTCCAGTATCTGTTGGTGCGCAAAAGCACAACATTTGTCCAGCATCTGAATTTAAAAGTGACCTGTTATTTCCCTGCACTTTCCTGTAACTAAAAAAAGCACATTGCTCTTGAATTAACTCACCAAATAAATGTTCATGTTTATGAAGTGACCACATATCAGACTTATTGTACACAATCTGCTGTTCACATTCAAAATCATATTGTTGCATTTCTCTTTCGAAGCAAAATGTATCATTCACTGTCATGTCTAATTTATGTCCGCAACTGGTGATCATTAAGCCTAAAACATTAGTCTGTTTACTTTCATGCACATTCCTTTCTGGCTGAGAAAGCTCCTCAGAAGAATTAATTAAAACCGTCTGTGTAGCTCGTAGACTGACTGCTTTCTCTGTAACATTTATCATATCTGAATCATTCTGGCTGGTCAAAGTAAATAGCTTCAGAGCCTGGTACACGTTTAATTCTGTCTTCAAAGATATATTTTCAAACTGGGCATCAACTAGCTCTGTTTTCAACTCACTACGTTCTTTTAGCAAATGCTCACATGTTTGATGCATATTAACAAACACATTTGAAATAACACCGCTGTCTCTCTCTAAAATGTCATAAATCTCCTGCTGATTAACACCCTTCATTGCAACTCCGGAGTCTTTAAACTCGAAGGAGTCCCACGCTTCAGAGTTATGTTCTGACATTTTACATTCACTTTGCAACTGAAAACATTTGATATGCATTCCTTAGCAAACACTTGAAAGGGATCCAGCCCTTTCTGCCTCACGTAGCAAGCTATTTATAAGCACTTTTTACAAAACACACTTAAAGACACACACACACCAATTCTAACTCAGCACAATTAGCTCACTTCACGAGCCAGCACATCATATGGGCTACCCCCATGCAAATAAATCAATTGATATCTAAGAGTCTGCTTTCAATTTCTAAAAAAAAAATAAAAAAACGTATTTCTTCCCCTTTTAAATCAATGTTCAGATCCTGCAACCGACTACGCCAAAAATGTAATGACAAACCTTAGATCTCCCCTGGACCAAGGACTGTACCGTCACTTTCCCAGGGCGAGAATATCAGTTCCAAACTTATGGAATATAACATATACACAGCACTTCCTAAGGTGGGCCAACTTTCAACACTCCCCCAAAGGCAAGGCAAGAAAACAATAATTTGCGCATCACTTGTGAGGAGTAGCGCCAACTTCCTATAACACAATTGCCTGCTAGAAGGGAATTCACCCATCCTTCTACAACAGAATACTTGGCCAAGAAGAGTCCACACCTCCTGCTACAAGGAAAAGACGAATTGGTATATCTGGGATGTATTTATTAGTAAATAGCATCACACAGTAAGCCAAATGCACCTAACATAGCAGACTCTAAACATATTAATAGTATGTTTGCAAATATCAATCAAGACAAATATATATTTAGAAATATATATGTATGGATATAAGAATCAGAAAATAAGAAGGAAAGGAAAGAATTCAGAAAAGAATCAAGAGACATTAGCAGAGACACCTCACCTAATGCTCCATTTCACCCCACTTTGTTCAAGGGGAGTCCATTGCTTGAACCGGGCGAAAGCTCAGAGGTGACACCAGCCTCTACTCTTCCGTGGCAACACGTCTGTTCCACGGATGAACTTCCACCGAGCCAGTGTAGACTCCCCTTTTTAATACACATTCAAAACACAGCGAAGCTTCTAGCAAGCCACGCCCCCCTAGTTCTCATGAGAGCCAGTACCAGCCTGCTTCAAGGTCAGACCAAGGGTTGATCAGGCCCCTGTTATGACTAAAAGTCAAACCATGTACATTCCTCTGATAAGAACCAGTTCTCTCTAGTCAGTAAAATGCGAAAAACAGCAGGAAAGCAAAACATGCCCTCTTCTTCACAGAAAATGGCTTCAGAGTTAGTTAAGCCATGCACACAAAGGCCCAAAGCAAGATGGAATCAAAAAAGCAAGGAGCACCTATAATTCTCATCCACACAACTTACAAGCACCACTGTGCACACAGAAAAGTTTGAAGCAAGGTAAAGTCAGAAGGCAGAATGACATTAGACCACGTCAAAGCCAATAGGTCAAAGTCATAATTCACCTAACCCAAATAACATTATACGCTAAATCCCTCAGTATACAACATTGAGCACATGTGTGCACCACCACCCACAAGACTGCACCTCAACATACCATACCTTCTATTCTTGGAAAGACTATTCCACTAAAAGGCAGAACACACTTAAGTCAGTACAGAATGGTGGTGGTTGAGGGTCATCATAGGGTGTCAGACCACAAAAGTGGCTGATTCACTACAGCTAGGCACCAATTTGTGCACCAGCAGAGTGAAAGAGGACAGGAATATGCCGCATCTCATAGTTACAGTGTTCTTGCCCTTTTCTTTTGACGCAGGGCAGGGCAGCAAAGTGACTTACAGCCCTGCTTTGAGTCAAAAACTTGTAAATGAGGCCCTTAATTTGCTATAATTGTCTGGTTCTTTTTACATCATTTCCGCAAAGAGTTTTTCTGGTTTTCAGTTATAATAGGCTTCCTAGCCATTCCAGGATTATGTCCCAAACATCCTAAAACACATGCAAACCTGTGGCAAATCATTAATGATTGTCGCGGATTTAGCTATCCCTGTAACAAAGTGATCAAAATTTTGGACCATATTGCGTTCACAAATATGGTATTAAAACCACACAGAATATGCGACAATGCGATTGATGTTAAAATCGAACAAACTCATTTACTTGATCAGCATTTTCAATTAAAAAAACTCAGGGGCAGATTTATGAGCCCCTTGCGCCACTTTTGCGTCACTTTTCCCATGTTAAAAGTGACGCAAAAGTGGCGCAAGGGGCTCATACATCTGCCCCTCAGACTCTTGCTTATATTCAAGAAAATGTTACAAATAAGAACAAAAGTCAAATGTTGTCTGCCATTGAAATTCTCAACAGTCAAAATACAGGCAGCAACAACATTGCAGTTTATGGCGGTGGAATTCGACTCCTGTCGAGTAAAGAACAGCGTCAGCTTCTCTATTAGCCTTTCACTGATGTCAAATTAAATGGAGTGTGCTTCGATGTACTTTTTAATGACTTAATTTTTCCATCCCTGCTTTCTATTTAGCTATTTATGTGTAATCAGCAGTTAACACGATCAAGCCAGTACTAAATAGAAGTGTAATCACACTGCACCATATGGTGCGGACGCAATAAAAGCTGCTAAACATCTTCTAAAAGTTAATATATAGAACCGCGATGGCATTGCAGTGTGACATCCCATAACCATGATAATGGTAATGATGATGCTGATGATCGCTATATGATCGGCTCGAAATGCTTTTTTAGGATGGAGGATGAAGACGGTGGAGGATGGAGGGGATGCAGATGAAGCGTTTTGTGAAGAGTGGCATCAGTGGATAATTAAAGTCCGCACTCCATCAGTTATTGCTATTCTAGGGGTTTGCTTCACAGAGTAGGTCTTAGTGGCTGATTGGATTCAGAAATTTAAAAAAATTTGATGGCAGAATAGACACTCATTAGGTAAGTGCCAGAAATTCTAATTCATCACCATCCCCTTGACTCCAACTTTTAGTCATAGACACAGACCATCTCCATTTAGTATGAAAAAAGGTGTAAAGAGCAATTAATACATGTTATGGTATTTATAGTAACATTTTGTGACAATTTTAAAATGCTGCAATATACATTGATCTTTGGAGAGATTAAAATAGTAGATAGTGGGAATGACTCCACCTTTGTCCTTTCTGAAATCTTTCTCTGGATTTTTAAAACGCAAGTGCGCACATACACATGCGCACACGCACAATTAACACCGTCACACAAACTGCTCACCTATATCTCAGACATTATTCACTGATTTGGGTATCCTGTCCTATTCTAAAATGTAGCACAAACCATTACAGAAACAATCAAATGGGTCTACACCACCAAGCTTTACCTGACCAGACATTGGGGAGGGGGTATATTGCACTCGCCCTGCAGGAGTGGACTGTCAACAGGCAGAAAGAAGGAAAGTGCAGCGGTGCTTTGCCACTTAAAAGTCATGTGTGTAAGGGGGCGTGGCTTAGCTGGCGGCCATATAGGTCGCCCAACTTGTGTACTCCGCACAAATCACATGGCACAACTTCTCCTACACTCAGCTAGACCTCCCCCATGCATGATCTTGGACCTGCAGTTACTAGGGGGAGATTGAGTGCCCGGCCTGGTGCTCCCATGGATTGGGGAGGGCCTCATGATGCAGCTCTCAGCAGCTGCCTTTCTAGACCTGTTGTGCGCCGAGGCGGTGTGCTTACTTGGTATAGCGACGCCACTGGCGGTGCTGGAGATTGGGTGAGACTCCAGGAGACGGAGGAAAGCTGCGAGCACGGAGCCTGATCGTAACTCGCTACGGCCGGCTACTTGATAGTGGTGCCGTTAGTCTTAGTGGGTCAATCTTAGGAGCGACACCCATGCTCCACATGACGCACGGTGTGTGCTTGAGGACATGACACTCAATCGAGGACCTGATACGGGCCTGTGAATGCACGGTGGAGAGCGGACAATGGTGGCCCCAATATGCTGCAAGGGGAGGGTCTGGGATGCCCCTCCGAAGCTGAAGTGACTGGTAGAAGCCCAGCCCACCCCACACCCTGGATTGGAAAGGCGATGGTGTGGGGTGTGAAGTGCATCTGAAGGGACTGACTGAAGGTGCCCCTGCATGTAAGGAGGTTGCTGAGAGCTCTTGAGGAGGCACATCCCCCCACTGGGGCACTGCATAAATCACAGTCTAATCAAGTAGAGGAGGTGGTGAGTGCTGAATGGGTTGGTGTGTCCATGATGGCTTGCGGATCAACGTGGTGTTGTTTTGAACGCTGCACTTGGGATCCCCTTGGCTCCCCCCTCCTTCTTTCTCTACGAGGTCCACTGATCATTCTGACAACCTCCCTGGAGGGTCACTGTGGGTCCTCTTGCTGGTGCAAACTTTTTGTGAGGATGGGGAAACCCCAAGGGGCCAAACTGAATGGGGCGACTGTGCAGGCATGCAGGGTAGTGCACCGGGTCACAGGACAGGACACTGGCGACCAACTTGCTCAGGCACACTGGGAAGTTTAAGCCAATCATTAGGCATTGAAAGATGTCAAGGCCACTCTTTAACGCAAGATCGATGCAATGGACATAGACTTGGGGCTCCTGTAGGTGGACCATATAAAGTTGGTTGAAAGGGTGGAAATTAATGACTCTACGCTCACCATATTGCCTCCTACGATGAAGGATACGCAGACGCAGCATCATGGTCTGCAGAAGGAGGTACACTTGCTTCGGCTGAAGGCCAATGATGCAGAAGGGAGGTCCAGCAGAAGCTTCAGAAAGATATTCTGAAATTTGATAAAGAGAAAGTGTTCCATTATCTGAAGGCAGACTACACATCGGTCAAGAATAGCTACTCATCTGATGAGAACTCTGATAGAAGAGACTCCTCTGACAGCAATTCCAGTACAGGGAGCTGGGGCAGTAACAATACACGGAGAAACCAACACTCTAACTACCATTACAATGCCCAGACCTTCCAGGGACCTCCCCTGTTTCCAGGCCATCCCCCACCACCCTCATATTGGCAATACCCACCATTCCAACCAGGACCCCCTCAGTTCTTCAACAATGGCCCCCCTTTTTTAGACAGAGGTTGGGGCAGAGGAAGAGGGCGCAACAGAAGAGGCTCTCAAAAACGGGTCCAATGGCAGGACCAACCAACAACAGGGATGGACACACGCAGCAAAACGGTGAACAAGAGAAACTAGTGGTGAATTTGTCACCACGTATTCTCACTGAATCTGAGATATCTATACTGCAAAAGGGGTTAGGCTTTGTCCCCACCCCGAAAGTAGACAAATTCAGAGACCTTTGTGAAGTACAAAAATTGTTTCGCAAGATACGTCTTCAGTCCTTCTTTCAGGACAAACCTCAAAACACAGAGGTTGACTCGGGTTTGAGGAATCCCTCTACCTTCACCCCACTCAATGCTATGGTCCCCGTGGAAGTGTTAACCTTTGAGAAGGCAGTGCTAAAAGACCTAGCCTCAATACCTCTTCCTTCTCCCTTCCACAACCTTTCCAAAATCGAAATACAAACGGCAAACACACTTGCTGGAGATAAATCGATAACTATCAAACAAGCAGACAAGGGTGGGGCAACTGTAATACAATCCACAGTTGACTATGATACAGAATGTAGACGTCAACTTAACAATGACAGATACTATGCTCCAATCACACTTGATCCAACCCCACGCCTTGCTAATGCCATCTCCACATTAGTACATGAGGCTGTTACCAATGGTTGGATTAGTCAACGTGAGTCAGCCTTTTTGATTGCGACAGAACCCAAAATACCGTACTTCTATACCTTGCCCAAAATACACAAAGGCACAGTTCCGGTTCCTGGGCGCCCTATTGTCTCTGGAATTGGCTCAATACTTGAACCCTTGTCTAAATTTGTTGACTATTTTTTACAGCCCTTAGTCAGAAATACACCATATTTCATAAGGGACACGACCGACATCCTCAGAATCATCGGATCTATAGAGGACCCAGGAGAAATTGATTTCTTGATTACCCTAGATGTAGAGGCCCTCTACACAAACATTCCCCAGGGAGACACTCTGACTGTTGTAGAAGCGGCCCTCAATTCCCTAGACTGGGACTCTTCCACTCCCATCTCGTTTATCATGGAGTGTGCATCCCTGGCATTGACTGAAAACTTTTTTGAGTTTAAAGGCCAACTATATCATCAATGCCAGGGTACTTCGATGGGGAGTACTTTTGCTCCCAGTCTAGCCTGCTTGTACATGGCAGCCTTTGAAATGAATGTCATCAATAACAATAACAATCCCTATGTCCACCACCTGAAACTGTGGAAACGATTTATCGATGACATTTTAATCTTTTGGCATGGCACCATCGACACATGTATGGCTTTCATAGGTTGGATTAATCAACAAAACACTTTTCTGAAATTTTCTCACACTATTTCAGAAACCAATGTTGCATTTCTTGACTTAAACATTAGACTTTCTGAGGGGGAGCTCTCCACGAGTCTATATAGAAAACCCACTGATCGCAACAGCTTACTCCTTTATCAGAGCCACCATCCTAGGGCTCTCAAAGACAATCTGCCTTTTGGACAGTTCTTGCGCATTAGACGCAACTGTACATCCACCACTGACTATAAGAAAGAGTCCTCGATTCTAGCTACCAATTTAATGACTAGAGGTTACCCAACCAAAGTAATCAATGACTCTATGAAGAGAGCCAGAAATAACCCTAGGGAAGCTTTACTAGAAGTCCACTCTAAACCACCAGTAGACTCTATTACATGTGTCACCTCTTACACAGCTACCTCAGTTCCAACCAAGAAGGTGATTTTGAAACATTGGAACATCTTGAATACAGGAGACTTAAGGATACCAAAACCTAGATTTGCATACACCAGAACTCGTAGCTTACGAGACATTTTGATCCATACGAGACCCAGGACCCATGCCGATATGACACAAACCACTCTATGGGGTCTACCACCTGTGAAGGGACATTATCCCTGCGGTACCTGCACAGTCTGCAAGTACACAACACTGACCAAAGAAGTGACATTTCGACCCAACTTCAAGTGGTGCATCCAAACACACACCAATTGTAACACTAGACAGTGTATCTACCTGATCACCTGCCCTTGTGGTCTACAATATATAGGGATGACCATGCGTCCGGTCAAAGTTCGCATCACCGAACATAGAAGTAACATTCGTTGCCAACGAGCCACCACGAGAATGTACAGACACTTTACAGAGACTCAACATTCCCCTGATTCCTTACACTGGATTGTATTGGAAGCTCACCTACATATTTCCAAACAGTCTTTGTTTAGGATCGAACAGAGATGGGTACACAGATTAGCGAGCCACACTGAGGGTTTGAATGACGATATCCCATGGAGTTCCATTTCTTAAACATCCAATATGTAACCCAATTGCAATAGTGCCATTACTTGCTTGTATCATCGCACTATTTGGATTAGAGGCTGTCCACCAATAGTTGGCCTTCTCATATACACTACTTCATTGGTACTGTTCCCTTTTTCTACACAGACTGTTAACGTCATTGGGATAACGAGCCTAGTCTATTCCTACCTAGCTTACGATGTGCTGTCGTCTTGGTACCTACCCTACAATAAAACCATTGATCAATGTTTATTGTCTGCTAGTCTCTGTTACAACACATTCTCTTTACCGGCATTCCTTACTACACATGTTCGCCAGTGGCATTCTTTGCCATTTCGTGCTTTGTACTCGGCATGTGAGGATTAGAACATCCCCCCTCTCCAACATGTCCGCCGTAGTTTCTGGCGATATCACGTGACCCTACGTCTCACGTGATCACTACGGTGACGCGCCACGTCCGCACCACACCCCCTTTCACGTTTTGAATCAGGATACTGCGGGTATATCTCTCCGAATTATCCACTCCCGGTCACCACCCCGGTTCCTGGCGGTATTGGGTAGGTGTTACAGCGTAGCGTGATTGAACGCGGGTGAGTACACCTCTAGCTCCTGATTCTTGTAACTTCGTTTTGCTCTCGAGAGCTACTTCTGGGCTCTCCTGGTGAGCTTCTCCTCTGTTTGTATATTGGCCGTATCCTCGGCCCCGATCAGACCGCTCGACACACTCCTTGCGGTGCGGTTCTTTTTCGGTGTGAGTACGACGCGCCATACACGGTTGAGTTCCCACCCAGCATCCCATCAGTGCCTCTGTTTATCATACCACCACTGTCAGCCTTGGTTTGACTGATTGCCTACCTTATGTGCGTCATGTACCAGGCCTCCCTAACCCCCCATTCCCCTTTGTTTGACGCTTTTATTTCTACAGGACCCAACTGGTGTCCTCTAGTCACCGCCAGGACTGTTGCTAGCAATTTCTAGCAACCCACTAGGTGAGTTCGCAGCTGCAATCCCTTTGTCCATGAGTGATGTATTATTCCTCTCCTTTAATACTTGTTTTTTTAAAATATGCTTTTAACTGCACGCCCCTTCACTCTTTGATTTGCACACTGGGTGTTATTACACACCATATGCGCTATTGATTGAAGAGTTGATTTACCCTTATGCATCCAAATCTCAATTGCGTGTTTTTTCACTTTGGTGATAATCCTTGTTGATATTTAGAAGAGTATTGTTTAGATTGTTATCTGGTATTATACTTTTTTCACCCTTGTCCGCAGGCAACGCACCTGAAGACGTGGTAGGTAGAATGCACCTCTCCACATAGTGTAGATAGTTGCTTATGATCCTGAAGAAGTGCCTAGATCCTCCTGACACACGAGGCACGAAACATGTCGATCTATAGAGTAGAGCTTCATGACTAGACACTTTCTCTAGTACACTAGCCACTCTACACCATTTTAATCGGGTAGTTTACCTTCCGAATAAATTATTGATAAGGACTAACTGACCTGTTTTAATCTCACTCCTCCACACGTCTACACACTTTAGGCCCCTCACCCCCATGCACCAACCGGCAGGAACAGAAGATCCCCGATAAAGAGCCCCGGTTCGGGTGCCCGTCAAGGATTGCAGCGCCGCCTTGACGAGGGGCAGAGCTCATATGATGAAGCATGACACCCAGCTTGCTGGGTGTGTGAGAGCTCTAGTTCAACCAAGGGAATTTCCCAAGTTACTACTAGGCCTTTCTGGTTCTGTATAATATCATTGACGTCCTGAACAAACTTTTTTATGCACCAGAGGAACTTTGTACCCATTTTTGTTCTAGGTCCAGCAGAAATAACATTCAGATTATTGATCTCCCTGAAAGTCTAGAGGAACATAGTATGGAACTGTATCGGGAGAAATGGCTTGTGGAGACAGTACTGGATGGTAAACATTCTATGCTATTCTCTGCAGAGCGCGTGCATAGGATCCCTGGCTATGCGCCAGGAGCAACCCACAGATCTGTGGTGGTGCATCTCCTTAATTACAGGGATCAAGGCCATATCCTTCAAGCCTCCAGGACTAAAGGTCTATTGACAGTGGAAACCTGTACAGTGAACATATTCCCAGATTACACAGTGGAGGTGCATAGGCAGAGGGCTTCATTCCTACCGATAATCATCTGCAGAGCCTGAATGTGCGTTACTCCTTGTTATTTGCAGACAAATATTGGATAGTGGATGAGGATCGTACATTGGTCTTCACGACACCTACTTAGGCTCGCGCCTGGCTGGATCTAGTGGAACAAGCGGGAGGAGATTACTCATGGCATGTCCACCGAATGTGACGGCTGCCATTCTGGAACCTGAGAAGCCGTCCAACCAACCAATGAACACATTGCCAGGCAACGTGCGCTGATGGTGAAGGACATCAAGTGGAGAGGCAGCTCTGCTGAGGACTCAGCGATGGGTGATGTGGATTCCAGGGTTTCAAGGAATGACTGGAACGTTGTTGACATTTCCGAGATGGAAGTATTCCTATGGCAGGGCCCAGCTCTCACACCGATGACGACAGAGTTGGTGCCTTAACTTTTGCGACATATATACTTTTTTGCTGGTTGTGGGGTGGTGTTAGCACTGTGTAGCATTCATCATGGGGACATGTGGGTGCTGCTGTGCATAAGCACAAGGGAGGTCAACATAGTAAGTGCACAACAGTAGCACTGGGTGATTATCTGTGGGCTCGCCTTGCTAAGTATTGACTTTCATGGTTACCCACATTCACCAGCATGGACTTTTTGTTGTGTGATGCCAGTTCAGTGGTAAGTTAGTTCTACGAACCTCGACCTGGGATGGTGAGTTAGGTGCTTTACTGTTTTTAACCTGATTGCACATGTTTCTAAGTTGTACTGTTCTGTGTGCCTATCTGTGGGGTGCTATGGGGGTCACGGGTAAGCAGCTCAGGTTCCTGCTTGTGATATGGTACAAAAGGGGGTGGTGATGGACGGAGCATCAGAACCAATCAAACACTCACACCCAGTCAACAGATCTGGGTTTGATCCATCACCATTCTTTAGCCCACTCTGCCACCCCAGTTCAGACATGGCCATATGCAAATCAGTCTGACCCTGTGCCTCATGGGAACAGTCCAGCCCAAACTGCCAAGCCATGCCTTCCCTGGACCGGAAACAAGCTTCCTAGGACCGGTTTCTGGCATTTCAGCCGTCTTCAGCCAGGCTTGCTTGAATCCAGTGGCAAAGTGAGCAAGGGACTCACATCTGAGCATATCCTGCCAACTTATGGCGAACAAAGCGGTACAAAAGGGGGTGGCGATGGACGGAGCATCAGAACCAATCAAACACTCACACCCAGTCAACAGATCTGGGTTTGATCCATCACCATTCTTTAGCCCACTCTGCCACCCCAGTTCAGACATGGCCATATGCAAATCAGTCTGACCCTGTGCCTCATGGGAACAGTCCAGCCCAAACTGCCAAGCCATGCCTTCCTTGGACCAGAAACAAGCTTCCTAGGACCGGTTTCTGGCATTTCAGCCGTCTTCAGCCAGGCTTGCTTGAATCCAGTGGCAAACTGAGCAAGGGACTCACGTCTGAGCATACCCTGCCAACTTATGGTGAACAAAGCGGTACAAAAGGGGGTGGTGATGGACGGAGCATCAGAACCAATCAAACACTCACACCCAGTCAACAGATCTGGGTTTGATCCATCACCATTCTTTAGCCCACTCTGCCACCCCAGTTCAGACATGGCCATATGCAAATCAGTCTGACCCTGTGCCTCATGGGAACAGTCCAGCCCGAACTGCCAAGCCATGCCTTCCCTGGACCGGAAACAAGCTTCCTAGGACCGGTTTCTGGCATTTCAGCCGTCTTCAGCCAGGCTTGCTTGAATCCAGTGGCAAAGTGAGCAAGGGACTCACGTCTGAGCATACCCTGCCAACTTATGGCGAACAAAGCGGTACAAAAGGGGGTGGTGATGGACGGAGCATCAGAACCAATCAAACACTCACACCCAGTCAACAGATCTGGGTTTGATCCATCACCATTCTTTAGCCTACTCTGCCACCCCAGTTCAGACATGGCCATGTGCAAATCAGTCTGACCCTGTGCCTCATGGGAACAGTCCAGCCCGAACTGCCAAGCCATGCCTTCCCTGGACCGGAAACAAGCTTCCTAGGACCGGTTTCTGGCATTTCAGCCGTCTTCAGCCAGGCTTGCTTGAATCCAGTGGCAAAGTGAGCAAGGGACTCACGTCTGAGCATACCCTGCCAACTTATGGCGAACAAAGCGGTACAAAAGGGGGTGGTGATGGACGGAGCATCAGAACCAATCAAACACTCAAACCCAGTCAACAGATCTGGGTTTGATCCATCACCATTCTTTAGCCCACTCTGCCACCCCAGTTCAAACATGGCCATATGCAAATCAGTCTGACCCTGTGCCTCATGGGAACAGTCCAGCCCGAACTGCCAAGCCATGCCTTCCCTGGACCGGAAACAAGCTTCCTAGGACCGGTTTCTGGCATTTCAGCCGTCTTCAGCCAGGCTTGCTTGAATCCAGTGGCAAAGTGAGCAAGGGACTCACGTCTGAGTATACCCTGCCAACTTATGGCGAACAAAGCGGTACAAAAGGTGGTGGTGATGGACGGAGCATCAGAACCAATCAAACACTCACATCCAGTCAACAGATCTGGGTTTGATCCATCACCATTCTTTAGCCCACTCTGCCACCCCAGTTCAGACATGGCCATATGCAAATCAGTCTGACCCTGTGCCTCATGGGAACAGTCCAGCCCGAACTGCCAAGCCATGCCTTCCCTGGACCGGAAACAAGCTTCCTAGGTCCGGTTTCTGGCATTTCAGCCGTCTTCAGCCAGGCTTGCTTGAATCCAGTGGCAAAGTGAGCAAGGGACTCACGTCTGAGCATACCCTGCCAACTTATGGCGAACAAAGCGGTACAAAAGGGGGTGGTGATGGACGGAGCATCAGAACCAATCAAACACTCACACCCAGTCAACAGATCTGGGTTTGATCCATCACCATTCTTTAGCCCATTCTGCCACCCCAGTTCAGACATGGCCATATGCAAATCAGTCTGACCCTGTGCCTCATGGGAACAGTCCAGCCCGAACTGCCAAGCCATGCCTTCCCTGGACCGGAAACAAGCTTCCTAGGACCGGTTTCTGGCATTTCAGCCGTCTTCAGCCAGGCTTGCTTGAATCCAGTGGCAAAGTGAGCAAGGGACTCACGTCTGAGCATACCCTGCCAACTGGACTGTTCCCATGAGGCACAGGGTCAAGACTGATTTGCATATGGCCATGTCTGAACTGGGGTGGCGTAGTGGGCAAAAGAACGATGGATTTAACCCAGATCTTTTGACTGGGGGAGAATGACTGCATTGTCAGCATTCCGTCCATCATTTGTTTGTTGTCCTGCTTGTGATATGACTAATGGCCATGTGACATGACACACAGTTTAACAGTTATCAGACACTGGCCTGGAATTTTTGGGGCATGGACACTCCTGTGAAGAGATATAGGAGACATGCATACTTTAAGATCCACGTTGCATGTCTGCAGAAAACACATATGTTGGCTGCTGCATTAGCCAAGGTGCAGAAAAAAAGACAAGGCATCATTGTGGGTACTATGTACTCCAGTTATTACAGGGATGTTCTTACATGGGTTTTGCCGGATTTTAAAATTAACACCTACGTGGATCAAGATTGATGGTGAGGGTCAATATGTAGAGTTGGGAGGGACTCTTTGATAATGGCCTGATAAGTTTGGTTGCAATATATGCTCCAAATGTGAATTTGGTGGATTTTCTGATGACTCTAGCACCATCGCTGGTCTGTGAGATCCAGGGGCCCTGCATATGGGGTGTTGATTTTAACAGTGTTCCCAATGTGATGCTGGATAGATTGTCTCTGCTCCTGACTGGTGCTCAATCGCTGGTTGTTTTATACAATAGGAAAATGGTCTAAAGGAAACAATACTAAGCACTTTTTCGAGTAGAGCACACTTAATTACCCTCTCCACAATTATTATTATTCACAACGAATATATAAAAATCTGTTTAAAACACACACAGGCAATGGCGCCTATTCAAAGAGAAACAAATGACATATATCACGATATATAATACATCACAATGAAAAGCAAACAAAAAACAAATAACAATAACCCTAAAGAAATTATTCACACTAGTGTCCCCCCTATACTTCTGGGCAAACCATTTAGAGGTAGTCGAAGTGAAACACTTAAAGGCTTGTATACTAGTTGGCCTAGCCTTAGTGTAGCACAAGACAGTTCCAAAGATCACTAGCAATCCAATGACTCCACCTTAAAAGTGTCGACGTGACCACGTTTCAGCCTTTTCTTCTTAGGCCTCTTCAGGACAGGGGATATACAATAATTTTCAAGACCGGGAAAGAGGAATCTCTTGCGCTAATAATATTGCAGCACCCCGGATGCAATCCCTCCCTATCAATAGGTTGGCACACCCACTCCAAGTATCCCTTTAATGACTCTCCATCCTCGTGTGTTTCAACAACCACACAGTTCCCGATTTAAACGGTAAGTGTAACGGCTCGATAAATCAGCTGACAATACCTTACCCCGCCTGTGTTCTACCTGAACCCCCACATATTTAATGGTTTCGAATTGCCAGACCTGACCAGTGCCCGGCAATGTTTCTCTATGGTCGTATGTTAGTTACATCAGGGTAAACAAACACAACTCTTCCCAGTTAATGCAGAGTCCTGACACTCGCCCAAAGTCTTCTAGTACTGTCATTGTTCCCGGGAGCACGTCAGGGTCCACCCTCAGTTACACAAGCACATCGTCAGCATACAACGAAATGACCTGCTGCGGCCCCACTACTGCCAGGCCCCAGAGCCGTGACTGGTGCACCTGCGTCTCAAAAAACACCAAGCCCAGCTGTACGACAACCTAGCAGTGTCCTTTATGACAAGGAACTTGGCCCTCGTCTTTATGTCACCTGTCATCAAAAGTACCTCGATGGTCTCTCTTAGAGGGATGGAATCCGTTTAGCCATATCTATATATTTTCATGGTGGTAGGGCTTATCTCTGGTGGGTGGTATCAATTTTAAACACTGATCCTCGTCCATGAGATTGACTGATGCCCCTGTGTCAATGAGCACTTGGATCGTGGCTTCATCCACTTCAACTCCTCTAGAAGATCTTCTGCTGCCACCGAAGTTGGAACTTTTCACTCTTCCCCTTCCTACAGTGACAGGTGCCGGATATTTGTTGATCTTCCTCTTGCCCCTACACTGGGAGTCATAGTGGCACTGCGAGATACCTTCGCGAAATGGTTCTGGCACCTGCGCTTCATGCAAGCCTTTCCTTGGGGGGGCAACCTCTTGGCAGGTGTCAGGCCAAGCCTCAGTTCCTGCATATTTTCTCCAGCGACATGGCGGCACTGCCCCCTTTGGTTTTATCGGGCGCCATTGCACTGCATCTACTTGCTCCTCCTTTACCTTCATTCCCCTCACTGTGTCAGTTAGTGTCACGCGGCAGGAGAGAGCAGACATCTCATGGCCCTACTGTCAGCCAAATCATGAGATCAAGATGTTATCCAATGCAAAAGCAGGTTGCTGCAGGATTAGTTTCCACAAGTTGGATGAGTGGCACCCTTGAATCAGCTGTGCCCTGATCTCGTCTTGTCTCTCAATCCCTTTGCAGGTCCTCACCAGCCTGCACAATCTTGCAAAAAAAGCATCAACAAATTTGCCTTCTCTGACTTGCTTGTCTTAACTTGAATCTCTCGAAATCAGTATTCAATTTGGAATCAAAGTGTCTGTTGAATGGCAGAACTTCTGCTTCGAAATTTGCTTCTGCCCCAGTGTCATGTAGATTTTTTAATAGTTTGCCCAGTTCATCACTTCCCAAGTACAACATAATTGAGCTCATGCCAGCGCCATAAGTTTCTTGTGTGGCGCTGAAATAGTGTCTCACTCTCCCAATCCAGTGGCGCCACCTTGGGGCTGCATTTCGCCAGGCCTGCCAACTGGCTGAATGTCAGTTCTGCAGCGATTAGTATCAATGTGTTTTGAGTCTGCGCAGTGGGCGCTGTGTCCGCTTACTGCGCCACACCTGGGACCGCCTGGGACATGATATGGGTCAATGGTGAATGTCTCGGGGGAATTCACCCCCACATATCGTGAAGCCTTTCCTCCCCACGGCACTGGGTTTTTCTCTATTTTTTTAAGTAAATGTCATTCTCTGCAACTTTTGTTAATGGCTTACTAGATGGTGCCACAGTATTGTCGTCAGGATATCCGTGACCACTCCTGACACTCTACTGCCACAGCTTGTGCCCGGTGAGCTTCCTATTTCTTCCTTGGTGAGCATGTGGTGAATTCACTGCATACAGGCCTTTGCTTCTTCATGGGGAAAATGTGCACTGGACATCCCGATGGGTTGCAGCTGAGTACCATCTGCACGTGCACTGTGCTGCCTAGATGACCAGCACTCTGTCTTGTGCACTTGTGTCCTTTCTTTTTGTCATGTTGGTTAGCAGAGCAGGCCTGCAAACACGTAATCAACTAGCAAGAAACCCCACTGCCTGAAAAGTATTAGGAAGAACAGGCCTCACAGGCCTCTCAGGCTGACCGCACCTGCAAGCATCTGTGACATGGTTGGTTGCCTTGCCAGGGCTTTCTTTTTCCATGCTGGATAAGGGTTGGGGACAGCACCTGCTTGGTCCTGGGTGCTGCAGGGAGTGTGTGTGCATCACTCCAGCAGCTCTGCTCTGCATTGGTGTGAGCCGCATCTCCTCGCGGTGCAGGTTGTTCGTCTGCTCGGTGCTGCTGTGGCATGGAGACACTTCCTCAGTCCTCTGACACACGTTAAGGAGCTATCCCGACCCATCACCAGTGTTGGATCAAGCCTCCGGAGCTGGAGGGGAAATGGCTATATAGCACAGAGCACTTTGATGAGGTACTAGCAGGGTCTAATCACAAGCGGCTAGCCTACTTTTATTTATTACCTCCAGCCACGCCAGCTGTCGATATGCGTGCACCACGTAGCTTGCGAGTATGAGCTGGGTGGCTCACTACAACTTCATTTTTGCAGACTAATCATCACTGTTATAAAGCGTTATCTAATGTCTCTGATAACCAGTTTTAGAATCCAATGTTTTAGACATAGGCAGCCTCTTGTTAGTGCACTAACCTGCATTTCAATACTTTGCCATACTCTTGCCTTTATTGAAGGTCTTCGTCATGGAGTGGGAATGTAGCAGACTTGGAGATTGTTGTCTGGAAACATGAGCATTGCTGCAGGGCGTCAAAGGATTCAGCAATCACATGAGCCGCAGGTAAAGAGAATACGGGAGTTCTGCAGTCAAACAGTGAGTCCAGGTGAGCGGGCTGAGAGACACCAGTTCTCCTAAATAGGAAATAGTGTTGTGTAGTTCCCATAGAAAATATACAGGATCTCCACGTTTAGACAACATACAGTGTAGGATTGGTGTCAGATGAACTTTGATCACCCCCACCCGGTATGTTAGCCTTTCTGTATCAGCTAGCTCACAGTGCCACTATAATCTTCTTTTACCAAGGAGAGAATAGTTTCTAGCAACCTCAGAGCATGACAACCCTGATCCCTCAGGACTGTGGAAATAATGTACTACCTTTCGCTCAGTCACTCGTGCTTTCTTAGGGTCATATTATCAAGACAGGCGATAAAATTATCGTCGCTTTAGCGGCAGAAAACTGCCGCTAAATCGGCGATAATGTGCTTGATAATATACTCTATGGAATTCCAATTGAAGCCCATGTTAGATGTCCTTCACATCTAACATGGGCTTCAATTGGAATTCCATAAAGCATATTATCAAGCCCATTATCGCCGCTTTAGCGGCAGAAAACTGCCGCTAAAGCTACAGCAGCACCGAGCAGACGAACAACCTGCACCGCGAGGCGATAATTTTATTGCATGTCTTGATAATATGCCCCTTTGTTTCTCTCAGAGAGATACGCCGAATAAAACAAACTGGGCATTTTCAATAATCATTTACTGAACAGTTGTTATTCTGGTGTAAAATAGATGTGCTGCAACAATCGTTAGACAGTATAAGATATAAATGATTAACAGTACTATGAAAGTATAAGGATGGTATAGTTCTACCATCTTACTAAAATCATGAATAAATTCAAGTCTATAAAACACATCATAAAAGATGTGTACTCCTACGATGCCTCCCTACCTAGATGTACCTAAATGTAACTAAATGAGTGTTGGTGTTAAGCTTAGAATTCCTCTAGGATCTAGTCAACCCCATTACCTTAAGTGAGACTGTGGTACCCCGTGCTGGTCTCAAGCTGGACACCCTGTGAGGGATGTTAGCCCACTGCAAGCTAGAGCGTCTGTATGCAGGAACCTTAGCATCTCTGGTAAGTGTGTCGGCCAGGAAGTCTCGATCTCCTCTAGCTATCTTAGTAAGATGTGATGTAAATATACCCATATGTCTCCCCAGGGGTCCTACCTTGCTGTGTTACTGTGTCAGCCTAAGGATGACGTCGGGCCTGAACTTTGAACATAGATTTTATACAGGAGATGGTAGTCTTGCTGTGTTTCCAAGAACCCTCATTCATAATGCATGAGATTTCGAACTAGAGAAAACCTGCATTCTGAATGCGGTGTAATATCAATGTAAAAGTTCAGTCTCTGTAAACCATGACAAGTGTAATGTGGGGGGAGAATATAGGTGAAGTGTAACAAGTTTACTGAGGCCTATAGTATAGTACCTATATGGAATATAACACCCACTCCTCTTACAAATGGACAGCATCATTTTAAATTCTACACATACTACTAGGTGTTCTAGATATGTGTACGCAAATATACAAAACCTTAGTTTGTTATTGTGTTAAAAACATTCATTTAAAAACGTTTTTCTAAAAAATACCCCCCAAAAAATTTGAAAAAAGGGAAAGTATTAGAAATTGACAGATAAACTATTGCTCTAATATATCCGTAGATATATTCCAAACTACTACAAGCATTTTGAAAGCCATACATGCGTGAAAGGAATGTCAATTTTGATATTGAGTTTCAGTTTTTCTGTTTTGTTTTTTAAAAGGCGAATTTCTTTCCAGCACACAACGGGCCAAATGAGTCAAATGTTTGTGTGTCCTGGCTGGTAGAAGCAACATTCTTGTTGCGTGTTTCCGCAGTTGGCGGTCCCTGTAACACCTCACAGATTATGCCTATTGAGCACAGATGATTTTCTGTACCCCGATGCTGGGGCAGCCTGTGCGCCATCCAAGGCGTGGGTGTCAGAGTAGGAGCCGGTGTTTGTACCAACAGGTGCTGATGTTACCTGTGGTGGCTCTAAGAATGCCGACATCAACATAGGAATGCGCTGGGGACACTGCAAAACTTGGGCCGTTGTCGGGTCCAGTAAAGCCTCAACATCCGGTCGCGCACATGATGGGAGTGTCAGACAGAGATCCAACAGGCATCGGAGGACAGGTAAGATGCAGTCCATCCAGACTGGTCTAAAGAACAAGAACCAAGAATCACTTAGGGCCATATGTATCAATACATTTCCCCATAGACACAGAATTGGCAAAACCCTTTGATACATCTGGCCCATAGTTCCCTTAGGCGAGGTGTGCCTAGAAGTTGGACCATGCGATCACAGTATTTTCTCTCCAGGAGTACTGTTTCCATCTCCTTGGTGACTGGGACGTCCATTGTCTAGCAGAAAAACGACAATCAGTTTACCTGCTATTAGAAACAGGATCAGTGGCAGTCCTCCAAAAATGCTTCCCAATGCAGAGTGTATAAAGTTTGGAATAACTCTGATGACCGTCTGAAAGGTGCTTAACAGTCCAAAACATAAGTTCTTAAGTAGGTGGACAATGCATGTCATATCAGACATGTTAAAGATATGATTTACCATTTCTGCGAAATGGAAAGGGCAGTTGGTATGTATAAGTGCATGTATCTCTGCTGAAGTCCGTGCTACTTGGAGATCAAAAGTCTCTTGAGCGGAGGTTAAGAGCACGGATTTCTGTGTAAGCATGGCTTTCATTCTGCTCAAAGTATCAAACCGTATTTATGAAATATTTAATGAAGGCCATACTGGTGCCTCCCTGACTGTTTGTGTTGAGGGAAACAATACTTGCATAAAGCAAGCAACCCTGGAGCTTACAGTTACCAGAAATGAGATGCCCGGAAGTAGGGGTGGGTGGAATTAGCGAAAGTGCCTTTCGGAAAATATCGCGAAACGGCACAAAATCTCCGCGATCACGCGATATTTCGCGTGATCGCGCATATTAGTGCTTCCGGTTCGGGTTTAATTTTTGTGACAGGAGCATCGTGCCAGAATGAACCCTGCCCTGCATATTTACCCAAGAAGATGCCACCGTTTTGTGCAATACCTCTGCTCAAATCGAGAATCAAATCAGTTTCTACTGGCTAATCAGTAAGTGCTACCTCGTTGGGTAAATGAATTGTGCTTTTCCTACACTACAGCTGCGTAAAGGGCCAGAAGAGTTGTCTCCAGTGGCAATGTGTGTCTGTAACTTTGCCACCGCGCCAAAAGGCGCTAGGGTCCCTTGAGTGAGGTGTCCATCATAGCGGGAAATGGGCGGGAAGAAGTTGCATAAAGCAAGCTAGTGTGTTTGGAGCGGGGCCTAACGGGCGGGGTTCTAGGCCAGTTCACATGCCTCTTGTTTATAAAGGGTCAGAGCAGTGTGCCTGAGGTAGACAAGGAGAAGGAACCGCCTTGGCACAGGAACTACACGAGGATTGCGCTCGAGTAAATCAAGGATGCAAAGACCACCGTCAAGGATTACAGCTATCATTTCAGGGTGGAAATGGGGAGAAGGCACATATGCTTAACCACGCTCACAAATTCTACACGAGGATTGCGCTTGAGAAAATGAAGGATGCAAAGACCACCAGATGTGTGTCTGTAACGTTGCCACGGCGCCGACGGGCCTGGGGTCCTTCGAGTCAGCTGTCCATCATAGTGGGGGAAAGGGCGGGAAGACGTTGCCCACCGCTGATGTGTGTGGCGGGGCTTCCATGCAGTTCACATGCCGCTTGTTTATAAAGGGCCAGAGACCGATCAGAGCAGCAG
The DNA here is from genome assembly GCF_964204655.1 of Triturus cristatus. Taxonomy (NCBI): domain Eukaryota; kingdom Metazoa; phylum Chordata; class Amphibia; order Caudata; family Salamandridae; genus Triturus; species Triturus cristatus. The sequence goes on along the minus strand of NC_140589.1, from coordinate 804,610,732 downwards.
ACGAGGAGACAGAACCTCCTGGTGTCAGGAACTACAAGGGGATTGCGCTCGAGAAAGTCATGGCTGCACAGAGCTCCATCAAAGATCACAGCTAATTTTTGACGGTAGATATGGGGAGAAAAGCACACCTGCCCAGCCTCGACCTAGCTCCCGAATGTTTTGTGCTGATTAATGCGTTACTGAATTTGAGCTTCAACTTGGGCCCCTGCTTTATTTAAATCTGTAAGTGCTTCCTGTTGAGGTTTAGTTTTTGTGACAGGAAAGGACTCAAGGCGACAATTTCCGTTCCTTCGCGGATCGTGGAAATTTGGACATTTTCGCGTTCCGCACCGAACGCGAAAATGTCGAAATGTCGCAATTTCCACAAGCGGAACGGAAATTGTCGCCCACCCCTACCCGGAAGCATCCCACAGCAACCTTGATCGTTCAGCATCAAGTAACTCCCATACGAAAGTAGTTTGAATACTGGAGTTATCACGGCAGCTGGGGCAACCTCTAAGTGACCCACTTAATGTATTCTCACAGTTAGTACAGCTAAGAAACACGTCTTTTTCCCCACTCCTGCATCGAAATCTGTACGGCAATTTCCAAGATTCCTTGATGAATTCCTTACCCAGTTACTCATATCTGCCTGCCTGCATTTGTTTTAGGCAATAATGGAATTGAAAAGTTGTGACCGAGAGATTTATGTGACCATGGATTAACCATTCTGTGGATGGTGATTCTGCCACTCTAAATGTTAATCTGTCCAGTTTTTCAACGCACAGCATTGTATGCTTCGCTCCCCTCTGTGCCATTTCTATCTGTTTTTCTGTCAGATTGTATGTTTGTAAACAGAAACGTGCTGTTTATAAAATGCCATGGCACATAGCCTGCGTGCAAACATTGCAGCATCCAGCTTAACAACATAATAGAACACAATTGCGATTGCCTGTGTTGTAGTATGGACAAGTCTTGTTCTAGTACATCCATAGCAGAAGATACTATGTTGCCCAGTGAATATATGCTGGATGTTAAGGTTGTTAGCCCATTATCGACCACTAATAGAGCTTTCTCTAGGTTTAGATGATCGATTTCTCGTAATCTTTCTGCAGCCTCTTGTTGATAAATGTTCCATATTTCATTATAGATAGCATATAATAAACGTTTTGAACGTGGTTTCCTAGGACCTAATAAAGAATCCTGCAGGTCCACATCCCCTGTAAGTAAGGATAAGTGTTGTTTCACCTGTGTGAGTGTTGAGGTTTGTAGCCAATCGAGGCGTAACTTCCCAACACTGTATGATGTCACTACCCCTGGGTGTTATCTTTGCACATATCGTGGATCTGAGCTAATAATAGGAAATCCTTTAGTTTTACCCAAGAATCTTTCTGGACTGTTGTTGGTCTCTATGGGCCAAATCAACCATTCCTTTCAAGCGGGGTCTGATCTATTGCTTTGCAAAATGTCATCTATTGTAACCTCCTTTTGTGATGTTATGTTACCCTCAGTGTGTGATGGTGTTGGCACCCGAGGTGTATTCAAATATTTATTCCTGGCAAACCCAAGACAAGTTGTTTGTTGTACTGTTTCATTTATGAACATTATTTGTTGAGGGATTAGACATGCTCTAAATAGTGCCTCTGTCCCCTGGACCTGCCAGTCTCTAGTACCCCAGACCGATTTTAAGTCTATTGGGTCTTTCCATAGGTCAAACCCTAGTTCAGACAACTGGGCAATAAAGGAAGCCGAATAGATCTGTTTGGTGTTTGTCGACATATTTTTCTGTGCTGGTGTAGGTGCAACCTTATAGTACTATGAGGCTGAGTCTAATGTGTTAAACCCTGAAAAATATGGAAATGTTTGACAAATGTTTTTGAACTGCTTTTTGGCGTGTCGGGCAATGTTCCCATTGGTGATATGTGAAAACATTTCAAGGGTTTGCAGATTTATGCAAAAAATGATGACCATAATGTTGATAGCAATACACTTTCTCAAAGTATGATGTGTCTTCTAACATTTCAATATTAGAAGAAGCAGCAGATTTCTCTAAATCAGACAACATATTATTTCCAGTTTCATCGTCCCAATCATCGGAAAATGTACTTGTGGTAATGATATCACTCAATGATATTTTAAATGGATGCACTATTTTTAAAAGATCAGTCGGGCCAAAAATATTGAAATCAACCTTGTCCCATACTATACCATCAGGTATAGGAACTGCTGTAATGTTTACTGATGACAGATATCTTCTTTCACGATGTGATGATAGGTGTATTTTCAGGATCACATTAACTTTTTGTGCCGCAGAGCTTTCTCGAAGATAAGTTCCATTAATAAACATACTAAAAACAATTACCAAGCCTATCCAGAAAAGAAAGAAAAGTATTCCTGTAGGCACCCAAAGTTCCACCCAAGTTGATACCATGTAAGTCTTTTTGAGAAAAATCAAAGTCTTTAAATCGCTGTAGACAAGTTTTTTGGGCTGGCATTGTTTCAGTTTTGCTTGTGTCTAATGAGAAGGTGTCAAAGCCAAATGCAGTTTGATCAATTTTCGGTAGTTCCCCAGGTTTTGTTGAAACTGTAGTTTGCTCTTGTTGGGGCATGTTGGTGTAGATATCTGTGTTTCGTCTAATTGAAATTTGTCTTTCAGTGGAGTTCTCATTTTGAACGAGTTCCATTGCATTGTTGCTTAGCCCTTCATTCCGTGTAGGTGACCCTTCAAACGTGATGAGTCTTTCTGTTTGAACTTCTTGTATAGTTGTGAGAGGAGAGTGTCTGTTACTTTGGAGTCCACGTGGCCTACTACTCAGTATCAGCCACAGAGTGTGGTTTGATTTGGTCAATTGAGACAAATCTTTTCTCCTTTTTACCAGCAAGAGGTGGCAGAAGTACAGTTCTTGTTCCTTCAACTTCCAGGACAGGTACAGGCTTTCTGTATGAAGGCCCAAATTCTTTTTTTCCCGCTATTTTCTCTCTGACCAGATCCCTGACTTAAAAGATCAACACAGGTCTTGCTGTGACACTTTTTACTTCCCCAGTGGTGCTCTTCTTTATATTGACATTACTCTGTTGTTCCCTGGTTTCATTCAGGTCCTGAAAACAGCCAAAGGTTTATGGATGTCAACGTTATTTTATCCGCCACTGTGCCTTCACCATCAAGATCAGGTACCCACATTCTCATCCCAAATAGGACCTCATAAGGAGTGCCCCCCCCAGAGTGCTTCTTCACTGATTATTTAACACTCTTTGGACTCCTTACAGCTGTTTTACCCAATTGCCACCCAAGCCTAATTCTCTATCTGTTAAAGTTGGCTTTAAGTCATGGTTTTTCCTCTCCACAACCAAATTCCCCTCTGGATGGTATGGAGAGGAGTACCGCAATGCTACATCCAGACTTCTCATAGCTTCCTTGTAAGCCTGAGAGCTAAACGCGGGGCCATGGTCAGAATGAAGTGTGCCTATTGTGTATGTCTCTATAAGACTCGCAAATCTTTTATAACTGTTCAACCGTCAGCCGAGCGCTGGGCCACACCCATAGGAACTTCGAGCAGGAGTCCACTGCAACCATGATATACTTGTGAGCCCCATCAGATTGTAAGGGGCCGCAGTGGTCCAAATAAATACACAAGAGTGGTGTGTCTGCTATTAATATTGGTGTCTACACTGGTCGTGTTAAGGTGGAGCCTTTCATCTGCTGACAGATGTCGCATTTCAAGACGTAGTCTTTAGTCTGCCTTCTTAGTCCTGGCCACCAGTAGTGTTGTTTCAATAGAGAAACAGTAGCAGAAATTCCTGCGTGTGCAGAGCCTAAACCCTTGTGTGCTGCTAAAATTAATCCTAACCTTTGATCCATATTTGGTATTACTCTATCCCCAACTCCAGGAATCTGAGCAAATGGAACATTGTTTGCCTCTAACTTGTAGGAGTACTTGAGTGGAACATTTTTCGGCACTACTGAGATATTGCCTGTGGCAATAATCGCAACCATTATTTCACCGTCTCTTCTCGTTTTTGAATGAGTGATTGCAGGTATGGAAGCTGTGCATACAGCCCCCTTTGCGGCCTCGTTGGCAAATTAATTCCCTTCGACGTGAACGGCATCATGTTGATGACTCAGTGTGTGTATCACGTGAGCCCTTGGTAATTCGTTTTTTAACTGCACTACCTGTTCCTAAAGCATTTTATGCTTAATTGTACCACCTTTTGCATCTTTAAACCCATTATGTCCCCAGTGATGTAAATATTCATTATATGACTGTACACAGTAAAAAGAATCGGACACAATTTGTGTGGGGAATTCTTGATCCGTATTTAGCAGAGCCAGTATTAGTGCTTTTAGTTCTGCCAGCTGTGCCATACAGTCTCCAAGAGACTGTGTTTTTGTGCAATTTGGATGAAACTTTCCATCCTACATCCATCCTTTAACGATAGCACACGCGGCGCTGTATTGCTGCTTACTCCCTATGGCCGGTTCCGCAGAACCATCAGTGTAAATAATTTATTCATACTGCTCTAGAGGCACTATTTCATTTGGTAGAGGATATTCCTGTTCGTATTGCAGAAATGCTGTCATTTTTAAGTTTGGGTCGTACCTGTATTCTACATCTGTTGCAGTGAGAGAATTAGCCCATTGTATCTATCTTGGATGTAAGGCTTTAGCGTTGGGAACGCCTGCCTTTGTTGCAGCCTCTAAAGCTAGAACTGGGGTCGTGACTATTATACATTTCCCTTGACCCAGCGCTCTTTCTCTGACTACAGCAGTCTATACCTAGGGGTGGGCAGAATTTGCGTAGTCGCGCTACGCAAAGCTCCGCGAAACAGTAAAAAATCTTCGCGAGCATGCACAAATTCCATGAACACATAGAATTGCTTGTTCCACCTGTTCACGATACTTTGTCCTGTTTGCAAACGCTGTTTGCGTACTCGGGGGGAAATATCCCGCGAACACGCGTTTTGAAAGTGCGAACAAGCAAAAAATTCCGCGAAGTTGCGTATCGCAGAATTTTCGGCAATTCCGTGTTCTCTGCGGATCACGAAATTACCCAAATTCCGCAAATTCCGCGAGCAGAACGGAATTTACCGCCCAGGTCTATCTGTACCACTGTAAAAAAAAAATTGTAGATGCGAAACACATCTCAGCATTTGTGTACAAGTAAGATATATATGCTATTGGTACTGTTTCACCCTCATTATATGTTAGATAGGTGTACCCTGATTGACCCGCAACTATTTGGATCACCAGATTGCGTATGTTTACCCATGTCTGTAAGTGTTTTGAAGCTATCACATCAGCTTGTAAGGAACAAAGTGCATCTGTGTGTTCCTGTGTCCATTGTCGAACTGAAAAATCAGGTTTTAGTAAATCGTAGAAAGGTTTAACTCTTTCTGCGTAATATAAAATGTATGTTCTGCCAAAATTAAGGAATCCTAGTATTGATTGTAAGTTTTAATGATTTAGGAGGTTGGAGCAGCACACACGTTTCTAAAAAGTTAGCTGCCAGGCTTTTCCCTTCACTTGAAAGTTCATATCCTAGAAAAAGGACGTTAAGGTGGGCTATTTTAGATTTTTTTAAGTTGAATTTGAAACCCTCAGAGGCGAGTCCCAAAATGATGGTATTCACTCTGTTCAACTGTTCCTCCAGGTCATCGTCCATTAGATAAATATCAACCACATAGGACAATGCCTCTTCATCCAGATTTTAAAGTAACTCAGTTACTGCGTGTAACGTTTGTGGTGTAATTTTAGTTGTTGTATTTTGAACTTGAGTTGTATTTGTTGCTGCTGTTGCTGACTGGACTTAAATGTCCTCATGATGTATTGTGTCATGTTTCTGTAAAGTTTTATTAATTCTTTGTGAAATATGAGTACGTCTGGTCCTGGCATTGTCTCAATGTCAGGATGTGGCACCTTTAAACCAGTATAGGTGTTCTTGGTACGTAAGTGGAAACTCTATGTCCTCAAACTGACAATATTCCACTGGTGCATCACCTTTTGTGTAGAAGTGAAATGTTTTAGTTCTTGCATTTTCTGCTGGGAATGTAACCCATGAATAAAATACCTCTGTTCTGTATGATTTGTGTGCCTCAATCACGAAAACTACTATTCCACTCCTAGCTGTTACACCATGTGCAAGCAGTTTCAAGGTGACTGTGTTTCTAAAATTCTCTACAATCGTAATCGCATCAGCATTTTCTTCTTCATCCGAGAGGTGCAAATTTTGTACAACTCCTCCCGCTTTATCCACGTCGTCAGTCATTGTTTTACAGACGAAGAACTATTCCAGGAAGTTTAAGATAAGGGGTTTGCACAATTTTAGGAACTTTGTGTCCTTCAAGCTTGATTAACCAACAGCCAATAAATAGGATGATTGCCTACTCAGCTGCAGCTGAATTTAGCCTACCCACTCCAGATGTCTCTGGTGTTTTCTGAATAGGGATTTCTGAGAATAGCACGACTGAAATACTCAGATTCTACTGTTAAATAAGAACCCAACCAATGTTGGCGGTGCCATGTCGTGTAATTGCTATAGAAAATATACAGGATCTGCATGTTTAGGCAACATACACCGTAGGATTGGTGTCAGACGAACTCTGGTCACCCCCCCCCCCCCCCGGGTATGTTAGCCTTTCTGTATCAGCTAGCTCACAGCACCATTATAATCTCCTCTTACCAATGAGAGAATAGTTTCTGGCTACCTCAGAACATGACAACCCTGATCCCTCAGGACCATGGAGACATTGTACTACCTTTCGCTCAGTCACTCATGCTTTCTTAGTTTCTTTCAGAGAGATACACCGAATCAAACAAACTGGGCATTTTCAATAATCATTTATTGAACAGTTGTTATTATGGAGTAAAATAGATGTGCTGCAACAACTGTTAGACAGTATAAGATATAAATGATTAACAGTACTATGAAAGTAAAAGGATGGTATAGTTCTACCATCTTACTAAAATCATGAATGCATTCAAGTAGATAAAAACACATGAGAAAAGATGCATACTCCTACAATGCCTCCCTACGTAGATGTACCTAAATGTACCTAGCATGGGTGTAGGTGTTAATGCTGAGAATTCGTCTAGGATCTAGTCAACCCCATTACCTTAAGTGAGACTGTGGGACCCCGTCCTGGTCTCGAGCTGGACACTCTGTGAGGGATGTTAGACCACTGTGAGCGGGAGTGTCTGCATGCAGGAATCTCAGCATCTCTGGTCAGTGAGTTGGCCAGGAAGTCTCAATCCGCTCTCGCTATCTTAGCAAGATGTGATGTATATATACCCATAGATCTCCCCAGGGGTCCTACCTTGCTGTGTTACTGTGTCGGCCTAAAGATGACATTGGGCCTGAACTTTGTACATAGATTTTATACAGGAGATGGTAGTCCTGCTGTGCTTCCAAGAACCCTCATCCATAATTTATGAGATTTTGAACTAGGGAAAACCCGCGTTCTGAATGCAGTGTAATATCTAGGTAAAACGTCAGTCCCTATAAACCGTGACAAGTGTGATTTAGGGAGAGAATATAGGTGAAGGGTAACAAGTTTACTAAGGCCTATATTATAGTACCTATATAGAAAATAACATTTGGCAAGCACCTTCTTGAAGTTTTTCATTTTGGTAATATTCTAGTCTTTTCCTAAACAGGATACTATCCTAAATGAGGAGAATAGAGGCTTCTCAAAAGGTTATACTCTATTAACACAATTCGAACCACCATCTACTTTCCTGTCATCAAACTCTATTAGATACAAACCAGACACAGTTCTAACCCTTGATAATGCTGCATATGACATACCTTCCTTAAATACGGTGCTGCCAATGTTAATGAACGCTGCATCTGCACTTAAACCTTGAGACCTATGTATTGTTACAGCATATGCTAGAGATAATGGAAACTGTTTTCTGTAATAATATATGTCTTTTGCAAGTAAGAAACGTGTAACAGACCTTGCTATCTGCTTTGCATATTCACGTTGATCAAACTTAGCAGCTAGGTATTCAATCTCATTTCTATTTGGATACAAAATTAATTCAATTATTTTTCCCATGGCCCCAATAACTAATCCTTCCTCAACATTTAAATTATGTCGCAAAATTACCCTACAGTTCTTAGAAACAAGTAAACACTTTTTAAATCCCAGTTTTCGAAACAGACTTTTCTAAAGAATTTTTTTTTAATTGTAGTTTTTCAGTCAACAGTATTGTCACTCCTTGGACTTCCATTTTATCAATTGCTGTTAGATCCAATATTTGTTCTTTCTCTAGTTGTAGCAATTGTTCATTGAAAGAAGTACATTCTTGAAGAGTAGGCGAGTTGGGGAGAGTTGGGGAGAGGAGTTGGCCTAACGGCTAGAGCGGTCTACCTCGAATCTGGGGAGCTGGGTTTGAGTCGCGGCAATGACGCTGAACACTCTGTGTGATTCTGGGCAAATCACTTGATCTCCCTGTGCCTAACAAAAATGAATGTGTCCTCATGTAATGCAACTGGTGCTATGTAAAGCACTCTAATACCCAATTCGGGTCAAGTTCGCGCTATATAAAACTCTGTAAAATAAAAAAATAAAAAGAAAATAGACAGTAGACACACAATTGATTTTTGTTGTTAAATAAATTCAAACATTTGCTTTGCTGCAGAATTTGTAGAAGGAAATCAGTTTTTTAAATGTCAAGTTTGTAAGCAAGCATTTCTTTCTGTTGATAGTATTCCTACTCTAATATTCTTCAAAATATTTCCATATTGCATATCAGTTGCTTAACGCATGTTTCTAATTATTTCTTTGTATTGGAAATTCAACCTGATTTTTCATTTCCAATACTTCCTAAAGAATTTCGAGACTCTTCCTGTAAAATAGTCTTAAACACAGGGGGCCCGATTCACAGAACTAACTTAAGACAAAATCCTAAACTTACTACCATTTTGGTATGCACAGAAGTTAGGAGTCCTAACTTTAGGACTCCTAAATGCCTTCTGTGAATACCGAAAGTCTTAAAATTAGGATTTTTCTCAGTTTAGTAGTAGTATAGTTGGGACTCCTAACTTTAGGACTCCTAAATGCCTTCTGTGAATACCGAAAGTCTTAAAATTAGGATTTTTCTCAATTTAGTAGTCCTAAGTTTAGGACTCCTAAGTTTAGGACTCCTAAATGCCTTCTGTGAATACCGAAAGCCTTAAAATTATGATTCTTCTCAGTTTAGTAGTAGTATAGTTAGGACTCCTAACTTTAGGACTCCTAAATGCATTCTGTGAATACCGAAAGTCTTAAAATTAGGATTTTTCTCAATTTAGTAGTCCTAAGTTTAGATTTAGGACTACTAAATTGAGAAAAATCCTAATTTTAAGACTTTCGGTATTCACAGAAGGCATTTAGGAGTCCTAAAGTTAGGAGTCCTAACTATACTACTACTAAACTGAGAAAAATCCTAATTTTAAGACTTTCGGTATTCACAGAAGGCATTTAGGAGTCCTAAAGTTAGGACTCCTAACTTCTGTGAGTACCGAAATGAGTAAGTGCCTTCTGTGAATACCAAAATGAGTAAGTGCCTTCTGTGAATACCAAAATGGTAGTAAGTTTAGGATTTTGTCTTAAGTTAGTTCTGTGAATCGGGCCCAGGTTGTCCTTTCATAGGGGTAAGTTGCAATAAATCACCAAAAACAATTACACGCTTTACTCCAAAAAGTACATCATAGTCTGTCTTCAATATCTGTTGCGTTCTCAAATGTACAAAGGTGAGCATAAAGTTTGAGATTGTGCTCACCTCATCGGTGATTAAAAGTTTTAATTTCTTCAAAACTCTGGAAACTTCATGAGAAGCATCACCAGATAACTTTTGGTATTACAGTTTAATATTGTGTTCCAGAGGTAGGAGAAGTAGACTATGCAATGTAATTCCTTTAATGTTGTGTGCAGCTAATCCAGTAGGTGCTGTTACTACACATGACAAAATGGAATCTGTAGTTATCTGTAGATAGGTGGTTAGAATTGGATTAAAAAGTTTTCCCAGTGCCAACTGGTCCACTGACATACAAAAGTATTTGCTTAAAACTTGATTGTTTTCGTGGAGGAATGCATGCTCTATTTTTGTTTACACTTCCATATGTATTTATTTCTACTCATCATTCAGTTGTTCCACTAACTGTTCCAAGTCAAAATATTCTTGCTTGTTGCATTTCTGTTGCCACCTCATTCATTGCTGTGTCAGTTTTATTTTCTATTATTGGCTGTCCAAGGGGATCTCAACTCAGAGGTCCAGACCTTTGGCTGCTTTGTGAACTAATCTTTGCTATCTCAGTTAAAATATTTACTCTTGTTTGATTTCCTCATTTAACATTTTCAGGTAGCTTGGAAATATTGGACATTTAATGCTGGAAAAGAGTCTTCATAGCAGACATATTGTCCAAGTAACTATGTTTCAGAACGCAAATGTTTGAAAAGCTGGAGTACTTCTTAGTAAAAAAAATATTTTTTCTCAGCAGTTTGACAAGTACATTTTCTATTGTGCATTAAGTTACCTTTTGCATGCCAAACCAAACCACCATTACAACCAACTACCGCATATTTGCCTTCATTGATGTTTTCCATCACATTGTTTCTGTACCTATAGTGTTGCCGAATTTTGTACAAACACATATTTTCAAAGTGTAGACTTCTTCTTGAATATCTGATATCCAACACATTTGTTTTTGCAACATCTGTACTGTCTGGATCAAACTCTGCTAGGTTCTGAATTCTAGGGAAAGACTTTAAGACTCGGTTTCATGTGTTGGCAAGGTCTAGACTCACCCAAACATTTCCCCTAGAATCTGAGTATAAGCTAGCCTAACTCAACCTGTCACAGAACTCAAAGGAACCTATCTCTCTATTTGAAAGCATTTTCAAAATGAAACTGTACAATGTTTTGGATACAGAGTTTTCTGCAGAAATATCCACCCATGTTTCCGTCATCTCTGTTTTCTCTGACTTTGTGATGTTTGGAGTGACATCGCAAGCAATGGAGTTGTCTGCAAAAACTGTATGCCCATATTTGCATTCCATAATTTTAGAATAACAGCATTATAATCATTAATATATTCGGAGGCCTCTGATCTTATCAGATTATATATATTTTTGGATGATTTTCTTGATAGTGTATGCCTGACTGTAGATAAAAAGCTGTTCATTCTTCCTTTGGAGATAATTGGCCTTAGAAATCCAAAATGACACCTTGGATAGCATTTTCCTTTAAATTTGTATCTTTGGTGGCAATATTTGACACATCTATGTGTTTGGTAGCTTACTGTTCTATGAAAGAGAGTACACACTTATCACTATCAATTCCAAATGTTGGTGCATCCTTTATCCATAAGAGCATGTGTTTATGAGGAGCACCTCTGGCCTGGTATTCTTTTTGCCACAAAAAAACTCACGAGGAGAACATGGCGGCCGCTAGACCGATGGCAATTACCTTCACTCTAACCTTGCGTTAATGGCTCACATGTGCCGGTTTCTTGTGCATCCGTGTGGACTGTGGGGGCGTTGAGCCGGTGTGCTGCTGTTGCTGCCTGAGGATCGGCATGTCGAGGCTGCCGACACCGGCGTCTCTAGAATTCATCGGCGCCGGCGGGAAAGAGAGAACCGGAGCGCTGCTGGTAGACGGAGTACCGATCCCGGAGAAGTCACACGAGAGGTCGGATAGACTGCTGTGTGACCTCCAGTTCTTGTTCGGAGGACTTGTTTCTCGGTTTCCTGGTTTCCTGGCTTTCGACAATTACGTGGGCTTGAGTTTCCTCCGCGTTGTTGGCTTCTCTGGGGTTCACGTGAGTGGGGGCCTTGGGGGGCTTCTAAGGGCTCATGCCATATAAGGGCTTAAATCCCCTGTAATACGCCTGGCATTCTGAGATTTCGGATATATACTGTGTTAAAACACGTGGGGGCATTGAGGAGAGGATAGCCCCTTGAAGATTGATTCCTGGCAGGATCGGTAGGGGTATTAAAGGGTTTTTTTTCCCCGTGAATTACCAGTTAATCAATAGGGGCTTCTGGTTTAAAGTGGCAAGATCTTATCACCAAACGCGAGTTTTGGCGTCTAAGCAAATATTTAGAGGCCCCACTTGTAAATCCCACAAAGCTCCCAAACAACACAATTATAAAAGAATCCCAAGGCATACTCAGGGCTCAGAATCTCCTGAGTCTCCAAACCACTTAGATTCGAACCCGCAGTATACAGACTTTACTCATTGCTCATACCTCCCTAAAAACGAGTTAGAAAGGTCTGCCTGCATGAATTCATCCAGGATAAAAGGCCGTGGCAATAAGAAGGGTCTTTTTCAACCTAAGGTATCACTAGTGTTATTACAGGATAAAAGTACTACCTTAGACACCAAACCAAGCGTGGACCCTTCAGATCCTAAGGAGCCTGTAACTCTTGATCTAACTGACCTCTCTGGGGTCAACGATAGCCATAGGGATTCTGCTTCGTCATTCCCAGTACTAACTGGGGGGCCCTTTCGAGTTTTGGATGAGAACCCTCCCCTCTCTTTAAAAAAAAAAACAATGGAAGACGGTTGGGATCTAGTACACTTAATTCCAAAGCGCCCCATTAAACAAACTAACAAAAACCAAAGGACTCAAAATACGGGAACCAAAGCAGCGGTAGTCTCTACAAGGGCCGCTAAAACAGCAATAAAAGAACAATTGAAGAAGGCCCCTCTCATTAAAACTACACCTTCATTGCGTTCTTTTTTCAAAATACAAGACAACCCAACGTCAGTATCAGAAATTTTGTCCTCTACAGAAACTCCCCTAGCCATATCATCTTCCCTTCTGTCCTCAATGGAGTCTCCTAATAAGTATCAAGTACTTTTGTAAAATGAGCAAGAGGCAGATAGAGATCGCCCCACAGCAATACAGGTAGCTCAGCCTCCTCAGACGGAGAGTCATACATCTTCGCCAATCTCAGACTCTGGTACCCCCTCACCATTTTTAGACAAAGATTATTCTATGAGCAGTGGTGTGGGGGATGATATTGGAGGTTTGGTGGCAACACTATTAAATGAGATGAAAATAGGCTTTGCTAAGTCAGAAAAGAACCAACAGAAAATTCAGGCTACTTGTGAAACACTAGAGGGCAAATTTAATGCATTATTGGAAAGGGTAGTGACTGTAGAGACGGCCCTGGAACAAATTAAGGAGGAAGTGAGACTCTGCCAAAGTAGCAACGAAAAAGCCTCGGTCACCGAGAAAGAGCTACGTGACAAAATGGAGATCCTGGAAAACAACTCAAGGAGGAACAACCTTCGAATAATGAATGTTCCAGAAGCTCAAGAAGGGCAAAATATAAGGTCCTTTGTAATACACCTCTTGAAGCAATTCGTTCCTGAAATGGATGAAAAAGATCTAGATAGCGACATCCAGAGGGCCCATAGAGAACCATTTAGACTGAATAAGGATAGAAAAAATCCACGAAGGATTTTAGTTAACTTCAAATCCTACACAATAAAAGAACGCATTCTAAATAAAGCTCTAATCCCTGGAGTCCTGACCAAGGACGGCTATAATTACAAAATTCGCTCTGATGTCTCCAAGGCTACGTCCGATAGGCAATGGGCTTTAGGGAAATTCATGCAGGACATAAGGGCAGAAGGTGCCACGGTGCAAATGTTTCTGGAACGCATGAGATCCAATAGAAATACATAGCTTAATGAGCCAAATTGTAAATAAGGCCTCGGTTGCGGTTCTCAAATAGGGCAACTAGGATTGCCCATGACAATGGGGAGGGTTCTCCAGGGAGGGCACAGATTTGTTTTTTTTCACTTAAATTATTCTTTGGTGGGGAGCATAGGGGAGAAAAGGGAAAAAAAATACTTGTCCGATATGTAAAATGCACTGCAATCAGGATTAAAATGAATCTAGTAGAAAGGTAGTCCAATGTTTGATTTAAAGATATTAACATGGAATGTGAATGGTTTAAGAATGAAGGGTCGGAGGCAAAAGATTTTTGAGTATCTCAAACACGCATCTCTAGATATAATTATTTTACAGGAAACCCATCTTCTTAGGGAAGAATGGCTCGAGTGTACAAAGAATGAGAACTGGATTGGAGAAACAGTTTGCACAACCCAGTCGTGCAACATTAAGGGTGTTTCAATTATTTTATGTAAATCTCCATATTGCACACTGGTTACGCAAAAGGCAGATACAAGAGGTAGATGGGCCATAGCCAATATTAAATATCAAGATTGTGCATTATCTATAGTGGGTTACTATGGCCCTAACTCGGACAACCCCGAGCCTTTGTCTTCCTTATACGCTCAGATGATAATGCTACGCACACCTATTGTTTTGGGAGGAGACTTTAATATCCTTTTAGACCCAAAAATGGACAGACATCCCCCTAGTAAAATTTATAGCCTACCTAAGATGCGGCAATGTTTGTCCACGCTTATGAAAGATCTGAGCTTAATCGACATATGGAGAACTAGGGGTAATTAAATAAATAAATACACCTATAAGAACTATAAATACGAACATACCTCTAGAATTGATTTTTTTTTGGTCGATAAAGCATTAAGCAACAGAGTCAACCTAGTGCGACATAATCCGGCACATCTATCAGATCACTCTTCAGTTCAAATAAACATAGAATGTGGGATACTTAAGAGTGAAAAAAGGTGGTCACTAGATCGGTCTCTTTTACTAGATCCAAAGGTCATTGACAGCTTGAGAACAGCAACTGAAATTTTTTTTAAGGAAAATAGTGGGGGAGAAGTCTCAGATATAACAGTGTGGGAGGCTTATAAAGCTGTTATTAGAGGGACAATAGTCAGCATAGCAGCGGGTAAAAACAAAATTAAGAACTCTAAAATCAGGAGGTTGGAATCAGACTTATTAGAATTACAAATACAAATAGACAGCTCAACATCAGAAGAAGATACAAAAAAACTAATAAATGAGAGTTTGGCAAAGAAACAAGAACTGTCACTTTTTTTAGAGACGAGGATAAGAGAAAGATGGCAGGCTAGCTCTCTAGCCAACTATGAATGGGGAGAGAATTGTGGGAGGCTCCTAGCTTGGAAGCTCAAGTCTGATTCCAATAGAAATAAGATAAGCGCTATCCACAAAGAAAATAGCACTCAGCTGATTGAGGATAAAGTAGGCATACAAGAGGCTTTTGAGTCCTTTTTTCAGACACTGTATGGGGAGGACCTGACACCTCGGCAAACATCAATCGAAGCTTACCTGAATGAATCTCTAACCCCCAAACTTGATAGTGTTTCCTGTTGTACTCTGAATGATCAGATCACTCAGAAAGAGGTATTAGACATATTGAATAATCTTAAAAGAAATAAAGCGGCAGGCCCAGACGCCCTTCCAAATGAATTCTACATTGTTTTAAAAGATCTATTAGCCCCCGTATTGACAAATCTATTCAATACCATCTTTCTCGAGGAGTTTCCAATTCCTAAATCTTGGAATGAAGCCACGATTAGCCTGATCTTAAAACCAGGGAAAGATCCTACCTATTGCGAGTCATACAGGCCTATCTCTCGCTTCTTACCTCCGATTATAAAGTGTACAGTCAGATACCGGCCAAAAGACTTGGTTCCCTTTCTAACAAATTAATACACGAAGATCAAAAGGGCTTTATTAGAGGGAGACACTTGCACGACCTAACGCATCAGCTGATAGGAGCTATTGATATAGCAACCCACGAGAAGGTACCTTTAGCAATATTTACCTATGATGCGGCTAAGGCCTTTGACCGAGTTAACTGGTTGTATTTACACCAAGTTATCACATACTACAATCTAGGTCAACACTTTGCTAAGGCGATAGTAAACATCTATACTGCCCCGACTGGGAAGATATAGGTAAATGGTGCCACAACTAACAGTGTTCAAATTAAGAGGGGCACTAGACAGGGGTGTCCCCTTTCTCCCTTACTCTTTAACTTATATATAGAGCCCCTGGCCAACATGATTCGAGCCTCCAACGACCTTTCCTCCTTTAGTTTTAATAATTGGGAGAAGAGAGTGGCACTATTTGCTGACGACCTGATGGTCTATTCAAATAAGTCAACAGAGACATCTATCATCATGAATGATATGTTGACAAATTTCGGGGAGATCTCTGGGTATCAAATAAACCAACAAAAAACAGAGATCATGCAGTGGAATCTACCTCTTTCCCAGTACGACTCTAAGAAGGAAATCCGATATCTAGGGATACAAATTCGAAAAAATATTGATGAAATTGCTCAAGGGAACTTGCTGCTAAAAACAAGAGAAATGAGGAGACTATTTAAATCATGGTCATGTTTATCCTTATCCTTCATAAGGAGAGTCAATATAATAAAAATGACTATTTTGCCCAAGTTTACCTTTGTTTTCAATGCGATCCCCCTGGAGTTCAACACACTTCAAATAAAGAAGATCCAAAGCGAGCTAAACTCCTTTATCTGGGCATCCAAAACATCTAGGATAGCCTGGAAAAACCTGAGCCATAAAAGACATCGAGGTAGGTTAGCTAGTCCAGACATCTTAATGTATTATAGGGCTTTTCACTTTAAAAACATAAGACATCTCTTCTTAGATTACGCCTCGTACCCTCTCTATTGGAAAGCAATAACCAACAACACTAACTGCTTGTACAAATTCGGGCATCCTAGATTCTTCAAGAAGATAAAATTAAAGGTACTGCGAGCAGCATGCAAACTTTGGTCCGACATAAGGAAAATTTGGAATTACCCATATTATAGTTCACAAGCCCCGATATGGAACTCACCCGGTACTTCTGAATGTTTGCAGGACTCTTTAGCTCTTCCGTTGAAAAGATCTGGAACAACAGTATGGGGTGATCTTTTAGAAAATGGTATCCTAAAATCATGGGAAGACTTGGTGATGCTAACCACGAATGGAATCTCGAGGTTCAAATTCTACCAATTGACTAACTGGGTTAAATCGCAAGCCATTGGACCAGAGGACTCTATAACTACAGGGGATAATCTTCATAAAGCCCCGGGGAAGAAAGAAGTCGCGAAGTGGTATTGGTCCCTGGTAGAGAAGAAGGAATCGGATTACGATTTACCGGATTATAAATGGAAGAAGATCTTTCCGGCTGAAGACCTGCAACAGGCTTGGCAAGTATCTTATACTTACTTGTGGTATACTACTATTTCTGCACCATTGATGAAAAATCATTTGTTCACCTTGCATAGGTCGTATTGGACCCCGGGGAAGCTCTCCAAAATGAGTATCCAGATAAAGAAAAAATGTCCAAAATGTGGTGAGGAAGAAGCAAATGACATCCACATGTTTTACTCTTGCCCTCAACTTGGTCAGTTCTGGAATGAAGTAGGCAAGATTATTGGTAAATGCTTAAACCTGGCCTTTAAGGTAAGACCTTTCTCTGCTATATTTAGTATTCTGGGTATCCTTGATTGAGGTAAAATTAATTTGACAAAAAATCAGAAACATCTTTTATTTATACTTATATTGATAGCAAGACGTGAAATTTGTTTAAAATGGATACATCCCGTTCCTCCACTGATTCACGAATGGGTGGGGTAGGTACATAAATTTAGGTCTTTGGATAAATCTAGAGGAGTATGCAAACGTACCGAGCATTGGGATCTATGGGACAAAGTTAGATGGTAGGGTAGGAAGGGCTGTCCAATGATTTAACTCCGCGATCAAAACCGTTGGCTCATAGATACAGGAACCAAAATCTTTGATCTATGGAATCAGTGGTATTGAAGCAAGGCCTCTAACTCTACTCCAAGGGCGCCTAAACTCAAGAGGACCTGATTGCACTTCATTTATTAAGATCGCATAAATGAGGACAAAAAAAAAACAAAAAAACTCTGTAAATGGAAAATGTGTTTTATTGAATATGAAAGCCAGCATTGCTTGAAACTGCAATTAAAATACCTACATACATTAGCAGGATCCAAAGAGCAAAGTTCTCCTGCTGTCAAATGAATATCCTTAATGTTAGAGTTTGCTTCTCTTAGAAATTGTAGTAAATCATCTCATGCATAGTCCGTGCAACAAGGTGTCACAAATCAAGTAGGTGCACCTATGTTTCGGAGCATATGCTTAAGTTCTCTCTTCATCCGACTATAATGTGGCTTTTTATTTTACTTTATTCACATCCACCAACACTTGTAGGATTCTTTTACTTTTGTTGGGCAGTCCATTTACTAAAATAATCAGTGGTTCATCTACATCTCTATCAACACCCATAGTGTCAACATTTATTTTTTATTTAAAGGTAAATAGATAACTCTTCCTTTAAGTCCTTTCAGTAGTTCTGTTGGTGGTAGTTTGCCTGTTTTAGGTTCCTTTCGAACTAGTGCTTGAAATGGATGGACTGTTTGTATTAGAATAGATTCATTCACATTTAATTGTTCAAGTTCTTGTGGGATTGTTACTAACTCTAATCTGTTATGAATTGCACTAGCTGGCATTTTATTTTCCTCAAATTTATCATAACAATATTTACGTATTGTTTGCTTTGTGCCTAAATCAAAGCGTACTTCTACAAATAGATATGCACCAAATTTCTGCCACTCATCTCTGTTATCTTGCTCAGTTTTTGAAGATGCACTACTTTGCGATTTTTTTTTTTAGTGAGTGCAGCAAAATCAAATACAACTATACTTCTGCCACAGTACCATGTAATGATGCTCTATTCATAGCTCCCAAACATAAAGCTGGCGTTTTTAAATAATAAAGTCTACTTACTAAATTTTGCATTTTTGAATGATGTACAACTAATATTCTAAAATAATGAAAAGTACTTCTGCACACTTTCTTTGAAAGACATGCAAGTGAATGAATTTGTAAGTTGGTTTATTTTCTAACTTTGCATGGATCTAATCCTGGCAACATTTCAATTTTCTGGTTCGAACCTCTCCATGAAAATTCTCTTATGAAAGTTTTCAATTTATCAATTGATTTCTGACGGATAGTACAAATACTGCTACACTTTCACTTGTACACAGGAGCCTGTTTACACCTTCCCTGTGCTTCTTCAGCTATCACTTGTTCTACATTCCGGGGAATTATTTGTTGTATTTTATTGGAGTGCCATGTTCTACTTCATAGCAATAACCACTTGTGTCAACCATATGCACTAATGTGTTCTCTTGCAAGTAGCTCTCTTCATTAAAAATAAGTTATGTGCTAGATGTGTGCATCCATTCACCTCCATAAACTTTTCAAAAATTAATTTTTTTTACAAGCCTTTTCCTTAATGTTTTTTTCCTCATGCGTAGTACTGTTTTGTCTAGTGTCTTCATTCTGTTCAATATTAAGATAAAAAGTTTTCTCTTCAGAGCAAATGGTTTGTCCTCTATACTCTCAACACGTTGCTTTTGTTGAACTATAGCACTTCTTCTGTTATACTGCTTCATCTTCTTTTCTAAATTTGTATTATTCGACTTCAAATTATTTTTACTTTTATCTTCTTAAACTGATTCTATCTTCAAGTTAAATTCTGTCTTTAATTTTTACACTTTCCATTTTCCACTTTTAGAAGCATTTAGTCCTTCCTGTTTATCATTTGATTTTGAACTCCTCTTTTTACTGGACACATTTCTTTCAGGTTGCAAATTTAGACAAACTTTTTTCAAAAAGTCATTAGTGCTATTATCAGCTGTTCTTTTTTTCTTGGCCACATGTTCCACCTTATTTGTCTGTCTACTGTAAGTTTGAATGACGTAGTACTATTTCCTCTGTTTCTTTCTTGTTTGTCTCTTATTAGGCATTCTGTTTTTATTTCTCAAGGCATCTAGTTATCTAGAAATCAAATAAAAAATACATTTAGCTCCACGTTTAAAATACCATTAAATTACATTGTACTTATAATTAAGGGTGGGCGTAGTTCGCGAAGTAGCACTTCGCGAAGCTACGCAAAGTGAAGTTCGCACTACGCGAGCTACGCGTAGCACTTCGCGAACTGCGAAGTAACATGTTCGCACTGTGCAAGATGTTGTTTTCAATGATTGCACAGTGCGGACAAGCAACCGGCACTGTGCAATCATTGAAAATGGCATCTTGCACAGTGCGAGCTGTAGTTTTCTGCTGCTCGAGTAGATTTTTACTCGAGCTGCAGCTTTCTCAACGCGAACTGGTAGTTTCTCATCGCGAGCGGTCGCGAGCATACGCGACCCCTCGCAATGAGAAACCTGACCTTCTCGCGTTGGGAATCTCGCCGGGAGGTTTATTTTCCATGCTCGCGATCGCGAACAAGGAAAAAGTCTCGCCAGGATGTCATTTTGCTTGCTCGCGGTCGCCAACTTGACGTTGAGGACCGCGAGCAAGCAAAAAATGACCGCAGCACTACGCAACACTACGCTACGCGTGTTCGCACTGTGCTACGTGCAGTTCGCGTAGCGCGAAGTAGCGCGAACTTCGCAAACTACGCGAGCGTAGCGTAGTGCTTCGCCCAGGCCTACTTATAATTAGGTAGGTGAGTGTGTTAAATATCATATACATTTTTGTCACTGACTACCTACTCAGTAGCTGATTTATTTATAATTAAACTAGACTTTAACATTTGACAAATGCATTTTCAGTAAGAAGTCGAGCTAGCAGTAAAACCACATACGAAGGATCTGTAGTAGTAGCCCTCAACCATGTATACAGTATTACTTTTGCGCATAGGTGAGAAGAGCAGGTTATCTCATATTTTACTACAAATCTGACTGATTGTATCCCTATCTCTATCAGTATGCCCCTACATATTTAAGAAAATATGTTGAGTGCATAGCTATATAACTATGTGTGGAACTGCATTCAGTACTATTGAAATCATAACTGTGTGGCTATGTACATGAATATATGAACGGCCCTCTCAGTGGGTGTATCAGTGACTCTTTCCTTTTCTTAATAGCTATATGAGCTATGCAATGGGCAGGAATCTGCATATATAAGTGAGCATAGCAGCCTGAAAGTGCATGTGTAAGTCACTAAAACTCAGAAGGGCACATTTAATATTTTGTGTACTTTTCTGTGTATGTTGATAAGTGTCTTTGGGTGTGTTCGTATATCTTTTACTGATTTCCAGGGTGAATGATTGTTAGGCCTGGGCAGAGTTTACGGAGTGCCAATACGTGGAACTTCGTAAAGTAACAAAAAAACTCCACCAAACTATGCAGAGTTCCTCGAGCGGGGGAGCTCGTTACCTCACACCATTCTTGCTGATTTTTGGCACCGGGTGTTTCTCATGCACTGTAAATTCAGCGCGATTGGCATCACATGCAGTGCAAGAGGGCACTTCTTCTTTCTGCCACTCGAGTGGAAATTGTACTCGAGCTGCAGCTTACTCAATGTAAACAGAAGGCTTCTGAACATGAGTGGTAGCGACCATTCGTGACCACCTGCATTGAGTGATCTCACTGGGAAGCGGTCTCACGTTGGATTTTCCTCACTCGTGCTCGCCAACTTTCTGTTGGTTAGAGTGAGCGAGGAAAACACTCAGTGAACTCCATGGTGCGAAACACTCCATGAACACAGCGGAGTTCACCACCCAGGCCTAATGATTGTATGTTTGAGTAAGTATATGTTTGTGTCAGTAAATGGATTAGAGTGTCCATAGGTTTGTAAGTGTATGTATCAGTGATTCTGATTGTGTTTTAGGTTGTGTAGGAGTAAGTGTGTGAATGTGTTAGTGAATGGATAGGTGTGTCCATGGGTGTGTCAGTGCATGTATGAGTGAGTCCTAGGTTCTCTCTGAGTGTGCATTAGTGAGTGTGTGAGTATGTAAGTAAATGCATCAGTGTGTGCATGGGTGTGCCAGTGTATCTTTCAGTGAGTCCCAGAGTGTATCAGTGTGTGTATGAGTGAGTGGTTGAGTATTTGAGTTTGTTTGTTTGTTTGCAGAGTTTTATATAGCGCAAATTTGACCCGCAACCGAATCGGGTATGAGAGCGCTTTACAGAGCACCAGTTACGTTACATTAGGACACACTTTCATTTTTTTTAGGCACGGGGAGATTAAGTGATTTGCCCAGAATCACAGGATGTTCAGCGTCATTACCGAGACTCAAACTCAGTTCTCCAGGTCCGAGGTCGAACGCCCTAGCCGTTAGGCCAACTCCTCTCCCCTAGGGAATGCATCTGTGTGTTCATGGGTGGGTCAGTGTATGTATCAATGTGTCATGGGATCATCTTTTAAATTGAAGGCACCCTGCTCTACCACCTATTTACAGCCTATCTGAATGATCTATTTTCTGTAGTAAAATGACAGGTAAAAGAATTGTCAAACAGCCTTTCTAATGGCAACTCAAACTAAAACTAAAACTGAACACTAACTCTGTAGTAGTGGGTCTCAGCCATGTTTAAAGTAGTACTTCTGTAGATGGATGAGTAGGTTGTCTCAGTCAGTGGCTGCAATTCAGCCTCAGTATATCAGAACCTATATGAGTGTCCCACCAGATACTTAAGTACATATGCTAAGTACAGGGTTATATAACTTTTTATATAACCAGCTCCAATGCTGCTGGAAACATAACTGTTGTCTGGGTGTGAGCATGAATGCATAGGCAACCCTGTCATTGTCTGACTGGATATCTCATTAGCTCTACCCTTTTATTAATAAGTATACCAATTGCAGTATGAGTATATAAGTAAGCATAAGAGTCTGCAAGTGCACATGTAACTCACTGAAACTTAAAAGGACTTGCCCTATTTCCTACTTACAGTCAAGCTGATTACTCAACTTTCTGTAGTAAATGACAGCTTACACATTCCTGAGTAACGGTTTTTATTTTTATTTATTTATTTTATTAGCCATAAGTATAACACAATACAACACAGGAGAACACCAAAATACCCACTGAAACCAAATCCTAAAGAAAGAACAAAAGTAAGAATACAAGTGCATGAAGCTACATAAATACTTTAAAACACAAAGGATGGAGCTTGCATTATACAATCAAAAATAAATGCAAGAAAGGAAAAATAAAATATCTGTAAAAGCAAAGAGTAAAATGTAACACAAATTCAATCCCACTGGACACCGGACCACACTCATTTAAATTTGAACCATGATCGTGGGCATCTGGCTTTAGCTAACACCAGCTTAATTTAATAAATATCTCTAAGCAGAGCCCAAAATTTCATAATAGTAGGGCTTGTATTTTGAATCCAAACTTGAGCAATGCACAGACAAGCACAAACAATTACAATTGAGACAAATGATCTCTAAAGACAACCCCGATTTTGCACAATCCCCAATACTATTTCCTTCTCTGTCATCTGAATGTCATAACCAACCATCGTTGAGAGGATTTGGTTAACGTCGATCCAAAATGAGCACAGCTTTGGACATATAATAAACATATGTCGTAGATCAGCAGCATGCTCTTTGCATTTTGGGAAGTATGTTTTAAAAGATGACTGATTCAGAGCCCATTTAGAGATGAGCTCTGGAGTGTAGTACAGCATAAAGATAAGCCTATGTTATGTTATAACGTTTTATTGAGCGCGAACAGCTGCCCCAGCAACGAGGCGTCCCGGCGCTGAACTATAACGATAACCTGAGGGGGGAGAAGGAAAGGACGGGCTGTAGGAGATTAAGATGGGGAGAATAGAAATGTTTTGATCGCTTTGCGGAAGGCCAGCAGGTTAGTCATGGAGCAAATGTGAGGTGGCAGGGAGTTCCAGAGTCTTGCCCCCAAGACTCTGAAAGAGCGACCGCCCATTCTGCTTAGCCTTATACGTGGGGTAACCACCAAGTTTAGACCCGAGGAGCGTAGGGCCCGCTGAGGGGTATAGGGCTCTAGGAGTGGACGCAGGAGGCCAGGACAGTCAGTCTTGAGAATTTTAAAAACAGTAGTGAGGGCTTTAAACTGAACTCGGGCTTCCATGCGCAGCCAGTGTAGTTTCTGGATGGTGTTTCTTGCAGAGCACCTACGAGGGAGGCCTACAACTGCCCTGGCAGCAGAGTTTTGTATACGTTGTAGCCGCGCCATCTCAGCTTTATTAAGGCCAAGAAAAAGGATATTGGCGTAGTCCAGTCGAGCCAGGATGGTAGATTGGACTATCATTTGGCGCGTCTGGTGGTCAAAAAGGCCAAGGATCGGATGAAGGCTCCTCAACAGGCCCACACAGGTGGCAGCCAGTTTCTTGGTGTGGGTCTGGAAATTAAGAGATGCGTCCACCCAGACACCAAGGCTTTTTACCACGGTTTTGGGGGGGGGATAGGGCCCAGTGCGGACGGCCACCAGTGATCAGTACAATAGTCAGGATTTTTACCCAGAAGCAACACCTCTGTTTTGCCAGCGTTCAGCTGGAGGCAGTTGTGTGACATCCAGCGTGCAACTGCCTCTAACCCGTTCTTGAATCTCGCCGCTGAGATCGAGGGGCCTTCAGTCAGAGAAATGACGAGCTGGGTGTCGTCGGCGTACGACACTAGCGTCAGGTCCCATTCTTTTGCTATATCAGCGAGAGGCTGAACATAATGATTGAATAGGGACGGGCTGAGCGCCGATCCCTGAGGAACGCCTTGCTCTATGGGGTAAGGCTGGGATATGAACGGGGGGGCAGAGACCCGGAAAGATCTGTTTGTCAGGAATGATCGAAACCACTCTAGAGCAAGGTTTTTGATACCTATGGCTTCGAGACGTTTTAGTAAGATAGAGTGGGAGACCGTATCAAAGGCTGCGCTAAGGTCGAGTAAAATCAGCGCAGCACTTTGACCGGCGTCCAGGATGTTCCGTAGGTGTTCGATGGTGGTCAGCAGGGCGGATTCGGTGCTGAATCCTGGCCTGAAGCCGTTCTGTGATGGGTCTAGAATTTGGTGTTGCGTCATGTAGTTGGCTAGCACCTTGTTCACATGGGCTTCTGCCAATTTTGAGGCCCATGGAAGCAATGAAATTGGTCTGAAATGTTCTGGTTTTGATGGGTCTAGGGTGGGTTTTTTTATGATTGGAGAGACCCAGGCCTGCTTCCAACATGTGGGAACCACCGCTGAGGAGAATGATAGGTTAAGTAGGGTAGTCAGAGGAGGAAGGAAGAACTCGAGAGATTCTAGGAATTTGGCGGGTCTCATGGCGTCTGTGGGTGAGCCAGATTTGACTTTAGTGCACAGTTTGGCAAGTTCGTCGTGTGTTAAGCTGGGGATGAGAGACAAACTGGGACTGTCTGGCAAAGGCTCACGTGGTTTGGAGGTATCCGGGAGATTCTGAGGAAAGGAAGTGTAGATTTTCTTTACCTTTTCCGTAAAGAAGGTGGCAAGTTCCTCGCATTGTTGTGCAGAGGTAATACCAGGGACAGGATTAGAACTATCTTTAAGTTTATGAACAAATTCAAAAATAGTTTTTGAGGGATTCCCGCTGGAGCTGATTGCTTCCGCGTAGAAGGAAGCACGGGTGGTGCGAACCGCCTTGTGGTACGATTTCAATTTTCGCAGGTAAGCAGCTTTGTCGGTGTCCTTATATTCTTTCCTCCACTGGCGTTCAGCTCTTTTGCAGTCTTTCCGCATGGTTAGAAGATTTTCATTGTACCATGGGTTAGATGGAGTGTTACGGGTTTTAGTCCGTTTTGCTGGTATTAGGGAGTCTAGTCCTAAGTTGATCCAATTTTGAAAGGCCGCGTAGGCGGAGTTAATATCTCCGTCTGTGAGGTTGAGGTGGAGGTTGCCTAGTTTACTAGTAAGGTTGCTAGGTGCCAGTTTATATATAATGCTGCAATTTAAAATTCACTGATGTTACCGCAGTTTCTATAGTTACCAAGGATTCCTGTACTTCCTCTCTAGTTATGGTGGTTTCGAAAATCCGGCTTAACTTTAGAGAGATCTGTATACCGTCATCACTTGCAGTTGTTAGAAATTTCTGATATAGTTTACCAATAAGCCCTCTTCCTGAAATCTGGAAAATTGCGGATAACACTTCAGATGGACTAGGCATATATATAGTAATCCCTTATTTGTAAATACTTAAAAAATGTGTTCTGTGACAGCCCGTATCCTTCCTTCAGAGCAGCAAACAACCAAAACCCTTGTCTATCATACAGCTGACCTAGCTGTACAATGCCCTTGCTTTGCCACCTTCTCCCAGCAGATTTGTGAAATATATCTGGTAGTATGGGGTTCCCCCAAAGCATAGTGTGTACGTGTGTCTCTGGTATTGAATATGCTTTACAAGTATCGTGCCATATCCTCACAATGTCTCTATCTACCTTAAACCATACCCTCTTGTAATAATTAGGGTCGGTAGTTTTATATAACAAAAACCCCTTGTCTAACCCGCAAGCCAATTGATATGAAAACCAAATCGTACCAATACCTGGTCCCTTTAGTAAACTTTGGATTCTGCCAACAAATGCGGCCCAAAAATATAATTTAAAATCTGGAAGCTTAAAGTCACCTTGTTTATATGGCAGCTTAATATACCGGAGGGCTCTCCTTGCACACCGATAGCTCTAATGAAAGCTACCTATAGCTCCGTCTAAGCGTTTAAAAAATGACAGCGGCATCCTTAATGGAATTGTATGTTATAGATATAGAAACTTCTGGAATATATATTTATTTTAATATTATTGCCCCTTCCAAATATAGTTAAGGGGAGTCAATGCCAGCTATGCAGTTTTGTCACTACCCTCTTTAACAATGGCTCATAATTAAGTGCAACCATCTTGTCTACTTGACTACTAATACAAACACCTAGATACGTTGCTGTTCTTGTAACCCCCAATGCCACTAGGGCCATATCATGTTGGTAATTTATAATTGTCTGCGTCTTATTTAGATCTGAGTACCTTTTTAATGACAAATCTATCTGACACTATGAGTGCATGCATAATATGTTAATGAATGAATAACTGAAAGAATAGTGCTTGAGTGATTTTTTAAGTGCATAATTAGTAGTAGAGTGAATGGATGATTGTATCCATAGAACCTGTGGGAATGGTTGAGTGTAAGAGTAGTGTTTGAATGATTGCATGAGTGCATTTGTAGAGCGTGGGTCATTCTATGAGTATATTTCAACTGTCTGGGGAATTGCATAAATGCATGCGTACTGCTGGAGTGAAAGAATGAGTGCAACAGTTCTGCCTGACAGTTTCTATGAGTGCTGGTGTATTGCCTGGATGACAGGATAAATGCTTGTGTTGTACTTCAGTGAATGGATCAGTGCATAGATTGTGCTTCAGGGAATTCATGAGTGAATACATAGTGCCTGATTGAATGGTTGAGTGCAAGAGTAGTGCCTGGCTGATTGCATGACTGCATAGGTAATGCATGATTGATTGACTGTGTGTATAAGTAGTGCCTCCTTGATTCTATGAGTGCATGGGTAGTACCTAAGTGAATGTATGAGTTCAAAACCAATCTCTTGCTGCTTGGAACAGTGCATAAGTACTGCCTCAGTAAAAGGATGACTTCAAGAGTGATTCCTGGGTCATTGTTTGAGTGCATGGGTAGTACCTGAGGGAATTGATGAATGCATGGGTACTGCCTGAGTAAATAATTGAGTGCAAGAGTACTACCTGGGTGATTGCATGATTGTGTTGGTAATGTCTGATTAATTTGATGTATGTACAGCTAGTGTATCCTTGATTGCATGAAACATTACCCAGTTGGTACTTTTTGTATTTGTTACTTTTGCATTTCGCTGTCAGCATGAAGATAAATACGTTTTCCTAACAGGGAATCACTGTGATTCTTCCGTAGAACATTCTTTAGTTTGTAAACACATTAAAGTACACAGAGATTTTAACATTTTGGCCCGTAATTTGTACTGTTTCTTTAAAGAAATTCCAGTGCCTGTTGTTATTCCCATGCTCATTGAGCTTTCGAACAGCAGTTATCTCATCCCAAATAACCACAACTGCTGTGGCTTACGAGCAGGCGTCCCGTATATAGCAACTCTTTCACAACATGTTACATGTTGCACCAATGTCTTTTGTCCTCCCTCACATGGGATTGCAGACAGTTTGCTATGGCCTTCCATTCCCACTTTGAAAACAGATTTTAATAACATACGCTGACATAAAGTGCTATTGTTTCAACAAGAAGTGACGCTCACATCAGCTTGTGAGACCTTCAAATAGAAGGTGGCTAAATCACCAAGTGACATTGAGTCAATGCTCAATACCAATCTCCCACTACATTCTGCAGAATTAATACACCAAATATTTAATGCGTCTGAAACCAAAGGCCTATTACATTTTTTTAACCTAGTCCACTCTGGCCTTTTTTGAGACCATTTGGAATAATACCTGCTTTTATTCATTCTAATTTTCCCAAGCCTTTGGCGGGTTTCCCCTGGTGCTCTTGCTGTCAGAACCCGATGTCAGTGTACTCACTGATATGATGAGAACGCCCAGCGGGAATGATGTAAGCAGCTCTTTTCCCCACTTCCCCTAGCACTCAACACAGGGAGCAAGGATACCAACTCACTACCCTATGAGCAGTGTATCGGGGAAAAGGTAATGGGATAACATAAAAAACTGCACTGGATGGAGGAGACGTCACTTAGAGCATCTACACTCACTGCTGTTGAGGTGCACCCTGTATGATGAGGAGAGAGAAAGGATAATGTAAACACAGACACACCTTCCCCTATATAATGCCCTATGACCTAATAACTATGTATCCCCCAACTCACACCCACCATCATCCACCAAGTCAGCAGCAAAACACAATGTCAATGTTTTTTGCAGGTGGCCACAGACCCTGGAGTGACAGCAGGTAGGTGATGACAGAACAAAGTCAAAAGAAGCAAATCCAAATTGTAATCCAGGAAGGCCAGACAGTCACATAAATCAAAAGTATATGGATATAACCAAGGTATAATCCCAAGCACACACACCCCTGATCACTTATCTGGCAGTAAGAAGACTCCATGATCTAACACAAGGTGAAACTTGCAGGGACGGAAGACACGGAACACTCAGCTCTCTCCGTGCTGTTGGCAAAGGAAAAGTAACTCACTCCTTGTTACTTCCAAGGAGCAAATTTGTTTAGAGCGAGAAGGCTCGGGACGCACGCATTTCCTGCATGAGTCCCGACCTGCAAATAAACAGGCTCCTTCCAAGAAGCCTCCGGGAACGAAGAAATGTGACTCGGGAAACCGTAGGACAGAGTCGAGGAAGCGCACCAAAAAGAACAGAGGGCGCTCCTCGGCTGAACACAAATCCAAGGATTGAAGGGTGGCAAGCTGGAACAGGAAGCAAAGCACGAACGACAAGCACGGAGCAGCGGAGTGGAGCAGGCTAAGAACAGCCTACCCGCTCAGCTTACTTTCGCTACCTCCTCCAGCACCGAGCCCCAAGGATGCTGGGAAATGTAGTTCCCCCTGTATTCGCCTTCCAGTCACACCACAGAACCAAGAACAGAGTATTGTGTACCTGCGCCTGCCATGCTGCTCAATCCCCACAACGGCCATGACACTTGCTGATTTGCGCAGTTCTCGTTCTGCTGCTCCTACTACGAAGTGGCTGCCCGTCCTGTGGTGGAGACCCATCCAGGCCAATTGCGGCTGTACTGTGAACGAATGCTGCAACCTTTTGGATGCTTGCCATTGGCGACTCTTGGCATCAGCTTTAATGGCTGAAATTCCGCTACGTCTATGTCACCTGTGTGCCACCTGTGTTCTACTATCTCCGGTGCCCCTTTGAGTGCAACCTGGTTGTCTGCCTCTCCAGTACTTCACACGCTGACCTGGATCATCAACTGTTGGTGAGTCCATTGGTGGCTCATGACCATGACTGTTCCGGAGACACATGCTTGATCTTGTGTTTAGTCATGCAATAAGGGGGAGCTGGAGTATGTGCGGTCATATGCAGCGCCTCTTTCAGCATAGTATCATCGAATATCACACAGGTTGCGCTGACATGCTCCTGGTTGCACGAGATTACGATGACCATGTCTGTTCTTTATGCTTGCTCAATTGGATGACGACCCTCTTTACTTGGAGAGGTGTGAATGACCTTTTGGAGCTGATTGCATTTTGTGGAGCTTGTGAATTCTTGCATTTCGATGGATCTCCATAAGTGCGCATGGGAACCCGATTCCATTGACTGTTATTTCTACACTTCAAAAACACTGTTGTTTTCATTTTTCTCATTTCCATTTTCATTCCTTGCGAACTTTCAGATATTGACTTTTTCTACGAGTTTGCCTTTAAAGATTCGGTTTGGCTCTTCTTATCTTTGCATTCTCTTTGCCTGGGTGCTACAGAGCTGGCCAAGGGGAGGGTGCGACCTGGCCGTTCGGGACATTATCAACTTCACTAACTTAACATAAGCCCTGCAGCCATTATCCAGCTTTTGCGCATGATAACACAAGGCTTAATTTTTGCAAAATACCTTGTTCGTACTTTTCACATGAGAACTGTCTGCTGTGTTTCTTCTCAGTATCTTTCGGAACTTTAAATTCAACATTGTGGGCAAAGTTGATAAACAATATCCCTTGTTATTCTGCTCTGGACAGGCCCTAGAACCTACATAAAACATACAAATGCAGTTGTTGAATACCCATAGTGTGATACAATTGGGATACATGAATAGGTGGCACACAGACTTGGAGAGAAACGTTTCCAGGGAGAGCAGGTTTACCATCTATATTCAAAGTTATGTGGTCTGCAGACAAAGCCCAGATATCTTCTATTATATAATAATGCTTCTTCTATCAACAGGAGGGAGGTTAGACAGTATAGTCCTTTCTCCATTGTCTTTTTATGATGACATCTCCCTTTATGACATATGGACTAACTGGTATACTATTATATTTCTATCATACATTTTTATTCTTGTTGTGGCACATATACTGCACGTTATACCACATTACTTAAATTAAATATTTTAAACTGTTTCATGTCTGTGTCCAATCTTACAAGTACAAGCAAATGAGACAATATAGCAAGTTGGTCCAGGGCTTATGGGGACTCAGATAAAAGGATGACTCAGTACCTTCCTACTAAGGTCCCATAATTGTACGCATAGTTGTGATCTTAGGCGAATCCCTGCAACAGCCTGAGTGAATGGATTACCCCATGGGTAGTGCCTGAGTGAATGGTTGAGTACAAGACTAGTTCCTGGTTGATTGTAGTACTGCATTGGTAATGCCTGAGTGAATTCATGAGTGCAAGAGTGATGTCTGGGTGTTTAGATCACTGCATATTTTGTGCCAAAGTTTAAAGATAGCTGCAAGAGTAATCCCTGGGTGATTGTATGAGTGCATGCATAGTACCTCACAGAATGGATGAGTGCATGGGCAGTGCCTGAGTGAATAGTTGAGTGCAACACTAGTGCCTTAGTGATTGTATCAGTACATGCATACTGTCTGGGTGATTCCATGAGTCCAGGAGTAGTGCCTGGGTGATTGTATGTCTGCATGGGAACTATTCATGCACAAGTGTTTTTAAAAACTGATTGTCCTTTTACAGGAGTTAGTAGAAGTAGATCTCCAAATGTTTTCCTTGAAACAGCACATTGTATTCTGTTTTTAAAATCTGTTGCATTCTCAAGTGTGCAAAGGCAAGCATTAAGTTTGAGACCATGCTCACCTCATCAATGATTAAAAGTTTCATTTTCTTAGGTAGTCTTGACACTTCATAAGAAGCTTCTCCAGACAGCTTCTGATATTCCAATGTATTATCATGTTCAACTGGAAGCATAAGTAATCTATGTAAAGTATTCCCTTTAATATTGTGTGCTGCTAATCCAGTTGGAGCTGTTACAACACAAGATAAATGTGAATCTGTAGTTTTCTGTAGATAACTGGTCAAAACTTTAATTAACATTTTTTATCTGTTCCAGCTTGACCACTGATATGCAGAAGAATAGGTTTAAATGATGCACATTGACATTCTTTGTTTTCATGAAACAAACCATGTTGTATCTGTTGTGTCGCTTGTACATATATTTCTTTATGTTCTTCTAAGTTTTCCAATATAATATTATCCTGTCGTGCTTGTTGCATTGCAGTTTCTACCTCATTCCTGGCTATTGCTGTTGCATTTTCGATAATCGGTTGTTCCAGTGGATCTTGACTCAGTGGACCAAAACTTTGACTAGCTTGAGAACTGGCTTTAGCTATTTTAGCTGCAATAGTATTTTCTTGTTCAATCTCATCATTTAACATGTGTAAATATGTAGGGAAAATTGTGCATTGAATGCTATCTTTACATGCATTAAAATAATCTTCGTAGCAGTCGAATTCTCCAAGTAATTCTGTTTCATTACACCATGGCTTGAACAGTTGCAGAAGTGCCAAATAGAAAAATTCTGTTATCTGGAGTTTTGCAACTGAGTTTTCTGTGGTTAATAAGATTTCTTTTGGCATGTTTTACTAAAGATCCGTCACATCCAATTACTGCATATTTTCCTTGTTTTATATTTTCTGTAACATTTCTTTTAAAGCTGTAATGTTGAAGTATTTCATACAAACGTAGCTTTTCCAGATGTGGACTCCTTTTGGGATAGATTGTATCCAACATATTAGTTTTAACAATTTCTATACTTTCTGGTTCATTCAGTGCTAAGTATTCAATTTCTTCAAATGTTTCCAATACTCTATGTCATGTGTAGGCAAGACCTAAACATACCCAAATGATTCCTCTTGACTTTGAATATAAACTGGAAGAGCACAAGCTATCCGAACATTCATAAGATTCAATCTCTCATTGGAAAGCATTTTCAAGCTAAAGCTGAACAATTTTATGCTAAGACTCTTCTCTGGTAAAATTCCGTCCCACATTTCTTTCATCTCTGTCTTTTCTGATTTGGTTATATATGATGTAGTATAACGTGCAACTGCAAATTGAATTATCTGCAACATATTGAATATCCATGTTTGCATACCACATCTTCAAAATAGTTGGATGTTAGTCACTAATATACTTTGACTGTTCTGTTGTTTTTAAGTTGTATGTATTCTTGGGAGATTTCCGAGTTATTGTATGCCTTATTGCTGACAAAAAGGAATTTACTCTTCCTTTAGAAATTATCGGACATGGGAATGCAAAACAACACTTTGTATAAAATTTCGCTTTAGATTTGTATTGTCGCCGACAATACTTTCCACAGCGGTGACTTTGAAAATGTAAAACTTGTTGTCTCAAGCTCTTTTCTCCTCCTTCTGTTGGAATGTCACAGGTAACATACTGTTCGATGAAAGACAATACCGTTTCATCAGTATCAGTTCCAAATTGTGGAGCATTCTTTATCCATAACAGCATGTGTATATGAGGAGCACTTCTGGCTTGGTACTCTTTTTGCCCCAAAAAATCAGTAACTTCTCCAAAAGGACAATTATTTTTATTGCAGATAAATGGCATCACAGTTTGAAACCTATGGTTAAAATACCTGTACACAAATTTCAGGATCCAAAGAACAGAGTTCTCCAGGTGTCTTCATTTCAATATTTTTTATATTTGAATTTGCTTCTCATAGAAATGCAAGTAAATCTTCCCACGCATATTCAACACAGCTAAGTGTTACAAACCATGTTGGTTACCTAAGTTTCTTAACATACATTTAAGTTCACCGTGACAACGAAACCAATATTCATTGATACCACATTGACATGCCATCAAATTAATTAACTTTGATTCAAAATGTTCCTCTCTTTGTTGAATTGGTCCATTAATTCTTTTGCAGAAACATGTGAAAGATGAACTCCTGTTTTTATATGCGGTTCACTGCATATGAAAGAGCAGACAAATCACTTTCAAATAGAAGATGAAATGTATATGGAATGTCAAAATCTTGGTTCTTCAGAGTACAATCTTGTCGAGTGGTATTCTGAAGCTGTAATCCGTACAGGTTGTTCATCAAATCGTCCACCTTCTCCAGTGGGGAACAGCTGTGGAAAACAATGAGATTCTAAGTTTTTTCCCATACACTCATTGGACTTTTTTTTTGCTTTTTTCATTTGAAATAATTCAATGCTGTTTCCTATCACTTCTTTTGAATGTAGAGGATGTATTGTGTAATGTTCATAAATTTCTTCACTCCTGGACTTGTCCACTTTTTATATTTGGCCACTTGAAATTTCTGATTCATCTTCTAAACATATTACCTGTTAATCAACATTTATAGTTTTATAATAAATATTGTTCTCTATAAGATATAATGTAGCCTTTTGAAGTTTGTTAACATCTAGAAACTCTTGCCATATTTTTCGACACTTAGATGGGATGCCATTTAATAGAATAACTACTGGCTCATTTTCCTCTCTGTCTCCAACAACAGTTTCAATATTTTTCTTACAATCTAAAGGTAAGTACACAATTCTTCCTTTCAGTCCTCTTAGTAAATCTGTTAATGGCAGCTTACCTGTTTTAGGCTCCATATAAATTTTGGCTCGAAATGGGTTTACATATTGAATAAGAATGGACTCATATGCATTCACATCTGCCAGTTCCTCTGGAATAGTTACTAATTAAAGTAGTAAGTACTGCTCTAGCTGGCATTTGTTCTCTTCTAATTTGTTATAACAATATTTACAAATATGTTGATCAGAACCCAACTCAAATCAACCTTCCACCAAAAATACGCATCAAATTGCTGCCACTTATCATTGTTTTCCTTTTCCATTTTCAAATATAAATTAACATTACTAGTTTGACTTCTATAATGAGTACATCGACAACATATACAAACACAGTTTGGTTTTTCAGAGGCCACTGCCTTAAACCTTGTAAATTCTTCTACTAACCCATCAATACTAATCTCTTTCCCTGGTTCTTCAACATCTACACTTATCAAGCCCTGACATTTTACACACTCCTGTTGTGAACCAAAAAAACAAAACTGTATATCATCACAAAATGTTTTGTACATCTGAAAAAGAACCATGTAAAAGAGCTGTTTAATTTCACTTAAACATAATGCAGGAGTTTTTACATAGTACACTTTCCTTACTAACTTCTGCATTCCTGAGTGGTGTACTACTAACATTCATTAAATGATGAAAAGTAATTTTACACACTTTTCTTGAAAGACAAGCCAGAGAATGTCCGTGCAACTTAGTATATTTTCTTTTTTCCATGGATCTAGTCCTTGTAACATCTTAATCTTCTGTTGAACACTTTTTTTGTATACACTTGTGAAAAAGTTCACAATATGTCAATAGATTCCTGTTGAATACTGAAAATACTGCTACAATCCCACTTATATCTGCTTTGGTATTTGGAAGAGAGAGCAGGTTTCCTGTACAAAACCAGAGAAATTACCCCGTTATAGTAAGTTCAACTAACTATAACTCACGCCCTCTCAAAGCAATGCTGATGACGTCACATATTACATCACTCATGACATCTCAAATGACATCACTGATGACATCACTGAATACATCATCCAATGACTGTGTGTTTCTGTAAAGTTTAAATATGTTTAATATATATGCCAAGGTATATTGAAAAATGAATGGGTGTCTGAATGGATGATTTAGTAGGTGCGTGACTGACTGTATAAGTGAGTGATTAAACATGTCTTACTAAATGCATGGGTTAGTGAATAAACTGTGTGAATGTCTGTAGCAGTTTGTCAGTTGGTGTGTAAGCAGCTGCATGAGTTTGTGAGTAGCTCTATGAGTGTCTATATGAGTTATTGATTGGTTGTCTGAGTATCTGTATGGGTGCCTGAGTGTCTGTGTGGGTGTGTGGGGAGTGTGTGACTCTGTGCAAAGATGTGTGAGTGGGTGATTCACTGGGTCTATGGGTTCAAGAGTGCATCTGGGAATGACTGCCTAGGTGTGTCAGTAACTCTATGGATGAGTGGCAATCTGTGAGTGTCTGTATAGGTGTATGAGTGCAAATTATAGTGCTGTATTGCTGAATGATTGCATGTATGAGTGACTGTATGCGTGAATGAGTGGATGTGTGTGTAGACCTAGGAATCAGTAAGTGGATATATAGTAACTGGTATTGGTGTGTCTATGGTTTCAAAATGATTGTCTGTATTTTAGAGTGGGTGTATCAAAGGTTATATTAGGGTGTGAGACGGTGCATCAGATTATCATGTGGATGATGTCATCAGTGATGTCATCAGTGATATCACTGACCGTGTTATGAATGATGTAATGTGTGATGTCATCAGCAGTGCATTGTGGGGGCACGAGTTATAATTAGCTTAACTAACTATAATGGCGGAATTGCTCCGGTTCAGTACGAGTGAAATGTCCAACTAACTATAACGTCCCTGAAACCTGTGTTTTTTCTGTGAATTTCAAAGGTTTTTTAAATGATAATTTCTAACTATAACGTCCCTGAAACCTGTAGTTTTTTCAGTGAGTTTCAAAGGTTTTTTCAAATGATAATTTCTAACTAGAATGTCCCTGAAACCGATGTTTTTTTCAGTGAATTTCAAAGGGTTTTAAATAATAATTTCTAACTATGCCAACAGAGGTAGGACATGTGCAGAAAGAGAAAGAAAGGCACAGAAAGAAGCAAGAGAAATTAAGAAAGAGGCAACAGAAGTCCAGAAAGATGAAGAAAAGTGCAGAAAGAAGCAAGAGATATGCAGAAAGAACCAACAGAGGTGCAGAAAGAGGCCTTGTTGCAAAGTCCTCCTGTGCCCCCAACTTTTAGCTGACTGGTACTGGTGGTAACTGACTCTGACTAACCAGGCCTGGAGCCAGTGCTATGCTGAAAGACACTTAGAATACAGAAAAACACCTACATACACTAGGGTAGACTATGGGTTGGGGTACCCCTGTGATTGGCATGAACTCCCCTGTAAGGTCCTAGTGCATAATAGGGCAGAGGGATTCAAACTACCTCTAACTCAGAGGTGCAGAAAGAGGCAAGAGAAGTGCAGAAAGAAGCAACAGAGGTGCAGAAAGAGGCAAGAGAACTGCAGAAAAAGGCAAGAAAAGTACAGAACGAAGTAAAAGAGGTACATAAAGAGACAACAGGGGTGCAAGAATAAGCCAGACAGGGGCACAAAGAAGCATGAAAAGTGCAGAATGAAGCAACAGAGTTGCAGAAAGAGGCTAGAGTAGTGTAGGAAGACGCAAGCGAGTTGCATAAAGAGCCAAGAGATGTGCAGAAAGAGGCATGAGAGGTGCAGAAACAGGCAAGAAAAGTGCTGAAAGAGGCAAGAGAATTGCTGAGAGAAGCAACAGAGGTACAGAATGAAGCAAGAAAGGTGCAGAAAGAGGCAAGTGAGATGCAGAAACAGGCAAGAAAGGTACAGAAATAGGGAAGACGAGTTCAGAAAGAGACAACAGGGGTGCAGAAAGAAGCAAGACAGGAGCAGAAAGAAGCATGGAAAGTGCAGAATGAAGAAATGGGTGCTGAAAGAGGCAAGTGAAGTGCAGAAAGAAGCAACAGAGGTGCAGAAGGAGGCAAGAGAACTGCAGAACGAGGCAAGAGAGTTGCAGAAACAGGCTAAATAGGTACAGACAGAGGGAACAGAGGTGCAGACAGAGGCAAGAGAGGTACAGAAACAGGTACAAGGGATGCAGAAAGAGGAAAGAGGGGTGCTGAAATTTACAAGAGATGTGCAGAAAGAAACAAGAGCAGCGCAAAAGAACCAACAGAGGTGCAAAAAGAGGCAAGTGAGGTGCAGAAGGAGGCAAGAGAACTGCAGAAAGAGGCAAGAGAGGTAAAGAAAGAGGGAACAGGTGGGCAGACTGAGGCAAGAGAGGTGCAGAAAGAGGGAAGAGGGGTGCAGAAAAAGGCAAGAGGTGTACAGAAATTTAGAACAGAGGTGCAGGAAGAAGCCAGAGCAGTGCAGAAAGAACGAACAGAGGTGCAGAAAGAGGCAAGAGGGGTACAGAAAGAGGCAAGTAAAGTGTAGAACGAAACATAAGAGGTGCAGCAATAACCAACATATGTGGAAACAGAGGCAAGAGGGGTGCAGAAAGGGGTAGGAGAGGTGCACAAAGAGGCAAGAGGTGTACAGAAAGAGGCAGGTGGGGTATAGAAAGAAGAAGAAAACTGCAGAAAGAAGCAACAGAGGTGCTGAAAGAGGCAAGAAAGGTGCAGAAAGAGACAAGACAAGTGAAGAAAGAAGGAACAGAGGTACAGAAAGAGGCTAGAGTGGTGCATAAAGAGGGAAGAGAGGTATAGAAAGAGGCAAGAGAGTTGCACAAAGAGGGAAGAGGGGTGCAGGAACAGGCAGAAGGGGTGCAGTAAGAAGCAAGTGAGGTGTGGAAATATGCAAGAGAGATACAGAAAGGGGCAAGAGAGTTACAGAAAGAGGAAATAGAGGTGCTGAAGGAGGCAAGTGAGGTGCAGAAAGAAGCAAGATAAGTGCAGAAAGACACAACAGAAGTGCAAAAAGAGGCAAGAGGGGTGCAGAAAGAAGCAAGACAGGTGCAGAAAGAAACAAAAGAAGTCCAGAAAGAAGGAACAGAGGTACAGAAAGAGGCAAAAAGGGGGCAGGAAGATGTAAGAGGGGTACAGAATGAAGCAAATGAGGTACAGAAAGAGGTAACAGATGTGCAGAAAGAGGGAAGAGGGTTGCAGAAAGTACAAGAGATTTGCAGAAAGAGGCAAGAGAAGTGCAGATAAAGAAAGACACGAAGCAGAAAGAAGCAACAGAAATGCAGAAAGAGGTGAGAGAGGCACAGAGGGAAGCAAGAGTGGCTTGCACACCATTAGTACCTATTTAACACCCACATTTAGCAATAAGTAACAGATGACCATTCTAGGTTTGCAAAGGGCCTTCCACCTCGCTGTAACACTTGTCGCTGCATTTTTGGTAACGTTTGAGCCGTTTGAGCTAGAAACAAGGCTTTTTTGTACAAATCTGCAGATTAGGGATCAGATGATGAATTATGTGGCTAATGCAAAAAATGTATAATTGTGTGAAAGTCGGTGCAACCAAATAGTCCCATAATTCCAGTGGCCCTGCTCATACTTCTGACTATGTCCACAAGTGTTCCTCGGTGATTCCTTCTTTTTTTGTCTCACTGAGTTCATAGTTGAGCTTCTATGGAAATGAGAAAGACTAAACCTGAGGTTACCACTCCACAACCCAGACTACCATACCACATAATTACTCTCCATAACAAATAATCCCACTCTACATAATTCCTATACACTAAATACCACATACTTTCTATCCACATAATTTCACTGCACAACATACCACATAATTCCACTACACACAACGTACATCCACTCCAAAAAACATTAGTAAAAACTTTTACATTTACGCCAATAGCTCTAATTCTCACAAAAGCAAAACCTAAACACTTCTTTAACTGGTAGTCGTGTTTGCAGAGTGGTGGAGAAAGGGTGCTAGGTCTCCGACCAGCGCTCAGGAATTCCGCTGCATAGGACTTACAGGAGGTACCAGGAGGGCTTCTTGCCCCCCAAAGTCCCACAGGAGTAAATTGCCAGGAGGTACGTTTGCAGAGTGGTGGAGAAAGGGGGGGGCATGGCCTCTAATGGCGTTTTAGCAATTCCACTGTGTGCGACTTACTGGAGGTAACAAGAGAGGTAGTTGGCCCCCAAGGACATCCTTGAGGGGCCAACTACCCCTCCTATTACCTCCAGTAAGTACCACACAGCAAGATTGCTAAATTCTCATAGCAGGCCACTTCCCCTTTGCCCACCACTCTGCAAACACACCCCCTGGCATGCTCTTCGATGGGGACTGAAGTCCCCTTCGCTGCTGGGGGTGCTCTAGTGGCCAAGCCTACCTCTTACCTCTAGTTAGCCCCACACAGTGGGATTGCTGAGAGGTGGACAAAGGCCATGCCCCCTTTCCCCACCACTCTGCAAACGCGCCTCCGGGCACGTTCTAAGTTGGAGAATTAAATCCCCTTGAATATTGAGGGTCCCTGGGGGCCAACTAGCCCACCAGGTACCTCCAGTAAGGGCCACACAGCTGGATTGCAGAGAGGTGGTCCGAGGCCATGCCCCCTTTTTACACCACTCTGCAAATGCTGCTCCTGGTGCACTGCTGTTCGGGGGATGAAGTTCACTTGTGCCCTGAGGTCCTCAGGACACAAGACGACCTCATCGCCCATCCAGCAGTGCGCCAAGAGGTGTAACTGACCCCTATATAAATAATTAGGTGGTGGTCCCCGGGGCAGTGTGGGGGGAGCTTGAGCCCCCACACTTTAATTTGGAATATAGCCCCCAGGAGGTGGCGGTCCCCGGGGCTGCAAGGGGGCTGTGTAGCCACCCCGCATTTAAATCCGGTAATCCGGGGGAGTTGGTGGTGTCTGGGGCTGCAGGGGGGCCCACGAGGCCCCCCCAAAAATAATTAAATGCCTCGGGGAGGTGGCGGTCCCCGGGGCTTGAGGGGGCCTGTGAGGCCCCCCTACATAAATAGGAATGCCCCAGAGAGGTGGCGTCCCTGGGGCAGCGTGGGGGCAGGAGCCCCCCAATGCATTTTTAAGGAATAAGCCCTGTGGAGGTGGAGGGCCCCAGGGCTGCGGGGGGGCTGCGTGCCCCCTGCATACGATAAACAAAGCCCCAGGGAGGTGGCGGTCCCCGGGGCTCTGGGGGCCCCCACGGGCCCGCACACCATAATTAACAATTGCCCCCAGGACCTGGCCCACCCGGGGGCTTTCAGAAACAAAGCACAGGAGCCCTCGCTTCGTTTTTTAAATAATTTCAGCCAGATTTGTGCACCCAGTGCGAATCCGGCCGAAATAATTTCAAAAAATGCTTTTTGGGGCCTGGGGGTCCTGTGGGAGCCCCTGAGCAGGCCCCCTTTTCTTATTTTTTAACCTTTATTTTTCTGTTTTCTTATGACTCGGTTACTGTGTCACAAGATGGCTGCCAAAACTCCCTGGTTTGGAGTGTTGGCAGCCAATCACAAGTCAGCTCGTGCTAGGGAGGAGTCGCGACTCCTCCTTGGTGATCAGATATCGAAACTTTTCTTTTTTTAATTTCTCAGGAACTACTGAACGGATTTACACCATTTAAAAAAAGGTCTCTTTCTGAACCAAGAGCTACCTTTTGCCAAATATGGTGTAATTCCGTTCAGCAAGAAGGAATTCAAACTACCTGTCAGGTGACATGGACTTAAGTCATATTGCTTTCCCATTAGCTACTCTGTCTGCCCATCCTAAGTAGCGAGAGAAATCTGGGACAAAACCCACAAAAACAAGAAGTTGTAGTGGCCAATATTATCGATCTGGCCAGAGCTGCTAAAATTGAACCTGATTCTGCCTCTGTCCATTACTCACTGAGTATAATGAGGAACCTGGAAATGTCTGAGGACCTGGTTACCTATTACTGATTTTAATATTTAGGCCCTCATTACGATGTCAGTCGGAAAGGCTCCGAACAGCATTTGGATTACCCTAACCTGTGTCTGAACCCATGTTCCCGACTGACTCGGAAACATTTCCGACCGACGATTACGATGGAAGTTAACCGTGCGATCTTTCCGACTTGGTTCCAACCGGCATTCAGAGACAAAAAAGTCAGTCGGAGCCAATTCACACAGGTCTATGGACCGAGTTTCCAACCGACCTATTATGATGTCGGATTCGGACAGCCTTTCCGATTTGGTCTGTCCAACACAAAATGGCTGTCGGAAACTGACTTTGGGGGGCTGTAGCAGGCTCCCCTTTACCCAGAGTCCTCCGGTTGGGGCCCTTGCGGGTCCTCATGGAACCTCACTTCACAACCATGCACAGTGTGGCAAGCACCATGGTGTGCCAGCGACAGGGTGCAAGGTTTTCCAGAACCACCCCTTTTTACAATGGGAGCCTGTGTTGTTGGTCCGAACACAGGTTCACATTGAAGTCAATGGGAGTCCGACCGAACGGTGTTCGGAAACATCGTAATCGGTGCATTATGAAGATGTTCTCTGCTGCACTGCAAAATGTAGCTGTAAAGAAAATGAGACATAGCTTTTAATTAAATGTTTTGTATTGCTGTTAATTGGAACTGTTTGGTCACTGGAATTCCAGAAAGTTAGTTCTTTCCATGGCCACAAAGGAAAGACACTGAGTAATGATATTTCATTTGATGATAGTATCTGTGCTAAGTTAAAGATTGGGATAGAACCAGATCCTGCTGGTATGCATGCAATGTCCAATCTTCCCATACTTGGGCGCAATATGTCCTATCTATGGATTCAGCCCTACCTGTCATTGAGGGGACTACTATTGGTAGTATTTGTGACATATCTGTTTGTCATCTAGAGTGTTGCTAAACCATCTCTGCCTTTTGCTTTTCCCGTGTCTTGGCCTGCAAGTTAGCATTATTGTAAAAAATTGTGCAGGACCCTAGGTACGGATGTACTGGTTCCCTCACGTGCGTCAAACTATCCTCCTACTCCTCTGATATGTCTGAAAAGGTTGCAAACATTTTCTAATAGCTGTGTCTATACCAGGGGTGGGTCTAGTTACTGTTGGTGTAATTCCTATACTGCAAGGTACAAAATACATTTTATCCAATTTGATGATTCTGGATATATTTCTTAATTGTATTTGTTGTTCTGCGGTTCTTCCCTATGGAATTCACTGATTGTTTTTCAATTTTATCTAATGTGGCTTTTGCTTCTATAATCTGTCTCTCTCATGACTGATCTACTCTTTGTGACCGTTCTTCCCTCTCATTTTCCTTCAAATATGTAAGTAATTCTGCAATTACAATCTCTACCATTATATGAAAGTAATGCTACAATCATGCTGCATTAAATTATATCTTACTTTAATATTTACATGATAGCCTCAGTACACACACGATTGAGAGCCTGATTCACAAGGTAAACTTTTGTGTAAGTTTACAATTGTTTTCTATTCACATAGGTTTTTTACGAGCAAAGTCTTTACAAATGCAGAGTCTCCACACTTAAGAAGATAGAACTAGCCTATCTTTTTATGTGCGGAGGCTTCACAGTCATAAAGATATGACGAGTGCAATATCTTTGTGAATAGCAAACAATTGCAAACTTACACAAAAGTGTAAGTTCACCTTTGTGAATCAGGCCTTGAGTATTCAAAATGAAAAGAACTCTTTTCAATAAATTAGCATTGCATACTAATGAACTGACTCCCCCACCCCAAGTCGGGGGCATGGACTAAAATTCTCAGTGCTTTCTATAAGCTACTAAGGGTCTAATTTATATGTTGGCAGAAAGGTTACTGTTTGATACTGATCCACCCACCTGATTTAAATGCGGAAGAACCTTTGATGTAACGATGGTTTAGACGACTCTGTCCCCACCATGGTTACACCCATCGAACGGCCTGATAGAGTAAGGGCCGCCGGAGAATGATTTGGTAACCTGTATGTCTGCCCACCTAATTTAGATGGCCGAACATGCAGGTCAGTATTCACTGTCCATCACCACCAGAACAAGCATTTGCAATGCAATCGGTCTTGCCTTTGGGACCTTATATGTATTTAGCTATGCAGCACATTAGCCTGGGTGCTGAAACATCTACTGTTCTTCAACATGGTGGAAAGTAAGCACCAAACTCCGCGACATGTCAGGTATGGGAACACATGGAGAGAAGTATTGCCTTTCAGCAGGAAATGGTATAGTCCAAAGCTCTGTTTTTAATATAAAATCAGGGCCTTCAGTGGTCATATTGCTGAAAATACAAGATTTTAAAAAATATTATTGTCTACGGGTGCTCTTGGAAGACAATTTCTATGAACTGGAATCTAGAGAATGCTAAAGCGATTCTGCTATTTTATTAACTTCTGCTGGTCGTTTTCTATCAAGAAAGTTAAATAGAGGCGGTTGCCAGAAGAATTTAAAAAGAAGGTCCCTCAGCAGAAAGCAATTCTGGTATTTTACTGACCTCTACTGGTCCTTTTTTATTAAGACAGTTAAATAGAGGCAGTTGAACAAAAAATAAGTCCCTAAGCGGAAGCAGACAAGTCCTAGGGCTGATCTCCAGAGCCCACAAAGTACATAAACATATAAGTATATACTAATATAGAAGTATATACTAAAGTATGTACAAGAGGTCTCGAATGCTCGACCTAAAATCACTGGTGGTGAAGGGCAGTGAGAACTGCAAAATGCTGCAGCTGTAAAATGAAAATGTAATGTGTTGCACTGAAATGTGTAACTAAATTAAAATATATTTTAGATAAATGTTAAATATTGCTGTTAAGTGGAATTATTTGCTCACTGAGACAAATATGATTTTTAGCTTCTGGTTTAAAGGCCAACGAGTTCTTATGTTTTATTGCATGTGGGGTAATGGATTATGTTGTATTATTACTGCAGATACAGTAATGTGAGAACAGTTTGGCATTTTTGAAGTAATGGTGTTAAACAAATCTTCAAAATAGCAATATATATATATATCTAGAAATGTATCCCACTATAATTTTCCCAAAAAGATTAAAACACAGGAAGGTTGTACGACAATTTCTGATAGACTTGCTCAAGTTTATTGGCATGCCTAATGTGTTTGGCTATTATAAGCAGATGTGTCTAATGCACTATAAACACTGATTAGAAAGAACACAATGTCAGCATATCTTAATGATTGATTAAGGACATCCAATAGTGTTTAGAATGAAGCAGGAACTTTTCGGCTACATTGGAGTCTAATAACACTAACATCAAGCAGCCGCGGCCCGTGGAGGGAGTTCCGTGGGGCGGTAAGGCGGGGCGGGGGAGGGGTAGGGTGGGGGGTTCTAAAAACCGGAATATGGATATTGCAGGTAAGTAAACAATGAAAGAAATAAAACGAATTTCGTAGCGCGCGCTGCATCGCATTTTGCGATGCAGCGCGCGCTACGAAATTTGTTTTATTTATTTAATTGTTTACTTACCTGCAATTATCCATATTCCGGTTTTTAGAACCCCCCACCCTGCCCCTCCCCCGCCCCGCCTTACCGCCCCACGGAACTCCCTCCACGGGCCGCGGCTGACATCAAGGTGTAGTACAGGACTAGTGATG
The DNA here is from genome assembly GCF_964204655.1 of Triturus cristatus. Taxonomy (NCBI): domain Eukaryota; kingdom Metazoa; phylum Chordata; class Amphibia; order Caudata; family Salamandridae; genus Triturus; species Triturus cristatus. The sequence continues at coordinate 804,565,970 of NC_140589.1, read as the reverse complement.
TGCTAAATGGTATATTTATGGGCATCCCACTACAGAATCGAAAAAATACAGTGCAATGGAGACAGACAGGAATATTGGAAAAAAGCACAGCGTATCTCTCAAAGCAGAAGTAAAATATGTACACTGCCACCCAAAACTAAGAGCCAGATATATTTTTGTATTGCGCTGCCCTTACGTCATGGATTGTGTTGCATGGGCAGTGCAATAATTAAATCAGATTTAACAAGCAACACAAAGCCATCTTTAACAGCACTTTGTTGCTTTGTAAATATAAAGTAACGCAAGGCAGTACAAGTCGCTGCCTTCACATTACTCTGCCCTGGAAAGGCATTCCATGGGTGGAGCGTGGGTGTTCCCAAGCATCCAACCATGTATTTTGGTGCATGCCCAAATTGACCAAGAATGGTAAACCTGGAAAAGCATCAAAATGCTACACCTTCCCAGGTAATGCACAACAAAGAGAAATACATTTCTCCCTGCTGTTTTCTCTTTCTTAAGGGGCATATTATCAAGAATGGCATTAAAATTATCACCGCTTTAGCGGCAGGAAAGAGCCACTAAAGCGGCGATAATGGGCTTGATAATATGCCCTTGAGAATTCCAATAGAAGCCCATGTTCTGGTGTGAACCTGGGCTTCTATCGGAATTCTCAAGGGCATAATATCGAGCCCATTATCGCCGCTTTTAGCAGCAGTTTGCTGCCGCTAAAGCAGTGATAATTTTAACGCCGTTCTTGATAATATGCCCCTAAGTGTGCTGCATCCTGCACACACTTAAAAAGAGGAGAAGACTCTACGGATTATTTTTGTACAGCAAGGTATCCCTCCCTGCTCAAAAACAATCCTGCCTGTGATGCAGGCTCCCTTGTACCATGCAGCAAGCGTGTTTGCATTGACGATAGGCAGCAGACTTTATGCCAGGACAGTAGAGAGTAGGAATGTGCCATATATTGGTAACTATGGCTCATTTCTGCCCTTTCCCTTTCACGCAGCACAGCATGTTGTCTTGCTGTGGTGCACTGTGTGAAATATTGATAAATTCTGAATGCCTACATGATGTCTTTAACAATAAAAAGAGAGAACAACTGAGCTCTCTTACTTATAATTCAAGGGCCTCATTTACAACATTTTGGCAGCATTCCATCTATCTTCTTTTTGTGTTGATAATGTAGAAAGTTGCTCAGATAATTTCCTGCATCTGTTTCTGTGAATGCCTGTTTTACCATAACACAATTGTGGAGCAAGTTAATGTGCCGAAAGTAAATGCATTGCAGTTGCTGTTTCCTTTTAAGTTACTGTTTTATAGCCTGTGCTTCTGTCCTTCATTGATTGCTCAGTCTTAGTTGGGAGTCTGATGCATGAGGACTGGTTGTGAGTGGGCTCCTTATTTTTTACTTTGTATTTCAGAAATTAAATGCTGTACTCATCTCCGCTTGGCTCTCAAAGTCTCTATGTAACAGTCGGAGACAATTTATAAAGAAATTTGAGACTTTTGAGAATTTGGAACCTAGAGCGTACCCCAGACAACCCACGCTATCATCGGTATCATTTCACTCGTCGAAGCCATTACCAAGTGAGCAGTCCTGCCAAGTATCACGCATCAGGCGTTACTCTAATGCATTTCAGTGTGGTGTTCCGCATCACCGCACTGAAATGCATTGTCATGCATTTTAATGCCACTGTCTCAACAGCACTGAAACTGGCTATGCCAGGCTGCTAGCGCACGCGCCGGCGCCTGTGATACCTATGTACTGGCTCTGCAGCTCCCCGCAGACTTGCCAGCAGGCTCAGTAGAGTTGCGTAAACAGTTAATGATCTTGTGCAGCTACAATGTTACATCTCTTTTAGCCTGGCTGCTGCCCATTGAAATTCTCGCCTGCAGTGCGGCTGTCACACAGTGAGTCACTGACTCGCTGCCTAATACCGAGACGCGGGGTGGGATCCTGCCCTCAGCAGTGGTTGCGTACTGGCTGGCACCGCAGGGGGGATGTGACTTAACGTCCTGGAGGAAGTGAGGTCGGATTTAGGAGCGGAGGGGGATTTGACTCACTGCCACTGGAGTTGTGCTGTCCACATCCCGGCCAGCGTTCTCGACCGCATTAACTCTCTCAGCATCATGGCCGCGCATGAGAGGCCTCAGGTGCTGCGGGGAGTTGCAGTGCTGTGTGGCCACAACCCCCAGTGTGGCTCAATGCCCGCCCGCCACGGGACCGAACTCTCGCTCAGAGACAGAGTGCCTGAGGACTGTGACTGAATACACAGCAAGTAAGTTGTACTAGTACTTTGGCAGGGCAGCCTGCCCAGTGGCTGCCACCACTGACTTTAGTTCAACTTCAAGTTGTTGTCACACAGAGCCGGTCGAGTCTCACACAGTAACACACTAGTGCTCCGTGAATAACCATGGCGTATTAATGCAGACCCAGCCGCGCGTTCGGTAGTTAATGATATTTATGCAGTTTGCCGGCTCAGGCTGCGGCATCGCCGGGCATCCGCATCGGATGGTGGAGCCTGCTCTGCTGCACAGCAAGCACTCACTGAAAGATCATCTGATGCTTTCATTTATTTAAGACAGTTCTGCAAGCAGGGCTGCTCTGTCTCATCATCCTTCTGAGGTTTATGTTGAGCACGGTGTAACATGGAACAGCTGCGACCCCTCATAGCATCCTGCAGGTGGTTGGAGTGCTTAATGCGTGCACGCCGGTGCTTACTGTAGTTAATTACCACCAGTCGCGGAGTACCACATGGTGATACTCCCAGCTCTCTATTACTGATTCCTGGCCAGCCAGTTCAACCAGAAGCAAAGTGCACTACAGCACAATCCAGCCAGATACAGCTGACCGAGCCGAGGAGAGCTGTGCACCTGCCGCTGACAAGGTGGCGCCCAGAAGACCCATTCCCGGCCGTGCAGAGAGGCCCCTGTATTCAGGTAGGATGGCGGAAGGACGTGTTGACAAGGGCCACTGCCCTGCGTATGGTGTGCTTTCTATCCTCTTGGAGGATCTGGGATGGGGCGGTAGGGGGGAGTCTGTTGAGGTGAGCGGCGGCAATGGAGATATTAGATTTCCGAGGGCTTATGAGGGAAGGGTTGTAGACTGGTGATGTCTGGTTGAACACTGCTGCAACTGTTTGCGTTGCATCCCAGCCTTACGAAATGCCTGTTGTCGGGGTGAATCTCTGCTGAGTTTCCAGACCTACAGTAAATAAGAGGCAGCTGTGCCTTTACCAGCCACTGTGTGTCGGCCTCAGTGGACAACTGCCTCCTGCTGCTGCAGCCCGGGCCTCCTGCCGCGCTGCCCCGCCCCACCGAAGAGGGAGGTTCAAGAGGACTTTCAATAGCTCGTTCGCAAGCAGGTCGTAGACACTCCCCAGCCGAAAGATTTGTTTTATACAAGGAGTGAATGTACATTGGTAGGCAAGCCTATAATGAGAAACCAGTGCCTCTCAAAGACGGGGCTGGGCTGTGTCAGTGCATGTCAGTCTACGGAGCCTGACTCCGCTCCTATTCTGCCTCTATTTTAAAGATCTGGCTGAAAAGAAGCGTAGCATGTGTCTAACTAACTCAGCAAGCCGAATTTAACAGACAGAGTCTATTGTGCGTCATGTTTAGCTGTGTCACCAAAGCCGTTTTCTGAGCCTCATCATAATTGTGTGCTCGGTGTCTGAAGCCAACGGATATGTTGTGTGGAGTTCATCACAGAGTACAAAGTGAAGCTGACAAAAGTTCAGAAAAGTAACTCTCCCCTTTCTTGGAATTTGGTACTGGCGAGCAAACAATGATATTTCTGTTTGATGGAAAGGTGCAGATCTGCTGTTCTTAGGGTTTTACTTAGTGCAATGTCATGTTTTCTCTGTTGACACCTTATTGATTCCTCCTTTCAGATCCTTCTTTATGGTCCTGCTCTACTATAACTATTACTGGGTGTGGCTCTCAGGAATAGCCAGTTTAGACTGGCATCCAGGCAAGGTGAGTCAGTCGCCCTCACTGCTTTAGACTCTGTGTGCACAGTTCACTCATCTGATGGTCACTGCAGCATGTGCTTTAACTGTCCTAGGCCGCCGGAGTTCCATTCAGCTTAAAGGCATGTTTTTCGTGATTAATATTTTCGACTCACACAGAGCATGGCCTAGTCACCCCTATGCCCTTTCTGCCCAATGAAGACACCCTAGTTAAGAATAGGGTTAAAATAGACTGGAATATGCCAGTACGGTCACATTCTGCATAGGCCCAGAAAAATAACATGGCTTTCAAGCCAACTGGTATTGGGGCTGAATTCCTTGTGTGTCCAGGTGTTTTCATGCAACAATAAAAATGTTAAGATAACTGATGAATAATGTAGTGCTTGAGCAAGATCAGCGTTTTGTCTAGTGACAGTTTTCACCAAATAATCTGAATCCCACATATTCGCTAAACTGTATTTTATGAGGATTAGCTGTGAGTTCCTGCTATTTACTAGTTTAGTGCCCTTTCATTGCTTGTGCTTTGCAGCAGTTTTAAAGATCTTAGAGTATCTTGTTGCTTCACTGGATGTAATTTCTGATATGTATTTCTCTCCCTCGTCTTCATTGTATGATTTTGCTCACAAGATAGTGTCACTCATAGTCGTTGAATGTCACTCATATTTACACTGAAATTAGGACAATGTCACACATAAGCAGTCTGAAACCTTGGCAGCTATGAGTGAGTGCTTATCCTGTACGTCCTAGAGCCTACACACCACAATGCCACTTTTGGGCTATTTCGGGTGCAGCTCTGCCCACTCCCTCTTTTCAGCTCAGTGTACTACGCTTCTTCCTCAACACGGGTGAGCCACAAAGCCAGCATGCTTGTGTATGCGTTTGATAACATTTCTTCAGTTTACAGGCCTGTCCTACAAGTAAATACTTAGCTGCCCTGCGCGCATAGGTCCTACTGGCATTAACTTTACATTTTTGATCTGTTTCTGCTTTAATTATCAATGTTGTGCCAATACGCTCATATTTCAATGCAATTGCTAGATTGATTTGGATATTTCTAGTTTAGCGAATCATTCTATAAAACTTGAGAGCTTTCGTTTGAATTTGCTCAAGTCAACTTGGAAATACTTATTGACTTCTCACAGTGTCTTTACCTGTATCAACTCCTCATTGGTTGGTGGCATCTTAAACAATTGTTTTCAATGGATTCTAACAATGTAGCTCAGAACTCAACATTTCTCCAGCTTCCTGGCAAGCCTTTAATTAAGTGGAAGGCTTGACTAAGATCTTTTGAAAACTATTTAATTGCCGTCGAAGCAGAAGGCTTTGAACCTAAAAGAAATGCTGCTATTTTGTTTAGTCATTTGGGAAATGAAGGAGACCAAGTTTATGATACTTTGTCTCCAGCTACTGCCACATCTGGACAATCCGGAGATTCTAATAAGTACTCAGAAGTGATTACAAGATTTAAGCCCAGATTCTCAAAGGTGCCACGGAATGTAGTGCAGCTGTCAAAAATGCTGCTTTGTGTGACCGGGAGAGAGCAGGAGAGTGCCATATTCACAGAGATATGACTCTCTCCTCCCCTCTCCCTAGCGCTTGCACTGATTTCAGCTCCCGTGCACCAGGCACAAATCTTAGTGCCATAGTGCTAGGGTGCATGCTTAAGTCTACCAGAGGTTTTGTACAGGAAAGCTATCTTTCCTGTACAAAATACTATGGCTAGACAAGTGGACAACTTTTTTCTGTTTTGCATGTGTGCTGCACTGTACAGCACACATACAAAGTCAGAAAAGAAAGAAGAAATGAAAACATTTCTCCTTTTAACACCTGCCTTCCAGCAGTGTTAAATGTTGGCACTAAACTAGGGGTGGGCGGAATTTGCGAAAGTGACTTTCGCAAATTATCGCGAAAATGTTACAAATCTCCGCAAACACGCGGAAATATAGCGAAGATGCGGAAGTTTTTTTCCCGCCCGTTCGCGGTATTTTCTGCATGGTCGCGGCTCGCCAACTTACCCATGCGGTTGCTTGCGGGCGCGGCCATCTTGTTTTCACTCTTCTCGCGGAGCATGATCGTGAGAAGAAAGACGTGATCGCGCGACCAATGACATTACTGCAGGCGCGAACTGTCGCGAGACAGCGCAAATGGCTACCAACAATCCAACATCTTGTGGAGAACGCGACCGGATCGGGAAAACTTGTCAGCGAACGCGGGGATTCAGGTAAGGCGATCGCGCGCGGGCGAGAATGTATTATTTTACAGCGCGAGCAAGAACCAAATTATCGCTAAGCTGCGGAATGCGGAAATTTTGACATTTTCGTGCTCTCCGCGGAACTCAAAAATGTCAAATTATCGCAATTTCCGCGAGCGGAACGGAAATTTAGCCCAGGCCTACGCTAAACCCTGTCTACTAATGTTAGTCGATAAGGTTTAGCATAAAAAAGAATGGGCGGTTGCATGGGAACACCCATGTACCATTCATGTAATGCCCCCTTGACGTAAAGTAATACAAAGTAGCGTTTCACGCTGCTTGGTGTTACTTTTAGGTACTTTCCAGTGAAAAACAGGTTTTGCAATGTAAAGTGATTCAAAAAAAATATTCTGCTGGTTAGTGTCACTTTTGTGATGCTAACACAGCGCAAAATTTTGAGAATCTCTCAATTAGAGTAAAATTCACAGAACAACCTAGCATTCTATTGGAGAGATTAAATATTTTAAAGAAGAAACAAATAACTGCTGAAACTGTTGAATTCATATTAGCATTAAGGGCTTTTGCTGCTACATGCAATTTTGGTGCGTCCATTGACATATACATTTGAGATCAGTTTGCATATAGTTGCTTTTCAAAAAAGACTACTCACTTGCAGAGACCCTCCCAGGTTGTTGACCTGGCCAAAATCATTAAATGTTCAATTACCTCCAGTCCTGTGATGGCTCAGGAATCCACTCATACATATTCTCCAATTGTTAATGCTGTGGGGTATTCTAATCTAAGCATGTTGATGCTGTATAAATTAAGGACAAAGTCAGTAAGAATGTTCAACATAATACTTACTAACACTTTTGTTTCAGTGTGAATCCTAATCCCATTTAAGCAATTATATGCAATGTCCTACAGTAGGTATCCGATGCAATAAGTGCAAGAAATTAGGTCACTTTCATAATGTTTGCAGATATGATAGACACCAAGTTAAATTACGTAGTGTTGACTTAAATGAAGGGGACTGTCCTATGGATCTATCAAATATAGTCCTGAATCTGGAGATTGGCTCCATGTCTACTAACACAATTAAGGAATCTTTATGTCAGGTAACTCTAGCTTCCAAAATAAATCCTAACATTATATGTGACTCAGGTGCACCTTCAACTATCATATCAGATACATTATTTTACCAACAGTGGGGTTCTAATGTTATCCTGAGCATACCGGGCATCCTAAAGCTGATGGTGATCAGGATATCAATATGGTTGGGTTCTTCGTTGACAATGTGCTTTGTCTTGGCAGGTCAATGTCTACTAAAATCTACGTTGCAGTAAAGGGTAGAAGTAGAGTTGGCTGGCAGGACCTTGCAAAACTTGGTCTTATGCTTGTGCCTGGTGCTGATCTACCAGTCAGAATAGCACATGTATCTTTACTCACTACTGATTATTTTTATCCCACTGAAGATATTGTTAAAAGATTTCCTGAAATGTTTTCTGGTAAGATTAGGCTCATTCAGAAATATGTGCACACCATTAAGTTGAAGGTACATGCTTTACATGATACACACAAGGGCAGGCCTGTCCCCTTATATGATAGAGCTGAATTGGGTAATTGGAGATGGCACTATTAAACTTACTGACTCCTCTGAATGGGTAAGTCCCATCACAATTGTGCACAAAAGGGATGGTGAGATTCTCTTGTGCACTAGTCTGTACAGTCTCAACAGAAACATTGTTGTTGATTGTCATTCTATGCTCAAGGTTCAAGACTTATTTGCCATAATTGAAGACTCTAAATTGTTCACACTTTTGGATATCAAATCAGCATACCACCAGATCCCATTAGAGGAAGGTTCCAAGAGTTAACCTCCTTTGTAACCACTTTTACATTTAAGTTTTGCAGAATCCCTTTTGAAATGGCTTCAGCTGCTAGTGTTTTTCAGCACCTCATGGATAACATATCATATTGGAGGGTGTGAGTAGGGTACAAGCATTTCAAGATGATGTGCTGATTTTTGCAAAATAATTATTTGAGCATAAGCACATTCTTGAAACTGTTTTCACTCAATTTAAAAAGTTTGTTATCACACCTCGCACAGATAAATGCTGATTTTTTGCAGGAAACATTAACTACTGAGGACACTCTATCACTCCCAATGGTATTTCTTCAAACCTTTCATTGATTAAAGTTATTGAAGATGCAAAGCTACCCAGTAACAAAGGTACACTTCGCTCCTTTCTCGGGTTAAGCTAATACTATTCAAGATTTGTGCAAGGCTATGCTTTTATTGTGCAGTCTTGAGGAATTTTCTCAAGAAAGGAGTGAAGTATATCTGGTCTGATGATGTGCAAGAGGATTTTCAGAAAGTGAAGAATCTCATTATCTCAGCTCCAGCTTTATCTTCTTTTGTAGCTGGCAGGCCATGTATCATAATTGTTGATGCCAATCAAGTTGGATTGGGGGCTTTGTCTACACATTTATGTCAGGACAAAGAAAACACAACTACCTTTGCCTCTCTCTCTCTTAGCGGTGCGAAAGCTAATTACAGCACAATAGAGCAAGAGGCATTGGCATGCTGTTGGGTGGTGGAAAGGTTCTGAACTTTTATTTGGGGTTCCCATTTTGATCTATTCACAGACCTCAAACCATTGCTTCACCTGTTTAGTGGCAATGGTTCAGGGAAAGCATCATCATGATTGCTCACATTTTTATCAAAGCTGCAAGAATTTAATTTTACAGTGAAATACATACCTTGTTAGAAAAAACATATGATCCGGCTGTCTCTCCAGGTTACCTATCAGGGTTGAAGAATCCAACCCACTTCAAGACAATGAGAATGAGATTGCTTTTTTGAAGGACACAGGATGGAACGAAGGGGTGATCAGACATAAACAGTGGTTACAAGCTTCCAAACAGGCTGCCACGTTACAATCTATTTTCAAATTCACAAAAGAAGGTTAGCCCAAGGAAGGAAATGTTGAGGGCACTTTAAACCTTTTGCTCAGATTTCAGAGGACCTATCAGTTCTTGAAGGGGTACTAGTATGTAATGATGTGTGTGTACCTTCTGTTACTATCAGAGATGGTATTGTTAGGGAGGCACACAAGGGCAATTTAGGGATCAGAAGCACATGCAAATATGCATACAACAATTTTACTGGTGGTCAGAAATGGGAGCTCAAGTTTCTAACTTTATTGATGATTACACCACCCACTCTGTAAAAAGTGGCACTTGATTTTGCTGGTCCGTTTGAGTTATTGCCCATTAACATAAAATACATGATGGTTTTGAGTGATTATTTTTCAAAATCGGTGTATTTTGATTTTACCTTTCTTCCCAACACTAAAACTATAATCACATTTTCACAAATAATTTTTGATGTAGAAGGATCACCCACAGAAATTTTAGCAGATAACAGCACCCATTTCACATCAGCACGCGTAGGTGTTCATTGGGGGTTTTCACATTACTCAAGTCAAGTCAAGTCAAGTCAAAAAGCTTTTATTCGGTTAGTATAAATACAACCATATAAGCTGAACTCACATAATAATATACAATAAAAAAAAAATTATGACACATATTTGACTGAATTACAATCTAATGACAGATCACTGAACCGGGACCAGTATCTCGCACGGAGTGATAAAGCACCATACATAAATACACATCGATAAAATAAAATAAAATCCGACAGATGTCGCTAATAAGTAAATAGATGTTGCAAAGTAAACTTGGAATCAAACGGAATTATAAACTCCCCTTTGCTAATAAAGTGATATGTGCATAGTACAAAATTTAGGCAATCATATTTACATTAGTATATTATTACTCAAGGAACAAAAATTCCGTAATTTAGGAATCATTCCATACCAGAAATAAAGTGACGTATGCCTAAGTATAAAATCCATGACGTGGTAGAAGACACCCCCATGCCATAGTAAAAGCTAATGCACAAGTTCAAACGTAACAGGATAACCTTACACATGTTATTACAACAATGTGTAAGATGGCATGTAAAAACATAAAACTATCTAGAGCACCACCATACAATCATAGTAAACTTATACACATCTGCATGATAGCCATTATAAAACGCATTTCTCATAATCATAAAATTATGGATTTCCTGGCAGCTCTACACTTCAAAATAAAAGATGCAACATAGAAGCAGACGTCTGGGCTTTGAAGGGAACATAATAAATTCATAGCGTCTGCTGTTAAACGGATATTATATTTTAAAAGGATAGGTTTCAAATAAAACTTCCTTAAGAAAACATAAAACTTGCAGAATAGCAGGAAATGGCAACAGCTTTGTTTAGAGACGTTATCACAAGGGCAGTTTGAATTGGAACCTGCCCCTATTACAGGGAAGGATACTAGATGATGTACAATGCCCAGTCTTAAACGTACTAATACAAATCGGTGCGATTTATTAGTCACATCCACCAAGTACGACTGAAGCCCACTCTTAAGGCTAAGCTGCCTATAAAATACAAAAGTTTTTGGGTCCGAAGTTGTTGACTTCTTTCTTCCATCTTATACAATATAAAAGTGTCTTTAATTTCCTGCTTTGAAAGAGGTATTATATGCTCTGAATGAATATTAATTCCAAACAAAGTATTATACCAAAAAAGGATATAATTTAACCACGGAATACGATGACATAGATCTAACTTAAGGCAGTCTTTAATTACAGACTGTGTGAACGCAGTTTCCTTTTTATGCCATATTGCACGCCATAGTAATAGGGGGCGTACTGCAGCCAAATCAGAAATATATTTAAGGCCAGTTTCCTGATGAATCAAGTCTGTGGAAGCTGCAGCCGGGACACATAGCAATCGTTTAAGGAAACTGTTTTCATTTATCTGGAGTTGGGCAGTAGAGGAATAACCCCATAATCCAGCTCCATATACAGCTGAAGAGACACATCTCGCATTATATATGGTGACCATGTCCTTTATTCTATGGTCCCCTATTTTCGTTGCAAAACGAAAAATACCATTAGAATTCCTATTTACTTTATGTCCAATATTTACTTGCTCGTTAGTCCATTTGCCGTTACCATCAAAATTAATACCTAAATAGCAGAATGTCTTAACAGCTTGGATCTTTGAACCTTCTAGAAAAAAGGAGCGTGGTGACTTCAATTTTTTGCCGCATGTCATAGTGAAAGTCTTTGATTTATTAATCAGCAATTTCCTACCATTTATAAAAAGAGTAAAAGCGTCAATGAGACGTTGTAGTCCCAAAGGGGTGCGGGAAATTAGGACAGCGTCGTCCGCGTATAACAATACCGAAACGACCATATTGTCAATTTTGGGGGCGTCGGCTGGAATGTTGTTTAAAATAGATGCAATTTGATTAATAAAAAGAGAGAATAAAAAAGGTGCCATAACACATCCTTGCTTTATGCCTCTACGCACAGTAAAGAAGGGAGTTCGCTCGCCAGTGGGCCCGTAGCGTACACTGCAAGAGAGTTTTTCGTATAGCCTTGCTAGGAAGAATACAATCTCCTCCGGTGCTCCAAGGTCGAGCAGTACTGACCAAAGGAGCGAGTGGTCCACTAGATCAAATGCGCTGCTCAAGTCAGCGAAGCATAAAAACAAATTACCTCCTTTCACTATAGTATATTTATTGATAAGCAAATCCAATTTAAGGCATTGCTCGATAGTCCCAATGCCTTTCCTGAACCCATATTGAACTGGGGTCAATACATTTGAATCTGCAGCCCAATCTTCCAGTCTTTTTAAAAGTACCCTACTTAGTATTTTAATTGAAGAATCTAACAATGAAATTGGACGGTAGTTACATGCTTCAGATCGTGATCCCTTCTTATGTAGGGGGACAATCAATGATTCAGCCCATGATTTTGGAAAATTCCCCTCAGATGCAGCATTAAAATTTTTTGTCAGGATTGGTGCCCAGAGATCCCTTTCATCTTTATATAAATCAATCGGGACACCATCCGGGCCTGGTGCCTTGCCCCCTTTACTGTTTATCATCCCTTCTCGCACCTCGTCGACGCCAATCATTAATGGCATAAAAGGCCAAATAGAATCATTTGATAAAAACTGATCTAAGAAAACCTTATCTGGGTTAAAAATGTTAGAAAAGTGTTCTATCCACTCCGTGCAATTGACATAGGACGTCAGCTCAGGGATATGATCATCCTTTAAAAAGGGACTATTTATAATTTCCCCAAAAAGTTTTACATTTTTAGTATCACTTGCAAAGCCTAGCTTATCCCAGGCATCTATTCTCATCGCCTTTTTGTGGGCAAGGACAGCTTGTTTATAGGCATATCGCAATTTGCGGACTAAGATTTGGTCACGGGGCTTGGACCTTAGGACCGACTTTAGATTAGTTAATATCTCCGTACATTCGGAGTTGAACCACTTCTTTCCGACTTGTTTTGGACCTTTGGATTTCCGAGTTAATATATCACTTGCCACCTTATTAATATTAGAGAATTCCATACATAATTTACCAGGGGTAACCTCATCCCTTAGACAGTAATTAATACTGTCTCTACAGTTACTAACCACAGCCGATTGGATCTTATATGGGTCTACACCATCCCATTTAATTCTCATACCGTTCGGCCTGATAGGGAGAATATCTGTAATTGTATAATCATTATTAATCAGTTTGTTACCCCATGCCAACAGGTCTATGGAAATACTGTTGTGGTCACTAACCACCTGTTCGGTTATCCAAAGGTCCACATATGGACTGTTCCTAGTTAGTAAGATGTGATCAATATTACTATTTGCTTCCCTACCAGTGAATGATGGACATTTGATATGGCCCTTTCTCTCGGTGCAATCCAATAGCTCAAGGTCGAATTTGGCCATTAAAGCATTAAGGGTCATGCCATAATCACAATGTGGGAAATGTAACATGTCATCCTTAGTCCCTGCGGTGGTCAAGTAAGACTTCATGTAACCACAAGAGTTAGTAAATGTGGTGGGACAAGCTTGAATATTAAAATCACCTACCCACACAACAACAGCCAGCTTAAATGAAATATTTTTCCAGTGAAACTAGACAAGCTTCCCTATCCCTGCGAAAATTATTATTGTAAAAGTTAATTAGTACCAAATCCTTTCCAACAGGGAATGATAGGCGCAGAACTTGACTATGGGTGTCAATGAAAGAATAAGAAATAATTTTACATCCCATCAATTTAGTTGAAATAAGCAACAATAATCCACCCTTGGCTCTACCCATTAAGGAGGGTATCGCATTAACACAATGTGAGGTGTAACCTTCCACAGCGACATAATCTGTACTCCATGTTTCTTGAAAACAAATTATGTCACTTCCGCGGGTAATGAAATCTTGCCAAAAGGGAGTACCTAATTTATTTCCAAGACCTGCGACGTTCCAGGTTGTTAATGAATACCCTTCTTGAGTTATGGCGGTTTTGTCAATATGCCTATTTGTAGGTACTTCTATATTCATGATAGGCTCTCTAGGTATGCTAGCTGTTAAGATGTCAGGCTCGCTAGAGTCATTTATAACCGGTAACCCATTCATCATAGTAAAATCCTGACGATTAATAATGACTTCACTTTGCCTTGTAATTATGTTATGGTTCACCGTAATCCCCTTATCAATATTTCCTACTATATTACCTACTATAGTTCCATGTCAATCATTATCCTCCATTTGTGTCAGACATTGAAACCTATTATAAAGTGGTAAGGGGGAAAACACAGAGCTAGCAGCTGGCTCCATAGGCAGCCACTTGTTCCTAGCGTGAGAAACCCTATGACCAGAAACGGAGTTATTAAACACAGGGAATTTGTAAAAATAGGCAAGTGGCAAGAGGGTAGTGTTGTATTCCCAGCTGGAGGGCGGGGGGGCTCTGGATAAAACTTTATGAACCCATAATGGTGATCCAAAATTGATTATAACACAGTCCCCTTCAAAACCTTTAGATGTAGGACCTATCCAACCCACTCTTTGAGTAAGTAAGATCTGGTCTGCATCTAAGATTGAAAACCCACAATTTTTACTTAACCAATAAAGGGTTTTATTTTTAAGAGAGGCATTTGTTTCAAGTTGCCCTTTCCGTAATCTGGGGACATTACATAGAACTGCGACATATGCTCCACATTCAGGTGGCAGATTCATTACAGAAGGAACATTATTGCTTTTAAAATCTTCAGGTTGACGTGTACCCCTTAAATGATCTGTCATTGGGTCTCCTTGCTTCTCGGTGCCTTCCATAGGGATAGCAACTTTTTCCGACAAAGCTATACCATTCCCTTCATGGCTTCCCCCACCAGTTAAATTACTACTGTTATTGTTGGTGCTATGAGGTAAAGTACTTGGAGCTAAATGATGTATAACTGGACCTCTTGATTTGTCCTTAGCACCCACAGTCATATGTGAATCAGATCTAGATGCAGCTTTATTTAGAGTGGGTTCCGTTTGCGGGGCAACTAATAAAGATTGGGTAGGCTTAATTAAATGGGGAATTTGTGTTATATGTTGTTCAATAGAATCCACCCGTACTTCTAAGTCGGAAATTTTCTCCAAAATAGGCCCTATGTGTGTCGATAATAGTGTTTCCATTTTCTCCCAAAAGCCATCCTTGCCAACCACATGTACAGTATCATCACACTGAGCATCAGGAACATTTGACTGAACTACAGGTAAATCCCCCTTACGACCAAAAAGGTTACCTGCCTTTTTATAATAATTCCTACAGGTTTTACCCCTATGTTTATATACAGACTGTTCTTTCTCAATATGCTTTAACTTGCTTTTGGCCTTTTGCCCTCTAGTTCTGACCGGTGAAATAACAACATGAGTCGTGGCCAACTGTGGAACGTTAGGCAGCAGGTTAATAATATTGCCATCTAGATCAATAATGTCATTGGATAGTTGAAATCCTGTGCTTGAGTCCTGCCCCTGGAGAACAGGTGTGGTCGAAAGTCTGCTTACCCTGGGCGACAAATCAGATTGTACAATATGAGTCACTGTTGATGGCTCAGAGATTTTATGAGGGCCTGGTAATCCAACATAAGAGGTCAACAGCATGGAATCGCAAGAATTAGCCATAGTAATAGATGAATCAACCGGCAATACAGGAAGGACACAGCCAATAGGGAGTGAGAGGCGTCTTTCTGTGTTCTCTATTGCTGATGCAATGACCCCGATGGTTTTTTGAAGCATGCGGTCTATGGCTGTTAAACTTGGAAGTGGAGTATTAGTAGATGAATTCTGTCTGGTATTAGGCCGAGTGGGTCCACTTATAGGCACAGTTTTCCCCATCCTCCTTGTAAACTCGGAGGACACGAACACAATAACAACTAATTATTATTCCACACAGTCTTACCTAAATTGCAAGTCCATGTATCCAGAAGACCATAGGGGGTGGCCCAGCCCAGCCTCTCCCTGCCCCGGACAGCCACAGACGGCCCGCCCTCTGCCCGGGCTCAGCCCGGCGCTGCCCGCGCGCGTCCCGCGACGAGGGGAATTCTCGCGGCTTTTCAGCGCCTCCGGGCGCGTTGTGGGCGGAAGTGCCCCTCGCGGGATTGTGGGTAGTGTAGTTCCGGCCCCACGATGCTCGCCACGCCAAGCGCTGCAATTTCGGTCCACCAGGACGTCTCACGGCCTCTCTCCTGCCAAATTCGGTATGTGGAACAGCCCCCGCTCCACAGGGGAATCCTCGCGGCTTTTCAGCGCCTCCGGGCGCGTTGTGGGTGGAAGTGCCCCTCGCGGGATTGTGGGTAGTGTAGTTCCGGCCCCACGATGCTCGCCACGCCAAGCGCTGCAATTTCGGTCCACCAGGACGTCTCACGGCCTCTCTCCTGCCAAATTCGGTATGTGGAACAGCCCCCGCTCCACAGGGGAATCCTCGCGGCTTTTCAGCGCCTCCGGGCGCGTTGTGGGCGGAAGTGCCCCTCGCGGGATTGTGGGTAGTGTAGTTCCGGCCCCACGATGCTTGCCACGCCAAGCGCTGCAATTTCGGTCCACCAGGACGTCTCACGGCCTCTCTCCTGCCAAATTCGGTATGTGGAACAGCCCCCGCTCCACAGGGGAATCCTCGCGGCTTTTCAGCGCCTCCGGGCGCGTTGTGGGCGGAAGTGCCCCTCGCGGGATTGTGGGTAGTGTAGTTCCGGCCCCACGATGCTCGCCACGCCAAGCGCTGCAATTTCGGTCCACCAGGGCGTCTCACGGCCTCTCTCCTGCCAAATTCGGTATGTGGAACAGCCCCCGCTCCACAGGGGAATCCTCGCGGCTTTTCAGCGCCTCCGGGCGCGTTGTGGGCAGAAGTGCCCCTCGCGGGATTGTGGGTAGTGTAGTTCCGGCCCCACGATGCTCGCCACGCCAAGCGCTGCAATTTCGGTCCACCAGGACGTCTCACGGCCTCTCTCCTGCCAAATTCGGTATTTGGAACAGCCCCCGTGTATGTACACCCGTGTACGTTCTGGGGGTACGCACCGTACATGCACGGGTGGGGGTATGACTCGAACGTACACGGGTGTACATACACGGGGGGGTACGACACGTACACGGGTGTACATACACGGGGGTACGACACGTACACGGGTGTACATATACGGGGGGTACGGCACGTGCACGGGTGTACATACACGGGGGTACGACACGTACACGGGTGTACATACACGGGGTACGACACGTACACGGGTGTACATACACGGGGGGTACGACACGTACACGGGTGTACATACACGGGGGTACGACACGTACACGGGTGTACATACATGGGGGTACGACACGTACACGGGTGTATACATACACGGGGGATCGGCGCGTACATACGGGGGCTGGGGGGGGTCGGCACATACATACGGGGGTGGGGGGGGTACGGCGCGTACATACGGGGGCTGGGGGGGGTCGGCGCGTACATACGGGGGCGGGGGGGGTTCGGCACGTACCGGGCCACCTACTCTGGTCGTTTCGCGCCGTACTTCGCTTTTCTGGCACTTTTTTGGTGCCGTGAAAATATCACCGTCCGGACTGCTGTCGGTTCGAATCGTACTTCCTGGGTCGTGAAACGCTGCCTGAAAGCGTCCCGACGTCACGTCGCAGCATTCCCGGATCACATTCGTAAGTATATTTTCGTCGGCCGGTGTTTTTTACGATTCGTACGGAAATGGTGTTTCCGTGCGAATCGTAATTCCATGTTTGTAAAGTTTTCCGACCGGGTACGAGTCGGACGGAGAAAACTCTCCGACAGACGGTTCGTACCCGGTTTTTACCGGATCGTAATCGGCACCTCGGTCTTTGTCGATTTGTTATCGGCATTCGACTGTGTCATCCATGCTAAGTTCTGGGCAATTATGAGAGATTTGTGGTGGAGGAATCTATTATGAAATTTTTAAGGGAGTTGTATTCGGGATGTAGTGGTAGGGTTTGATATGGCACCAGGGAAGAATGTACACAATTGTTTAACATAGAGAGAGGGGTAAGACAGTGTTCTAGCACCCTTTCTTTTTTCACTATATATAAACAGTGTAGGGGTCGTGCTAGCCACCCAATGTAAAGACCTTCTGCAAATTGGACATTTTCCTGTCCTGGCCCCCCCTATGTGGTCAATGCCGTTCTTATGGCTCAAACTACCCTGGGCCCACAGAGCCTCCTTACAAACATTGTTGATTATATGTATGATTTGGGACACCTAGTCAGCCAATCTAAAACATTCATTATGAAATGTGGGAGAAGAACAGTGATGTGTGAGATATAAAATTCAAGGCACAAATATTAGTTTTACAAATACTTTTACATACTTGGGCATATTATTTAACAAAGAAGGCTCATGGACCCATGCCATTTCTGCCAAGAAGTTACAGTTAAAAGAAGCAGCTATGGCTCTACAAACATTTGCCAGAAGATTGGGTACAAACCCCCCTTATGAAATGATAAAGATCTATAAAGCCAAATGTGTGAGGGTCACTTTTTATGAGGTGGGAGTATGAGGACATATTAACTGTAGGTAATTGCACATGGTGGGCAATGAGTTCCTAAAGTATCTTCTTGCCATTCCAAAGAGTACCTCTGCATACGTCTGTCACGCAGAACTGGGTGTGCTGTTCCTTTCAGACTTAATAAGGCTGCAGACCATCTTGCTATGGCACAAAATCTGGACATTGGACTATACTGGCTTAAATCATCCCATTATCAGGGATTGCCCTAAGGCGAGCTTACGCTTACATATACCCTGGTTGACATATATCCAATGTTTCTCCCATGGATTGCGGTATCCTCATTACTATGAGAAGCCTGAATCCCTGGAAGCCATCAAATGAAAAGACCTGGAAAATGAATGAATGGCGTACCTTGAGAATCTTAGGCTGTCCACTGAAATATAAAATCCTAGCGTATTAAAAATCAAGTCATCTTAACTACGTATGAAATACAGCCTTAGCTTAAATATGTATTAAACTCTAGGAATAGATTTATCCTCACCACCTAAGAATAGATATTTTTCATCACAGAGCACTATGCAAGTAGGTATTTTCTGCAACTTTTATAACAATCTGAGAAAACGTTATATTCTACCCAATTTATGACGGCTCAATTTCACACAATGCCGCCCTGCTGATCTTTACCTACAATCTTTGTCCACTATGGAGATATGCTGTAGTATGTCAGGTTTCTTGTGGACTGTATTTTATGCTAGAAAGAACATTTTAAATGTGTCCTTGATTTTTATTGGGCACTGTTTTTTAGAGAATTCTTTGTTTTATGAATTGTTTTTATTATATGTTTGTGTATTGAGATTTTTCAATGTAATGCACTTCACTTTTGTGATTTTATTATGAAATTAAATAAAGTATTAAAACCGTTAATGCAAATGATTTGTTACTTACACAAAGGCAACCTGGTACAGAAATTGTTCCTGAACAATCTAATAATTTATTAATGCCCCATAACACCAGAACTGTACTCTATAGTACCATGCCTTGTAAATTTAAGGATTACTGCATGTCTTTAAAAAAAACCAATTATTATATATAGAGATGTACATATTGTGTTGCTATACTTATTTATTTTTTAGATATTTTTATTTGTATATGTTTTCATATGAATTATTTAGGTTTGTTTTTCCCAAAAGGTGAAGGTGTTGTACCATGAGAGATTGCAGTAATGTAAAGAGTACACCATACTTTTAAGAACTTGTTATGAGCGAGCGTGCTCCTGCTTTGCGGGGCAAGGTCACTTGTCTAAAGTAAATGCATTCTAGTTGCTATGTTTCCTTTAAAGTTACTGCTTTATGGCCCGCACTTCTGTCCCTCATCAGTTGCTCAGTCTTCGTTGGGTGTCTGAGGCATGAGGACAGGCTGTGTGTGGATTCCTTATTTATTACCATTTACTTTATGAAATAAATGCTGTACTTATCTTCGCTGGCTCCCAAAGTCTGTATGTAACAATGCCTTACAAAAGAAAGTAAAGATCGTTTGAATGTGCCTTTGTTCTCCTCATAGCACCACTGTGATTTCTACATGAGCTGTTGCAGGAAAAACATTTTACTACCAAATTGAATTCTGTTTAATGGTAGAACAGTTGTAAGTATGATAAGGAGGGATGTGCTTAGAGAGATCCAAAGAAGGCAAAGGAAAGATACCTCACCAGCAAGGTTTGTTATGATACAAGAAAGGCATTGAAAGAAGCGTCTCTTCAGGTGAGAGATCAGGTTAAATAGTTGAAACCATGTTGGATCAGGGAGGGATATTGTGGACCATCTATTGTATAGAGAGTGGTTAAGGTGTATAACAAGTGTCTAATAGCCTAAGAGCCTAAAACCAACTGATGTAAAGAATAGATTGTGGAGGTGGATGCATAAGTTTGACTCAGGTGGATCTTATAAAAGATGTTGCTGATAGCAGCATTACTGACATAAGTGTACCTATGGGTTCTTATCATGCAGAAAGCTTTAGATGCTAAATGCATCTGCATGAGTGGGTGTCAATGAGTTAACAAAAGGATGATTGGGGGGAGAAAAAATTGACTGCCCTGGTAGCAATATGATTTCAATACCCAAGAATTTCACTGTTTCGCTGCATATCTGTAAGATGGGAAACAGTGTATTCTTCCTACTTAATCAGGTTTGTGTTGCATTTTTATACGATTATTTGCTTGATGTGCACTATTGGTTTCGGTTCATCCCCATTGTATCTGGTAGACCTGTCAGCCTAGGGTGGTAGTCTCCCAAACCTTGTGCCTTTACCCTCCTATTATGCCAAATTAGTTTTTGTTGGCCTTAGGACTCTGTGCATTTTACTACTGCTAACCAGTACTAAAGTGCAGGTGCTCACACCCCAAAACATGGTAATATTTAATTTATTTGCAGGTCCCTAGTAAAGAGGTATGTACCGAGGGTGTGCAAATTAAATGCTGCTGGAGGACCTGCAGCAAGTATTGTGCCACCCACTTACATAGCCTCTTAAAACATGTTCCAGGTCTGCCATTGCAACCTGAAGGCAGTTTTGAACTTCCAAATCTATGTGGCAAAATAAACGGCTTTCCAAGCCTTAAACTCCCTTTTTATTACATATAAGTCACCCATTAGGTAAGCCCTAGGTAGCCTAAAGGACAGGATGCATTGTAATTTAAAAGGCTGGACAGGTTCTTTTAAGTTTTACATGTCCTGTTAATGAAAAACTCCAAAATGTGTTTTTCACTACTGTGAGGACTACCTCTCCCATAGGATAACATTGGTTTGCCATATCATATTTAATACGTGCTAACTTTTGATTTGGGACAGATGAAGATTTCATGTTTGGTGTCTGAGAAATTTTTCATTTAAACCCCTCTTTAATAGTAAAGTTGGATTTTAAGTCACAATTTTGACAGTGACACAGTTAGAAATTTGGCATTTTCCTGCCCTAAGTATTTGGTGCCTGCAGCCTGTTCCTGGGTCACATGACTGGGTGTAGTTAACAGTTGGACTTTGTTTATGCCTCCCAGACAGCCACACAATAGATGGATTAGGTGTTCCTGGATGGGCCATCAGTGGCAGGATGATGGGGGCGGAGCTGGATACAGCATCACTTGCAAATCAATAGGCTGTGCCTTGTCCTAACACAAATGACTTGTTACGACTTCATTGTTCATGCAGCCAGCCTGGGGCCAGGGCAGGAGATATAGAAAACTTCAAATCTTCGCATGGAATTCTCTAGAAACCTTTCCTACTTCAAAAAGGCACCCAACATAAAAATAGGACCATCAGACCCAGTCGTTGGTTCAAGTTCTGTACCTGCAGAAGGACTCTGGGAGGATTGCCTGCTGCTTTGGCCTGCTGTGTACTTCAGTGGACTGCTTTTCTGCACCTGGAAGGACTGTTCTGCTGCCTCAAGCTTGCCTTGAACACTAAGAGGCCTGCCCTACTGCTTGAGACCAAGACCTTTGTTTCCAGCTTCTTCTTGGCCAACTGTAGTCTAAGCTACCTCTTCTCCTTCCTGTCCTCCAGACCCTCTGGGGACAAACACCTGTCAGACACACTGTTTCAGACACACTGTTTCATGCCCCCTAATGTGCGTCCTCTGGGGGTGAGTTGTGCTCATCTTTCATTTCAGGACTCAGGCTTAGGTCCTTATCATCATCCAAGTGTGCTCCCCCCTCCTCAGGGTCATTCTCCTTTGGGAGAGCCTGCAACCTCTTGACTTCCTGGTAGGCTTTGGGGGCTTTCTGGAGGCCAAAACATGTGGCCTTCTTGCTCACCTTCAACCCCCTTTCCTTGCTGACCCTCCGCAGATGCGCCCTGGTAATTTTGAGCAGATCCATTCCATTGGTAGAAAAATGGGAGGTAGGGCACTAATAGTAAAAATCTAAAATAAAATAGCCAATGGTAAAATGAGAATTTAAAATGACATAAACTGTGGTGTCAAATTATTTGCATGGGATTTTTGTGTTACACATATCACTCCATGGCACTGCACAATCACAAGTACTTGACTCCACCACTGAACACCAATGAGAAAAAATGGGTTGTTGGTTGAGAAGGTGTTAACCGTACTTGAGCAACAGCCACAATCCCTGTCGGGGCGAGCTTCTAAAGTGACTAAATTAACCTGTGCTTAACTCTTTGGCACAAAGTAGTCAGGCTTAGCTTAGAGGCAATGTGAAAAGTATTTATGCAACACACAATCAGCAATAACATGAAAACACAGTGCAAGAAAAATCCCACAACAATTTAGAAAAATAAAGTACATTTTAACAAATTATTAAACACCAAAATTGCAAAAATCAGTCAGTAGAACCAGAGATATAGATATTTGAATTTTAAGATAAAAACTAGAGCCTGAAACATCAAAGCACAAAACCTCGGATTTCTAGCTGCGCGAGACTGGATCAAAGTAAAAAAATATGGCCTACTGCATTGAAGCGTGAGTCAGATCCAAAAAGTGGATTGGGACAGGTCAACCCTTACCTTTGGACTAGGAAGAAATTCCATTAAAAACTCTCTAAGAAGGTAGAAGTTCAGTGGGCAAGGCCTACAGGTGGTGTCAGAGTACAGGATTTGTTTTCCAGGAGCGTCTGGACGAAGTCGTGGTCTAGATTTTCACGTTTGGATGTAGACTCTTTGGGGTAGTCAAAAATGTCCACTGGGATGATGCTGGAGGCTGAAGCCAAGTAGGGCTCCATGAGGCCAGGAAATCCCATCAGGGAAGGACCGCTGAACAGGAATTGATGCTGCAGAGAGGAATATAGCTGGAGCTACGGCGAACTCAGGCTGACCAGCCATTCACTTTGGTCAGATAGATGAGCAGGTTGGTCCCAGTCTCCTCTCGGTTCTCAGAGCAGTTTCTAGCCAAAAATGTTCTAAGTCCGAAGTTCAAGATTTTGGGTATCTGGACTCCTTTACCACCACTCACAAGGGTCCAGGACTGGGTAGGCACCACTTGAAGGAATAGGACTCACTCACGCCTGGTTCAGGCCGACATCACACTGAAGCAACAACCCAATTTCTCAGTGTCTCCCTCTGCAGGCAGGATTTTTGCTTGCTAATGTTCCAATTTTGTCAGCTGAAGATTTGTCCTTTTTTTATATAAACCTTTTATTGAATCAAATCACAGAGTCATCAGTGCATATCAAAGACATTTCAGTTCGAGAACACAGTGCTGTAACAGCTAAGTATCACTTAACACTTTCAATAAGGACGGCATAATTCTACTCTTCGGTGCATTGCCACATCTTCTGTGGGTGATGTGCAAATCTCGCCCCTATAGGAATTCCAGTGTTTCCATTTTCGATCCCATTTCTTAGAGCAGCCTCGCATTTTATAAACTTCCTTCTCTGCTATCATGCATCTATCTAATTCTTCCACCCAGCCAATCGTTAGGGGTCGGGTGGCGGAGCCCCAGGACATTGCAATAGCTCTCTTCACTAATATGTACCGCAGTGCCACCCATTGTTGTTCTATTTCAGTCAAATCTGTGGCCTCCCAAATGTTGAGGATCCCCAACCCTGGTGTCAGGTCAATCTGTTTTCCTAGCGTGTCTTTCATTTTATGGGTTGCCTTGTCCCAAAGGGGGCGTATCATGGGGCATGTCCTGAGGACATGGTAAAAAGTACCAGCCTGGCCACAGCCTCTAAGGCATAGTGTGTTTGTCCTAAGGCCCAGTTTAGCAAGGAGTGTACCTGAAAGGTAAGAGCGGTGTAGGATTTTCAATTGAATGAGACGGAAGCGGTGATTTATCGACATTTCCCTGGGGTCATTAACTCCGTCTGCCAGTCTTCTTCAGATATAGGCCCTGTATCTGCCTGCCATTGGTCCCAGAGAGTATGGAAGGGGTCAGGTAAATTGTTACAGAGCTTGCGATATGTGCTAGATACAGCTTTTTAAAAAAGCGGTTCGGAGAGGAAGCGGTCCTCCAGAGGAGAGGAATCTGGTATAGAGAACATGTCCGGGATAGTAGTCTGAAGGGCATGTCCAATTTGCAGATATCGACAAACCTCGCTTGGAGCAAGATCGTGTTTTGTTTGCAGTTCTTTAAAGGAGGAGTTTACTACCTCTATATACCAAATCGCCAATATTTGTGATACCGATCATTCCCCATTTATCAGAGCCCGTATGGCAGCAGAGTAGCCCCAGTTTCTGCGTGGACCAGAGTAGTGTAGATTTCGTGAGCTTGTCCGCCCAGCCTAGATGTTTGGTTGCTTGATGCCAGACGGCCACCGTCAATGACATGGGTCCAAGATATCGGCCCCTCTGAGCTTTACTATATAGGGTGCCTAGGTAGCCTTCCCTCCCCGTCTGATACCTCTCCAGATGAAAGGCTGGGTTCGATGGGGAGCCGTGTATCCAGTGGTTTGTGGCCACCAGTTGTGAGGCCCAATAGTATAGGCAAAGGTCAGGGAGAGCGATTCCCCCATCATACCACCCTTTCGTCAGCTTGCGGAGGGCAATTTGAGGTGCCATGCCATACCACAATAGAGTCCGGATCTCTCCCTCTATGGCAGCAAAATATGAGTCAGCTATGGGGAAAGGGCAGTTCTGGAGGGCATACAAAAATCTAGGTAATGCAAGCATTTTAAATAAGGCTGCTCTTCCGAGGAGGGATAGGGGCAGTGACCTCCATTGCTGAACATCATCCTGCAACGTTCGAAGGGGGCCAAGAAGATTACGGTCATAGAATGTTTTGGGGTCATTGGTGATATAAATCCCAAAATATTTAAAACCGTCGGTGACCACTGTAGTATATCCTGCATATTTACCAAAGTTAGTGATGACATGGAATAGGCTATTAAATGATGCCCGTGGAGATGCCATATAAATTAAGATATCATCCGCGTACAGTGATATTTTATCCTGTGGGTCTGTAACTAGCCTCCCATCGTCAAGCAGGAGCTCTGGGCCTCACCTGGCCGCCTGATCCCGACGCTCGAGCAATGCCAGCATCTTACCAGCTCGCTCGCCTAACTCATATACCCTATGGCATGTATAGAGGATTCTAGCTTGAGCTTTTTCCCGGGCAAGAGTTCTGTATTCAAGTTGCTTGTTGCGGAGTGCAAGGGCTGTGTGTTCAGAGGGGGAGGAAGTGTGTGTAGTTTTAAAGTTTAGTAGTTCACCTTCTAAATGAGTCAATTGTACGTTCTGGTTTCTAATGTATCCAACTTTTTGTGTCAGTGAGTGCCCTTTGATCACTGTCATATATGCTTCCCAGATGGTCGACAGAGCCAACATTCTCGTTGAAATAATGTTCTGTGTGTTCGATAAGGTCGTCCTTAATGTCTGGTATCATAAGGAGCCACGGATTTATAATTATGGGGCCACGTTCTCTATGGCGGTAATAGGTAAAGTCAGTTACTAGGGGCGGGTTGTCTGATATGCCTCTCGGGAGGCCGCGGGGGTTTTGAAACAGGCCGATGTCCACAGCTGAGGTAAAGAGATAGTCAATGCGAGACATGCTTTTATGCGCATTGGAGTAGTGTGTAAAATAACTTGCACTAGGGTGCAGCGTACGCCAAATGCCGGTGAGACCCAGTGCTTGGGCGAACTCGGCCATATATGTGGTTTGTCTGGGGCGCCTCATCCATCACCATATTGAAGATTTGCCCTTGAGGTGAATTTACACTGGACCTAGGGCTCCTAAATGTTTTATCTTATGCCTTTGTGATTTTAATATCACAGTAAAGACTTGTTGTATATTTTCGCCTCCTCTGAAAGCTAAATTTGAGTCTTCTAAGCAAATACAATATGAGCCTTTTCAGAATATGCTTTTCTTAATATCACTAAGGCCAGTCTATCTTAAAAGTACCTTTACCCAATGCAGTGCTTTGATTACTTTAGTTATTTGCCTTTTTCGCTTATTAGGGGTGCCACTTCAGCTAGCAATCTTAATTCCCACAGATAGTAATGTTGGGGTACAATTTTCCAAGAACATATATATACTAATATGGTTGATATCAAGCTCTTTTTCCATGCAATATATGAAAGCATCGGTAATATATATGCACTTGTAGTAGTAGTACTAGGAACTGGTGCATATTTGCAACTTTTTGTTACTCACAAACATTTGCCAGTGGTACGCCTAATGAGCCACGCAAGTTTAAAGATTTTAAAGATTTTAGACATACTGGTGGCAATATCATCGAACATTTTTATGAATTTCCTGATATGTAATTGTAAATGCAATACCATTATGGGTTGGGTAAAGGCAAACTTGCTGTGCATTTGACTTGTTTTTTCTTTTTGTTCTTGTTTTCTCCAAAGAGAAAATCTTTCCTCTGTGAGGAAAGCCCTTCCCCTGTACTCCCATGACGATTTTGGGTGTTGCAAACCACTTATCACCCTAGAGGGAGATTTACTTAGCTTTTTGCTGGAGCAAATATTCGTCGGGTTCCTGTGTGGAAAAGGGTCTTCAAAGAGCTTGTGAATTTCTACAAGCTCACACGGTTGTGTGAACTCACAAACTCTCAAGGAAAACCACATCTTGTCCCATCAACTCCCCACCTGCTGTTTGAGTTAAACTACTGTGCAATTGTATGCAACGCCACATACAGATATACAGTATTAAAAACAGTTATGCATGCTAGGTGTCCTTCTGTGGATACCTTACGGCGGTAAATGGAGCCATTCTCTTCTGCAAGCAAAGTTTATAGAGGACAACTCCTTTGTTAATCTGGCCCCTCCTCTTCACCATTTCAACTATCTATTAAGCAATCCATTTGTTCCCATAGCAAGCACTGACAAGGCCAATGGGTATGGCTTTTAAATTGTGAATACTTGTGGGTTGGGTGTAAATGTGACAGAGCATCTTAGTCAGGAAGTGCTGCTTTCATGTTGTTATGTTATGCAGATCTGCAGAGCGCGCTATCACCCGGGAGGGTGTTTTGGAGCTGAGCAGGCAGACCTAGGTCCTAGAGGGACTACTCAAAAGTCAGGTCCTCAGCTTCTTGCTGAAATTCAAGGAGTGAGAAGGAGGCTCTCTACTGTATTGGCCTGCGATACTGAACTGACATAACCTTGGCTAATTAGCATGCTTCAGAGAATGCAATAGTACACATATAACTCCCATCAAGTAGTATAACTATTTTGTTAGGTAATAAACACATAAGAGCTAAATCTCTCCTTAGACATTATGTTAAGCGGACACTGCTCAATAGGGCAGCTATACATTAAATAAAACTCTAGAGCCACATCTCAGAATAGTGATGCTCCAACACAAACCATTCTCTTAATACATTGCTCTGGTCCAGAAAAATCGCTGGTCAATACACAGACCATGGTGCAGTGTGTCAATATCACATAGTGCTGGTCCAGGTTTGGTCATATCATATGCTTTTGATTAAGGATCACACAGCCATGGGCTAATATTGCAGAGTCCCTAAGCAATTTCACACAGTAATGGTCAATTTCCACACACGACTTGTCTAATATCAAACAATGCTCGCGCAATATCACACACTTGATTTAATATGATACAGCGCTGGTGCAATACCCCTCACTGCCAGTGCCAGGCATGAGTGTGTGAAGTTGCACAGTTTGGCAACTTCCAACTTCTTCAATTACTTTTTAAAACTTTACAAGCTTTGCAAAATATTTTTTAGCACCGTTTACCTGTGAAGGAAAGGTGTGCAAAATAAATTTCATGACTTCATTGGCACAGTAATAACTTTTGCTCAGCTCTGGTGCCAAGTTAACATTACATAATCCTTGATCAATTTGAAACAGTAGAGGCAACATGTCACAACATGTCACAATTCTTGCCCACTGTCAAATAATGCTGGGTCTATATCACAGAACAAAAGGGGTGATATTCCTACAGTACTTGTCCATCATCAAATTGTGCTGGGCCTATATCTGACAGTCTTGTCCAATATGCTTATTTTTAGTGGTAAAACCAATACATTGTTTAGTTGTAAATTACAAATCATGCCTGGAACCTTGATATCAGTGTGTCTTGGCAAGTATTCTACTGAAGCAGGGTAAATACATTATCCTTACCAAGCTGAAATAGAGGAGCCCAAGAAAGCAGTGGCATGTGAGTATCACTGGGCAGGCATTGTTTTCTCACTGTCCATCCATGGCACAGAGGGCAGTAACTATGCAATGACTCAACACCAGGGCCGGACTGGGAACCAAAACCGGCCCTGGAATACTGTTCGGACCGTCCTCCTTGGGGAGAGTGGGGTGTGCGGCCGAGTGGTTCGCTAAGGCTGGTTTCGGCCAATGTGTTACAGGGGGGCGATATTACCGGCCCCAGGTAACAAAAATGGCCCCCAAGGGGCACAAAACCAGCCCCCACTCTGGCGGCCCACCGGGGAAACGCCCGGTGCCCGCTACGGCCAGTACGGATCTGCTCATCACTAAACCCCCACCCCACCCCCATAGTGGTATCTTGCCCCTTGAACCAGGCCATACCATTAGACTTTTGCAGTCAATGGGCTTGGTGGAACTCACATCATCAGGCCAGTATCAAGGAGTGATTTGCCAAAGACAGTGGATGCATATTTTGCTAAAACCACATAATATTAGCCTATTATGAACCATCTCTGGCCAAACAGCACATATTTCGTAGTCTCTGTCACACAGCGCTGACACAAGACGTCATGGCACTGAATTAAAATGACATAATTCGGGAACAAGATAACACAACATGCAGCCATGATCACTCTTCACCAGTCGTCTTTCACACTATGCGTGGCCAAGATCACACTGTGCTGACCTAAGACCGTAGAGTATTTGAAAAAGATCATAAAATGCTCACAGAGGATAACATTACATTGGTTATAGACTATCCAGCACTTACCCAGAATACACATCTCTTCCTTAGTCATGCACCACTATTCTTCTGGAAAGGATCACACAGGGCTGTGGCAAGATTACAACATAATAACCCAAGATCACACAGTGCTGTTAAATATGCATAATTTATAACTTGTACTGCAAATTAAATTATACTGATGATCCTGTAACATGTAATTCATGGTAATTCATGGTACATGTTACAGGATCATACTTGGTATGTTGATTTACAAGTATATGGACTTTCTGAATGTGTCATTGGCTCAATTGAACACATAGGTCCTTCATTATAAGTAATGGCGTCACTTTGATATTTTCTGCTGAAGAAGTGAGGGCTACTACAAATTTGCCAAATTAACTTGTGAGTGGAACTGGAGATGTTTATGGTGCTGTTCAAGAGTTTATCTTTTGCTACTCTGCCACTGAAGGAGGAAACCACTGGTAGTGATGTCAGCAAGAGAGCAGAATTGAGAGGAGAGACATGAAGAATGAACACAAATTATACCACAACCTAATAATACAACTATTGTACCTGCATCTTTTACATTCACTGAGTGTCTTATGTTGTACATTGATTCACTGCCAAATAGAGCCAAAGCTCTCCCTAGCAAGGCTTAAATAGTGTACCAATAACAGCCCAGACCAAAGCTATCTTTCTCCATTTCCAAGTGCATGAGCATAGAGTTCTTTAGTTGTATATATTTTATACAGATAGGGAGAGCTAACTATCTAGCAAGATGACCTAATGAGCATTGGCAAAAGCAATAGGTCTGGGCTTTGTAACCAGGTATTTTTTAATGTATGTATTTGTTCACGTTTATGCAATAGATACAGAAGGTATAAGTAAAAGGAATGGAAGCGTATTTTAGCAAACCAGCCGTGCCACTGAAGTGTACTATTGTTTTTAGACAGATGTCTAAATATGATTAATCAAAAAGCCATCATTCTAAGTGCAAGAGAGCCAACAGAATAAGTTGGCTGACCTATTGCCCCATGCTGTATGCAGTGGTGGGCGGTAGCAAAATGTGAGTGGAAGTTAGATACCACTGGTTGAAGAGGAGTGACCAAAAGCCCCTCTAGGTATGTATGTATTATGTACGTATATTTTTAATACATGAGATTTGCACAACAGCAAGTGCTACCCCCTAGGCCAGACCCGGACATTAAGCAAAGAACCCATGCTATTGCAGTGCAGGCAGGGTTGGTATCCAAACTGATGAATACAACAGACATTTCTGAAAATGTTGGTTTGTCATCAATCTAATTCTGAGCCATGCTCTCAACGTTCATATGGCCTCACAGCAGCATGTAGCTCTGTAAATACCACAATGGATACATAAATACATCTGAGGGTTCTATGGCACGTAATGTCTGAAATGACTTCATGTCACTTGCAACTGCTGCTGAGCTTGAGATTGAAGAGCTTATTTATAAGAATCGTGCTCCACCGGTGCGTCACTATTTTTGATGCTGCAGCGGCTAAAGTCTCTCAATAATATCTATGAGGTGGCGTATAGCGAATCTTCGAGCCTTTTCATGGCCCCATAGATATTGAGTAAGACAATGCAGCGCAAGTCGCTGCATTGCCTTACTCACCGCCAAGGAGGCGCTCCATGGGTGTTGCGGTGGGTTTTCCCACACAGCTCCCATGGATTCTGATGCTGCCTAAGATATACTTAATCACATAAACCTGTGCCAGTGCCAAAACCTTATGCCTCCCCAGAGCAGGCATAACGAGGGGAAATATTATTATTTCTCCTCGTTTTTCCCTCTTGGAAACGCCTCTCTGGATTGTTTTCTGCAGTGCAAGGGTGCCTGTGTTGGCGCTAGACAGAAAATTGTGCGCCTGTGCAGGGGGAAAGGACAGGAATGCATCGTATTTCATAAATACTGTGCATTCCTGCCCTTTCACATTGGCATAGGGCAGCGCAGCAAGGTGGCTTGCTGCGCTGCCCTACGCCGGTTCCTAATAAATGAGGCCCTGAGTGCCTCTTCAAGTGCCAGTGAATGTAACAAACACAAGTTGACACCAACGCCAAGGCTTTCTGTCTCACATTTCCTTAGATGATTACACACCAGTAGGTGTCTGTCAGCTGGCCATTGCCTGCGGGAAGTGTATTGCCCCCAACCTGCAGGTCATTCAGCAGCACTGCAGTAAGGTGCATGTAATATTAAACAACTACAGTCTGATGTGACACAACCGGAAAATACCTTTAATAGAAATCAACACAGATGCTTCATTAACGGTTCTATACTGTCCTATAATATATGAAATATATTGGAGTATTGGAAAAATATTGTGCCACATAGGTTCATTCTAAGCGTGCACCTAAAAAGCTGCTAATTAAGCCAGCAGGCAACAAAAATCAATGTTTCATTGCAGCGAAAAATGTTAGTTCAATATTGTGGATGTATTAGCCAACCATGAAAATGTTTGCCTCGAAAGAGAAAATACTATACGTATATTTTCAATTGAAAACCTACATGGTTTTACAGTGTTACAGATTAATTAATGTTTTGACCTATATATCACTCTCTGAATTAAAGTCATGCTAAACATACATACATTCTGCAAAACCTTCATCTTGATACACAATTGATGGTGCTGCCGTGGTTACAACTCGTCTGCTCATCACATGCAATCTTGTCTCTGTGATTTATCCACTGCAAGTCTCTGCCAGGCCATAATTCCACTGCTGTGAAATGCTCGATGCCAATGTATCCTGATTGCAGACTTTAGTCGTAGAAACTGATGCATCAACAGTTATACTCTTCAAATGATATAACATGGGCATTACATTTTGTGCACAGTGCCCATTGAAACTAAAATAGTACCTGAGACTCCTTCTTTTGTGAAATATGATTAATTACGATTCTTCAGTTACTCACTCCCCTTACTTGGATATTTTGTTTGTGTGGAGCATTCATGCGATGCTGCATAATTTCCATTTTTAGACATAATTCATCGTAGGAGAAGTGTCAATCAGAGTAAAATGGAACCATTACTGTTATTTTGGACTAAAAAGAATAACCATTTGACAAAAAGGCTTGTGACTGGCTTAATCCTGGACACCCTAATTCAAGGTAGGGGTGCTCAGCTAAGCAGGAAGTTAACTTAAACTCCAAAAGAAAACTCTTATATGAAACTTACCTGCATTTAGTAAATGTAGAATGCATCCAATCACCTCACTGGCGATGCCTGCAGGATTGAACATGCATTGCATTCTATGCTTCCTTTGCTGCTTCCATGAACATCCTCAGCTGTCTTTAGGATCATGTGCATAGTACATTGTTTTTTTGTTTGGACATGTACCATCTTTCTTGACCACAATGCTTAATCTAAGCCAGCCTCTGGGTCTCATTAGGGTTCTGGTGAATAACAAGTGTTCACAATTTGCTTCAGCAGACAAAAGAAAGGTGTCAGGGCTACCCCAGTGGTCGATCCCACTACCTGGTGTAGCATCACTCTGAAAATGTATTTTATGCTTTACTGATTTATGAAAATGTCTTCAATCTTGTTGGTTAGGCATGCAAGTGTTTACCTTGATGACAGATAAAGCACACGTTGAACGCCAACGGCATTGCAGTCTAGTGGGCTGCTTCTATATTATCTGCACACTCATGATTTTAGTTTCTTGTGCAGGTAGCCCCATAACCTAATGTAAAGAGCAAAATATCATGGTCGCCTATGCAGGGCTGTAAATATTCCCAAGTCCTAATCTCTAACTTTGGAAACTTTTTCTTTGATTGGTCACAGTTCAAACACCTTACTTTATCTTTCATCTCTAAATTCATAAAATGTATGGGTCTTTACTTTTTGTTTATAATATATTTAGCAATGGTTTGGAAAGTAACGTGTAATTATCAGTTTTCTCATTCTACCTACATTGTTCATTCTCTCATTTGGGTCACCTCAAAACCTCAGCATACAAGAAAAAAAACATGGGTGGTACATCTTTCTCTCAACACACACAAGAAAAAAGGGGTATAGGGTAAGAGCTGATTGCACCTATCAACAAAATCTGGTCAACAGTGTATCTTTTTTGGGTGCCATGGATCATGAGGTTAAATACCCCTAAACCTCTTTAGGATCGACAATCCCACAAATCATGAACACATCATTGTGATCCAGCACTCCACATTTTTCTTTTTATAAATTATAATCCTCAATTGAGTCAGTCCATTCAGCAGGTGTTGTTTCAAACAGATATTTTCTTTCTTTATTGAATTCTTCTTTTTTTTTCTTATATAAAGGACACATACAATGTAGCCGACGCGTTTCGTTCCCTCCTCTATCCCTTGTTTATCCTATACAATCAAACTAACAGACTCACATGTCCACCGCTCAAATGAAGAACTTATTTTTCCCTATAATAATCCACCACTAAGCCTATGATTTTACCGCACATGCCATTACCTCGGATTTTTATATATATTTATACATAAGGAAAATGTTCCTTAAATGTGTGGTAAACACATGCGTTGTAAAGACATATACCTGGTAAACACACAAGTGGTAAAAATATGTGGTAAAGGCACAATGTGGTAAAAACCTAATTGTAAAGGCTGTTCACCATCAAGGGTAGTAAGCATAATATAAATACAATTACAATGCAATACAATTTACATTGCATTAACACTACATTATGGGAAGTACTTTGAATAATTTACGTACACTGTATGTTATATTGGTAACTGAAAATCAACTTCTCAAACATTTCAATTAGCATATTTGTTGAAAGGTGCACTCCACCTTAACAATAACATTAAGTAAAAATGAAGAAACCACTATTGAAATATCTTGGCAATGCGGCAAGAGCAAGGTAATTGGTTTTATTTATTTTATTATCTCTATTCCTTTGTCTGTCGTCTCCACCTGCCCTGCCCTATTACCTGTACCTGCCGTGCTTGGTCGGCATTAAAGCCATGATTAATTTGATACGTTACAGTACCCAGTTAGGTAGTCCCATTCAGAAGTTAACCAGATGGGAGTGCCAGCCTGTAACCCTGTTTTAGCCTCTTAGGCTACTAACATTTCTCAGCAAAACAACAACTTTTAAGGGTTTTACTGCTAAGACATATATAAACCTATGTCTATCATAACAATATGCAGCTCCCTGCCATAGGGCTCCATAGGCCTTCTTTAGGGGGACATACATATACTGTGATGGTAAGGGTGGCATTGCCATTGGTTTTATTAGCAAAGTCGAACTAGCAGTGAACACACTGCTCGTCCAGTCTACAGTGGCAGGTTGGTAGCCATTTTGTCCTCATAACTCAGAGTGGCACAAACAGTGCTTCAGCCCTGGATGGACACTCTACTGTACATGCCCTTGGTACTCTGGGTGCCATATACTAGGGACTTATAAGTAAGTCAGCACTTGCCAATTAGATGCAGCCAATTTGACATAGCTTTTATAATGGGCCAGAACACAGGCACTTGGATCTGGTTAGCAGGCCTCAGTGCACTCTCAGACTTGAAAAACCAGCAGCTAATAGTCAAAATGGGGGCAAAAATAAGGGGCAACCTACTAAAAGGCTGTTTCCTTACACTAGGTGTGGCAGGATGGGCCACTCTGAGTTAATGAGGGGTCAGGCCTATCATCTACTGCACTTGCACATGACAAAGTCCCTGCCTGACCACTCTCAGAAAGGGGTTTGACACTAGTCTACTGTGCCCACAGACAATCTGGGTCTTTGGCAGGGAGGAAAAAATTTCAGAGCACCACTAGGGGGTGACAACCTCTACAAACTTGTCCTACTTCAAAGTTGGCACCAGGTGTAATTATTGGATGTCAGACCTCAACTCTTCAGTACACATCTGGATCTGTGGAATACTCAGAAGAGGGACTGCTGTGTTTGTTGTAAGAGGGACTGCCACTCTACTATCCCGCTGTACTTCTCTTCTGCCCTCCAGACTGAGTGAGAAGGACTGTACTGACATATTGAACCCCGGACCACCAGAGTAACTCCAAGGGCTAGATGGCTGGCATCCTGATCAGAAGACCCAGGGACATAACAGGCTTCCCAGCACATAGACTCTGCCAACTGTGAGTCCTGCCCTCCCAAGTGGTGCCACCCCAGTCCTGGATCCTTGGAAGTGAGCCTAAACGTGCTCTGCTAGCCCCTACCGTGGTCCCAGCAGTACTGATTCATCATAACCACTGAGTGACACATCAGTGTAAAACTATTCATCCTTCACATGGCATTTAAATACACAACGAGAATGACAACAGACATATAAACTGAATGTGCACCTTGCACAGTTCTAGGAAAAGTCAATGATTATGAGAAAAGGAAGTACAAGTACCATAAAAGAGTGCTTTAGATTTTAGAATTAGCAGAAAATATATGATGTGTTTCTAAATATGTCTAATAGTTGATTCTCTTATAAGTTTTGAATCATGCTAAAAGTTTAAAACAGCTATGCATTTATATTCAGCCGGTCGGAATTGAAACCAACAATGGTGGTCGGAAAGCCTTCAACCGAAGGTCGGAGGCTCTCCGACCGCCACCGTAATAAGCCCAAAACATTCTAAATGTATAGCAGAAATAGCCATAAATTGTTAACAGAACATCAGGTTCTGGTATTACTGTTTTGCATAGCAGCAGCAGATATATTAGTCAGTGTGATCCTAGACCGTTTGAATTTCTTCGAGAGATTCGGGCATCCTGTTGCCATCCTTTATATTTGCAGTATGGTACTGAGAGTAATTTATCTGAATCTGATTGCAAATATATACGTTGGTTACTAATTCCTGGTCCTCGATAGGTAGCGAACATTGACACCCTAGTGCCCTTCACCCCTCAATGCAATGAGCAAGATGTATTGGAGGACCGAGTGAGGGAGAGTATATAGAAATAAAGGTAAAGACCGATTGATATTTGGGCCCAGTGCAAGAAGTGGGAAAAAACACTGTATCTCAGGCCTTCGCATTTCGAGCCTCTCATCAAATTGCATCTTCAACGATGGTGCAGGACCTCGAATCACAAATTTGCAGCTCCTAGGAATCGCCAAAGAGTGATAGATCCTGAATGCCAGACTCTGAATCGCTCACAAACAGGTTTTAAGGCACTCTCGTTGAGAAGGTCTAACAGGGTATTTGTTGCTGGCCAGTGCTTGATCACGGTCGGCCTGAACTTGCGACTTAGGTCCAAGCCGGCACGAAAAGATATCAACAGTTTGCGCTTTTTAGCTCTATTTTCACTTGAATCTTTAAAATTGCATATCTCCAGTTCTACTGATAGATTTTTGTCATTTTGGTTGTCAATTATTTACTAAATTGTACTGTATTATTACAAATTGGAGTTAGATTTTTCCTGTGTTGTGTTTTTGAATTATTACTGTATCAAGTGATGCAGAAATACTTTACACGTTACCTCTAAGTTAAGCATGACTGCCTTTCTGCCAAGCCACCAGAGGGTTAAGCGCAGATTAATCGGGAGTTTGGTTATGACTTCACCCTGACAAGGATTATCATTGCTGCTTGATTGGGGTTTCACCCCCCCTCAACCAGTAACTCAGTTACTTACAAAGGTTTATTTGTACAAAAGTTACCATATCCATAGGTAAAGTGAATAACTTTCCCACTCTCATAAAGAAGATTACATAGTAGACCTAAACATGAAATTAAGTCATTTTAGAGAGGTTTCACCATCTTGCCTGGAAGGCCATCTTCAGCTGTCAGTTTACAGCAGGATAAATGCTGGAACATGTCAACTACTACATCTTCATGGATGGGTGACCTTTACTAGTAGACATCATCACTCCTAGAAGGTTTTACAACATTTAAAAAAATCTACTGGAAGGTGAACTTGCTGTTCAATATATATTATTGTTGTGTGTTAAAACAATATTTTAAACATCTTTACTCTGGTTAAAAGTCCCTTCGCAAGATCCCTAGTAGTTTGAATCAACTTTTTAAGTCCTCAAATGTCCTTCATTCTAATTTATCTAGGTAACAACTGGTTGCTCATCAAAAGATTGTACAATGGCATCCTTAAAAAAAGAGACATCCTTTAGTTTTGTCCCCACCTGTGATCTGTGCCAATGGGATGATCACTGTAGGACCAGACAACTCATAGATTCTACTAACATAATTCTACCTACTCAAAATATAGTGAACATGTAGACAAGGGCCTGCCTTTCCGCAATTTAATGTGTAGCGTATATGGATATATTGCAGGCGCCTCAGTTAGAAAACAGAGAAGAGATTTATTTTATCTAGTGTTTGCATATCTGTTGTTTATCTAGTGATATGAAAAAGAACAGCACTTTCTTTTTACATGTTGACAAGGTTAGACAGTGACTAGATGAGCTGAAATTAACCATTGATTTACTTACATCAATCCCTTTATTTATGATATCGGAGATATGTGTATCGAAAGATTTAGGAAAAATATAATGATTATATTGACTTTTGATAGCTCACATTTCAAAAAAGCTGTTTCCTTTTTCAGTTAATATATTGCCAACTTATCAGCAGCCCAATAAAACACACGGATGGCACAAAACGTATGTGTGCAAAGTGACACAGCTCTGAAATCTTTACAGAGAAGGGAAATGGATGCTTCACATCTATCCCCTGTCTCCAGCACCAGGAAGCATCACTCTCAGACTTTCTCTAATGGTTTCATGTCTTCTTTAACAATATCTTGTAGCATTTGTAGCACATGGTCACTCTTGCGGTTGTTTCGTCACTCCTTATATATTTTTTGTTTAGGGGCAGAGATCCCTGTAGATAGTTGGACATATTTAAATCACTTGAAAGGAGGTGTAATTGAGGTGTCAAACCAAAATATTAAATTTAGTCAAATACAAAATACAATGAAATCCCGCGAAACTCATTAGCTCTTTTGTTGACCGAAGAACTAGTGTAGAGAAGAGCAGAAGTACAGATCAACAAACCATCAGTAATAGGGGCGCTTATTTT
Organism: Triturus cristatus; assembly: GCF_964204655.1. Lineage (NCBI taxonomy): Eukaryota > Metazoa > Chordata > Amphibia > Caudata > Salamandridae > Triturus > Triturus cristatus. Next base: position 804,528,146 of record NC_140589.1, on the reverse strand, counting down.
CATATCCTACACAGCTGAACAGAATAGCTTCAACATCTAGTCTTAGTTACAGTACATGTTAATACAACTCAAAATTCTTTATTCTGTTAATAAAATCATACAACAACAACAATAGAGTACATAGAATATAACCTATACATTTCATTCAATATATTAAAACCAATGTATCCATTAGCATGAATAACAATAATTAGCTTCCAATCCACTGTAAAAAGAAATTGTCATCTAGTCCCAGCAATAGCTCATTGTGCTGGGACATCTTGTAAGGCAATCACAGTTAAAACAAATGCAGATGACTACGCTGACGGACATTGCATTTATATAACAAGTTCTGAAATCTTAGGCTAAAACGCAGTGTATCCTAATATTAGCATATTTTTTTTATAATCACTGTCTCTTACACCTCTGCTAAGCGTTTCCTGATCTTCTTAACCTGCCCTAAAAAAAAATGCAACAGAATGGCAGATAAAAGCAGAAAGCAGTTGTAATGATACCTGAGCACTGGTCTGCACAGAACAAAACTTAAATCTTTCAACAGAGGAATAATAAACTCTGTTCTTGGTGTCTCATAAAAACTATAAAAAAAGAATAGATGTAGAGTACTTTGTTCTGAGGAATCATCACAAGGTCAGGATGGTAAGTGCATAGTGGGTGAGTTTATATTAGTAAAAGCAACTATAAGACATACAATATTAAAATGGAATCTATTTAATTAAAATCTATGTTCCACATTTGTAACCATGGTAATTTAGGGTTGAATGCCCGGCTGGGTAAGCACAAGGGCATGTGCTGCTGCTGTTGCTTTTTTTAGTTCGACGTTCTCCCTCCCTCCCATGACAACATTAATAAATCTCACTTTATAGTGATGACACGACTCCATTATCGGTGGGTTGCTGGGTAATTTATTGGTAGTGCAGGAGAAAGCAAATACGGATCTGAGCCTCACAATACTCCAAACCAGCTGTCTCTTCCCGAATCCTCAGGTGGAACGGTACTGGGTGTCATCCTATGTCACAGTGCACACAGTTATCATAGGATGCCACACACCTTCCCCCTTTACACAACAAAACAATAAATAACAGAACATTAACCTCATTGCCCCCTCATACTTGACAAAGCCGGACAACGGTAAATAACAAAGCAGATAACAGAAGAAGAAATGTAATCTAAAGTAAGTACTACATATTTTACACTTAATCAAAATTCCCTGTAGTGGAGAAACATCCTCACCCCAACACAAAGACCTTTAACCTTGCAGGCATTGCTACCATTCTGCCTGAACAGGTTGTCTTCACTCCATTAGCGTGCACACTGGAATTCTCTGTGCGCAATGACCCTCGCACCCACCCCACTGGTAGATGAGACATCATCTACATATGAGCTTCCTGAATCTGTTTTAGCTGGTTGACCATACATTAGGGTGGGCAAAGGTGACATGGAACCACTCCCTTCTTCCCATAACCATTGTCTAGACAAATCTGAACCTATATTTTTCCAGAACAGAATTTCATTGCACCTAGAAATTTTCCCAAAAAGCTAAACCTTCCCATCACTTAACTTGGCTGAACAAACATGCGCTTTCACTACTTTAGACGGCGGTGAAAAATGATTGTCCCACTTCCGTTTTCCTTTGTCCAATTTCACACACTCCCAACCTCCTTCCTTTAGTGACACATCCTTAACACTATTTTTCTAATCATAATACTTCTTATATGTCATGCGTGCCTTTTCCAGAATGGTTCTGACCACATCAGGTGACCACTTGCTCTTGAGCTCCAAAAACATCCATATAGAATTATCTTTAGTGTAAGGTTCTCTTCCTCTCAAAATTTTGAAAGGCCTGTACCCAGTGATGGTGGAAGTGATTCTATATGACCACACTAGTCTGTCCAATTCTAGTTCCAGAATCAGATCTTCCAGAGACAAGTTTTACACTCTGTGGCTTTCTGCTCTTTTTCCTACACACCTTGGAATAATGTCCCACTATCCCACAGGACAAACACTTTGACTGGAGTGCAGGACACCTTTTATCTTTGGCAAGGTGATCCTTGCTACCACACCTAAAGCAACTGCAATTTTTGTCAGGGTAGGTTCCTTTCACCTTTTTTGTAGCACCCTCACCTTCCTTCCCTTCACTAACCCATGAACTGGAGAATTTACACACAGACGTACTCTCCTTATCCTTGGACTCTGATGCCGAATCAGTATTGATGGCAGCCTTAGCACATCTCTTTGACAATTCACTCTTCTTAGCTAAAGCAAATATGTCTTTTAAGGATGTGTCACCATTCACCCATAATCTCTCTTGTAATTTAGAATCATTATTGTGAATGATGATCTGGTCATGGACCAACTCATCATGCAGAGCACCAAACCTACAAGTAATTGTTAACTTTTTAAGAGCAGACACATAGTCTTAAATTGGCTCTAATATGTTCTGTTTCCTTTTATAAAATTAAACCTATCAATTGCAGAGCATACGGCAGATTGATAATAATTATCAAGGTCTTCTAACGCATTCATGAAGACATCCTGTCTGCTGTCAGTTCTGGTTTTATTTTCCATTTGGTTGAACACAACGTAACCCTTCTGGACCCAAAAGGTGCAAAAGAATCTTCTTCTTTCTTACTGCAGGGAAATCTTCCGAGCCCTCATCTTCAATTGCAGAGATGTTGTTCAGGAAATATTCCTTTTATTCTGGCCATTTCATCTGGGGTTGTCCTGGACAAGGAAGGAATGGAAGGGGAGGTGTCGGTGAGAATGTTTGGGCGCAAATAGTTGCTACCATTTGCTATCATGACACAGTTACAAAAACAATTTGTGAATGAAAAATGGAAGGAACTTACAACAATAAAGGTAAGCAGCGGTTTAGTTAAGGAGGCATGCTAGTAAGGTGTGCGTATCAAAACTGGTGCCCTTGAGTACTGTGCGTGACTCAAGTGATGTGCATGTACCTATAGCACAGAATACAGGTGAATACAGTGTAACAGAGCACATCTCATAGTTTGGTATGCACAGGGTACCTTGTATGATCCACAGCGATCCTGGAAATATTTGCAAAGTTGCTAATTTTGCTCCTAAAGATGCACAGAATGAAACTGTCTATAAGACACACACAATACTTTGTGTGAAAAGTGTTGTGCATATTACAGATTCTGCTGTGATCCCTGCAATGACCTGCACCGCCTCAAAGTGAGCACATGGTGTGTGTATCACCCAAATAAAATGATTGAACATGACAACAATGACAGCTGGCGTGCTACTTTACACGTCTCATCTCTTCCATGCTGGCCCGCCCTGATGAGAGGGGTCTGCTCAATTGACCGATACTGCTGTGCTCCTGTTAATAATGGCACAGTCTCAAGGTGAATGCATGGTGTGCGTATCACCCAAAGATGAAGATACAATCCAATCAAAATGGCCACCGGCATTCTACGTAACATGTCTACGCCATGGGGAGAGACAACAGCCTCTATTGACACTGGAATTCCACAACCAGGCTGGAAGTGATGACGCACCGCATCAGGTTCACGTGCACACCACATTGCTCACACTGGTAACTGATCCATCGCGTGCTCAATTTTCTCCCGCCTACACCTACCAGAAGCCTAATTAAGTAGGCCGTCACAGCAAAACCTAGCAAGGACCAAGTTGCTTTGGAGTCACTACAGGTAAGTGAATGCATAGTTTATTTGTAGTTCAGGAGGGAGCAAATACAGGTCTAAGCTTCTCGATACTCTCCACCGACAGTCCCTTCCCGAGTCCTCAGGTAGAAGGCTACTGTGTGTCATCCTATGTCACAGTTCACACTGTAACCACAGGATAGCATGCACTTTTAAATTCCTTTCACTCACCCCTTCTAAAATGCCTGGGATTTTATGGTACCCATAATTTCAAACGATTTCCTACAAAAATTCAACCATAGGATTTTCAGAAAACAATAATTTGTGTAGTAGGCCTCTATTCCTTCAATTCAGACATCCTTTTCCCCAGTTTCCCCAGTTGATCCTCTGTTCTCTTCCACATGCCAGATCTAATAGAGATGGAGAAGCTCTGAGCTGGAACTATTTAGATTTTAATGGAGCTGGCTGAAAGTGTTGCCTCTACGGTATCTTCAGTTTTGGATTCAATCTGAACAATCTTCCTTTGGGCTTCCTGGGTCTCTGTGGACAATTTGCATTTTGTGACAGGACCAGCAGTGGTGTTATTATTTAACACAGCTGTGGAACATTTATTATCTGAACATTATCCAGATATTTACCAGATTTGTCACTTTTAGGAATGTTTTTCTCGAAATGTCATGGCTTAGAGACAGCTGCTTCTAGAGCCCATGAAATATCCATCTGCACTGCCGACCCCACTAGTCACCTCCCTCTCTTCATCAATTGCTACCTCACTTTCATCACCCAAACCTACAAACCAATTGGAGGTAGAAAGAGGGGATAATAATAATGCTATAGGCTCCTGGTTGGTTTTGAAAAGTAACATTAGTTTTCGCCCAGCACCCGTTGCGAAAAACGTTTTGGGAAGCTCTATGTTGTTATCTGGGGTTAGGCCTTAAGGTGGTCTTCCCCCAAACATTTTGCCTGTTTTGCCTCATTTTTTTTGCTGATCGGTTTTTGGAACTGGGGATCCAGGTTCCAGTCTCAGCGTTGGCTTAACATCCTGTGATTCTGGGCAAACCACTTAATTTCCCAGTGCCTACCAAAAATGAACAGCGCCTGGATACCCTCATGAGTGTTTAGTCATGCTCTACAAATTGGAGTATTTCTTTATTTATAGAACTTTGGGCACTTTACCACTGCTAACCAGTGCTTAGGTGCATGTGCAAACTCCTCTAAACTTGGGAACATTGGTGTATTCATAATTGGTATATTTAATTTACTTATAGGCACCTACTAAAGTGCACTATATGTGCCCAGGGCCTGTAAATCACATGCTACTTGTGGGCCGGAGGGACTGATTGTGCTATCTTTTAAACATATCTCAGGCCTGTCACTGCAGAGCCTGTATGCACAGTTTTACTGTCATGTCGACTTGCCATTTAAAACCACTTGCGAAGCCTTGAACTCCCATTTTATTACACATAATAAGGAAGGACCTAGGCAATCCATAGGGCAGGGTGCTGTGCAAGTCAAAGGCAGGACATATACCTTTTAGTTTTGCATGTTCTGGTAGTGAAAAACTCCCAAATTCCATTTTCGCTACTGTGAGGCCAAGCCCTCTCATAGTCTAACATTGGAAATTGTTTATTACATTTAATAAGTGTAATTACTAATTGAGAAGGAGTATGACTGTCATGTTTGGTACCTATAGACTTGTAATAATAAACCCCCTTTAATTGTAAAGTTGGATTTATTATCACTTTAAAAATGCCAGTTTTAGAAAGTGGCCATTTTTCTGCTCTTTAGCCCTGTGCACCTGATGCCTGTCTCCAATACATGTCTAGGGTGGGTGACACCTGGGCCTGGTGTATTCCCATCTAGACAGTTACACACAAAGGGGAGCTTAGGTGTGCCTGATGGGCCATAAACATCCTGATAGGTCATCCTGGGCAGGCTGGGAGGGAGGATCTGACACTTCCACCTGAGTGGGCTGTGTCCTGCTCACACACAAAGGACTGCTTAACCCCCTGGAGGGTGTCTGGAGCCAGGGCAGGAAGTAGGGGCCTCTGTGCACTTCAAACCCCCTCTTTGAAGTCTCCTCACTTCAAAGGCACCACTGTGTATAAGAACTGGACTTCTGACCCTACCAAATCAGTATAGTTCTGGACCTGTGGAGATTCTGCCAGGAAGAAGGACTGCTGTGCTGCTGAAGGACTGACATTCAGATGGACTGTTGCTCTGGAAGAATTGCTTTTCTGCTGTGCTGAACTGCCTGCTGCCTTATCTGCCTGGCTGAGATAGACTACACCACTTGCACCTAGAGTGACTCCAAGGGCATGTCTACTTGCCTCCTGTTCTGAAGTCTCAGGGACATCAAAGACTTGGAGCAACCCTGCACCAGCACCTGGACTCTGCCATCTGTGAGTCCGACCCTGCCAAGTGGTGCCAATCCAAGCCCTTTGAAGCAGGTTTTCTGTGCTGAACCAGCAAAATCCATGCATTCCTGCCATTACACCAGTCGGAACTGACACATCTCCTTTGACGCCGATGCATCACTGCTCAAGGACATCATATCACCAGCTGAGTGGCTCGAAGAAGACACATTGCCTTCATCAGAAAGGGCTCGATGATGACGCATATCAGACTGCGAGGATTGGACCTGATACATCGCCTACATCCGAAGGGATCAGCGCTGACGCATCTCCTTCTCTGCTTCCCGCATCAGTCCTTCTTAGTCAATGCATATTCATCCAAGGTATTTTGCTAGCAGGACAATATTTGTCTCTGTTTCCAACCCATGCTCCAATACAGTTGATCTGAACTCTCAGATTTCACCCAGTCAAGCTCAACCAGATAGCCCAGGTTGGTGCATAATGAGCCCAATTCACAGGGCTAACTTAAGACAAAATCCTAAACTTACTACCATTTTGGTATTCACAGAAGGCACTTACTCAATTTGGTATTCACAGAAGGCACTTACTCATTTTGGTAGTCACAGAAGGCACTTACTCATTGATGAGTAAGTGCCTTCTGTGAATTCCAAAATGAGTAAGTGCCTTCTGTGAATACCAAAATGAGTAAATGGTAGTAAGTTTAGGATTTTGTCTTAAGTTAGTTCTGTGAATTGGACCCTATGTTTCTAAGCACCATATTTCAGGATAGTCTTTCAAAATTCTTTACTTCAGTTCTACCAATTAGATTTTTTTGTCTTTTTGGTTTTGTTTTGTTCATTAAATTAAGATCTATTTTCCTAACCTGGTGTGGATTATTTTTGTGTGGTGCTTTTACTGGCTTACAGTTGTAAATGCTGCAAAAACACTTTACACATTGCCTCTTAAATCAAGCCTGCCTGGTCTGTGGCAAGCTACCAGAGGGTATGCACAGGTTAATTTAGAGTGTGTATCCGACCTACTCTGACTAGGATTGTGGCCCCTTTTTGGACAAGGTGCATGCCTCTGCCATCTAGAGTCCCAATTTCTAACATTGGTGATCAGCGGAAAGGTAAAACTTGTGTTTGTGCAGTGTCTTACAGTAATTATGGTGTACACTACCGGTCCATACCTAAAAAACATTACATTTACTTTAATTCCTCTTTAGTTTTGTAATTGGCTTTTTCCAAATGTAAGTGTCCTAAACCTTTGCGTGTTGCATCATGAATGCCTGCAATCTGGATGCCCCCAGCAGGCCTGATCTGATGAAATGTTGCACCCAGTGGGGGCTGAACGCAGACAAGAAGGCTACCAAAGTAGGTGAGGGCCTATGAGGAGGTACAAACATTGCAGGGCACCTCAGGAGAGGATGAGGTGGAGGACAACGAGGAAAGAGAAGCACTATCTGAGGATGATGAGCGGGAAACCCCAGGCCAGGGTGTGGGGGTTCAAGGAGAGTTCTCTTCTGCCCTAGAAGATGATATGGATCCCCCTGATGTTCAGGATAGAGCAGAGAGCAGAGTGTCTTACAGAGACCTTTCTCCCTCAGGAGCTGGAGGACAGGAGGGAGGAGAGGAAGCTTAAATTAGAGTTGGCTAACCTACAGATGACACATGAGCTTAAGGAGTTAGACGTTAAAGCCATGCAGGCAGAATCCAATAGTAGTGGTGGCAACAGATCTGCAGTGTCCCATGGAGAGGGAAAGGTTTGCATACCAAAAGACTTCAGTACACTATAAAATTTGATTAAGAAAAGATAATCCACTGAGCAGAGTATAATAAAATCCATTAACACTTTGTTCAAATCAGTTTATATTGTGGGACTTCATGTGCAAATAGCTTTTCTGTACTTAATTTTGCTTTTTAGGAATAGTGCAATAGGTCTTGAAAAACATTCACTTTCTAGCATTTGTAATGTCAAGAATGCAGGTCAGCATTGCCTCAGACAACACTTCGTCACACGGACATTTACTCAATGTATTCGACCAATCATTTATTGTGGGGAAGCTGATTAAACGATGGAAAATACCAAGTCTGAGCCGAGTCAGAACAAATCTATCATACCCACTTGGTGTACCAAAAAAGTAAGGCTGCATGCCTGGGGTTGTTAGCAACAATTGATTAGATTGTACCGATGGTCGTGATGCCTCCTCTGTGAATCTTATTTCCTACAAATGAGCCATACATTATTTTTTAAAAATCTTTCTGGTGATAGAACCCATAGAAGCTGGTTCATCATAGTATTCCAGATGGCCCATATCAATCATAAAATCTTTTATATATTTTAGCCAGCAAATCTCTGACACTGGATCAAAATTAAGGCTGTCTTTTATAATGTCACGATTAAGGGAGGTTTTAGTTGAAGTCCAGATCTGATGCCATAGAAGAACCGGTTGGGCTTTAATTACATCTGAGATATGTGGGATCCCCAGTTCTGCATGGCAGGTGTATATTGAGGTGCTGCACGGAACTGCCAGTAGAAATCTTAAGAAGGCATTCTCAACCTTCTGTATGGGTTTTACATTTCAATATCCCCATATTCCGGTACCGTATATGGCCGTACATTTAGCCCGGTAAGTGTGTAGCATCTCAGCTGGAGGTCTTCTTCCTAGTTTCTTTGCAAAGTTAGCCAGGGCCGCCATTGCTTTCATGAAGAGTAGTTTTCTATTGCTGACAGCCTGAGACCAAGATCCCTTGCAGTTGAATAAAATGCCTAGGTAGGGGTATGGGGTGGTGGTTTCCACCTTTTTACTCTCATTAAACATGTCCATATTCAATAGCAAGCTGTACATCAATATTGTGGCTTCTGAGATATAGAACTGTAAACACTTGTCACTCTGATTTGATCGATGGGAGTAAATAAGTAGTTTATTCTCCAACTTAGTTCATCTCTTGTCTTAGTTTTACCATGGCATCAATGGATTTGTAGAACAATAGGGTAACAACACATTGAGCAGACGAAGATCCTTGCAGTTGCAACTCTATGAGAAATACATCTCTTGTCACAGAAAGAGGTATGCTTTATAGTGTTTTAACCAACATAATGAAGTATTTTGTGTACAACCATTGTTTACCCATTCACATTCAAGCTAATTTACTTAATTCAACTCAGGTCTCCACTAAAGTCTCCATATGCAACTACCCCGATCCCCGAGTTTAAATGCAGGAACTAACATTTGCTGCATAACACATGTATTTCCCCGTCTGTACAACGTCCTATACTCCGTCATACATTCAGCACCTCTTTCCCCACGCTACTTTCCTGTGAAACTTTATTGTCCCTTTCACTCTTTGGTCCTGGTCCCTTGCATGTATGCAGATGCCTCCTGAGCCACCACTGATGCTATGTTGATAAGCTGGGATCAGCCATCATGAAAGTTAAACACTCACTACCCACTATCCAGCATTATTTATGCACCACCAGTTACCAGCATGCATAAGCAAAACATGCATATTGACTCAAACAAAACAGAGGGCAATGAAGTTACATGTAAATCATCACGATCTCTAGTCCACCAATAGATATATTTTTTTTGTCCTACTGTGTAGTCCTAGGAATAGCATTCTTGGATTAGGTTTAGGTAATGGTTAGGTATGAGTAACAGATGGTATAAGGGAGGGTGGTTTGGACAAGGCCAGTTTAGGGTGGGTGTGGCAATATGGTTACGATGGGGGCCAGAAGCAGGATTAAATGTATATTAGGTTTAAGGGGTGGAATTGATTTATAATATTAAAAACGGTAAGTGATTGTGTAAGTAGTGGTTTAATGAAGAAAGTGCAGGTAAAAGGTGACACCGGAAGTAGATAAAAGTGGCGTAAGGGAAAACATTTTAAGTTAGGGTTAATGAGATAGTAACAGGAAATTAATGTTTGTCTGTCTACAAGTAACAAAGGTAGTATTGAAAAAACTTGACTATTTTTACATCTACACCATTACATTTTAAATATAATTACATCGTAGACACAAAATTATTTTAAAATCTACTTGTTTTAAAATCTTTTTTTTGCAATAAAGTGTTTTATATAGCTCTCATCATTGGCAGCTATGCCATAAATTTCCTACTCCCCAAGCCAACATAAAGAACAATTGTACCCAGCTCCCTTTACTGTTCTACTATCGAAAATAGCTTGTCAAAGCCATGTTCATATATATGCATAAACATATTCCTACATTCTGAAATCCTGCAGAGACACAACTTGCTGCAGGGAATCGCTTTCCCTGCTTTCACATTGACCTGCCCAAAGACCCCTTAGCCTGGTCAAGATTTCTTCATTTGCCCTTACTCACTTGGGGGCGGGGCTCACTACAGCAGAGGCGAACAGCAGGGTCCAGGGCAGGTCCAGTTGAAATTGGCCTGCTGAGCAGTTGCAGACAAGGTTAACAGGAGGTTAGCCTTGTGACCCTTGAAGTCCATTTTTTTTACTGGGTACAAGTGAGTGCAGGTCCAGTTCTTTAGGGTCCTTCTCAGGTGACATACAGCAAGCTCAATCATCTTCTGATCTTCCCCAGTTCCACAAGTGTTCTGAGGAGGGTACTGGTAATGCCACATTTATGCCTGATACCAGCTTGTGAGTGGGAGGGAATCCTGCTTCCTTCTGAACCATTGGGTAAAAGTTTCCAGGGGTTACCCTACCCACTTTTTCAGAACTTCCTGTATTCTCTACTGCAAACAATCTCACAGTGCCAATCTCAGCTTAAATCCAACATGGCGAAACCTTTCTCATTTATGTATGGAGTGTGTGTGTCCACCCCAGAGGTGTGTCCAGGAAAATAAGCAGTCCCGCTTCTGTGGTCACTGTAAACCAGTTCTTGGGCTAGCTCCTCTCCCACTTGGACTGGTGCTGGTCTGACTGAGGGAACAAAAGAAGCAACCTGTCGAGCTGACATGCGCTTGTGACAGGGGAAGCCCCAATGAACTGGGCACAGCCCATATGGTCATCCTGCCAGAGGAACAAAGGCACCTCCCTACACCCAGCCTTTGTCTCTTTTCTGAGAGCAGATTTTACACCACATTTTAGGGCTTCAGCATGCAGAGGGATGCAGTCATAGGCCAATGGAAATTAGCCATGCAAGACTTCAGGCAGGGAAAAGGTAACTTTATAAAAGAACCTTTGCCTTAATATTTATAAAAAATTCGATTTCATCTTTGAATTGAATTCTTAATAAAAAATAAAGGTATAATCATGCTTTTAGTTGGTCCCTACCCTGAGAAAGCAGAATTAATATTTCATATTATTTCCCAGTGTTTCTGTATTTGCCAGCCAGCCTTCCCACAGTGAATGTAGGTTTTGGGGGCTACTCAATGTAAGAACATGTAAACGCTTCTTTCTGGGTTATAAGGTGTACATAGGGGTGATTAATTAATATTAAAATGGAAGGATTTGACCTGTCACAAAGAGTTTATTATGACAGGTTAAATTGCGGTTTTAACACTGCCACAGTTAGACTACAATGGTAGACCTGAGGCAATGTTTACACTGCCAACTGTAGTGGATAGTACAGTAGGTGCTGCAGTCCACAAGTGACATCTAACTTCCAGGCCCTCGGCATCCTTTGTACAAAACACTGGGGAATTATGGATAAGTTAAATGTGCCAGTTAGGAGTAGACCAATTCAACCACGTTTAAAGGGGGAGCACAGGCACTTTATTACTGGTTATCAGTGGTAAGGTGCGCATTGTTCTACAGGTAGCAAATACAGATAGGGCAAAAATCTGGGGGTACTCTACACAAAAGAGAATCATTTACTACACAGGTAAGATAAGATGCCACAGCTCTTCTGTAAAAAATAGGATAATCTACCTCTTGACAGATATTATAAGGATACTGCAAGTCACCAAGGAGTTCTATGGCAAAATAGAGGAACAAGGCTGAAAGACTTATGCATAAAAAAGCAATAAAGATTTACCAAACTACTACAACAAAAAACTAACAAAACTAAATAGGAAGAATAGAAAATGTTTTTAGGAATTGTTTTCCATTGATTTTCCTGTATCAAAAAAAATGTGAGACCTGAGATTTATTTTAATAATGCCTTAAAGATCTTTTCAAATTTAAACCTGAAAATAAAAATGAAGTCAAACAAATCAGGTAAAAACACTATATTTTAAAAAATACTATTTTTTTCTCATAGGGAAGAAGATTATGAAATTAAAATATGAACTTTTTTCTAAAGTTCATTTGGATAAAAAAGGTTTGACTTTATGAAAAAAACTGTTGAAATTGAGATTTTAAAAAAAAACATTAACCTTTGTTATCTTTCACATGCAGATAATCAAAAATATATTTTTGTAATATATAAATTATTAATTGTGGTGGATGGGAGTCCACCACAAGGAATAAGACCACAAACCTGGGCTCAAATCCTTGGTAGCTGTGGTACAGAGCAGACATGCTTAATTTAGGAAAATGAGTGAAATATTTAGCAGGAGCGAAACGGGTAAAAATTCAAAATACAACTCAATAAAAATCCGACAAACAATTTAGAAAAACACAGAGAAAATGTAGTGAGTAAAATGACATCAAAATGACAAGAATCCTATACAGGGAATCGGGCATTTGAATTTTTTTAATTTAAGGCAAAAACAACAAAAAATTAAAGCGCCAATCAGGACTGGGACCTAAGTGCAATTTCAGGATGATCACAATGGAGCACGAATTGGATACGCTAAGTGGGCTGTTCCCGGTGAAGGATTTTATCTTCTAACTTAACCTGTGATATGGAAGTCAAAATCCTCCAGTGGGACAAGGTTGAAGGCTGAATCTGCCAGAGTCTTCTTGAGGCCAGATAGCCATTGAATGAGGTCCAGCTGAAGCCCTGGGCTTTAGCAAGAAAAGCTATAAGCAGAAGAAATTCAAGTTTCCAACTTTACAGAGTTAACTTGTCAGTGGTGTGTGTGACTCCTGGACATTCTGTAACCAAAGTTAAAAAGGTTCCCATGGGCAAAGGCTAATATTGCCACTTTCACAGCACTTCCTGTTGACCTTACTGCAAACTATCTCACAGTACACTATTGTAAGATGATACAGACTTTCTGCCCCTGGAGGTGGCTTCAGTGCCAACCAGGGGTCTATTTGGGAAAATGAGCAGACCCCTCCTACTTAGTTACACCAAGCTGGTTATGCAAACACCTGCACTCTCTCAATAGGCTTGTACCAAAATAGCTAGAAAGAACCCACTAAACAATAGTCTTCTCTTCTCCAGGTCTCCCTTTACACTTAACTATGAATGGGTAGACCTCACCCTGAACCATTTTATGCTTCAGAATTCTCTCCAGATGCCCTTCCTAAGATGATATATGTCACATACGTCACATCCAACTCTTCAAAATGTTTAAGCCATTGTTTAAGCCCTGGGAACACTTTTCATACCTCAAAAGAGGAAGCACTGACAGTCTAGCTCCTGGGAAGCTAAGTTTAATTAGCCTATGGGAGGTTCACACAAAGTCGAAATATTAAAAGTCACTTTTCCTAAACATTTATTAAAAATTCAAATTCATCACTGAATTGGATTTTCAATAAATATTAAGAATATTGTTTGAATCATTTCAGTAGCTTTTCCAAAACGAAAGAGAACAGACTTATGATATTCTTCTGAATTCTGGCTTTTTCTTTTAGGACATCTACAGACCTTAATAGTGAAAATTGCTTTGGGTGGCTAGTCTCAACACATATCAACACTAAATTCGTTCATGTACTGCTTTTAACTACTAGGCAATATACCTTGTGGCTCCAAGGCCTATTTAGGAGAGACCAAAAGTGCTATTATGACAGGCTCACCTGCAGGTTTAGAGGCTACAGGAGTCAAACTGCACAAGTAGGCTTGAAGCCATGTTTACTTTGTTAGGCTAGTGACTGGCCTAACATGTGCTGTATGCCGCAGGTGCCATTTTACTTTTCCATGCCATTGGTGTATTTCCTGCACCATATGTCATGGTACTGGTAAGCCAAGTATGTAAATTTGGAGTTAGAAAATTTTGCCATGTTTTAGGGGTCAGAGCACACACGTGGGGACTGGATAACAGTCACTGCTCAAAAGACACACTTTCTCACAATTGGCATTACAGGAATTTCATTTCTAAAATTATAGGAACTATACTTAAAATGAATAAATCAATTAAAACACATTTTTCTAATTCTACATGTTCTACAGTTTTCTTTAAGACAGAGGCTATGTGACAGAAAATGGAAGCCAGAGCACAAGTTACAAAAGAAAAACCAACTAGGGACCTTTTCAGTGTGCAAAATCTGAATTTCTTCTGCTCTGAGTTTTCCCACCAAACACCAACTGCCTCTTTCCTCTGTAGAGTTACAGAACTTTTCTGTGACTTAAAATATCCCTACATAATGTATGACAGCAAGGAGGCGTGGCCTGCAGGAGCAACATGGCGGACACACTTTAGAGCCTCTCCGCTCTGAATCTCCTTAATCTGACAAATGTATTCACCCTCGCACAGAACTCACAGAGGGATGACCCAACAGTAGTCTCTGCATGCTCCGAGGGGTCTGCCCTGTGACTGTGGAGGCTCGGGAGATGATGCGACGGAGGCCTGCGGCAGTGAGCCATGATGCATGGGGAGATGTTGAGCGAGCAACAAAGACCAGAACAAAGTAAGGAGTAGGTGCATGGGGTAGTGCAAGGAGTGTCACAGCAGGCGAGCACCCGGTGGGCCGAAGATCACGCCCGGCTCAACTGAGCATATGAAACCTCTTCTAGGATGCACAATCCTGGAACTTTTTAGTGCATAACACCCTAACGACAACCTAGTAAAACCACTGAGGTGTAGGAACTGGTGAAAGGAGGCTGCTCTCAGTGATGGGGGAGGGTCATCACTGGCCACAGTAGACTACCAGTGACAGCAGGAGCCGGTCTGTGTTATGGGCAGTTGTTACTTGAAGCCTTGCACACCACAAAGAGACCCCCTGCCAGGTCCACACAGAATCTTTAGCACATTCTTGGCATCTGAGGGTCGCTTGGTTTTAAGCCCTACACTGCAACTACGACACAAACCTGGCATTCCCCGGAGTTGCAGGGCGATAAAGCCACCGGATCGCTTAAGGTTAGTCCTGCACAAACTTTGCAATACGCTGTCGTGGCTCGCTAGCTGACACGCATCGTTGGGGCTGAGCCCGTTTGTGCCCATCTCAGAAGTGGTGCCATGGACACAGACTCCGTGGGCAACTTAAGGAAGGCAAAATCCAGGGGTAATAGTTCTGTACTGTGGTTGAGCTGAATTGTGTGTCCCCCCTTTACAACACCGCTAGCCTGAGAAAGACATCATCTGATACATTAAGTGGCACCGCGCCTAGCTTGTGCCTTACCATCCTTTGCGCCTGGTGGCTCTGCAAGGTGGTGGACAGCCGCCAGTACTGTCAAATCGAGAGCCTCCAAAGATGGACCGCACTATTGGTGTTGGTCCCCGCAATTCCTCGTACACCCCAAACATAGATGACATGGAGCAGGCAGCGCACACAGACCAGCCACCCCTGCCATAGGATAGACTGGATGGAATCCTAAATGCCATTGAATGATCCAGAGTCTCGCTGGAATCCAAAATCGATAAGGGGGCAGCTGACCTGACGCTTTTACACACAGACCATAGAAAATTGAAAGATCGGATGGTCATTTTGGAGTATACCCTGACCGAATACAAGCCTATTACGGACTTCATTGAAAAACAGCGAAACAAGCACAAAGCCAGAATTTGCTACCTGGAAGACAGGGTGGAAGACATGGAAGGGCGCTCCAGGTGGAATGATATACACTTAATTGGACTACCAGAAGGAGTGGAGGGCCAAGATGTGGTTGCATTTATGGAACACTAGGTTAAAGAGCTACTGCCCGCTTACTCTCTGTCCTCCTTCTTCTTGATAGAACAAGCACATTGCATCCCCTTCAGAAGATCAGAGCCTGGAATGGGGGCCCACCCTCTCATTTTCAAGGTACTGTACTATAGGGACAGAGATTCGATT
This sequence comes from Triturus cristatus, assembly GCF_964204655.1. Classification (NCBI taxonomy): domain Eukaryota; kingdom Metazoa; phylum Chordata; class Amphibia; order Caudata; family Salamandridae; genus Triturus; species Triturus cristatus. Next base: position 804,512,141 of record NC_140589.1, on the reverse strand, counting down.
TTGCGTGAAACGAGAAAGCTTACGTACATTAAAATAGAGAACGTGAGAATTATGTTTTTCCCAGATTATACATTAAGAGTGCAATGCCAGAGAGGCTCCTTTCTGTAAGTTAAACAGAAATTCCGTCAATTAAACATTCAATACTTATTGATATACCCAGCACGGCTCCATGTGGTGGCAGATCGCAAAACAAGATTTTTCGACATGCCACACAATATGTGGGACTGGCTAGAAACGAATGGACAATTTTTGGGACCTCGCCCGTCTGGAATATGCAGCATTCGGTACGACGTAACCGCTGGACCCAGGACCCCTGGTCGGCGCAGCAAGAAATGCCCATACAGTATGATATCGATGCCCGACTTGGAACAGATCATGCAGAAGTGGCACAAAGCTATGCGCGAAGCGGAACAAATTACTGTTACTACAGAGGATACTAGCACAGAGGCGAAACTAGTCCCTGCACCGAGTGAGTTGAGCTTCTCAATGGTGGGCCAATTGGACTTCACCTCATTAAATTTGCCGGAAGTGACTCCACAGACTTCAGATACTATAATTTGACACCACTCTGTCTCTACACGTATGCAACTATATCAGTGATTCATAGCCCCAGACACACTGCTATACTAACCATGTTCACTAATGGACCTTGAGCAATACGAGACCCAGCAAACACATAGATATCGTTTAAGTTACTTGTACTTTTGGACTTACACCAAGAGCGTAAGTGAGGCACTATACATTGAAACTAGGGGATAACACCTTGGCACATTCTGCAGGCCCTGCACCCCCTTTCTCCCTTTTACACACAGGGAATTAGTGAATAGTATGGGAGGTTCTTTTTCCCGCTCAGGTTTGGGCAGCTCTGTTCATGTAGACTGCCCTTTTGGTATTCTTTTAAAAAAAATGTTGTCCTTATTGTCTTAAGCCAAGTTACATGGGCATCTAAGGGGAGAGTGACTGGGGACGCCCAAAGTCACCTACAGACATACAGCTTCGCTCACATGGGCCAGGAAATGTTCTTAACCCTCCCTCTGTCACCGCTATGATGGACCAAAAGATATTCACTTGGAATGTGTGATGCCTCCGCACGCCATCCCGCCGTTATGCAGTATATTCTTACATTAAGAGGCATAATGCTAGTATCACCTACCTACAGGACATGCACCTGACACATAAAGAGACAGACAGGCTGCAGAGGAAATGGAGGGGCACAGTATATGTCACAGATTTCTCCTCATTTGCTCGAGGAGCCTTGATTTGGATCTATCCAGGTATCCTTTTTGTGGAGGAAGAAGTCGTACGAGACAAAGAAGGGCGATATGTGTTTGTAAAGGGTAGATTACACGGACGCCACCTGCTATTGGACAATATCTATGCTCCAAACACAGACCAGGGTACTTACTAGGAATCACTTTCCCAGGTATTGGCTAAGTGGTACAAACTACCATGGATATATGGGGAGACTTCAATAGTGTTCTAGATTTAAGCCTGGACAGATCCTTCCCACCCCTGTGAGGTACCACTGCATCTACTAACACAACCAAGTTGAGAGACTGGACGAAGAGGTGGAACCTGGTGGACATATGGAGACATCGCAACCCCAGGTTGCGGATAAACTCATTCTACTCAGCACTGCACATGCTACATGTCCGCCTTGACAGATTTTTTAGCACACCCTCCCTGCTCCCATATGTAGTACACACAGATTACTTAGGACGCATCACTCAGACCATAATCCGCAGTTAGTCACGCTCGCCTGGAAAAATAGGACCCCATTGATCCCCACATGGCGGTTGCAGCCGGTGATGCTGGAGGACACTGCATTCCGTGAATCGCTCGACAATGCTTTTAGGGACTAGTTTGAACATAACACAGACACAACTTCATCTGCAGCAGTGGAATGGGATGCCCTAAAAGTTACGCTTCATGGGAAGTGCCTAGTTTGTGCTAGTATGAGGCGGGAAATAGAATAAGAACTGCTGGAAATGGAAAAAGACCTGTTAATCCATGAGTCACGAGCAGCGGCAACACTAGCAGACAGGGCCACATTAATGAAAGTACGCAATAAACAGTCACTACAAGAGCCGTTAATGTGTCTGAAGTATGCGGTACACTCGGCGTGAACACACGGGGTGGGCAGACCAATCTGGGTGACTTCTTGCCTGGCTGATCAACGAGGAAACACGTCAGTCCCTATCACAGTGCTCAGTTCTCTTAACAGAGGGATGAAATACACACAACATGAAATACACACTGAGCTGACCACGCACTTTGAAAAGTTGTATCAGGCAACCCTAGAGGTATCGGAGCCAGACATACATCAATTTCTAGACAGCCCTGACTTCCCCAGTCTCACACCAGACCAGCGCATGGAATTAGAAGCCTCAATCACGCCAGAAAAAATATGTGGCACAATGCGCGCCCTGGCTTCTGGGAAAGTTCTGGGCCCAGATGGAATCTGAGACCTACAAAACATATGCTGACCTCTTAGCCCCACAACCAAATTCCATTAATGTGGCACCGTCCGCTTGTGTTGCCGCTGCTCATGACTCATGAATTAACAGGTCTTTTGCCATTTCCATCAGTTCTGATTCTATTTGCCGCCTCATACTGGCACATACTAGGCACTTCCCATGTAGCGTAACACAGAGGTATTACAATCCACAAACCTCCCGGCTTCACTCACTGAGGCCATATTGATCACCCTCCTGAAACCGGCCAGAGATCCTACACACACCGGGTCTTATTGCCCATTGGCGCTACCGAACGTAGACTATAAAATAATAGCAGGGTTCATTGCGGGATGGCTGGCACTACTCATGCCACACCTCATACACGCAGACCAGAATGGATTCGTCCATGTACATAACACCTCTCTCAATATACACAGACTTTTCTGCGGTATTCCCCACGCAACTGGCCAGGAGCGAGATGTCTGGTATTAGACCTGGAAAAAGCTTTTGACACCATTGATTGGCTATACATGTTTGCTGTACTACTGAGATATGGATTTGGACCATATTTTATAAGCCTAATTAAACTGTTATACGGAGCGCCAATGGTGTGGATCTGCACTGGCAATCTGTTTTCACTACCCATAAAAATTGGAATGGGCACCAGGCAAGGATGCCCCCTCTCGCAGCTAATTTTCTCTCTGGCAATTGAGCCATTAGCAATAGCTATGCGAACATCCGTGACCGCGGGACACTGGGGTTTTCAAATGGGCCCGGAGATGCATGCCATATTACGATACGCAGACGACATCTTGTAATATATCAGGGACATCCGAGCAGTGCCCTCAGTAATATCCAACACCCTTACACGCTTTGTGAGTCTGTCAGGACATGAGTTAACTGAGGTAAATCATGCTTATTCCCCTTTGACTCCCACAAGACAGCTTCCCCCCTCTCGGTCAACAGTACTTCCGTGACTTAGCAAACGGTCATGGTACGTTAGCTGGGAATACGGGTATATCACGCAGACCAGGACATACTAGATGGCAACCTCACCAGGGCGGTCACGGCTTTAAGATCACAAATAGAGTTCCGTAAGACACTAAACCTCTCAGTAGCAGGGTGAGTAGCACTCATCAAAATGGTGGTCCTGCTGCATCAACTATATTATTTCTCTAATCTCCCACTTCACTTACAAGCATCCTTTTTCAGATCGCTGGGGGGCACAATACGTGACCTTATCTGGAACAACACACACTGCAGGGTAACACTCGCAAAATTATACGTGCTCCAGACTCGGGGGTTGCTGGTCCTACCAAACTTGGAGCATTAATATTTAGCAGCACAGTTGCAATGGGTTGGCATCTGGATAGCAGAGCTACACCTGGCAGATATGGCAGGGAACAGCCCCCCATACACCATAGGCATGCTCATGTACATATTTCACCCCTGTACAAATTCACGTAAGTCTCTTTGTTGGTGCAAGTGGCCCAGAAATGCTTCCACCTAAGCTTATCCCTTACTAAACAAATGACGCCAGGTGCACCGACCCTTCCTATCCTGGGCAAAAAAGGGAGACGGAAGGGTCAAGGCAGCCGAACTCATAGCCTGGCATGAGGCAGGCATTCAAATCATAGGAGATCTTTATAATAATAATACACTAAGGATATATGAGAATCTGCTGTGCGAGGAAGGAATCTCATGGGGTTTCTTTCTAAGCTACGCCGCCTGGGTGGGTACGCTACGACACCACTGGTGTGATATTATGCAGGAACCACAAACACACTTTGTGGTGCAATATATACACGTGGTGGGCACAGGACGGCACCTCACCAAATGGTTCACAGAGGCACTTTGCACTCACTCTGCCATAGATTTGGCACCCTTGCGTAGTGGATGGGAGGCAGACCTAGCTCACCCCATGCACACCCAGGGAATGGATTACAATGTTGGAGAGCCCCATGCTAATTCCCAGAAACGCTAGGTTACATCTAATTCAGTTCTACATACTGCACCAGCATACCTCTCTCGGGACAAAATCAATAGGGACTACCACAGTCAAGACGCATGCTGACCGCATTGCAAACTAATGGATGCAGACTTTTTTTTTGCACGTGTTATGGACATGCAATAAATTACATAACTACTGGGAGGGAGTAGTGCGACACCTATTCACATTCACTAACAGAGAACTCCCTAATACATGGTAAGGCTGAATAACTGGAGTTTTTCCGAGGGATAAAAACCATAGGGCCACTACCAGATTTCTAGATCTGGGTCTAGTGGTAGCCAAGAGGCTTATCACAAGATGCTGGAAAGCTGAGAATACCCTGACCCTACAGGCTTGGTCTCGGTCCCTGCTGAACTGGGCTAAAGTGGAGGGAACTGCTCCACACAGGAAAGATATCCTGGGATTACGCAAATACCTGATACTAACGGCACTAAGGGGCATATTATCAAGAAACGGCGTTAAAATTATCGCCGCTTTAGCGACAGAAAACTGCAGCTAAAGCGGCGATAATGGGATTGATAATATGCCCTTGAGAATTCCCATAGAAGCCCATGCTCTGGTGTCAACCTGAGCTTCTATTGGAATTCTCTGCGGCATATTATCAAGCCCATTGTCGCCGCTTTAGCGGCAGTTTTCTGTCGCTAAAGCGGCGATAATTTTAACGCTGTGCTTGATAATATGCCCCCATGTTTGAAGTAGCGGTAACTTCAGAGAATACCACAGACAACCCCGACGAAATGCATCCCGAAATTCAGTTGCAACAGCATTTAACGCCCACATAGTACCCGGTCTGGTGCGCATTCCACTCACAACACATAAGTAGGCTAAAGGCGTCGCAGTTCGATGATCAAAACTGCTATCGTAACAAAGCAGGCGCTGATATACATCCCCACAGCTAGTTAGGCCCCTCCCTTCCCCTACTTACGTTTCCGTTGTTCTGCTTGTTTTGTTATGATACAGTTAACTGACCTGTAGCTAGTGAAGACACACCATAATTGCAAGAGTTCACTGGAGTACCCGAACCACACACATGAACATCTGGGTAAATGACTCACATGCAATTTATTATGTCGCATATTCACGGGCACAGGTGGGACTGCCATATGTGAGTCCTCCAGTGCAAAGCTAATCTGTAAAGTTGACACACGCTTACCCACATGATATCTGTTTGATTACTGATTGCAATGTCAAGTACAAGTTGTAATCGTTTAATGCAACACTTTCTTGTCGACCGGTAATGTTGAATATATGTACAATCTTTCTTAAAAGCCAATAAAACAGATAAAAAAATAATAATCTTTGACACGAAGTACTTTATCCCATATATATTATGGGGCAGATTTATGTTTCCTGGCGCATCCCTGCAAATCAGCAAGGATGCGCTAGGAATGATGCGTCACGCAAGTTTACCCTTGCGCCACACATGATGCACCGCATTTACAATGCGGCGCATCATGGCGCAGGAATAAACAGATGCGTGACGCATCCGATGGCGTAAGGTTGGCGCAGTGCTTCAGTTGCATCGCAAGCGCGACGCAACTCCAGCACTGTTCCAACCTACCCTATCCCTAACATGGTGCGTCAAGCCTTACGCCTGCTTCAAGCAGGCGCAGGGTTTTGGCGCATCAGCGTTGGGAAAGTGACTCAGTCAAATCTTATAAATTTGACTGAGTCACTTTTCAGGGGCGTTCCTGTGACGGAACGCCCCCCCCTCAGTCGACATGCCCACGTGAAACCTGACGCAGGTTTTACGTGGCGCAGGGCTTTACATCGTGACGCATCTCCATAGATGCGTCACGATGTAAATATGGCGCAACGTGGCGCAGGGTTTACACCGCCGCTGCGTCACAAAAGTGACGCAACGGCGGCGTAAAAGTGGCGTATCTCCAATATAGATCTGCCCCTATGTATGCTTTATTTATCTCCGTCTGCTCGCGTAGGTAGGTCTACGTGAGTCTGTATCATCTGGAAGACTGGGTTTATGTGCTTCTGTCTACTGCTGTATATCGAGCAAAATTGTAAAGTTTTTCAATTAAAAAAAGTTTTCAATTCGAAACTGAAATTTACTTCATATACATGGATATTTAATGATTGAGTGATATATCTTTATTAAATAATTAAAAAAATAATCTTAAAACAACAATACATTTCCTTGTAATAACAACTCATTACATAAATAAGGATAGGATAGTTAATTTATAAAAACATGCCAAAGTATTAGAAAGTCATGATACGAAAGATCCATCACTCCATTTTTGGTTTGTAGAAAACATTGAATTATTTCTGCTAATGGCTTCCCTCGAGGTTGCAAAGTTGGGCTTGTGATTCTAACATGCTCCTTAAATGCATAACATTGTCCACATTAGCAAGCTGTGCTGTAGATTCTCTTTCTTGAGGGAGTCCCCAACAACAAACATATTTGCTGAACAACATCAGGGCCATCCTTCTCCAGGCTTAGAACCTCTACACTTGTATGTCAAAGTGAAGCAGCAGAAATTTCCCTGGAGACGTTTCTGCCTTTTTTATTCGTTTTGGTGATTTCTATCGAACGTATGTTTCTGTGAAATGGTGATTTTTTCAAGACATCTGCAAACATTCTATATTAGTGATTTCTATAAAAAATCCAGTAAAACAAAATGCTTACCCCCTTCCTAAAGGGTTATTAATAGGTCTTATAGTGTAGATATTCCCCTAGGTTTTGTGCCTAATTGAAGGACTGGTGCTAAAAATGGTAATGAACGCACACAAATTGTGTTTGAGCTTCTATTAGAGAATTCGCACCACATGTTTGATGCTTTACACTCCATTTAATGGCCAGCTAAAGGAGAGGGCTGAAACTGTCCGCAAAACTCGAGTAAGAACATTTGGGCCCTTATTATATGAGCCATGGCATTCCCAATTCATGCCACAAATGAATGTTTACGTACTAATCAAGCAGAGGAAAATGCAATTTTGTGAATTTTGCAGCTTGGAAAACGGAAAAAGACGAATGGCCATATTATCAAGAACGGCGCAAACATTATCACCGCTTTAGCGGCAGGAAACTGCTTCTAAAGCGGCGATAAGGGGCTTGATAATATGCCCTAGAGAATTCCAATAGAAGCCCAGGTTCTGGTGTCAAGGACATCAGAGCCGGACTGGCCGTAGCGGGTACCGGGCAATCCCCCGGAGCGCCGCACGGGTGGGGGCCGGTTTTGGGCCCCTTGGGGCCGTTTTTGTTACAGGTCCGTTTTTGCAGCATAGCTGCAAAATCGGCCCTGTAACAAAATCAGCCGAAAATCGGCCCTGGCAAAGAGCTCGGCGGCACCCCGAAGCCGGGGGGCGGGGGGGTGGGGGTGGCCGAGCACTTTGCCAGGGCCGGTTTTAGTTACCAGTCCGGCCCTGAAGGACATCAACCTGGGTTTCTATTGGAATTCTCTAGGGTATATTATCAAGGTCATTATCGCCGCTGTAGCGGCAGTTTCCTGCCGCTAAAGCGGCAATAATGTTTGCGCCGTTCGTGATAATCAGGCCCGAAGTTTTATATTTCAATTTTGTATTGGGTACAGGAGCAGCCCATGCAGGTAAGAGTGGTGGGGTGGATGCACCAGACGACAGAGAGAGAAAATGTATTATTTATTTAATGTTCCCTCTGCCTCGTTTGTCAACCCCCCTCCACACCTCGGCCCACCGAGCGGTGGGGCGGGGTGGGGTGGATTTGAAAGACGACCGCAAGTGAAAATTAATTATTTATTTATTTTCCCTCTGTATCGTTTGTCAAACCCTCCCCCCTCCCCACCACTCTTACCTGCATGGGACGCTCCTGATCGGGCATATATAATTTCAAACATACACTGAATGCAAAATTACTGGTGAACAATATCCCCGGACTCCATTATATGACAGTACTACTGATACTGATAGATCCTGCAACTGTGAGAGGGAGGCTTAATGTAAGTGGGTGGGTGAAAAAAGGGGCTGGGGCAAGTATGGGTTGGGAGTGAATGGAAGGGAAGGGGTAGGTAGAGATTGTGAGTATGGTACACAATTCTCCTGTTTCTCAGTATGAAAACATTCTTCATCTTCCCTTCTGCCTGAAAATTTTAAAACACAATGCTAAGTCTGTGGCCTGTATGCTTGAGGAGGCGTAGACGTGTCTCATCCTGCCCTGGGGCTTGTGAATGGATGTAATCTCAGATACGTCAAAAGATGAAGTATTACAGCTTTATGCCTAATTTCAATATAGAGAATTTACTATGCGAACCTAATAAAGGAGCAAATCAACACCCATCAGTTTTTCCTCGAGAGCTGTTACTGCTCTTGATGGTCTGAGTAACAGACTCGCAGTAGGTACAGTGCTAAAATAAGAGTGCTAAAACACACCTTCGCCATTTCAAATGCTGCCCTTACTAAATAAGGGTGATCATGTTCCAAAGTGTTTAAAGTGTATGCCCCCTCGTCAATGTTCCACTATCTTAAATAATACGTACATTGTCCAGCAAGGTATCTTCTATGTCTTAAGTAGAGAAAGATGGCCGGTTTTCAGAATTCTATAAAGGGAATTCATATAAATTAAATATGGCAGCAATGCCACACAGCATTTTTTACCTGGTCTATTGATAGCTAGGATTTGTGTACACTCCAGACACCTGCATGTTCATGGACCATCTTCTGAAGGGCCAGACGTCTACTGGACGCAGAAGGCCTTTGCACTTAAGGGGCAAACGACAACATCCTAAGGATATTGCTGTAAGGGCAGTAACTCAGTATTTCAACAAGTTTAATGTCTAAAATAGGCATTGTGGAGCAGTGCCCATGTATGTCGAGCTTTCTGTTCCATAATAGATCTGCTTATCAGACAAGAGACAAGATTGTTCACTGTCTTCTGTATGGAATCAAGAGCAATAGAAGCAGGTTTTGAAAATTTTAAATTGGGTTAAATTGTCAAATGGCACTTTATTCCTCAATGTAGATGCGAGGCAAGAAACGGATAAGGACAATGTTATAGCAGCAGGAATTTATTCCTAGATTCTATTGTCCTATGCTCTATGAGCACAATATCTTTTTGGAATTGATAAACTAACTTAGGGGCATATTAGCAAGGGCTGGCGATATAATTAACGCCGCTTTAGCGTCCGTTTACGGGCGATAAGCGGCGATAATTATATCGCAATATCATCATTGACACGGCGTGTTTCTTTGAGGTAGAGCCCGTTTTTTTACAGCCTCGCCTCGCATCGCTAATGAGATGCAAAGAAGGCGTGGCTGTGAAAACAACACATGAAAATATCGCGAAGGCAGGTTTGCAATATTAACAAGGAGGTACAGCGATAAAAAAAATCGCGCTACCTCGGCCTTAACGCTGGAATTTAACATCTGTTAAATTCCAGACTAAGGCATACTAATAATGGTAGGTGGATTATGCTGATACGACCACAGGGTCGTATCAGCAATGTTATCGCTGTTTTCCATGGAATATCTCTGGAAAACCAGCGATGTTCCATGGTAAACACCGCTATGGCTGAAATATTATCGCCATAGCGCTATGTACTGTTAATATAGCGTTATCATGGCGATAATTTTCAGCGATAGCCGGCGATAATATTTCTACCGCTATGTGGGGCCAGCGATTATCGCTGGCCCTTGTTAATATGCCCCCAGGTGAGCTAGATTCCTCATGCTGGAGCCAAATTGTGAGACAAATTAACAAACAGAAAGATGTAGCCAGAATTATAATTTACAATGCAATTGATTAATCTCTCTTACTTAGATCTTTAAATTAGGGTTTCTGCAAGAATTTGCACCTATGAAATGCATTCTGGCAATATTTGTAGTCTTTCTCAGTACTGATTGCCTCAATTTAAATATTGTTTTTTCCAAAAAGCTAAGGGGTAAATGTATGAAGTTGTCACACAGTGCAGAGCAGCAAGTCACCTTGCTGCGCTGCACTGCATGACAGGGAAAGGGCAGGAATGCACCATATTTAAGGCAATATGGCAGATTCCTGCCTTTTCCCCTGCTCTGGCGCCCTTATGGCAGCCTAGCACCAAAGCAGGCACCCTTGTACAAGGGTGCAAGGGTGCCTGCATTTTATGCAGGATTTATTTATAAAGGAACGGGCAATCCCAAGAGGCATATTTCTCTTTCTATATGTGCAGGTAGAAAGAGGAACTAACAAGGAAAACTAAAGATATTTCTCCTCATTGCGCCTCTCCTGGGAAGGCATCTTTTTTGGCACATTACCAGTAAATCAGGGAATGCGTAAAAAACCATTGGAGTTGCATGGGAACACCCATGCACAGCCCATGGAATGTCTCCATCGCGCAGAGTAAGGCAACGCAGCGATTTGCGCTGCATTGCTTTGCTCCAGATTTACGGAGCCACTCAGGGCCTTGTAAAGTAGCCGTGTATGGCTTCATAAATCTCACTTAAGGGTTGTGTTGCGCATGTACCACATTGCGTGATGCAAACACGACGCAAACCGGCTCATAAATAGTCCCCTTTATTGCTTAATGATCAGTTGCATAGTGTATCTATTTATACATCCATTTTCGTTTTAATCAATCATTTAGGACAATTGTAACCCATAGTCGTGCTTAAACCCAACATGGCAAAGTCAGGATCTTATAACTTTCTGCCTTCTGTAATGGTTGTTGCTCCTTATCACCTTTTGCATTGGAAAAAACATGAATAATGCTAAAGATGGAATCACCACCTGATTTATCATAGTGCATCTCTTTAAAATGCCTAGCCATGAGGCATTTGCCACTTTCACTTCTATAGTCACAATAATTTCACTAGTACAGCCTTCAAATGGGTTTATAATCGTTCCAATTCCCAACAGTCTTAGAGCTATATGTTTTATATTTTGAAATGTTGCTGCTCACCGACCTAAACTTGCAGTTAGACCCCATATGTTCCTGCTAATCAATTCAATGTATTTTAATTTTTACATAAAAAGTGACTTCTGGCCAGACATTCCTTTTAGTAGGGGCTGTTTCTAAAATTAATCTATGGAGATTGCTTAAAACAGTTGTTCAGATCTTTGTTGAAATTAAGAATTGGCAAATTGCTTTGAGGTTACTCACCTTGACCCTGCTTTATGGAACATTGTTGCCATTATCCGTTTGGGGGTGCACAAATATTTGTTTATCCATTTAAGTCATTTTGTTTATGTAATTTAAATCACTGCTTCACAATATCCACTGATTCTAAAAGTGTGGGATACATTTTGAATTTGCGATTTACATTTAAAATATTTTGGCCATAAATATTGGCTCTTTTCTTCATTTCTGTTAAAACTTTCCATTTGACAATGGCTGGATGACTATTTTTAACATGTGTCTTAAAGTTTGTTGTAGTTAATTATTTGCATAGTTTTGTTATTATCACCTACAGTACACCTTTGTCTAAATAGTTACGTTTTTTCTACTAACACTATAAGAGTTATGTTAATTCAAATAATTTACTTGCAATGTATCCTTTGGTCAAAGAATAGCTCTTGCCTCTATTTTATATTATTAACAATTAGTTAATGTGATTAATTTATAATTAATGCAAAGGATAAATCTAATGTTCCTGCAGCCAAACAAGTTTTGGGGGCATATCAGCAACAACCGGCGATAATTATCGCTAAGCGCACTTAGCGCTAGGATAATTATCGCCGGCTAACGTAGATTTTTATCGCTGAGATAGCGTTCTATTAGCAACGCTTATCTCAAAAGCGAAAAAATCCTAGCGCAAACTGCCAAACGTGAGATTATCGCTGAAAACCCAGCAATAATCTCACGAAGCGTTAGCTTGATGATAGGGCCTCACATACTTAGCCTTGATATCCACCTTCCATAGGATATCATGGCTAAGTCAGTCCTCAAGCAGGCGTAAGGAAAGTAGCGACAACAGGGGTTATCGCTACTTTTCTTGCTGCTATGCTTCATAGCATGGGGCTTGATGATTAGCGACATTTCTCCAGTCATGTCAGGTCAGGAACGCCCACTTTGCATCTCATTAGAGATGCAAAGCTGGGCGTTAAGAATCTGGGCGCTAATGCAAGGTTTCACGCGATAGCGTGACCTTGCTAATTAGGCGATAAAATTATCGCCGCTTTTCGCCTGAAAACGGACACAAAAGCGGTGATAATTTTATATCGCCTCGTTGTTGATATGCCCCTTAGTTCCCAGGACCCCATTCACGGTCTACATATGACAGCTTAAAGCAGGTCAATAGTGGTGTCATGTTCCTCGGGAAAGCTGTTTAGACATCAAATAAACTAGCTTTGTGTGTTATGGTGATGAGACACAGTATCGATATTTTATTATGTACGAGGATGAAGAAAATTATTGCTGTAGTTTCCCAAATCACTTATACTCCTTTATTAATCACTTTGCAGAACAGTGTTAAAATTCTGTAAAGAATACCATTGTTTTGTTTTCTATTATGGCCGGCTAATACTTCAATACTTCCCTGCATTTGGCAGGCCATATTTGTTCGATCACAAAACGATAATAAACTTTTTCAGTGTACATGGAGGCATGTTCAGCTACAGAATTCATAACTGATGACGTTTGTAAGTGAGTTGATAGGATTTGATGCATTTTTTTTTTTTTTGCAGAGTTTTATATAGTGCGAACTTGACCCGAATCCAATCATGTATCAGAGCGCTTTACATAGCACCAGTTACCTTACATGAGGACACACATTCATTTTTTTTGTTTTTTTTGTCAGGCACGGGGAGTTTAAGTGATTTGCCCGGAACCACAGGATGTGCAGCGTCATTACTGAGACTCGAACCCAGTTCCCCAGGTCCGAGGTGGAGCGCCGTAGCCGTTAGGCCAACTCCTCTTCACACTTAAATGCTAAATGCCATTGGAAAATGAACAGCATTAAATGTTCGCTTACCTACAGGTAATATATGACTTTATATTCAGCTATTGAACAATCCATCCAACTCTGTTTATCTTCGGGTGGATTTCATTGTAACTTCACATTTTTTTTAACGCATTTTATTTCATTTTGACACTCATTGACAAAACATATTTGCAAGGAGTGTTGTCATACACTGTAGTGAAGGCCAACAGGGTGCCTGCAGACAAGTATATATATGATGAAACATATAGAACGTAAACTCGGTGATAAACAGTGCAATAACCCTAGTATCATGTTGGCATACATATCACAAGGGTTAAGAAGATAAGGAAACAAAAAATGTTCATCTACTAACCAACTACCCTCCCAACTCCCAACAATTCCTGCCATACTGAGTCCATGCCTGCGCGAGCATCAGCTCCAAGTAGAGTGGGTGAGATATCTCCACATCCAGAAAAAATCACATGGCCAACATACATCCTGTGCATGTTGGGGTAAGGAAGGACCAGAGACAGGGACATGAGGGTGTAAACATCAATGGGTATCTTGAGGTCAGGCAGTGTCCTCTTCCTGAGATTTACATTGTTTCAGTGGGTCATTCTACACCATCGCTATGCGTTGTTTGTGCAACCCACGGTATTTGTCTATGTGGTGTGTAACTTTCAGCGGAACCCCAGTGCCAAACTTCTTCTTGTGCACCCGCCACGATGGGTGCGGTAGGGGATTTCCAACAGCATGTAATCTGTCGCTTAGCCAGGAGAAGAGCTAGATCAAGAAAGCGTGCCTCAATCTTGGAGGTCTTGGGCCTAGGGTATATTCCCAAAAGGCAATGCTCAGCAGTATCCCAGTGTGTGGTCCCCGTGACTGCTGTGAGTAATTCACTAAGATCCCTCCAATAAGATGATAAAGTAGGATATGCCAATAGCATACGCAATAGGTCAGCATTATCAGTTTGGAATCTAGGGCAGGTGAATGAAGCCTTAAGGAATATCCTGTGGAGTTTTGATGGTGTTAAATATGTTCCATGCAGGAGCGAAAACTAGATGAATTTAAAGCATGTGTTTTGGAGTTTTATGCTAAGGTACTCCATAAGAAAGAATGATTCTTTGTCATTGAATGCCTGTCGATGTCCGGTTCCCATTATGTTCTTAACGGTACTAGTGAGGTGTGTAAGTAGGCAAGTAGCCCTTTGGAGAGACACTTGATCAGGTATCCACCAATACCAATTTCTTGAACAACCTGGATCAGTGTATGTGTATCATGTTCAGAGCCTGTTGGCGACCAATGCAGGTGAATATATTGTATTATATTGGCATGTGTGAGAAAGAGGAAACCAGGGACCCCATGTAATTGCATGAAGTCCTGATGGGTCAGCAGTGTCCCTTCACTGAACAAGTCCCACACTGTGGTGACCCCCTCATTCTCCCATTGGAATAGTCTGGTGGATGTGAGTGTGCCCACCAGAGTAGGCAGACCACACAGAGGGGCATAGTTCATTGGGGTATTTGTGTACTGGAGCACAGTCCTCCAGTACTTGGTAGCATTATTCAGCAATAGGGGAAGACCTGGGGGATGCACCACTCCAGGCAGCAGCAGTTTATGAACTCGTCCGACTGTATCATATGTGGTGAATAACAAATTTCTTGTAGGTAGATCCAGCTAGCCAAAAGGACAACCATTGCAACTGGCCAGCCAGACAGTAGGCCTTAAAGCCTAATGCACCCAGCCCTCCATCCTCCAGCAGTAGCTGCAATTTAAGTAGGCTATTGTGGCACTGTCCGGAGGGCCAAATAAGATCAAGCAGTAGGGAGTGCAATGCTTTAAAGATGGCCCCAGGACCAACATCCGGTTAGTTTAAAAAATAGTATAATATTTTGGGCAGCATCACCATTTTGGGCAATGCCAGACTGCCTGCCTTGGACAGTGGCAATGTGACCCAGAATTTCACCTCAGACTTTAAGGACATGACAGCCTTGAGCAAGTTCCTGTCCAACAAATCTGTAGGAGATCTGTAGATCTGGATGCCCAGATATCGAAATATATGATGCGCAACTGGTATGGTTTGTGTGCTCAGGGACACTGTGCCATGTAGCATAGTGTTTTGGAATGAAAATGCATGTGATTTGGTGTGATTGACTTGGAGGCCAGATAAGGTGCCAAAGGAACAAATTATAGTAGAGATAGGGGTAAGATCCATGCCCAGGTCATGATTGTCCCCAGGCTGCCTGAGTTTCTGCGCAAGGGGTTCCGTGGCTCGAAAAAACAAAAAATGGACAATGGGCAGCCCTGACGGGTTCCTCAGTGGATTGGGTAATGTGATAAAACGTGTGCCCAGTCTTGGCCCTTGCTGTGGGATTAGTATAACCGAGTTTAACCCAATTAATGAAAGTGGGAGGAATCTTGAATTTACGCAGTGTCGAAAACATGTAATTCCAGCCCAGGGAGTCAAAAGCTTGTTGGAGGTCTTAGGAGAGGCAGTCCATGGGTGGTGAACTTCTCTCCGTTCGTGGAGTTTGCAGAGTTTTCTGCACTTCGCACTCCGTGGAGTTCGTGGAGTGCAGAAAACCCCGCTTCGCGATGTGCAGCGGAGTTTTTCCCCAGCTTGCGAGTGCGAGCTGCCGTTCGGGAAGAATTTCTACCCGAGCGGCAGGAATACCAGCACAAACTGCAGTTCGCACTGTACTCTGCCACTCACCGAACTTCGCAGAGTTTTTGTAACTTCGCAGAGTTTTGCGTAGCAAAACTCCGCGAACTACGGCCAGGCCTTTGTGTGACCTCCATCACCTGGTACAATCTCCCTATGTTTAGAGAGGTACTTCTACCTCGAACAAAATCACATTGGTCAATATGAATCAGGTCAGGTAGTAGGGGGAGCAGTCATCGTGCCTATAATATACTTGGTATGTTATACTCTGAGGTCAGAATTGAGAGTGGCCTATAGGAGGAAAGGTCGTCTGGGGCTCGTCTGGGTTTAAGTAAGGAGGCGACCAGAGCCTGACAAGTGGTAGGTGGAGGTGAGTCTGCATCCAACAAAGCTTTGTAGAGTTTCTCCAGGCGTGGGGCCAACCGGGGAGCAAATGTAGAATAAAATGTAATAGTTAATCCATCTATTCTTGGTGTCTTATTACATGCTATGTCTCTGATTGCTTGACATAGTTCCCAAGGGGACAGCGGGCACCCAGATCAGTGTGATTCACTGCCAAGACCCAGAGGAACCTCAGGTCACTCAGGAAAGCAACCACATCTGTGAGGGACTTGGAGGGCGAGCCTCATAAAGCCTCATATAGTATGCATGGAAAGCCTCATTTACTTCCAATTGTGTAGTACAATGTGTGTTAAAGGGCATTATAAGGGATAGGATCGGAGTGGGAGTCAGTGGTGGTCGTATCATGCGGACTAATAATCTACCCACACTTTCACTCTCAGAGTGCAGCCTCTATATGTATGTTCTATGGTCTATGACCCCCAGGTGCTCCAAAAGCCCTGATTGTTGAATTCTGGTTTTTTGTAAGTCTTCCAAGTGTGTGGGATCATGCACAGTTTCCTGCTCAAAGAGCCCTATTTGTACTTCAGTGCATTGTAAGTCACGCAGAACTGACTGTCGGGCACCAGATGTTGTGGCTCTGAACACTCCCTTAATCACCACTTTGAATGCTCCCAATTTGCAAGTGGTGTGATGCAGTACCCTCATTGTTGGTAAAATATGTTTCTATAGTGTTGGCCAAGGTGTCTCTGAAAACTATATCTTGTGGGAGTAGTGGTTGCATGTGCCATATCGGGATTGGGGTTGGGACCCTTCCCCATATCATCTCTTACATAAGAGGATTATGTTCTGAGAACGTCTTACCCTAATAAATCACCTGTGTAAATTTTCCTAATAGTGATGAGGGGCAAAGGATAAGATCCAAGCATGCATGCAGGCTGTGTGGAGGAGAAACATAGTAATATTCATGCATTCCGAAATTGTGGGCCCTCCATATATTCACCAAGGACCAACTCGACACCCATTTAGAGAGGGCTTTAGCCTGTTTGACAGAGGCTGGATGAGAGAGGTCAAGGTTGATATCTAGAACTACATTTAAATCTCCTCCTATTAACCACAGGAGATGTGACTACTCTGCTAGCCCTGAGGATATGCGCTGTAAGTAAATATCTTGATCTGTATTTGGGGCTTACACACTACCCTATACCAGCATCTTACCATTTAACACTACACGGGCAAAGACACATCAACCATTAGTGTCAATTTCTTTTCTCCTTGGCCTCAAATGGGACCCCAGCCCCCAGCCAGATGGCTGCACCACGGGTGAATGCCGAATAGGTGGTAGCAAATAATTGTCCCTTTTGTTTTGTACATAATTTAAGGACATTGAAGGCAGACAGATGGGTTTCCTGCAAATGCACTATGTTCACTTTACGGCGATGGAGTTGCACTTATAATCTGTAGCGTTTATGTATAGATCCCATACCTGTGACATTCTAGGTCAGTATTTTGTAATGTTGTTGGACAGGTAACATGCCAATAACCCACAGATGTCCAAGAAAGGAGGCTCCCACATCCTATATGCAGCTGTATGTAAGACCTTGGAACATAAGTGGTGGCAAATAAGAAAATCTTCCCAATACCAGGGCCAGAGAAACATGATCATTCGACCAAACTAGAACAAACATCAAGCCCATTATAACAAAATAGTACATTTTGCAATTGCTTTGGGGGAAGCCAACAATACTGTAAGTTGTAACAAGCATGTGTTGGTCACTATAGGAATAAAGACCTCGCACAGGTGCCACGAGAGAACCATGCAATAAAATCACATAAACAGGTTACCTTACATTGGTCCACAGAGAGAACCATTCCTCAAGGTGAGATTGAAATAATAAACCAAATTTTCACTGCTATCGATTGAGCCCAGTGTATATAGCAAAGGAGAGGTGAGATTAGTAGAAAGGAAAAAAAGGGTGAGAAGGAAGAGGAGAAGAAAAAGAGAATGGAGAAAGTAGGTCAGAGGTAGGGGCCCCTCCTATTAGAGGACTGGATGTTTCTGCAGCAAGAGGCACAGCCTTGGAGGTTTGTGGTGTCACAAAGGACAACAGAGCCATGCTTGTGATGAAGTCACAGACTGATGCAGTGCTCCCTGAGGTGCTGGTTGGGAATAGTTTCTGTTTTGCCCTGGTGGAGGACACCATTGCCAGCACTACACATCCACCCTCCAGGGACTTGCTGAGGGGAGGGGACTGATATAGAGGCTTTTTGCTAGGGGAGTCTATGACATCATCACAAGGGAGCCCCACTAGGTTCCCTGGTCAGTGGTCCCGTTGGACTAGGGCGATGCTCATTGGGGTAGCGGTATTCCAACCTGTCTCATACTGCTCCTGGGGTGTCGTGTAGTGATCATGGACTACTCTTAAGTGCGCAAGAAACATCAATGCATAGGAGAGCCCTTCAGCCCGTAGTTGTTTCTTGACAGCTAGGAAGGATGCCCGGCGGTGTTGAACCTCCAGTGTTTAGCCCGGGAATAGGGAGACAGTTGCATGGTCTTAAACTGTGGGTGCCTTCTCCCTGGCCTTCTGCAGTTCAACATCCTGATCTGTAAAGTTAAGGATACGCGTGACAATGGGCCGAGGTGGTGTACTTGGTGGCAGAGCGGCGTGTTGGCACCCTATGTGTCAGTTCCACGCTGAAAAAGGCAGAGGTGCAACTGTCGACTGGAGCCATTGTTCGATATGCAATGATGCGTTGGACCATTCTGTACCCTTGGGCATCCTACATTGTGCAAATTATTCAGGCCTGCCAGGCCCTCCACGTCTTCTGCCACATGCTGCAGAGTTGTGAGTTGTTTTTGGAGATCGGTTATTGCAGTGGACTGCAATGCCTGCTGGGGTGCAGGTGCTGACAGAGTCATTTCCGCAGTCTTGACTTTGTCGGAGTGTTTGCAGTGATAATCACGTAAGGGACCTAGGTCTGTTGACAAAGAGCCAATGCGGTGCTCTATGGCTGTCCAAGAGTCGCTGATTTCTTGTACAATGACGTGCAGTTTGAAGGTGGTGGGTTGAAGATCGTGGAAGGAATGCATTTTTTGAGTGTGTGAGTTGAGGAGCCGTCTGAGAGGCTATGTTGAGACACCTCTGGCTGGGAAGGTTTGACATTCTGGTGGACTTGGTGCGGCACATGATGTGCGTCTGAGCACAGCGTGGAGGACGTTGCATGACCTGTGGTGATGCACGATGATATTGATGTACTGAGTGAGTTCCAATACACCTGTACCGGTCCTGAGGTCATTGCGAGGTTATGACAGGGAGAGCTTGAGGGATCCAAACATGCTGGGTCTCCAACTTGCAGTAGGACTTTGTTAATCCCAAGCTGCACAAGATCACCACTTTGGAGCAGGTACCGGTTATTTAACATGGGCATTAGGTCTTGCACAGGGCAGAGTGGAGTAAAAGGTGACATGCAGTAGGTGTGTGAAACTCAGCCAGCGAGGAATCACAAACAGGCTGGGCACCGTTACTTGCATACGGGGAATGTGGGGGCTGGTAGAGTGTACACATGGGAGCAACCAAGGACACCAATACTGTGATAAGCTCAGGCAGAGGAGGTCTTTCAGAAAAGCAAATGTTAGACTACCAGGGCCCCAGTAAGGGAGGCAAACCTTACAAAGTCAATGGAGCACTGGTCGTGGGGGAAGGTCGGTGTAAATATACAGCTGTTGTTGAGTAGGAGTGGGAAACCGTTTTCAAGCAAGGCTGTTCTCTGTTATTATTTTGGGTGCCCAGCAAGTTCACTGAGGTCTATGGTGACCCAGGGGGCAGCACTCCACATCTGTGTCTCACATTCATAAGGGCATGGAGGGGGTGTGCCCATCTCTGCAGCACCAAGGAGGCGACCCCTAGGGATTGCCTGTATAGGCCCAATCTGTTTCATGTCCCAGATCCGCAGTGGCAGTGGCATGTGACAGTGTAGGATATTCCACTCTCCCCCAGTTATTGATAGTGGGGTAGGGGCCCTCAGTGAGGGAGGTTTCAGAATGTAGGATGGGCCACAGTGTCAATCTGCTGATCATCAGTCTATTATTTACCTCAGGACTGGCCCACTGGTTTGTAGGAATCAAGACCTGCCATGTCTTGTGTGGGGACCATAGCCCAGCCAGCTGTCACTGTGTTGCATCAAGAGATGCCTTTGGACACCCTCACAGGCATGGGTGGTGTAGTGAGGAGGTAAGGAGAGACCCACACTCACTGTCACTGGTGTCAGCTCCATCCGTCTTGATTCAGCATCCCGGTCAGAGATTCCAGTGCTGCCGTGGTCATGCCTCAGTACCCGTTGCCCCCTCAAAATGGAGTCAGACCAGCAATTCAGCTCCCCTGGGCATGCCGCTGGATCCGGCAGTGAAAAGGAACTTAGGGAGCTGCACGAGCCAGCTCAGGCAGTAAGGAGAGGGAGTACATGCAGTCAGGCCAGGCCATGTGCGTCGGCAGACCTACCCCGTAGCCCAAATCTGTGCACCAATATGTTTGCAGGGCAGGCAATGTGGTTTTCCTCATTAAAGTAAGTGTTATGGCTACTTGCAAGCACCGGATGACGCCGGATAGTGGATGGTTCACGGAACCCAGCATGAGCTCCAAGGAGATGTGACCGCCATCTTTGGCGGTTGACCTCATCCACTTCATTGTAACTTCTGATTACAGAGGGACATGACATTTATATCTTAGGTTGGTATCTTGTTCTTTATACATTTTCAAAATCAGAGATGACATTGAGCATGATATATATAAAAAGGGGAATTGTGCAGTGAGCCCATTCCTCCCCACCTTTGTGGAAGCAACTGAAATTTGAACGATTCTTATGAAACTTTCTTTGACATTTTTTATAGACTGCATTGCACTAGACTACACAAAGTTTGCTGCCCAGTCCACAGGCTTTTGTAAGGAAATTCAGGAAAGCGATATTGCAAATATTTGAAATAGAAAATGACCACAGTGCCAACTTTAATATTCTTCACACATATTTGGCACAATCCCTACACTATTTTTTCTAAACTCTTTTTAGAGTATTGTGACTCTTATTATTTTTTTTCTTGATTGTGAACTTTCTGTTGTCAAAACAGTTGTCTTTTATTGCATAGCGTGTTACATGGCATAAGGAAAGGTTTCACAAAAACAAATTAATTGGTGTGTGACTCAGCACTTTAATTCAAATTTAAAGACAAGTGACCACATAATAGACAAATCCCTTCAATTCAGTCCCCCAGCTACATTAAATGTGAAAACAGCATTGTGTCACCATGAAATCCCCACTGTCAGCCTCTTTATTGCTGCTCTTGGCATGGAGGAACACTCAATTTTTTTATTCGTTGCCATTAATTGGTACCCTATCATGCCTTTATCACCAGTGATTTTGTAATTTCTTTCTTACCTTACAGTTCATACCTGTTAGAATCCGGGTTCTCTGGTTGGCACAGGTAGGTACTTGTGACAAGCAGGGAACCTTTCCTCTAGTCAGGGTAAGGGGTTACACTACTAAAACAACCCCTGCTCACCCTCTAGGTAGCTTGGCGCGAGCAGACAAGGCTTATCTCGGAGCGTTATAGGTTAAGCATTTGTGAACACATACAGTAACCAAGTGAGAACACTACAAATGGACACCACACAGGTATTTATATTAAAAATAAGGATTCTTTATATAGGATTATCACAAGACCATTAAACGATTAAAAATACACAATACGGTTGCTTAGTTGGTAGAAGATTGCTTAGTTTCTCTTAAGTTCTTAAATGCGACACTTTAAGTCAATGTACCTTAGATGCGACACGCAGGGCAACGAAAGTGTTGCAGCGATGCAGATGCGTTGAAGTTCTTGGTGACAAAGAAATAAAGACGGGGTCTACCAGATGCGTTATGCTTCTCCGATGTTGCGAGAAGACTCGACTCGATGCGTCAGCTACAACGGCGTCACCCTTGACGAGATGCGACGACAGCGGCCTTGGTAGCGACACTCTTCTCCGACGTTGCGAGACGCTTCCGCTCGATGCGATGCTGCAGCGGCGACACCCCTTCTGCGAGATGCGACGGCAGCGGCTCCGACGGCGGCACGCTTCTCCGTGGAAGCAAGGTGCTTTTCTGGATGCGGTGCAATGCGCCAACTACGATGGCTGCGATGGCGACACGCTTCCTCCTTGATGCGAGACTCTTCTCTCGATGCGGTGCAATGCGACAGCTATGATAGCTGCGATGGCGACACGCTTCTTCGGCGTTGCGAGACACTTCCGGAATGATGCGAGACGCTTCCGCTCGATGCGATGTTGCAGCGGCGACACTCTCTGCGAGATGCGACGGCAACAGCTCCAACGGCGGCACGCTTCTCTTCCTTGCGTCGTGCTTCCAGCTCCATGCGACACGCAGTCCCTCAGAAGGCCCAACAACAGCAGCAGGCACTTCCAAAAGACTCTGGGGAGCTGGGGGGGAAGTCCACTGGTCCTGGGACTTCGTTCAGGGGGAAGCTCAATTCAAGCCCTTGGAGATCTTTTTAAAGCACAAGTTGAAGCAAAGTCTTTAGTAGTCTTTCACCTCTCCTTCAGCAGCAAGTCAACCACTGTAGGCCAATCCCCCAGGTCAGGGACAGTACTCCTCCTACAGCTTTCCCAGTTCCTTCTCCTCTGGCAGAGGTTCTTCTTGTTTCAGCAGGATCTAATTTCTTGGGAGCAGGGCCCCAATACTTATACCCCTAATTCCTTTGTTCGTCTAGGGTTGAGGGGCCTTTTCCCAGTCCAAACCAGTTCTTGAGCACTCTGTTGATATGACTCTGCCTTTCTATTCAGGGTGCACGGCAGAGACATCAGCCGCTCCGCAGGAGGTGGAGCCAGCATTGTGGTAGCAGAGCACAACCCTATTCAGAGCCCAGGTGTACTCCTCCCACCCATCTGACTGCCAATCTTCCTATTCACCACCAGGCTACCTAGCCCTGCCCCTCTGGGTTTCCCCAGCCCTGTCACTCACACAACCAGACAGGCAGATACACATCATAGCAGAGGCGGGCTGAAATGGTCAGGCAAGCAAATACCAACTTTCTAAAAGTGGTATTTGCAAACACAGAATATTAAAATAAACTTTACTAAAAGATGTATTTTATTATTCTGAGTTCAGGTATACTAAACTCGACTTTCTACCATGTTCCCTGGGTCTGTTAGGATCATAGAATGTAACAATTCTAACAGCCCATTCTGGCCTATGGAGAACAGGTAGCCTTACAATAGTGAAAAACGAAAATGGTTGTAATTCACTTTTAGGACATGCCACACACGGATCTCTGACATATTATCGACAGACACATTATCGAACTACACAAATATCGCATCAAATATATCGACATCAAAAATATCGACATTGTATACTTATTTAAAAAACTACACTAATATCGACACTACAATATCGTAATACAATTATATCGATCACACAAATATCGCACACATTAATATCGCAATACTAAATATCGACATGAGTAAATAAATATGACACATGTCACAAATATCGATAACCAAAATATAGACATCAAGAATATCGTTTTTATAAAAAATATCGACTATTCTAACACTAATAAAACCAATATTTTAAACAACATAAAGACAATATTTTCCCAAAACATACATTTTTCAAATGAGATTCTACTTAAACATAAACATAACATTTATAGCGATCTCAATATTTAACAACATAATAAAAAAATACTGAAATAATTATCACATTGGCATTTCGAACACATTTAAAAAACATTCACTACACATTATAAACAATCTTTTTATATATAATGATTTAAAACTCTCCTCCTTTAAAACTAAATATACTCTTACTTAGCATTTTCTATAAAAGGAAACCAATTAACAAAAAAAAAATCAAACCATCCAATAGAAAGGCAACATACAGAAAACAACCAATAACATGGACATTACAAACGTTAAAGGCAGGGAAGGTCCCCTGGGACTATTTTAATACAACATCTTTATTGCTTCCCTTTAACCTTACTGAAAAACAGCAATTAATGTCCATGAAAGATGCTACATATTCATTGTTACATATTGAAAAATTTGAACCTTTACCTTTCTCTGTAGCGGAATTGGATACAGGCGTGTGATTATTACATGGGTTGATCACTCTCCCATTCGCGCTTTTCAAGTTTACGTCCTGTATAAAAAACTATGCTCTGGGTAGATATGAACAGCTGGGCACCGCTTTCATACATGATGTTTGGTCCCTCCCTTTTATGTATAGATGTACAAGGGACGGTACTGAGGTTTCTCTGTCAGGTGAAGAATGTACAACGACACCTGATCATTCTGTAGTATATAGACACATTCAATTACACAGTGCATACAATGTACAAACTCCAAATTTGGCCTGCGTCATGAAAGGTATCCCAGTGCCAGTGATTACGCCATCTTTCACGCTGCTTGCAAACGGTAGTTATTTAATTCTGAACAATGAAGCTTGCTGCGGGATGTTAGTGGGAATCCCTTACATAGTGACTGTATCGCAGAGACTTGTCTGCTGCAATAATGTTCTATTTCCACCCCCGCATGGGCTGCTGGATGTTTCCATCTGGCCTTAGATTCCAACCTTGAAAGCAGAGTTCAACAAAATGAGCAGAATAAAGGCGCTATTGTCCAAAAAGGAGGTGCCATTGACTTCCTCCGGTGAAACATTTGTCCTTCACGTTGCAAATACGCGTACTGAGGTACAGGCGCTTTTGAATACTGACCTCCCCCTACATTTTGGTGCTTTGATCCAAACAATTTTCAATTCCTCGTCCACGACTGGCCTAGCTCATTTTTTTAAGCTTGTGGGCTCGGGCCTCGTGACCTCTTTCCAAACTATTTGTGGTGTGATTGCGGCATTTTTTCACTCTATTTTCTCGAGCATCTTTGGAGGTGTCCCGCTGATTCTGGCGCTTGTGGCAGGAGTGCTGCTTTTACTTTTCATACTGCGAAATGGCTGCTCTTTCTGTGCCACACGACAACCTGTCCCGTCTGCATATTCTCCGTGACAGGATGCTTGAATATTATGGTACGCTACCATTGGCGACTTTGAGCCTGGCGTATGGATTATCCTTCCGGTATTCCTACTTCACCTGCGTACAGCCAGTCTTTCACTGCCTAGATTGTCCCTTTGAATGGCCTTTGGATTTGTGCTTAACCAACATGGTGTCTCCGGTGCCAGATTATGATCGACTGATGAGGCCCTTAGTGTCTCACGAGTTTGCCTGTTCTGGTGTTCGGATTATGGCCTGTGGTGCGGCGCATGGTATCCTGGGTAATTGGGACATCGCAAGAGCAGCCTATGATTTCTTGAATATGAGCTATCTGGAGGAACAATTGGGTTGCCCTCTGATTGTGCTAGAGGCTCCGCTCATTGAAGAACATGCATGTTCCTTTTCTTTGATTAATTGGATGGCTGAAACTTTTCATGGCTCTGCAAACGATTTCTTGTTGGAAGCAGTGGCCACGTATGCTGCATATACGTTCATGGATTGAGTAAACTGTGGTCCTCTATGTTTTTTCTCCCGTGCCTTTGGACTGCTGTCCACATAAACAATTTTTAATTTTTCCCATCACATGTTTGTGTTTTTTTTCTCCCCTTTTCGATTTTCATGTTTTCGGCTTTTGCCTGAACTATAAATTGTTTATTAATTGAATACACCTTGTTCTGCTCTGTCGAAACTGAACTTTGCATTCTCTTTTTTCTTGCCTACTGTATACTGCTTCCATCAAGGGGGCATGTAGTGAGGACTCCCTTAATACGTACATACATTGTGAAGTTAGCATAACCGCGTTAGATGTTAGAAATCCATCTTGCCGCTTTTGCGCATGACACTGCGTTTACATGTTATTGCTTAAACGAACTGCTGACTCGAGCTTTGCCTCACACGGAAGCAATCTGTTGTTACCATCCCGAGCTCTGCGCAGGGACCTTGGTCTGTACATGGCGTGACAAAACAGTCTGGGTCGTTAGACAAAGCATGTTTTCCACTCCAGGTTGATCGACCCACTATTTAGCCATAACACACAGGCAGCTCCGAATACCTGAAAGTTGGTGCTTTTAATAATGCAGACATCATGTTTAATATTCAGACCGAAGACGAGCCTTCCTGCGAGAAGACTCCTGATGCTCCTGTGATGTGATTTCACTAAGCTGATCTTTGAGGTATGGGGTCCCCTATTGAAGCCTAAGAGACCTTCTATTAGCATAATAATAATATTAGCTTCTTAGTAAAGGGAAGGTGATATTATCCACTGTCATTATAATATGATCACCCCTTTTATATTCTATGGTATTGTAAGGAAGCTGATGGTTTTGATTTTAATCATTTGTCTGCTTGTATTAGCCAACCTACTGCATTTTAGGACACGTGGTCTATAAAAATAAACTCTTTTTATTTTCCCCGTGTCTCTGTTGATTCTTCTTGTGGACTGATGTGAGAATAATATACGGACAGGTATTTCGGATTCCCACCATTCCTGAGAGGATACTGAGTCGCTAGTTCTGTGTTGTCTTTTCATTGTGATTTCTGAGCCTAATCTCGGATAACGAATGGGACACTAATACTAGCCAGAGACTGGGTTCTGGGTTCTGAGGTGAGTTTCTGGTACACCACAATTGACTGAGTTAGCAGTATGTGCTGGACACTGAACTAAATTAATTTACTATTCCCACTCCAGTCTATATTAAATTAAATAAGTGCTGGACACTGAACTTAATTAATTTACTATTCTCACTCCAACCTATATTTAATTAGAGTATGTGCTGGACACTGAACTGAAATAATTTACTATTCCCACTCCAATCTATATTTTAGTAAAATAAGTGCTGGACACTGAACTTAATTAATTTACTATTCTCACTCCCAACTATATTAAATTACAGTAGGTGCTGGACAATGAACATAATTAATTTACTATTCCCACTCCACTCTATATTTAATTAAGATAAGTGCTGGACACTGAACTTAATTAATTTACTATTCTCACTCCAACCTATATTAAATTAGGGTAGGTGCTGGACACTGAACTAAATTAATTTACTATTCCCACTCCAGTCTATATTAAATTAAAATAAGTGCTGGACACTGAACTTAATTAATTTACTATTCTCACTCCAACCTATATTTAATTAGAGTATGTGCTGGACACTGAACTGAATTAATTTACTATTCCCACTCCAATCAATATTTTAGTAAGATAAGTGCTGGACACTAAACTTAATTAATTTACTATTCTCACTCCCAACTATATTAAATTACAGTAGGTGCTGGACAATGAACTTAATTAATTTACTATTCCCACTCCACTCTATATTTAATTAAGATAAGTGCTGGACACTGAACTTAATTAATTTACTATTCTCACTCCAACCTATATTAAATTAGGATAGGTGCTGGACACTGAACTAAATTAATTTACTATTCCCACTCCAGTCTATATTAAATTAAAATAAGTGCTGGACAGTGAACTTAATTAATTTACTATTCTCACTCCAACCTATATTAAATTAGGGTAGGTGCTGGACACTGAACTAAATTACTTTACTATTCCCACTCCAGTCTATATTAAATTAAAATAAGTGCTGGACACTGAACTTAATTAATTTACTATTCTCACTCCAACCTATATTTAATTAGAGTATGTGCTGGACACTGAACTGAATTAATTTACTATTCCCACTCCAATCAATATTTTAGTAAGATAAGTGCTGGACACTGAACTTAATTAATTTACTATTCTCACTCCCAACTATATTAAATTACAGTAGGTGCTGGACAATGAACTTAATTAATTTACTATTCCCACTCCACTCTATATTTAATTAAGATAAGTGCTGGACACTGAACTTAATTAATTTACTATTCTCACTCCAACCTATATTAAATTAGGGTAGGTGCTGGACACTGAACTAAATTAATTTACTATTCCCACTCCAGTCTATATTAAATTAAAATAAGTGCTGGACAGTGAACTTAATTAATTTACTATTCTCACTCCAACCTATATTAAATTAGGGTAGGTGCTGGACACTGAACTAAATTAATTTACTATTCCCACTCCAGTCTATATTAAATTAAAATAAGTGCTGGACACTGAACTTAATTAATTTACTATTCTCACTCCAACCTATATTTAATTAGAGTATGTGCTGGACACTGAACTGAATTAATTTACTATTCCCACTCCAATCTATATTTTAGTAAGATAAGTGCTGGACACTGAACTTAATTAATTTACTATTCTCACTCCCAACTATATTAAATTACAGTAGGTGCTGGACAATGAACTTAATTAATTTACTATTCCCACTCCACTCTATATTTAATTAAGATAAGTGCTGGACACTGAACTAAATTAATTTACTATTCTCACTCCAACCTATATTAAATTAGGGTAGGTGCTGGACACTGAACTAAATTAATTTACTATTCCCACTCCAGTCTATATTAAATTAAAATAAGTGCTGGACAGTGAACTTAATTAATTTACTATTCTCACTCCAACCTATATTTAATTAGAGTATGTGCTGGACACTGAACTAAATTAATATAATATTCCCACTCCAATCTACATTTAATTAAGATAAGTGCTGGACACTGAACTTATTAATTTACTATTCTCAATAAAAACTATATTAAATTACAGTAGGTGCTGGACAATGAACTGAATACATTTACTATTCCCACTCCAATCTATATTTAATTAAGATAAGTGCTGCACACTGAACTTAAATAATTTACTATTCTCACTCCAACCTATATTAAATTAGGGTAGGTGCTGGACACTGAACTAAATTAATTTACTATTCCCACTCCAGTCTATATTAAATTCAAATAAGTGCTGGACACTTAACTTAATGAATTTCCTATTCTCACTCCAACCTATATTTAATTACAGTATGTGCTGGACACTGAACTAAATTAATTTACTATTCCCACTCCATTCTATATTAAATTAAAATAAGTGCTGGACAGTGAACTTAATTAATTTAATACTCTGACTGAAATCTATATTTAATTATGGGATTAGTTAAATTCAAAAATAAATTTTAAATTTCTAAATATTAATATTTTATAAATTAACAATATATAAACATGTTAAATTAACTTCCCACCCTTATCCCCTATAACCCAACATTCCGCTCCTACAATTATTTGTAACATTCTAAAAAAAAATTACAATTTCAAAATTAATTTTTTTAAAAATTAACAGATATATAAACATTTTTACAACACTTCCCACCCTTATCCCCTATCAACCAACATCCCGCAGCGAAATATATTTGTAAAAATCGAACATTTATTTCATATTTATAAATTTTTTAAAAAAATTAATTAACAAATATATAAAAAAAAATTAAAAAAATCCCACCCTTATCCCCTATAAACCAACATCCCGCTCCTAAAATTTTATTTAAAATTCAAAATTTAATTTACAATTTCTAAATTAATGTTTTTTTTTAAATTAAATAATATATAAACATTTGTAAAACACTTCCCACCCTTATCCCCTATAAACCAACATCCCGCTCCTAAAATTATTTCTAAAATTCTAAATTTAATTTACAATTTCTAAATAAATTTCAAAAAAATTCTAACAATATATAAACATTTTTAATACACTTCCCACCCTTATCCCCGATAAACCAACATCCCGCTCCTAAATTTTTTTTAAAATTTCAAAATATAATTTAGAATTTCTAGAAATTTATTTTTTTAAATTTACAAATATATAACATATTTTAAAACACTTCCCACCCTTATCCCCAATAAACCAACATCCCGCTCCTAAATTTTTTTTTTAAATTCTAAATTTAATTTACAATTTCTAAATAATTTTTAAAATAATTCTAACAATATATAAACATTTTTAATACACTTCCCACCCTTATCCCCTATAAACCAACATCCCGCTCCTAATTTTTTTTTTAAAATTCTAAATTTAATTTACAATTTTTAACTAATTTTTCAACAAATTCAAACAATATATAAACATTTTTAATACACTTCCCACCCTTATCCCCTATAAACCAACATCCCGCTCCTAAAATTAAATATACATTTCACATTTTAAATTAAATTTAATAATTAAATTTTACAATATATTAAAAAAAAATATTAACTTTTTTAAAACACTCCCCACCCTTATCCCCTATAACCCAACATCCCGCCCCTAAAACAATATAAATATTTCTCATATTATATACATTTTAAATATTTATACAAACAACTTCAAAATATTTACTAAACACACAATAACGATATTTTCACATGTCGATATTATTACGAACGATATTACTTACATCGACATATAAGTAAAAAAAAAATAACGATATTTTTCACATCGATATTAGCTATTTCGATATTTTGGACATTCGATATTTTTGACTCGATATTTATGTCCCTCGATATTAAAAAGTCGATATATAGACTGCTCACCGCCACACACATCAGGGCTTGTCCTACCTTATGCTTACAATGCACCCTGCCCTTGGGCCTACCATAGGGGTGACTGATTGAAGTTAAGGGAAGGTTTAGGGACTGGCAAGTGTGTGCACTTGCCCAGTCAGCATGAGAGTACCAGACTGCACGCAGGTTCTGCAATGGCAGACCTTAGATACATTTTACCAGGCCGCTTCTGTGGGTGGCACAACCAGTGCTGCAAGCCCACCAGCAGCATTTGTATTTACAAGCCCTGGCACTCCTGGTGCACTTTACTGGGGTCTGACAGTAAACCAAATAAGCAAATCATGGAATCCAACCAACATATACCTTTTACATTAGGGAGAGCATATGCACTTTAGCACTGAACAGTAGTGGTAAAGTGCCCAGAGTCATAGAATAGCCAACAACAGATCAGAAAAAGTACCGGTGGAAGGCGAAAAGTTTAGGGACCATCCGGCCAAAAGGGCCAGGTCCAAAACAACCCCCTTCCAGCCAAAACGCAGGGCAGACCAATCACCACCGTGATGGTCTTCGCTGCTTGGGGCGATAGAACAAGGACCTGGCCCGCAACTGCAGGGGCAGATTCCAGTTCTACGCCAATCTGAACCTATTGGAAACCCTCTGTCCATACTCTCAGGGCCCACCAAGCCAATCCCTGGGGAACCCTTCTCCTCACCTGTGGACACCACCTGTGCAGCACCTAACCTTATCTGGATCATGGGTGTGTCCCAACAGACGGACAGCAACATGCTACAGTGGCCACTGACAGTAGTCAGGGATGAGATCCAGGCCGTATGCCTCTCAGGGCTCTCAAACCTCTGTGGCGCCAGGGAGCGGGGGGCAGTAGCCCCAGGTGCTTGGCACCTTTTGTCCATTCTCCCTCCTGTCAGGTCAGGTATGACATCCTGGCACTGACCCACCAGCCCCAGGCCTGTACCCGGCGGCTGGAACAAAGACTGGGGTGGCCTCTCCCACACCCGATCCCCCTCCTTGGGGCTCTGTACCCTCCCACTTGGAGTGGTACCCCCTTCCAGAATTGCCAGGGCACCTGTGGCAGGTGTCCTGCGCAATTCGCCCACCAGTTCAGGGGTTCTATCCTGCAACTGGGCGTCCAGGTCAGGGGGGACACCCTGAACCTGGCCCTTCAACCTAGGGTCTAAACCCTTCAGTTGAGCGGGGGTCAGAGGCGAGGCCCCACTCCCTCTGCACCCCCTTCCAGATGGCTGTACCCTCCCATCTGGAGTGGTACACCAAGAAGACAGACTGGTAGGGACACTGATTACAGATGTCCCTCCCTCCAGGTCAGACAACACCGGAACCTGGCTCTCCAACCTAGGGTCTAAACCCTCAGGCTGCACCGGGGTCAGAGGCGAGGACTCCCTGCCTCTGCACCCCCTTCCAGAGTACTGCACCCTCCCAACTGGAGTGGTGCCCCTAGAAGCAACATGGGTCAGGACACTGATTACAGTTGTCCCACCCTCCAGGTCAGACAACACCTGAACCTGGCTTGCCAACCCTGGGGCCAACCCATGCGGTTGAACGCTCGCCTGGCGCACCAGGACTTCCCAGGGAGCACGCATGCCCCCCCTGAGGGTGACACATAACTCATGGGTCGTGTGACAGTCTGCCTGGCGCTGATCTCACGACCCCTGTCCATCTGACAGTGCGCGAAGATCCCCCAGGACAGACGTGGTGTCACCATGGTCATTCACTGGTGATGCAGCCCTTCTGGCTGGCCCCTGACCCACTGGTTCTTCCACTGGGGGCTCCTTCCCCCTCTCACCCCTCACTCTGGACTTCTGCACCCTCCCAACTGGAGCGGTACTGCCAGACACCAGAACTGCTGGAGGCCTGCTTACAGACACTCCCCGTTCACCAGACACTAGGGGGTCCCGCACATCGGGCAGCCCCTCAGGACTGACTAGGCTCCCCACCTGGTGTTCCCTTAAAGAACCATCCAGGCTCTGAGACTGAGGTTGGGCACTACCGGGACATAACCCATTCTCACTCCTTCCCCTTAAAGACAGGACGTGAGGCCCTACACCCCTCTCACTACTACAGGACCTAGTTGGGCTACTCTGAGCCACTTCCACCACACTGGGTTTGAAGATACCTGGACCACTCCTCTTGGGATCACTCCCCAATGCCTTTCCAGACCCTCTGGACTCCACCAAAAGGTCTGCCTCCAATGTGAGCTCCCTGCGGTCAGAGAACTCACTCTCCAACAGGTGTTGGCATAGCTCTGGAAAACAGGGACTTACAATATGCTCTCCCACAATTGGATCACACAGCCCCCTAGCAGGGTTAACCAAACTATCCTTCACCTTACCATCCAGTGCCTCACACACGTACTCCACACCACTCTCCTGAGACTGGCAAGACAGTACCTGACTGTCTCTGTCACACAACCCACACTCTTCTGGGTGGTCTTCACACTCACCCACCAGGACTTCAATTTTGGGGGAACCCCTCTCCCTGCACCTCTCATCTAGAGTCAGTAGAGTGTCCCTCCCACCACTAGGACTATGAACCCCTGCGCCAGTTACCCTATTCCCTTCAGGGATACTGCGCACTACTGGAGCTACCTCATGTCCTTGAACCTCCTGGTGTATGTTAACCCCCTCCTTCAAGTCAGGCGCCACATCTCCGGGTGTGCGTACTACTCTCTCAGCACTATAAAATTCAATATTGCTGCCACCATCTGAGCTGGATTCCTCCTCCCACTCAGCAAAGCTCAATCTCTGAGCTACACACATTTCTTGTAGCTGGGCTGAGACACTCATGGTCTCAAGTCTCTCGAGCTCTAAGTCAAGATTCCTCAAGATCAACTCATGCTCCATTTCCATTTTTCTCTCTTCCAGAGCCAGCTTTCTGCTTTCTAGCTCCAGTTGCCTATTCAATTTGAGCTTTGCCATCTCCATTTCGTGCATCCTACCCTCTCTTCTATCTGCCAGCTCCTCTGGAGATATACTTTTCCTAGAAACACTGCTACCGGCAGGGGAAGGGGTTCTCCTTCCTCTTGGACCCACTGGCCCATCCAGCTGTTCCTCTGCATCATCATTCTCAGTGGCTTTTCTGGCTTCTACCCAGGCCCTCAGCGCCTTGTAGAACTCAGGCGTGCCTTTACATCCAGTAGTAGAAACCTTGAATTTCTTGCAGAAGGACTTTAGCTGTTTGACCGTGTAGCTCTCTAATTTCTCTTCTTCCCATTCAAATTCTGTATTGACAGAGACTATGGATGCTGCTTTCTCCACCATGGTAAAGCGTGGCAGTGTTAAAAAATAGACAGTCGCAAAAAGAAATCTACCAACAAGTATTGGTTGTGTTTAAGGTCTGCACTCACTAAGTAGTATTCACCAATCACTGTGCATGAGTCACAAATGCAAGTCCAGAATCCTCACCGCTGACCACCAATGTTAGAATCCGGGTTCTCTGGTTGGCACAGGTAGGTACTTGTGACAAGCAGGGAACCTTTCCTCTAGTCAGGGTAAGGGGTTACACTACTAAAACAACCCCTGCTCACCCTCTAGGTAGCTTGGCGCGAGCAGACAAGGCTTATCTCAGAGCGTTATAGGTTAAGCATTTGTGAACACATACAGTAACCAAGTGACAACACTACAAATGGACACCACACAGGTATTTATATTAAAAATAAGGATTCTTTATATAGGATTATCACAAGACCATTAAACGATTAAAAATACACAATACGGTTGCTTAGTTGGTAGAAGATTGCTTAGTTTCTCTTAAGTTCTTAAATGCGACACTTTAAGTCAATGTACCTTAGATGCGACACGCAGGGCAACGAAAGTGTTGCAGCGATGCAGATGCGTTGAAGTTCTTGGTGCAAAAGAAATAAAGATGGGATCTTCCAGATGCGTTACACTTCTCCGATGTTGCGAGAAGACTCGACTCAATGCGTCAGCTACAGCGGCGTCACCCTTGACGAGATGCGACGACAGAGGCCTTGGTAGCGACACTCTTCTCCGACGTTGCGAGATGCTTCTGCTCGATGCGATGCTGCAGCGGCGACACCCCTTCTGCGAGATGCGACGACAGCGGCTCCGACGGCGGCATGCTTCTCCGTGGATGCGAGGCACTTTTCTGGATGCGGTGCAATGCGACAACTACGATGGCTGCGATGGCGACACGCTTCCTCCTCGATGCGAGACTCTTCTCTCGATGCGGTGCAATGCGACAGCTACGATAGCTGCGATGGCGACACGCTTCTTCGGCGTTGCGAGACACTTCCGGAATGATGCGAGACGCTTCCGCTCGATGCGATGCTGCAGTGGCGACACTCTCTGCGAGATGCGACGGCAACAGCTCCGACGGCGGCACGCTTCTCTTCCTTGCGTCGCGCTTCCAGCTCCTTGCGACACGCAGTCCCTCAGAAGGCCCAACAACAGCAGCAGGCACTTCCAAAAGACTCTGGGGAGCTGGGGGTGAAGTCCACTGGTCCTGGGACTTCGTTCAGGGGGCAAGCTCAGTTCAAGCCCTTGGAGATATTTATAAAGCACAAGTTGAAGCAAAGTCTTTAGTAGTCTTTCTCCTCTCCTTCAGCAGCAAGGCAACCACTGCAGGCCAATCCCCCAGGTCAGGGACAGTACTCCTCCTACAGCTTTCCCAGTTCCTTCTCCTCTGGCAGAGGTTCTTCTTGTTTCAGCAGGATCTAATTTCTTGGGAGCAGGGTCCCAATACTTATACCCCTAATTCCTTTGTTCCTCTGGGGTTGAGGGGCCTTTGCCCAGTCCAAACCAGTTCTTGAGCACTCTGTTGACATGACTCTGCCTTTCTATTCAGGGTGCAGGGCAGAGACATCAGCCACTCCGCAGGAGGTGGAGCCAGCATTGTGGTAGCAGAGCACAACCCTATTCAGAGCCCAGGTGTACTCCTCCCACCCATCTGACTGCCAATCTTCCTATTCACCACCAGGCTACCTAGCCCTGCCCCTCTGGGTTTCCCCAGCCCTGTCACTCACACAACCAGACAGGCAGATACACATCATAGCAGAGGCAGGCTGAAATGGTGAGGCAAGCAAATACCAACTTTCTAAAAGTGGTATTTGCAAACACAGAATATTAAAATGAACTTTACTAAAAGATGTATTTTATTATTCTGAGTTCAGGCATACTAAACTCGACTTTCTACCATGTTCCCTGGGTCTGTTAGGATCATAGAATGTAACAATTCTAACAGCCCATTCTGGCCTATGGAGAACAGGTAGCCTTACAATAGTGAAAAACGAAAATGGCTGTAGTTCACTATTAGGACATGCCACACACATCAGGGCTTGTCCTACCTTATGCTTACAATGCACCCTGCCCTTGTGCCTACCATAGGGGTGACTGATTGAAGTTAAGGGAAGGTTTAGGGACTGGCAAGTGTGTGCACTTGCCCAGTCAGCATGACAGTACCAGACTGCACGCAGGTTCTGCAATGGCAGACCTTAGATACATTTTACCAGGCCGCTTCTGTGGGTGGCACAACCAGTGCTGCAAGCCCACCAGCAGCATTTGTATTTACAAGCCCTGGCACTCCTGGTGCACTTTACTGGGGTCTGACAGTAAACCAAATAAGCCAATCATGGAATCCAACCAACATATACCTTTTACAGTAGGGAGAGCATATGCACTTTAGCACTGAACAGCAGTGGTAAAGTGCCCAGAGTCATAGAATAGCCAACAACAGATCAGAAAAAGTACAGGTGGAAGGCGAAAAGTTTAGGGACCATCCGGCCAAAAGGGCCAGGTTCAACAATACCCCACCACCGACTGTACCACATGTGACTTACTTGGTTTCTGTTCCATCCTTCCCCTTTTCCTTTCTTTAAAACATGTTACTAAACATTTTTACTACATTAATTGCAGCTTCCTCATGTCTCTTACCATGTCAGCCGCAGCATTCTCTGTATCATTCAAATTCTTTCTGCCTTCATGCATGCCACGTCTTGGGTTCTTCAGACAGTCTCTGGGTACCAAACAGATGTCTTGGCTGTAGGGTGAGTGCAGTTTGCATGTCCTCACTCTATATTTTTCCCCTCAAAGCACCTTGTAGACTAGTGATCAGAAATATATTACTATTCCATCCCACCTCCACTTAAAGACCCTTCGTGTGACTTTTGTTTTCAACCAGGAAGCATATAGAGACAACAGTATGCTATAAATATATCTCTTCATTCACTTGCTCACTAAGGGCTCAAGTCAAAACAGAAATGTAAAAACAT
The DNA here is from genome assembly GCF_964204655.1 of Triturus cristatus. Classification (NCBI taxonomy): domain Eukaryota; kingdom Metazoa; phylum Chordata; class Amphibia; order Caudata; family Salamandridae; genus Triturus; species Triturus cristatus. Next base: position 804,475,130 of record NC_140589.1, on the reverse strand, counting down.
ATGCTTATGCCTACCTATCTATTTGACTGTGAAGTTTTCAGAACTGCACAATGAATACCACAAAAATGTCTGAGAGCATGCAACTGTTGCACCTTCATAAAAGTACTCAAAAACATAGCCATTTATGCATATCTATAAATCCCAACATCTCTCATTCAACCGCCTCTCATCCATTGCACAATTTATAGACTTACAACATGACCCCCATGCTGGACCACCACCCCTAACTCATACACCTTCCACCCTAAACAGACGCAAATAAAATAAACATGTCACTCTTTATAACTTTGCATCCCCATGTCTCTTACACAACAAGGCTCGTCTACAAAAACCACACAGCTCACCAACTCACTCTCAACCACCATCTCCACCTCCTACATATGCAGACCCATTAAAATACCTTCCAAGCCCGCTGGACGAAGAACACGATAAAGAAAAGCAATACTATTTCTATTCTCATACAACTAATACCAGCACTAATGACACATGGTTGGGAGACGACAAGTCTTCATGTTGCATAAAGCCATTCCTCTGGGTTAATTAAACTATCACACAAAATCATATAGGCAAAAAAGGAGGCTAACTAGCTGTTATATTCAAGTAAACAATACATCTCACTAAAGCTGAAGGTGTTTCCATCCAAGGTTGTAAGGCCCTCTTTACCAGATGCAACCCTACACTAACTACCTAATGTAACACCCTTCTCCTTTACAGGCCTCTACCTAGCAATGCAACATTTCAAGACACATTTCTAGACACGGTTACTAATCCGATAACAACACACTACAATCTGTGCATTCTTGGTGACCTAAATTTATGGTTTGACAAACTCAATATGCCCCATCCAAAAACCATCATCACTGGCCTAGACACACTGAACCTTCATCAAATCGTCCACAAACCCACCCACATTGCTGGACACACCTTAGATGTCATTTTTGCAAATACACCATTTTCTAGCTGTTCAACATAAAACACCAATAAGCAACACACCCAAAACAACCTTACATGCATCCATCTATCGACTGTGGAACAAACACAATTTTGAATACTTAGAAAAACAAATACCATCCAATGCAGATCTAGACACAATAAAGTCAATTAAAAAACTAAATGGGGGGCCAAAGGAAGCTTTTTATATCCTTATACGACTCAGAACAACACAACAGGACAAAAGAAAATAGACACCTTGGAGAAATACAGAAGTAAAAGAGATAAAAAAGCAAATTAGAAAGCTGCAATGCACCAGGCTAAAAAACACAACAATCAAGACAAACTTCACATACAGAAACTTAACAGATTATACAAGTCAGCAATCGAAAGAGCTAAAAAAAAAGTACTCTTCAGGCAGAATTCAAAATGCTAAATGTCCCAAAAAAGATGTTTTATAAAATTCTCACTGAATTTTGTAAACCTAAATGCATAGGAGGAACTCATCCCATCACTCAAGAATTCACAGACAAACTGGCATTTCGTTACACAACCAAAGCAGACACATTGGACTCCTATTTAAAACAAAGAAAATCCCCCAGAGCCAACCCATTTCCAAAAATCCCATGCAAGGGTAGGCTAACCTAGCATCTCAATTCCTTCAAACAAATATCACAAAGTACATTTATGGATCTGGTCAAAGCAAGTAAGCCTGTCGACAGTCCTTCTGACCCTTGTCCACCACAAATGTTCAAGAACATTCTTCTAACTACCTCTGCTGCCACACCAGTAAGAAGAATCATCAATATTTCCTTAACTACAAGAATCTTTCCAGAAAACCTAAAAAAGGCGTACATGCTCCCATTATTAAAGAAAACTAAGCTGGATCCACTTGACTCAGACAACTACAGACTGATTACAAATGTCCCTTTCCTGGGCAAACTGATAGAAAGAGCAGTATTTTCCCAGATGTCACAATTCATTGATGATAACTCCATACTTTCTGACTTCTAACCAGGATTCCATCCAGAATAAGGTACAGAATCTTCCCTCATCTCCATATGGGATGATTTTAAAAGCACAGTAGAACGTAACTGGGTTGCTGCACTACTTCTCTTGGACCTCTCAGCTGCCTTTGACACAGTTGACCATGACACTCTAATACAAAGACTCTAAGAAGCTGGCACAGCGGGACTGTCCTTGATTGGATCACATCCTACCTTCAGAACAAACATCATCTATTCGGCACCTTTCTCATCCAAACCGTACTTCATAGAAGCAGGGGTCCCGCAAGGCTCTATCATCTCACCCATGCTTTTCAACATCTACATGAAGTAATTACTGGAAATGATCAATGAATTTCAGCTTGCATGCTATAACTACGCAGATGACACACAAATACTCCTTAAACTGGAAAGCCCAAAATACATTAGAAATTCACAAATTTTTAGTTGTCTCAGAGCTGTTGATCAGTGGATGACATCGAGCCATCACAAATTGAATGCTTCCAAAACTGAAATACTGAAATGTGGTGATTGATAAAATTATGACCCACTCGCCACCTGACCTGACAATATGGGACCATCTCCTAAAGACAATGGAGACCCAAGCAAAGAAACAAGCAGGCACTTGCTTCGGGTTACTCAGAATGCCCCGTAAGATTCTGGAGCTTACTCCTATACAGCTAAGGAAGACAGTAATACATGCACTGGTCACATCAAGCCTCGACTATAGAAACTACCTTTAACTGTAGGCACCAAAAATTGTTATTAAAAAACTCCAGGTCATTCAGAATGTTGCAGTTAGACTTTTGTGTAAGGTCCCAATACAGGAACAAGTGTGAAAGCATCTAAGAGCCCGACACTAGCTACAGATCGTGGCTAGAGTCAAATTTAAAGCCCTTTGCCTGACACACAAAGCCATAAACAACAAGGGCCCCCTTAAAATCAGAGACTTGGTGGGCTCATATGTCTCCAACAGATGCCTTAGATCCTGCACTGAACTTCTACTAAAAACGACTAGAATCAAAAGAGCCATATGTGGCGGTAGTTCCTTCTCATCTGGCATCCAAGTTGTGGAATTCACTACCACATGAACAGAATCAATCTTCAGAAAAAATCTGAAGACTTGGATTTTCCATCAGTACCACTAAATTCCCCTCTGGCTTTCTATACCGTATCTAACTCCCAGTGCTGGGAAGCCCTTGGGCAGCTATGCACTTTAAAAATCCTATAACTAACTAACTCAAGTATCTAAGGTAGTATGAAACCTTAGCATTACCATAGACTCCAAGCTATCAATGAATGACCAAGTGGACAAATTAGCAAGATCAAGTTTCATTACTATGAAAATTTTGCGACACATCTTTCCCCACCTGGGATTTCTGCACAAGGTCCAGGCTACTACCTTCCTTATACATGAATACCTTGCATGTACTGAAACATCTATGTGTTTATTACTTTACTTTTACTGTAAAAAGAAACAAAAACATTTAAGTCTCTCCAATGCACTACTCTATGTTTCACCCTGTACCTCCCTCAAAATATCCTCTACCTTCACTCTCTGGCTCATTCCTAACCTCATTCTGCTACTATGATCTCAAAAAGAACCCTTTCTAGACTCTTGCATCCTCTACATCTCATTGTATCACCCAAACCTAATTTTACCACTAAGATCTCCCAAACAACCCTTTCTGAATTCTTCCCTCCTGTATCCCTCCTTAGACTCAGTTTACACCTCATTTTACTACTATGATCTCCCTAATCCATTCCTAGACAATCTTCCCTCCTCCATCTCTCCTTCACTCATCTCAGACCTCCTACTACTACTGTGATCTCCAATAAACACTTTCTAGACTCTTCCCACTTCAATCCCTCCATTTTCCTTTTCAATCCAACTCACAGACTCACATGTCCACTGCTCAAATTAATTTATATTTCCCTATACTAATTCACCACTAATCTTTTTTGGGTTCCGCTGTACCATGCTACTTGCCGAAAAGCACTTCAAAGCTTCATCAAGGGTAGTAAGAGCTATATAAATACAAATAGAATTACAATATTGAAATATACATTTTTACATTTACAGCGGAAATGATTTGTTAAAATGAATGTGCACTTTGTCATGTTTTTTGTTTACTCCTCTATGAGAGTATGTCTCCAAGTGAAGAAACTTCTTCCCCAACATCACCAGCAATTTAGCAGATCCTCCACTCTCCCCCAATTCCCACTCTCAAAAAGGATTTAACCGTGCCTATAACAGGGTCACTTTCCTACACTTTTAGCAATCTAAAACTATCAATGAAGGTATGTTGAATTCCCACAAGTTGGATGATATGATATCATAAATCAAATATTATCTGGAAGAAATATCCTGTCCTAAATGTTGTTTAAAAATATTACTCCACTGGAATTATTAATAGAAAATCTACACCCAATGGGATGATATTTTTGTGAATGATATTTAATTATGCTATCAATATTCTACCAAATACATACATATGTGGGTGTTGACTAACTTTGGCGGATGGAGCCATCCTCGAGGCCCAACAAACCTGGTCCTTGCGAAGAATTATACACAAATAAATTGTGCTATGCTGATTTCCAAGTTATAAATTTCAATATATAAATGAAGACATTTACACACCAAGGCAACATTTACGTGAAGAGATTATATTGAATCACACCTGCTGCCTGTTCATTTTATTGATTTTATTTCAGCCCTATATATGAAAACAAACAAAGTGATATGGTTACCCCTGTGGGCTTGCTTTATTACATTGAAATTCAAATAATAATTGTGAATTGCAGACCTCTAGGGGATGTATCATGATGAGTTACACTGGTTCAGAGTAGAGCTGAGCATCTGTATTTTTGCATTTGGAGTGTCTCAGTCACATACAAATAACTCAGAAGTTCTCTAAGTTAATGTATGCTCTACAAACAGCACAGATCAAAAACAGAGAAAAACTGTTTCCGTGTTCTGCTGTCAGAGAAATTCTGAGTTATATGTATACGTTTTGGACACTATAAAGGCAAAGAAAGGGCATTTGGCTCCGCCCCAAGCCAGCACATCTATTCATGAGACATACGATGTTGAATGTCATCAGCACACAAACAAAGTGCAGATATTCGCTTTAAAAACAAGCGTTCTGTGAGAATGCAAAGTTTTAATTGTCTAATTCAAAATCCTGATTCATAGAGATTGATACTAGTTGCCTGTTTAAAGCACTGCCCTAAATCAAATTGAGCAGCAATAAGAAATTAGATCACCCAGAATATTATCTTTCTAATAGATTTAGTGTCAATTGCATTTTTTCTTTATTTTGACTCCTGTAAGTCTCCACATAAAAATGTATTAAATTAAAGAAAAACACAAATCAATAAATAAATATACAAATTGACCTATGGTAAACCTATGCAGAGATGGAAACTAAGTAGCCCTTATAGCCTTTCCAATGGGTGGGTAAATGGGTCAATCATGTGACAGCTGTTAACTAACTTGATAGTCTTTGATACTTTGCTACACCACCTTTTTCAGTTCCCTTCAAACAGCCTATGGACCCACCAGCAAACTATATGCAGTCTAATGAAATGCAGTCCATGCAAAGTGTGAAAATACTTCACCATCAACAGGCAAGTTCTTACAAGATCAATACTTCTGGGAAAGGTAATGGGCCTCTCGGCACTGTTCCATAGAGGCATTTAAGTTGCTCCTCCACTACATATTTTGCAGTCCACTTCAAGTTTCATACATTGCAAGTGACATCTGGACAAAAAACAGGGCTCGACTAGCCATTCTGCCTTTCTGGCATTTCCCTGGTAGCCTCTAGCCAAGCAGGATATTTTAAAAACAGAATGAGCAGCCATGACAATCTTGCCGCATGCTCCGATTCTACTAAATGCTTCCTGCATCTGTCATCACCTTCCTCTTCTGTTTTTACCTTCATACCACCTCTCAACTGCAATTCAATCCAGGAGGTTTTTAACTGTTTGCTATTGCCCTGTGAAAAGTCTTTTTGTCAGAAATCTTTTCATTTTCCTCAAAACGTTTATAACACTGAAATGCAGTTTCGGGACTGAACTGCATTATAAAATCTTGAAAGAAATAAGTACTTATTGGCTGAAATGGAAGGGTATTAGTGTATCTCATTTCAACACAAGGTGTAGAAACTTGTGTTTGCAAGGACAGAAGGGTATTTCTTATTAATAATCTGTGTTTGTGAAACTACAGCCTCATACGTTTAAGGTTTGTGGTGGGTTTGTTAGCACTTTGAGTTGTTTTACCACAAAAAGTAAGTGAACATTTGTTTGTTTTTTCGAGTACCCTTTTTATGTTTAAAAGACTTTATTTAGGACCACAATAAACAGCATAACACAAATATGAATTGCTATAATAAACAATCATTCACCAATTAACATACTGGTTAAGAACCTTGAAAGGAACATCAAAGTCTTTATGATTTTGCAAGGGGATGGTAGGAAAAAAGAAAAAAAAGGAGAGGGGATAAAAAGGTTAGAGAAAAACATGCTATATCTGACTAGAATGACAAAGAAAAACACCGCCTTTATTTATGACTCATATAAATAAGCTCATCAATAAGTGTATAAGTAGAACCACAAAACTGCATTCAAATGCAAAATAAGGACAGAGAGATAAAATGTTTATGGAGGATAAAGATTTTAAGAAAAAGTTGGAATAGTATTTAATGAAACACCACCAACCTGGATAAGAAATGTAGTAAGAGGTAACCACAACAATTGGGCATTATGAGAGGATAAATATTGACAGGTATACATCGTATCCAACTAACAATGTGAACACACATAATCTTACCACACAGTGTATGATAATTTAGACCATGATTTCCAAGTAAAAAGGATTTGCTAAAAGGCAATTGCTAGTAAAATGTCTAATAATTTATCCTTAAGAAAAGATGGAATCAGGGAATTGGTAATGTACCGAATAGAAGGGAAAGAATGATAAAAAAGTGATATAAAAAAAAATCTTTGTGATGTGGGACTATACCATATGCCAGAAGGTAATTGTAGGGGGGTGCAACTAAATAACATATGTATGAGGTCTGCCTTAGGAAAATCCTAAGACCAACATTTAGCAGAGATATTTGAGGAAAACTTGGATCATTCTATCGAGGTAAAATGAAGTCTATGATAAATGAATATAGTGATTGAGTAATGCTAGATGAACTGGAAGTTCTGTAGATGCGTGCCAATACCTTGTTCCAAAAGGAAAAATTTCAAGTAATCCCCAAAACCTCCTCCCATCAGCAATCAGGCCTTGGATTTGGTTTGGAAAGGATCCATAAGAGAAAGACACTTATAAATAGCTGATGCTCTATGTTAGACCTGGCACCTTGGTGTGGGTCTCCCTTCCATTTTTTGCTGTTGCCTCATGTGTTTTTGCTGGTGTTAGATGCTTTGGGCACTGTGCCACTGCTGTCCAGTGCCACAGTGCAAGTGCTCCCTACTGTAAAATTGATGTATGGATTAGTGATTCCATGATTGGCTGGTTTGGTTTACCTTTCAGACCCTAGTACAGTGCACTGAGTGTGCCCAGGGCTTGTAAATCAAATGCTGCTGGTGGGCTTGCAGCACTGGTTGTGCCACCCACAGAAGCCTCCTGTCAAGTGTGTCTAAGGCTTGCAATTGCCGAGCCTGTGTGCAGTCTGGCACTGCCACGCTGACTGGGCAAGTGCACCCACTTGCCAGTCCCTAAACCTTCCCTTTTCTGCATATTAGTCACCCCTATGGTAGGCCCAAGGTAAAGGACTGGGCTATTCTAAGGCCCAGCGGTGCCAGGGGACAACACCTGAAACCTTCGTGGGTTACCTGTTCCGGCGTACAAATCACAGAGACACGGGACACTTCCTGCGGCGTCAAAGATCAGTATTTATTTACTGCAGGGATACAGAAATCGCAAGAAGTACACAACGTGTAGGTTCTGAGAGACTGCTTCGAATTGCAAAAGTGGATCGCTCCTTTTATACACATTTTCGTCATTGAACAACATGGCAAACAAAAGGTTACAACTCAGTTCCCACAGTAAACTTCAAAAGGGTCGAATTCATGTTCTCAGAAACCCGGAACATAATTACAACAGCATTGCCGGTTCCCAACTGTAAAAGCACATTATCCCCACATTAAGCACATTCCATTCTGACTGTAAACGAATTAGGAGAAGGGACAGAAACAGGTGGAAAGGAAAAACAAGGATGCACAACAGATTAGAAAAGAGTGTAGAGAGCAATATCGGAAACTTGATTGCAGAATCAAAGGACTCGTGCATAATGCATGCACGACTGAAACAATAGACTAGCACGGCAAGATGAGCCTCGAGCGGAGCCATCTGCCATTGTAGTGTCATCCCCCTCATCATAAAGACACCCTCAAAGGAACACGTGTCCTCCGCGAAAGCCTGGGAATCCCAGGGTCACGAAGCGGACAGTGCCGGGTCGCTGACTACTTGAGGGCAAGAGACAAAATGGATGCCGTATCTAAAATGGAACCCGAGGGTTCAGATGGACACGCCCAGGAATAAGACGAACCGTACATAGTAGCGTAGCGAAAACGCGTACACCCACTAAACTCGTGATTTGCGGTTCGTAGATACCAAACTCGGCCATATTCGAACAACTCAAAAATGTCATTACGATTCTCACGGAACCTCAAAGGGCAGGGTGCATTGTAGGTAAAAGGTAGGACATGCCCTGGTGTGTATAGCATGTCGTAATATTGAATTACAGCCATTTTCGTTTTTCACTATTGCATGGCTACCTGTTCCCCATAGGCCAGAATAGGCTGTTTGATTATTACATTTTATAATCCTAACTGACTCAGGGAACTAGGTAGAATTTCGAGTTTAGTATGCCTGAACTCAGAATGATGAAGTGCATCTTTTAGTGAAGTTGGTTTTAACATTCTGTGTTTGAAAATACCACTTTTGGAAAGTAGGTATTTTCTTGTCTAACCATCCAAGCCTGCCTCTGCTAGGTTGTGTATTCCTTGTCTGGAGTTTGAGTGACAGGGGCTGGGGGATGCCAGGAGACAGGGTGAGTCAGAGATCTGCATGCAGATGGGTGAGAGGAGTTGCACCTGGGAACTGAATAGGGCTGTGCCTTCCCTCCACAATGCTGGCTCCACTTCCTGTGGTGCGTCTGATGACCCTGGCCTACACTGTGAAAAGAAAGAAGGAGTCTTGTCAACAAAATGCTCCAGGACTGACCAGAACTGGCTTGGATTAGGCAAAGGCCTCTCTGCCTTCAGAGAACATTGAGAAACTGTGTATAAAAAGGGCGACCCAGACCCCAGAACTTTAGATCACTTTTGGGAAACAAGAAGAAACCTTTGCTGAGGAGAGGAACCAGAGAGACTGAGGAGAGACTATCCCTAAGCTGAAGTGCTGCTTGGGGGATTGCAAAAAGAACTATTGATGGACATGCCATTCCAGTTTGGACCCAGCCATATGCAAATCAGTCTTGACCCTGTGCCCTATGGGAACAGTCCAGCCCGAACTGCCAGGCCAGGTCCTCCCTGGACTGGAAACAAGCATCCTAGGACAGGTTTCGGGGTTTCACCCCTCTTCAGCCAGGATAGCTTGATTCCAGTGGCATGGAGAGCACGGGACTCACGTCTGAGCATACCCATCCCACTCGGGGTGACAAATGCAAAAAGAACTATTGATGGACAGAATGCAGAACAATGTCATACATTCACCCCAGTACAGAGATCTGGGCCTAAATCCATCGTTTTTTTGCTCACTATGCCATTCGAGTTTGGACCCAGCCATATGCAAATCAGTCTTGACCCTGTGCCCTATGGGAACAGTCCAGCCCGAACTGCCAGGCCAGGTCCTCCCTGGACTGGAAACAAGCATCCTAGGACCGGTTTTGGGGTTTCACCCCTCTTCAGCCAGGATAGCTTGATTCCAGTGGCATGGAGAGCACAGGACTCACGTCTGAGCATACCCGTCCCCCTCGGGGTGACAAATGCAAAAAGAACTATTGATGGATAGAATGCAGAACAATGTCATACATTCACCCCAGTACAAAGATCAAGCTATCCTGGCTGAAGAGGGGTGAAACTCCAAAACCGGTTCTAGGATGCTTGATTTCGGTCCAGGGAAGACATGACTTGGCAGTTCGGGCTGGACTGTTGCCATGAAGCGGTACAAAAGGGGGTGGTGATGGACAGAGCATCAGAACCAATCAAACACTCACACCCAGTCAACAGATCTGGGTTTGATCCATCACCGTTCTTTAGCCCACTCTGCCACCCCAGTTCAGACATGGCCATATGCAAATCAGTCTGACCCTGTGCCTCATGGGAACAGTCCAGCCCAAACTGCCAAGCCATGCCTTCCCTGGACCGGAAACAAGCTTCCTAGGACCGGTTTCTGGCATTTCAGCCGTCTTCAGCCAGGCTTGCTTGAATCCAGTGGCAAAGTGAGCAAGGGACTCAACGTCTGAGCATACCCTGCCAACTAATGGCGAACAAAGCGGTACAAAAGGGGGTGGTGATGGACGGAGCATCAGAACCAATCAAACACTCACACCCAGTCAACAGATCTGGGTTTGATCCATCACCGTTCTTTAGCCCCTCTGCCACCCCAGTTCAGACATGGCCATATGCAAATCAGTCTGACCCTGTGCCTCATGGGAACAGTCCAGCCCGAACTGCCAGGCCAGGTCCTCCCTGGACTGGAAACAAGCATCCTAGGACAGGTTTCGGGGTTTCACCCCTCTTCAGCCAGGATAGCTTGATTCCAGTGGCATGGAGAGCATGGGACTCACGTCTGAGCATACCCATCCCACTCGGGGTGACAAATGCAAAAAGAACTATTGATGGACAGAATGCAGAACAATGTCATACATTCACCCCAGTACAGAGATCTGGGCCTAAATCCATCGTTTTTTTGCTCACCATGCCATTCGAGTTTGGACCCAGCCATATGCAAATCAGTCTTGACCCTGTGCCCTATGGGAACAGTCCAGCCCGAACTGCCAGGCCAGGTCCTCCCTGGACTGGAAACAAGCATCCTAGGACTGGTTTTGGGGTTTCACCCCTCTTCAGCCAGGATAGCTTGATTCCAGTGGCATGGAGAGCACAGGACTCACGTCTGAGCATACCCGTCCCCCTCGCGGTGACAAATGCAAAAAGAACTATTGATGGATAGAATGCAGAACAATGTCATACATTCACCCCAGTACAAAGATCAAGCTATCCTGGCTGAAGAGGGGTGAAACTCCGAAACCGGTTCTAGGATGCTTGATTCCGGTCCAGGGAAGACATGACTTGGCAGTTCGGGCTGGACTGTTGCCATGAAGCGGTACAAAAGGGGGTGGTGATGGACAGAGCATCAGAACCAATCAAACACTCACACCCAGTCAACAGATCTGGGTTTGATCCATCACCGTTCTTTAGCCCACTCTGCAACCCCAGTTCAGACATGGCCATATGCAAATCGTTCTGACACTGTGCCTCATGGGAACAGTCCAGCCCAAACTGCCAAGCCATGCCTTCCCTGGACCGAAAACAAGCTTCCTAGGACCGGTTTCTGGCATTTCAGCCATCTTCAGCCAGGCTTGCTTGAATCCAGTGGCAAAGTGAGCAAGGGACTCAACGTCTGAGCATACCCTGCCAACTTATGGCGAACAAAGCGGTACAAAAGGGGGTGGTGATGGACGGAGCATCAGAACCAATCAAACACTCACACCCAGTCAACAGATCTGGGTTTGATCCATCACCGTTCTTTAGCCCCCTCTGCCACCCCAGTTCAGACATGGCCATATGCAAATCAGTCTGACCCTGTGCCTCATGGGAACAGTCCAGCCCGAACTGCCAAGCCATGCCTTCCCTGGACCGGAAACAAGCTTTCTAGGACCGGTTTCTGGCATTTCAGCCGTCTTCACCAGGCTTGCTTGAATCCAGTGGCAAAGTGATCAAGGGACTCAATGTCTGAGCATACCCTGCCAACTTATGGCGAACAAAGCGGTACAAAAGGGGGTGGTGATGGACGGAGCATCAGAACCAATCAAACACTCACACCCAGTCAACAGATCTGGGTTTGATCCATCACCGTTCTTTAGCCCCCTCTGCCACCCCAGTTCAGACATGGCCATATGCAAATCAGTCTGACCCTGTGCCTCATGGGTACAGTCCAGCCCGAACTGCCAAGCCATGCCTTCCCTGGACCGGAAACAAGCTTTCTAGGACCGGTTTCTGGCATTTCAGCCGTCTTCAGCCAAGCTTGCTTGAATCCAGTGGCAAAGTGAGCAAGGGACTCAATGTCTGAGCATACCCTGCCAACTTATGGCGAACAAAGCGGTACAAAAGGGGGTGGTGATGGACGGAGCATCAGAACCAATCAAACACTCACACCCAGTCAACAGATCTGGGTTTGCTCCATCACCGTTCTTTAGCCCACTCTGCCACCCCTGTTCAGACATGGCCATATACAAATCAGTCTGACCCTGTGCCTCATGGAAACAGTCCAGACCGAACTGCCAAGCCATGCCTTCCCTGGACTGGAAACAAGCTTCCCAGGACTGGTTTCTGGCATTTCAGCCGTCTTCAGCCAGGCTTGCTTGAATCCACTGGCAAAGTGAGCAAGGGACTCAACGTCTGAGCATACCCTGCCAACTTATGGTGAACAAAGCGGTACAAAAGGGGGTGGTGATGGACGGAGCATCAGAACCAAACAAACACTCACACCCGGTCAACAGATCTGGGTTTGATCCATCACCGTTCTTTAGCCCACTCTGCCACCCCAGTTCAGACATGGCCATAGGCAAATCAGTCTGACCCTGTGCCTCATGGGAACAGTCCAGCCCGAACTGCCAAGCCATGCCTTCCCTGGACCGGAAACAAGCTTCCCAGGACCGGTTTCTGGCATTTCAGCATTGATGTCCAGGTATGGGTTGACTCCTGAATTGTATAGACAAAGGTTTCGAAATTACAAGAAGGTGGCGTCGGGTACATGGGTAGAGTATGTAACTTTCTTTTGCAGAGCATTGGATGGTTGGGTGAAGGGTAGCAAAGTTAATGATTTTGAGGGGCTATTTGATTTAATTGCAAGGGAGCACTTCTCGAGTAATTGTTTTCCAGAGCTACGCCGCACTTGATTGATAGCAGGCTGACTAACCCTAGGAAGCTTGCTGAGGAGGCAGACTGCTGGGTGAGCACCCGGGTCCATAAAGGTCACCTGGGAGACTCAGCCAAGAGTGGGCAGGGTCCCCAGCAGAGGAGTGGGGGGGGACAGGGTAAACAGAGGGAGTTCCAGAAAAGGTCCCAAAGTAATCCTTAAGGGAACCAAGGGAAAGGTTCCCAACCTCCCCCCGAGAAGAAGCCCGGGACCCCGACAGGTACACCTGTTCCTAGGGGACCCCTGATGTGCTACAAGTGTGGGAAAGTGAGCCATAAGTCTAATGATCCCCAGGGCCCACAGTTTGGAAAAACAGCACCCACTGGTGCTCCACCCCGATAGATGGCGAGTGTAGCCCTGGGGGAGGAGATGGGTGTCCAAGGTGGGTGGGGTCCCACAGAAATGTCCCTTGTCTGTTTAGGAGTGAGGTGGTCCCCAGGACCCAACTGCCTGATAACACTAAAAAGTATAGGCAGTGGGTGACCATCAATGGCCATAGAGTGGAGGCTCTTAGAGACACAGGAGCCAGTGTGACAGCTGTCAAGTGTCACCTGGTGTCTCAAGAGCAGGTTGTCCCCAATGCATTTACCCAGTTGTTGCCACTGACAACACAGAGAGCCACTGTAAGGTGGCTCAGGTTCCCTTTGAGTCTCTGGTACTTTTCTGGTAGCTGTGAGGCCTGCCATGCCTGTTAACTGTTTGTTAGGGAACTATTTGGAGAGCTCATCTTGGGCGAAGGTGGAGCGAAGTGCTCATTTGGAGATGTTAGGTCTGCCTGACTGGGCATGTGTGACCACACAGTCCATGACAGCCAGTAAGGGTACCCAAGAGGACCTGCAGCCTGAGAGGGTGGCCCAGGTGCCTGCCTTAAAGAGAAGAGGCAGGGGATGAGGGAAACCGGCCCCTGAAGTTCCCACGGTCCAGGAGGAGGGAGACCTTGAGGGGGATGCCCTGGAGCGTACAGGGGAACAGGTAGCTGAACTGGGGGACCTGCCTGAGATGACCCATTGGCAGCAGGAAGGAGGACCCTCCAGGGAAGAGTTCTGCAAGGAGCAGAAGGAATGCCCTTCTCTTGTGGGTTTGCGGCAACAGGCTGCAGACCAGGCAGCAGGTGATCAGTCTGGATCACATTGGATCTACTGGGAGAATGATCTCCTATATACTGAGCCTAAGGTTGCTGAGCTTGGGTCAGCCCGTGTGCTGGTGGTACCCCAGCGCTTCAGAGCCTTCCTACTGGGGCTGGCTCATGATGTGCCATTGGCAGGACATTTGGGGCAGGACAAGACCATTGAGAGGCTTGTCACCCACTTTTATTGGCCCCAAATGCACAAGAGTTCAAACACTCATTGCAGGACATGTCAGACTTGCCAGGCAAGTGGAAAGAGTGGAAGGAAGCAAAAGGCTCCTCTCCAGCCATTCCCTATGGTCAGCATCCCCTTTGAATGGGTGGGTATTGACATTGTGGGGCCACTGGACCACAAGACAGCCATGGGCAACAGGTTCATCCTGGTCTTGGTGGACCATGCCACTCGGTACCCGGAAGCCATACCTCTGAGGACAGTGACGGCCCCCATGGTGGTACAGGCACTGATGGGAATTTTCTCCCTAGTGAGGTTCCCTAGAGAGGTAGTGTCCGACCGAGGTACAGACTTCATTTCCAAGTATATGAAGTCCCTGTGGCAGGAGTGTGGGGTAACTTACAAGTTTACCACTCTTTACCACCCCCAAGGAAATGGGTTGGTTGAGAGATTCAACCGAACCCTAAAAGGCATGATTTTGGATCGTGAGGAACCCATGAGGTGTAAGTGGGGCTTCCTCTTACCATGCCTTCTCTTTGCATACCATGAGGTGCCACAGAAATCCCTAGGGTTCAGTCCCTTTGAGCTTCTCTATGGTCTCCCAGTGAGAGGACCTCTGAGTCTGGTCAAGGAAGGCTGGGAGCAATCTCCCAGGAAACCTCCCCAGGATGTATATACATACATGCTGGCCTTCAGGAACCAGACTAGGCGTTTCAGGGCACTCGCTGAGGCAAATCTGGAAGCCAGCCAGGAGGAGATGAAGCGTGGCATGACCAGAATTCCACTCTCGTAGAGCTTCAGCCTGGTCAGAAAGTGTGGGTCATGGCCCCAGTGGAGCCCTGCGTGCTGGAGGATAATTGGATCGTTCCATTTGAGGTGGTGGAGCGCAAAACTCCTGTTACCTACTAGGTGGACCTGCAGTCTCTCAGGAACCCCTTGCGGTTCCTGCATGTCAACCACCTGAAGCTCCACTTGGAGAGGTCCAAAGTGGGCATGCTTTTAGCGACAGATGCTGGAATGGAGGAGGAGACTGAGCCTCTTCCTGACCTCCTGTCGGCGACAGAGCAAGATGGGTCAGTGGATGGTGTCAACCGCTCTTCCAACCTGACCCCTGAGCAACAGAATGACTGCCGCCAGTTGCTGGGACAGTTTTCTGATCTGTTATCCCTGATTCCCAGTGTCACCGATTGGTGCATCCATGATGTGGACACTGGAGATTGTCTTCCTGTGAAGCACAAAACTTACAGGGTGACTGACAGGGTGAGAGCTTGCATCAAGGAGGGGGTCTCCAAGATGCTTGCATTAGGGGTGTTTGAGTCCTCTAACAGTCCTTGGGCCAGCCCAGTGGTCTTGGTCCCAAAGGCTGCCGCACCGGGTGCCAAACCAGAACTCCGGTTCTGTGTGGACTACCGAGGGCACAATTCAGTCATGAGTACTAATGCGCACCCCATCCCGAGAGCTGATGAGCTCATCGATCGGCTAGGGGCTGCCCGGTACCTCAGCACGTTTGATCTAACGTCTGGGTACTGGCAGATCGCCTTGACTGATGGGGCAAGAGAGAGGTCAGCATTCTCCACACCAGATGGGCACTTCCAGTTCCGGGTTATGCCCTTTGGGATGAAGAATGACCCTGCCACCTTTCAGAGGTTGGTCAACCAGGTTTTGGATGGACTGGAAGGGTTCAGTGCCGCCTACCTGGATGACATTGCAGTGTTCAGCGCCAGTTGGGAAGAACATCTGCCCCACCTCTGGGAAGTGTTGATGGCGCTGCGGAGGGCAGGTCTCACGATCAAGGCGAGTAAGTGCCAGATCGGGCAGGGTTCCCTGGTGTACTTGGGACACCAGGTTGGGAGCGGCCAGGTTGCACCCCTACAGCCAAAGATTGAAACCATCCTGGCTTCGGAGCCCCCCAAAACCCGGACAGGTGAGAGCCTTTTTAGGACTCACTGGGTTTTACAGGAGGTTTGTAAAGGGGTATGGCAGCATCGTTGGCCCCTTGACAGAGCTGACTTCCAGGAAGCAGCCCAAGAGAGTGATTTGGACTGACACCTGTCAGAAAGCTTTTGATTCCCTGAAGACTGCCATGTAGCCTTCATCAGTAGGAGGTTACTTCCTCTGGAACAGAGGTGGAGTGCTATTGAGCGTGAGGCATTTGCTGTGGTCTGGGCACTGAAGAAGTTGAGACCATACTTGTTTGGGACTCACTTCCGGGTTCAGACAGACCACAGGCCCCTCAGATGATTGATGCATATGAGGGGTGAGAATCCAAAGCTGTTGAGGTGATCAATTTCCCTACAGGGGATGGATTTCACGGTGGAACACCGCCTTGGTACAGAGAACACCAATGCTGATGGTCTGTCCAGATTTTTCAGCCTTAGTGATGAGAACTCCCAGGAGGTAGGGTAGTTCTCCCGACATTTCAGCTGGAGGGGACACGTGTTAGACTTGGCACCTTGGTGTGGGTCTCCCTTCTATTTTTTGCTGCTGCCTCATGTGTTTTTGCTGGTGTTAGATGCTTGGGGCACTGTGCCACTGCTGTCCAGTGCCACAGTGCAAGTGGTCCCTATGGTAAAATTGATGCATGGATTAGTGATTCCACGATTGGCTGGTTTGGTTTACCGGTCAGACCCTAGTACAGTGCACTGAGTGTGCCCAGGGCTTGTAAATCAAATGCTGCTGGTGGGCTTGCAGCACTGGTTGTGCCGCCCACAGAAGCAGCCTGTCAAGTGTGTCTAAGGCTTGCCATTGTAGAGCCATGTGCAGTCTGGTACTGCCATGCTGACTGGGCAAGTGCACCCACTTGCCAGTCCCTAAACCTTCCCTTTTCTGCATTTTAGTCGCCCCTATGGTAGGCCCAAGGGCAGGGTGCATTGTTGGTAAAAGGTAGGACATGCCCTGGTGTGTGTAGCATGTCCTAATAGTGAATTACAGCCATTTTCGTTTTTCACTATTGCAAGGCTACCTGTTCCCCATAGGCCAGAATGGGCAGTTTGATTATTACATCTTATAATCCTAACTGACTCAGGGAACTAGGTAGAAATTTGAGTTTAGTATGCCTCAGCTCAGAATGATAAAAGTAGGTATTTTCTGGTCTAACCATCCAAGCCTGCCTCTGCTATGTTGTGTTTTCCTTGTCTGGAGTTTGAGTGACAGGGGCTGGGGGATGCCAGGAGACAGGGTGAGTCATCACAGGGCTGAATAGAGAGATCTGCGTGCAACTGGGTGGGAGGAGTTGCACCTGGGACCTGAATAGGGCTGTGCCTTCCCTCCACAATGCTGGCTTCACCTCCTGTTGTGCGTCTGATGTCACTGGCCTACACTGTGAAAGGAAAGAAGGAGTCTTGTCAATAAAGTGTGCCAGGACTACCCAGAACTGGTTCGGACTAGGCAAAGGCCTCTCTGCATTCAGAGAACAAAGAGAAACTGTGTATAAAAAGGGGGACCTAGACCCCAGAACTTTAGATCACTTTTGGGAAACAAGAAGAAACCTCTGCTGAAGAGAGGAACCAGAGAGACTGAGGAGAGACTTTCCCTAAGCTGAAGTGCTGCTTGGGGGATTGGCCTGCAGTGGTTGCCTAACTGCCAAAGAGAGGAGAAAGGACTTTTGTACTACTTTCATTCAACTTGTGAAGGATCTCCAAGAGCTTGAGAAAGAGCTTGCCTCCTGCTGAAGTCTCAGGGACAACAGACTTCACCAACCAGCTCCCCAAGAGTTTTTTGGAAGTGCCTGCCGTTGTGTTGGGCTTTCTGAGGGACTGCGTGTCGCAAGGAGCTGGAAGCGCGACTCACGCGCAAGAAGCATGACGCCGAACTGCCGCTGTCCCTTCACAATGCGAAAGTGCCTCGCATCAGCGGAGAAGAGGATTGACGTCACACCAGACGCCACCGCATCGCTGGGAAAGCGTGTCGATGCTGTAATTGTTGCATTGTTCTGAAGCGCCTCGCACCGCCGCAGAAGAGGATCGACGTCGCATCAGACGCCGCAGCATCACCGGGAAGCGTGCCGCAGGGCCTGTCGCGGCTCAGAAGTATCGTTGAGTCCCCGCATGGCCGTCTGGTGTGCATGCATCATATCGCATCATGAAGAAGACGCCATCTTTGTTTCATTGCACCGGATCTTCATCGCATCACTGCATTGCAGGTTGCACGGCCACGGAAGTGCAGTAAGAAACCGAAGCATCACCTCCCCTCGCAGAGAAGAACCAACGCATCCCCTACGCATCAGTAGGGACCCGACGCATCACCGTTCTTGCGTGTAAGGAACCGACGCATCACCTTCTCTGCAACACTTTCATTGTATAGCGTTACGCATTCTAAGGTACATTGAACTCAAAGTGTCGAATTTACCATCTTAAGAGAACTAAACTAATTCTACCATTTTTAAAGTATAGTATTGTGGATTTTTGTCGTTTGTGGTCTTGTGTTAAGTCTATATAAAAATACTTATTTTTATACTACAACTTGTGTGGTGTCCATCTGTAGTGTTGTCACTGGGTTACTGTATGTGTTCACAAATGCTTTACACACTGCCTCTGAGATAAGCCTGTCTGCTCATGCCAAGCTCCAAGGGGGTGAGCAGGGGTTATTTTAGGAGTGTACCCCCTTACCCTGACTAGACGCAAGGGTCCCTATTTGGTCAAAGGTACCTACCTCTGCCAACTAGAGACCCCCAAATCTAACACTCAAGGACTTGTTTTTAGGAAATCAGCAAATACAGAGGAAGAACCAACTAAACGAGAAGAATGTTGTAAGGAAAAATAAATATCGAGAACCACCTTCATCGGTGATAAAAAGTGGAAGAAAAAGATTTGGGGTAGTGATAAATATGACAACTTTGAGGGAAAGAGTTAGGGACCCACATAAGACATTTACCCTTCCAAGTACGCCAAAAGAAAGGTCTAGTATTAATTTTAATTAAGGAATTATACCACAGCCGCATTTCCAGGAACAGGGATGGAGTTAGGTTAATTGGAAGAAACATAGATTTGATCAATGAAACAGTCCTCTGTAATATAGAAGAATGAAGAAATGACTTTGTAGAAAAAGATAACACCTCTTTAAAACTCAAGAAGGAAACCCTTTTCAAGTTCTATCCACAATGGAGGAGGAGGTTAGGTCAATTCAGAGGTCCAAAGGGCACCTTAATGTAGGACAGAGGCTGTATAGTAGCAATAACAATTCAGAAAATTAACTCCTCCAGTTGATTTGGACTTTGTAAAGTAACTACAACTATTCTTGATTTTTTATTATGCCATAAAAATCTAAGAAGTGTTTTGCTGATTTTCTTAAAAAAGTAATTTGGAAAATGAACTGGCAACATAGAAAGAAACTATAACAATAGAGGAGAAATAATCATGCTAATAGAATCTAAGTGCCTCCACCAAGACAGAAATAAACGATTTCAGGAGGAAGGTATATTTTCAAGTTTAGTACTGGGTTCTTTAAAACTAATTTGTAAGATTTCTGGAATAGTATTTGTAAACCAGATACCCAAATATTTGATTTTGGCAGATGTAGACAATTGACAACCAGTAGCGCAATAGAAATGACTCAAAATATATTTATTAAGCTGAAGAATTTCCGTTTTTGTCGTTATTGATTTTGCAACCAGAAACATTCTAAAACAAGGAATTTTCCTGCAAAAGAGGAGGCAAAGAGGAGGAGCCTAGCGCTTGACCAAGATGGCCGCGTGAGCCTTGAGCTCCCGCTACCCTCGCGCCCTCCGGCAATCATCCTGTCCTAAATCCTGATTTTCATGCACGGAATCCTGCAGATGAGTCACAGCTGGGGCGATTGACGTTGTCCGGGCTGAGATCGCCCACCGGGGACCGAAGTTGTGCATGGCGGAAGATTGCGGCCTACCTCCGAAGGATGCCAGGGGTTTGCGTTGGCAGGATGCCCGGCCACTAATTGAACAACAGCGGCCTAGGGAGGTGTGAACTGACGGACCGATGCCGCTGCACTTTCACTTTCGCTTTCTCGCCCTTTGTCTGCGCCGGGTTGGGAGTGCTTCATGCAGATCCTCTGTTGTCTGGAAGACCTCCACTCGGTCCTGACTGGCTGCTGAAGTCCGAGTTGACCCTGTTTCCTCTTGCTGAGTGAGGGACTTCCATTTGCGACTGACCGTCCTGCAGATCGAGATGTCGACCAAATCGGAGGCAGACAGGTCGAAGTCCAAGACTACCAGGCGGGGAGGCTATACCCAATCCAACAATATGGATCGTTATGCCTAGCAGAAAGGGTCCCCTGGTGGATCGGGACAGTCGCTGGAAGCACAGAAGGCCGATTCGCCCCCAGCCTCTGAGTTATCTTTGCAGGATATCAAGGCGGCGATAGATGGGATGCAAATATCGATTGGGCGACAGTTTGAGGCCCTGGCGCACAAGGTGGACACAATTTTGGTAGATGTCAACTTGATTCGCGCGGACCTGGGCAAAACCAATGAGCGGGTCAAGTCCCTGGACCTCAAGACTACTGGCCTCGCGGACGATGTCTCGGAACTCCAGGCTGAGGTTCGTAAGTTACGAACCGCGAATGACCTCTCCGCCCGCCGGCTGGAAGACTTTGAAGGTCGGGCCCGGCGCAACAATGTGCGCCTTATTGGGGTCCCGGAGACTTCAGAGGAGCACTCCGTGGATTTACTTGTCGAGGACTTGGTGGTGAATCATCTTGCGCCTAAGGGCCTCGGCAGGTTTTTTGCGGTGGAGCGGGCCCACCGAGTGCCTGGCGGACGGCCTAAGGTGGGAGCCCCCCCGCGGCCGATTGTAGCCCGGATCTTTAATTTCCGGGATCGAGACGCTATCCTGCAAGCATCGAGGGTGACAGGCCCGGTGCCTTTTCAGAATGCTTCCGTGAGCTTCTATCCTGACTTCACTCAGATGGTGCAGAAACAGAGGCAAAGTTTCATGGGGGTGAAGCGGCGGCTTCGGGAGATGGACTTGAAGTATGCTATGCTTTTCCCCGCCAGGTTACGTGTGGTGTATGACGATCGGACTTTCTTCTTCGAATCACCGGACATGGCTGGGGACTGGTTGGATACGCTCCCGCGGCGACAGCCTGGCCGGGACAGCGTGGATGGAGCGGAAGGCGACCGAGATGGCCAGAAGTGATATCTCCGGTGTCGGCTGGTTTTTGATTCAGCTCCGGACAGTGACTCGCATCTTACTGCAGTAATGGGAGGGCGGCGGGGGGAAGATAGGAGCTCTTTCCTCCCTTGGGGTACTTTTTGTAGATTTGTTTTTTGATAGGGCGACAGGCACACTGCAAGTTGGGGGGGCTGAGTAAGCTGACGCAGGGGTGCAGGGAGAGGGGGGATTCGGGATGTGGGGGTTGTTGTTGGGGGTTGTTTCCTTTTTCTTGCAAGGCGTACCAATGGTTGTCAGTATTGTCCGATCGTGGTTCTCCGGGGGGGTGGAGGTCTCTTTGTGTTCAGGGATGGGGGATAGGGGCTTAAACATAATTAGCTGGAATGTTAATGGCTTAGGGGATCGTATTAAACGGGGGATAGTCCTGCAATTCTTGAAACGGACCTCGCCAGATGTGGTTCTCCTGCAGGAGACCCACCTTATAGGGAATATGTGTTATGCACTTAACAGAAAGGGTTACAAATTCATTGCTCACTCGGGGTTCTCCACGGGCTCCAGGGGTGCAGGCATACTCGTCAGAGCTTCCCTACCATTTGAGGTTGACTTCACCATTGCTGATGACAGGGGGCGCTTTGTGGCTGTGGCGGGGAGGTGGGAGGGTAGAACGTTGGTATTGGTTTCTGTTTATGTCCCTCCAGCCCTGCAGGCCTCCACGTTTGCTGATCTGGGCAAGGCCTTGTTGGAACTCCCCGAAGGGATGCTAGTGGTGGGAGGGGACTTCAATGCGGTTGGTTCTGGAATGCTCGATAGGCACCCGCCCAGAGACATCGGGGGTACTCAGAAGTGGCTTCCCGACTTTATAGATACTTTTGGTCTGGTAGATTGTTGGAGGCTACGGCACCCCACTCAGAGACAATATACCTTTCATTCCGGGGCCCACGGGAGTCTCTCTCGGATTGATTATTTGCTCACTCTGGCTGCCCACGCCTCTTTGGTATCTGAGGCTAGGCACATGGCACGGGGCATATCTGATCATTCACCGGTGTGGGCTCGTCTTGATAGTGGCCGGGTGGTGGGGGGCAGGGTGGCTCCCATTAACCCCTGGTACTTTCGTGACCCCAAGATGCGCAGTGCGTTGCTGAAGACAGTTGACCACTATTTTCAAGAAAATCAGGGTTCAGTTGACTCTGCGGTGTCCCTATGGGAAGCTTTTAAGACTGTATTGAGAGGGGGGGCCCTTTCCTTGGTAGTGGCCGCCAAGCGGCGGAGAGACGCTGAGGTGACACAAGTAGAGGACGAGATAGCGGCTTTAGAAGTGGCCTTGGGAGAGGATGTTGCAACGGCCACACTGCATAATTTGAGCTTGAAGCAATTGGAATATAGGGACCTGGTGACGAACGCTGCCAAGACCCTTAATAGGGAGCAGCAGGGTCGATTGTACGATGTTGGCGATAAGGCCGGGAAATTGCTGGCGTGATTGGATAAAAAAGACCGTGTTAATCGCGTGGTGCCGGAGTTGTCGACGGACGGGGGAGAGGTTGTCACTGACCCCGACGGTATAGTTCAGTGTTTCTCGGACTATTTTCGTACGGTATACACCTCGGTCTCGGACAGGCCCACTGAGGACTCGTGTGACCTTCTGCGAGACATCACTCTGCCCTGTCTTTCTGCCATTGATAGGGATGACCTCGATGGGGATATAACTGTAGATGAAGTGGCGTGTGCTATCCGTGCGTTGCGCTCCGGTAAGGCTTCGGGCCCAAATGGTTTGCCGATTGAGCTGTACAAGCTCCATCCGGATAAGTTGGCTCCTCACCTGCGCGCCATGTATGTGGAGGCGCGGGTAAATGGGTTTCTTCCGCTCGATCAACGGCTGGCGACGATTGTGGTAATACATAAAGACGGTAAGCCCCGGGACAAGTGTGGCTCCTATCGGCCGATATCACTTCTCAACGCCGAGCCGAAAATCCTTGCTAAGATCCTTGCTAACCGCTTGGTCCGGGTGCTTGGCGACTTGATCCACCCGGATCAGTCCGGCTTTATCCCGCACCGTAACACTGCACTGAATCTTAGACGCCTCCATGGAGTGATTGCTAGGACGGGCACGATGCGATAGCCAGCTATTGTGGCGTCCCTCGATGCCACGATGGCCTTTGATACGGTGGAGTGGGCATACATGTGGGCTGTGCTAGCCAAGCTCGGCTTTGGGCCAGGATTTGTAGGCTGGGTGAGGTTGCTCTATGAGGGGCCTCTTGCTAGCGTCGTGGTGAACGGGCGGGCGTCGGCACCGTTCGAGCTTGGGAGAGGCACCCGGCAGGGCTGTCCCCTGTCGCCGTTGTTGTTTGCCCTTACTCTTGAGCCGCTGGCGGCGTGGATACGGTGGCACCCGGAAATACGTGGGATTCGTTGGTCGCCTGACCACGAAGACCGTATTTCACTTTACGCCGACGACATTCTGCTATATCTCGCCTCGCCTAAGAAATCTCTGATAGTGGTCTGTGGCATCTTGACTTCTTTCGGTAGGAACTCTGGTCTTAATTGGGGTAAGTCATACTTGTACGTCCTGTGTGGGGATGTCCCGCCTGTCCCGCGCAACTGCTCGATCCAGATAGCCCAGCAGGGCTTTTTGTACTTGGGGATCTATATTTCCACCGACCCCATTTTACGATACGAGAAGAACTTGCTCCCTCCCTTGGCACGTTTGCGGCGGGACGTGGCGGGCTGGCGGCGGTTGCCGCTTTCCCTCCTTGGCCGCGCCGCTTTGTTCAAAATGATGTCTCTCCCCCGTTTCCTCTATGCTCTGCAGAATACCCTTGACTTGGTCCCAGCCAGCTACTTTCGTGAGGTCGAAAGCCACCAGCGCGCGCTATTGTGAGAAGGGCGTCCGCGTATAGCGATTGCTAAGTTGACGCTCCCGTGGTACGACGGTGGTATCGCGCTTCCAGACATTCGACGTTATTATTGGGCCACCCAGTTGAGCGCGATTAACCATGGTGTATATGGTCCGGCGCTGAGCCCTGGCTTCGCCATGGACCGATGGTTGCTGCGTGGGGGTAATTACCACAGAGCGTTGTACTCGAAGTCGTCGGACTCACCCCTTACGGGGCCCACCAGGGTGGCCGTGCATGTATGGAAGGTGGCGACGGATTCCCTGGGCTGGAAGGGTAAGCTTACCCTTGCCACCCCTCTGTTTGACTCCGATATTCTGGGAAAGCTTTGGCATACAAAAGGGTTTGCGAAGTGGGACCTGATCGGTATATCCAGGGTTGGAGACCTTTTGGTTAAGGGTAGGATAAAGTCATTTGAGGAGCTGCAGAAGGAATATGAGCTAGGGAACTCGGAGTTCTTCCGCTACGCCCAAGTGTGCCACGCCTTGCGGTCAGTCCTGGTAGAAGGGGAGAAGGTGCCTGAGTCCTCCCCGTTAGAGGATCGGATCTTGGATGGCCATATGCCAGAGAGTACGATCTCGCTCATTTATAAGAAACTTATTAATGTTCGGGCGGATCTACTTCTAGGGTTGCGCGGCCAATGGATCAGGGATGGCCTTGAACTGGATGACGAGGATTGGCAGTATGCAGTTTCTTCTTGGAGGCGAGTTCACGAGGTGATGGGGTAGGTGACGGGCATCGTCATGCAGCCTGAGGCGCGGTGCTGTCTCCTGAATGTCTGGGGTCCTACTGACCACGACGCGGCACAGACTCAATGGGTGACCCTAGGGAATATGGTAGCCAAGCGCGACATCGCACGTCTGTGGGGCTCTAATAGGCCACCTACATTGACAGCGTGGATGGAAAACATGGATTGGTGCATGTTTAGGGAGAAGACAGTGTATTGTGCTTGAGGGCGCCCTCGGAAATGGCACTCTGTATGGGGGCGATGGAACCAGTACAGAGGGGGCATATGCCTGCCCCCAGACCCGGACCCGCCCGAGGAGCAGCTCTCCCCTTAGCCTTTTTCTCCGGCTTCGACCTCCTTGCTGATATGTGTTTGTCCTCTTGAGTCCCTGCATTCCCCTCCTTTCCCTTATTATAAACCTGTGTCTGTTGGACGAAACGGGGCTCGCTCCCCCTGTTGGGAACCCTTTTGGTGCTTAGAGTAATTATCGCCTTGCTTGTGTTTTGGTTTGGATTTGTGTTTATTTAAAACAGAACCTTTGACTACCCTGTCAGTGATATGTGGACGCTCGTATGTGTTGTGTTTCTAAAGCTGCCGTACCTCCGGGATGTCGGCTGAATAGCTGTGTCACTGATTTGCGAAATAAAGGTTTTGGAAAAAAAAAAAAAAAAGAGGAGGCAAAGAAGTTTCAGGAGAAGAAATAAATAAATGAATATCATCCGCATAAGCTGCAAGTTTTAGATGACATTCACCATAAGTAAAACCAGAAATAGAGGAATTAAGACAAATCTGGCAAAGAGATGGTTCAAGTGCCAGAACAAATAATAAGGGGGAAAACGGACAACCTTGTCTTTCTCCTCAATGAGGAGGGAAATAAGAAGAAACTATACAATTAAACAACACTGACGCACTTGGAGCGATATAAAAGGGAAATAAGAGTTCGAAATTTAGGCCCCAAGCCATGCCATCCTAACGACGGAGCATAAATTCCCAATTTATTCTATCAAATGCTTTCTGAGCATTTATCGTTATAGATGCAAGGGAAGATTTAAGAGAGTGGGCTTGACTAAGAACATTATGAAATAATCGAGCGTTATCTGATATGTCTACCCTTGATAAATCCTGATTATTTTTTATCTATAAGATGAGGAAGAAAGGATTGCAGAAGAAGTGGTAAGAGCTTGGCGAAAATCTTATAATCAACACTTAAAAGTGAGCTGGGTCTAAAGTTTTGACAGTAATGGGGTTCTTTTCCATCCTTGTGAATAAGACATATTATGGCTTCTTGAAATGTACCGGAAGTAGTAGAGGATTCAATAAAATGGTTACACAAACAATATGAATAAGGATGAAGAATGTTCGAGAAATTAAGATACAATTCCACTGTGAAAGCATCAGGTCCAGGTGTTTTCCCTAACTTTAATTTTTGTAATGCTTTATCAATATTGTCAGAGTAAGATTATTTTCTAGAGAAGTTTTACCTAAGTAATCTACAATGTTGGAGGGCTGAGCTGATGACTCAGGAGTATATAAGGATTTATAGAATGGAACAAATTCATTCAAGATATCTTGATGAATATCAATAGAATGCCCCAGCAAAGTTAATACCGAGTCAATGGTGCGTTTTTCTTTTGTGACTTTTAAATAATTTGCTAGTAATTTACCAACTTTATTTTTCCCTCCATAATAAAATGCATTTTTCCTAAGAATTATAGAATTAGCTTCATCAGAATAAAATTGCAATTTAGGCTGAAACAAAGTTTGAAGACCAGAAGGCAATTTAGAAGAAAATTATTGCTTTTCCAAAGACTTGATTAAATAAATCAATGCTGTATGCTCTTTAGTGCAACTTTTCTTTTTCCTAGATACATAGCTTAAAATAAAATCCAGTGCAGAGGCTTTAAATATATCCCATAATAAGGAAGGGGAAAATATCAGTTTTATCTATAAATGAAAAGAACTCAGAAGCAAAGGAATTAAAGGAGCTAGAAAATTGAGCATACTGTAATAGAGAGTTATTAAATGTCCATCTATGAGAAGGAGAACATAGAGGAACAAAATCCACGTCTGTGATAACCATAGTATGGTCAGATAGTATAATTAGAGTGATATGAGATTGAATGATGCATTGTGAGAGAGACTTGGAAAGAAATATGTGATCTAGTCATGAGAGTGTGCCATGAGAGGATGGATAAAAAGAGTAATCCCGGGGTGTAGGGTTAGAAAGCCTCCAGGAATCTACCAAAGCAACATTGAAAATAACAGAATGGAATTGCTTATGCATTCTTACTCCATGATATTACTCAGAATTATGCAAAATAGGTAAAGAATAAATTGTCGGAGAATGCTAAGAAATATAAGAACATCCAATAGAGGTCAAAAGATAGAAAAAAGATAGTGAAAGAATGAGAAAGAGAAAAAGAATTAACAAGGAGAAGAAAAGTGAGTCAGAGGAAGGCAAAGATAAGAAAGGGAAACAATGACCAAGAAGAAGAGACAGTACATGTCTAAAAAAGACGCCTGAGAAGATATACCTGAATAAATAACATAAGGAAATGGGGTGGTGACGACACATGAAATGTTGACACACCCGAGAGTAAGGGAGTCCACACCACATCAGGACAATATATACTCAGGAGGGAGACTGCACTATGCAAACATAAATGACAAATCTGCGGAAAGAGATAAAAAAAGGAGGAAATATGACAAATAAAACATAAATATGAAAGCACTACAATAAAACACATGTATGATACGTCACAAATAACACAGTAAACCATCTGGAAACCATATCAGAAAGAAAATTCAATGTGTAGAAAGACCAGCTGTATCCATGGTATCCGACGTATGAGAGTATGATCTTTTAGAGTTCAGCTAGGTCTTTAAAAGTAATAGTATGGTTCTGATATGTCACTTTAAAGGTGCAAGGAAGAAAAAGACCATATCTGTGCCTAAAGATCATAGAGAAGATTGAAGGTTGAGAAATTCTTTCCTTCGAGCAGCTGTAGCATTGGATACATCTTGAGATAGACAATACCACATGACTTGACGTTTAGCCTTAGCTGCAGAAAGAACTGTCAATAAATCAGTAAATTGCAGAAATAGTATGATATCTCTTCTTAGTTTAGCAGGAGATGCAGATGAAGTAAGGCGAGGACCAAGCTTATGAGCTCTTTGAGCCAGGTGGAAGATGGTAAGTCTACCAGTTTTAGAAGATAGGAGGTAAAAAGGAAACTGGTTTCATTGCTTTCTATTGCTTCAGGGAGACCATAAGTACGGAGATCATTCCGCCTGTTCCTATCTTTCAAATCCTCTGTATGCTGTTTAAGCTTTGAAACCTCATATTCTAGATGCTGAATTTTGACCACGTCATCATGGAAATCTACAACCTACTGTTCTACCTTAGCAATGTGGCTATCCATCAAATGTCCATTTTTCATCTAGATGTTGTATCCGTTTATTAGTCTCTTCAATAAAGAGACAAAATGCTTGTATTTCTACCAACAATAACTGCAAAGAGACAGGAGATGAAGATTTGTCAGGCGAAGGAGGATCTTTTTTTAGCCTCTATGAAGCTAAAAATTACACTTTAGCCTTGCCTGTGGAGGGCTGCATCGATGAAGCACGAGGGCTAATGGGATTGGCCATTTCCTCAGAAGGAATTGATTTATCCATCAATGATTGCTTTGCACTATATACAAGTACCACCAGGAGTATAGTGCGATTTAGGAGTGAAAACAGACAGCTTTTTTCTAAATCTTCCCATATGAAGTACAAAATCCGCTCGCACCACACCATTGTAATGGGCAGAGCTTCTCCGGCAGGCGTCCATCCAAGGTAGCGCTGAAGCCACACCCCTTTTTATAACAGTTTTAAAAGTAATTTTTTACTTATTACAAACTCTCTGTACATCCATTCCAAACATGAGTAATTCTGGAAATCTGTCACAGTTTTCAATATTAATTTATTTTTTTATAACCCTTTTTATTTGCAAAAATAAACTTGTTGGTCATTCCACATTTATATTCACAGATATTACAGTGTTGCATCCACAGATTTTCATGCAAATATACCACTTCAGATGTCGCAGTATACAAGATGGTATCAGTACATAACTCATTACGGTGTTAATGGTTCGTCAAGGGAAGGGAGCATGGGTGGTTCACACAGGTTTCCGCGGTACTCATTCCATTTTGACCAAACTGCCACCCCGGGCTCTATAGACTGTCTTCTCTTGCAGAATGCACCAGTCCATGTCTTTCTTCCATGCACTGAGCGTTGGAGGTGTTCCCGCTCCCCATAGGCATGCTATATTGCGTTTTGCAATTACCTGTCCAAGCGTTGTCCACATTCTGCCTTTTAAGGACAAGTCTGTGGGCTCCCAGATGTTCAAGAGGCACCTTTTAATTTCGGGTCACAAGTTTACCCCCCAGACAGTACGCATACAGTTGTGCACCCGCTTCCAGTAGGCTTGTATTAGAGGGCACTCCCATATTATGTGAAGAAACGTCCCAACCGCCCCACACCGTCTCCTACAAAGCCCGCCCTCACTCCTACCCATCAATACTAGTCGTGTACCCGAGATGTAAACTCAATGTAATATTTTTAGTTGTATCAGCCTCAATTTTGCCGATATTGCTACTTCTTTGGGGGAGGAAAGTGCCTCTCTCCATTCCTCATCATCAATCTCAAGACCATCAGTCTCCCATTTTCTCCTAAGTGCAAGCAATGGGTCAGGGGTGTGATGAATAAGTTTTTTATATGTGAGGGAGATAGCCCTCTCCGGTAAATGACCGTCAAGCAGCCTGTCCTCTAAGGGGGAGGACTCCGGGAGCGTCGTTCCAGGTGGAATGTTCGACTGGAGTGAGTGCCTGATCTGCATGTATTGGAAGTATTCTGTTTGCACTAAGTCGTATGTTTGCTGGAGTGAGGCAAAAGTCACCATGCCATTGGGCCCCCATAGGTCTTTTATATGGGAGATCCCTATCAGATCCCAGTTACGAAACCCTTTGGTGCGACCCAGTGTACCTAGCCTTTCGGAGACCCAGAGCGGGGTTGCCAATGTGAGTTTGTCAGCCCATCCCAGTTTGCGGCTCACAATATGCCAGAGTTGGACAGAATGCTTTGTAGGTCCTGTGAGACGACACTTGTTAGGTTTAGAGTCGAGCGCAGCCTCAAAGTTCCCCCCGGGAGGAGCCACCTGTCCATCCCATACCCGGGATCATCCCCACTCCTATACGTGCCCTGGTTTATGGCCGAGAGGTGTGCAGCCCAGTAGTATTTATGGATGTCCGGAAGTGTTATACCCCCATCGTACCACCCTAGTGTAAGTTTCTTGAGCGATATGCGTGGCGTACCGGTCCACAACAGGTCTCTTTGAGTGGCCTCAATATCTGCAAAATACTTTTGTGGAACTAAATGAGAGTAGTTTTGGAGGGCGTACAAAAAACGCGGTAGTGCCATCATCTTGAATAGAGCTGCCCGACCCAGTAGGGACAGCGGGAGCCTCTTCCAATTGGCGGTGTCCCTTTTGAACCTTTGCAGAGGTGGTAAGAGATTCCTCTCGTAACGGATCATCACATTCTTGGAGATAAAGATTCCAAGGTACTTGAACCCTTCTGTGGCTATCTTGATCGGGCAGTCATGCGGTATTGAAGGGGGGGAGCAATGTAGGACGTATAGTAATGATTTCCCCCAGTTGATGCTGTAACCGGAGTTTTTCCCAAAACTGGTGAAAAGGTCTAGGGCAACTCTGAGGGATTTGGAGGGGGAGGCGAGGTACAAGAGGATGTCATCCGCATAAAGCGGAATCCGGTCCTCCCACCCATCCATCCATCTGAGCCCTCGTAATGAGAGGTCTTGTCGTATCCAGGCGGCAAGAGGCTCCAGGCAGAGGGCGAAAAGCAGGGGTGAGAGGGGGCAGCCCTGTTGCGTCCCCCTCTCCAGTGTGAAAATCTCTGAGATTTTGTTGTTCACCACAACCTGGGCTAATGGCTCAGTGTAGAGGAGGCGCACCCACCCAATAAAGTTAGGACCGAAGCCCTTCTTTTTGAGGACCGCCATCATATAAGGCAATTTGAGCGTATCGAGTGCCATAGCGGCATCCAACGATACCACAACCGCGTCTTCCTGGATCGTGTGGCAGCGTCCTAACACTCCGTGGAGTCGTCGCAGGTTGAGCGCTGTGTTGCGGTGCGGCATGAAGCCCGATTGGTCTGGGTGGATCAGTTTGGTAATTATCGACTTGATCCTATTTGCGAGGAGCTTCGCGAGGATTTTGGGTTCAGCATTTAATAATGATATTGACCTGTAAGAAGTGCACAGCTCTCAAGGTTTCCCTTCTTTAGGGATGGCCACCAGAGTGGCGATACACTGGTCTCTTGGTAGCTTCCCCAAAACATTACTGTCCTCAAACATATTCTTAAGGTGTTGACCCAGGCACTCAGGTTTGAGCTTGTAATAGGGAGGCCGTAGGGTCCTAGGGCTTTCCCGGGCCGGAGTTCATTGATTGCCTTGGCCAGCTCTGCTGTGGTGAGTTCACCGTCCAATGTCTCTCGGTCACTGTCAGAAAGGGTGGGCAGCTTAATGTCGGCCAAAAGCACGGAGGAATCTTCCTCCGACTGTTCCACCCCCCCTGCTGTATACTCTTTTGAAATGTGCTGCAAACTCGCTGATTATCTCCTGAGGTTCAGTAAGGGGGGCATCCCCCTCAGTCTGAAGCTCAGACACCACCCTCTGCGCTTTCTGCTTTTTGTCCAGCCAGGCTATTAATTTGCCCGCTTTGTCCCCTTGGTCATACAATCAGCCGTCTCTGCCTCTTGCTATGTTTTTAGCAGCATCGGTAGCTAGTTCCTTATATTCGGCCGCTTTAAGCTGCATCTGATGCAGAGCCCCCGGAGTCCCATCAACCTGTGCTGCCCCCTCCAGAACAAGAAGATCACACTCGCTGGTGAGCATTTGTGCCTCCTTTTCTTTGCGCTGTCCGGCAATTATGGAGAGGGCTTCACCCCTCAGTACGGTCTTAAATGCTTCCCAGAGGACAGCAGTGGATTCCACCGTCCCAACGTTTTCTCTGAAGTATTGGTCTATCGAGCGGGTGATCTACCTCTTGATCCCAGGATTGCGTAAAAACCAGGGGTTTATGGGTGCAACACAGCCTATCTTTTGTTCCCCAATAGTAAGATGTGCCCATATAGGGGAGTGGTCAGATATACCCCGTGCCAGATGTTTGATCTCTTGAATGGTAGTGTCATGCTGCAGAGGTGTAAGGATATAGTCTATCCTAGAAAAAGTGTGATGTGGTCCCGAGAAGAATGTGTACTGCTGTAGGTTTGGGTGGCGCATACGCCAGAGGTCAACTAATCCGAATGCCTCCAGGAAATTGGAGAGCCACATGTGCCCCATCGCAATGTCTCGGGCGGGTGCCTATCCAGTCCTCCCGACACTACTGCGTTGAAGTCCCCACCAATTAGAAGTTGCCCCTCAGGAAGGGAGAGGAGAAGTTTACCCAGATCATGGTAGGACTGAGTTTGGAGACCCTGTGGGATATAAACCGTCACCAAGTTAAGTATGTGTCCTTCCCACTTCCCAGAGAGCACCGCATACCTCCCCAGTGGGTCAGTCTCCGAGTGCTCAATGACAAATGGAAAGTTACAGCGCACCAGAATGCCCACCCCGCGGGATCCCGAAGTGAAGCCGGCATGTGTCGCCAGTGTAAAGCCCCATCTGCTGAGTGCTTGGCATCTGTTGCCGATGAGGTGCGTTTCTTGTAAGAGGACAATATCTGGGAGGTGTTGTTTAAGAAATTGAAGTACAATACTCCTCTTGAGCTTGTCTCCCAACCCGTTAACGTTCCAACTAAAGATTTTCAGACTTTTATCCCACCTTGTAGCCATCACTGAAAGCTATCCCAGTACGTAATCCGTAGTTCCTGCAACGGCGCACCCTCCCACAAGTACATTCCCTGCATGACCAACTTAAGCCCTCACCCCACCAGACATCACCAACTATCCAAAAATAACAATCCAACTGTCGCCCCCTCACCTCCCCCCACCCTGCCACCCTGCCACGTAGGTTTACAACGACCCACATCCCCCAACTAGCAGACCGCCTTTTGCCCCAAACAAAGGAGAGAGCGAAAAACACTCCCCCTCCCCCCGAAGAACTGTTAGGTGGGGTAGTACGCTGGCACCAACTCCAGCTGCTGAGCGCCTTTCCCCATATCTTTAGTAGCTGTTCAAGTATATGCACACATATTACAAATAGACCCAGATGGCACAATCAGTTCCATCTCGTCCCCCATCAATCCACTGCTCAATGTCCCATGGCAGGCAGGGCATTCTGCCTGTGAAGTGCAAATAATTAAAGTCAGGAAGTGTCTCCGGCCCCACCCGTTTAGATCCGCCAAGTTCCGGGCATGAAGAAGACAGCGTCTCTCAGTTGGCACCGCCCCAGGAAAACCATCCCCTCACTAACATAGAAAAGATTATACATTACAGTACGACTTGCAGATACCTGAGAATGTAGTCTCTCCAATCAACGCGAGTCCACTAGCGTCTCTGAGCGCCGCCCATGTTAGGGCTGCGGGATTTCGATCGCCATGACCGCTGACTTGTTCTGTCGGTATCAGACCTGTCATCCAGTGATCCCGGTGACTTGGCCCGGGTGTCTCTCCACTCGTCCCCTGTAGCAGTTGCCGACGTCTGCGATGCGCCTCTGTCTAGCCAGTCCTACACCTCTGAAGGCGTAGTGAAGAAGAGGGATTTGCCTCCATTGATTATCTTGAGCTTTGCAAGGAAGATCATCATGTATTTAATACCTTTTCCCTGAAGCGCCGCTTTCACCGCATTAAATGAGCGCTGCTCCCGTTGCACTTTGAGTGTAAAATCAGGGAAGAACCTGACTGTTGCGTTCTCATATTGTAGGTCTTCCATCTGTCTGGTGGCCTGCATGACGGCGTCCCGGTCCCTATAGTTGAGGATTTTCGCAATGATGGTCCGCGGTGGGGCTCCAGGTTTAGGCGTGGGGATAGGTGCCCGGTGCTCCCTTTCGCCGGAGAACATAGTAGAGAGACGTTTCAGTTTCAAGCAGTTGAGGATCAAATCTTCAAGGAAGAGGTCCATACTAGGCCCTTCTGAACCTGCTGGAAAGCCCACCACACGAATGTTGTTCCGACGGGCTCTTCCTTCCTGGTCTTCGAGCTTCAAGGCGACCTTGCGGTGTTGGTGTACAAGTTCGTTAACCCTCTGTTCGAGCATCTTGGTGGAGCCCTGGAGCTCCCTGATATCTGTCTCATTGGTTCTGGCCTTGTCCGACGTCTTGTTGAGATCGGCATGTATAACATTCATCTCAATGGACATCTTGTCAATTTTCGTCTCAAGGGTGGACCCTAGATTTTGAATGTCCGCCATTATGGAAGCCAAGGAGGGTTCAGCCGGCACCGGTTGGCCCCCCGCTGCTCCCTCGGTCTGCGGGGCCGACATCGGGACCGCATATTTGTCGAGCTTTTTCGTTTGGGCAGCTGCAGCCCCCTTAGGTTTCATGTTGCTGTCTCCCTCGTCTAGGCTGCCGGCAGCTGGGGTGTATGGAGGTCGCGCAACGCCTTCCCGTGAACGTTCCGTAGGCAGATACAGATATTACTCTTCCGGTCGATTTGGCGCCCCTTGGAGTCGTTGTGCAGCCCCCGTCCGCGGTTCTCACCGCCACTCAACAGGGTCTACGTCTGCCTGTACTGGCGGGCCTCCACTCCCCAGTCATGAGCATGCGTCGCATGCCAGCCGGGTCTCCTTTTTTCGCCACTAACCCTCAGTCCACGCACAGGCCCGCCAGAAGGGATAATGGATGTGCTCTCTTTGGGCCCCCTCCCTCCATGAGTGGTAGTGCACCTAGATCTCTATGCAGCACGCAATGTTCTCTTCCGGGTGGGGCCTAGTTCCCTCGCCGCGTCGCAGGCAGCCCCACACTCTTTTCCGCCTCCGTACCTGGATCGTCTGGCGCAAGGGCAGCAGAGACCAACCTTCGGCGGTGTCTCACAATGCCTTGGTTATTCAGGGGCTTTTCTTCCCCCCACAAGAAGGGCCCGTCAGGTCCTGGGCCGCCGGAGCACAGGGAGGGGTTCACGTGCAAGCGCGGTCTGTCGCAAACCAGTTTTTGCCAAGGTGTAATGTAGCGGGGCCCACAATTGGCCTCCAACATGGCCTTCCCTCAACAGCAGTCTTCAAGCCTCGCAAGGCCGTGCAGCAAGCTGTTAGTATCCCCCACTGCTGCACTCAGGGCTGCGGTTTACCGCCCGATCCTTTAGCGGTAATGTGATGGGGTTGGTGTGGGCGCCGAGACTCGGCCCTCCTCCAGAGAGCAAGCGCCCCCGCTGGTCTTGATTCCGGACTGTCGCGCAGGTGGCAGAGAGGAATGCCATTCACCGGCTCACAGACTCACCAGGCCGCCGCCGTAGGCACCAGGCACTTCGTAAGGACGGAGTCATCTCCAAGCCTCCGAGCGTCAACACCGACTTCCGATCCACATAAGGGCCGCGGCTCGTCACGCACTGTGATGAATCTGGAGGGGGCGCGAAGTCCCGGCCGCCCCCCAATGGCAGGCGCCGCTACAGGCCTTAACGCCGGGATGTTGGGTATGCGGCAGATGGGAGCGCCCGCCACCCGCCTCCCAGGCTCTCCTGGCTGCCGCCGCCAGCACCGGGCATGCCGCGGCAACAGAGGCGTCCCAGAGCCTCCGAGTTGCAGAGTCCGGTGCCGCTTACTTCCACGAGGTCCTCCTCACCTCTCTGACGTGCAGCCTAGAGGATTTGAGCCGGATTTTTGGGGAATTAAGGCTTCGCTCCGGCGGAGCTCGCTACTAGGCGGCCATCTTTGCTGGCGCAAAGTCACGCCCCCCTTCAATATTAATTTAGGACATTTTCTGCTCCTGTAAACTCTGAAGCTTGCTGCAAATGTAGCAACACTTTTTTGTCTTCCCTTGTGACTCAGAGTGTTCGTTGCTATTCAAGGCATTTGAAAATGTTTGGTTTAAAAACGAGGATGTCTCTGCTGCGATGTTTGAAAATGCCTACTGTAACTCAGGTCATGAAAATATGTTTTGTGCAATTTTAGATTAAACATGATTTTAAAAAGGCATACTGGGTCAAGTGTATTTCCTGAAAATGTTTCTTTAATAGAGAGACAATTCTAAATTGATAAATTAATGAGTAATGAAAGAGTTAGACAAATTATTTCAGGCAGAAGCACATAAGAGAGAAAATGGCGCTAGCTTCTCATGTTCTATTATTAGTACCAGTATAAACGTAACAATGGTCACATGCAACTTCCTAAATAAGGCTGGCAATGCCTCATACTGTGTAAAGATTAAATTACACTTCTGGGGAACATAGGCTCCATCCATCCACTTCTTAATCTCCTTTACTGAGGGGTTAAAGGTCAATAAACAATTACCCGTGTCACCGATTCCTGCGCTGCCATGGTTTAAATGGTTTGGAATGAATGTGCTGCCAAGAAGGTCCCTCGACAGATACATGTGTATCCCCCATGAGGTATTCATCATTTTCAGAAACTGAAGGAACTGACCCACTGCCTTCCATATGAGAAAAGCTAAAGGGAAAGATTTAAATACTAAAATAAAGGCTTCCTAATGAGCAGTGCTCTTTCTGTTCATGAGAAATCCAATAGATGATACAAAATAATGAAAACTTGTATGCATAAAAGGTAGCACAATTAAAGAGGCCATTTGTGGCAGGGTACATTTTAATTTTGGGATTCTCTCCTGAAATAAAACGTTTGTTGCAGATTAAAAGGTATGTACGGGCAATTGTGGGAAAGATGAAGATTATATGGATGAAAAATATATGTGAAAGGGTGTGTGCCACAAATAAACCAAACATCAATTAGCTGACATCAAAATTGCATGACTGAGCACATAGAGCAAAAATTGTCAGAGGTGTATTTCCTCCTATTTACTCATTCATTGCAGCTTACGTTCTACAAAGTTGCACACAATGTGATAATGCCCAGTAGTCTAGCCCAAACCTTACTAAGATGTCCACATTTACGTGACAATATCGTGTAATCCAGACAACCACCTGCAGAGGGCACAACAAAAAAGCAAACCACCATTCTGCACAAACTCATGAATCTCGCAAAAACTGCTATGCACACAGTGATGTATATGTTGCAGAGAAAGAAGACTGAGAAAAGCAAGGGCATGCAAATTAC
The DNA here is from genome assembly GCF_964204655.1 of Triturus cristatus. Taxonomy (NCBI): domain Eukaryota; kingdom Metazoa; phylum Chordata; class Amphibia; order Caudata; family Salamandridae; genus Triturus; species Triturus cristatus. The sequence goes on along the minus strand of NC_140589.1, from coordinate 804,437,822 downwards.
GCATTAGCTTTAACAGTTGGGTGCTGCAAATCAACGAGTATTGAGTTTGTAATAAACATGCATGCATGCAGCACTGCAAATAAAGTACACTCTTATGAGAAGAAAGTGAATATCACTTAGGACAAGTATTTTACAGCAAAGGGAAATCATTTATCACTTCCTAGATCAGGAATGTTTATAAAGATGGAACTTAACTTCTGACATCTTCAACAAGGTCCTAAACAAGTAGAGCTGCATCGAATACAAAATAAAAATAATTCATGCCATGAAAAAAGAAACATGGCTTTTATGGACGCTGTCATACTATGTTAGAAATGGGATCTCTGGTTGGCTATGGCTTGCGCCAAAGCAAGGCAGAGACCACCACTCTTTTCAGGGCAAGGGAGTTACACGCCAAAGATAACCCCTGCTCACCCCCCTGGTAGCTTTTCACGAGCAGTCAGGCTTATCCCGGAGGCAATGTGTAAAGCGTTTGCTCAACTAACACACACAGCAGCAACACGCTAGGCACACCACAAAAGGAACTCCACACAAGGTTATATATAGAAATAGCCTTTGTATTATCATAAAACACATTAGAATAGTAATCACACTATATACACTGTGCCACCTGGCACAAGGCAGTATTTACAGAGGATTATATACACAAGACAGGGCCAATTGGGCCACTGTCAGAACCATCACAAAGTGAAAAGAGTAAGGTGCCGATCACGATCCGGTAAAAAATGTCCCCGTACGACTCGTATCGGGTCTTTTTACCGTACGAATCGTACAAGTGCCGTACGAACTGGCAATCACGATTCGCATGGTAAAAAGTCCATACGAACCGCACTGGGAATATTTCCCCACACGTCCTCGGGTCGGAAAATGTGTCCGACACGTCCTCGTACGATTCACCGTACAAACGTGAAAGGTGAACTCCGACCGGGGAATCACGATCCATCCCGGGCGTCCGAATGTACAACCGTATGGTGAAAAGACCGTCCGCACCGAACTCCCATAACAACCATGGAGACGTCCAAACAGGTGCCCGGTACGTGCCGTACCCCCCCAGCCCCCGTAGGTACGGGCCGACCCCCCCCCAGCCCCCGTAGGTACGCGCCGACCCCCCCCCCAGCCCCCGTAGGTACGGGCCGACCCCCCCCAGCCCCCGTAGGTACGCGCCGACCCCCCCCCAGCCCCCGTAGGTACGGGCCGACCCCCCCCCAGCCCCCGTAGGTACGCGCCGACCCCCCCTGTGTGTACACCCGTGTACGGTGCGTACCCCCCCGTGTACGCTCGAGTCCAACCCCCCCGTGTACGCTCGAGTCGGACCCCCCCGTGTACGCTCGAGTCGAACCCCCCCGTGTACGCTCGAGTCGGACCCCCCGTGTACGCTCGAGTCGTACCCCCACCCGTGTATGTACGGTGCGTACCCCCCCGTGTACGCTCGAGTCAGACCCCCCGTGTACGCTCGAGTCGAACCCCCCCGTGTACGCTCGAGTCGGACCCCCCCGTGTACGCTCGAGTCGTACCCCCACCCGTGTATGTACGGTGCGTACCCCCCGTGTACGCTCGAGTCGGACCCCCCCGTGTACGCTCGAGTCGGACCCCCCCGTGTACGCTCGAGTCGAACCCCCCCGTGTACGCTCGAGTCGGACCCCCACCCGTGTATGTACGGTGCGTACCCCCAGCGCACACGGGGGGGTTGGACTCGAGCGTACACGGGGGGGTTGGACTCGAGCGTACACGGGGGGGTCCGACTCGAGCGTACACGGGGGGGTTGGACTCGAGCGTACACGGGGGGGTTGGACTCGAGCGTACACGGGGGGGTACGCACCGTACATACACGGGTGGGGGTACGACTCGAGCGTACACGGGGGGGTTCGACTCGAGCGTACACGGGGGGTCCGACTCGAGCGTACACGGGGGGGTTGGACTCGAGCGTACACGGGGGGGTCCGACTCGAGCGTACACGGGGGGGTTGGACTCGAGCGTACACGGGGGGGTCCGACTCGAGCGTACACGGGGGGGTTGGACTCGAGCGTACACGGGGGGGTTGGACTCGAGCGTACACGGGGGGGTACGCACCGTACATACACGGGTGGGGGTACGACTCGAGCGTACACGGGGGGGTTCGACTCGAGCGTACACGGGGGGGTCCGACTCGAGCGTACACGGGGGGGTTCGACTCGAGCGTACACGGGGGGGTCCGACTCGAGCGTACACGGGGGGGTTCGACTCGAGCGTACACGGGGGGGTCCGACTCGAGCGTACACGGGGGGGTTCGACTCGAGCGTACACGGGGGGGTTCGCACCGTACACGGGTGTACACACGGGGGGGTCGGCGCGTACCTACGGGGGCTGGGGGGGGTCGGCGCGTACCTACGGGGGCTGGGGGGGGTCGGCGCGTACCTACGGGGGCTGGGTGGGGTCGGCGCGTACCTACGGGGGCTGGGGGGGGGTCGGCGCGTACCTACGGGGGCTGGGGGGGGTCGGCGCGTACCTACGGGGCTGGGGGGGGGGTCGGCGCGTACCTACGGGGGCTGGGGGGGGGTCGGCGCGTACCGGGCCACCTACTCTGGTCGATTCGCGCCGTACTTCGCTTTTCCGGCACTTTTTGGGTGCCGTGGAAATATTGCCGTCCGGACTGCTGTCGGTTCGAATCGTAATTCCTGGTTCGTGAAACGCTGCCTGAAAGCGTCCCGACGTCACGTCGCAGCATTCCCGGATCACATTCGTATGTATATTTTCGTCGGTCAGTGTTTTTTACGATTCGTACGGAAATGGTGTTTCCGTGCGAATCGTAATTCCATGTTTGTAAAGTTTTACAACCGGGTACGAGTCGGACGGGGAAAACGCTCCGACCGACGGTTCGTACCCGGTTTTTACCGGATCGTAATCGGCACCTAAATGTAGACCCAATAATAACGTAGAACACAACCAGTAATTACTGGCAAAATACTGGTCTCAGCATTATCCTGCATCATAAATCATAGTAGGCAAAACCTCATAATCATAAATCACATTAGGCATAAATCAGGTAAGAGTCATAATAAAACACAGTATGCACCAATCACCAGCATAAACACGGTATGCCATAAACTCATAAGCATAAATCACATTAGGCCTGAATCATATTAGGCAAAAACCACAGTAGCATGAATATGCTATATAATAAAATGCTGAGCACCATAGAAACACTAACTAGGTGCATACATCACCTTAGCGTAATTTCTGAACTGATACCAAGGCCAACTGGCCTCCTACTGGGGCTCAAATGCCCTCTGTCCCAAAAATGTCAGGGCGTAAGCGGTGGGCCTTCTACTAGCCCCTGGGGCTGCTATTGCAGCGGAAAGCAATGTGCCCCAAGCGCAGGGGTCGGGAGAGTGTATCTCACTCCGTTCTCATGCAATCCAAAATGAATGCCCCACGTTGCAGCTGCCCGCTCTCTCTCACAGTGCAGCTGTGGCGAAAATGGTACCGGCACTTACTGTGCCTTGGGGGGGGTCCCAACTGGGGCTCTACAAACAAAATTACCCCCTCAGCGCATCTGGGAAGAACAAGCCCTGGCATCCACAATGTCGCTCAGGCCCCTCGCACCGGGACATCTCACTGTGCAGCAATCAGGCACACAACCCTTTGGAGCCACCCAAAGTCTTGGGGGAGCCCCTCCATCCCGGGGCTCCACTCGCTAGTACTCCCCTGCAGACTCCACTCACCGGGGCTTCTGGTCTCCTCAGTGGGGGCCGCTCATTGCAGGGAGGCGTACGCTGACCACAGGGAGCCTGAGAGGCTCCGTTCTCTTCCTTTGCCGCTGGTGGAACCCGGGAAACACTGTTCTGCTCTAGGGCACCGATCTCGCTTTCCGGCAGCACTCAGAGGGTCCTCTGCTTCCAGCCCAGTACTGCTTCCAGTCGGGCACACCTCCAGTCAGGCAGCTTTCCTGACTTCTGGGTCGCCAGTCTCGGCGGCCAGTTCTCGGCAATTCCTTTTCTCCGGGCAAATGTGGGGTGGGCACCTGCCAGTCAGAGCATAAAAATAGCGGCAATGCGGGGAAGGCTCCCACTTCTTCAAATAAGCACACAAGCGGGGTGGGTACCCCCTATTTCCAGATGCATAAAGCGGGGTAGGCTCCCGCTCAGTTTTGGGAAAAACGTTGGGAAATCACCACGTCGGGATTTCCTCAAAATAGGCTGCAGCTCCTTGCTGCAAACCCCGGTTCTTCTCTTCCCCACGGCAATTAAAATATAGCATTCACGAGGCGCTAGTAGCCACAACTCCAGGCAATAGAGTGTCCTTAGTGCTGGGGAGAGCACAGCACAGCCAGGCAGGCCAGCACACATGGACCCCCAGGAGACAGCAGCTGGGTCCCGCGGCAGTTCCTCCTGGCAGAGGGTCCCCGCTAAGCAAGCACAAGCAGAAGCACAAAACAGATTCATGCGGTCACAGCCCCTACATTTATACTTCATTTTCCTTTGTCTATAGTACAGGGTATGGGGGAACCAGATACAACTGGTTCAGGGGGGAATTGGAGAACTTTGTTTTCCAAGCTCCTCTTCCCCTTTGTCAGGTGGGGGCTAGGTGATCAGACACACCACAGGGGTCGGAGCCAGCATTGTCCAGGCTGGGCACACTCCTATTCAGGGTCAGGGATTACTCCTCCCACTACTCCCAGCACAGATGTCTCATTCAGCCTAGTGCTGACTCACCCTGCCCCTCCTGGAGCCACACACACCTCCCAGCCCCTGTCACTCACAAGTCAGACATGCTATTCACATCAGACAGGCAGACACATAGCACACAGAAATGCTAACTTCTAAAAGTGGCATTTCTAAAATAGTCAAAATAAATCTGCGCACACCATGGTACAGCATTTATTATTACTATTCCAACCATACTAAACTTGACCACACTGCTCCTCTCATAAAAGGAATTACTACTGACACACTCATAAGGGAACCCCCAATGCATTCCTATAGGAGGGCAGGCCAATCTCACCAAATGTAACTCAGAGCGCGCACTCACTTTACACCGGACAGCCGCGCTAAAGTGCCCAGAGTCCTAAAACCACTACCACCAGGTCACAGAAAAATGCTAGGAGAATGCAAAAAGTTTAGGGATGAACCTGCCAAAAGAGCCAAGTCCAAAACTATGCAACAGGTTTTCATCAAAGACACAAATTAGATATATTTATCTAGCATTTAATAGCCATACGACTTCAAGGCAATGTTTCATGCCACAAACACAACAAGGCCGCACCTTAAGACCTTTTCTCAAACACCACAGCAGATCACATGAACCCAGTGAGGCCTCTGCCGATTGGGCCATTGCCTGGACATATTGCAAGATCAAAAAGTCCTCCAGACATCTGTTTGATTGCAACAACAGCAAATGATGGACATGTCTCAATTTCCCCTTGTATGGGTTGAGTACCTTTATTTCACAGTATATTTACATTTATTTATGGCCTCCACAAAACTAGTGGAGCTAAAAGATTAATGCTAGATCTATCACACTGTGTGGGCTTGCATCATTAGATGATTTGGTTGCGACTATCAATTTTTTTTCTAGCATGCCAATGTTAACAATCTGCCTGGTGAGGCTGATAGAAATGTGAGAGGCGGTAACTTGAAAGTTCAATGAGAACGTTTTGTAACATGGAAAGATGTGCCACTGTTTGGCAAGCTGTGGTGGTATTGCTCTATTTGAGTTTGGCACCTGGGGCTGTATTACATAAAGTGCCCAGTGGAGGGCAACGGGCATTTGCACCCGCTTTGTGCGCCACCGGAGCACTTTAGTATTACAGAAGGGGCCGCTTCTGTAAATACTAATAGCGCTGGTTCACATAAAGCGCCACGCTATCTTCAAGGGGGCATTCCCTCATTTGCATAGGGGACATGCCCCATTCAAATGAGGGAATCCCTTTGCGCCTGTACCATATTACTAATGTGGGTGCAGAGGCAAAGAAGCCATCAGGAGGCGCACTAACAGTGCGTAACCGAAAAGGTGGTGTACTGTCAGTGTGCCCCCTGATGGCAGCCCTCTGGTGGAGGAAAAAGGGGGTCCCATGGACCCACAGACATTCCCTTCAAAAGTGCAGACAGGTTGTCACCTGCACAGTGACACAAGGAACGGCTGTAAAGCAGCCGCTCCGTTTTCACCTGAATGCGCTGCCCTGGATGCAGTGTGCATTCGCAGCTGCCCCCAGGGCAGCCTATTCATTGTAATAGGCATTTTCATCGTTTACTCCCGGAGCAACTCTTTGAAGGTGCATCCTGTGCAAACAATGAATATGAGCTTAATGCGAAATGTGGCCCATGGTGTGAAAAATTTGTTGAAAATATAATTGTCATGTATGTAGACACTTAGAGGCATATTTATCAAAGAGTTGTGTTGCCCTTGCGCCACGTAATGGGACGCAAGGGCTATGAAACTAAAAAGTTAGATGTATCAAGTCACGCAAGGCCACCTAGCGTGGCCCAGCATGGCTTGATAAATCTAGAGTGGTGCAAAGCAGCGCAATTTGCTGCATTGCTTTACTCGGCCCCAGGGAGGTGATCCATGGGTGCTGTGTGGGTGTTCCCACGCATTCACCCATGGATTTTGACATATTCCTCGATTTACCAATACAGGTACACTTGAAAATGCTTCAAAATGCTGCACCTACCCAGGGGAGGTGCAAGGAGGAGAAATATCTTGATCTTTATTTCTCCTCGTTTCTTACTCTTTTTAAGTGGGCTGCATTCCGCGCAAACTTAGAAAAAGGAAAATGTCTCCTTGGATTGATTTTGTGCAGGAGGGTGTCCCTTCCTGCACAAAACAATCCTGCCTAGAATGCAGGCAGCCTTGCAGCATGGTGCAAGGGTGCCTGCATTGGTGCTAGGAAACCAAAAGAGCACCACCACAAGAAAAGGAAAGGTATCATGTTAAATATGGTTTTCCTTTTCAGCCAACACAGCGCAGTAAGTGGCTTGTTGAGCTGCACTGCATGGCAGTTTGATGAATATGCACCTTAGTGATGCAGGACAAAATGTTGCTGCTGCTCACCCATGCCATCAATTGGATTGGATGCATTAGAAATGCCTTGTTTACAACCCATTCGTGATGTCTTCTGTTTAATACACTTTTTTCCTGTGAAGTTTGAGCTTAACATGAACATATTTTATCCATCTGCAGACCCCTTACTGATTGGGTATGACTTTTCCTGGGATCTCCATAATCAATGAACAAGGATTAAGTACGATTTTGAAGACTGCAGGAACACCAAAGCCATCACGATGCCAAAACAAGGACAAGGGCTGAGTGAAGAAGCCTGGTGGCTAACAGAAGAAGGAAGGTTAGGCAACTACCTAAAAGAGAAGATGGCCATTTATACAGTGTACAAAGATAGGGAGGGTGTCCAAAGTTTCGGTCCAGGATGAATAAGTAATAGGAGCTAGAACAGATAAGGATTTCCGTCAATCAGAGGCATCCCAATTTTGGCTCCTTCAGAACAGGAAATGTCTTTTGAAGAGGCAGAATGTCCAAGAGAGATAGCATTTGATAATTAGCACTACGGGGAGATAAAAACACCCTGCTGGTAGTGATATGGGATAAGATGCAGACAGTGTTGTAGCTAGAGGAGTGCCTACTTAGCCCTACTTTTTTTTTCTTTTTTTTTTAAACTTTATTTATATTTTCAGAGACATCGAATTCTTACATACAGTATGTAGTCAAAGCAGTTCGCACACATTGAAATGAGTAGACATGTATCCCACACAACTTAGCTCTACTTCTGTTTTCTCTAGATTGGTCAGTCCAGGTTTCAATGTTATATGACACCGTTTGTGGGGAAAGGGTGCGGCCATTTGCTTTAAAGATCCTTCAAAGGAAAAGGAAAGGTGGCACCATCAATTTGCAACAGTTATCGTGGGAACAGAGGACATATGAAGACATGGAGATAGGTTCAAGAGGAAGAAAAGAGGTATTGATTGAAAGAATCATATGGAAAGAAGTAGAGGCAGTGCTGTTAGAAATGTACACCTTATCTGACCCTGTCACTTTGCTCTCTTGAATAGACTGTACAGAAAGCATCATACTTGCACCCATTCTGGTAAGGACGGCACTGTGGCAAGTGTTTTCCACCAATGAGGCTGCACGAGACAACAGAACAGTTTAACAATAATATTCTTTTTGAAAATAAAACTTTTTTTATAGTACACACCTAGCCACGTGGGCAGTGGAGAGGTTCACAATTAATAATGAGTATACCGTCGAAGAGAACGTAGTGATAAGGTGATGTAGGTAAGAGGAAAGGTTACGTTTCAGTGCAGGTAAGTATCTCATAAGCACTCTAGTGGATAGTGGATAGTGTGTATTCATTATTGTACATTAAAAAAATGTTCATCTGTTGACCTTTCAGGAAGGAAAACAAATTAGTGTTAGGTGTGATGTCTTCGGCTGGTTTATTCTATAGGCTTGGAGCTAGGCTGGATAAAGCTTGTTTCTGACTTGTATTGTTTCCAGCTATCACTAAATCTAGATGTAAGTTGTTTCTTCTCCTACAGTGGCTTAAAGTTTATATTTTAGGTAGATAGATGGGTCCATGGACAGTGCTTTATGAGTGATGTAGTCCATTTTAAAGGTAGATCCGGAAGACAATGAAGCTCTTTACGCACAGGAGTGATGAGATCTGCATCCTGTGCAACATTAATGAGTCGGGCTTTGGCTTGAACAATTTACCATGAGAAGGAATACTGCAACAACAATAACAGGGTGATGGATGAAATGCTTGAATTAATCTTACCCACTAGCAATCACTCGGGCCACATTCCAGTCCATTGTTTTTCACCTACCATGTCACTCTAGACAAAGGCTTGCCTTGTGCAAATCAGTACCAATCTTCCTGAATTTGAATTTAAAATTTCTTATAGAGCGCTCATATACCTGCGGTTTCTTGGCGCTATAAGCTTGGCCTCGCATAAGCAGTAAATTTAGAACTGCCAGATGAGTCCCTCGCCAGAAGGGACCCCAACCAACCCCGTCTGGTTTCGCCCTATAGGGGAGCGTCAGTAGACTGTTGCTTGAGAAAATAGCACAGTGAACACAAGACCCAATTCTTGCTATTCCTGTCACTCTTAGGGAGTCATCTGCAGCAACAGCAAGGTGATAGATGAACTGCTTGAATTAATCTCAGGTCCTCACCATTCCCTGGGCTGCATTCCAGTCCATTGTTTTCCACCACACTTGATAAGGAATGCACCTGATTTTAGGAAGCCAGATAGTAAGTCTTTGCTTGTATCTATATGAGAAAGAGATAATGCTTGTTTTGCCGTTCTGAAGTCAGTGGGGAGTCATGGAGGACCTGTTTACCAAATAGATGCTGTTGTATGAAGTAATTTGGGTCAGCTTGGACACATGCAATGGAATGAAGAGGTTTTAGTCAATGGGGAAAACTAGATAAGCACCACAGGGCACTACTGTGGGAGATATATATCATTTTGTCAGTACTTCTGACCGTTTTTGGACTCTGTGGAATGAACAAGCAGGAATTCAGTTTTATATGGGTTCCATGTTAGGGAGTACACGTCCATCCACATTATCCGTTTGAAGCACATTTTTACACTAACTCTCCTCTAATTCTATTACATCCCTCTTTCTTTTAATTCCCCTTTCATCTACCATCTTCTTTATCTCAAGCACTTGAATCCCTTAAAGAAGGCAAACAAGTAAATCAAACAAATAGCAATGATTACAATAGGTCTCGATGTGGCACGTAAGAGCTCACTACGAAATTGCTAAGCAATTACCTAAAGCATCACATCCCTTTCCAATTGCCTTCCAGGCACCAGTTGCTTCCAGCGCCTTTAAATCCTGCTTCAAATCATTATTGTTCCTCACGAATCCTCTTGTCTCTTTGCTCTAATCAGGCATTGCTGTACTTTCAACATCTTACAGACTCCAGCTTCCTTCACAAGCAAAATATCTAATGTAAGGTAATTCTGTAACACCATAGACCCAATGGCAATCATTTTCATATTTATAGCTAACAATGATGCTGTAGTACTAGTTACTAATTTATCCACTATAGTAAAAAACATTCTAATCTTCAAATCATTCAGTACAACTCCCACAGATGGGATCATTTGTCCAAAAATATCCCATACTATTTCAGATGTACTCCTACTACATTTGGGCCCAGCAGGCAAATTCACTTCATGCTCCTCTAGCTTTACTGAATGATAAATCTTGATAAAATCACAGTTAAATAGCAAGTACCAGAACAACTTCTTAGTAAAATAAAATATGCATTTGAGTCGCAAAGGTAATGGACTGCTGGAACGACAGGATGCTTTCATACCTTTAGCTAGTCAGTGTTTTCTCCTAATTCTAACATGTGTTCACACTTATTTTCTCCCATAAATTCATGATGCACCACATTTCGCCTTCTATGCACATATAACTTTCCCTGATATTGCCAATCTAAAGTCAAGGAAGGTTGAACTACCCTTGTGTTGTGTAGGCCACAGGCGCAGCTCTCTGGTGCTACTAACAGCTCTGCATCCTCCCCGCTTTTCTGAGTGCTTTCTTCTGCGTTTTCCTCATTGCTTTACTGCTTTCCTCTTCTCTTTTCCCCATTTTTTGGAGTGTTTTCTTCTGCTTTTGCCTAGTTTTTTTTTACCGCTTTCTCCTTCCTCCCCCCTCCGTTTTTCTGAGTGCTTTCTCCTGCTTTTGCCTAGTTTTTTACTACTTACGCCTTCTTCCCCTTCCGTTTTCTGAGTATTTTTTCCTGTTTTTCCCTAATTTTTCACTGCTTCTCTGTTTTTTTCCTCATTTGCCACTCCCACCTGCCACCCATTTTCCTGCCTCCTGCCTAGCCCCACCCACCACCTCCTTCCTCCTTGCAGGACCTACTTAATGGAAGCCGCAGTGCAACCCTATTGAACAGGCCCACCTCTCCCGTGCTGCTGCACCACTCTTCTTCCTCCCCATTTTGCGGAGAGCTTTCTCCTGCTTTTCCCTAATTTTTTACTGCTTTTTCCTTCATTTCCCCTCGTTTTTCTGAAAGCCTTCTCCTGCTTGTGCCACATTTTTTACTGCTTTCGACGCAGAACAGCTAGCAACTCCAGGGCCTTGAGACCCTCATAGAGCAGGTAAAATTTTGTCTAAGGGCATAAGCAGTATCAAGCTTAATTGTGGACCTAAAGAAGGTCTAGACAGTCTCCGTCTCCTTCACGTTAGGGTGTGGGTTTAATTGTTTGTACATGAGTACTTTCAAGAAAACTTGATCATAATTAGAATTTTGGTTAGTAAAAGTAACCATATTGATACAGAAGACTAAGCAAATACAATAAGCAATGCCATAAGTGAGAGGGATATGACATAGGTAATGCTCTCAGCTACTGAAGCAAGCAATTGAGTGCAAACATAGCAATTCTTTTCACCTATTGTGTCATTGTTTTCATAAATCACCCTAATATGTGTGATCAAAGAAAAATCTATTTTAGAAGCATTCATATGTAGCAATTTAAAATCATAATTCTGCAAACTTCCAACAACAGTATTAAGTTCAGTGGATGGAAAGGTGAATGTAATAGGATCATTAGGTGTTGGAGAACTCAACACTAAAAGCAAAGCAGTTAGCACTATATTATCAATGTTTAATATCCTTGATAATAGCACACTATTTCTGTCAGGGTGATGGGCACTCATGGCTTCACTACAATCAGATCATTGACTAGAAATAGCAGCACACAGATATATGCTTTTGTCACGGGACAAGTGAATGCGCGAGGCAGGGTTTATGCTGCAGGGGGGGTTTTATTGAGGTACTTTGCACACACAAGGAAAATACGCCACAGTTCACAGGTTCTCCACTGGGGAATTGGCTCTTCGTCCCTCTGGGGTCGCGTTGACTCTCACGGACTCTCCCAAGCCGTAAGACAGCCTTAATATCAGGCGGTTTTGTGGCTACGGGAAAGGCATAGTGAGGGAGCACCAGTACAACAGGTTGTGAAGGGGGGACACCACCACCGAAATGCGGGCATGCGGTGACACCCACAAGGCTATGGATCCTGCCCATTAACTGCCCTCCAGGAATGAGACACCCGCCCGTCTCCCAGGCCCCCGGAATCGGTCACGCACCTGTTGGAGCCACAAACCTCCAGGTCCGTGGCTGGGCGCTTGGTGGGAAGTGCCTCCTGGCTCCTTGCTGTCCTGTTCAGCGTCGAGGTCTTGCTCCGCAGCAGTCGTCTTTCCCTCTCCGCGTTCTGCTCCTCCGGGCTTCTCCTGCGCGTCCTCTCCGCTTCCTTTCTCCTCTCCTTCCTGGTTGAAAATCCCGCCTCTAAGAAGGGGCGAATCCTGTTCGTCGTTTCCCTTGGGGGCGGGGCCTTACCGTAGATCGGCTCCGGTGTTAAAGGGCCAACAGCCCGGGATATCTGGAATTCCAGGGTCGCCAATGGCAACCTCCGCTACCGGAAGCTGCAAACAAGAAGAGGGGCGGATGACAGGTGAGTCCTTGGATTGTTCCCCGGGGGGGGGGAAGGGGCGAGCCCTAACACATCCTCCCTCCAGAGGAGTCCCAGTCGGGGACACTCTGCACCCGGGAGAGAAAGTCCGCATTAGAGTTGGCCGTACCCTTCCTATGGCGTACATCAAAAGCAAAGGGCTGCAAGGAAAGGAACCGGCGCATTTGTTCCGACTCATCCATATGAGGGGGGCATGGTCCGTATATAACAGAAAACGTTTACCCTCCAGATAGTACCTCAGCTTCTCTATGGCCCATTTCACCGCCAGACACTCCTTCTCGATAGTTGGATAATTCCGTTCTCGGGGAAACAGTTTTCGACTAACGAAAAGGATGGGTTTCTCGACGCCATCAGGTGTCATTTGGGATAGGACGGCACCGATACCGAGATCAGAGGCATCTGTTTGGAGTATGAAGGGTAGGTTGAAGTTAGGAGATGCAAGGACAGGCTCGCTGGTGATTGCCCCTTTCAGTTTTTCAATGGCAGTCAGGACGCTAGGAGAGGGGTGCAGCAGGGCGTTCTTTGGTGTGGTCTGTTTTAGAGGATCTGTTAAGGGGGCCGCTATCTCGGAGTATTGGGGAATGAAGCGTCTATAATATCCGAGGAGGCCCAATAAAGCACAGACTTCTTTCTTAGTGGTGGGAACCGGTGTTTCGGTAATGGCCTTGACCTTTCCTATTTGTGGTTCGATGCAACCATTCCCTAGCAGGTACCCAAGGTATCTTACATGGTGAAACCCCACACGTGACTTCCGTGCGTTGATGTGTAGACCAGCGGCCTGTAACTCCTGCACCACCAGTCAACAGTGTTCAAGGTGGGCTTCCCAGGTGGGCCTGAAGATCACTATGTCGTCTAGGTAGGCAGAGGAGTACGCCTGATGGGAATGCAAGACCTTGTTCATCAAACGATGAAAGATTGCTGTGGCACCGTGTAAGCCGAAGTAAACTCAAACAGGCCGTCAGGGGTGGAAAAGGCGGTCTTTTCTTGATCACTACCTCGCAAGGATACCTGCCAGTATCCCTTGGTTAGATCCAGAGTGGTGATGTATCGGGCAGTCCCTAATTTCTCGATCAACTCGTCAACTCGGGGTAAGGGATACGCATCGAGTTTGGAGATGGCGTTAACTCTTCTAAAATCAATACAAAAACGGATGGAACCATCCGGTTTGGGTACCAGGACGATGGGGGATGTCCATTTACTCTGTGAGGGCTTAATCACGCCCATTTGTAACATTTTATACACTTCGTCTGAGACGGCCGCCCGACAGGCAGCCGGGATCCTATAGGGTTTTTGTTTTATCACTTCGCCGGGTTTTGTTTCTATGTGGTGTTCCACTAGACTGGTTCCTCCTGGTTCTTCCTGGATTGTCTGAAAAGAGGTCTTTATGGGGTATGAAAAGGTCCAATAAGTCAGCAAGTTTCTCTTTAGGAAGGTCCTCATTCACCAGAAGGTTTTCCAGAGTGCAGGCCGGTTCTTTCTCGGGGAGGGATACCTGGATGTTTCGTGTAGGTGGCCTTAATCACTTTTTAAGGAGGTTAATATGGTAGGACTGGGTCTTATGCTGGTTCACTTGCAGACGATAGGTGGTCCGCCCTATGGTCCCCACTTTATAGGGGCCATTCCACCCGTGTTTCACTTTGGGCAAAGAGGATGGTAAGAGAACCAAGGCCCAGTCACCCACCTGTAAAGAACACCATCTTTTCCCTTTGTCGTATTGGTATTTCCGCTTTGCCTGGCTTTTTTCCAGGTTTTTGTGAGCCGGTTCTCGTAGCTTGCCGATTCTAGATTTTAAATGGAGGAAGTATTCCAGGAGACTCCGGGAGTTGTTTTCCTCCTTTTCCCAGGTCTCCTTCGTCATTTCAAGCAGAGTCCGCGGTTACCGCCCATAGAGGAGTTCGAATGAAGAACACCCCAGACTGCTCTGCGTCTGCCCTTGGATGACAAAGAGAGCCAAGGGAAGGAGGCGGTCCCAGTCCTTCCCTTCGCTCACCAAAATTTTCTTGAGGGTCAATTTTAGGGTGCCGTTGTACCTTTCGACTAGGCCGTCTGTCTGCGGATGGTAAACCGATGTCTTGATGTTTTTGACACCCAATAATTTGCATACTTGGGACATCAACTTGGAGACAAACGGGGTGCCTTGGTCTGTTAGGATTTGTTGGGGAAAACCGACTCTGGAGAAATATTCCAGCAGTTTGTCTGCAATGATGGAGGTCGTAGGGGTCCTGAGAGGCAATGCCTCGGTGAAGCGGGTACAATAATCTACTAACACCAAAACGTATTGGTGTCCTTTTGAGGACCGGGATAGGGGGCCAATGAGGTCCATGCCTATACGCTCAAAAGGTTGTCCTATGACGGGTAGTGGTTGTAAAGGAACCGGTGGGGGTCGATAGGGGTTTTTCAATTTGCAGACAGAACACTCGTGGCAATACTTGCTTATCTGGGCATATATACCGGGCCAATAGAAGTACCTCAGGATGTTCTCTGTTGTTTTCTGGGAGCCCACATGACCGGCTAACAGGTGGGAATGGGCAAAGAATAGGACCTATTCCCTAAACTCTCTGGGCACTAGGAGTTGAGGGGATGCTGTAGGGCTGGCGGTTCTATAGAGGAGACCGTTCTGCACCGTGAAGGCGGGATAGGCCAGGATGTGGCCTGGGAGGGTGTTCCGGGCCTCTTGCCAGGCATGAGAAAGGGTGGCATCGTTTACTTGAGCCCAGTGGAAGTTTTTGTCTATTCTCCAGGGTTCCTGAGTCAAAAGGGCAGGAACACTGTTCCTGTTGGTTGAGGTACGCACGGTGTGTACAAAAAGGGAAAGAAAATTGGGATTGTTGGTCCCCAGGATGACATCCTCAGGGAGACCAGACATGAGCCCCACAGTAACTTCAAATGGACACCCTTTTTCCTGGCACTGAATGGGCACCCTAGCTGTGGGATAGGTACGAACGTCTCCGTGGACGCAACGTATTGCTACCTGTCCCCCGGGAATCCTTTGTTCTGGTCTGACAAAAGTGGCTCCTGATCATCGACTGTCAACATCCTGAGTCTAACAGGGCGGTGACAGAGTAGGTGTTGATGGTGACTTACGTAGAAGCAGATCCACATTTCAGCGGTGTACATGAGGTTGCGTGGTATGTAGCTAACGTCCATGGGTTCCTCCGTTTTTCTTCAGGGACAGACCCGGGCGATGTGGCCCTAGTTGCCACACTCAAAGCATTGGGGTTGTCGCGGGATGAGCGGCTCTGGTTTGGTAGCTCAGACCTTCTCTGGTTCTCTAATAGGTCGGAGTGGTCTCCTGGGTAGGGGGTTGGTCCTTGTCCCCTTCTCTGGCTCCCAGGGAGTGATGCGGGGTTGGGCCCTGACAAAGGATGTCGCCATCTCGACAGCCTTTTCCATGGTCAGTCCAGCGTGTTGTCTAAGCCATCTCTGTGTGGCATACGGGAGGGCTTCCAGAAACAGTTCCAAGGTAATGGAACTCATGATGTCCTCTTTTGTTTGTTCTCCAGGCTTCAACCATTTTTCAGCGGCTAGCTTTAATTTGAAGTACAGGGTCTTGGGACTGTCGCCGGGAGCCCTCTTTTCCCGGCGGAATCTGTCGATAGGCTTCCGCATCCATGCCCAGGTGATCAAGAATTACTGCCTTTACCTCTTCGTAGGGAGTCACTCCACTCGCGTTGGCCACCTGATAGGCAGCTTGGGCTTCCCCGCTTAAGAGAGGGGCTAAGAAGAAAGGCCATTTCGATACCGGCTAACCCGAGGTGCGGGCAGCTCACTCAAAGTTTAGTAGGAAGGCATCCGGGCCTTCACCCGGGAGATACTTCTGTAGGGACATGGTAGGAAGGGACCCAGAGGATCTTGTTAGCCTAGGCGTAACCCCGGATGCCGGTGATTCTTCGGCCACGCGTAGGAGGGTGTCCAGCTGGGCCTTCATTTGGTCCTTGAAGGTGTCCCTGTCTGCTTGGGCGCTGGTGAGCTGGCGTTTCACGGCCCACTCCAGCTTCTTTTGTCCTTCCACCAAATGCTGTATTAGTGCCTCCATTAGTGTGCCTCAATGGAGCCCTATGCCCGCATTCTCCACCACGTGTCGCGGGACAAGTGAATGCGCGATGCAGGGTTTATGCTGCAGGGGGGGTTTCTTTCAGGTACTTTGCACACACAAGGAAAATACGCCACAGTTCACAGGTTCTCCACTGGGGAATTGGCTCTTCATCCCTCTGGGGTCGCGTTGACTCTCACGGACTCTCCCAAGCGGTATGAAACGACAAAAACAACAGGAGAAGACAGCCTTAATATCATGCGGTTTTGTGGCTACGGGGGAAGAGATAGTGAGGGAGCACCAGTACGACGGGTTGTGAAGGGGGGGACACCACCACCGAAATGCGGGCATGTGGTGACACCCACAAGGCTATGGATCCCGCCCGTTAACTGCCCTCCAGGAATGAGACACCCGTTCGTCTCCCAGGCCCCCATAATCGGTCACGCACCTGTTGGAGCCACGAACCTCCAGGTCCGTGGCTGGGCGCTTGGTGGGAAGTGCCTCCTGGCTCCTTGCTGTCCTGTTTAGTGTCGAGGTCTTGCTCCGCAGAAATCGTCTTTCCCTCTCCACGTTCTGCTCCTCCGGGCTTCT
The DNA here is from genome assembly GCF_964204655.1 of Triturus cristatus. Taxonomy (NCBI): domain Eukaryota; kingdom Metazoa; phylum Chordata; class Amphibia; order Caudata; family Salamandridae; genus Triturus; species Triturus cristatus. The sequence continues at coordinate 804,420,710 of NC_140589.1, read as the reverse complement.
CCTGCGCGTCCTCTCCGCTTCGTTTCTCCTCTCCTTCCTGGTTGAAAATCCCGCCTCTAAGAAGGGGCGAATCCTGTTCGTCGTTTCCCTTGGGGTCGGGGCCTTGCCGTAGATCGGCTCCGGTGTTAAAGGGCCAACAGCCCGGGATATCCGGAATTCCAGGGTCGCCAATGGCAACCTCCGCTCCCGGAAGCTGCAAACAAGAAGAGGGGCGGGTGACAGGTGAGTCCTCGGACTGTTCCCCGGGGGCGGGAAGGGGCAAGCCCTGACAGCTTTGCAACGTTTGTACTTGTGCAAAAGCCAAAACTGAAGTCGATAATGTAATAAAATTGTCTTTATATACAGCAGTCTTTGTGAGTCATTATCCCTGGTCAGTCTTCTTCTAGAATGACAACGCTACCCTTTCTCAGCAGCTTTGGCTCTAAGGATTCATCATAATTCAACAAAGCAAAGTTCAAGGGAAATGTCAAAGTTCAGTTTAATTAAAACGTTTAGCAAAACGCAGGCGCATATTTACATGCCCCTATCACCCCGGAGCATCATTTTTTGTTTGATGCTCTGGTGGCGCAGTTCCATTTTTAATATTTATGAGGTGGCACTAAGCCACTTAGCATGGCTTAACATCACCTTGTATATAAGCCCCTTTTCACCGCAGTCCTCTGCAGCAAAGGGGCGAGCAAAGGGTGTTGCTATGGACAATCTATCTCAACACCCATTGCTTTGTGAGACTGCCCCAGATTTAGTAGGAGGTGTAAATCTGTGGCTGCACTAAAATCTTACGTCAAGCAATAGCAAGCGTTAGAATGGAGTGCATTCTGCAGCACACATTGAAAGAGCAAAGAGCAATTAATGATTATTTATGTACACGAAGATGTCCCTTCCCGCATGTAAACAATTAGTAAATAATTATAATTTGCTACTTCTATGTGTGCTGTAGAATGCAGTTACACAAGCTCTGTGTCTGAGTTTCATTCAACCCCACGTTGGGATTCAGATTATTCCTGCACTTCCAATAGCCCAAGCTGTTACAATAACGACATGGGTTAGATCTCTTAAACATCGCAACATCAATCCCAGTACTCGGGTCAATTGGGCCATCATGACTTCTACCTTGTGGAATACCATTTACACCCATCATCATCTGTCATCCCTGTGGCTGCACAACTCCTTGCATTTCACCCACATTTCCAGACAACGGCTAATACTGACCACCCTTCTGGGCCAACCTTATATGAAATAACATGAATTTCTCTTTCAATCTCGTCTCTTTAATTTCCAGCTCATCACTACAATACTTAGCATATCTCAGGATCTCATTGATGGAATTTCAATAATCCCATAATAAGCATGGACTGTCTCTTTAGGTTCATGTGTGGTCCTATCGATCTTCACTCAATCAATATCTTTCTCAGGCACCTTCCCTTTCAAGAACTTAGGGGCATATCAGCAATGAGGCAATATAAAATTATCGCCGCTTTTGCGTCCTTTTTCGGGCGAAAAGCAGCAATGATTTTATCGCCTAATTAGCAAGGTCACGCTATCGCGTGCAACCTTGCATTAGCGCCCAGATTCTTAACGCCCAGCTTTGCATCTCTAATGAGATGCAATGTGGGCGTTCCTGACCTGACATGACTGGAGAAATGTCGCTAAGCGACATTTCTCCTATCATCAAGCCCCTCGCTATGAAGCATATGAACCCCTGTTATCGCTACTTTCCTTACGCCTGCTTGAGGACTGACTTAACCATGTTGTCCTATGGAAGGTGGATATCATGGCTAAGTATGTGAGGCCCTATCATCAAGCTAACGCCAAACTTCGTGAGATTATCGCTGAGTTTCCAGTGATAATCTCACGTTTGGCAGTTAGCGCTAGGATTTTTATCGCTTTTGAGATAAGCGTTGCTAATAGCAGGCTATCTCAGCGATAAAAATCCATGTTAGCCGGCGATAATTATCCTAGCGCTAAGCGTGCTTAGCGATAATTATCGCTGGTTGTTGCTGATATGCCCCTTAATCACTTTCTGTTACATGGGTATTTATAAGAGCGCACGTTAACCAACCGGTCTCTTGGCGCTAAGGATCAGAGCAGAGAGAGTTCAGGCAGAAAAAATCTAGTTATAAGCCAGAGTGAACAGCCATGTCTTAGCTGTTTCCTGAACTGCATGTAATCTACCTCAAGCCTAAGTGAAGTGGGGAGTGAATTCCAGAGCTTCGGACCCAGATAGGAGAACCGAGTCCCTCCAATGCATTTGCGTCTGAATCTGGGCGCTACCAGGAGATTCAGATGCATAGATCTCAAGGTACGCTGGGGTAAGTATTTACTGATTAACGAAGAAATTAAATTAGGAACGGTTCCCTGAATAGCTCTGAAAAGAATGCAGCCTGTTTTAAACATAGATCTCTGTTCCACTGGAAGCCAGTGGAGATCCTTAAGCAGCGGGTTAATATTACAGCGTCTGTCCTGAATGTAGATTATTCTCGCTGCTTGATTTTGGATCATCTGTAGGCGATGTCTCTGCTTTCTTATACTTTTTCATCACTTCAAGTGAAGGCACATGTGTTATCGGGTTCCTGCAAGTCTCTTTATCTGGCCACAGAATAGACACTTTACATCAACACACAAATCAACTGGCACCACAGTGTTGACAAGGGTATTCAAATACACCCACAACACCTGCAAGATTTTACCAAACTTGTCAAAGTGTGTGTACCATTGATCTGGATTCTATCTTAACTTTGGAAAGTCATTTGTGAATGCTGTAAGGCCACCTCTATTCCAAGGTGCAGTCATATAGCCTCCAACTGGAGCCTCCCTCAGCAGAAATTCTGAACTCCTTCTTCATATGGTGAATCCGGTTGTGGTTTCATCTGATCTTTCTTTTTGGCCCACCTACATTCCCACTATTCCAAATCACTCCACTTTCTTGTACTGAAAATCAGATCTCTTATTTGAAGTGTTATCCCTGACATTCTCATGCTCATTATTGCCTCATCATCAAAGGAAACACAAAAGCTTCTTTGTAAGGACTTATTCTTTTTAAAGTTCTTTCATTGAGTTTAAAGTATGCAAAAAGAACAGAAGGAGTACATTGACGGATGACAATTCATAACAATTATACAGGTAGAACACATATACATTATATTTACGGCACGGGCATCACTTTTTCTACAGAAGGTAATTTCTGATATTCTTTGTACCTTCCTGTACATATTGAGCACTATGCAACCAAAAAAAACCAATTTGATCAGACTTTCTCTCTGCTTACTTACACAACAATCCCACTTGAGTCCTGCTGCCAACCCTGGGTCCAGCTGCCCCAGCATCCCTGCAAGTATGTTTGCCCTATGTTTAGATCACCCAGCGAAACAGTGACCTAGCTCATGGTACCTCCAACCCTCCTATGCATCATAACTTATCACGGTGTATATCTGTGTAGGGTTCTTATTCAAGATTTTTTGAGTGCCCTAAATCCATTCCAGGAGTCTAATCCGGAGTGGGTTTGAGGTTTCCTGTATCATCTCATCCCACATTTCTAGATCTTCCATTAGTTTGTCATCATGCCACAATATTCGCATATGCATCTCCGCCACATTTGTCCATTCTATCAAGTCCACCCTCCATGCGCTGCCCTTGGGCGCTCTAGGTCTATTCCAGTGTATGGCTGTGTCTCTTGGCCAGTAGTGTGCTTAGCTTGAAGAACCTGACCTGCACTCATTTTAGTTTTTTCCCCTTCAGGAGTATATTGAGAACGGAAACTTTTTATTGTGAGTGTGGTCCCTCACTGCTTTGTGCTTGCGTATCGCCAGAGCCACTTCCTGCCAGAGAGTGGGAATACTCTGTCACTGTCATGTATAGAAAACATTAACCTGCCTGCCGCATTGAACACAATTGGCCAAGGTAGCTGGATATATCCTTTATGGTTTTAATGAGGTGAGATATGTCATGTGAATGTAGTTATATTGTATATGTTTAAATCATGCCTTACTAGAGACCACCCAGATTCCCTGGCACACCTCCCACCACTCTTTGTGTGTGAACTCACTTTTGAGCACATCATTTTGTGTACCTCGAATTGGCAATGGCTCATACTGTTTATCTGCGTGCAGCTCCCGGTAAAAGTGTGTGACAAAACATCTACGTCCCAAGAGAACTAGCAGCATAGTCATGGTGTTGGATTTCTGTTAAGCATTGTTAAGGGAGGTCGATATTCCCCATGCTAGATTTTGGAAAAACTGTCCAGCCTAGAGCACGATAGTCGTCTGTGCATCCTCAAATTTGATAAATCTATTGTCTTGGTATAAATTGCCAAGCGCCATTACTCAACTGACATGGTCTTAGCCATGTATGAAAAAGGGGCATTGTCCCACAAAGGCATGGTCTTCGTAAAAGGAGGGCTTTGAAGTGCTCTTGTGATGACTCTATGCCACAGATTATCGATGTGTCATTCAAGATAAGGTAGAATTTGTGGCACTCCCGACCCTTCAGCAATACAGCAGGGAATGAATCACCCTCATGGGCACCCCTCAGTAGTCTTTTCTCCCTGCTGTCCTCCTCATCCAACCAATGTACAGCATGCTGTATGTGTGCGGCTATATGATAGGTAAACCATATGGACTGTTTGTCTAACCTTAATACGTCAGGGGTGCAGCACCATCCGCAGCCTGCAGGCTTGCAGCTCTATCACCAGAGCAAACAATAGAGGCAACAACGGGCAGTCCTGGCCTGTCCCCAGCTCATGGTGAGTTGGTCTTAGAATATACATGGCATCCAGACCGTAGCAAGCGGTCTTGTATATAGCAGTTTAACCAAACGTATGTATACCTGGCCAAGGAGCCCATGCCTATTGTCCAGTGAACTTTCCACAAATAGCTACATAAGACCGAATCAAAGGCCTGTTCAATGTTGAGGAGAGTCAGGGCGCATTCCTGATCGGATGCTCCCACAGTGTAGAGTAGGTGCAACAGCCTCCGAATATTATGTAAGTTGCTCCTGTTCAGCATGAAGCCACATTGATCTTCGTGGACTAGGGTCATGATCACTTCAAGGAGTCGGTTCGCTAGCACTTTGCTTAGTATTTTAAATTCATGTTTAGCATGGACAATGGTTGGTAGAATGTGACATTTTGAGTGTCTCTGTTCAGCCTGGGTAAAAATGATCTGTGTTTCCCTCATAGAATTGGGCAATATGTCTTTACTGTAGGCTTCATTATACACTGCCAACAATTTGTCCGCAAGTAGGCCTCAATTTTGTGGGTAGGCCTCTACAGGTAGTTCATCCCCTAACGTTATCGCGTTCGGTTTGTCCTCGATCACTATCATGATCTATACCTTGCTCGGCGGGGCCGCTCAATCTTCCCCCTGCTCTGGGGTAAGCCTGCCTAGCTGGAGTGCCACAATATTGTCAGCTATGTGCTGTGTATCTGCTGTTTTGGGTGGGTTAGTAAAGGTCCTGCATATGTTGGGAGAGTGTATTACTAATCCCTTCTTGTGTGTGAATAAGTCATGCTTACCTATCTCGGAGCTACAGGATGGGGACATGCTTCTTTCTGATTGGACTAGCCATGCCAGTAGGCGGCTGGATTTGTCCCCCTCTCTATATAACTGCCGATGGTATGTTCTAATAGTACATTTTTCCAGCCTAACCCATGTCTCAAGGATCGAAGCCTTTTTGGGCCACCCAGTGGGCTGTATTTTGTGGGTGTGTGGACAGTGAAACTTCTAACTCATTCAAACATCCCTTTTGCATTTTCAGTATTTGTTCCAGGCCTTTTTTAAATCCTCTGATGCAAGTTATGCTCTGCCCACGCATCACCACTTTCATGACTTCCCATTCTATCACACTGCTGCCCTCTGTGTTTTTGTTGGTTTTCAAATAACTCAGCCACCAGTGTGAGATTTCCAAGTCTGACAGCAGAGTTGTCTGCAATCGTCAGAATAGGGCCTTGGTCATGCCAATGCCAGCTTCATAGCCCCCCAACAATGGGGATTGATCCGACAAATATCTGCCCATGTATGTCATACAGTGCTCCTGCACCAATAGGCAGTCCAGTCTGCTTTGCGTACCTACCGCTGGTGTGTAGCATAAGTATGTTTTGGTCATTGGCTGCTGCTATCTCCATATGTCTAACAGTCCTATTCCTGCCATGGCCTCACATATGCTGTTGGTTATGTTCATCTCAATGTCTTTTCTTGGGGGGTGCTATCCAGGTCTTCATCACATACACAGTTTAAGTTTCTTGCTTTTATGATTTCAGCTTGAAAATAAGTTGTCAGGTTACTCACTATTTCTGGGAAGAAATTTCAATTGTCTATATTGGGGGTGTACACATTAATTAAGTATATCTCTTGGGAGTTCAGTGGTTCCAGCAGTGTTATACACCTACCCTCTGTATTGAACATCTGTCATTCACGGAAAATGGTATATTTGGAACCACCTATGTTGACTCCCTTGATGTCCCTACAGTAGGATGTTGCATACATCAGTCCTCTCCATTTTATCCTAACCTTGTGAATGTCTTCCTCATACACATGGATCTCCTGGAGTAGAGCGACACTAATGCCATAACATTTTAGATATGAGTATATTTTGTGACACATTTTAAAGTGATTGGCACAATGTACATTCCAGGTGATTATTTTATAAGAACTGCTCATGTTGTCCGGTGGTGCAGCGCCCCCCAAATGATTCCAATCCTGGAGTGCAGCGGAAGAAAACTGATTTCTCGTCTGATTCAGGCCCAAACCCTAACATAACTATGTAACTCCCCAGCTCCCTATTACCACTCTGTCCCCGACAGTTCAATATGAACCACTAGCATAACCATGTCTACTACTCCTACTTAAGAACCAGGAACCACTCCCAGTTGAGGATGTACAACAGTAACTAAGTTATTTGAACTGCAGATGAATACTTCCCAGTGTGTTTGACTCTCTCCACTGCACTAGCAGCGAGTAGAGTGATATTTTCCAAGGCAGATATCCATCGTTGGACTCACTCTCAAATCCTGATCTCCAGCAAGGGCACACTTAGCCGTGTTCACAAGCCCGACGTGTTGCCTGTGTAGCTGGTGCTGGAATTTTTAATGGTTTGAATGTGTGTCTTCCTCCATGACTGCCTGCCCCTCTGGGCCAGTTTTGGGGACCCCATCCTTGCTGTCTGGTCCTTTCTGGATTTCTGCCAAGGTGCTGAATTGTTGGATATCTATTCTGTGTGATGAACTCCAAGAGGTCCAAGCACCAGGGACTCTCCCACCCTGGCTCTGAGTCTGTCTCGCCAGGGTCTATTGATGCTCAGCTCTGGACCTCCCCCTACCCCTCTCCGCCTGTGCTGTAGTTTTCAGCCAGTCCCATACAGCCTCCAGGGCGGTGAAGAAGTGAGACTTGCCTTAATTCTGGATACATAATTTTGTGGGAATATTAGGCTGCATTGGTAGTTTAGGATTTTATGTTTCACAGCCTGGAATGCAGTGCTGTGATCCTGTGATCTTGCAATCATTTAGCATAGTCAGAAAAACCATACTGAAGGCATTTCCGAATGTCAGGGGTCCCAATTTGTGCACATGATACAGTATCACATCACGGTCTCTGTAGTTAAATAGTTTTGCTATTATGGTTCACGGGAGGTGGGGCACCAAGGGCTTGCGGCAGCACCAGGGCGCAATGTGCTCTCTCTATAAAGAAAGATTTGGAGAGCTGCAGAGGCCACAGTGTTGCCATGAATCCTCTAAAAATAATTCCAGTGATGGACCTTCCACCTTCTCCGGGATCCCAACAAATTAAAGATTGTTACATCTTAAGCGGCCTTGCATATCCTCTAATCTGTCTCTGAGGTTATTGGTCTGGGAAGTCAACACTGCAACTGTAGCTTTGAAGGCTGTGACTTCACCCTGCCGTGATTCAATACAATCTTAGATTTCTGTTGCTCGGTCAGCTATTTTCCGCATGTCCACTTTCAGTAGGTTTACTTCAATAATGACCATGACTGTTTTCTCCCCCAGGGAATCACAGGTGTCTTGGATCACCACCACTATGTCCAATGTTATGTGTTCTTTCTGCTGGCTCTGGGATTCCTGCTGTTTAGCCTCCCCCACTAGGCCTCCCTTGCCACAGGAGGGTTGAAAAATTGTAGGGTCTTGTTTGCCTGCGAGTACCTAAGGACTTTGCCTTTGCCCATCACAGCTGTTTTTCTCCCCCCCTTTTGGATGCTATGCAAACTGACATGTCTTGCAGGCTGATAGACTATTGAGTATAATCACTCCACGTGGGGGCCCAGTGCACTGCATTCTCTCCAGTTCATTACTATTTCAGCAGGCCAGCACTGTCTTTCTTAGGCCCACCGTTACTCTCACGCCAGTCAAAGCGTGTATGCCACTGATTGCCACTAATTGTCAGTATCCCAAGACCGGCTTTTTTGCCCAGGCTTGGGAAACCAGTTCCTCTATTGGTCAAGGCCACCGCCTGTCTGCTGCTGTCTCCTATTCACCACACTGCTCTTATTCCTAAAATCGTCCCCACTAGGCTCAGTTCCTCTTCTCATTTGGCGGCCTCGGCGCCCCCTCATGCAGCCACACTCACTTGCCATCTCTCTGATGTCCCATTGCTGTGTGACAGCACCCCAGACTGACTCCATCCTTTCAGTCTTTCTGGATGCCTGCCCCTCTGTCTTGGGTGTGCATCTCTCTTTCATGAGGGGGCCCCTCTTGCTCCCCTGCCCCTTTGTCATGTATCTCTCCCAGCAGGTGCAGGCCCAGGAATTGCCTCGCTTGAAACTGATTTCACTTTGCCGGTCCATCCAATTGCTCTCATCCACAATCTTGTCCAACTGTCTTCGGCCCACCACTGGGGCTTGCTTGTCGAGTGCCGTGCTTTTCTCACAGCCTGTGCGATGCGTTGAGGCTTCTCCCTCGCATGCACTGCCGGTCTTTGTCTCTGCCCTTCTTCAAAGTCAGCGCAAATTCCTGGCTCTCCCCAGGATATTTCTGCTTGTTGCTTGGTGTGCCTGTCACTGCAGCATGCAATTTTATATTTATCAGGCTTCAATGCGTGTGAATTGGGGAGGATTATATGATTATGCCCTCTGTCCTGTCCTGGAGCGTCAAGGAATTGCGGCTAGTCAGCCATGTTGCTCGGCTATGCCCCCCTTGTAAGGACTTAGGGCCAGATGTAGGAAGCCAAATTGCGATTGTAAACACGGAAATTCGCAGAATTTCTTCGTTTGAGATGACAAAAGACCCATGTGAAATGTAGAGAGGGAAAAAGGCAAGCGCAAATTAAGGAATCGCTAAAAAATGCAAAGTCAGTTAGCGATTCCTTATTTTGTGAAATTGACCCACCGACTCCAAAATAGCGCCTCGCAAACTTGGAAATCGCTAAAAATAAATCGCGACCAATGTAATGATTTTCCGGAAAAGCGCTATTTGCGAGTTGCAAATTACCACCAACTCAAAGCAGGTGGTAACCAGGTGCACTGCATATAAACATTCCCAGAATGCATCAGTCTCAACAGAATGGCAGCCATCTATGTCATTGCAAGGCGGATGCGGATTCAAGGAGCAGCATAGAGGATGAGGAGGTGACAGGAAAGCTTATACAGAGTGCGCATTACCCTTTTCCAACTCACAGAAAAAGAAATACATGCGAGGTACAAGCTTCAACCCACTACCATCCTAGACTTCATACGTGACCTGCACCCCATCCTGGAGCAGCAGACACGCAGGGCGCGGAAAGCGAAGATGGCGGCTGAGTGAGGAGAGAGGAGCGACAGCCGTTTGTGCTCTCCCGAAGCGATGCAGTCATACTTTGAGAAATGATGATACTCCCTTTACCCAAGGATGTGGAATCCCTCTGAACTCTATCGGATAAACAATGGTAGAGCGGCAGCAGAATTTAGCAGAGATACATCTAACTTACTCAGCTGGGCTTCAGCGCTAGCCAGATATTCGGAACAGTTGTTTCTCCGTGTTGAGCGAGCCGAGAGGCTCTGTGCTTTCCTCTTGTCGGCCGTAGCTTCAACCTCAGCTTGTGCCATGGGGCCAAATCCCACCGTAAAAAATAGAGGTACAGCGGAACGTCATGTCCCCCCGGAGATGAAGATCGCCCCCCCCCGGCTCGCGGGCACAGACTGAAGCCCAGCGCTCGCACAGAGATCCCGGCTGACAGGAAGGGGAGGGGTGGGGGGGCTCAGCCCCAGCCACACCGGCCCTCTGTTTCCGTTATCGAGTTACTCAGAGGCCAGAGTGCCGGCGCTCCTGGTGTCCCGGAGGGACCTCCTAACGGAAAGAGCAACAATGAAGACGGAGGTGGTGGTGCCCTAGAATTGCCGGGTAAGCAACGGAGCAGGGGAAAAGAGGGGCGGAACGAGCTGGCGTCCAACATGTTGGTGCAGACGGCTATAGGTATTGATGGACATGTCAATGAAGTACCTTTGCTCACTGCTGGAGGGAACGGCCTATTGGAAGAAACTCTCGGGGGTACCCCAGAACATGAACATGTTTCAGTGGCTGGCAAGCAAAATTCTTGTCCTGACCAGGCTCAGGAAATTAGTCGTGGGAATCTGATGGATTCGTCAGAAACTGGGGAAAATCTTAATTTTAAACCCCCCGATCGGAAAACAGGGTTCCAGGGGGGGCAGACAGAATTAACTTTGGATATGGCTCAGAGTACCCCCCTTCAGTTGTCTGACGCTGGGTTAAAATTTAAAGGGAGCTCTAGGGGCCGTCGGACCCCACGTCTGGATTGGGATAAAGATTTAGACTCAGAGGCCAATGACTTTTTTTCATTATCAGACACAACTTGGTCAGGATTTGGTTCAGACTCAGGCAGGGAAACTTTGTCCAGTGACGAGATGGAAATTCAACATACGGATAAGTCAGCCTCCGCCTCAGGTTCTGTGGCAACGGTTTGATCATTGAATCTCTGCTCTAAGAGACTCGAGGGACAAAAACAGGCGACCCTGAAATGGGATTATGCACTCGGGGACCAACTGATGGGTGCGACTAAACCCAATTCCAATTATGAATCAGAAGCTGGGCCTATTCTGGCTCCTCCAACTTTAGATTCAATCATGCAGTGCGTGGTTGCACACCGCGAGGAATCTCGGATGGAAAGTAAGAGGTCGCAGAATGCTTATCGTAAACTTCAAGGGGCAATTAGGAAAGTCGCAAGGACTTGTAAGGACATAAGTGATCGAAATGACCGATATTGAGTCTCGGACTGAAGTCCTGGAATCAGAGATCGCCGGCTCTAAAGGTCAAGTGGACGCTCACGAGGCACGAATTGTGGATATTCAGTGGAAGTTGGAGGAGGGTGAGAATTACCAGCGTAGGAACAACCTGAGATTTTTGGGTATTCCAGAGGGAAGGGAAGGGAAGGGTCCGATCCACGTACCTATATGGTTCAGTTATTACAGACCTCCTTGCCGGATTTGGTTGGATGGGACTGGCATAAGGAGGTACAAAGGGCACACCGGGTCCCTTTCACCATTCGTCAACCCGCTCGACCTGATGCCAAGCCTAGGGCGCTTCTGGTCTATTTTGGAAACTATCTGCTGAGACAAAATGTTTTTGAAAGAGCAAGACCAGATACCCATCTAAAAGCTGAGGGGTTTTCGTTTTTTACTAGACCTGACTTTTGTCATGTCACCGTAGAGCGCCGGTGGCGTCTACGCCAGATGATCAAGCCCTTTCAAGAAAAGGGTGCTCAAGCCTTCCTCTTAAACCCCGCTCGATTAAAGGTAATTTGGAAGGACACTACAAGTTTTTTCACGTCTGAGATAAAGGCGAAGGAGTTTTTGGAAGCTGGAGGGAAAGTTAAATCTTAGGTGTAATTAAATTATTGTTATATTTAGTTTTTTCCCTCCTCCTCTTCCTTTTTTTTTTTTTCTCTTCTCCTTTGGATGGTTAGAATGGAGATAGGTAGGGCTATCTGGTCATGGGAGGCGTTATTTTGGACAAATAGGGGGGTGCTAGCTAAGTTAAGTTTATGCATCACTTTCGGGAGAGCACATCATTCATCCACTACAGACCTGTCAGGTCTGTTGCTTTCATTTACAGGGTTGGGGGAATGGGGGGGTCTCTGGGGAGGGGAGGGGTAGGGAGTGGGGTGGGCAGGGAAGGAGGGGTAAAAAAAATTCAGGGAAACCAGAAGTGAGGCAAAATCCGTTTGACACTGAGATGGGGGAATGCTTTAAGTCACTGCATTGGTATAAAAATTATTGGGATGGGTAGGCTGAGAATTTGTTCGTTGAACATAGGGGGGCTGAACGATGCTGGCAAACGATTTAGATCAGCAGAAGCTATTCGATCATGGGGGGCAGATGTTATCTGCCAACAGGAGACCCATATACCTTTTCAGAAGAAAGGGATAAATATTATTCCCGGGTATATGCAGGCGATCTGTTCACGGCAGACAACTACAACAAGAGGTGTGGCTATTGACACTTCCAAACGGATGCCCGTGGCTGAGCGAATTTTAGCGGATAAATGGGGGAGATGGGCAATAGCCTTATTACCTTGTAGAACTACTCTATGCACAATTTATGGTTCTAACCTGGATGACCCAGATTTATGGGCCAATTTAGAGCTCGAGTTAGCTGCCTGGCCTTCTCCACTTATAATCTGTGGAGATTTCAATATCCACCTAGGCACATCGGATGTCTCTGCGGGAAAGTATGATGGGAGGAAGCCACGAGTATTTAAGGCTCTTAAAGCTTTAGTAGTGAGTCATGGATTAGTTGATGTGTGGACTCGAAAAGAAATTGGAGACGCCGGGTATACATACTTTTCTTGTCCCCATCGGAAATATGTTAGGCTCGATTATTTTTTCATATCTGCTTCCCTTATAGAGCGAGCTAACATACGGAAATTGCCCAAGCTGTTATCAGATCATAACCCTTTGAAACTGGAGATAGAGCTTGAGGAACATCTGAATCGCCCCTTAAAATGGTCCTTCGATAGGAAACTCTTGGTAACCGAGGGATTTATGGACCATCTTCGGAGCTGGACCAAGCAATTTTTTGAGGCAAACCGGTATAGCGCATCTAGGGAAATCGTTTGGGATACATTTAAAGCTTGCCTAAGGGGGGAGATTATTGGTTTTGCTGGGCATCTTAGGAAAGAGCAGAGGGTGGCTCTGCAACACCTTATGGATGATCTTTCTAAGTAAGAGGAATTACATTTGCGAACTATTGAAAATAAACAGATGGATGCATTGAGTTTAATTGAATTAAAAGTAATAAGTGTTAAAGCTTAAATAAACGGAATATATAACAACAGGAATGCTAAATTATATCAAACACGGGCTAGCGATAACTATGAATATGGGGAGATGACTGGGAGACCCCTTGCACTAAAACTGAAACAGAGGATGGCAGCAAATAATATCTTGAAGTTAAAGCGGAAGGGTGGGAATATGGTAACTAAACCTCAGGATATTCTTCAAGCTTTTGCTGAATTCTATGGTGATGTGTATAAATCTGAAACTGACCTCAAACAGAAGCTCGGTTGGGATCAACAATCCCCCCTCCAATTATTCAGGAATTGGAAAAAGATGTATCACTAGCCGAAGTTACTGAGGCACTACAGATCATGGCGCCTGGCAAGGCTGCTGGCCCAGATGGAATTCCGATCGAAATCTATAAAGCCTTGCAGCCTGAGCTAGCACATATGTTACTGGATTTGTTTTTAGCAGTACAGTATCATGGCAGCTCACCTCAGTCTTGGAAGGACACCAATATAATTATTTTATTGAAAAAAGGCAAATCACCCGAAGACCCCGCTTCGTATAGACCAACCTCCCTTATAAATGTGGACGAGAAACTATACTCTAAAATTATAGCCCGTAGACTTGCTAAAATAATAGCCTCCCTGGTTAGTCCATGGCAGCATGGATTTATTCCTGCTCGGGGAACAACTGATCATGTTCGCCGGGTGATCTCTTTATTTGAAATCACCGGACAGACTGGGGATCAAATGTCCCTGATCTTATTGGATGCTCAGAAAGCTTTTGACCAGGTTGAGTGGGCCTTTTTATGGCAGATCCTAAGTGCTAATGGTTTTGGCCCCCGTATTCAGACAGCTATAAAGGCCATGTACATACAACCCTACGCAAAAATACAACTGATGGGGATGGAATCCGGGAGAATTAAGATCTCACGTGGTACTAGACAGGGATGTCCGTGCTCCCCGATTCTTTTCGTTCTTTATATAGACCCATTAATTAGAGCGATGCTCAACGATCAGGCTATAAACCCATAGTGGTTAGGGGATATAACACCAAAGTATTAGCATATGCGGATGACATCGCAATAGTTACCCCTGACCCTAAGGCAGCTTTGGACCGAATTGAGGTTTTGGCATTGGAATTCGGTAGTCAATCTGGTTATAGGCTGAACACAGGAAAAACCAAGATTGTCTGCTCCAAAAATACTCAGTTCTACGATGTTCGGAGGTCCTCTGAGGCTATATATTTAGGGATAAATATAACTGCGGTGGTAGGGGCGATTTGGGACATTAACTTGGTACAGTTGAGAAACAAGATTAGTATTGACTTAAAGCGAATGGATAATTTACATATTTCCATTATAGGACGAGCTAATGTCATAAAAATGACTATGTTCCCCAATTTTTTTTACTTATTTAGATGCATCCCGATCGAACCCTCCAAAGAGTTTTTTATAAAAATTGAAGGAATATTTTCACAGTTTATTTGGGGCTATAAAAAGACCAGAAGATCAATAAAGCTGATGACCTTGCCACAAAACCGTGGGGGTTTGGCAATCCCCCATATGCTATATTATTTTTGGGCTGTAACCTTGCAGCAAATGATTAGCCTTTTTCGGCCTAAAATTGGTACAGTTACAATATCGGCGGACCATAGTAGGGAGTCTCCTCCCTCTATTTATGAGCTGGCTCTAGGGGATCTCGCTTCAGGTGTCTTATTAAGGCAACTTGAGGGGAGTTATTATAAAAAAACGCGGTTCAAAATTGTTAGAACTGCTTGGAATGTATGGAATAAAATAAGTAAACTTCTGAGAATCCCTAAGGTGCATAGGTATAATTTTATATGGCGTTCGTCCATGTTCCCATCTTTACTCTACGACAAATTAGGGGAAAATTGGGAGCAGGCAGGAATTAATGTAGTAGGGGATCTATTTGACCAATGTGAGCTAAAATCTTTTGAAGAGCTTCAAACCCAATTTGGTGTAGATTCCAAGACCTTTTTTAAATATTTACAACTTAGGGAGATAATTAAATTAGTTATGGCCCAAATAACTGAACTGGATAATATACCGATACTTGACTGGCTGGGGCATAGGCAGCCACGGGTAAAAGATTTATATTTAATTATGTTAAATGCCAACCAAGATGATATTGCCAGCTCAGAAAGTGTTTGGGCAGGGCAGCTGGGGGACCAAGATGTGGACATTTGTAGGTCTCTTTATTTGTCGAAAAATAAATTCATGGCAGCCAATCTGAAAGCTCAACACTTTAAAACTCAGTTTAGGCTTTATTACACCCCTGCCAAATTGTTTAGATGGGGGAAAAGGGAAACCGACCGGTGTCCTAGATGTGATCAGGGCCCAGCAGATATGATTCACATGTTTTGCGGTTGTAATAAGCTTGATATTTTGAAACAAGAAATAGATAATTTTCTTAATCAAGTCACAGGTAGCACGATTAACTCCTACTTTGATTATAATTGGGATTGATGATAGTTTACAGATGCACTCCTCTCAAATATATTTTTGTTTTATGGTTTCTGACATTTTTCAATTAATCATTGCAACTCATTGGAAGGATGCTGAACCACCCTCTTTTCAGGAATGGTATGCAAGACTTCATCATGTTTTTAACTTAGAGAAGGCACTTTATAAATGTAAAGGGAAAAGAGCTAAAAAAAGTGGTCTTCGGTGTGGGGTCCGATATGGGAAATTGATGAGAATTAAAGGAATAGCTGGGAGCTTTAAGGAAGAAGTTGTATCTCTTCTTGTTTTCTACCCTTTCCTAAGGGATATATGGATGCAATAAGTAATTTGCGGAATTTGTAGTGATTATTTGACGTTATAGATTCGGTCTTTTTTTTTTTTTTGTCTTTTATCCTTTCTCTTTGCAACAATGTATGTATTGGTATTCCTGATTGAAATAATAAAAAAATTAAAACATTTTTTTAAAAAGACACGCAGGGCGCACGCAATTCCACCACATGTGCAGGTCCTTTGTTCCCTGCACCAACTTGCATCAGGCAGTTACCAGGGGGTGATAGCTGTGGCTGGAGGTGTCTCACAGAGTTGTCTGTCAAGCTTCTTCAACACCTTCCTGGACGCCATGCTTCAAAGAATGCACCATTATATTCGGTTTCCCACAACCCAAATGGAACTGCATAAGACCAAGATGGATTTTTATGAGATGGCCCAGTTCCCGTATGTCATAGGGTGCATCGATGGGACACATATCACAATCTGCCCCTCCCCTCTGCTACTGAGTACATATATCGGAACAGGAAATCATATCATTCGATCAACGTTCAGGTCATTTGTGATGCGTCTCACATCATAACTGATATAGTAGCGAAATTACCAGGGAGCACGCATGACTCCTACATCTTCAGGCACAGTGGAATCGATACACGTGTGGCTGGGGGTGAATTTGAAGGAGGATACCTGCTAGGTAAATGCATGTGACACACCCTGATGTATACCTTGGTTGTATATGTTGTTGGCTGTGATTGATGTTTCATCCTTTCCCACTTAGATGAGAACGCATATGCAGTGCTTGCATTCATACTCACCCCATACCTCAACCCATCTACCCCAAGTGAGAGGAGATAGAATGCTGCCAATAAGTCCACACAGTATGTGGTGGAGCGGACATTTGGACTCCTGAAGAGCAGGTTCGGCTGCCTCCACAAGAGTGGAGGTGCACAGCAGTACGGCTCCGAGATATGCTGCAAAATCATTGCTACTTGTGCCATGCTACACAGCCTGGCCACAAAGAAGGGAACCCCAGTTGAAATCACTGATTCAGACTCAGAGGATGAGGTATGTCCACGGCCACTGCACAGCGACCAGGTGTTGTAGGAGCGGCAGATGGGAGACACAGACGTGCTGATATCACACGCAACTATTTCTAAGGAAGTAATGAGACAAAATGATTAATGACAATTGTGAAATGGTGTTTTATTGTCCTTACATCAGGCAATAGGATTACACACCGCCTCACCATAGTGGCGTCTGAGTGCCCTGAGTAGCCCAGCGTGGCATTAACACACTGCATGCACATTGCATTCCACTACCAGTGGGTTACATGGGTTACCCCACCATCTGCGAATGTCAGCAGCAGCATGGACTAATTTCTTGCGGCCACGCACAGCAGCGCCTCACTCAGTTTTCGCACTGCCCTCCCTAGAGGACTGTCCTGCTGCTGGCCCCTGCCTTGCACTACACCTTCTTGGCTCAGGAACGGGTGGAGTAATGCTGCTGCGGCTGGTGACCTCGTCACTGTCTCCACCATCCCCAGACCCTGTGGCAGCAATGTTGGCTGTCTGGAGCAGTTCAACTGCAGTGGTGACCTGCCCCAACCCCCTAGCAACATTCTGGCTGAGTGGATCATTTCCGAAAGCATGGCCACTGTGCGTCAGCTGAGGACAGAAGTGGCATTGCATAGGCGGTTCACTGCCTTTGTGTGTGCCTCCAGTCGCAGTTTTTCCCTGCGCCTTGCGCCACGTTCATTGTCCAATTTGCTGCACAACAGTCTTACTGCCTCAGCCATGTCCCGCATGCCCTTTGCAACAGTGTCGTTCAGTCCATTGATGCCCTCCTTAATGTCCCTAAGGTTCTTGTTCATGGACACCATCTGACTTTGCATTGATCACATTGTCTTCCCTTGCAGCCGCTGCACCTTCACCATGGTGCCCTCAAGACCTGCGAAGACACTAGATCCATCACCCTGCGCATCAGGACTGTGTGCCCTTTGTCTTCGTTGGGGACCACTGGTGTGGCTACGCTGCATGGGTGGCTGTGTCTCAGGAGACTGTGCTGGTTCTTTGTGTATGGTCTGTGGAGCTCCCATGCTCTCCTCATCTGACCCCTACATCTCCTGCAGCCTACCCACTGTGTACCTCCTGGGTCTGGAGGGAGGTGGTGTGAAATCTGTGGGTGACAGGGTCTCTTCCTCCTGAATATGGTGTTCCCCAGGTGCCTCTTGTGTCTCCCTCTCCGCAGTCTGGGGCGCAGGTTCGCCTGTGGATACAGAATGTCAATTTACTGACTTGCCTTGCAGCATTTGTGTTACATTAAATTACATGAGTTGCTATTCACACTAACAGTCCTCCGCTTGCTTTTTGACTGATGTTGGGTCCCTGCACTCGTGTTCAGTTAACTCGCTGACATGCTATATGGGTTTTGGGACCACATCTCCCATGATGCTTTGCTGGTTGTTTGCTAAATATGGACTGGAGTGGAATTCTGACTTGCTCATGGGGGACTTGGGATTGGGGGCGGGTCAAGCCATGCTGTGCATGCATCTTACCTTGTCTGTTGTTGTCTCTGGCATAGCTGTCCATGTCTCCTATGCCACTGATGGTCTCAGGCTGAAGGGTGAACTCCACCAATTCATCCAGGGGTGTGGTTGCAGGCGCTGTGGATGGTCTGCCACCTGTCTTCTTTGCTTGTTTTAGCCTGTCAGCCACCCTATCCTTCGCACTGGAGCGCAGGTCCCACCAGCGCTTCTTCAGGTCGTCGATGGAGCGCTGGGTGACACCAATTGCATTTCCAGCCAGATCTTTCTTTTCTGGGATTCTGGAACATGCAGGAACTTCTTCCCAAACAACTGGTTGTGAGTCTTCACCACCTCTTCAATTAAAACCTCCTTCTCCTTCTCGCTAAATTTATGCTTCCTCTTCCTCTCTGCAGGCTCATTTCCCTTCTCCTGTGTGTCCATCCTGGTATATGGTGACTCCTGTGCAGCTCCTGGGTGTGTGTTCCTGCTCTCTGCCTCTCCCACAGCCTCAGGCACAGAGAAACAGCAAGGGTGTGGGCACTTCCTGTGTGTGATGTCATCAGGGTGCACCTGAATGGCAGATTCGCTAATTTGCGATTTTTTAAAATTGCTATTTCGCTAATTCCGAATCGGTAATACCAATTCGGAATGGGGTTTGCGATTTTTACCGAATCGCAACTATTTGCGACATTTTATCTACATGGAGGTTTGCGAGTTCTTAATAGCGATTCAGTAAACATCGCTATTAAGAACTCGCAAATATCTTTTTACCTACATCTGCCCCTTAGCCTTATTGAAGTCTATGTCATACAGGCGGACTAAGTATGAAATCCTGTCATGAGCATGGTCAGTAAGACGTGTAATATACTCACACAAGTACACAACCTCATTCTCTTGATATGTGTCTATGTGTGAAAAATCGAAAATGCCTGCTTGTCCATTTCTAGTCTTAAACTGATCACATCTGCAGGTATCTCTCTTTGTAATTTAGAATTCCTCCCTTGGCTCCACAACCGCACCACTTCCAGGGGACCCATAAGGGAATTGAACCAGATCATGTATTTCCTATGAACTAGTCGCATTGACACTTTGGTATTAAGCACTATTCTTCCTTTAGGGCTACTGTTTGGGATACATTGTGGTGAGTTCCAAATAGACGTGGGAGAATTTTGA
This sequence comes from Triturus cristatus, assembly GCF_964204655.1. NCBI lineage: Eukaryota > Metazoa > Chordata > Amphibia > Caudata > Salamandridae > Triturus > Triturus cristatus. Next base: position 804,401,044 of record NC_140589.1, on the reverse strand, counting down.
GGTATCAAGGCAAGTTTCTCTATAGGCATTACTACTACCGCGCTTAAGGTTGAAGATGTCAGTTCAGTTTTCAGTGGGGATGCTCTGGTTGGAATTAAGGTAATCTTCCTGCAGCTCCCAAGGTACACAAGCCAACAGCTTTAAACCAGAACGTGACCAAAACACAATTCACTCCCTATTAATACACAATACTACAAGCTCAACATGACAACTACAATGCACAACCCTATTGATATGCACTCCTCAGCCACAGCAATCTCCTTAAAAACCACCTGCCTATCCTCCGAACTGGACCATTGGTTTAGGGGTATGGATTGGGCTTTGGCGACTTCAGATTTCCTACAGAGTATTTTGTCTCCCTACACTTCAGTGACTAACTGTCCTTAGATTGCTACCACTTGGTTCAAGGATCTCACGCCCCCCATCAGCTCCCCATCAGCTCCCCAGCAGCTCAGCGGTGCTCTGTACCGCCTCGCGCTCAGCCAGCCCTCCTGTGGAGGGTTCAAGCCTGCCTGGTCTCCTCTCCCTGAGGGCCGATCACCGCGTGATCACTGCTTTTGCCCAGTGCTGCCCTCGCTCTCTGCTGGTCTCCTACCTGGTACTGCCCTCTGTTGTCTTTTGTTATCTGCTTCTGGTCTGGTTATTTTATTTTAACTCTCTGTCTGCCACTGTACTTTTTCTTGTTTCCCTTCTGCTTCCTCTCGTATTTTCCCACCCTTCTCGCCGCTATCCCTGACCGGTCCCCTCCCATCCCGCTCCCGCAGCCCAACTGCTCCTCCCTCCCCCTCCCCTTCAAATGGCGACTGCTGCCCTGTCACGCCCTTGGCGCGCCAAATGCGCGCCTAAGGCAAGCCCATCTACGCCCATCCGCGTCTTGACTGTGCCCAGTGCCAGACCCCCTGGCCCCCGCGTACCCCACAATGCCCGTCTTTGCTACGATGCCAGCACCCTCACGCACTCAAGGACCCTACTCCTGCCAGACCTGCAGCTTCACCAGCATCCGTCCCACCAACCCTCCCACCGGGAAAGAACCGAGCCACCTCAGATGCATTCTTCTCAACACGCCATTGAACTCTGGGACCTACTCGACTCAACCTCCGCAGACGTCGCCTTCCTGATGGAGACCTGGCTGAACCCCTCCTCGGCACCTGACATCGCCATAGCCATCCCGGACGGCTACAAGATCATCCACAGGGACCGCACCAACGGAACAGGAGGAGGAATTGCCATCGTCCACAGGAACACTCTCAGAGTCTCGACCAACACAAACGACACCCTCAGCACCGCCGAACACCTGCACTTCCAGATCCACACTGATCCCAACACCACGCTCAGGTACCCTCGTCTACAGACCCCCGGACCCCGGCCATAGTTCAGCGACTCCATCGCCGAATTTGTCAGCACACACGCCCTCGCCTCCACAGACTACATCCTCCTCGGGGACCTGAACTTTCACCTCGAGAACAATGACATCAACTCCACCACCCTGATCGACAACCTCACCAACCTCGGACTCAGACAGATCATCACAACACCCACCCACTCCATCGGTCACACGCTTGACCCCATCTTCTCTGCAAGCTCCCACGCCTCCTTCAGCCACACCACCGAACTCCACTGGACCGACCATCGCTGCATTCACTTCACCTTCTGGAAACCCACCACTCACCACCGTACCCAACATATCCCCCGCCGTTGCTGGAGCAAGGTCACCAAGGACCAACTAACCACCACACTCGCCCGGAGCCCACCCACCGACCCCGACACCGCTGCCCGCAACCTCAGACAGTGGATCGACGACTGCACCAACAACCTCGCCCCGATCAAGAAACCCTCCAACAGACACACCAGCAAGAAAGCCAGCTGGTTCAATGAGGACCTCCAGGCCTCCAAGAAAACATGCAGAAAATTAGAGAAGAAATGGCACCGTGAACCAACACCAGACAACTACGCAGCCCACAAGAACGCCACCCGCAGACACCATCACCTCATCAGATTCACCAAAAGGGCCTCCTTCAAAGGCCGCCTAGATGACAATGCACATAAAAGCAAAGAGCTCTTCAACATCGTGAAGGAACTCTCCAACCCCAGCTCCAACAACAACGACATCCCACCTTCGCAAGACCTGTGTGACTCCCTTGCCACCTCTTCCATCGCAAGATCGCAGATATCCACAACCGCTTTAACGTCACGACCACCCCGACAACCACAGAGACCTCCGTCCCCACGGCCACCATCCACCCCGATCCCCTGCTCTCCTGGACCAACATAAGCGACGACGACACCATCAAAATCATGAACACCATCCACTCCGGATCTCCGTCAGACCCATGCCCACACCACATCTTCAACAAAGCCAGCACCACCATCGCAGCCCATCTCTGGAAAGCCATGAACATCTCCTTCGAAACAGCGACCTTCCTGGAGAGATGGATGCACGCCGAGATCAATGCCTTACTCAAAAAACCCAAGGCTGACCCCAAGAACTTCCGGCCCATTTCCCTGCTCCCGTTCCCGGCGAAGATCATCGAGAAGAACGTAAACCAACAACTGACCAGCTACTTCGGAGCATCCTCGACCCGTCCCAGTCCGGGTTCCTCAGCAACCACAGCACCGAAACTGCCCTCATCACCGCCACCGATGACATCAGGGCCCTGCTGGACAACGGCGAAACCGTAGCCCTCATCCTCCTGGACCTGTCAGCCGCCTTCGACACTGTCTGCCACCTCACCCTACGCACACACCTCCATGACGCTGGGATCAGAGACAAGGCTCTGAACTGGACCACCTCCTTCGTCTCCGGCAGAACCCAGAGCGTCCGCCTCCCCCTTTCCGCTCCAAAGCTACTGAGATCATCTGCGGCATACCCCAGGGCTCATCCCTCAGCCCGATGCTGTTCAACATCTACATGGCACTGCTCGCCCACGTCGCCCGACTACATGACCTCAACATCATCTCCTATGCCGACGACACCCAGCTGATCCTATCCCTCACCAAAGACCCCCTCACCGCCAAAACCAACCTCCACGAAGGAATGAAGGCCGTCGCCGAGTGGATGCAGAACAGCCGTCTGAAGCTGAACTCGGACAAGACAGAGGTCCTCATCCTCGGCTCCACCCCCTCAGCCTGGGATGACTCCTGGTGGCCAACCGCACTGGGAACAGCACCAACACCCACCAACCATGCACGCAACCTGGGGTTCATCCTCAACTCTACTCTCTCCACGACAAAGCAGGTCAACGCCGACTCGTCCTCCTGCTTCAACACCCTCTGCATGCTCCGCAAGATCTACAGGTGGATCCCCACCAACACAAGAAGAACGGTCACCCAGGCCCTCGTCAGCAGCAGGTTGGACTACGGAAATGCCCTCTACGCAGGAACTTCTGCCAAACTCCTGAAACGACTACAACGGATTCAGAACGCCTCTGCACGCCTGATCCTCAACATCCCTTGCCGCAGCCACATCACACCTCACCTGAGAGACCTGCACTGGCTCCCCGTCAACAAGTGGTTCACCTTCAAGCTCCTCACCCACACACACTAGGCACTCCACAACACTGGGCCAGCATACCTCAACAGATGACTCTCCTTCTACACCCCCAACCGCCAGCTCTGCTCCGCCGACCTCGTTCTCTGCACCGTCCCCCGCATCCGTAGAGCGACCTTTGGTGGCATATCGTTCTCCCACCTTGCAGCCAAGATCTGGAACACCCTTCCCATCCTTCTACGGCAGACCCAGGACCTGCTAGCCTTCAGAAGACTACTCAAGACCTGGCTATTCGAGCAGTAGCATCATCCCCCCCCCCAGCACCTTGAGTTCCTCACGGGTGAGAAGTGCGCCTTACAAATGTTCTGATTGGATTGATTGGATTGGATTGGATTGGTAGACTCATCAAATTGAATCCCCCACTGGTCGTATGGTCTTGAAGTGTTTGAAGCACTGAGGGAGAGCTTGCATTCATATTTTATTTAAGTTTCAATGAAACCAAGACACTCCGACAATGACGACCGAGAGGATGGTATGCGACCAAAAAGGATTATTTGTGGATAATTAGTGCATCACAAGCAGAAAAGTTGGCAATGAATAATAAAATATTTCATTACAGGAAAAAAGTTAAGGCGCTCATGCACTCTGAATTTAAGTATTATGATATTCAGAATGCAAATAATCTACATTTAAAGAATGCAAAGTATCCAAACTGAGTGATTCATAAAGAAACTAGCCCAAGTTAAATGAAACAGTGAAAGTACGAAGGCGATTTCTAAAGGTGAAAAGAAGAAGGTGTTATCACATGAACCTCAGTAAAAGTTTAATAGAAACAGAGGGGCATATTAGCAAGGGCCTTATCGACACTTTAGCACCCTTTTTGCCGATAAAGTGGCAATATTTGAATTGCCTAATTAGCAAGCCAGCGCTAACATGCATTATCGGCAGCTTTCCGGCGTTCTCTGCCGGTTTTCCTATCGCCTTGCATGCCAGCAATAATTATCGCTAATGACATGCAAGGTAGGTGTTCCTTACAAAAAGCACACGGATAAGGTCGCTAAAACAACTTCACTCTATTAGCAAAGCTATCCCGCGATAACAAAAGTCGTGCTAGGCCCCCATCATTGCAATATTCTATTGCCTGATTGAAACCTGACTTACCATTTATGCCTATGGGAGGTGGATTGCAAGGTTAAGTCCACACTCCCCTATTACCAAGCCTGACATTAGCGCTGTGAAATCATCGCAGGATTTCATGCGCTAATGTCCATTAACGCAGTCAATCGCAGGATTTCACATCGCCTGTTAGCGGCGTATTGGTAATACGCCGCTAACACGGTGATAGTTTCCTGCGATAAGAAAAGGCACGCTAACTACGGTTAGCGATAATTATCGCCTTCTCTAGCTAATATCCCCCAGAGTGTTTAGCATGAAGCTTCACACTCTGGGAAATCAGAAAGGTAGAAAAATCTTCTCTTTCCCAAGTCAGGAAATGGTCTCCACCCCAACAATTATGAAGCACCAATTAAAAGCACAATTGAAAGCCCAAGAACATCCATATCTCACTCCCACAGTCCAGAGCCAATCCCATGGTGGCATAAACCGGGAGCTGGTTGCATTCTATATTCCTACCCCAACACAAATAGGTACATATCTGCTCATCCTTGAGAGTGTCATCTTCCTGCTGCGCAGAGTACAAGAGACTGCTTTAATTGTCATTTCTCCGCCTCTGCTGCCAGCATTTTGTCCTCATGCCTCACTATCAATATAATGCCAAATATTAAGCCTTTCTCTAGCTAACGAGGGACTTGATAACACACTTGCAAAGAAAGAAAGAAACAGCATACTAGCAGATTCAAAATGAGCAACATTTGGCTAAGGAATAATGTCAAGCTAAATTAGCTCTAAAATCAAAATGGAAGCACATTACAACATTATTGCCCATAAGGAATCAATCTGTCATCATTATAATGTAAATATCCAATAAATGTAAATACATGGGTTATTTATTCACTCCAAGCAGCTACTTGCGATTTCTAAATGTGCACAGCAATGTTTATCTGCGATAGTGCATACATGTGAAACACACGAGCTAATGGGTTAAAGCACACATGAAATATACATATTATTTATCATAACATATGAATAGAGTATATGTAGAAGAGGGTGGAGTCTAAATTATGCTGCTCCAGTGAAAACAGAGCTATTCCTGTTTTACATGAGGCTACAATGGCTGAAAGCAGCTAGTTGGAATATGTGACGGCATAGACATTTTATACATAGAACAAACTGTTTTACCTTGGATTCATAGAACAGTGAACAGTACACGAAAAAGAAACAACGGATAATCACCTTGAAACGTTTTAATCTGGCTGGCACATGGGTACTTTATTGTTGCGATAAAAGCTAATTTAGCATTAGGTTTTCCAAAATGCTGCATATCAAGGTTGCAAGTAAAAGCCTGCCTTTAAGCTACTAAATACATTTGTATTTCAAGTGTAGGTAAGTGAGAACTATCGTTGCTGGGAATATAACTCAAGTGCACTTGACAGTTTCAAGAGCTTGCTTAAAAACATGGCGTCCTCTCTGTAAACCTTAGATCCAACAGCTGCCTTGCAACTTGATAACTGAAATCTGCAGCTGTCCCTGAGACATGGAGCTGTACCTCTTACTCATAAAAAAACTGGTTTACGCCTAAAAAACGTAACAGAAAAGAAGGAGCTATCGAGTTCGTTTTTTGTGCTACCTGTCATTATTCTAAAATTGCTCAAGTGGCAAAAATAAGTCAATAAATGTGATAAGAGCTGTTTACATAGCCCTAAATTAATTTAATGAGTTATGTATGCTAAAATATATCAATAACATTATTGTTATGGTTAATGTCGTCATTAAAACGTTAGTGTTATGGCTATAATCGTTATTATATTGGTTCATTGTGAAACTACGTACCTCAGAGATGTTTGGGGATAATAGACTGATGTCGCCTCTGCCCATCTTTAAGACACCATTGTCCGCGGTCTATTGTATGAATCTGGACAGTGAGGCAGGAAAATAACGTTGGAAGTGGCAGTATGAGGTTTCAGGCAACTTCAGAGGACACTTCCGGTTAGATGGATAATGGAGCATACACAAAGAATTGAGAAGAATAGAGAGTCTCATGCAGAGGAAGAGTGGAGCAGGTTGTGTTGGTGAGTCAGATACTAAAACAAGGGAGCAGTCTCAGGGGGTGGTGATGGAAAACGAGGTCCTTAGGAGAGTTTCCTATACCATTTCATTATTGAGCATACAAGGAAGAAGACATACAATGCAAAGTTCAATTGCAACCAAAGTCGGTCAATGGCCTATAGTAAGCTAGATCAATTAGATGACAGGGAAGAGAAAGGAAGAAAAAATAAAGTAAAAATAAAAGAGGATGCATACACATCATCTACAATGAAAACAGTTTCCATCGATCAGAGAACAGTTGTCTGTATAACGAATGGAATTCCATATCAGACTATTTGATTTTGTATCCTCCACCATCACCTGTTAGTTCACATTAAAATAAATTAATAACATTTTACTCTGTATTTCTATACACTCATCAGTACACAATAAGTAATCACTAGTAGTAATCGTATCAGTCTCTCAAAAAGCTGTTCGAATATCTCCATTTGATCATTAAGCTGACCTTCCCTATGCTGCAATATAATGCATATCTTGTAACCCTGTCTTGATTGTTGGCATAATGTCTATATTTTAGTGCCTGAGACCCCTATCTGTGCAACTTCCAGTGAAGGAGAAAAAAATCTCCGATTGTTAGGTACAATTTTCGGAAATTGTGTTGTGCATACAGCATAATGGACAGTTCCTCCTGGTTACCAGTAATTGTATGGTTTTCTTTTATTGTGTTTCCTACTGACCCACTAGTAAGAAATTATTGCACTGTGAAAAATTGGGTAACTGGTTGAGGGGGGGGGTGAAACCCTACAGAAGCTGGAAATGCAATCCTTGTCAGGCTGAGGCACAAGCAAACCCCAAATTAACCTGTGCTCAGCCCTCTGGTAGCTTGACACAGAGCAGTCAGGCTTAACTCAGTGGCAATGTGTTAAATATTTATGTAGCACTTCAAACAGAGAGAACTGAAAAAACAAAGTTTACAGGGACGTTATAGTTAGGTTCACATTTTTCCCACACAAAACCATGGAAACCAGTTATAGATATAGTTATACTTATCTGAAGAAACTATAACTCAAGCCGGTAAGTAACTTTAGGCCACAAGTTTTAATTTCTTAACATAACTATAGGTATAACTATAACATGCCTGTAAAAAACATGTCAGTGAATATATATAATTATATATATATATATATCTATATATCTATATATATATATATATATATATATATATATATATTCCCATACGAGTGCTCAACACTTGAGGGTGCACTCGGGAGACTGCAATCTTGCTCAGACACCGCCAGCGCTCCAACCACTCACTGAGCCTGACGCGTTTCGGACGTATCCTTAATCATAGGCTGACTCCAGTAACTGATATGGCAGCTGACATTTATTCAAATAATCTTCCTCCAATGGGATCGTTGGTTCTTCACCCAATGCCTTCTGAGATTTGTAGTGTCTTGCTGCCAAAACTCTTGCCCCAATGGGATGTGGTAAGTGAAAGTTCCTTCAGCCCTCACTGGGCCGTGAGGCGCGGGCAATGTCCATATTTATAAGCACTCTCCCCACATGTAGCGACGACGTGATTTCGCGCTGTGGCCCCTTCCTTGATCCAAGGGTGGTGCTGCCCTCCTACGCCTGAGCCGGTGCGAAAATATTCCCATACGAGTGCTCAACACTTGAGGGTGCACTCGGGAGACTGCAATCTTGCTCAGACACCGCCAGCGCTCCAACCACTCACTGAGCCTGACGCGTTTCGGACGTATCCTTAATCATAGGCTGACTCCAGTAACTGATATGGCAGCTGACATTTATTCAAATAATCTTCCTCCAATGGGATCGTTGGTTCTTCACCCAATGCCTTCTGGGATTTGTAGTGTCTTGCTGCCAAAACTCTTGCCCCAATGGGATGTGGTAAGTGAAAGTTCCTTCAGCCCTCACTGGGCCGTGAGGCGCGGGCAATGTCCATATTTATAAGCACTCTCCCCACATGTAGCGACGACGTGATTTCGCGCTGTGGCCCCTTCCTTGATCCAAGGGTGGTGCTGCCCTCCTACGCCTGAGCCGGCGCGAAAATATTCCCATACGAGTGCTCAACACTTGAGGGTGCACTCGGGAGACTGCAATCTTGCTCAGACACCACCAGCGCTCCAACCACTCACTGAGCCTGACGCGTTTCGGACGTATCCTTAATCATAGGCTGACTCCAGTAACTGATATGGCAGCTGACATTTATTCAAATAATCTTCCTCCAATGGGATCGTTGGTTCTTCACCCAATGCCTTCTGGGATTTGTAGTGTCTTGCTGCCAAAACTCTTGCCCCAATGGGATGTGGTAATTATATATTCACTTAAAAAACCATAGGTTTCACACAGGTTATAGTTAGGTGGACATTTCACTCGTAAAAAACCAATGAAATTCCCCCGTTATAGTTAGTTCAGATAACTATAACTCGCGCGCCCGCAATCCACTGCTCATGACGTCACATATTACATCACTCATGACATGGTCAGTGGCATCACTCATGACATCACTGATGACATCATCCTTGTGATAGAGTGGCGGTCGCGCGAGTTATAGTTATCTGAACTAACTATAACGGGGGAATTTCATTGGTTTTTTACGAGTGAAATGTCCACCTAACTATAACCTGTGTGAAACCTATGGTTTTTTAAGTGAATTTGCAAGGTTTTTTAAATGCTAATTCCTAACCATAACGTGTGTGAAACTTATGGTTTTTTCAATGAATTTGTACGTTTTTTTAAATGCTAAGTTATGTATTTATTAATATATATATATTTTTTTTAAGATATTTCACCGTGCGCGCACGGTGCGCTTCGCGCACGGAGCGCACGCGTTGGACACACCCCGCGATTTAAAAAAAAATATATAAAATGTTTATTTCACCCTTGGGGGTCCTTCTGTGACCCCCTGACAAAGGCTAGGGGGTCTAGAACTCTCTTCCCTGCCCCCTTTTCACGTTTTCCACCTTTTTCCCCCTTTCCTTTGCAGTGTGAGAGACAAAATGGCGGCCAACACTTCCTGATTTCGACCGATTTGAATGTTGACTGACATCTAACAACCAATCAGAATTTCGCTCGCGCACGGCACCGTGCGCCCCTATAGATATTTATATGCATTTAAATGCTATTTTCTCAGGAAATACTGAACAGATTGACACCAGACCTGCAAAAGGCACTTCCCTGACCTGAGGACTACTTCTCTACCAAATTTCAAGTAATTCTGTTCAGCCGTTCGGGCTGTACCTTCGACTAAAGGTCCTATGGAAAAATGCATGGGGAAAATGCGCTTTGGGACCCCCTTTTTTCTCGGTCCCCGCTTGACGAATCACCCCGAGACTTTCAGGGTAGGAGCTGAGCGGAGCGCCCCATTAGTTTTGAAAATTTTGCGAATATTCGTCAACCGGCACCAAAGTTATTCAAAATAGAATTTTGAGATTTCCTATGGAAACACGGTCCTAACTATAACTGTTTTTTTACGAGTGAAATGTCCAGCTAACTATAACATGTGTGAAACCTCTGGTTTTTTAAGTGAATTTGCAAGGTTTTTTAAATGCTAATTCGTAACTATAACATGTGTGAAACCTATGGTTTTTTCAGTGAATTTGTACGGTTTTTTAAATGCTAAGTTATGTATTTATTAATTATTTTTTTTTCAGGTTTTTCACCGTGCGCGCACCGCGAATTTATTATTATTTTTTTAAAATCGCGAGGTGTGCGCACCCTGCGTGCACGGTGCGCTTCGCGCACCGTACGAGCGCTAAGGGCGCTCGGTGCGCTTCGCGCACCGAGCACCCACGGTTGCAAGTACGTGCCGTGTGCGCAGGGTGCGCGCACCTCGCGATTTTTAAAAAATAAAAAAGATTGTTTTTTCCTCCCTTGGGGGTCCTTCTGTGACCCCCTGACCAAGGCTAGGGGGTCAGGAACTGTCCACTCTGCCCCCTTTTCACGTTCTCCACCTTTTTGTTTCACCCCCTCAGACTGCGAGAGACAAAATGGCGGCCAACACTTCCTGGTTTCGACCGATACGAATGTTTACCGACATCTAACAACCAATCAGAATTGCGCTCGCGCACGGCAGGGTGCGCGCACAGTGCGCGCACGGTGCGCGGGTATAGATATTGATATGCTTTTAAATGCTATTTTCTCAGGAAATACTGAACAGATTTACACCAGACCTGCAAAAGGCACTTCCTTGACCTTATGGCTACCTCTCTGCCAAATTTCACGTAATTCTGTTCAGCCGTTCGGGCTGTAGCTCTGTCTAAAGGTCCTATGGAAAATAACATGGGGAAAATGCGTTTTGGGACCCCCCTTTTTCTCGGCCCCCGCTTGACGAATCACCCCGAGATTTTCAGGGTAGGAGCTGAGCGGAGCGCCCCATTAGTTTTGAAAATTTCGCGAGGATTCGTCAACCGGCGCCAAAGTTATTCAAAATAGAATTTTGAGATTTCCTATGGAAACTAGGTTGTAACTATAACTATCTACTGGCGACCGCCAGTAGATTATATATATATATATATATATATATATATATATATATATTTTTTTTTTGGTTTTTTTTTTTGTTTTTTTTGTTTTCACTGAAAATACCATAGGTTTCAGGCCTGATATAGTTAGGAATTAGCATTTAAAAAACCTTAGAAATTCACTGAAAAAACAGTAGGTTTTAGGGGTGTTATAGTTAGCTGGACATTTCACTCGAACAAAACCATTGAAATTCCTCCGATATAGTTAGTTGTACTAACTACATCCCGCACGCCCGCAATCCACTGATGATGATGTCACATATTACATCATTCATGACATGGTCAGTGACATCACTGATGACATCTCAAATGACATCTCTGATGACATCATCCAGTGAATGTGGTTTGGTTCGTTATTTAAATATGTATTATATATATAGCAATTTGCACTGAAGAATGAGTGGATATATAAATATAAATATCTGGATGGAGGATTTAGTAGCAGTGTGATTGACTGTTTACTTTACTAATTTATAGTGTCTCACTAAATATATTGGATAGTGACTAAACTGTGTGAATATCTGTATCACTTTGTCAGTTGTTGTGTAAACTGCTGCACCAGTTGGTTACTAGCTACGTGAAAGTCTATATTAGTTCTAGATTAGTTAACTGAGTATTTGTATGGGAGAGTGAATGTGTGTGTGGTTCGGTGGGGGGTGTGTGACAGCCCAAAGATGTGTGAATAGTTGATTCAGTAGGTATATGAAGTTAAAACTACATGTTATAACAGTTGTTTGGGTGAGTGAATATCTTTAAGGGTGTGGTGATGACCCAATATATGTCTCAATGGTACATGTCCAACAAACTAGAAAAATGAAAGCCAGTGTATGTGTCAGTTGTTGTATATAAATAGGTATACATAAGAACCAGTGATTGTATGAGTGACTGTATGGATAACTGTATACTTGTAATAGTGTTTTTATAACACACTAAGTATGAGTTATTATCTATATGAATAGGTGAAGTGGTGTTTTCATAAGTGTATAGCTAACTAAAAGTAAGTATGATCCAGTGTTTGCATAAGTGAGTAGGATGACTTCATAAGTGATTAGGATGTGTGCTGGTGCGTAATGTCGATATAGGTGTATAAGTATATTTGATAGTGTTCTATTGATCATTGACAGCATGTATGAGTGAATCTATAGGTAAGTGATTAGATGTGTGTATAGATCTAGGAATCACTGAGTGGGTGTTTAAAAACTTGTATTGGTGTGTCAATGGTTTTAAATCTGGCACTCTGTATTTTACAGTGAGTGATGAAAGGTTATACTAGTGTATGACGAGGTGTATCTGATTGTCACATGGATGATGTCATCAGTGATGTCATCAGTAATGTCATTTGAGATGTCATCAGTGATGTCACTGACCATGTCATGAATGATGTAATATGTGACATCATCAGCAGTGGATTGCGGGCGCGCGAGATGTAGTTAGTACAACTAACTATATCGGAGGAATTTCAATGGTTTTGTTCGAGTGAAATGTCCAGCTAACTATAACACCCCTAAAACCTATTGTTTTTTCAGTGAATATATATATATATATATATATATATATATTTACTGAAAAAACCATAGGATTCAGGGACGTTATAGTTAGGAATTAGCATTTAAAAAACCTTAGAAATTCACTGAAAAAAACATAGGTTTCAGGGGCGTTATAGTTAGCTGGACATTTCCCTCGTACAAAACCCTAGAAATCCCCCCGTTATAGTTAGTTCAGCTAACTATAACTCGCGCCCCCGCAATGCACTGCTGATGACGTCACATATTACATCACTCATGACATGGTCAGTGACATCACTGATGACATCACTGATGACATCTCAAATGACATCACTGATGACATCATCCAGTGTCTGTGTGTTTCTATAAACTTTAAATATGTTTATTAGATATAGGGAAAGGCATATTGAAGAATGAGTGAGTGTATAAGTGTGTGAATGGATGATTTTGTAGGTGTGTGACTGACTCTATAAGTGAGTCATTAAACGTATCTTACTGAATGCATGGGTTAATGACTAAACTGTGTGAATGACTGTGTGCGCCGGTCTGTTGGTGTGTAAGCGGATGCATGGTTTTGTGAATAGGTACATGAATGTCTATATAAGTTATTGATTGGTTGTTTGAGTGTCTGAGTATCTGTATGGGTACCTGAGTGTTTGTGTGGGTGGGATGTGTGTGACTCTGTGCATAGATGTGTCAGTGGGTGGTTCACTGGGTTCATGGTTTCAACACTAGGTCTGTAATGGACTGTATGGGTGGGTGAATATCTGTATGGTTGTATTAGTGTGTGAATATATATTTCATTAGTACATGTGTAATTTACTACATATGTGAACTGCAGTATATATGTATGTTGGAGTACAGAAATGACTATAACTGAGAGTGTGTGATAGTGTGAGTGGCTGTATGGATGAGTGTGTGCTTGTATCATTGATTATATAAGACCATAAGAATGTGCTAGTATTTGTATGAGTAATTGAGCTTGTGTGAGTATAACTGTGTAGGTGAGTAAATGGCAGTGTGATTAATTATTTGCATGACTGACTATGTATGAGTGACTGGATGGGTGAGTGAGTGGATGGGTGTTTAGACGTAAGACTCTGTGATGGGGTATGTACTTATTGGTGTTGGAGTGTATATGGTTTTGAGAGTGGCAGTATGTAACTTAGAGTGGGTGTATCAAAGTTTAGATTAGGGTGTGACAAGAAGCATCAAATGATCACATGAATGACGTCATCAGTGATGTCATTTGAGATGTCATCACTGATGTCATCAGTGATATCACTGACCATGTCATGAGTGATGTAATATGTGACGTCATCAGCAGTGCATTGCGGGGGAGCGTGTTATAGTTAGCTGAACTAACTATAATGGGGGAATTGCTAGGGTTTTGTATGAGGGAAATATCCAGCTAAATATAACGCCCGTGAAACCTATGGTTTTTTCAGTGAATTTCTAAGGTTTTTAAATGTTAATTCCTAACTATAACGTGCCTGAAACCTATGGTTTTTTCAGTGAATTTCAAAGGTTTTTTAAATGATAATTCCTATCTATAACTTATCTCTAATGCTATGATGTTTAATGATTTTCATAGGATTTCTAAATCTTTATATTTCAGTGTAACAATTCCTTTAATTATGTTTTTTTATATTGTTTTTCACCAGTTTTTTTTAAATTAATTCTTTTAAAAATTAAAAAATATTCTTAGTTTTTCATGATTTTTGTAAAAAAAAGATTTGTAAATTTTTTAAAACTATTTTTTATATATTTTTTTATATTTTTTAAACTATATTTTTAATACTTAATTTTTTTTGTACAATTTTTTGGGGATTCGCGCACCCTATGCGCACCTTTCTTGATCCCTGCATGGAACATAGTCGCCATTTTAGGATTGTAGTGTAGGATCCGCGTACGGTAAGCTTTGGGTACGTATTTTCGTGCGCGATTGCTATGCGACAGGTACGCGACTCCAAGCCCATACGTGACATGTACGAAGTACGTTATGTGACACTCGTGCGCTTCCGCGAAACGTAATGTGCGTGTTTGACGTGGTGGGTGTGCGAATCCCGTGAAATATTTAAAATGTCAAAAAACATACATATATAAAATGTAAGTTTTTTTTCCTTGGAGTCGCACACCCTACGCGAGAGAAATCGTGCACCCAACGCGATGGGATGCTTGACTCCTAATTTTACCATAAAAAAATAGCCCCTATCACAAATTTTTATTATCCCCGGGGACCCCATCCCCCGGGGCTTACAAAAAACGTTGTGGACCGTGGGGGGAGCCCCAACGCCCCCACGGTCCCAGCCGGCTCCCCACGTCCTTCGGAGCCGGCATTGCTTTTCCACATGGGGAGCTGCTGACATGCAGCTCCCCATGTGGAAAAACAACATGGTTTGGATTTTGAAAGAGAGAGCAGGTTTCCCTGCTCTCTCTTTCAAAATCCAAACAAAGTTTGCTATGGGAGGGTGGGAGACTCCCGCCCTCTCATAGCAAACAACAGTGTCCTGGGGGTGGGCACCCCAGGACACTGTAGGAGCCGGCCCTGAGGGGTGGTGGTCCCCAGGGCCTCGAGGGCTCCAGGAGGGGGGCCACGCAGCCTCCCTCCCTCAATAAATAAAGCCCCAGGGGTGGTGGTCCCTGGGGCTTGGGGGGGCCGTTCAGCCCCCCCACCCTGTTTATTTTCCAGCCCCGGGTTTGGCACCCCGGGGGTTCATTATTAAGGAAGAGCGAAAGCCAGCGCTTCGTTTTTTCTTTTTACGGTCAGATCCACGCACCCTACATGCATTTTGCCGTTTTGGGACCCCTTAAGCAACTCTAGAGGGTCAGACTATTTCTACCCTGCCCCCTTTATATCTTTCACACATTTATTTCTCTTACTTCTTCAGCCTCGCTTCTACCGAGGCACAAAATGGCTGCCAACAGTTCCTCGTTTCGAATGTTCACAGGCACTTGACAGCCAATTAGCATTCAGCGCGTGATCGGGAAGGTGCGCGCACGGTTCGCAGAGGCTGCGCTCAGGGTGCGCGGCTCCTCCGAGGCAATAGATAGATATGTACTTTTAACTCTAATTAATCTTCGCGAAATTTTCCAAACTTTTGGCCAGCTCCGGTCCGCTCCTATCCTGAAAATTTCATGGTGATTCGTAAAGTGGGGGCAGAGAAAAAGGGGGTCCCAAAATGCGTTTTCCCCATGCATTTTCCCATAGGACCTGTTGACGCAGCTACAGCCCGAACTGCTGAACGGAATTACACCAAATTTGCCAAAGAGGTAGTCCTCAGTTCAGACTTGTGCCTTTTGCTTAAATGGTGTAAATCCGTTCAGTAGTTCCTGAGAAAATGAGGGTAAAAAAGTTAGTGATATCTATGGCCGAGGAGGATCCGCGCACCCTCCCCGCACCCAGCGTGCACACTGCCGTGCACGAGCTGAATGCTAATTGGCTGTCAACACTCCAGATCAGGAAGTGTTGGCAGCCATCTTGTGACTCGTAGAACCGAGGCACAAGAAGCCCCCCAAAAAACATCGCAAAACGCGAAAAGGGGGCAGGGTAGAAACACCCTGACCCCCTAGGCCTGCTCAGGGGGTCCCACAAGGACCCCCAAGGGCAAAAATATATTTTTTTTTTTAAATCGCGGGATGCGCATCCCGCTGACGGGAAAAAAAGACAAAGCGTAGGCTCCCGCGCTTCATTTGCAATTAGCCCCCGGGGGGGCCAAATCCCGGGGGCAATTTTTCATAGTCATGGGGAGCCCAGAGGGGCCCCCCAGCCCCAGGAACCACCACCCCGGGCTAGTTGGCCCCCAGGGGACCTCAGGATTGAAGAGGAATTAATTCCCCAACTTAAAACGCGCCACAGGGCGTGTTTGCACACGTCACCTCAGGCCCCGCCCCCTTCCTTCACCATTGTACATATATTCCTCTAAAATCAGCTGAACTACGAATTCCGATTTACTCACCTGTTATCAGGAGAGAACCCAGGGCTGCATCTTGTAGCCCAGCACTGACTCTGAAAAGTAATTCTAAGCATACTTACCAGTAACTTGTATTTCCTTCCATAGGAATCCATTGTGTGGTTTTCACCCAAAAAATTTCTAAGTGTCCATTTATGAAACGTACAAATATTCGTCTAAAATCAGCCGAACTACGAATTCCGATTTACTCACCTGTACTCAGGAGAGAACCCAGTGCTGCATCTTTTAGCCCAGCACTGACTCTGAAAAGTAATTCTAAGCGTACTTACCAGTAACTTGTATTTCCTTCCATAGGAATCCATTGTGTGGTTTTCAGCAGAAAAGTTTCTATGTGTCTATTTTCACAAACTAAAAATATTCCTCTAAAATCACCCGAACTACGAATTCCGATTTACTCACCTGTTATCAGGAGAGGACCCAGGGCTGCATCTTTTAGCCCAGCACTGACTCTGAAAAGTAATTCTAAGCGTACTTACCAGTAACTTGTATTTCCTTCCATAGGAATCCATTGTGTGGGTTTTAACCAGAACATTTTCTAAGTGTCCATTTTTGAAATGTATAAATATTCCTCTAAAATCAGCCGAACTATAAATTCCGATTTACTCACCTGTAATCATGTTATAACAGTTGTTTGGGTGAGTGAATATCTTTATGGGTGTGGTGATGAGCCAATACATGTCTCAATGGTACATGTCCATCAAACTAGGAAAATAAAAGCCAGTGTATGAGTCAGTTGATGTATATAAATAAGTATTTATATATGACTCAGTGATTGAATGAGTGACTGTATGGATAACTGTATACTTGTAATAGTGTTTTTATAACACACTAAGTGATTTATTATCTATATGAATAGATTAAGTGGTGTTTTTATAAGTGTATAGGTAAGTAAAAGTAAGTATGATCCATTGTTTGCATAAGTGAGTAGGATGACTTCATAAGTGATTAGGATGTGTGCTGGTATGTAATGTCGATATAGGTGTATAAGTGATAGTGTTCTATTGATCATTGACAGCATGTATGAGTGAATCTATAGGTAAGTGATTAGATGTGTGTATAGATCTAGGAATCTCTGAATGGGTTTTTAGAAACTTGTATTAGTGTGTCAATGGTTTTAAATCTGGCACTCTGTATTTTACAGTGACTGATGAAAGGTTATACTAGTGTATGATGAGGTGTATCTGATTGTCACGTGGATGATGCCATCAGTGATGTCATCACTGATGTCATTTGAGATGTCATCAGTGATGTCACTGACCATGTCATGAATGATGTAATATGTGACATCATCAGCAGTGGATTGCGGGCGCGCAAGATGAAGTTAGTACAACTAACTATATCAGAGGAATTTCAATGGTTTTGTTCGAGTGAAATGTCCAGCTAACTATAACACCCCTAAAACCTATTGTTTTTTCAGTGAATTTCTAAGGTTTTTTAAATGCTAATTCCTAACTATATCAGGCCTGAAACCTATGTTTTTTTCATTGAATATATATTTTTATATCCAGAAATGCAAAATAAAACAATTCCTGAGTGTCATTTTGCAGCCTCTGAAGACGGGGTTCCGACCCTGAAACGCGTCAGGCAAACTAAAGGAAAAGTTGGAGCAGGGAGACATGCATGGAAATATGACTGGATGGTCAGAGCAATGTCGAGTGCCTTAGCAAAGCTGAGGGCAATTTGTTTGATGATTTTCTGCACGGCGGCCTGGCCGTGGCTAAGGCACCATCGCCTGCTGGAGGAGCAACGTTAACCAGCAGTGCGAGGCCTGAGTTTCAAACGAGTTGGGGCTCTGTGGCACAGCGCTCTCTAATTAATGAAGCATGCCCGATTGTGATACAACCTACTAAGGTAATTTTCATGACAAGCACGATGTAAAAAATGATTACTTGGACTTACTTAAAGAAAGAAACATTATCGTTTTACGGACTTCAAGTCCCAGCAATTACCAGAGTGACGTTGCACTCAGCAGACGCCCACTGGGGGACTTGTTAATAAAATGAGCCGGAAATGCAAAATAAAACGATTCCTGAGTGTCATTTTGCAGCCTCTGAAGACGGGGTTCCGACCCTGAAACGCGTCAGGCAAACTAAAGGAAGAGTTGGAGCAGGGAGACATGCATGGAAATATGACTGGATGGTCAGAGCAATGTAGAGTGCCTTAGCAAAGCTGAGGGCAATTTGTTTGATGATATATATATATATTTATATCTATATATATTACCTACTGGTAGTCGCCAGTCGGTAGTTATAGTTAGGACCCACTTTTCATAGGATAAGCATTTTTGGTTTCCCAATTACTTTGGCGCCGTTTGACAAATTTTCACAAGATTTCCAAAGTTAGTACACCACAGGTTTTGGGTGATTTGCCAAGTTAGTACTGAGAAAAATGTGGGTCCCAAAATTCATTTTCCCCATGCACATCTACAGCCTGAATCATTGGACAGAATTAAACCAAATGTTGCAGAAAGGTATTTTTCGGTCCACAAAGCTTACTTTTTGTTATTTGGTGTAAATCTGTTAGTAGTTCTTGAGATTTTGAAGAAAAAAGAAATTTGTATATCTAGGATTGTGGACCCACCACTGATCCACCTATGGTGGCTCTGCAAATCAACCTGCCAAAGCAAGGTCCTGATTGGCTGGCCGCAACTTGATAGAAAAGTTGCAGCCCCTTTTTATATATATTGCTAAATGGTACCCTGGGCTGAAAAGTAGCATGTAAACTAAACAAGGAGGTCAGGTTGCAGCTTTCCTGACCCCATGCATGTGTTACAGATATGGGTAAAGCATGTACAATGGGCAGTAAAAAGGAAGAATTTCTTTTTTTTGCCACACCCTATTGTATGTCCCACTAATATGTAGGACCTGCGCGTTTGTGGACAACATAAACTTTGCAAGAGGGCCCGAGACTGATTCCAGGCACCCTAGCAGTATATGTTGGCCAAGATACCAGCTAGCTCACAGTGAATGGTTTCTGGCAACCACTGAACGTGACAACCCTGACCCCTCAGGGATCATGGTAATAGATCAGTGTGTATAGATGAAGACATATAAAACAAGGTAGGAAGAAGGTTTACTCCTACTATGCAATCCCTACTCTATGTGTGTCTAATGCTCATTTAGGTGTACAACCCAGAATCCTCCCACAGGATGATGCAACCCTGGCGGGAAGGAATGGAGTACCCCGTCTTGATCACAAATTGGACATCCCTCACTGAGATGTTAGGCAACTGCTTGGTGATGCCTCGACATGCAGGGACCCCTCGATGTCAGCTGAAGTGTCCCCTCTGCTAAATTCCCGGAAATGCTTCTTTATTTATAGTAAAGAGCATCCTTACTAGGTTTATGCAGATTAGTTTTGTTATGGGTATACAGATAGCCCTGCCGCCCCGTGGATTAAAAGAAAAAGCAACATTTGTACAACCTACGTAAAGGCCTTGTGCTCAGTGTTCAAGGCATCATGATAATGCTGTGCAAAGCCAAATGTGTATGCAAAGCAATTTCAGTGAAACGTATCCAACATTGTCAAGCAAGTTAAGAAGTGCAAAAGTTCACAGTAAAATGTTATAGAGCAGAAGTAGGACAATGTAAGAAAATGTGCAGTGTTACCAAACAGGCTTACCTTGGGCACATAACACCCACTCCTCATACTAAGGGTCGACCTAAAAAGCTATCTAAAAGGCAGCAGGCCATATGAAATTTATAAAAACTGTAAAATCTAAAACCACTTTTAAAAACATCTAAAAGCAGTCTTTAAAAAAAAAATATTCATAAAAGCCATTAGGCAGTTCAAAAATCCCCAAGCACTCAGATAGTGATGGTGCCTAGAAAAACTGGCAGATAAACATTATTTTGATTCATTTTGTTTAAAAATCAGCCCAATATTTCCCACTAAATAGAAAAGCCAAATGTCTATGTGTTCCGAGTGACAGTTGTAACATTGCTGTTGCTGGCAACAGCAGCCGACATTCCCAATGGCACACCTCGAAGCAGGTTTATAGAGCAAAGTTGGTTCCATCCAATTCCCACAGCAGCCACTAAGGGAAGGACTACATCATGTAAGCGTTTCGCAGAGCCGGTATCCAGTTCGCTAGGAGCGAAAACATCCCAGGGTAGCTTGAAGAATGCGTTCAGCAGCAAAGGAATACACTGGGGACAAGTGTACCCTTGGGCCTTTAAAACGTCTATCAGTACTTTAATGTCCAATGACGCAACCAATGGTGATCTGAGACAGAAATCCAGGACATTCATGACTGCACAGCATACAGCCGAATACAGGTTGTACGCAGTGAGGTTACACAGGCCTGAATGATAAGAACCAATACTTGTTCACTTCTTGAAGCTGAAGTGTGCCGAAGAAGTGTACCATATGCGCTCACAGAACAGCAGCACAGCCAGTGTTGTCTCCATTCCGGTTTGAACTGGGACGTCTACTGCGGAGCAGGAGTATTAAAATCAGAATCCCCGCCATAAGTAGCAGGACAAGCGGAAGACCTCCAAAAACACTGCCTAGTACGGAGTGTGTATATGATGGAATTACTCCAAAACTGCCAGAAAGGTACTAACCAATCTAGAGGTAATACATTTAAAAAACTGCGCTACTCTGTTTGTATCAGACATGTTAAAGATACGGTGGACCTGTTCCCCAAAATGCAGTAGGAAGTTCGTATGAACTAAGTAGCAACTGTATTTTGGATGAGGACCTCGAACCTGGAGATCAAACGTCTCCCTGGTGGATGTTAAGGCCATATCCTTTTAAAACAGCATGGCTTTCAGTTTGCTCAGAGAATCAAAGCATATGTTGGAAACATTTATCGAAGGCCACAGTGTTGCCTCCCTAACTTTGCTGGCCAGTGGAAACAAAACTTATGTGCATCAAGTGACTATGGAATAAACTGTTACAAGATAAGCAATGCCTGGTTCCATTCCACAGCAGCTGTGATCATTCAGCACCAAATGGATCCCATTAGAGAGCAGCTTGAAAACCAGATAAATCACAGCAGCCAGAGAACCCTTCCTGATAACAGGACAAATTAGTTACTGATGCATTACAAGCCCCGCAAAGTAAAATGTCCTTGCAAATCAAGGAGCTGCTTAAAGCATTCTCAGTCAGAACCACTGAGAAAAGCTTCAGTTTACCCATTCTTGCATCTAAACTTGAAAGGTAATTCCCAGTATTCATGCACAAACCCTTCCCCTTATGCTTTGTACCTGCCTACCTGATGATGTCGACAATATTGGAATTGGAATGTCGTGACTGGTAGAGTAAAGTACCCATGTATTATCCAATCTGTGGAAGGCGTTTCGGCAACAGTGAAAGATAATTGGTCTCATTTTTCAGTGTGCAACATTGTATACTTTGCATCTTATCTATAGTGCAAATAGGAAAAGGTTCCTTTTGCTAGCGCGAGCACAATTTCTAAGGGCTGGTCTAGCCTCTGATGGTTTCATAAAATATAAATCATAAATCAGTAGTCATGATTTTTCTCCAAGTGATTGATTTATTCTCAATTAGGATTATTTACGATATGCTTAATGGTTGTTGGTGAACTTCTTTACGGCGTTAAGAAACATTATCCGTCTTGCGAAGGTAAAAACCATAAAGCCAATGCATTTCGGGTTCAAACCGAACCCTTCTTCAGGGGTAGCTCTTGAGACTGTAAATGACAGAAGGCAAATCAAAATGGGGTCCTCGATTGGCAAATGACACATAATAAAAGAGGTTATGCTAGAATATATGGATTACGAGAAAGCTGAGTCCGTAGATGTTAAATATCACATGGTGAAACGACGCGATCAGAGTGATCAACATTTGGGGAGCACATGCCTTAAGAAGCATCGGAAATACTGAAGTGCCGGGAGTCGGTGAAAAGGTAAACCACAAGCAAGAACGGGATAGGTGAAGTACACTACAACGAGCCCATGAGAAACACGAGTATAGCGGAAACCAAGTGTAGTGCGAGATGTGCCTGGAAACCGGCGTGTCTTAAAGAAGTAGAAAGAGGCTAAAGTGCGAGCATATAGTTGCAATAGATGTAAGGAGGAAAGTTGCGAAAACGCGTGAAACGAAGTAGAGCAGAGCGGTGATACAAACAAGTCCATGCAGAAAGAACATTACGAGCTTACCCGGAAGGTGCAAGTGCGTTCACATCCGGCGAAAACACGTCCGGCAGGGAAGCTGGCGTGTGCTCATCGGAGCAGGAGGAGGAGTTTAAGTACGAAATAGAAGACGGGTGATCCACTCAAAGAATGAACATAGAAAGATTGCGCGACGGGGTTGGTAGCAATTACGTAGTGTAAAACATATCGGATGTAACGAGTGCAGAAAAAATGAGTGATGCTTAAGGGAAATAGAAGAATAGGAGAGGTACACGTAAAGAGCATGACAGTGTTCACAAAAACGGGTTAGAAAGAAAACAAATAAAATTCTCAAGAAGGGTACAAGTGACAAATAACACAAAAATACGTGATGCGAGGCATAACAATGTTCACAGGAAGCAGTTTAGTTCAATACAATCGTTGAGTGCCAGAGGCTGCAGGGATTGCAGTTTTTTGGTCCAATAAAATTCTGCCCTTGCAAGAGATTTCTGAGGGTCAGCATCATTGCGAGTTTTGAGTGACTCTAAGACAGTAAAACGAAGCTGAGAGATGTTGTGTTTAGCTTCCATCCAGTGGACTGCGACTGTAGATTTCTCATTTTTATTACGGATGTTACTTTTATGCTCTCCAATGCGAATCTTTATTTTGCGTTCTGTTCTTCCGACGTAGATTTTGCCACAAGGGCATTTGAGCGCATAGATTACATTAGATGTGTCGCAGGTGCTGAAGTGGCGTAGTTTTATTTTGTGGCCTTTGGTAGGATGAATAAAGAGGTCACCGGGAATTACATTATTGCAGTGTACACAGTTGAGACACCTTTGCATGCCTTTGAAAGTCGTGTTAGATATGGCAGATGGTGGGTTAAGCAATTCTTTCAAGTTCTTAGATCTCTGCATGGCAAAAATTGGTTTTTCTGGAAACAAGATGGAAAGATCAGGTTCTGTCTGGATGATGTTCCAATGCTTCATGATGATAGATTTGATGTTGGTGGCTTGAGTAGAATGTTTAAGAACACAAACCAATGGATTGGTCTGTTTTTTCTTAGTGCGTTGTAATAAGCTGTTGCGTTCAATCATAGTAAGTCTGTGTTTAGCCTCATTCAACAATTGTGGTGGGTATCCTCTTTTCAAAAATTGATCTGCAAATTTGGTGGTGATGGAAATCACATCTTCGGGATCCGAAGTGATGCTTTTGAGTCGGATGAATTGCGAGTACGGTAGATGTTTCTTCAAAGTAGACTGGTGAAAGCTGTCAAAATGGAGAGAATTGTTCCTGTCGGTAGGCTTAATGTACACTTTAGTTTGGATGGATCCTTGGGTAATTTGAATGAGTACATCCAAAAAGTTGATATTGTGTTGATTGATTTGAATAGTGAACTTGATTCGATCATGGATTTGATTGAGTTCTAAGATGTTGCATTCGAGATCGCTGCGATCTCCTTTCCAGATTATTAAAATATCATCAATGTAACGTTTATAGAGAACCAAATTATGAGACCATTTGTGGTTTCCAAGGATATGTTCATGTTCTAATTTAGCCATGAATATATTGGCGTACGATGGCGCTCCGGCAAAACCCATGGATGTTCCGTTGTTCTGGGCATAAAAAGCACCCTTCCATTCAAAATAACTATGGTATAATGCAAATTGAAGAAGTTCCAAGAGAAATACTTTTTCAGCACAGACGTGATTGTGATTCAGTAGAGCCCATTCCGTGGCTTCAACACCCTCTCCATGGGGAATGGAGGTGTAGAGGGAAGTCACATCAATTGTACATAACCACCATTGTTCGATATCTTGTGTGACAAGAACATTCAAAATGTTGAGGAGATCTGTAGTGTCTTTGAGATAAGTCACTTGGTTCTGGACAATAGGTTGTAAGAAGTAATCAAGGTATCTGCCTATAGGTTCAGATAAAGAACCGCAAGCTGACACAATAGGTCGAAAAGGTGGTTTCTCTAAATTCTTGTGAATTTTAGGCAGCATGTAAAGTTTGGGCCTACGCGGGTATTCTGTGTATAGAAACTTCTCTGTCTTTTTGCTGATCCAACCCATCTCTTCAGCGTGCTTTAGAATCTGTTTGAGGAGACACTGATAGCTGTGTGTGGGATCTTGGTCAAGTTTAGTATAAGTGTCAGAGTCACCGATGTGTTGCATCACACTCTCTTCATAAAAATTAGTGTCAAGCACTACAAGTGCTCCGCCTTTGTCAGCTTTTGCAAAAGTCAAAAGAGGATTGTTGGCCAATTGTTTCAGAGTACTCCAATCTTTGGCTGAAAAATTCACTTTAGTGTGCTTCCGGAAATTAATGTTGGTGATTTCAGCTTTGACCAACCTTTCAAAGGAATCTATAGACTTATGTGTGATCGGAGAACAAAAAGTACTCTTAGGTTTGAATTCTTTAAATTGACCTGGATCATCAGATGATGAGTGTGAATCAAGTGGCGTAATAGAAGGCTCAATGATGCTGAAAAAATATTTGAGTCTTAGGATTCTGACAAACTTGAAGAAAGCAATCTCGGTTTCCGCTATGTTGCTTTGGTAAGTTGGTACATATGAAGTGCCTTTATTTAAGACTGTGAGTTGAGCTTTAGAGAGTTGAGTAGTGGAAATGTTAACAACTAGGTTGCTCGTGTCTTGCTCTGGAGAGATCTCTTGTCTGTTTCTGAGAATTGCTCCTTTCCTTTTGCCCCTCCTTGTTTTTGTGAAGGATGTTCCGGTTGATGGTTTGCGGCAGGGCTTGTAGCTAAAAAAGATTTCCGACTTTAAGAAGTAGATGGAACCTCTGTGGTTGGTTCTTCAACGTTAGAGCTATGACTCACTGGAGGGCGATTGTGGGCTACTTCTGAATCTGACACGACACTTTCTTGAGAAGAATTGACATTCGTAGGTTTCTGCCATTTACGTTGATTGTAAACTTCTGCCCAAGTGTAAACTTCGTCCAGTTTATAATCAATAGTGTCTCTTCTGAATTTTTTTATCTTGCGCTCATGTATTTCTTTGGCGTATCTATCAAGTTTTATGTTGAGATCTTGCAGAAGGTCATCCCAATTGTCGGGTTCCTTTTTAGATAATTCTTCTTTGATAGTTGCAATTTCCACTTCAAGTGATTTAAGGATATTGGAAAGTTCTTCTACGATTAAGAGAATCAGGTCCAGGGAGCATTTATTGAGCATTTGATACCATCTTTCCATGAATTGATTGTTAGTTTTGCAGAGCATGGGTTTGAGAGCAATCCGTAGTCCTCTGGGTATTCTTTTGGCTTTGTGATACTGGATGAGAGTAGTCGCGTGGAGTCTCTGGTTAATTTCTTTGCGACTGACATATTCTAGCTGTCTTAATAGTTGTGCTGTCGAGGAGATTTGAGGACCGAAGAGTCTTGCCTCTTGTACTAGGTCATATATTTCAGAAGCTGCTTCTGGTGAGAAGGCTAAAGTATCAGCTTTGTTCGTAGTCAATTGAGCTATTTCATCAAAGGACATAATTGTGGTGCAACGCTGAAGGCTGAGGACAAAATGTAGAAATACAAAACGAAGTGTCAACTTAACCTTCCGGGTAAGCTCGTAATGTTCTTTCTGCATGGACTTGTTTGTATCACCGCTCTGCTCTACTTCGTTTCACGCGTTTTCGCAACTTTCCTCCTTACATCTATTGCAACTATATGCTCGCACTTTAGCCTCTTTCTACTTCTTTAAGACACGCCGGTTTCCAGGCACATCTCGCACTACACTTGGTTTCCGCTATACTCGTGTTTCTCATGGGCTCGTTGTAGTGTACTTCACCTATCCCGTTCTTGCTTGTGGTTTACATTTTCACCGACTCCCGGCACTCCAGTATTTCCGATGCTTCTTAAGGCATGTGCTCCCCAAATGTTGATCACTCTGATCGCGTCGTTTCACCATGTGATATTTAACATCTACGGACTCAGCTTTCTCGTAATCCATATATTCTAGCATAACCTCTTTTATTATGTGTCATTTGCCAATCGAGGACCCCATTTTGATTTGCCTTTTGTCATTTACAGTCTCAAGAGCTACTCCTGAAGAAGGGTTCGGTTTGAACCCGAAATGCATTGGGTTTATGGTTGTTACCTTCGCAAGACAGATAATGTTTCTTAACACCGTAAAGAAGTTCACCAACAACCATTAAGCATATCGTAAATAATCCTAATTGAGAATAAATCAATCACTTGGAGAAAAATCATGACTACTGATTTATGATTTATATTTTAGGAAACCATCAGAGGCTAGACCAGCCCTTAGAAATTGTGCTTGCGCTAGCAAAAGGAACCTTTTCCTATTTGCACTATAGATTGGATGCTCACCACTAGGCGCACTTGGACAGTTGCCTCAGCGCTGGTAGCACTCCTGTGAACACGGATAACTGCTTCAAATGTTATACTGAGTGCACGTTGACACTTCGTTTTGTATTTCTACATTTTGTCCTCAGCCTTCAGCGTTGCACCACAATTATGTCCTTTGATGAAATAGCTCAATTGACTACGAACAAAGCTGATACTTTAGCCTTCTCACCAGAAGCAGCTTCTGAAATATATGACCTAGTACAAGAGGCAAGACTCTTTGGTCCTCAAATCTCCTCGACAGCACAACTATTAAGACAGCTAGAATATGTCAGTCGCAAAGAAATTAACCAGAGACTCCACGCGACTACTCTCATCCAGTATCACAAAGCCAAAAGAATACCCAGAGGACTACGGATTGCTCTCAAACCCATGCTCTGCAAAACTAACAAACAATTCATGGAAAGATGGAATCAAATCCTCAATAAAGGCTCCCTGGACCTGATTCTCTTAATCGTAGGAGAACTTTCCAATATCCTTAAATCACTTGAAGTGGAAATTGCAACTATCAAAGAAGAATTATCTAAAAAGGAACCCGACAATTGGGATGACCTTCTGCAAGATCTCAACATAAAACTTGATAGATACGCCAAAGAATTACATGAGCGCAAGATAAAAAAATTCAGAAGAGACACTATTGATTATAAACTGGACGAAGTTTACGCTTGGGCAGAAGTTTACAATCAACGTAAATGGCAGAAACCTACGAATGTCAATTCTTCTCAAGAAAGTGTTGTGTCAGATTCAGAAGTAGCCCACAATCGCCCTCCAGTGAGTCATAGCTCTAACGTTGAAGAACCAACCACAGAGGTTCCATCTACTTCTCAAAGTCGGAAATCTTTTTTAGCCACAAGCCCTGCCGCATACCATCAACCGGAACATCCTTCACAAAAACAAGGAGGGGCAAAAGGAAAGGAGCAATTCTCAGAAACAGACAAGAGATCTCTCCGGAGCAAGACATGAGCAATCTAGTTGTTAACATTTCCACTACTCAACTCTCTAAAGCTCAACTCACAGTCTTAAATAAAGGCACTTCATATGTACCAACTTACCAAAGCAACATAGCGGAAACCGAGATTGCTTTCTTCAAGTTTGTCAGAATCCTAAGACTCAAATATTTTTTCAGCATCATTGAGCCTTCTATTACGCCACTTGATTCACACTCATCATCTGATGATCCAGGTCAATTTAAAGAATTCAAACCTAAGAGTACTTTTTGTTCTCCGATCACACATAAGTCTATAGATTCCTTTGATAGGTTGGTCAAAGCTGAAATCACCAACATTAATTTCCGGAAGCACACTAAAGTGAAATTTTCAGCCAAAGATTGGAGTACTCTGAAACAATTGGCCAACAATCCTCTTTTGACTTTTGCAAAAGCTGACAAAGGCGGAGCACTTGTAGTGCTTGACACTAATTTTTATGAAGAGAGTGTGATGCAACACATCGGTGACTCTGACACTTATACTAAACTTGACCAAGATCCCACAC
Source organism: Triturus cristatus (assembly GCF_964204655.1). Lineage (NCBI taxonomy): Eukaryota > Metazoa > Chordata > Amphibia > Caudata > Salamandridae > Triturus > Triturus cristatus. Next base: position 804,372,421 of record NC_140589.1, on the reverse strand, counting down.
ACAGCTATCAGTGTCTCCTCAAACAGATTCTAAAGCACGCTGAAGAGATGGGATGGATCAGCAAAAAGACAGAGAAGTTTCTATACACAGAATATCCGCGTAGGCCCAAACTTTACATGCTGCCTAAAATTCACAAGAATTTCGAGAAACCACCTTTTCGACCTATTGTGTCAGCTTGCGGTTCTTTATCTGAACCTATAGGCAGATACCTCGATTACTTCTTACAACCTATTGTCCAGAACCAAGTGACTTATCTCAAAGACACTACAGATCTCCTCAACATTTTGAATGGTCTTGACACACAAGATATCGAACAATGGTGGTTATGTACAATTGATGTGACTTCCCTCTACACCTCCATTCCCCATGGAGAGGGTGTTGAAGCCATGGAATGGGCTCTACTGAATCACAATCACGTCTGTGCTGAAAAAGTATTTCTCTTGGAACTTCTTCAATTTGCATTATACCATAGTTATTTTGAAAGGAAGGGTGCTTTTTATGCCCAGAACAACGGAACATCCATGGGTTTTGCCGGAGCGCCTTCGTACGCCAATATATTCATGGCTAAATTAGAACATGAACATATCCTTGGAAACCACAAATGGTCTCATAATTTGGTTCTCTATAAACGTTACATTGATGATATTTTAATAATCTGCCCAAGGAGAGCGCAGCGATGTCGAATGCAACATCTTAGAACTCAATCAAATCCATGATCGAATCAAGTTCACTCATCAAATCAATCAACACAATATCAACTTTTTGGATGTACTCATTCAAATTACCCAAGGATCCATCCAAACTAAAGGGTACATTAAGCCTACCGACAGGAACAATTCTCTCCATTTTGACAGCTTTCACCAGTCTACTTTGAAGAAACATCTACCGTACTCGCAATTCATCCGACTCAAAAGAATCACTTCGGATCCCGAAGATGTGATTTCCATCACCAACAAATTTGCAGATCAATTTTTGAAAAGAGGATACCCACCACAATTGTTGAATGAGGCTAAACACAGACTTACTATGATTGAACGCAACAGCTTATTACAACGCACTAAGAAAAAACAGACCAATCCATTGGTTTGTGTTCTTAAACATTCTACTCAAGCCACCAACATCAAATCTATCATCATGAAGCATTGGAACATCATCCAGACAGAACCTGATCTTTCCATCTTGTTTCCAGAAAAACCCATTTTTGCCATGCAGAGATCTAAGAACTTGAAAGAATTGCTTAACCCACCATCTGCCATATCTAACGCGACTTTCAAAGGCATGCAAAGGTGTCTCAACTGTGTACACTGCAATAATGTAATTCCCGGTGACCTCTTTATTCATCCTACCAAAGGCCAAAAAATAAAACTACGCCACTCCAGCACCTGCAACACATCTAATGTAATCTATGCGCTCAAATGCCCTTGTGGCAAAATCTACGTCGGAAGAACAGAACGCAAAATAAAGATTCGCATTGGAGAACATAAAAGTAACATCCGTACTAAAAATGAGAAATCTACAGTCGCAGTCCACTGGATGGAAGCTAAACACAACATCTCTCAGCTTCGTTTTACTGTCTTAGAGTCACTCAAAACTCGCAATGATGCTGACCCTCAGAAATCTCTTGCAAGGGCAGAATTTTATTGGACCAAAAAACTGCAATCCCTGCAGCCACTGGGACTCAACGATCGTATTGAACTAAACTGCTTCCTGTGAACATTGTTATGCCTCGCATCACGTATTTTTGTGTTATTTGTCACTTGTACCCTTCTTGAGTATTTTATTTGTTTTCTTTCTAACCCGTTTTTGTGAACACTGTCATGCTCTTTACGTGTACCTCTCCTATTCTTCTATTTCCCTTAAGCATCACTCATTTTTTCTGCTCTCGTTACATCCGATATGTTTTTCACTACGTAATTGCTACCAACCCCGTCGCGCACTCTTTCTATGTTCATTCTTTGAGTGGATCACCCGTCTTCTATTTCGTACTTAAACTCCTCCTCCTGCTCCGACGAGCACACGCCAGCTTCCCTGCCGGACGTGTTTTCGCCGGATGTGAACGCACTTGCACCTTCCGGGTAAGCTCGTAATGTTCTTTCTGCATGGACTTGTTTGTATCGCCGCTCTGCTCTACTTCGTTTCACGCGTTATCGCAACTTTCCTCCTTACATCTATTGCAACTATTTGCTCGCACTTTAGCCTCTTTCTACTTCTTTAAGACACGCCGGTTTCCAGGCACATCTCGCACTACACTTGGTTTCCGCTATACTCGTGTTTCTCATGGGCTCGTTGTAGTGTACTTCACCTATCCCGTTCTTGCTTGTGGTTTACCTTTTCACCGACTCCCGGCACTCCAGTATTTCCGATGCTTCTTAAGGCATGTGCTCCCCAAATGTTGATCACTCTGATCGCGTCGTTTCACCATGTGATATTTAACATCTACGGACTCAGCTTTCTCGTAATCCATATATTCTAGCATAACCTCTTTTATTATGTGTCATTTGCCAATCGAGGACCCCATTTTGATTTGCCTTTTGTCATTTACAGTCTCAAGAGCTACCCCTGAAGAAGGGTTCGGTTTGAACCCGAAATGCATTGGGTTTATGGTTGTTACCTTCGCAAGACGGATAATGTTTCTTAACGCCGTAAAGAAGTTCACCAACAACCATTAAGCATATCGTAAATAATCCTAATTGAGAATAAATCAATCACTTGGAGAAAAATCATGACTACTGATTTATGATTTATATTTTAGGAAACCATCAGAGGCTAGACCAGCCCTTAGAAATTGTGCTCGCGCTAGCAAAAGGAACCTTTTCCTATTTGCACTATAGATTGGATGTTCACCACTAGGCACACTTGGACAGTTGCCTCAGCGCTGGTAGCACTCCTGTGAACACGGATAACTGCTTCAAATGTTATACTGAGTGCACGTTGACACTTCGTTTTATATTTTGCATCTCCCCATGAATGTTATATCTGTAGTTCAGTTAGGTCGTATGAAGAAAAAAGATTAGTGGTGTTAACATAACGCCACATCACATGGCCAAGGTGCACGGTTTGGAGTATCCAGCTTAACAAAACAATAGACTGTCCGTGTTGTAAACTAGACATGTCCTGTTGTATTAGGTCAATTGCAGATGATACTATGTTGCCCAATGAATGTATCCCAGAGGATAATGTGGTCATGCCATTGTCAACCACTGCCAAAGCCTTTTCTAGATAAATTGTATCAATCTCGCGCAGCCTCTCAGCAGCCTCCTGTTGAGAAACTTTCCATAGTTCATTGTATATGGCATTTAAAAAGCGCTTTTCATGTGGGTTTCAGGGACCTAACAAGAAATCCCTTAGATCCAGGTCATCAGCCAGAAGGGGCAATTGTTGCTTCACCTGAGACAGTGTTGAGTTATTTTGCCAATAAAGGCAAAAGTTCTCAACACTGTATGATGTCACCACCCCTGAGTGTTCAGATTGTACAAATCGTTGGTCAGGTTTATTGATCTTAAACCCTTTGGCAGTACCCAGAAATCTGGATTGACACCCATTAGTGTCTGTAGGCCAAACCAACGATCTCTTCCAATTGGGGTCAGAGGAATTGTAAGAACCTTTGCGTATAATAGCATCTAGTGTATCCTCAATGTAACATGTGAAATGTTGTCAATTCTCAAAACTTGTGAATGTGGGAAAAAGAGGTGTGTTCAAATCCTTCATCTTGGCTATTCCAAGACAGTAAGTTTGTTGCACAGTTTTGTTCAGGAAAATCATTTGATGTGGTATTAGGCATGCTCTAACCAAGATCTCTGTTCCCAGAATCTGCCAATCATTCATCCCTTAAACAGATTTTGTATCTATTGTGTCTTTCCAAAAGTCAAAACGCTGTATTGACAGCTGGGAAAAAAAGAAGCAGAGTATATCAGCTTGGTGTTTGTTAGCATATTTATTTTTTGCAGGTGTAGGTGGAAGCCTATACAAATGAGTCACGGTCTGATGTGTCAAAACCAGAATAATAGGCAAACTTCTGTGCAAATGTTTTTGAACTACCTTTTGGGGGTGTTGGACAGTGTTCCCATTGGGTATAATTATAAACAGCATGTGGGATGCTTGCTTTATGCAGGAGGTAGTGAGCATAGTGTTGGTAACAGAACATATCACCGTAATTAGATGTACCATCATACAATTAATCAGAAGAAAACACAGTTGACTTCTCTAGATCTTCAGGCATATTATGTACTGTATCAATGTCCCATCATCAGAGAAAGTACTAGAGTTCATGATATCCTTGCAAGCAATTTTAAACAAATATTGGATTTCCAAAAGTTCAGTAGGACCGTACACATTATATGATACCCTGTCCCACACTATTTCTTCTGGAACTGGAACTGCTGTAATGTTCACCAGAGAGAGGTCCCATTGTTCACGGTGTGATGATGCATGTGGCTTCAATACCATGATAACAAGTTGTACTGTAGAGCGTTCTGGGAGATAATGTCTGTTCGGAAGCAGGAGAAAGACAGTCACCAAGCAATCCAGAAAACAAGGAAAGTAACACAATTGCAATCCAAAGGTGCTACCAAGGAAGAGCAAAGCATGTCTCTTTCAGCCAAAGGTAGAGAGCTTGCACTTGTAGCTTAAAAGGGAGAGGCGGCGGTAATGGTGGCTAAGGTTCAGTGGAATCCAATGAGAAATCGCTGTAGTCCACAAAGTAACCAGATGCCGTCTGGTCTATTTTTGGAAGCTTAGCAGGTTTTGTAGAACCAGGAGATGTCTCAATCTTTCTTACATTGACGTAGATCTTGTTTACTTCAAGTTGTCGAATTGAAATTGTACTAGTCGATTGTACAGTTGCTGTTGTTTCAACAGGGAGAAGAAATACCCCATTGTTGTTTACTGTATTTTTGAACATCCGGCACCTTAACAAGTGGAGAACGGTGGCTGCCCAGGATTCCATGTGGCCTACTGTTGAGAATTGGCCACATAATGTAGTTTGATCAGATCACTGAAGACAAACATTTTGTCTTGTGTGCTGGCAAGGGACGAACAAGGACAGTTCAGGTTTCTTCGATAGCCAAGAGAGGTAGAGGCGCTCAGTTGAATCCTTTCTTGTTCACAATTTTTTTCCTGACCAGATCCCCAATCTTCAAGACCCAGCTGGGTTTTGCCGAAACAACCTTCACTTCACCAGTGGCTGTGCATTTTACTTGGACATTGCTTTGTCCGTCCTGGAATTAATTTAGTTTCTGTAAAACAGCCAAACGTTCATTGATGTCAAACAGTGTGTCTGCTGCCACTGTGCTGACATTATCAAGGTCTGGGTCCCACAGTCTCACTTCAAACAGGATTTCATATAGAGTACAACCACCCCGGGATTTTCATTGCATGTTATTGAGTGCCCTCTGGACCCCATATAGGTGATGGACCCAACTGCAACCTGGACCTAGTACCCTTGCTGTTAAGGACTGCTTTAAGTCATGGATTTTCCACTCGTCTACCGAATTTCCCTCAGGATGATAGGGGGATCAGCACCGCAAGGTCAAACTCAAGCTTCCTATGGCTTTTTTGTAAGACTGAGAGCTAAATTCCGGACCCTGGTCGGAATGTAGTGTGCCAATTGCGTATGTCCCAATAAAGACGTGCAAATCCTTTATAATAGTTCAGGCGTCACCCGACTGCTGTCGCCATACCCACAAGAATCTAGAGCATGAATCTACTGCCACCAAGATGGACTTGTAAGCACCATTGGATTATAAGGGACTGCAGTGATCCAAATACACACAGGTTAAATGGTTTGTTAGAAGTCAACAAGAGGTGTCTGTGGTGGAAGTGCTTTGGTGAGCCCTTCTTCTCCTGGAAGATGTCACATTTGAGGGCAAAGTCCTTGGTCTGTTTAGTAAGATCTAGCCACCAATAGCGTTGCTTCAGTAATGAAACTGTAGCAATTATCCTTGCATGTGCTGAACCAAGACCCTCATGTGCACTAGTATCAATCCCAATCTGTGATCAGTGTTTGGTATAACTCTATCCCCCACTCCAGGAATGTGAGCTAACAGTATGTTTTGTGCATCTAACTTGTAGGAGTACTTGAGTGGAAAGCCTTTTGGCAGGTATATATTGTTGCTCGCAACATTGACAGCCTTCATGATGTCTCTGTCTATTATCATACTAGAATAAATAATCGCAGCAATGGCAGCAGTACGAACTGTTGCTTTAGTGGCTTCATCAGCCATGGAATTTCCTGCAACGTAAATGCCAACACATTGATGGCTCAAAGTGTGAATTACATGAGCCCGTGGCAAGCAGTCCCACAGCTTTGCCACCTGCTCTCAAAGCATCTTGTGCTTGATTGTGCAACCCTTAGAGTCTCTAAATCAATTTTGCCCCCAGTAGTGAAGGTATTCATTGTATAACTGGACACAATAATACGAATCACACACTATAAGTGTGGGAGATCCATGATCCGTATTTTGTAGTGCCAGCATCAGGGCCTTGAGTTCTACCAGCTGCGCGGTACAGTCCCTTAGGGACTGCGTGTGTGTTTTTTCAGGATGGAACTTGCATCATGCATGCACCCCTTTACAATATGATGCATGCTGTGACATATTGGTGCTTATTCCCTCCGCAGGCTAGGTAGACCCATCGGTGTAGATGATTTAATCATATCAATTTAGAAGCATTATTTCATTCGTCAGAGGATATTTGATAGTGGGTGTTTGAGTGGCTCTATAGGTCGGTGAGTCAATATGTGAGTGCCTGTATGGGTTTGTGAGTTGGTGTGTGAGTGCCTGTGTATGGATGTGTGAGTGGTGCTATGTATTTTGAACATTTGCATACTTAGGGTATTTAAAACGGAGAACCATGGACTCTGATTTCACCAGGCAACAAGAAAGAAACCAAGCATCACAGTCATTACACATCACATTTTGCTTCAATAGTTAAATGATGAAATCACCTCCATTTAGGATTTCATATAGTTTTTTTTTTAACGTGGAATACAAGAGTAAACACACTTGCTTTGCCTTCGCCAAGTTCAAGATTGTTTCTGCTTTACTGAAGTGGGGCTTCAACTGGGACACCTCCTATGTTTATATTTGTAAGTGCTTCCCGTCGGGGTTGAACTTATATGAAATCAGCACCAGGGCAATTGAACCTCATTTTGTCCAAGAAAAGTCCCCAGTTTTTCTGAAAACGTCTACCCAACTGGAGTACTATCATTTGGTTAATTAGTAAGTGCAACCTAATTGGGAAAATGTCTTTGCATATTCTACACCACAGCTGCATAAAGGACCCGGATTTCAGCACTGTGATTGTTTCTCAAGCGTCTTCGTCCACAAATCTCTGATTACATGACTCCTCATCAAGTAAAGATGACTTCTCTGTTTGGTGGACATTTCCTTGTATTCCACTGCATCAATAACGCATCACCAAAATCAGCTGGAAACCTGCTTACGGGCCTTTTAGTGAGCTGCTCAACCTTTGCATACTACTATGGAAAATGGGGCGAGCCAAACGGATGGAGCTTGCAGATGATTTTGGGCAGATGCATTCTCAGTATAATTAAAAGGGAGAATCATGGAGTCTGTTCTCACCAGGAGATGATGAGAAAGAAGTCACTCATCGCAGTCATCCCAGATCAGATTGCGCTCCAATAGATCAATGATGCAGTCACATTCATTAAGTATTTCAGATTGTTTTTCAACGAAGAATATGAGAGAAAACATACTTGCTTTGCCTTCCCCAACCCCAAGAAGTTAGGACCCTTTTTTTGCACAGGGGGAGAGGGGCATTGCGCCTCCCCCGTACTCCTGAGTTAATTTCTGCCCCGGAGACCCCATCCCTGGGGCCCAGCCAAAATTCATTGGGGTAGGGGAGCTGCATGCCCCCCTTCCCAGGATGATTTGGACCCCAGAGACCCCATTCCCCTGGGCCCGTCCATATCTCCCTGGGTGCCCTGGAAATCATATAGGGCACCCAGTGTGCTATGATGGGAAATGTGGGGACAGCCTCAAGCTCCCACAGTTCCAGCTGGCTTCCCACCTCCTACAGGAGCGAGCATTGCTCCTGCACACAGAGAGCTGCTAGAAATGCAGCTCCCTGCATGCAGGAGCAATCGTTTCATCTGTTTCCCTACCCGATTGACAGCAGGCAGATAAACAGAGGAAAACTCAACTTCTAGCAAGTGGAAATGGTTTGAAAACTTCCGCTTGCTAGAAGCAGAGTTATGTTTGCTCTCACTTGGTGGGAGCTGCAAGGTCCAGAGGGTGGATACCCTGGGACATAGCAGGAGTGGCCCTGGGGGTGGTGGTCCCCAAGGCTATAATTGACTTTAGGAGGGGGCTGCTCGGCCCCCCTCATTTTGTTTGCACAGGCCGTCCCCAGGGCTGTATATGGCCCAGCTTGTATGGCCCCACTCAATGTTTAATTTTAGATTTGGCCCCAGGGAGGTGGTGATCCCCGAGGCTAGGGGTCCACATATATTGTTCAATTTAGCCCTAGGGAGGTGGTGATCCACAGGTGTCTAAAAGCCCTAGGAGGGGGTCTGTGTGGCCCCTTTCTTTTTTAGAAAAGCCCAGAGGAGGTGGTGGCCCCTGGTGCATGGGGGGGTCCATGCAGCACCCTTATATATGATATTTATGTATTCTTATAGCCATCGGGAGGTGGTTGACTCCGGTGTCCAGGGGTCTGGATGTAGTCCCAGGGAGGTGGTGGTCCCTGGGGCATAAAAAGTCTTTAGAGGGGGGCCACATGTGCATCATGCATGCCCCCGGGACCTGGCCAACCCGGGAGCTTCATTAAAAACATGTGCGGGGAAACCACACTTGTTTTGTTTTTTTAATTCATGGTGATATTCACGAATATTTGCAAAAATTACCGTAAATTTAAAAAAATGCTTTTTTTTCCTTTCAACGTCCCCGGGGGACCCCAAGAGGAAGTCTATGAGGTTAATGTATTCGTACCCTGTCCACTTATAACAAAAAGCATGCTTCCTGGACCAAAAGCTACCATTTGCCATTTTTGGGGTTATTCTGTTCAGCGGTTCAGGATGTATGCATGCCTAAAATATCAGAGACAATTAAAATGGGTAACACACTTTTTTGACCCCCCCTTTTTCTCGGCCCGCTTGACAGATCATCCCAATACTTTACTTGCGCAACAAGACCCAACTTGACACTTTTTGGGAAAAATGTCATGAAGATTCATCAAACGGCACCAAAGATATAGGCAAATCAAAAAGCACTTTTTCTAAAGAAACTAGGTTCTAACTATAACTACCAACTGCGACTACGAAAAGGTAACATAGATAGGGTTTAATTTTTTATTTTTCCTCCTTAATTACTTTGCATCCATTTGGTGAATGTCAGCAACATTTTGCAGACCTGTTGCACCCATTTCATTGTCAGAGAACTTAAAGTTTTGAGGAGTTTCATCAAAGGAGTGCAAAGAAAAAAGAGGGGGTCCAAAAACAGGCTTGAAATCAAATGCATTTTACATAGATTTTTGTATTTTGTGTAGCACAAAAACTGCCTGTCTGATTCTGCTGACATTTGACAGCATTAGATATGTGGGTGCCAAGTGATTTGTATGGGCACTGCAGGTAGGTAGAGTGAGTCATTTTTAAGTTATAAGGTTTTTCATCTTATTAATATCTAATAGCAAGGAATTCCCCAAAATAAACTAGACAGCATATCTAAAGGTTCAGATTTAATACATGAACAACTGAAAGACCCCATTATGGTCACATGCTAATAGAAACCTATACACAAATACATAATAAATAGAATACATCTTAATCCACATAAATTTTTTTTACATGCTCTCTGGCCCACAAAATAAAAGTAGCTCAAGAATCCAAACAAAAAACAACTTTCTTATGCACCCTTGTGCAGCAAAATTAAAACTTTACCTAGCAGTGAGCCACACAAGCTACTATATGGAGAACATGATAATTGTAATTTTTATTACAATATATTTGTTCACTTTGGCCTTCATATGTAGCACAATCCTAATAAAAGTAGCAAAGAAGCCCAAAAAATAAAGTAGACTATGTGTAAAGTTTTCAGATTTATTTCATGAACAAAAAAGTAGACTATATGTAAAGTTTCAGATTTACTACATGAACAACAGAAAGACCCATTTATGGTCACATGCTAATGGAAACCTGTTAACAAATACAGAAAAAATAGAATAAATCTTTTTTTTTTTCCCTCATATAACCTCCGTAGCCATAGCAACCTCTCGACCTGATCCACCACTTATGCTGATGACTTGGTGGTTTCAGTCTCAGCTGTTGTTTCTTCTTTGGGGACCGCCCAAAGTACACATCATGAGCGGACCAAGAGGTTTTAATCATTGGAATTTAACCTTAACCTACTCTAATCTGCTATCCATTGTATTCTCATCCAACAAATTCCAAAATAACCCAGTATCAGGCCTACCTCTATAAGTGTTTACCCTTTGATCCAGAGCTCTAAAATAAATAACTGAATTCCACCAGGCATTCCAAGACGGTGGAGCCATCTGGTGCCAAAGTTTACATATCTCTCTCCTGGCCAGAAGGATCATATAAATATAAATCTTAATCTTCATACATTTGCTTTGCATGCTCTGTCTCACAAAATAAAAATGGGCCAACAAGCCAAACAAAAGCCATCTTCCTTATGCACCCCTGTGCAGAAAAATGAAACATTGCCCTAGCAGTGAGCCACACAAACATTTTGTGAAACAACTGCAGTTCATAGATGGAAACTTATTTAGAAATATATTTTAAAAAATTAAAAATTCCCTACCTATTACCACTTTAGTAAAGTGGTCATAGATAATATTATCTTACCTATATGTAGGACCATAAAACTGAACATAGCCAAAGCGTAATAAAAACAATTTGCCTGCCTTTTCATTCTCGAAAAACCACCATTACCGGTTATATACTGGCTTGTCATTGTGATGTACCCAGGTATACTGCAAAGTTATGAAGGTATACCATAGCCTAAAATATAACTAAGGCGTATCTGTATTATTGGCTTACAGTACCATGGTGTAGGAGAGTAGGATCTGCACTTATGTTGCCCCCACTTTTTTTCTGATGTATACACTGGTTTCTGGCTATAGTCTGGCTGGGTCCCTGCTAATCAGGGCCCCAGTCTCTCTGTTCTCTCTAAACGACTTGGTGTGCATATTAGATGCACCAGTGATTGGATACTGTGGTACCTTATGAGCCCCTCTCTTGAACCCCTCAGACAGCAGGCTGCTGCTGAGGCTGCTGGGAGTGCTAGTGGGTCCCATAAAGTTTATTGGGATGAGGGGCTCCTATATGCTGAGGCTAGAGATCCTACCCCTGGAGCCACCAGGAGGTTGGTAATACCTCAGAAGTTTAGGGGGTTGCTCTTGACCCTAGCACATGACATCCCATTGGCAGGACACTTGGGCCAAAACAAGACCTGGGACAGGCTTGTTCCACATTTTCATTGGCCACACATGTCAGAGGACACAAGGAGTTGTATCGCTCCTGTGTCACTTGCCAAGCCAGTGGCAAGTCAGGTGGCACAACAAAGGCCCCCCTGATACCACTACCTGTGGTGGGGGTTCCCTTTGAAAGGGTAGGGATTGACATTGTTGGTCCCCTTGACCCTCCAACTGCATCTGGGCACAGATTTATACTGGTGGTAGTGGATCATGCCACCAGGTATCCAGAAGCTATACCCCTAAGGACTACCACTGCTCCTGTGGTAGCAAGAGCCCTCATAGGAGTTTTCTCCAGAGTGGGTTTCCCTAAGGAGGTCATATCTGACAGAGGGACCAACGTTATGTCAGGATATCTAAAAGCAATGTGGAAGGAGTGTGGTGTCAATTACAAATTCACTACCCCCTATCACCCACAATGCAATGGGTTAGTTGAGAGATTCAACAAGACCCTAAAGGGAATGATTAAAGGCCTCCCAGAAAAGCTTAGGCGAAAATGGGACCTTTTACTTCCCTGCCTTCTGTTTGCATACAGGGAGGTTCCACAGAAGGGGGTTGGCTACAGCCCTTTTGAACTTCTGTTTGGGCACCCTGTTAGAGGACCATTATGTCTGGTGAAGGAGGGATGGGAGTTACCTCTCAAACCTCCCAAACAGGATGTGATGGACTATGTACTTGGTCTCCGCTCCCAGATGGCAGAGTACACGAAGAAGGCAACTAAAAACCTTGAGGCTAGCCAAGAATTACAAAAAGCTTGGCATGACCAAAAGGCTGTCCTGGCTGTTTATCAGTCAGACCAGAAAGTGTGGGTGTTGGAGCCTGTGACTCCAGCAGCTCTCCAGGACAAATGGAGTGCCCCCATACAATTGTTGAGAAAAAGGGAGAAGTCACCTACTTGGTGGATCTTGGAACTCCCAGGCTTAGGGTGCTCCTTGTCAACAGACTTAAGCCATATGTGGACAGGGCTGACATGGGCTTGCTCATGGCAACTGATGAGGACCAGGAGGAGGAGAGTGACCCTCTCCCTGACCTGCTCTCACAGAACCCTGATGATGGGTCAGTTGATGGTGTTGCTTTGGCAAGCAGCCTCACTGAGCATCAGAAAACTGAATGTAGACAAGTGCTACAACAGTTTAGACATATGTTTAGCCTGACCCCAAGTCAGACTTCCTGGTGCACCCATGAGGTGGACACTGGAGACAGTATGCCTGTAAAGAGTAAAATCTACAGGCAACCTGACCATGTCAGGGATTGTATCAGGACTGAAGTCCAGAAAATGTTGGAACTAGGTGTTATTGAGCCTTCAGATAGCCCTTGGGCTAGCCCAGTAGTCCTTGTGCCAAAACCTCATACCCAGGGTGGTAAGAAAGAAATGATGTTTTGTGTTGACTACAGAGGCCTCAATGCAGTCACCAGGACTGATGCCTATCCAATCCCCAGGGCAGATGAGCTTATAGACACTTTGATCTCAGCCAAGTATCTTAGCACATGTGACCTAACAGCTGGCTATTGGCAAATCAAGTTAGCTGATGATGCCAAGGCCAAAACAGCATTTTAAACCCCTGGTGAGCACTATCACTTTGTGGTAATGCCCTTTGGTTTGAAGAATGCACCTGCCACTTTTCAGAGGTTGGTGAATAAAGTTCTGACTGGTATAGAAACTTATTGCTCAGCTTATCTTGATGATATTGCTGTCTTTAGTTCCACCTGGCAGGATCACCTGGTCCACCTCAGGAATGTTTTGGAGGCCCTGCAAAAAGCAGGCCTCACTATCAAGGCCACTAAGTGCCAGATAGGGCAGAGTCAGGTTGTGTACCTGGGCCACCTTGTAGGTGAAGGCCAGGTTCAACCTTTACAGAGCAAAATCCAGACCATAATGGAATGGGTAGCTCCAACCACCCAGACACAGGTTAGAGCCTTGTTAGGCCTGGCTGGGTACTATAGGAGGATTGTTAAGGGATATGGATCTTTAGTGACCCCCTTAAATGATCTGACCTCTAAGAAAATGCCAAAAAAGGTTCAGTGGACAGCTAGCTGTCAAAAGGCATTTGATGGCCTCAAGCAGGCAATGTGCACTGCCCCCATCTTGCAGAGTCCAGATTACAAAACAAAGTTCATTGTTCAAACAGATGCTTCAGAGCTGGTTGTGGGAACTGTACTGTCTCAACTTAATGATGAAGGTCAAGACCAGCCAGTAGCTTTCATAAGCAGAAGGCTGACCCCTAGAGAGAAACGTTGGTCAGCTATAGAGAGGGAGGCCTTTGCTGTGGTGTGGGCCCTGAAGAAGTTGAGGCCATACTTGTTTGGCACTCACTTCATAGTTCAGACAAGCCCCTCCTATGGCTCAAACAGATGAAAGGTGAAAATACTAAATTGCTCAGGTGGTCCATTTTCCTACAGGGGATGGACTATACAGTGGAACATAGACCTGGGACCCAACATGCCAATGCAGATGGACTCTCAAGCTATTTCCACTTAGAACATGAAGACTCAACTGGTCAAGGGTAGTTTAATGTCCCTGCGTTTGGGGGGGTTGTGTAGGAGAGTAGGATCTGCACTTATGTTGCCCCCAATTTTTTCTGATGTGTACACTGGTTTCTGGCTATAGTCTGGCTGGGTCCCTGCTAATCAGGGCCCCAGTCAATCTGTTCCCTCTAAACGACTTGGTGTGCATATTAGATGCACTAGTGATTGGATACTGTGGTACCTTATGAGCCCCTAGCATATGGTACCTTAGGTACCTAGGGCATTGGTACTTCACAGGCCTACCAGGGGCTGAAGCATGTATTATGCCACCCTTGGGAAGCAGACTCAATCTGACACCACTGGCCTGCTACTGCAGCCTGTGTGAGGAAGTGTTAGCACTCCTCACAGAGGTATAGGTTCCTATATCTCACCATACACACACATATAAACCTATCAGCCACCCCTATAGCAGGCCCTATCAATCCTGAGGGCAGGGTGCTTGGTTTACTATGTGAGGGGGTGCTTCTGCATGAGCAGGACCCCTCTTCAGCTGGCAAAGTCTATTCTCTGTGGCTGTTTGTGGATGCGGTTAAACCATATACTCTTAAGTGCATTATAACCTCACGGTAAATGCTAACTTTGGAATGACTGCATCAAAACATGTTGTGTTTGGTGTCAAACAACTTGGAATCATACCCCCACACCAGTAACTGGTGTGGGAGTATGATCCCACCCTTTTAGAGGGGATGACATGTACCCACTGTACTAAACGACAGAGATCTAAATGAGCCCTGGCATCACAAAATGGATGCCACCAGCACAGACACTGGGCTGCCCTCCTGCTGCTGACTGAAACTCGCAGTGGAGGAGGCCCAACAAAAGGCATCCTGTCACAGGGAGGTTTCACCACCTTCCAGACAGGATTTAGTGTATTGGAGCTGGGTGGGTGCACTCTTAGAGTTGTTTGAAGTCCTGCACTGGGGGAGCAGTAGGCTCCTCTGTGCATATGCCAGCTCAAACCAGTTCAGGGGCTACCTGCCCCTGCTCTGGTGCGAAACTGGGCAAAGGGAAGTGGGTGTAACCACCCCCTACCCTGACCCTCCTAGAGGAGTGGTCATAGAGCTAGTCCCTCCCCTATCTTCACTATAAGATAGCAAGCTTTGCCATTGCAAATCAGATAACCCTGGACGACGCTCTACAAAGAAGAATCCTGGCCCTTCGACGTTCCACTACCTTTGGAAGACAGAAGAATCTCCCTTGGAGTCAAGGAGTGACTCCCCTGCTTGGCAGGCACCAAAAACCTTAATCAACGGTTGAAAACGTTCCCACTCCCGGTGGAGTTCGAAGTCCCTGCTGCCCCAGAAGTAGATTTCCTGACTTCTCGACGGCCATTGTGAGTCCCCTGCAAAGCTGTGGCAAGTGGATCCCACGAGTGACAAGGAACAGCAATAACTGGGGACCGTGCACTATTGTCGAGTGCAAACCCTAAACAATGCTCTATGAACTTGTGCATTAGACCATTTGTGGCCCAAGCCTCCAGCAGGTCTTGCACCAAAAATCAGCTGCCTACCCCATCCCGAGTGACCGTGGGCTCCTGTGAAGCATTTCCTGAGGAGGCATCTTTGTGATCACTTGCCTGTTGGCTAGTGGTCCCCCGAACACTTTCTCATCAACTAAAATGGCTCCCCTGGTTGCTCCAGGCTTGCCCTCACTCACCTTCACTGGGTGAGTCCCTCAGACCTTGCTGGTCTGCACCATCGACTTTCTTCAGTCTACATGAGACTTACAGTTGCCAAGGCTTGTTGGCTCCAATCTAGTTGCCGACACCGTCATCAGCTGCAGACATCATGGGAAACTCCAAATTCAGCTGCTGGTCATTGTCGATCCTTCCTGGACCTCGTGGACGAAGAGTCAAAACACCATCGATGACTTGAAATCACGCGACACCTGTGGTCATCCATTTTCCTGGCCACCGGTCACTGACAAGTGACCTTGAACACTGTCCCTTCAATTTTCAGGTCCTCTGCATCTTGAATCCACCTTCGGATGGACACTTCTTCAGTCGACGCAAGCAGCAAGTCTTCTTTCGTCTCCATAGAAAACAGCGACGCGACCCGACACCAAAAGACACCTATGCACCCGGCTTCCCTGGGTGAGGTAACTTGTGCACTCTGGTGCCCTAGTGTGTGTTGGCCCACGAAGTACTTACCTTGTAAGTGGCTTGCTTGTAGACTTCTTCGAAGTACCCTAGAACTTTAAAAATCAAACCACAACTTGCTCCATTGTAATCAATAGGGAACCCGCGGCTTTGTTCACACACTGCACGCGTCCCGTGGGCCTGTTACTTACCTGCTAATACTGCAGTATTGAAGCCCCAGCGATTCCCCAGGCCCTAGGCCTTGTCATTTTGCAAGTCGACATTGTTATACCATTTTTTTAGTATATGGTCTGGTACGCCCCTAGGGCTCCAGCCATATTTGTGCTTAATTTATTGTGAAACGTTGACATTTGAATGTGTACCTGGCTTCTAATCTCATAAAGAGATTAGTAGAGTGTGTCTAGTAATAAATACATATATATTTGATATATATACCTGTGTGGTGCCCTTTCATTTGGTAATTCAAGAGATTGTAAGTTAAAACAAGCTGCTTTACATTCCTCTGAGACGTAGCCTGAAGGCTGCTCTCCACAGCTACCACTAGGATAGCTTTCTTTAAAAGGTTGTCTTAAACCTATCTACCATAAGAGTCGAATTGGACTGGTGCAAGGTGGCCACTATAACTAGTGACCAGCATATGCCAGGCCAACTTCTCACACATGGTGACATTCATGGCGTTGCATGAGCAATGCAATACTTAAGTCAGATTTCAAAAGGAACACAAGACCACCATGTATGACCTGCATTGACTGCTAAATCTGGAGAAATGCAAGGCAGCGGAATTCAATGTTTTGTGTTGCTCCGAACATCATAACCTACATTTCTGCTGAATTCCACATGCTTCCTACGCTGTGCTACTGAGGCCTCTCCACTATATGCTATATGGCACTCCACTCTATGCCTCTCCACTGTAAGAATCTCCACTCTCTACCACTCCACTCAATGCTTACACTGTAGGCGACACTACTGTATGTCACTCCAGCCAATGAACGCCACTCCATTGAACTCTACTCCAAGGTACTCTATTCCACTCTACACCATTTTGCTGTAAACCACTCCCCTCTACTTTATTCCAGTGTATGCCACTCCACTCTACAACACTCCACTGCACACTATTCCACTCTTTGCAACTCCACTGTACGCTACTCCACTCTATGCCACTCCAGTGTATGACATTCCATTATATGCTAATTCATTCTATAGTACTCGATTGGACCCCACTCCAGTGGACGCCACACCACTACATGCTATTACACGCTACCTCACTCCACTGCATGCCACTCCAATCTACACCACTTCATTATGCACCACTCCACTTCACTATACACTATTACACTCTATGCCACTCTACCGTACAAAACTCCACTGATGGTGTAAGGGTGCCGGTGTTGTCAGCAAGACTGTTTTTGTGCAGGAAGGGGCATCTTACTGCCTAAAAAAGATCTTGAGGGCCTTGTCCTCTTTCTATGTGTGCTGAAGAATACAACACAAATGAAAGGAGGAAAAACTTGGAGAAATAAAGTTATTTCTCCCCATTTTGCCACCACTGAGGAGGCATATTGTTTTGGCACAACTCAATGTTTACATGGTTTTGTAAATCTGGGAAAGCATCACAATCCATGGGTGTTGCGTGGGAACACCCACCACAATGCCCATATAATGCTTATCTGGTTCAGAACAAAGCAACGCAGCAATTTGCGCAGCGCTTGCCTTACTCCATATCCATGAGGCCATTCAAAGCTACGCTAAGTGGCTTTGTGTGACCTCATAAATATGACTTTGTAATTTGCGCCACCGGAGCATCCTAAAAGGTGATGCTCCTGAGGCTCAAGGGTTTCCCAAATGTGCCCCTTGTTGAGGCAGGGCAAAATGTTACTGTACCTCATCCATGCCATCAGTAGATTTGGATGGATTTGAGGCCTCTTGTTTACAACACTTTCGCGATGACTTGTATTTGATATGTTTTTTTGCACATGAAGTTGCAGATTTACATAAACCAATTGTTGTATCCTCCTACAGGGGCTAAGTGAAGAAGCCTGGTGGCTCACACATGAAATAAGTTGAACCAGCTGTCTAGAAAACTGCATGGTCATTTATCCTAAATCAGGATGGATAAGGCACTGCTGACGGTCAGAGGCATCCCAATTTTGGCTCCTTCAAAAGAGGAAGCATTTTTAGGTCTCGCCTAGCGTTGCAGCGCAAATGCGCAGCCATCGCTCTGCGAGGCATGCAGTATATACTGTAGTGTGGAAGCTTCGTGGAAGCCCCGCCTACTCTCTGCCCCTTGGCTTTTGTCTTAAATGCTGCATTCCGATTGGTTTGAGGCTTGTTAGTCCCTCCTCATTCATCATTTGTATCCTTCCACAGCTATTGGCCCCTTTACTCCTATCACTATTTACTTCCCTGTCTCCCCACCCCACCGCCCCCTCCCTCAGTCTGTGACTTCTCACCCTTCCCCCGCCCCACCACTCCCATTTGTGTGTTCTTGCCTGCCGGCACTTCCATTTTCATCTTTATTATTGCCACCTTGAAATATGGGAGTTCAAGATGCGTGCTGTACAAAAACTTCTCGTGTTTAATGACCTAGAATTTAATCTTACTCTAAATATAGTAAGACTCTATGCAACATTCAGGATATGCATGGCAACTGACGCCTCTTAGTTCCAAATGGCATTGTTGTCTGGCGGGAGGAGCGGCAGTGTTTTAATGCATGCTTAAAACGACCACTTTTAATAACTTCCTCTCAATTCAGTGCTATAATCTTGTGTACTGAGGTGACGTGCTAAAGAAATGCACTTTTTTGAATTCTGAAGAGACATTATCACACATTTGCATCATGTTTACTGTATGATTAACATGGCGATCATTTTCACGGCTTGCCCACTGGCTCGTATAACGCTTGGCTCATCTCCGGCTGGTTCTACCTCTTAATTAATATATTTGCTCACGCACGTCTAACAAAGAAAGATGAATGAATACATGAAAGTGAGCCCGGTAGATGGTAGAGAAATAGACTGGTGCAGAAAAACAGTCAGTCTCCATTGCCTCACGTCAGAATCATCTCTTTCAATAACCTGGAAATGTGCCGGCAACTCCCGCATGCCCCAACTTCATCCCCCTCACCTATTCTTAGCAGAAGCGGCAGATTCTGAGCTGTGCCCTGCTGGTGCAGAGGAGCACGTCAGAGTCTGTAGAAGCGCTGGGATCCCTAGCCTCTCCGGGCTGGCACCTAAGCCTTCCGGGTGCCTTCACACTCAGGATAAATGAATACATTTTGTTCTGTGCTTTAGTCGCCCCTCTGTGAGCACTGTCTGGTAGATGAAGCTCCGTGTTAATAGGCACATTCAGAGAGGTGGTTGTGTGCAAACAAACAACAGCCATAATACCGTACATTTTGAACGTGTAGTTAAATACCTGCTCATTGAGTACCTCATTGGCCGATCATTCCATGGCACTACCAAAATTACATTTGGAAACATTTGCTCAACTGTAAAACACTCACTTCTATGGGTCATTTAACACCTTGGGGTTTTGGAGTTGGGTAACCTACTTTGGATGCTGTGTAAAAGAGTAAATACAAAAATTAATGCAATAAAACTAAGCAACAATTACTGTCTAAAACACTGTGAAAACTGACACGCATTCTGGCATTTTGTTTAGTCAATGTCGATTTTCTTAATGAAATCTGCACACTTTTAACTAATAGCACCGGGCGACCTTTGACAACTAGGCAATGAATATATTTTCATGTACCCCCGAAGCCCCCCTGCCCCCTTGGCAAACTTCATTGCCTCCCAGTGTTTGCAGAAGAGTGAGTCAAATAGTCTAGAAAAGAAAGAGAACCCGGGATTCGGATTCACATGCTCCAATCCTGATTGCATTGGTTAGTCTGTAAGCACTACTTTTATTAATGAGTTTCGCATTGGTAAAGCACCACGGTGTGCATGTGTGGCGACACTTCACCCATGAGGTACGTGCCAAGCAATTGTTGACACAATCCACACTTTGCATCTTTTTCAATATATTTATTACGGAGTGCAGGACCTTTCGAAGGGATTTTGCACACTATATACATTCACTCCAAAAATAAAATGCAGAGTTAAAAAACATTGCCATTTACAATGTCAATAGCTCTAACTCACAAATGCGAGACCTATTTGCATTGCAAATGCTTGTTTTAGAGAGACAGAATGCCCAAAAATAGATAGCATTGGCATAATCACCTTGAGGTAGACAAAAGCATCCTTCTGGTAGTGATGGTGATCAAGATACCAAGGGACATATTATTAAGGGAAACAGCGCCGCTTTTTCGGCATATAGCGCCGAAAAAGTGGCGATCTTTTTATCACCCTATTTGCAAGGAAACGTTAACAAGCGTCAGCGCGTGTTTCCTTGCTACTTTGCATGTCAGCGATCAATATCGCTAATGACATGCAAAGTAGGCGTTCCCTAGCTAAACAACATTGAAATCCTCGCTATCACGGCTTTGCGATATTAGCAAGCTGTGCAGCAGACTCGCGAAGCGATAGTAGTAACCACTCTAACTGCGGTTATCGCAGGTATGTAACGACTGCTTATAAAATGACTTAGGCATGCTGATAATGGGAGGTGGATTGCCATGTTAGGTCCACACTCCCCTATCAGCAAGCCTCTCCTTAGGGCTGTGAAATCTTCGCTGGATTTCATGCGCTATTCCAGTTATTCGCTGGAATTACATCGCCTGTTAGCTACACGCTGATAATACGTCGCTAACACGGCGATGTAATACAGCGATAATGTGAATCGCGCTTAATTATCGCATGTCCTTGATTATATGCCCCTAACAGTGTTGCTACTAGAACGGTTCCTACTTAGTTCTACTGCTGTAATCTCTGTAATGGTCAGTCCAGGTTGCAATGAATTTTGACCACAGTTGTGAGAAAAGGGTACGCATGTCAGGTCATTTGCTTCAAAGATCCTACAAAGGAAGAAAAAAGTGGCACCATCAATTTCCAACACTTATAAAGGGAACAGAGGAAATAAAGTAACAAGGGAGACAGGGTCATGAAGAGGCAGACGCGGTATTGGTTGAAGAAATCAGATGGAAAAATAGAAAGAGTGTTATTAAAGTGGCGTACTAATTTGGCCCTATATCTGTGCTATCTCAAACAGCCGCTTCAGGTAGCAACCTAGTGCCTGGCATGGCATGGTACCGAGTACTTTGCTCCAGTGAGGCATCACAGATAACCTATCCGTTTAACAGCAGTTGTTTTTGTAAAACAAAGCGTTTTATAGTGCAAACCTAGCCCCATAGACAGTAGAGAGCTTCAAAATTAAAAATGATTATACCATTGCGGAGTAAGTAAAAGCAAAGTAGGGAAGATGAAATGTTAAGTTTCAGTGTAGGTAAAATATAAGCTAACTAATGATAGTGTGCTGGTCTTTATGGTACATTTTAAAAACGTGAATCTGTTTAGCTTTCCTGAAGGGAAACAGGTTAGTATTGAATGTGATGTCTTTGGATGGTTTATTCTATAGTCTTGGAGATAGGCTGGATACAGCTTGTTTCAGAGATTCTGGGGCATATGTACAAGGAGTTAACACCACCAGAACGTCACTTATTTTGATGTTCTGGTGGCTTTAACTCCTTCGGCTTTTTTTGTGGCTTAATGCTGCTTTGGAAATAATTCCCCCTATTCACAAAGCACTTCGCATGAAAGGGGCGTGCAATAGGTGTTGCAGTGGGCGTTCTGTCGCAACACTGATTGATTTTTGATGCGTCCCCATATTTACAAGGTATGGGGCATTGCCAAAAATATGACCAGGAAATACGTGATCTTAAACAGGTGATATGAGGCGAATGTTTTATTTCTCCTCTTATCTTGCTCTTTCCATGAGTGTTGCATTTTGCAGCACACATGGATAGTGGAAATCACCTGTTAAGATTGTTTATGTGGTGAAAGGTAAGGTGTCCCTTCCTGCACATAAATAATCGCCCCTACAGCAAAGGCACCCTAGCAAAATTTTGCAAGGGTGCCTGCCCTGGTGCTAGGCACCTTTTTCAGTGCCCGCTCTAGTGGAAATGCAGGGGTGCGCCATATTTTTGAATGTATGGTGCATCCCTGCATTTTAAAACTGTTGGAGCATGGAGTTACCAATTTTGGAGTAAAACCACAATCAGCCAGTTTATTGTAAATAGGCCCCTACTTTTTTCCAGTTTTCACTATTTCCAGAAGTAAGATGCATTTCTTGTTGCATTTTGTACTCCTCAAGTTGTTCAACGTGTTTTTGGGGTAAATGGGTGGATCTTCAAGGAAGAAGCAGTCCATTTTAAAGTTGAATCTGTGGCCCATAGTGCTCTGCAGTGCACCAGATTTTAGAGACTTGGGGTACTATGGTACTACTGAAAAGCCCGCAATTGCTTGTAGGATAGCGCTATCCTGAGAGGGCAGTCCCTCATTTGCATTTTGTGGTCCCATGCAAATAAGGGAATCAGTTTGCCTCTGCACCCACACCATATTACTGATGCAGTTACATAGGTAAACATGCAAGTGGAAGGTGCACTGACATTACGCCACAAAAATGTTGTGCACTGTCAGCGTGCACCCAGAGGGCAGCCATCCTGAAGGGTGAAAGATGGACCCCACCAGACATCTCCCTGCAGTCGGGTGCAGTCACTCACTGCACCAACCCGCAGGGGCATCTCTAACACCTCTTTTAAGTGCAGGTGTGATGCCGTCTTTACAGAGAAACATGGAGAGGCTTTGAAGCAGCTGCTCTGTATTTCACTGAATGCGCTGCCCTATGGGCAGTGCCAATTTGCAACTGCCCCGATTCACAGTTGCCCTGGGGGTAGCAAACCTACTTTGATAGGGAGTAATGTCCCTTGTTGTGCTTGGAACACTTATTTAAAGGTGTGCTGTGCCTCAAACAAGGACATGAATGATTGCCTTGAGAGGGAATACTGCAACAACAACAGGGTGAGAGATGGAATGCTTGAATTAATCTGAACTACTGGGGATTGTTCTAGCCACATTCTAGTACATTGTTTTTAGCCCGCCATGCCACTCTAGAAAAAGGCCCATCTTATGTAAATCAGTACCGACCCTGCTTTGCATGTCAACAGTCCAAATCAAATTGCTAGGTGAAGCCCCTTGTAGAAGAGACAACAAGCAAGGCCAGGCCTGTTTTTCCCAATTTGTACTTGTCAGCAGACTGTAACTTGAGTCCAATGGTGCAGTGAGCACAGGAAACCGTCTGTTCATACCTGTCACACTTAGGACATCAACTGAGTTGGCCCTTCCTGGAATTTATTTAATTCTATTTATTTTTGGTCTGTAGAACTCTCTTTACATTCCATCTGCTTACCGGTGGTAAAGTTCCTGTGTACTCCCAAGTAAGCATAGTAACCTTTTGGTTTGAACATAATTAACACATTTAAGTTACTCTGTGTCCCTAGTATTTGTTACCACGTGTACCCAGGGCCTGTAAATTAATTGCTACTAGTGGGCTGCAGCCATCATTGCACCACCTACTAAAGTAGCACTGTAAACCATGTCAAACTGCCATTTCAACCTAGAAAAATAAACCTTTTGCCATGCCTAAAACCTTCCTTTTTAATACTTATAGTTCACCCCTTAGGTTCTCCTTAAAAGCCCATGGGGCAGGGCTCATAGTATTTAAAAGTTGGTCATATATGTCTAATGTTTTGCATGTCCTGACACTGAAAAACCTTCAGTCATTTTTCACTATGTTAGGTTAGCTCTCTCATAGGTTCACACTGGTTTACACTATTTCATTTAATAAGGGTTGAATTCAGTTTGGGAGTAGCTAGAAAAATGGTTCACTGGCTCATTTTAATAGTAATATAAAATCCAATGTAATTGTCAAGTCAGATTTTATATTACTATTTTGGAAATTACACTTTTCAAAAGTTGTTATCTTCCTGCCTAAAACAAAAATACTTTCCTACCAGTGTCCAGCTGTCAGCTGACACCTAACAACTCCTCTGTGGTAAAATGTGTATCCTTCCCAGACAGTGGACAGAGGCCTCTGGTTCTGGGGAGGGAGACTCCTCACTTGACAGGAAGGCTCAGGGGATGTGATCAGCCCTGTCCTGAGCTTCAAAAGACACCTACCTTGTCACTGGCAGATTACACTCATACCTAGGCCTGTCTCCCTTTTGTCTCTTGAGTCAGGCTGGCTTCAAACCCAGAGAGACTAGAGGAACTGACCAGAACGGGTTTCGAGGGAGAACAAAGGCTTGCCTTCCACCCATAGGCAGGAACTGGGCATAAAAGTGGACCCACAAACCTCTCAACAGAACATTCCTGGACCTACGAAGCACCAGCAAAAGACTGCCCTACTGTCTGAAGAACCTGAAAGAAGACTGGACCTGCTTGCCTTTAACCCAGTACCCCAGCAGTGTCTGCAAGGGTCATTTGACAGACCTCCTGTTTGAGTCACAGGAACCCAACAATCATCTGGAGGCCTGCAACTGCCCAGCTGACTAGTTCCAACTGAACATACAGTGGGTCCTGCTGCTGGTTTCTGTTGAAGTCCTTACCCCTGAGTGGTGCCCCCCGGGTCCTGAACCCTTGACTGAGCTTAGAGTGGACTCCTCCTGTCCAAACTGCTAGAGCTAGAACTTTTTATCATCATTCTGCCTGGAGAAAAAACTGAGACAGGGATCGCTGTCAAATCTGAAGTAGTTAATTTCAAATCACCTGTCTCATCTTGCCTGTTTGCCCCACTAATTAT
Organism: Triturus cristatus; assembly: GCF_964204655.1. Classification (NCBI taxonomy): domain Eukaryota; kingdom Metazoa; phylum Chordata; class Amphibia; order Caudata; family Salamandridae; genus Triturus; species Triturus cristatus. The sequence continues at coordinate 804,347,607 of NC_140589.1, read as the reverse complement.
GAATATAGAGGACTTTATTGGGACTGACACTGAACAGATTTGGCCCTATGTGAGCTTTCCTGCCTTCCTTGATGACCGCAACAGGACCTCATTCTTTAGCAACCTGCAGTGGTTGAGCCCTGTTTCAGATACAGCTTGCCGTGCCAACGAGTTGTGGAATGACCAGTTTATCTCCATAAATGTTTCTATGTTAGAAGGTTAACTTCCCATCAGCAGGAATCCGGTCCCTGTATCTGATAAACACTCCATAGCGGTTGGCCTTAAGTTTTCACTTTCAAGTTTTCACTCTGTGTTAAGCCTGACTGCTTTGTGTCAGACTAACAAAGGGTTAAGCATAGTTTTATTTAGTGACTTTAGTGGTTCACCCTGACATTGATTGTTTATTATTTGAGTTAGGTTCTCAACCCCCTCAACTAATACTTGAATTCTTACAAACTACAACAAAAAGGTGATGGAGGTCTTGCTTGAATTAATCTCAGTTACTTAGATTGCTCATACCACCTTCCAGTCCATCATGTTTGGGCACCACATGAGAGGGTATGCAGCAGGTTTGGGGAAGCTAGATGGTAATTCTTTGCTGGTACTTAGATGTGAAATGGCTAATGCTTGTATTTCGGACCTGAAGTCAGTAGTATCTAGGAGGATCTTAATCCTGAATAGATGTTGGAATGAAGACGTTTGAGTCAGCTCTGAGACATACAATGCTCTCAAGAGATTTTGGTCAATGGTAAAGACTAAGCATGAACCAAAGGCCACTTTTGGGGGAGATATATCATATTGTGTCAATATTTCAGACCACGTTGGGCCTAGTTGAAGTGAGTGGTGACTGTTGTCAAAGACAAGTGGTGAAGCAGCACGGGGGAGAATAACAAAAAAATAAATAGAGTACTTACCTGCCGGCTGCCTCCTCGGTGCTCTTCTGCTTCTGTTCCGGCAGTCCATGGGCTGGTGCACTGGCTCCCAGACACCCCTATGCCAATACAGATGCTGTTTTCATGCTGGTAATACTATTAGCCAGCATGAAAGAAGTACCGGGATTGGTTTGAGCAGGCTGGTTTGGCACTCACTCAGGGACAGGGAGCATGTGTCTGTTCTCCACTCAGCTGTGCAACAGAGCTTGGGCTGGAGAGATCTAAGTGCGCCTGTCGGTTCGGCCATCCTAATACAGCCAGCCAAACAAACATGCACACTTGCAGTGCCCACCACCCTTCCTCCCTATTGCATCTGCTGTCCGTCTGGATGGCCCCACCCCACCCTAAAACTCGTCTCAGTGAAGAAAAACTATTTTATTGTCATTTTATTTTTCATGTTTAAATCTGCTGCCTCACAGCAGTTGGGTGACCCTCTTCTGCCCAAACGGAGCATCCAGTGCTGGTTGAAGTGAAGAAAAAGAAATTCAGTTTAAATGGTTACCAGCTTAGGGCTAACAAACTGTTGGTTTCTATTTCATTCTCTTGGAATCTTTGTGTTACTGGGGCAGCAGAACGGGAGTTAGTTGGGAGTTGATTTATCTGGAGTCGGAGGTCCAACTCATCCTGTCGCCTGCTGTACATGAATAAAGGATTTCTCTTTCACTTACCTGCGTCCTTTCACTGGCGACAAATTACTGGGACAGGACGAGTCCCCCACACAGTGTTTCGTTTTCGGCATCCTGTCTCCTGCCTGCCTGGTCTACTGCTGTTGCCGCCTGGAGGTCATCGTGGCTCATCTGAAATGCTCATCCTTCGGTGAAGTGCCCATGAATTTGTTCCTTTTCAGCATGATATGAGGTTCTTGTCCGCCTGTATCTGCAGCTGTGAGTACTGTACCTTTTTAAAGTAGTGCGCCTCGACCTCCGAGCCTCTTACTGTCTTGAGCCTCTGTGCGTGCCCTTCAACTCCGCTGACGTCAGCCCTGCTTTCCACGCTACGTCAGTCTTCTGCCAGAGAGCTTCTGATATCCTAGCAACAGAGGTTTTCATTGCCCTTCAGCTGTTCCGTGGAATTTATTAATGCGTACACTGATACGCACAGTTTAACCCTTTCGCTGCGGCGGGAATTCCGACGCAGCGCTGGGGGGGGTTTGGGGGCAGCGCGGTGGCGCGGTGCTCATGACAGAACCACTCCGTCATGAGCCACGGTTGAGCTGTGCTCATGACGGAGTGGTTCCGTCATGACTCCGCCCACTGCGCTAATCGCCCGCACAGGCGGGGAAATAGCGCCGCGTGGGCGGCGCGGCCGCCAACGGCCGCAGCATGACGGAACCACTCCGTCATGAGCACACGGCAACCGTGGCTCATGACGGAGTGGTTCCGTCATGAGCAGGGGAGGGGTTAAATTTCCTGACAGCGCACTTTCCTTTTCACCAGTTCATTGTGCGTCTAGTGTTTTTACCGCTGATACACACAGCTCAAATTACCACTTATATTTTGTCATATACTTTGTGTATCTACACTGATACACACAGCTGTTTTGTATTCTTGTTACAGCTCTTGTTACACTACATCAATCTACATTGTGCTGTGCAACTAATTTCACTGTTGCTGTTCAACGTTATCTCTTGGCTCATTCAGTGTGGCTTTAATCTTCAACATTGTGCATCTGCTTGTGTACAGTATTTTCCTATCACTGATACACACAGTTTATTTCTACGTGCACTGCTAATCTTCTACGCTGATGCACACAGCTTTTCATACCATTGTAGTTTGTTTTTCCTCATATTTTACGTTTTTGTTGTCTTCATAATGCAAAATTCATTAGTACCTCCACCTGCCTTTTCTCCAAATCCTACTACTTCTGAATCTGATTGGGAGCAGTGGAAGTAAGCTTTTGAGGTGAAACCTTTACGCATAAAAAAAGTTTGCTGTTCTTCGTCATTGTTTGGGTAACGAAGATAGAAAAATTCTTAAGCACATTCCTTCTGAACCTGTTTTGATTAGTCAAGGTGAAAGAGAAGGAGATTTTGTAGTTGATGAATATGCCACGGCCTTCAAAGCATTGGATTTAAGATTCAAGGCAAGGAAAAATGTCGGGGGGCGCTAGAGGGCGCCAAACCAAGATGGCCGCACTCGTGTGAGGCTCCCGCCTGACCGGGCGATCCCGCCATCCTTTAAGGCATCCTGACAGCGTGATCCTCTTCCTCACCTCTACTGCTGGGTCCGCGGCGCCCTGAGAGACAGTCCGGTGCCTGGCTCGTCTTCGGGGGTGGCCGGAGAGCCCAGATATCATCCGGGGTTGTGCTGAGCGAGGTGGAGCCTGCATCCGCGGCCTGCGCCGGACGGGGGACTCTGCACGCAAGCCCGGTGCTGCGAGGCCTGTGCGGCGCGGACGGCTCCAGGTCCCCGGGGCTGGTGGCGGACCCGGGTGGACATCGGCTGTCCCTTACATCGCTTGGAGGTCTCGGCGGAGGTAGGAGGGGGCCCCCCCCCCTGTTGTCCTGGGCACCCTGTGAGTCCTTCCCGCTCGCTGCCCCCTGCATCTGCCGGAGCCCGCTCCTGTTCGGGCGAGCTGCTGGGGTCGCTGTGTGGCGGTGTGTGCCCGGGTCTGCTGCGGCTGATGAGGGGACGGGAGCCGACATCGCGACTCTCTCGCGTGTGTGAACGCCTGACTGGGCCTGGCTGCGGGGGACGCTCTTGAACAGGCCGGTGGACGTCGACCGGCACGGGGGACCTGCTGGTGGTACCGGGAGACCGGCGCGGCTGCTGCTGCCCCCCCCCCCGCTGCTTAGGTGAGGGGATTGAGCTGTGATCCTTCGACTGCCGTGGCCACGCTGCGTGGCCGCTTGGAGCGTGGGGATCGCGATCTGGACACCCCCGCCCCCCACCCCCCCCGCTACCATTGGGACACTGCCTGCTGTCTGCTGCTGACCTGGGGGAGCCGCCTCGTGGGGCCCCCCCCCCTGAAGGAGTGTGCTCGAGGGGGTCCTGGGAGCCGCGTCGGCCTGATTTGCGCGGGCTGGCTGGCTGGCCCCCCCCCGGTGTCCCGGTTGTACGTGCTCTCTCCTCGACCGCGCTGACTGCGGGCTGGGCGTGTGGGGTCGGATGCCTGGCGCCATGGGGCGCAAAGACGCTAAACAGTCCAAACTGCCGTTTGAAACCCACAAAGCCCCCGCGCCGACGCCTGAGCCTGGCCCCTCCGCCGCCGACCCTCCGGACGAGGACTGGAAGTCCCTCCTGCTGGGATTGAAACACAGCCTATCGACCATAGACTCCAAGATTGACAACATTACTACCAGGTTGGATGGAGTAGTTGCCAAACTAGACCAACATGACTCCCGCATAAAGGAGACTGAGGACAGGATCTCCACGCTGGAAGACGGTGCCGCATCCGCGGGCCGACATATGACACAAATGGACCGCCTTCTCAAAATAATCGCCGACAAGAACGAGGACCTAGAAGCGAGGTCCCGTCGCAACAACGTTCGCATCCTTGGCCTGGCGGAGACCACCAACACTGGGAGACTGGAGATCTTTGTCGAAAACCTGGTGGCTGAACTGTTTGGTAGAGACTCCTTCTCCCCGCACCTCATCGTGGAGAGAGCTCACAGATCCCTCGCGGCCCGTCCCCCTCCTGGCGCCCAGCCGCGGCCCATCATCGCACGTTTCCTCAATTATAGGGACCGGGACGTGGTGCTCAGACGTTCAAGAGAGATGGGAACTGTGAATTACTGCAATACCACTCTGTCCTTCTTTCCTGACTTCACCGCCTCTGTGCAGGAAGCGCGTCGGAAATTCACTGGCGTAAAGAAAAAATTGCAGTCCCGAGAGATTCCATACGCGATGCTGTACCCCGCGAGGCTGAAAATCTCACACCGTGGCAAACAACTGTTCTTCCAGCAGCCGCAGCAGGTGGAGGACTTCCTCAAACAACACAGCAGAGACTCGGCCAAAGAAGGCGCGGAGCCGCGGCGCTCCCGGTCGTCCTCGCCGACGGAGCGGCTGGACTGAGTGAGTTGGGAAGCCGCTCCCCTCAGCTTGATATGTCGCTGTGGCCGGACTTGCCTGAATGGGCCACTGACACTCCTGGTGAGGTACATTTATGATTATTCAAAAACATGTCACTTGAATTATTGCTGTCATATTATGCGCCCGGTCGCCCACCTCCGTCCCATACTGGGGGCCCTGGAATATTTTAGGGTCCTCGTGGGTGTAAGTAGGGAGGTGGATGGCAGGTCTGGCGCCCCTAGAGTTCGATTCCCCAATGGGCGCGCCCCATTACGCCCCTTTCCTCATCAAGGCAGGGGTGGTTACTGCCAATGTTCTGGTTGTTACGATGGGTTTGGTTGGGGGGGTAGGGGATGGGAGGGCAAAGTGTACCCGGCCAGTTGGGGTTGCCGGCGTGGGTGGGTTGCTGTTCCGACTTTCTCCGAGGTTTATTGACGGCTCCGGACAGAGTATGAACAGTCGAATGGGTTGGTTAAATAAGTGGGCCCTAAGCTTGAAATGTTATGCTGAGTGTTATGTGCAATTCCTTACTATGAATACATGCCACACACACCTTCACCCGGGTGAATGGGGGACCTAACTGACACGCGCCCGGCGCCTGACTTTCGACTGCTCTCTTGGAACGTACGCGGATTAAACGACACAAGGAAGATGAGGCAGGTCTTGAGTTACCTGACCAGGCAGGGAGTGTCCGTAGCCATGCTCCAGGAGACACACTTGAAACCGGGAGGGACTCCCCCCTTTGCATCACGATGGGCGGATAGTAGGGTGTTCTCGTCTTACTCGAGTTATGCGAGGGGAGTGACCATCCTGGTGAGACGCGGGGTAGGGTTTACACTCACGGGGGCCGAAGTGGATCCCGGCGGGAGGTACTGCATGGCATGGGGGACACTGCACTCACACACAATGCTGTTTGCGTGCTACTACGGCCCTAACATAGATGACCCATCCGCGCTCCTCACTATGTGGGGCAAGATTCAGACCCTAGGAATATCGCACATCTTGCTGGGGGGGGACTTCAACACTGCACTCAGCCCTGCAATGGACAGATCACGCCCGCAGGCGTCGCACTACACAAACACACAGCGCGCGTTAGTAAACATAGTGGATGAACACCACTTAGTCGACGCCTGGAGGCATTGCCACCCCACGCTCCAGCAGGGCACACATTACTCTTCAGTGCATTCCACTTGGGCGCGTCTTGACTACATATTCCTTACGCCTGGCCTCTCCCCTTGGCTGGGCGAGGCGCTTCATCTCTCCCGCACATTCTCGGACCATTCCCCTGTCCTGCTGTCCATGCGTATTCCCCGTGTGGTATCGCCGTATTTGAGCTGGCGCTTAAACCCCGCGCACCTCACGGACCCTGTGTTTCAGGCGGAATTAGAGCACGACATAAAAGATTTTTTTGAACGTAATATCGATTCCGTATCTAGCCTCACTACTGTTTGGGAGGCGTTCAAAGTCACCGTAAGGGGGTGGTGCATAGCTAAGGGGGGGGGTGTCCTTAAGTCTCTGCGGGGAGATCTGCGCAGGCTGGAGGGCGAGCTGCGAGTGCTAGAGCGCGAAATGGAGCGGAAGACGCGGAGGCCTGATGCTGCGGCGCGGCTCCGAGAGACACTCAATGACTACACGGAAGCTGCTGCCAAAGAAAGCAAATTTCTGGGGCGACCCTTTGTCGCTAGGGTGTACGGAGAGGGTGATAGGCCAGGTAAGGCGCTGGCTTCCGCGGTTCGCCCACCTAGGTACCATGGCTACGTTACCTCCCTTCTTGATGACCAGGGTACCCCGCAGCGGGACCTTGCCGCCCAACTCAAAGTCCTCACAGACCACTACATTAAACTTTACACGTCCCACAGGACTACCCCGCTCGTACTGCATGAGTACCTTGACGACACTGCGCTCGCGTGGCTGGGGCCCTCCCAACAGCAGTTCCTTCATCACGAACTAGAACTAGATGAAATAACAGACGCCATAATGGCCATGAAGTCGGGCAAGGCGCCGGGATCGGACGGGCTACCGGTTGACTTTTACAAGGCCTTCAAGCACGTGCTGGCCCCCATTCTAAAGCAGGTGTACTACTCCGCGCTGGAGGGGGGCGCCTTGCCTGCCACGATGCGGGAGGCACTCATAACGTCACTGTTGAAACCTGGTAAGTCACCGGAACACTGCGACTCGTACAGGCCCCTATCGCTATTAAATACGGACGTTAAGATTTTGGCGAAGGTCCTGGCAACGCGTCTTAACCTCCTGATGGAGCGCCTCGTCCTCCCGGACCAGGCCGGGTTCGTTCCCAACCGCGCGACTTCCCATAACCTGCGCACGCTACAGGCGGTGATGCAGGATATCGACCCTACGAGCGAGGCCGCCGCGGTTTTTCTTGACGCCACCAAGGCGTTCGACTCCTTAGAGTGGGATTACCTTCTTGCCTTGTTGGAGCGGATGGGCATGCCATTCAACTTCCTAGATTGGATACGGTTGTTATACTGCCAACCTCGAGCTATGGTCCTGCTCAACGGTGCACGCTCCCCCCCCTTCGCGATCCATAGGGGTACCAGACAGGGGTGCCCTCTCTCCCCGGTTCTATTCGCAATCGCCATAGAGCCCCTAGCGGCCAAGCTTCGGCAACACCACAAACACCGAGCTCTAATTTATCCGGAGCGCCAACTACTCATTGCCCTATATGCTGACGACATGACTCTATATGTACATAAGCCGCGGGAACACCTGAACCCTCTGCTGCGTGAAGTCACTAAATTCGGAGCCATCTCGGGGATACAAATCAACTGGGCGAAGTCGGCTCTGTTCCCCTTGACCGAGAACACCACGCAGTTTCCTCTAGATTACCCCCTGGTGTGGGAATCGGACGAGATAAAATACCTGGGCATTCAGGTTACTAGAAATCGTGAGGCCCTGATCAGAGGCAACTACGGGACTGTCATTGACAAACTCACGGACAACATTACTCGGTGGATACGCCTCCCGCTGTCAATGGCAGGCCGGATCTCGCTGATAAAGATGGTGATTCTTCCCAAACTGTTATATCTCTTCACCAACATACCGTATAGCCCTGGCGCATGTTTCTTTCGTACTCTCGACTCCCAGTTGTCGAGACTTATCTGGGGCGGGAAGCAGGCCAGACTTAGCCTGCGGACCCTTATGTTGCCTTATCACCAGGGGGGGTTTGATGTCCCCAACTTTCGGCGATATTATGACTGCGCGCAGGGCCACTTCGCGGCCTACTGGTTCCACCCCCCTCCCTTTATGGCTCACCTGGCAGTGGAGGACGGGTATATGAGACCAGAGCAACCCTCCGGGTATTTATACACTACAGCACGCGCAGAGCGTAGAGACCCCACCACGGTCGACTGCACGGTCCAAGCCTGGAAACGATTGGCAGGATATATGGACGTGAAGTTCCTATACTCACCTCGCATGGCTCTGGCGCATGATCCCAGATTGAGCGTCACTCGTGAGGAGATTGGCCGTAGGCTGCTCACAAAACTCGCGATTCACACCTGGGGGGATTTGTATCACCAGGGGAGTTTCCGTACGGCGACGCACTTCTTTGGAGACAACTCTCCCTCGGTTATGGATACCTTCCTATACGTTCGGCTTCGGCAAAATATCAGGGCTGTCACGCCTGACTTTCCGGGGGAGCCGGACACCGTGGCGCCGCTACATGCTCTGTTGCAGAAGGGAACGCCGTCACACGTGGTCTCCATGTTGTATAGACACGCACAGGCGGCTCCGTCTCCCCCCCCTCTTCGTGCACGTGCCAGCTGGGACACAGATCTGGGGGAGCCACTGTCGGATGATCAGTGGGAAGAAAGTTGCTCTCATACCAACGCGGTGACAGGCAATGCTCGCCTTAGGCTAGTTCACTTCAAATTTTTACATCGCCTCTACTACACCCCCGCCAAACTGCACCGTCTCGGACTCCGAGACAACGATCGCTGCCTACGGTGCAGAAGGCCTGGAGCTGGCTTCATGCACTTAGCATGGGCGTGCCAGGCCGTAGCCGCCTATTGGGTAGCGGTGTTTGCTGCCATTTCTGACATGATCGGGGTAAACATTGAGCCCTGTCCTCGGGTAGCGCTGCTGGGTCACTCCGACCCCGCTGTCAAAACACACCGGAAATTTTTCGCGTTGGGATTACTGCTGGCTAAGCGACACGTCGCTTGCCGGTGGGGACGAGGGCGAGCGCCCAAATTCAAAACCTGGCTGGACACGATGACGACTTGGCAGGAGCAGCAGCACAGTTATGCAGACCTTTTACCGCACAAATCGCGCCCTAGGGACCTCTGGGGCCCCCTGGCGGCGTACCTTCTTCGTTCACAGGCTCCTGACGCATCCTCTGCTGACACGCCAGGTGACGGGGTGATGTGCGGCCGGCCTTCCGCGCTGGCTCCAGCGCCCCCTCCACTGCCATCTGACGTTGCCTGACCTCCTCCCCTCCCTCCCACCTCCTGCTTCCCATGCACTAGGACACGCGTCCCCAGTACGAATGCCAGGGCAACATATGTCCCGTGGAGCGTCCGCTGACGCATGTTAGCGGAGTGACGGACCTTCCGCCCCCCCCCCCCCCCTGGGCCCGGACCGCAGAATGGTCCTCCCCGGGATTGCATCACTTACACGGCACTTCAGGCAGATGTTTCAAGACGCATTTCTCACTTGGGTCATCACCACTCCCTCCCAGAGCATTAGATGGGTCTGCGGGGTGCCGAGCGTCGCGATGCTGCTTATCGACTGCATTTCATGATGGACGGCAATGCCCTCACAGCACCACGCTTCACTACCTTTGAACACCTCATACTGCGTATGGAGGGTAGCTTCTGGGACGGAACAGTTCACAATGCACTTGTTTTGGGTTGTTATTAAAGTTGAAAGAAACCTCAGGTATTTCATGCTTGAATTCCGCTTGCAGGTATGCCTACTTACTGCTGCATTCTTCAACAGCTCAACCTTCACTACTACGCGGCCGGCCCGACTGGGTTGTAGGCGACATGCTGTGTACTGTAGTTGTTGCTCTTCACACTGTGCTTCTAGATTCTTGCACTGCATGTTGTCGCTGCCGGCCTGTTAATTCAGGATGTAGGCGTGGAGCTGTGTTTTACTTTTTCAGGATCAATAAAGGTTTTGGAAAAAAAAAAAAAAAAAAAAAAAAAAAAAGGAAAAATGTCATCATGGAAAGGCACAAATTTTATAGAAGGTTTCAAATTTCTGTAGAATCAGCTACCAGTTACGTTGGAGCCTTAAGATTCCTTGCTGTTTCATGTGAATATAAGAATTTTGAAGACAAAATGATTCGTGACCAACTGATGGAGAAAACTAATAATAAGAAGGTTCAGGAAGCCTTATTATCTAAACCCAATCTAACCTTAGTGAAAGCTGTAGAAATTGCTTCTAGAATTGAAAGCACCACATCCTTCATGAGTCAACTAACTGTATCTGATAACAAAACTTCTGAAGTCTTGGCAGTCAAATCCAAATATTCCAAGCTTAAAAAGAAGGATACTTCTGGAAACACTTCCGAGACTGCAAAAAGCTTAGATAACCAGGTTAAAAGACCTCCCTTCAGGCAATTGGAGTGTTACCGTTGCGGTAGCCCATCTCATTTGGGGAATGCTGTTTTTTGTCCTGCTAAGGAACGTACTTGTGCCAAGTGTATGTGGAAGGGGCATTTCTCTAAGGTTTGTAGAGCCTCCAATAGAGTCCAATATAGGTAAAAAGTGCTGGAAGTAAGTCCAAGCAATGGTGTTGAGGAAGATCAAGATTCAGGTGACAATGATGAAATACTCTTGATCAAGGACCCTGCTGCTGATGATTCTGTATGTCGCATTGGCTTGAATAATTTCACAAGACCATATTGTACAATTAGTATTAATGGCATTGATGTAAAAGTCATGGCAGATTCGGGTTCACCTTATACCTTATTGAGTGAGAAAGTTTGGCACAATCAGTTCAATGGCACCCAATTATCTAATTCTATGTTGCGTCCTGTGGGTTATGGTGGCAAAACTATTGATGTTGTTGGTGAATTTTCTGCCACTCTTAAATTCCAATCCAATTCTTCTGATGGTGTTGTTTACATAGCCAAGGAATATTCATGTTTATTGGGTTGGCATGATCAGAAGTATTTAGGCATTTTACTCGACCCCAATAATCCTGTTCAGTTACTTACCGGTTATGCCTATCATAAATTCTAACAGGTTTAAATTATAGTTTCCTGAAGTTTTCGGTAGTCGGTTAGGTACCTCGAAGGGCTACACCCATAAAACCAAGCTTATTGAGGAATCATGCCCAGTTGCTCACAAGGTAAGAAGGGTTCCTTTAGCCCTGCGTTCTGAGTTGAAAGCTGAGCTACAGAAACTTTGCGATTAAGGGGTCATGAACCTATAGAAAGTTCCAATTGGGTTGCCCCCATTGTTTTAGCGCGCAAACCTAATTGTTCTGTCCGCTTGTGTGTGGATTTGCGTGATATAAACAAACTAATTTGTATTGATCGCCACCCCTTGCAAAACATCACTGAAATGCTTTCCATTTTGCAATGTGGTAAAATTTTCAGTTACTGAATATGACCTCAGCTTACCACCAGATTAATCTTTATCCTGATTGCAGACACCTGACATCCTTGATTACTCCTGAGGGCCAATTTCAATTCAAGCGCATGCCTTTTGGGTTAGCTTCAGCCTCCGCGGTTTTTTAATGGGTGGTTGAAGGCATGTTTAAGGATGCTGAAGGTGTTATTGCTTTTCAGAATGATGTTTTAGTATTCAACAAAGATCAAGTCCAACATGACAACAGAATGCGTCATGTTCTGTCTATTTTAAAGAAAAAAGGTGTAACTCTTAGTACTGAAAAATGTAAATTTGGTGTTACCGAAATTGAATATTTAGGTTAAAATCTTTCTGATTAGGGCATTGAACCTTAGCTCAGTATTGTAAAAACCATCAATGGTTTTAATAACCCCAAAAATAAGGATCAACTGAGGCCCTTCTTAGGCTTAGTTGAATTTTATTCAAGGTTAATTCCTAAGTGTACTGAAAAATCCTTTCACATGAGAAATCTTCTTAAGAAAAATGTTTATTTTAATTGGTGTATTCTGTGTAGTCAAATGTTTTCCCTCAAGAAGGAACTTATTCATGATATTCCCCTGAAGCCCTTCAACACCGCTGATGAAACTATCATTATGACAGGTGCCAGCCAAATGGGTCTAGGTGCCGTCCTCATGCAACGTAGAGAAGGCAAGGATGAAGTTGTAGCCTTTGCTTCAAGAAGTTTGAAGGGTGCTGAATCATCTTATTCTGTAATTAAACGAGAAGCCTTGGCGTGCTGGTGGGGCATTGTTCATTTTAAAATGTATTTGTGGGGTTCACATTTTACTGTTAGTGTTGATCACAAGCCCTTAGTACAGTTATTCACCACCAAAGGCATGGAACGTGCTGCACCCAGAATTGCCAAAAGGCAGTATAGACTTCAGGAATATGATTACACTGTTGAATATGTTCCTGGTACTCAAAATGTCTTAGCGGATTGCATGTCTTGTTTGCCTAGTTGAAATTAAATGGATGAAGTTAGGTTACCTGAAAATTCTGATTCTGATTTGGTGTGTGCGGTGGAACAGAGGTGCAATGGTGCCGTACTAGAAAGTGAATAGCTCATAGCTTGAGATACTGATATCCAGATGACAAAAGTTAAAAATGCCATTCTCCAAGGTTGGTCGGAATGGAAGTCTGATGGTGTTAAGAGTGATGTCTACAAGCATGGTTTTGGGAAACTTTCTATCATTGATGGTCTACTTTGCCGTTCTAGTTTATTAGCTGTGCCAGAAAGCATGAGGACTAAAGTCCTCATCTTATCCCATGAGGGACACATTGGTATGCGAGCCACAAAGAGGAGGATTAGGGAACATTTTTGGTTGCCGGGGCTTCATAGAAATGTTGAGTATTTTGTTAGAGATTGCATCTATTGTGCTGAAAGTGACAAGAGTCAAGTAACGGTTTCTAGTCCTATTGAGGCTATTGAGGTTCCCAACAAACCATGGGGCAAGATAGTAATTGACATTATTGGTCCTATGGTGTTTTCTGGTGGTTTACAGGAGTATGGTATTGTTGTTGTGGGTTTTTACAGTCGTTGGCCAGAGGTTAAGTTTGCTAAATAACCTAATTCCTACAATGTCATTGAATTTTTGGAGTCTATTTTCCTTCGGGAAGGTATTCCGAATTAGATTTTATCTGATAATGGCCGTCAGTTCACTTCCTCTCAAATTTCTGATTTCGTCACCTTTTTAGGCATTAAGCACACCAGAACTTCTTTATATCATCCCAGGAGTAATGGACTGGTAGAACGGTTTAACAGAGTCATCAAGGATAATGTTCAGCTGGCCAAATCTAGTAGTTTGAACACTAAGGAGGAGTTGCACAAGTTGATGTGGGCTGTTCACACTACTCCTAATGCTGACACTGATCTTTCTCCCTTTTTTCTCCCTTGAGGGAGATTACCTGCATCCAAGTTAATTTGAGATTGGATGGGGTGTTCTTCTTCCGCCAGACAGAATGTGGAGGATGTGATTAAGAAAAAAACTGTTGCTCAGAATAAGTATGTAAATGTGCAGGGAAGGAATCAAAGGTTGTTGTTGGTGATTTTGTCAGAATAAAGGTACCTAGGCTCTTTGCCATGAAGGATTCACATTTTCTGCTCCACAAAAAGTGTTAGTTGTAAAAACGAATGTAGTCAAGTTACAAAATGGCAAGTGGTGGAACAAGGACAAGGTTTCCATCGCTCATGATATTCACAGTAATAGTCTTGTGGTTGGTGGTGGTGAGAAATCTGTGTCCTCCCGCATCAGCGTTCCATCTTCTATAATGCGTGAATGTGAGAAACATGTATCTACTAGAACCAGATTTCCTTCTTCTAGACTTCGTGGTTTTATATCATAAATTTATTGCTTCCACATGTATTGTACATTTGTATATATTCTCTGTTATGCAAGGGGGAAGATGTGTTCTTATGTTTTTAATTATTTTCATCTTCATCTTTTGTTCCACATTCATTGTACATTTGTGAATGTTTGGTTGTTTTCTATTGCTTTTGATTTTATTATTTTTGTTCTCATGCATTGTACATTATTGTATTCATTCTACGTTGTTATGTAAGGGGAAAGATGTGTTGGGTTCTATTTCATACTCTTGGAATCTTTGTGTTACTGGGGCAATGGAACGGGAGTCAGTTGGGAGATGATTTATCTGGAGTCGGAGGTCCGCCTCGTCCTGTCATCTGCTGTACATGAATAAAGTGTTTCTCTTCAACTTACCTGCGTCCTTTCACAAACCCATCCACATTATCAGTTTTAAGGACATTTTTTAAGATAGTCATGTTTCATCAACTAGGTTGCCAATTGTGCTCTTTTAGGAGTGAGTTAAGGAATTGAAGAATTACATGGAAAATGTCCTGCTTGTCAACGGAGCTTTTCTGGAAACAATCAAGCATTTCAGCTAAAGCCCACATGAGCCCTTCAAAAAATCGCTATCTGACTATGAAATGAAAGAGAA